>NC_136358.1:5835833-7165416 GCF_037039965.1 Doryrhamphus excisus
ACTGCCATGTTCACTTGGAGCCCCACCGCAGGGTCGCATCCTTGCAGATGCACAGGCTGATGGAACCGACCACTGACTTGCGGGAGCGTCTGTGCAGTCAGCATGATAAGCTGCTGGAGATGTTCTGTCGGGACGAGCAGCAGTGCGTGTGCCAGTTCTGTACTGAGAGCGAGCACAGGGGTCACCAGGTTGTTCAGATTGAGGAAGAGACCAAGGAGAGGAAGGTAATGCCAGACCTGAATCTTAATTCTTCATTTTTGAAAGACATTTTGAACAATTTTGTGTTGATGTTTTTTGACCTTGTGTTAGATCCAGATGAAGAAGGCAGAGGCCAATTTTGAGCAGCTGATCCAGGAGCGACAGAAGAAAGTGGATGAAATCCAAAATGGTCTCAAGCTTATCATGGTGGGTCCTAAACTTGTTGTGAAAATGTTCTGTCCTGAGGCGGCTTCATCCTCTTATTCTCCTCCAGATGAGTGCGGAGGAAGAGAAGACAAAGAACGAGCGCCTCTTCACCTCTCTGGTTGACTTGGCCGAGAAAAGACGGGCGGAGGTCACCACCGAGATTGATGAGAGCGAGAGGGCAGTCAAATCGAGGGCTGATGGCCTCATGGATGAGCTTCGGCAGGAGATTGCTAGGCTCCAGGAGAAGAAAGCAGAGCTGGAAAAGCTGAGGGACACCGAGGATCATCTGCATCTCCTCCAGGTTGACATGAAGTGTCAGGATATTGTTACCCGTGACATGCAGTGTGACCTCTGACCTCCCTGTTTGTTAATGTGATACAGAGGTTACCTTTGATGACATCGCCTCCACCCACCAGAGAGTGGGCAGAGATCAGCGTCAACCCTGAGATCTGCATAGGCACAGCGAGAAGGGCGCTGTCCCAACTGGAAGCCGCATTGAGGAACGAGCTGGATAGTGTGAAGACATATGGTGAGTTGGCCTCAAAAATTTGAACAGTGTGAAGTGTGAAGCTCATCATCGTTTTCTTCATACCCTGACAGAGATAAAGAGGGTGCAGAGTTACGCAGGTAGTACCGTCATCACTGTGACCTTCTTGAATGATTCTTGTTGGGATTAATGAAGCTTCGGATTCCAACAGTGGACGTGGAGCTGGACCCGGACACTGCCCATCCCAATATTTGTCTGTCGGCTGACGGCAAGCAGGTGGGCCGTGCAGAGCTGCTTCAAGTGGTGCCTGACAACCCTCAGCGCTTTGACCCCGTCATCTGCGTTCTGGCCAAAAGAGGCTTCTTGTCTGGAAGGTTCTACTTCCAGGTGATGATCTCTGCTGATCCAAATCAATACAACTACTGGATGTTTTCGGTCTTAATGAAATAGTCTGCTCCCATCAGGTGGATGTCGGAACGAAGACCTTTTGGGACGTGGGTGTAGTCAAGGAATCCGTCAACAGGAAGGGGCAGATCACGTCCAAGCCAGAGAATGGCTTCTGGACGGTGCGTCTGAGGGGCGGGGATGAGTACCGCGCACTGGACTCTCCGTCAGTACTTCTGAACCTTAACGCGAAGCCACGGACAATCGGTGTGTTCACCGATTACGAGGAGGGGGCCGTGTCGTTCTTTGACGTCGACGCCAGGTCTCACATCTACACCTTCACAGGGTGTGTGTTTTTGGAGAGAGTTTTCCCATTTATTAGCCCTGGAAGTTGTGATGAGGGGAGGAACACGGCACCGCTAATCATCACAAGTGTGAGGCAACAAACAGAGGCCCCTTGACCAGGAACAGATCCACTATTTATTCGCAATGTCTTTTGATTTCCCAGCACCACGTCATTGATTATGTTGTGAATCTCCAAAAAAAAATCACAATGGCTTGGCTTTTACATAATTTCTGGTGTATATGCTTCCTCTTTGAATTGGTTCCAGCTCCAATAACTTGCTCCGTCTCATCAGTTGTCATTGTTCATTCAAGCTAGCAAGCTAAATTGTCAGCGAGTGTCAACAAAAGCTTATTTAAAAAAATAAAAACTATTAAATATCACAAATAAAAGAGAAAAATATCTTTTGGCACTTCACAAATCCTTCAATCCCCATTCTTCCCCACCTAAACAAACTTTTTCCACTTTTTCCAACGACTGAAAGGTGCTTATTTCACGAGCTTTCACATTTGACATAAATCCACATTTACACAAACAGCAATTAGCCTATAGCAACCAAGTAACCTTAGTAAAGTGATACTATAAGCGCCATACCTTTGTCTTTGGCCCGTTTCTCTTCCTTCCAAATTGTACACCTGGAGGCTTTGACTTTGTCTTTTCCATGTTTTCTTGACACAAATTAAGAGCACTTTCATCATTTCCTACCGTCGCCCAACTAGCAGCCTGGGTTAAACCAACTCGACTCACAATTCCCTCCTTTTATTTCCCATTTTCGAAGTGAAATAGCATTTTTGAGAATATTGGTCTGCAATATAATACATTTAATATAATATTAAGAATTAAATATGTTATATTATTGAACAATTACTGTTGTAAGTTATATTTTTATCTTGTAATTAACCAGAGGGCTAAGGTCCAGCGACCCTGCTATACTTTGGTGTCGTCCACACATCACGTGGTGGACGTTTGTTCACGTTTGACCATGCCTGGAGAGGGCGCCCTACTCCCTTGTGCTGACTCGATGAGCATTTAATGAGCGAGCATTAGTAAATATATTTTTTTCTTTCCCCCTCCGCGGCGGCCCCTGGAGAATGCCACCCTGGGAAATTGCCCATGTGGCCCATAGCTAGAACCACAACCGCTTACGACAGTAATATATATTTTGTGGTTTAATTTGTGGTTTTACTGCAACTGTACTAGATTTACTTACGTGGTTTCTGCTGCTATGACAGTTAGTGGCCACGAGAGGGAGCTTCACCTCTTCTCCCACCTCTTGATGCTCACGGCTTGCAACACGAGGAAGAAAGCAGCAGCCTCTCCCCATGATGGCGGCTACCATAGACAGCAGCAATGCCGTCCAGGCGAAGAAAAAGCATCTGGGTATCCCAGAGGCGGTGTTTGTGGTACGTGGACCCTGCCTCGTAGTGCGTGTGTCATGTCCGGACCTCATATCCCCACGAAAGGATCCGTCTCGGTGCTAATTAGGCAGCGTTTGGGGGCGTCATGCCAACCCAAAGCTAGCTTGCTAACTAAAAGTGTGTGAAAGATGATCACTTCCATCTATGGACTTTTGAGTTATTTTAGCTTCACTGTTCGATGAGGTTTAGGATTTCAATCCTGATAGATCAGTGTTCTTTTGTCTTTGTATCATATCATTGAGGCTTGGTTTTGGTGATGAGGATTTTCATCATTCTGTTATTTAAACTGTACACTGCAGAACCTTCCAGTCTAGAGGGAACCCAAACTGTCAGGCAGTGAAAAACGGCTGTAAAAAAAAAACGAAAACGAGGCCGTTGTAACATTTTTGCATCATTTGTTTGTCGTTTCGCTGGTTTAATTCTTCTTTCTCTGTTGTTTGAATCGGACAGGAAGACGTGGATTCATTCATGAAGCAGCCGGGCAATGAGACAGCAGACGCGGCTTTGAGGAAGCTGGATGAGCAGTACCAGAAGTATAAGTACATGGAGCTCAACCTGTCACAGAAGAAGCTCAGGTAGGCTGGAGTGACGGTCCACAGATTTACCCATCGTGTTTCTGTTCATTCTCGTTCTCTTTTTGGATCGGCTTCCAGGTTGAAAAACCAGATCCCGCAAATCTCACAGACATTAGAGATCCTGCGACACATGCAAAAGAAGAAGGTTTGTTTGAATTTGTGTTGTCATGCTTGTTGCATGTTAGACTAATTGTGTGATTTACTGGTGAATGATAGCCCAAAGTCGTCTTTTTGGACCTAATTTTGTCTCCACTTCAATACCAGGAGACCACAGAACCAATGGAAACACACTTCCTGTTAGCCGACAATGTTTACTGCAAGGCCTCGGTACCACCCACCGACAAAGTTTGCCTATGGTTAGGTGTAAGTCAACTCAACGTGAAACTCTTCCTTTAAAATGAAAAGTAGTATTTGGTTCATTCTAAGCTATTGATTGCCTCCTCAAAGGCCAACGTCATGCTGGAGTATGACATTGATGACGCTCAGGCTCTGCTGGAGAAGAACCTGTCCACGGCCTCTCGCAACCTGGAGACGCTGGAGGAGGACCTAGATTTCCTGCGAGACCAGTTTACCACCACCGAAGTCAGTATCCTTCCAACCTGAGGGTTTTGCTTTGTGTGCTTGCTGTGTTGTAGCCCCTTAACCCGCTCACCTCAGACATGGCACGAGTCTACAACTGGGACGTGAAGAGAAGGAGCAAGGACAACCTCCTAAAGTCAACAGACAAGTCTTAATCCAGATAGGACACCCCCGCCCCCTGCTCTTTTCCTGCTATATGGTCTTCTGTTCAGTCAGTGCAACAAACCCCCCCCTCCTACAGCGAGACGTACCAAGGGCAAGATGGTGGCACTGTGTTTTGGATTCGAAATCAGTCTAGTGTAGCCACCACAGTCGATTTCGTACTTTTTTAAAAGTCTATTTTCAGGTTTAAAAAAAAAAAGTCATTTTTTTGTATTCTTTGATCTGTCCTCTCCCCTTTTTGTTCCGTCTGTATTTATTTGTCTGTCACTGTGCTCATGAATTAAAACATGAATGAACAGCGATGTCCGTCCGGTTAAAAACTCTTACTTTAACAGATGAAGGGAGGCAGTGAACACATTAGCACCCAAAGAAACAAATAAAATGCCATCTTGATCAGTCAGGTTATTTTTGAGCATTGTTTGTGTGGTGTCTCACTGTTACAGCCATTTTTTTTGCAAACAGATATAATACAACACAAGTGTTATGAACAAGAGATGACTTCTAAATGATCATATAAATGCAAAGAGATTTGATAACATGGATGTATTTGATCTAGTGGTTTATTTTAATAGAACATTAAGGGACTATATGAACAACTGCCAAACCCCACTTTTGTTTCCAGGCGCATACACTGCATGGAAAAGTATTGAGACACTATCTACGGGAAGTGAATAAAATGCAGCGTTAACCCAAAAAGTCTTCAAGAGTGGTAGACAGCCTTTTTTTTTTTACCACGGCGGGTGTACTTAGGTCAGGCTTGTCTTGTGTGTTAATGGCATGAGGAAGTCAAAAGCACACATACGTAAACCAACAAACATTCTTGTGCCTGTGCAGAAATGTCCGCAAGCCAGCTGGACCTCCTTTGCTTGGTTATACAGTGGTACACTTTTGTCTCAAAGCGTGCATTGTGGGTAATTCAACGTGTTCTGGATTGCTTATGCTCCCCCTTCGTCCGGCCTCCCAGAGTCACAAGAGTTTTGGAAGTCGGCTATTTGGGTGCTATTGGGTTCCCTTTTGGTCCACCTGCTTTTAAGGACTCCTTCCAGAAGTGAACGTTGCATCGCTATAATGTGATACTGAAGCAGAACAACGCTGATGTGACGCTCCAAGTGCAGCAACATTCTCAGCTGATTCTGCCTTCTTTTGTTAGTTGGTGACTTGTCCATTAGGCCAGATAAAGTTAGTTATAAACTTGTAATGGTAGAATTGCATATTGGAGAAGAAGGAAGAGGAGGTTTTGGGAGCCCACAGAAGCAATTGAAGTATTTGAGATCCTTCTTTTCCCATCAAATTAAACATCGGTGGTCAAAATAAATGACCACAACTCTCCAGTGGTCTGCTCTGTTTCAGCAAAGATGGCCGACACCACAGTCCGTCAGCCACTCCGCTCTGTTTGAGCTCCTCCCACATCAGCAGAGGCAGCGGCGGTCGCTCTTGGTCACCTCCTCGGAAGAGTGCACCACATTGGGGACGAAGCCGCTTTTGACGCCCTCCCAGCCCTCTTGGATGGTGATGTCGCCGGACCGCACCAGGGCGAAGATGTCTTTGGTCAGCTCTGTGAAGGCACGCTCCACGTTGATGGCGTCACGTGCGGATGTCTCTATGTAGCGCATGCCATATGCCCCTGCCAGCTTCTCAGCTTCCTGTCGGCTTACCTGGAAGATTGTTAGAGGAAAGGTAGGACAACCGTAAATGCACCTCTGTTCAATTAACTGCAGTTTCCTAGCATACCCCTTTCCAGGGTCTTCAAAAGTGAATCATCTCAAATTAGTGCAAGGCGGTCAAATGGTTAGCACGCAGACCTCACGGCTAGGAGACCAGGGTTCAATTCCACCCTCTCTGTGTGGAGTTTGCATGTTCTCCCCGTGCATGGGTTTTCTCCGGGTACTCCGGTTTCCTCCCACATTCCAAAAACATGCTAGGTTAATTGCCGACTCCAAATTGTCCATAGGTATGAATGTGAGTGTGAATGGTTGTTTGTCTATATATGCCCTGTGATTGGCTGGTGACCAGTCCAGGGTGTACCCCGCCCGAAGACAGCTGGGATAGGCTCCAGCACCCCCGCGACCCTCGTGAGGAAAAAGCAGTAGAAAATGAATGAATGAATAGTGCAAGGTCAAAAAATGGCATGAACAGCTGTGGCTGTAGGCAGCTTTCTTATGTACTTTTAATGACTCCAAAAGCTGTGTTGTGCAATATACTTCTTAATAAACAACCATAGACAAAAAGTGCACCATTTTCCTTACCTCTCATGCACTCCAAATCATTATTAAAATTGTATTATGAAGCTGAATACACAGAACACGTTTCCAGGAATAACAATTATCACCTTCTTTCAATCAACACCACCATTCGCTTTTTCCAACACCCTGGTTCACCGCAGGTTTCCACGGTCGGGTCACTTTTTTTAATCAAAGTACGTACCTGACGCTCTGCCTCCAGGTCACATTTGTGTCCCACCAGCAGGAAGACAATGCTGTGCGGCTGCACGTGACTGCGCGCCTCCTCCAGCCATTCGTGTACGTTCTGGAAGGAGCGGCGGTTGGTGATGTCAAACAGGAGCAAGCCACCCACCGAATTGCGGTAGTAGGCCCGAGTGATGGACCTGCATAGAGGAAGGAGTGGTGTGGGTTACTTCTTCTATGTCTGACATGTGGCCACACCCCCTTCAGGAGATTGATCACATGTTTATGTGTAATGGTTTAATTTATTTCAATCATGCATACAGACTACATTATCTATGATAGCAATAGCTAATATGTATGTTCACTTCCTGTATGCTATCTTTGACAACAATCACTCTTGCTACTCCTGGTCCTCCTCCATTTAGTCCGATGTAGATTTTGCAGTTGCTCCAAGTGCTTTGTATCTTTCCCTGCTTCCTCAAGTCTCGTGCTTTCTTGGCGATGTCAGGGTTGCATTTAGTCAGATGCTCATTTCACTTCAGCTCCTTGTTTCAGCAGTGCGATTCTGAATTCGCTGTTGTGGACCTTAACAATGATGACGGCCGTGGTGTTGTTTAGGGCGCAATTTAGAGTCCTGTGAGGATCACATTGTTCATTCGTGCACTCTGATCCATCTCATCAGTCATAGAAGCTGGGTATCATTACATTATGCTCTACTTTCTTCTAAAGGGGTTTTAACCTCCTTAAGATCAGTGCGCAAGGCAGTATAATCATCTTGTAATACCTTGATATCTTCTCGTAGAGCCTCGGTGTCCTATTTTCCTCCTTATGGTATAGGACTTCCTTATGGATTACCCTGAGCATTCCGTAGAGGGTGTCGTTCTGCGTGAGTCCACATTCAATCTCTCATCCTCTGCTTCAAGGTGTGTAATAATATCACATTTCTGCTCTTGAGAATATTGTCAAATTCTGGAACTGGTTTTTCATTCAAGGCATCATCCTCCTCATCCGACAGCCATGACTGACCCTGTTTCTGATTTACAGGATCGGTACCATTCATCTTTGTGTTTGGCATTGTTGTTAGGCAGGCGCTTTGAACCTTTAATTTGTTTATTTCAAAGAATCTGTATGTTTCGCCTACCCGAGTTAAGGCTGAGGGTGTCAGCAAGCCATTCTGATCATGTGTTCATGAAGTGTAGTCAGGAAAGAAGTCTAGTCACAGACAAAGTGTAGAAATGCAAGTATGTATTGGAGATGTTATTATAATGGGGAACTCCCCCATAGAACCAAGAGTGACGTTGTTATCGTACCTAATCTCTTTGCTGTGTATGCTTTCATCATTTTTTGTCTACAATGTGAGGCAGAGAGGTCTTGTAAGGTGTATGTACTGAAATACTAAAATAAGACGTTTACTTCCATTTGTTTGCCCTCTCAGCTGGTGTCACGTCAAAAGACTCATTTTAATAACAGCACATTCTCCAAGAACAAACACTTTAGGTAGTAATTCTAGTTTTCGGACCTCCAGGCTAAGCCTCGTGCTATGTACCTATTTCTTCATCTCACTCGACCCTCGTTTCTCTGTTATACACAAGTGTTTCCTAATGTTTGTTTGCTCATTCGTGGTATTTTAGAGAGGGACAATCAAAGCAAGAGTGGACAACAATATAGAACTATGCAGGTTTGACCCACCTGAAGCGCTCTTGGCCCGCCGTGTCCCAAATCTGCAGCTTGATCCGCTTGCCGGGCTCGATCTCCACCAGCCTGGAGAAGAAGTCCACACCTACTGTGGGGTCCGACACCTGGGCGAAGCGGCCCTCGGTGAAGCGGCGAATCAGACACGACTTGCCCACCGTGGAGTCGCCGATCACGATGAGACGGAACTGATAGAGCCAGATCGCCTCCATAACTCGGCTCTGGAGCTCGACTGTCTGTCACTCTACCGGTTTGTCTTCTTGTCTGTGGGAGGCGGGGCCATTTTTTTGAAGCAGAGAGAGAGAGAATGTTAAGAGTGTGTCTATTCCTCCCTTCAACAAATTATACATCTAAAATATAAAAGAAAATTAGTGGTGGGTATTTGTTGTTCCCCTTTTGCTGATCTCTGTACTTTCTACAATATTTTAATACAAAAGTATTTATTTCTCTGTGAGGGCTCTGGAAGGTGCTGCATTTTTTTACAGCAACAATGGCATCAACGCCACTGAGGAATGTTGTGGGTAGTTCCTTTCTTTTTCATTTGAAACAAAAAACAACAAACTTCCTACCAGCACACAATAGACACACAAATGGTTTGGCTCATTACTATGGAAGCAACAAGCAACATGATCACGTGCATCCATCTTTGACCCCTTTAATGCGTTGTTACAGTCAAAGATCCTCAATATGACAGTGCTATGGTGTGTTTAGAGATCTGATGCAAACATTTTGCTCATGATTGGGCCAGATTTGGCCTGTGACCCCCCTGTTGAATAGCCTTCTCTTAATTGATCATTCCTAAAAACCTATAAACTATTTCCAGTTTCCACACCAGAGAGTGCACATAACGACAAATGAAGATAACTGGACGAAGCCCTGTTTGTTGTTGTAAGTCACACAAAAACACCAAATCCCTCCACCTACTTGGAGCTGATGCTGTGGGGAAAGATGCTCTTGCTTTCTTTTTCTTTCTCTTTCTCGTTCAGGACCTGCAAGCCGGCCTGGGCTCCATGATGGCACCGTCTGAGACGTCTGACCGGATGGATGGACAGCTGGAGGCGACGACGGGTGTAGGCCCTGGAGTCAGGCACTGTGTCCTCGGTGTTGTCTCGGCAAGAGCTACTACAAGAGGCGGGAAGAGGGTACAAACAAGGCGTCTCTTCTCTGCGTCAACGTTCACTGCCACAAACTCACGTGCCTGTCATTGGTAGGCCAGTAATGAAATGGCAGCGATAGCAGCATCATATAGCCTGACTCATCCCGCATCAGTACCACTACCGTAAAGCATCGAGGATTGGCGCAAACGCGGAAGTTGTCCAAGTGCAATAATTTTGTTAGATAACAAATATATGAACAAATACATGCGATTGCTGAAGCTCATAAAATGCCACGATTCCTCGGAACTACAACGGTAATGCGAACACTTTCACTCAATTTCACACAAACAACGCAAGAAGGACGTAGGTTGCGTGTGTGTAGGAGGCTAGTGCGCAGACACGGAAATAAACAAGACGCTGGGTATATTAATTCCTGTGTCCCAACTCGCACAGTTCCAAACAAATATTACACACATAGTATACAGTATTGTATGTACATACACTGAATACTTAGGTCTCGACAGTGCAGTGCTGTCTCAAATCCATCACTGTCGTCACATAACCGGAAATGACGTCGTGTCCAATTTGCGAATTGCAACTGATTGGAGTTTTTACTAAATTTGTTTAAACAATAATACAGTACATATAAAGCAAACATGGTATATCATATTTTACATAACTTGAGCAATGTGATAATAAATCGATGACTGAGGGTGGTAAGCGCCCATTACTGCACACTCACCAAGGGGCTTGTTGAGGGCAACATCCGGGTCCTGGCGGACACACTGCATTTTGCCGTACTTCTCAGTGTGTAAACATTCAAAATAGCAAATGTAGTGCACCATTTGACACATAGTCAATAATGTCCAGAACTAAAAAAAAAAACCGTGAGTTATTGTGACAATGCACATGCAAATGACGTTTTCCACACATAACATGGACAATTTCATTGTGACAAGAGTAGAAGCAGTGACTGTAGGTTTACATGTAAGGGGCGGGGAGAAGGTGCTCAAGGGGGCGTGGCCTTGGCCATGCACATAAACCGCAGGCTAAATGGATAATCACATTTCTGTCCGTCCCCCCCTTCTATTTTTCACCTCTTGACTTCCCATTTGTGCACAACACTGTTGTGTTGTGTGCTGTACCACTAAGTTCTTTTTTTAAGGTGGCAACGTCCAACGGAGATGCATAATATTTTCCCAGAATTCTCCTCACTCAGAACAGTAAGTTTTTTTTAAATTTTACAACAAATATTTGTTTTTAATCTTACACAATCTAGTATAATGGCTTGTTTTGTGGTCGTGTTCTGAATCCAAGGGGTTAACTTAAGTGCTAAATCTTTTATCTTGATAAAAGTAGATAATTTTGGCATTCACCTTCTACTTACTTTTGCACATTAAATTGTGTTATTAACAATTACAATGCAAATATCAACACAGATATCAAAGCATGCTGCAAATTAATTGGAGTGTATATTCTGGGCAGTACATGACTGCAGGATCATCACCTGAAACACATAATAACCTTTGCTCTTCGCTGAACATTTGTGTACAACAAATTACAACACAATAATGTGACAATATTGTTTGGAGGAAGCAAGGTGAGGTGTGTATTCACTTTTATGAGGTACTCCATGTTGGCTTGATTTATATATTGTGGAGGACAGAATCCCCATCTGTATAAATTACAGGTTTGTGTGAATTAAAAAAAATAATAATGTATTGATTCTAAGTGAAATGTCTCCATAATTAGAGTCATCCTGGCGTTTAACTGACCCCCTCGGCCATGCAGCAGCAGCAGCAGCGCCTGCTCAAGGTGCTCGTCATCGGCGACTTGGGAGTGGGCAAGACCTCCGTGATCAAGCGCTATGTCCACCAGGTCTTCTCCCAGCATTACCGGGCCACCATTGGTGTGGACTTTGCTCTTAAGGTGCTCCAGTGGGACCATAACACGGTGGTGCGGTTGCAGCTGTGGGACATAGCCGGTGGGTTGATGCAATTTTAGCCTTCTGCTGCCATTTTTTATGTTTTTCTCAATTTCGGAGGGATTTTGGTGATCATTTTGGTTGGCTTGTAAGTCAATTTTTAGGTGTCCAAAGGGACTATATAAAAACACTAATGCAATCAAATTAAAGATATATTATTATATGGAAAATTTTTTGTTAGTAATTATTTTGGATTTTAAATAATAACCACTCAGATGGTAATACAAGCTCCACTTTTGCCTCCATCAAAAGTTCATGCACCTTTTCTGAACTCAATTAAGATAAACGATGACTAGATCAGACCAGCAAGTTTCATGAACACCTATGACAGCAGCAATGAACGTTCGAGCACAAAGTGAGCACTCGTGCACAGTGTCACACAGCCTTCACAGCATTTGTGTGTTTGTATGCCTGCTGACTCAGCCGCTAGATTGGCATCATGTGGAGGAAGTTAGCTTCCAGGGTGGAGACTTATTTATACCTTCTGCTATGCACACACACACACACACACACACACACACAAAAGCTGCACTATCCTGTGTAATTCATACCAATTTGTGTCTGTTTAATATTATATTTCCCATATTATAACATATCAGTGTTGTCCTTGATAGCAAAGTTCATCTCAAATTAGGACATCCCATTACTAAATTACACCCCGCTACATGTTGTGGATGCTTAGGAAGGCATCCTTATCATACATGTAATGCAGATACAAATGTTACATAAACAAATACATACAGTTAAAACTGTTCTTGCTTGCTTCTCCCCCCACAAAGGACAGGAAAGATACGGCAACATGACCCGTGTTTACTACAAAGAGGCCGTGGGAGCTCTTGTGGTCTTTGACATGACTCGGCTCTCTACCTTCCAAGCTGTCCTCAAGTGGAAGGGAGACTTGGACTCCAAGGTGAGCCAGTCAGGGACATTTAACTGTCTGACAAGACCCCCCCCCATGGTTTTGTTATTCTTGTTAGGTGGCCTTGAGCAACGGGAAGCCAGTACCGACCGTCCTGTTGGCCAACAAGTGTGACCAGCAACGGCTCGGTTTGTGCCCCAAACTTCCCAAACTGGAGAACTTCTCTAAGGATTACGGTTTTGTGGGCTGGTTTGAAACATCAGCCAAGGTAAGACTTGATGTTTTCTGCTCATATCCCAGCCTTATTTGGTCCACCACATATTTTTGTCTCTAAAGATTATTCATTGTTCACAAATTTTCTCCTAGAAAATAAGCTCTTTTCACAGAAAGCCCCCATTTCACTTGTAATATAACATGGTGCATACAGTAAGATAATACAGCATACAGTACATACCAGTGCTAACAAAAACATTACCAGTAGGAGGCAATATAACATCAGCGGATATCTGTCCACTGCATTTTAAGACAAGGGAAACAAGGAGGGTTTTTTTGGGCATGTTACCAATAAAAAAAGCTGGCTAAAGACACAAGTTGCAGATGATGTCTGGGGCGTCATTTGTGGACCCAAGGCAAACCCCGTCATTGGGGCCCTCCACATTCTTCTACAGCACAGACAAAAGTTTTATTCTATTTCAAATGTATTTATTTTATTTTACATTTTCTCATTTGTTGTTATTGACTTATTTGAAAAGATTTTAATATTTACCATCTACAAACAAATGTGAATATGAGAAAATTATCCTATTCCCTGCACTAAATAAAGTCCTGGAAGGGGACCTAGTATACTTTTCCCGCTTCTCTGGCCATGTTTAATACGAGAATACAAAATTCTAAATACATGTATAGGTCAAAGTTTCAGATAATGAGGTTTGCGCATTTGGAAGTGAGTCCCGAAAGAAGTTTGGGATGGCTAAAAACGCTTGGTTTTCAGAAAGCATGGTAAAAATGCCCCTTTGTGGCAGCAGTGGACTTCCTTATGTGGGCGTGGCTGTAAGCTCTCCCCCAAGCTCTGCTTCTCTGTTTATGTTGCTAACAAAGGGAAAGCCTTTGTTGACAATTACTAACGATGCCACTATCAGGCACAAGTGGTTGGAGTTCCTGATTCCCAACCAGCAAAATAAATGCATTTAGTCACGGCCATTGCCAAAATGCAGCTGGACTAAAATTGCTAAAGTCCAACACCTTTCCAACTTTACTAACTGTGTTTATTTTGTGTAAGTCATGGAGCAAAAGCGCCTGTATACAGGGAGCGGGGTTGCTAATAGCCTTTCTGCACCACAATTGGTGGCTCTACCCGAGTTACCAGTGCTGTAGAAAACCTAAAGCTAAAATGCTAAAGCTACTTACCATTGAGCGATATCTTGACGTAACCTCTTTCTTGAGAAAAATCTGTCCAGTCTGTAATTCCGGATCGGATTCGGAATCCAACACATATGTCTGTATATTAAAAGCTGACATTTTAAAAAGATACATGTCATTTATTATCAACTCCTATAAAGTTGGTTTTGAGGCTAGCGGCACAAACCGGAAGTCGTTTTAAGCACTCGGAGTGTGAAATACAAAAATACAGCTGAATAGATGCTGATTCTGGAAGCACTAGAAAGCTTCCTGTGCTGGTTATACTGTGTGGCTGCTCTTTCGGTGTCCACAACTCAACACTGAGCGTAATAGGTCCCATTTAAAATACTTCTGTGGGATTGTTAATACTTACCACGCACTTTTACTGTAATTGATAACAAACATTCAGCAACATTTTATATAGTTTACCGCCATAATACTCACATCTTTGTGATGAAAAGCGCCGCTCTCAGCTTCATCTCTACAACTACTGCTTTCTCCGCGGCTGAAGCTGTCAGCAATGCTGCTGCTCTTGTCTGCGTTTGCTGTGACTGTGAGATAGGTTGACACCTTCGATAGTTTTGATTAAAAAAAACTGTTTGCTTTCTTTTCCTCCTACCTCTTCTCCACTCCACTCCACTGGGGTAACTGCTTCATTTTTCTCCAAGTTTGTTTTGCCTCGGTCTTCCTGAATCAATGTGCACGTGCGCAGTAACATGGCATAGTCCATTGTATGAGAAGGGGGGAGGGGGGCGTTGAAACGGTCATATTACACATTCTGATGTAGTTTTAAGCATGTGAATTAAGTCTAAGGCCTATGGAAACCTCAGCGCAGTAAGCAACTGCCAAGTTGAGTCAATAAGTGGGCCACATGTTAGCCTAGTGGTTAGCATGTTGTTAGCATTGACTCTAAATTAAGGTATGAATGTGAGTGTGAATGATGAGGCCTGTGATTGGCTGTCAACCAGTGACCCTATTGAGGACTAGAGGCATGGAAAATAAATGTAATGAATGTAATGTACAGCCTATTGGGTGTTATCTCTTTCATCCCAAGGACAACACTAACATCGACGCAGCCATGACGTGTTTGGTGAAGAACATCATGGCCGCTGAGGAAGAGCGAGCATCCAGGAGTGAGCTTGACAGAAGCGGCGTTCTGGTGCTACCGCGCTTCGACTACAACACCAAGGAGAGGGGACTGGTGGGATGCTCAGGATGTTCTGGTGTGAAAACACGGGACAAAGATGGCCACTGAGGACTTGATATTTACTATTTGTTGATTTTTGTTTTTATTATTCAGTATCTTTTAAGCTTTTTTGAACATTCCAAGGGCGGCACGGTTGTCGAGTGGTTAGCATGCAGACCTCACAGCTAGGAGACCAGGGTTAAATTCCACCCTCATGCATCTCTGTGTGGAGTTTGCATGTTCTCCCTGTACATGTGTGGGTTTTCTCCGGGTATTCCGGTTTCCTCCAACATTCCAAAAACATGCTAGGTTAATTGGCGACTCCAAATTGTCCATAGGTATGAATGTGAGTGTGAATGGTTGTTTGTCTATATGTGCCCTGTAATTGGCTGGCGACCAGTCCAGGGTGTACCCCGCCTCTCGCCTGAAGACAGCTGGGATAGGCTCCAGCACCCCCGCGACCTTCGTGAGGAAAAGCGGTAGAAAATGAATGAATGAATGAACATTCCAAGGGCTGCACGGCGGTCTAGTGGTTAGCGCGCAGGCCACACAGCTAGGAGACCGGAGTACGATTTCATCCTCGGCCATCTCTGTGTGGGGTTTGCATGTTCTCCCTGTGAATGCGTGGGTGTTCTCCGGGTATTCCGATTTCCTCCAACATTCCAAAAACATGCTAGGTTAATTGGCGACTCCAAATTGTCCATAGGTATAAATGTGAGTGTGAATGGTTGTTTGTCTATATGTGCCCTGTGATTGGCTGGCAACCAGTCCAGGGTGTAACCCCGCCTCTCGCCCGAAGACAGCTGGGATAGACCCTCGTGAGGATAAGCGGTAGAAAATGAATGAACATTCCAAAGGGAACATGTCGTAATGTTAAAGAACATTAATGTAGTGTTTGATTTCAGCTAACTGAGTCACTGTGTTAGAATTCTGTGACATCATGGCCGACTAATGTAATCCACACCCAGTAGGGTGAACAAAAAGAAGTCAACTGGTCTCTGGTCCCTGCAGGTCGTGCCCCCATCCCGCATTGTGTCGTGGGAAGGGGAGGAAATGCATCGCCCACTGAGAGAGAGTCAAAAATAGACCCAACGGACCTCCAGTGTCAAAGCATTAACTATTTGCTTCCAGCTTTGGACCTACAACATATATCATGTTTTAATGTATCTATTCATGCACATTAGGAATATACATATTTGTGTATTTATTGTGTACATTAATACACCCTACGGTGGTACAATTATGTAGATTGGATCAAAAATATACCCTATTGGAATGTCTCACCTCCCTATCTCCCTCAGTGGGATGTGGCCTGCCTCTTCACTTCCTGTTTCCTCCAGGAGATTCTACACACTCAAACACAGCTGGTTTGTGTTGGCCACACTGTGCTTCTCCATGAAGTGTTTTCCCACAAAGGTCACAACATATTCTTCTTCTTCTTGGCTGCTCTGGCGTCAAGTTCGAGAATTGTTGAATCTGACCCCACTGTCAAACATGGAGGTGGAAACATTCCGTTTTGGATTTGCGTTCTCTCCAAAGAGTACTGTGGTAATTTAACGTGTTAAACGGAGGCTGATGAACGTGGTCATGTACTGGAGTCTTGGATGGGAACCTGAAGATAGATCAAGGACGGATCTTCTAGCGTAACAACCCAAAACAAACGGCCAAGTAGTTGGGTTGAGTAGTAGTTGAGTAGACCCAAATGAAAGATTGAGTTGCCTATATAAAAATATTCATGTTTTTATAACTTCATCCCCCTTTTGTATAACTATGCTTTCTAAGCTTTGTTGTCATTTTGTGACCTCCATCATGACCACAATTGAAGCTCTGCAGCATGCACATAGCAACAGATATCACTGCGTCCATTTTTCTTAAATGTCTCTTCTCTTTCATCACTCTCCTGCCTTGACCGAAAAAGGGAACATTTCAAAAGCTCCAGTCCTAATGTGACCTCATAAATGTCACATTAGCTCCAAATCCCACATCCAATAAACCACACACACACACACACACACACACACATACACTTATTACTCTGTGTTAATCAATAGACATCTTAAAGGCCAACATTATTGGAGTCTTTTTCCAAAACACCGTTGGTGCCCTTTTGGGGGTTAAAGGGCACAAGGGTCATGAGATGGGGTCAGCACACATTGGAAGGCATGCATGCATGTGTGTGCAGCGAAGGGTTATAAAGGAGGATCAGCGAGAGAGACATTCCTGATGCAGAAGAACGGCAATGTGTGTTGGGGAGGTCATGAGAACACAAGGACATAAGAACAATATTTCAAGCAAGCATTTCTATTCCAGGATTTTTTGTCGAGGGGAAATACTATTGTAACTGTATGAGTGCTGCTAGCACTGGGGAGCTGAGGTTCAGTGAGGATAAAAGGGAATTCCAACATGTAATGGACTCCAGTACACACCTCCAACATGGCAAGTGTCTTGCCAAGGAAGCTGAAGGTAATGAAGTGGCTTCTCCGAATTTCTGGTGGTGAATTCCATGCACAACTAAATCAGAGCAATCAGACATAACAATGGTGCTCACACAAAATATTCCCAATTTGTTGTTATTTTAATGAACTGCAGCCCAGGGTTCGATTCCACCCTCGGCCATCTCTGTGTGGAGTTTGCATGTTCTCCCTGTGCATGCGTGGGTTTTCTCCGGGTACTCCGGTTTCCTCCCACATTCCAAAAACATTCATTCATTCATTCATTTTCTACCGCTTTTTCCTCATGAGGGTCACGGGAGATGCTGGAGCCTATCCCAGCTGTCTTCGGGCGAGAGGCGGGGTCCACCCTGGACTGGTCGCCAGCCAATCACAGGGCACATATAGACAAACAACCATTCACACTCACATTCATACCTATGGACAATTTGGAGTCGCCAATTAACCTAGCATGTTTTTGGAATGTGGGAGGAAACCGGAGTACCCGGAGAAAACCCACGCATGCACGGGAAGAACATGCAAACTCCACACAGAGATGGCCGAGGGTGGAATTGAACCCTGGTCTCCTAGCTGTGAGGTCTGCGCGCTAACCACTCATCCGCCGTGCCGCCAAAATATTCCCAATTTGTTGTTATTTTTATGTCTCAATGAACCGCAGCTGGGCTGCACGGTGGATGAGTAATGTAACAGCTAGGAGACCAGGGTTCAATTCCACCCTCGGCCATCTCTGTGTGGAGTTTGCATGTTCTCCCCGTGCATGCGTGGGTTTTCTCCGGGTACTCCGGTTTCCTCCCACATTCCAAAAACATGCTAGGTTAATTAGCGACTCCAAATTGTCCATAGGTATGAATGTGAGTGTGAATGGTTGTTTGTCTATATGTGCCCTGTGATTGGCTGGCGACCACTCCAGGGTGTACCCCTGCCTCTCGCCCAAAGACAGCTGGGATAGGCTCCAGCACCCCTCGCGACCCTCGTGAGGAAAAAGCAGTAGAAAATGAATGAATGAATGAATGAACCGCAGCTCCCCAACAGCACTTATGCCCAGAATATGATGCCACCAACACCATGCTTGACTGTAGGCAAGACACAATCATCTTCCTACTGTTGACTAATTTCCAGTGGAGGGTAAATCTGTACTGCGATAGAAGTAATACACAGTCTAAAGTACTCTCTACAGTATTGTCCCTCGACAATATGTAATAAAGTGCTTGTTGAAATGTGAGGTCTGTGTTCACTTTTGTGAGATACTGGAACTTCCCCATTAGACCAACCATAAACAACAAGCTGATCAAATGGAAAACTTCACGTTGAGAAGTGACGCTTCTCTGGGAACGTTTTCCTTTAACGTGCCAGTTTCAACACAAAAATGCCAACTTGATTCCAGGTTCGTTTTCTTTCACTTAACTTTCCATCTGTCTACTATGTCATGACCTTTTGGGGGGTCACTTCCTGTTTTGATCCAGATATGGAATGAACACAAACGGCACACACACACAAAGCTAATAATAATCTTCATTTGTTCCACAGAAGTCCAAATAAAACTCACTCAATGTGGACATGTGACTGCCCAGCTGACTTTGAGTGGCATGTTAACTTTGTTGCCCAGGAATGTGGCGGTACCGACCCACAGCTTTCGTCCAAAACCCACAGAGGAGAACTTGGCTTCCAGAAATGTGTCCGTCTGTCAGATTGTGCTCAAAAAGTCAGTTTCCGTCAATGGCTTTGATTCCATAATGGAATCCTTAGGTCCTTTTTTCCTTTTCCTTGGATGGCGTCCATGAGGCATCAGAGAGTGGTGGCTGATTTGACTTTGGAGGAAAGGACCTGCCTGAACCTCCTCTTTAGCTCCTGCATGTTGGGAGACTTGGGTCGGGCCAGGTGGAGTCCTCCTCTGCGTTTCTCTCCGTTGCCGCCCCCCAGCGCACGGAATATCTGCACCACATCATCATTATCATCATATGACCGCTGGCTTTGCCCCATAAATAAATCTAAAAATACACATTTTGCTAATATTTTGCTCATTTACTTGGATGAATATTGTGCTTTGTGCTCAGCAGTAACCGTGAGGTAGGTCTTTAGCTCCACAGAAAAATCTTCCCAATGCTGCTTCCAATTGATGACCCACTGACTGCCATTTTCAAAAGGAACGGTACTGAGCGGCGGTTGCCAGTTGTCATAAAATATTGCTGTTTGTGAGATTTAAGAGTGGTATACAAATAAAACCAGCGATGACTTAAAAAGACGACGATAAGGAACTTTGACATCATGTAGAATAAGATGAAACATACACAGTACATGAATCTGAAAAGTTGAACATGTAGCATTGAACAAGCCCCACCTCTTGACAAAGATGAAGGAAGGCAGCATGGACGCCCTCATGGTTCTCCCTGGCCGAGGCCTCGAAGTAAACGCCTCCTGTGGGAAGAGAACGGCTCTTATCTCGCTGATAAGACGCCCCGCTCAGTAGACAAGATCACCAGTATTTTTTTTCTAGTTGGAAGAATTACAAGGACAGTTTTTCACTAACTGGCAGTGTTTATGATTACAGATAAGTACGTTATTTTGACAAAATACATGTACATGTAGTCCCTCGTTTATAGCCTGTTAATTGGTTCGAGACCTGCAATATTTTAGTAGAGCATAAAAAACCTGTTTTTATAAATAACACCCCTATAGTCACCATTGCACTCCAATTATTCATTGTTTGCACCAGATTGCACAACTTTTGTTGTTACTGTACCTGTTACTATAATATATACTTTATACTTTATACTATATACTTATTATTATACATATTCCAGCTGTCTTTGGGCGAGAGGCGGGGTACACCCCGGACTGGTCGCCAGCCAATCACAGGGCACATATAGACAAACAACCATTCACACTCACATTCATACCTATGGACAATTTGGAGTCGCCAATTAACCTAGCATGTTTTTGGAATGTGGGAGGAAACCGGAATACCCGGAGAAAACCCACGCATGCACGGGGAGAACATGCAAACTCCACACAGAGATGGCCGAGAGTGGAATTGAACCCTGGTCCTCTAGCTGTGAGGCCTGTGCGCCAACCACTCGACCGCCGTGCAGCCCCTACTACTACTATTATTATGATTATTATGATTATTATGATTATTATGATTATTATGATTATTATGATTATTATGATTATTATGATTATTATAATTATTATGATTATTCCGATTATTATGATTATTATTCATTCATTCATTTTCTACCGCTTATCCTCACAAGGGTCGTGGGGGTGCTGGAGCCTATCCCAGCTGTCTTTGGGCGAGAGGCGGGGTACACCCTGGACTTATTATTATTATTAGCAAGCTAATCAGTTGGACTAGAATTTAAACTTAAGAAAGAGTTTCAAATGGAGTGGGGAAGAAGGACAAAGTAAGAAGCACAAACTTACCACTTCCACACACAATGGGAGGAGAATAATTTTTCACTCTGCATCAATGGCTGGCTACATTGAGTGTCAGGTGGGGTGTTTGATGACCAAATATATAGACAGCCCTTCCTCCAAAAATTTTAACCCAATGTGGCCAGTGACGGTCACAGGGTGTCCTAATGTTTTTTTACATGACCGCGTATGTGACTGTTTAGATTAGTTTAGCATATTTAACCATATTGATCGGAACATCATGCAAGAGACCCAATGTGAGAATATTCATATATTTTGTGGAAAAAAGACTGTAGAAGTGAATGCGAGGTCCTACCAAGAGAGGACGCTAATGTCTCGCCTTCATCCGCAGGCACTTGTCGGGCCCTCAGCAGGTCGCTCTTGTTGCCAATCTGCAGGAGATTACATCATTAGATCAGATTAGCGAGATTAGTAAACTGTCTATGAGGACAGCGGTATTCGGATACCATGCCACATTTGGGAGTTTGTCCGCGGGAATTCCGTAGCATTTATGAGGTCAATGGACGCTAATCTCTATTCTAGTTTATTCTAGCGCTTGGGTGTTCCATTCCAAACTCATCAAACGTCTTTATGAACCACGTGTGGCTAAAATAGCGATGACATCACATGACTCCACTGACCAGTATGACGGGAATGTTCCCAGACGGGTGTATGCGTCTGACGTGCTGGTACAGAGGCTGGATGGTACGATAGCTGCTGTGGTCCGTAATGGAGAAGACTAGCACGTAGCCGTCAGCCCAGTAGATGGACCTGGAAATTCCAACCATGTCAATAAGATGACGAATATAAGAGAACAAAGCGACATCGCACTGACCTGTTGATCTGCTCCTGGCAGTAGAGGCCCTCAGCATCATCCTACACAGAGAAAGACATTACTAATCGATTTGGCTGGGAGATCTGGGCCACCAACAAGTCCAGGTTCCTCCCTGCTTGACCTGCCCCCCTCAGGGCAAATACACGAGTGTAATCGCTAGCAGACAGATGCCACTGTCGTCTACGCCGCCGGGAGGGACTTCCTGAGCTTTCATTATCTTCCCCAGAGTAGGAAATGAGCATCTCAGAGGGCCTGGCTTTCTCAACAGACGAGCCATTTGTCACGTTGCACTCATTAAAATACATGGCCGCCTTCCTAACACCACTTCCTGGGACTTCACGCACATTCTTCCGCTCAGATAATAGTCGAAAACAGGGGTTTCAAACTCAGTTTACCTGAGGGCCACTGGAGCTAGGGTCTGGGCAAGGCTGGGCCGCATCAGGTTTTCCAAAAAAAAACAACAAAAAAACGCATTTATTAAAACTTTTTCAGTGCTTTGGTTCCGATTTTCTACAATAAAAGCTCTGATAAAACATTCCACTGTTCTCAAATATCTTAATTTTTCTACACAAAATAAGATGAACAATAAATAAACAAATCAAGAATAAAGAAAATCAATCACTTAGTAATAAATAAAATAAAACGGCAAATAATAAAAACCTAAGAAACCACATATAGTTGGTGGGTAGACAAATTATTTTTTTCAGATTAAAATGAACAAAGCATTATTAGAGCCCTGTAGACATGACAAAACACGACTATAGTCACATTTATACTCTTTTTATTTACAACATATTGCGCAACTGCAGGGTCTTGAGACACATGCTAACTCGCAAACTAGAGAGCTAGCGACCTAAACGGTAGCCTTCAAGTTATTTCCTTTAAACTTAAATAGCCAAAAACTTACCACTTCCACACGGATAGGGAGGATAACTATTAACAGTTATTTAACCTTTAACATGAACATTAATCAAACGTAATAATTTTTTCTGGGTACATGATACCATACAGCATCCATATCAAACTTGCGTGGTGCCGCACTAACATTAAACTTTCATATCAAGGCGGGGGCCTCAAACTAGTGTCCACATTTGGCCCGCAGGCCACGTGTTTGAGACCCCTGGTCTAAAAAGCTACGTTACTGGGATAGAACAATGGTCAATGACCAATAGACAATGAACTGCAACATTACTGAGATGTTTTGTTTGATGGCGGCCATGTTTTCCAACCAATCCTACAGTCAAATTTAACACAGAAGTGCTTGTCAATCCCCAAAAAGGTGTCTTAATAAAGGAGTTTTTCGAATTTTCAAGTCTGATCTTATATTCGTGTCAATACAGTTGTGTGCACCCATGAGTAAAAGAGGTACTGTATGCAAATATATACAGTACATAGAGATTTTAGGACACAGCCCCATACCTGTAGAGCCACACAGGGAGTGTCCTGGATCTGGAGCGACACTTCCTCCCCGTCCAGTGTGACCTTTCTGGAGTAGAGCGCCCCTGGTTGAATCAATATCTTTTTTAGCAAGGTCATGCAGAGAGGACTTGAAAGGTAGGATAAAAAAAAAAAGGCATCGGCTCACCGGTGTTGGCTTCATAGTCGCCGATGAAGCGCTTTGTGAGGAACCTGACGATGAGTGCTGCAAAAGTTCAAGAGATCCAACATGAGGGTCCCACTGACCTACATTATAGACTATTTGCAGTTAGCGACTTTGCATGGAATTTCACTTTAAGATGACAATGTGGATTCTGGAACACTTTTTGGAGACATCTCAAACAAACAGGTCCAAAGTCTGACGTGGGGGAAATGATTCACTAGTGATGCAAATTGCAAGTGCATCAATACAAACATGGTTCTTCTTACACGACTGCAGTGACAGCACACAAAAGCAAAACACATAAAATCTGATTGCTCATAATCCTTACACAAGGGATTATCATCCTCCACTTCAGACCATCTTAAAGTGTTTGGGAATGACATTCCAGTCTACTCTCACTCCATTACCAGTTTTGCCGACGTTGCTGGCTCCTAACACCACAATCTTCACCGTTTTGTTGGGCACACAGTCCAGCAGGGGGTACTCCGGGATTGGCACCAGCAGAAAGTTAGCGGACCCGCCGCTGCCGCTGCCGCTGCCGCTCATGGATCCCGGTGCAGCAGGGTCCCCTGATCCAGTCAGTCGCATTGAGCTCCCCCTCCTCCAAAGACCTCCACCTCCGTGTGGGAAAGAAACCAGCTTCACTCGCCTCCTCCTTCTCCTCTTCTTCTTCTTCCTCGCAACTTACTCCAGTGTTCCCATTTCGTCCCAGCTCGGTTTGTCCCTGGATCACCTGCTGCTGCTGGTGCAAAGCTCCTCTGTGTTTTTAAGGCACACCCTAATTTTTTGGTACTAAAAAGAGACAAAAAAAGGCTTCGCTCCAGCGTTAGGTGCGTGGAACTGGGTGCAGTGAGGAAGGAGAAAAGAGGAGGAAGAGGAGGAGGCAAACTTATTGACCGTCCTCTGATAGTCGCACACACACACACAGTCTAACAAACTAGGGATATTTCGAATGAAAAGATTTTTTAAAAATAAACATTATGACATTAAATATTAATGTTTATTACAAGTATAAAAATAAATAATACTATCCACAACAATTAATGTTTAATTCTTGAGGCGCTTAAGACATAATTTGATTATTTATTTAATCTAATTATAAGACCGTTATGACTTTAATACAGTGTGGGTTATTGTATTTTTACAACCAAAACTCAGCTGGGCGGTGTTTGTCTCGAAAAGTATCAATCTCTGTACTCACCCAACAATATAATGTTATAATCATCTCAAGTAAGGTCTATGTTTTTTTATGTGTAATAAATGTGAAGAATAGCAGGAAAATTACGGCGTAATGGTTTAAGCACCGCCCTCTATTCCAAGCCTGGTATATTGAACCAAACTACAATGTGACAACTCCCTCTTTACGCGTCACCTACACAGGACCAGGGAGTAAATTACACGGAAATATCGCAAACCCTATAGAAAGCTTGTGATGTTTCCTACAAAATAAAATGACAACAATTTTGACTAAATGTACACATAAGGTGGTAAAACCACATCTATATAAAGATTAAAGTACTGAGGATAATGTAAACATTAAAAAGATAAAGGCAGTTGAAATGTGATTTAATCAAACAACAAAACATAAACTCCGAACCGGAAATTCGGCGCGCCCCCTTTCACGCTTGACAATAGTAGTAAACAGGGGAGCAAAAGAAGGCTCTCCCGGAACTCTGCAGCAGCCGCATCGGCTCTGACAATTTCAACATTTGGGGTTCGGTCCAACATGGCGGCGCACGGATGGAAATACTGATGACAGTCCGAAAGATCGCCTCGATTTGTACGATGGTGAGACTCCCGAGTATTCGCCTCCATCTTTGCTAATTCTGTGCTTCTGGTCGCTCGTGAGCTAACACGATTTGGCTAGCTTGCTGTGTTAGCTTGCTTTGCTAACCACACAAGTAAATGGTAATAATAATAACACACAGTGGAATGTTCTAGAAAGTTGTATACTTTCATCAAGGTTGGTACATTGTACTATGTAACGCCAGGTGGGGTCGTTTACCCATGTGCACTTTGTTTGACACTTCATTACTTGTATACTGTTAGTTTGTTGATGCTAGAGCGTCAGTTAGCTACAGTAGCTGACTACTATGTTTTGGGTTAAAGTTCTTCGATCAGGAATGTTCTTGGCTTTACTGGTAATTAAATTGTTTATCAGTGGACTCGTTAGTACTTCTGTTATGGGAGTTTTTTTCCTGATGGAAGCTAGCTAGTGTTTACATGTGTCGGCTGTGATTGAGCAGTTGATTCCGTCGTAAAGTGATCTCTGTCTGCTTTGGTGAGTAAACAACGTGTATTTTTTATGGAGAGGTCAAGGTTCAAAAGTGTCTAATGCTCCCTCAAGTCTTACTTGAGCATTTTAGAAACGTAGTAGTTTATATTCGCAACACATACACATAACAATTCACACTAATATCCACACCTATGGACAAAAACATGCGTGTTTTTTTGGGGATGCACGTGACAGGGCAGTGGCGGGGACAGACATTTTATCATTGGGGTTGCCATGGTGACATCATTAGTCATAATAATGAGTAATTGCATAGTAATGGTGGTGAATACCACTAGATGGAGGCCGCAAATCAGTTTGAGAAGAAGTGGACGAGTGTGGAGTTCCAAGATGCAATAATGAGGTAAAGTGATGGTTGGACATCGGGTGTCACGTTGACCACATGCTGGTGACATGACGGTGTCACGAGGAAGAGAAACAATCCATCCAAATGTAGGCCCGCCCAGGGATCACACATAATTGTGGGTCCAGCCAAAATGCCTTCTTATTGGAGGGCAGCGGGGACTGCTGGGGTGCTGGGCACTCGGTGGGTGCACACAGGAGCTAGGGGGGGTCGGGGCCAGGTCGGTTGACTGGCGGGGTTGGTGGTGTCCTGGGGGTTTTGCTGGGGTGTCCGATGTTCCCACTTTTCTTTTGTTGTTTTGTCTTATGTAAGATTCTGTTATTATATGTGTGGAGAAAAAAAAATCACAAATTGAATTGGTAACGGTGGCACGGCGGTCTAGTGGTTAGCGCGCAGACCTCACAGCTAGGAGACCAGGGTTCAATTCCACCCTCGGCCATCTCTGTGTGGAGTTTGCATGTTCTCCCCGTGCATGCGTGGGTTTTCTCCGGGTAGTCCGGTTTCCTCCCACATTCCAAAAACATGCTAGGTTAATTGGCGACTCCAAATTGTCCATAGGTACGAATGTGAGTGTGAATGGTTGTTTGTCTATATGTGTCTATACGTCCGAAGACAGCTGGGATAGGCTCCAGCACCCCCGCGACCCTGGTGAGGAAAAAGCGGTAGAAAATGAATGAATGAATGAATTGGTAACTGCTATGGCGTGGAGAAGGGGTAGGATTTAATAAGCTTTGCTTCTTCCTGCTCCTTTTCAGACATGTGTAGTAATGAGGTGTTGTGTGTGTGCATGTATGTGTATATGTATATATATATACATATATGTATAAATAGATATTGTAAGTGTATTGTTATGTAAGTGTATATGTGACAAAGAATAATGTAACATAGTATGCATGTCTGAAATAAATTAAGAAAAAGAAAAAAAAGAAAGATGTTTAAAGACCACACAGGACGGCATTGAGCAGCTGATTGAAAAACCGGGCTAAATGTTAGCTTGGCACTTTTGTTTGCCATCTGCTGTTCAGAATGACGTTATTTAATGATGTACAAATGTAAGCATGGCAGGGCTATGACTTGTTAACAACCGTTGACTTCACTCCACTGTAATAGTCGTTTATTATGAGCGTTGGAATGCCTCTGAAGAAATTTTACATGTTTCTTCTTCCCCCCCTCAGGGCGCCAATGCCTCTGCCTTGGAAAAGGAGATTGGACCAGAACAGTTTCCCGTTAACGAACACTACTTTGGATTAGTCAACGTTAGTATCAGTGTTATATTGTTGTTGTGTTCCAAGCATCATTACTTGACTTCTTTCTCTGCATGTTTTGCAGTTTGGCAACACTTGCTACTGTAATTCGGTTCTACAGGCGCTCTACTTCTGTCGGCCGTTCAGGGAGAAGGTGTTGGCCTACAAGGTAAGGGAAGAAAGTGGTGCACCGCAAGGCTCACTTCTTTGACTCCTGCTACGTCCGCCACAGGTGCAGCCCCGCCGCAAGGAGTCGCTCCTCACTTGTCTGGCCGACTTGTTCAACAGCATCGCTACGCAGAAGAAGAAAGTCGGAGTCATTCCTCCTAAGAAATTCATCTCACGATTGAGGAAAGAAAATGGTAGGCGCCGTGCAGACTTCAGATTTGCTTACGTTGGTGATGGGTGTCCTTTAACGTTTCTCACCTTCTCCATGCAGAGCTGTTTGACAACTACATGCAGCAGGACGCCCACGAGTTCCTCAACTACCTCCTCAACACCATTGCCGACTTGCTCCAGGAGGAGAAGAGCCAGGAGCGACAGCAGAATGGAAAGCTGGTGCAGAACGGTGGAGGAGGCGGAGGTGGAAGCACGGGAGGGAGTGAGGTAGGAGGTGGAGGAGGAGGAGGAGAAGGCGAAGGCGGGAAGGAGACGCAGCAGACGTGGGTCCACGAGATCTTCCAGGGAACGCTGACCAATGAGACGCGGTGCCTAAACTGCGAAGCTGTGAGTTACCAAATAACTGATTTGTACATATTTTGGCACCCCGACTCTGTTAGGTTACCTAAAGGGGCGGGGCTAGACATAGATTGGTGGAAAGAGAATGGTATCTTCCAACATTGGCCACTCTTACAATAAAATAACTGATTTGTACATGTTTTGGCACCCTGACTCTGTTAGGTTACCTAAAGGGGCGGAGCTAGACATACATTGGTGGAAAGACAATGGTATCTTCCAACATTGGCCACTCTTACAATTAAATAATAACTGATTTGTACATATTTTGGCACCCCGACTCTGTTAGGTTACCTAAAGGGGCGGAGCTAGACATAGATTGGTGGAAAGACAATGGTATCTTCCAACATTGGCCACTCTTACAATTAAATAATAACTGATTTGTACATGTTTTGGCACCCTGACTCTGTTAGGTTACATAAAGGGGCGGAGCTAGACATAGATTGGTGGAAAGAGAATGGTATCTTCCAACATTGGCCACTCTTAGAATTAAATAGATTAGAGTTGCGTGGGTATACTGGAGCCAAAGTAAAAAAAATAAATACATGGATGCTTCACTCTGTACACACTTCTGTACATAACCTTCAATATGTGTACTATGTATACTATGTATACTTGCGTACTCAGTTCCTGAGTGTGCAAGGTTTGATAAGTTAGTGCTGTCTCATTTCTGTGGTGCCACACTTACCTCAGTTTTCTTCTAGTTTAGTTCTAAATATGAATTGCAACCTCTTGATTTAGTCCCTTCCCTCTTGCTACATAGTCAAGAAGGCGATGATCGAGTGCGGTCAGACTCCATTGCTACACACTCGCCATTTTCATGTCGGGTGCAACACCCGAGTATTGACCGCGCACTCAATTTTGCCCTACTCAAAACGTGAAGTGGAAATGTGCAAATTGAAGCACAGGCTGTGTTCCAAATTACACACTTCACCAGTATACTATGTATTTTGACCGTGTACTGCCGTCCCAAATCCATTACTCTAAAATGATGATTAAAATGTTTATCTGCTTGCTAGTCTTCTTCTAAATTGGGAAATGGTAATAATAAAGCCACATTGACACTTGTGCAAAGTTTGCCTCTGCATTCTCCCCCAATTTGCTGTGGCAATGCATGTCATTTAGATTGTACGCCTGAAAGCACCACTTATTTAAGTTGAGTAGCAAATTCTGTGTCTGTTTCCAGCTGGGCTCTCCTTCTGGTTATCTTCTTGGGACAGTACTATTCGCTGATGACTCAGGAAATAGGCGCACCTCTATGCACGGCCAAGTGTGTAAAATCTATACCTATACGGTAGCAAAGTACACCTAGAAGCGAGTGCTGTCTAGTGTTTTGGCTGCATTATCTGCCATTTGACTGACAAGCACACATTGAGCCCTGGAAAACCCACCATACTCAAGTCAAGTGTTTGTTTTACAAATACCACACAGGTTGGCAGACATGTTTGTTTTGGTTTTGGCACAAAGGAAAGTGGGCGGAGGACACTTCCCAAGACACTAGTCAGGGTAAGGCGCTACACTAACAAGCAGAGATTGCTACAGGCCTTGAAGTGCCATTAGCGACATATGTCACATATGTCACACATTTTTCACGGAACTGGGCCAATTGATAGGAACATCCCTTGAATTTACTTTTTGGCAAGCAAAATTGCACACCACTGTGGGGACAAAATTTGTTCAAGTACCAAGGTAGCTTCAGTCCCTCCTCTGCTTTTTAGCAAAGATGGCGATGACGGAGGATGTTTAGCCTCTCATTGTGAACACAACTATGCGCTCAAGTGTGTGACGCCAATGGATGCGGTTTTGCAGGTGAGCAGCAAGGACGAGGACTTTCTAGACTTGTCAGTGGATGTGGAGCAGAACACCTCCATCACACACTGCCTCAGGTACGGTCCGAGTGACAACAACGTTATATGCCATCAAACCATCAAATCTTGTAACATTCTCTCTTTGATTCCGCAGGGGCTTCAGTAACACGGAGACGCTGTGTAGCGAGTACAAGTACTACTGCGAGCAGTGCCGCAGTAAGCAGGAAGCCCAGAAAAGGTGGGAGACATCTTTGTTTTGTTTTTTTTTGACATCATTTGTTTTTAAATGTTATCATTGGGGCGGCACGGTGGGGTAGTGGTTAGCGCTCAGACCTCACAGCTAGGAGACCAGGGTTCAATTCCACCTGAACACATCTCTGTGTGGAGTTTGCATGTTCTCCCCATGCATGCGTGGGTTTTCTCCGGGTACTCCGGTTTCCTCCCATATTCCAAAAACATGCTAGGTTAATTGACGACTCCAAATGTGAGTGTGAATGGTTGTTTGTCTATATGTGCCCTGTGATTGGCTGGCGACCCTCATGAGGAAAAAGTGGTAGAAAATGAATGAATGTTATCATTGACCAGGATGAGGGTGAAGAAGCTGCCCATGATCCTGGCACTCCACCTCAAGCGCTTCAAGTACATGGACCAGCTACACCGCTACACCAAACTATCCTACCGTGTGGTCTTCCCCCTGGAACTCCGCCTCTTCAACACGTCGGGCGACGCCACCAACCCAGACCGCATGTACGACCTGGTGGCTGTCGTTGTGCACTGCGGCAGGTGAGGTCTACCGCCATAAACCATCATTAATAGCATTTCCTCGTGACTCATGTTGTGGTGCGTTCCTGCAGCGGACCCAACCGAGGGCACTACATCACCATTGTCAAGAGCCACGGCTTCTGGCTGCTGTTTGATGACGATATTGTGGAGGTACGTTGACAGCGATGCTGCTGTGAGGCAGACGCCACCAGTCCATGTTGAGGAAGATTCTGCTGAACTTGCAGAGAGGGAACAAATTAATCAGAACCTCATCTGACGGTTCCAGCCTTGTGTTCACGTACAAGTCATCTGTCTTTCAATGCTGCTCCAGAATACTTTATTTCCATTCCAGCAGCAAATTAGAAGCAGTTGTCAGGGTAGAAGGTCCAAATACGTCATGGCCTCTTTGGTGGTCTGAGACTTAGAGCTCAGCATGGCCCGTGTTGATAAAACTAGTTGAGAACACATCGTCCTGCTTTTCAATGTTGGAAGTTTTAAGTGGCTTGTTTGTCTTCCTTGCAGAAAATCGACGCACAGGCCATTGAAGAGTTCTATGGTCTCACGTCAGACATTTCCAAGAACTCCGAGTCAGGATACATTCTCTTTTACCAGTCCAGAGACTGAAGTGGCCCCCGGTGTCGGTTCCCAGACCGGGGTCCCCCGGACAGAAAGGTCGGGGCCAGCATCCCAGCCTTTGTTTTCTGTTGGCGGAGCTTTGCACTGGATCTCAACCCAATTGTCAATGCAGCCTCGGGGAAGACCAGCTCACACCAATCTTGTGCGGTCGACCTAAGCCACGTCCGCCGCAGTGCGCCTATGAGGCGGACCGAACAACTAATGGGACTCATTTTTTGTGTGCTTATATGAAAGCGTTTTGACATTAGCTTCCAGGGTTCCATTTAGCATCATGCTAAACAAGTTAGCGGTCCAAAGTGTGTTCCATGTCGTTGCCTTAGTTCACAGGTTTATTTCAATTGTTCATCTGAACGCCACATGCAGTCCCTCTGAATGTTTCTTTGCTCAACTTTATATTTCTCTCAACAACACATCCAAGTGGGAAGCAGCTGCAGACGACTATCGGCTTCCGCCTCCCGCTCCAGTCGTTCTTCTGCCTCCGGTTGCTTTCTTTGTACCAAATTCTGTTTACATGTCAAGCTAAGTATTCAAACTGAACAAAAAAAAAGCAAGCACACTCTCGCATCTTTTGAACACGCACATTCAATCAAGTTGCATTCATCGGTTGTAATTAGTGTTTTTTTTTTTAAATATATATATTTAAATATTGATATTGTTATGAATGTTTCACTCCTTTTTACTTAGACGTCACACTTGTTTTGGACATTTTACTAATGCTACGACTTACAGTATGTCTACCATTGTTGTGTAGGCACTTTGGAAATGTGTGAGACTTTTACATTTTTGCTTTAATTTGAAGGGAGCGTGCGATGGGAGATGTTCATGTGTACATAAATACAGATATTATTGGAATATAAAATAAACGCTTGCTTGAAATAATCCACAAGATAGGATTATTGAGGGGGCTAATTCATATTTATCTAAATTATAGCGCCCACCGGTATAAGTGGTACATTCCCCCCCTTGTGGTTAAAATAGCGTACATCAGAATCCAGTTAATAGAACTTAAAAGTGTCAAAGGTGGTACATGCTGCCCCCTGGTGGTAAAAGTAGCATACAACGCCATCAGTGGTTGGGGCTCCATTTTGACTTGCGACACAAACTGATGGCTGTTTTAACTTGCTTACAACGGACACTTTATTACATATATTTCGCACAAAAATAAAGCAAAAATAGGGTTGTAAGAGGATGCTACAATTAATTGTGTAGCTCTATAATGTGTAAAAATACATTATGTACACATGAGGCCGCATACATGGCTACTGCATTTTTAAATGTCAAACTCAAAAGTACATTTTGAGCATAACTTTTTAACTTCTGACCCTCCATCCACCCATCATACCACGGTCTCGGAGCTCGACCCTTTCCCCGTGAAGAAGTCCCAGAAGCTGGCTGAGGGTGAGGCCTTACCCTCTGCGGTAGGCGTCTGCCTCACCCAAATGCTGCTCTCGGTAGAGCCGCCGCTGCCCTCGCCACTCAACATGAACCCCCCGCGCTCGACCCCTGCGTCTGGATCATGCAGATTGGAGGTGGAGGCGGCAGAGCAGAAGGAGGGATGCTGGGCCAGGCTCAGCAGGTTATGGTGGGAATGGAATTGACGCATGAGGCTGATGGATTTACCGGGCCGGATATCACCTGGACAGGTGAGGAGGGGGGACGGGATTTGGATCAGATTGGGACAGAACTCTATTACTTTGTTCTTTTTAAAAACAATACAATTTTCAGCATCATTAGTGAACCAACCACATTGGCAGGTTGCCTACAGCCATGCGCCATTTGCTATTGGAAACTTGGATTAATTTGGAGCCTGGTATCATACCATCGGTATGGTACGGTATGTATCATTATATGAGATGTATGCAGGCCAAGTTAAATCACAAATAATTTACACCTAAACCAGATGTAAATATATATATTTGTTTTGTTCATATAGGAAATTGTTTATATGATATAATATTTTAAAAAGTAAATAGAGGTGAAAGGTGAAATTACCGTATCTGGAGTCATGGCGTTTCCTACTGTGATTCAGTTTAAGCACGTTCAGGAACACCTCGCTGGTTAGGCTACCCTCGCAGCCGTTCCCGTCGGGCGGGAAGAGAGGTGAGGGGGGCTCTAGCGGTGACAGACTCCCGCTGGAGGCGCCCACCGAGTCAAGAGAGGCCCCAGTGTCTCGGCGGCCCCCCGACTCGCCGCTGGTCTCTGCTGTCATGTGGCTGCCACTTGGGACAAAGGAGTGGTGTTAGGGGGTGCGTTTATAACACTGATCAAGTTGAGAAAAAAATGGTTCGTGGGACACCTGAGTTTACGGCGGAGAAGATAGTCGATGATATCTGGATCGGTCTGGATAAGACTCATCAAGACTTCCTGTTGCAACTCGGCTGATACCTATACAATACAGAAATCGGAAGCCAGCGGCTCTTATTTTGAAAAGCAGTGGAGCTGAACATTATTGAAGCATGAGGCGCACCATGAAGAGCCTCCTGTAGTTCTGGATGAGCACCAGCGTGACGTTAATGATGGCCGTGCTGTCTTCGATGCCCATGGCGTGAAGGCTCACGTCTCCCCCTCTTTCCTTCTGGAGCAAGTTAGGCCCAAAGATGACGGCTAGGTTGGCGGCGGTCATCTTGTTTCCAGGGATCTGGATGGTTTAGCAATAGTTAGCGTGAGGTCAAGGGACTGATCTAAATTGGGGGGGGCCGTACCTCCTCGTCGTTGGTGCCGACACTGTCCTGTGCGAAGCTTTGCACCGTGTGCAGCAAGGTGAGGAGCCGCAGCAGCGTGTCGCAGTTGCAGGGAGGCAGAAGGTAGAGGAGGTGCTGCAGGTACTGGAGCTGCTCTGCTCCTCGGAGAACTGAACCAAGACCAGCATCATTAAGCCATACACGACTCCCCATGGAATGTCAACTCAGCGAAATGGATGCTTAAGAATGTATTCATGCACATGGACTTGGTTTAATATTAAAAAAACATTACATTTCGGACTCAAAATTGGTAAAATGAGCTAAATATTAAAAATATATAACTAAAAAAATGTGACTGAATTCTAAATCGGGCACCCTATTAAAAATACTCCAATATGGGACCTTTATAACAGCCAACAAGGTAGTTAACGACGTGTGTGCATACGGTTAGCGTGCAGAAAAGCGGGGTACAGCTCCCTGCTGAGCAGCGGGTCCGGCATATCCCTCAAGAACTCCTTCAGTAAGGCTGCCACATCATGCACGCTTTGCTCCTCGTCCAGCTGCACATCCACGCCCATGTCAAAGTCCTCTCTCAGCTGCAAAATCCCACCCCCCCACAACACAACAGGATCTCATCAGCGACGGAAACACTCACAGGAAGCCGCTGCATTCATAATTGCCGGCTCACCTGCCGCACCCTCTTCTTGGAGCTGCCCACTCGGAAGATGCCCACCGTCTGGAGACCTGAGTGAACGTGTGGAATGTGAGTCAAGTGTGTTCAGAGACACTTAGTGCGCACTCACTCCCCTCCCTCTCCTCGCCTCGCCACCCTCTGCTCACATTTCTTCACTCGCTAAATGTACTGCAAAAAAGGTCAGTAAGGATAATTCATAATGCCGCCTACAGAAAACATACTAACTTATTTCTAAAATCACAAATACTTAAACTTGCTGATATAGTTCATCTTCAAACAGCTAAAATAATACATAAAGGCTAAAAAAAAAAAACAATTACCTAAAAATGTCATCCAATACTTCTCTACAAGAGAGGAGAAATATGATCTCAGGGAAGAACTACATTTGAAACACTTATATGCTAGGACTACGTTAAAAAGCCATAGCATTTCAGCTATGGAATAGACTGAGTAAGGAACTCAATTCAAGAAACAATACAAGCAGTTGATGTTTGCTAAATACAAGGATGAAGAGTCTTGAACCAGTCATGATGTGCTATACATATCACTATATTGACACTTACTAAGGTACACATTATGTCATTGGATGGTTATATCACCTCCTGATGTACATTATAAAAAAAACACAAAAAACCCTTAAACTGTATTATAGAAAGCAGGAAGTGAACAAATGTAACAGTTACTGATTGTAAAAGTACCAGATGGAGGGGTAGGATTTAATAAGCTTTGCTTCTTCCTACTCCTTTTGGTCATGTGGAACTGTGAACTGATTATGTGATGCATTCAATTGTAATCTGATGCATGTTCAAATGAAATAAAACCATTACCATTACAATGAATGGCCTGGATCTTCCTTTCTATACTGTTGTACTGCTGCTATTTCACTGACTTATTTAGTCTTTCTTATAGCCTCATAAGAGGCAAATATGGCCTCACCGTGAGTTTCGATGTGGCGACAACAGCGCTCCAGAACCCGCGGAACCTGCCGGTAGATGGGGTTGAGGCTCAGCTTGCTTTGGCTCCTCCCCTCATGAGAGCTGCCGCTCTTCTTCAGCTCCAGCTCAGCTGGATGGGAGAGCTGCAGTGCCTCCAGCAGGCGAGACTGACTGTCCACCAGGTCGGAGATGGAGTCCACAGACAGGCCGCCCTGCGTGGGGTCAAAGGGGGACATATTGTATAGTGTTGTATTCTGGGATGCCTCTCATCACAGGTTTTACCCGTCTCTGTCCACGCCCGTAATTGTCCAAAAGCAGCTTGTTCTGCACCTCAGACGGCGGCGCCGGGGCCACAGAGTTGGCCGGTGGCGAGGCAAGACCACCCGAAAGAGAGGAGGAGCCCACCAGTGGATTGTTGCCGTTAAAAAACTGCCTCTTCTCTGACCTGAAACGCAAGACGCTGGCCTCCAGCTCCAAGCAGTCCCGCCTGCTCTCCTTCAGGGCGTCCTGACGCCGCTTGAAGGCACGGTCGTTGGCTATGACCTGTGAGAGCGGGATGCCAAACGCCTTGGGGGCCGACTCTACTGGAAAAGAAGCCAAAAAAAAAAAAGATTATTGTGAGTAGACAGCGGCCAAGAGAGGGTTAATCCTGTTTTAGCCACCTGGTTTTAAAGCAGACTGCCACCAGCTTAATTTAGCCTGCAAGTGAATGCAACACAATTGCCACAACAGTTGATTCCGGCCACTCAAATGCCATAAAAAGCCTTAAATTATCTAATTTTTCATATTCAAAACCCTATTAAACACATTTTAAATGTAGTTGTACATGTGTAGAAACAAGTATAGAAATACAATACACAGTAATGTACTAACAAAACATGCATCAAGTCTTGTCAAAGCATCTTCCTGCTGGAAAATGTTGAGTGAATCAACTTGTGGGACAGCACCTTCTACTTATATTTAAATTACCATTAAATTATTACTCATAATTTGAATCAGAGAAAAAAAATCTACAGGTGGAGAATGCCGAATCGCCAACAGACAAGGATCGACTTTATTATTTGGTAAACAATCTGGCGCTAAAAGCCACCAGAGGGTGATGACAGGCTTTGTTGGCGTGCCACGTGTGGGGGTGGGGGATGGCAAGCTAATTAATGTGTCTTCCACCCACTAACAGACGCACTTGGCAGCCTTGTTTAACCACTAAGCTCCTCGCTGACGCTGACGCACGCTCCCTGACTTTTGGCCACGTATGCTGGCATCCGACGACAGGCGCTTTAGCATTTTAGCGGCTCACGTTTGCCGTGATCTGCTTGTTTAGACAAACAGTTTAGCCTTGAAATAACACAGAATGGATAATATAACGTGGAGGAAAACACTTATTTTCCTATTATTATTAAAAAGGTGGGCGGCACGGCGGTCTAGTGGTTAGCGCGCACACCTCACAGCTAGGAGACCAGGGTTCAATTCCATCTTCGGCCATCTCTGTATGGAGTTTGCATGTTCTCCCCGTGCATGCGTGGGTTTTCTCCGGGTACTCCGGTTTCCTCCCACATTCCAAAAACATGCTAGGTTAATTGGTGACTCCAAATTGTCCATAGGTATGAATGTGAGTGTGAATGGTTGTTTGTCTATATGTGCTCTGTGATTGGCTGGCGACCGGTCCAGGGTGTACCCCGCCTCTCGCCCAAAGACAGCTGGGATAGGCTCCAGCACCCCCCGCGACCCTCGTGAGGAAAAGCGGTAGAAAATGAATGAATGAATGAACATCCATTCCCATGCCAGTCGAAAGACATAGTCTTCCCCGAGGTCTCCTACCGGTCGGCTGTGCCCTGAACACCTCCACAGAGGTGTCTGGGAGGCATCCAGACCAGATGCCTGAGCCGCCTCATCTGACTCCTTTCAATGCGGAGGAGCTACTCCCAGCTTCTCCCCGATGACAGTGCTTCTCACCTTATCTCTAGGGGAGAGCCCGGCCTACAGAAAAAACGAATTTTCTGTATTTTCTCGACACTAGAGACACCGATCTGTGGTGTATTACACTTGATTGGACATCCTGAGGCCCTCGGACAACAAAAGCAGGAAGACAGCGGGGCGTTTTCTTATTGCGAGACTGGTAAATTTAGATTACCAGCAGCCTCACAATCATGGTGGGCACCCATCAAAATGAGACATTTTCCATTTTTTATATTTGTCATGACCTCCACCATCGCTGCTCGTTAGATACCAGGTTAATTCTGAGGCTGTTATGGCGTCCGCAGGTGGCCAACGGGAGCCAGCAGGAGTGCAGCCAGTTCCCAATGTCCTGTGTTATTGATAAGTCTTCTGCTAAATCTGCATGGCCTGGATTTAAAGATCTGTACTGACACACTGCGCTAATCAGCTGAGCGTCTCTCAAACGTGGAGGGGGCGGGGCGTGAGTGTGTGTGAATAAAAGTAACAAAGTGGGGAACACATGCTGCTGTTGTGATTTTAGTATTTCAAAACAAAATTTTTGAAGAATTTTTAAAGAAAAATACGGCACATTTAGTGTAGAAGAACAAAGCGGGCAAATAGAACAACAACTAAAGACTGTGACACTCATGCTAACAAAACAAGGACTGTGTTCCAATTTGCACTCACTTCAATATGTGGACTCTGTACACTGCACACTTCGTTCCTGAGGGCCATTACTGTCATTGCACAAATGTAACACGTAACAAAAATACTGATTGCTTCTTCCTTTTTTTCTCCTTTAAAACAGTGAATTGTAACAACCACCAAGGCAATTATACAGGGTGGTAAGACTGCTTCTCATTGGAACGCACTTACACACTCAAAATGTGTAAGTATGAAAGTGCATAAACTGAGACAGCAATGGGGCTAAATAGTGCGGCCATAATAATAATAATAATAATAATAATAATAATAATAAGACACAGGTGGCTGCAGCAGGAAGGACGGGGTTAGCAAGGGCTGATGAGACACAGATGATGTCTGCAGCCTCACACACACACACACACACACACACATTCTGTGTGTATAAATACAAACAAAAATACAAATTGGATCGGATTCCCATATATGAGCTGCACTCAACATTTTTTCAATGTACACAAAAGACATGATAATATAATTCATCGATTTATATGCAGAAATTGCATGTCAATTATCCAATTCAGTCAAAATTTGTACTCTAATATTCATATATTTATTCTCAATGTTTTTTGATTTACTTGTTTTATTCAATGTCGTCCGTAAATTCTTAACAATTTATTACTACTTTATTACATTTTAATCTGTTGGTACGCCATGTCAACTCACCACGCTCCTTTTTTTCCTTGGAAAAAGAGTCAAATTTCCTGCGTAGGGATTTTCTCCGTTTGCGTACATCTGTGGTAAAAAAAAAGCAAGAAAACAAAACAAAGTACATGTTATTAAAGTCTGTAGTGGCCCAACTTTCTTTGACCTTCCATCGTCACCCACCTTGCAAGCATGTGTGTGTGTTTGTGTGTGTGTGTGTGTGTGTGTACACCTCCAGCTAAGGGAGACGCTGTTTGATTGCACATTCCAGAGAAGGTGCATATTTTAAATAAAAACAGACTGCAAGAAGCTTAAGAGTTTATGTTGCAATTACAGCATGGTTGTAATTTGTGGCGATTTGTTGTGCAATGTTTCCACAACCTCAAATGATACCAATTAGTCAGAATAGTGTGTGTGGAGTACATCGACCTAGTACGTTTTTTACTTTTATATTTTGAAGTATAGACTGTAATTATCATTTAAAAAAATATTTTCAATGTTTTCAATTCCCATTAATATTATATTGGAATTAACCTTTCTAAAATCTTCCATTTACTGACTCAAATTATTTTTAAAAATTATAATACAAATATGGAGCACTATGTTTTTTTTTGTTTTATGGTACTTAACTCACATAGGTCTGCATACAGAAAAATGGAAGAATGGTGGTCATGGGGCACACATTGTGCATTTAAGATGCTAGAACCCATCCAATGTACGGTAGGTCAGCATACTGCGTTAAATAAGCCAGTACTTCTGAACCGATGGGTCACGACCCCTAAGAGGGTGGGTGGCAGACAGCCAGTCAAACATGACATTAAAATATGTAATATACAGCTGATGTCTGACTTATTTTGAAGTAGATGTGAACAATATTTGATCATCTTCCCCTTTGGTACTGTGTCTGTTCAATGCATTTATAAGCAGGGTTGGGCGTTGTTTCAATTTGAATGATTCAGATTTTTTTTTTTCCCTATTTTCCTATTTTCCGATTCCTCTTTTCCATTCCGGCTCTTAACAATTCTCGATTCCGATGCCTTTTAGATGCACGGTCATAAAAGTTTGCATGGTTTAACCAGAGATCTTCTTGGATGAAAAGTCTGAACTTCTCAATTAATTAATATCAAATTATGATATGAACTCTAAAAGTAAAATAAAAGTGGGTCATGACATTATGACCATTGGAAACTGTGGGTCATTTGAGAAGCTGCGTCATAAGCTACATATGCTTTGTGTTCTAAATGACACAGCTTACTAGTGTCTTATCTAATAATATAATTGTCCATAGGTATGAATGTGAGGGTGTACCCCGCCTCTTGCCCAAAGTCAGCTGACATAGGTTCCAGCATACCCCGACCCTAGTGAGGATAAGTGGCATAGAAAACGGATAGATAGAATATGCCAATGGCAACGGTGGCCAATAAAAAAGCAACTGCGGGCTGAAAATGGCCTCAGGCCACACTTTTCACACACTCCAACTTAAATCAACGGAACAATTTAATAAAACAAACAAAAAAAATAGTTATAAGCAGTTCAGTTTATGAAGATGAATATTTGTAGTATTCATTCTTGATGTTTAAGGCTAAAGAGGTGAAATTATTCTCATCAAGCAGGATAAGGGCCCCCCCACCATGGGGAAAAGGAAAAATGGTCAAGACGGGAGCATGAGAACTCTAGCTAGCGAAGCAAATACGAGTAAAAATGTCCCCGGAGTGGTGTGACACATTTCACAAAGAATCCCAGGGATGCTCGCCAGTAGGACGTCCAAACAAGGTGGGCGTGCTCATAAAAGCGTCTGCACACACTCCACAGGGTTTATACACTAAAGACATATACAGTATACATTAAAAGAAACAAGTGCCAACCATATTTGGGAACTTGGTGGGAGTTCATCACCAAGTCAAACCATATGTGACTTTGTCCAGCCCATCAGCAACAGAAAAAAATATGAAAATCATGTATTAAAACTTGTATTATCTCATTATTGATGGTGTATATTGTATACGTTATTATGCTTTATCACTGTAGAAAAATAAAAAATTTAAAAAAGTGAGGCGATAATAACTATTATAATTTATTCATTATACGTAGTATATGATAGTCCCTATGCAAATAAAAAACCTCAAATCTGGAATAGTAAGAGGGGAAGACAAAAAATAGCAGTTTATGCTTGATCTGAGTCATCTAAATTAGGTTTTTAAACAAGTTGTGGGGAGTTGTAACATTTAAGACGACGACGCAAGACCAGGTCAAAGTTGAACTAGTCAAAGGTTAATTGTCCTGAGAAAACCAGCGAGGCCGAGAAAAGCAGCTTACATAGCCTCTGGTAGTCTCACAGGACGGATGGACGCACACGCGCGCACACACACACACACACACACACACACACACACACACACACACTGCATCACCAAAGGACTGTGTTAGTCTCTCCCTTAACATTCTGAGACAACACTGAGAACGTGAGCGTAGGTGAGCAATCAAGGATTTCCTCTCTACTTCCTCAGCCCCATCCCCAAGGGTGTTGTTCTAAAGCAGGGGTCCCCAACTACCGGTCCATGGGTGGGGCCGAACTGGATTTCGTAAAACTTTCAGCAACATTGATATAAAAGAGACAAGCTAAAAAAAACAACAGAGGGACTCTTACTGTATTCGAAAAATGTTTGAAATTTATGTTTACATTGTTTTGTTTCATTGGTTTTCTCCCAGCATTTATTCCAACTTTATTTGGTGTCCTTGAACGCACCATTGTTGTGCGCTCTGAGTGAATGTTCCCTATATCTTTCTCCAATGCTGCCACAAAATTAATTTGCCTTATGATTACAGTCACGGTTAACTGGTTCAAGACCAGACCCGATTAATGAATTTCCACAAAATAGGATTTATTATTAATAAATGGAAAATTTTGGTACTTTGGTAGAATAGAAAACCTGTTCAATACCGTTTAAAGACATATTTATATTATTCTTTGTTTACAACACATTGCGCAGGTGACAGGACTACTGGAGTGACATAAAAGACAGTTGATGCTAGCATAACAAGTTACCGAGCTAACTAGTTAGCCTCTACAATTTACTCTGTTTACTTGTTTGCTTTGTTGCAAACGGAGTGGGGAAGAAGGACAAAGCAAAAACTTACCACTTCCACACAGAATAGGAGGATAACTTGTTTTTGTTTTCACTCTATCATGTCGGACATGCCATGGCTGACTCCTTACAGTAATCTAAGGTAATGTTTCATGAATGTAATATTACCGACATTTAGTGACTAAAATACTACATATGACTTGTCTTTCAAATTTTTTTGACTTATAATAGTCCATAGAAACCGCAGTCATTAATTAATTGTTGAAAAAAACACTAAATAGCGTGAGGGCGCGATGGTACCGGTGCTTGGGTGGGGCTGAACCTGGCTGTAGAAAACTTTTAATCGATTAAAAAAATAAAATAACTTTAAAAAAAAAATGTATGCATATGTACATGTGCATTTTGGAAGTAAAGGCAATTTCACAGACATTAATTTTCATATCGGGGTGAAAGTGGCATCCTCATATCTTCCATGCTAATAATGCACCAAACCATCTGTGTTTGTTGTGTGCAGGGAGAGGTTGGTTGTTTTGATTCTTCAAATTAAAATGAAGTCAAGTCCTGTAGCTCCCCACAATAGCATTAAAGATGTTTTCATTCCGTCGGATCCGGTAAAAACAAGCTGCGCCTGTCACCCCCACACACATTGTACCACATTAGTATTGTACCGATGGTGAGTCACTATTTCCCCATCCGTCAGGACTTTGAAGGAACATGAGCTGGTCTGTGCACTCAGAAAGGTTAGGGATGGCAGTGCCAGCTTGTATTCCACAGCTTTTGACCACAATCTCCAGGGGGCGGCACATATGTTTTGTGAAAACACCGGGACCACTCAAGTGGGTGGGCATTTGTATTTTGGCAGCAATTAAATCTTTATCTTCGTTCGGAGGCTTTGACCCTCTTGGGTTGAAACAACTTCCAGGCACCGAAATGAACCTGTGTCCCGTGGCTATGCAAACAAATCACATGACACCCCTTGACCTTCTCTGATTGTCTGTACATGTTGGGAATGTTTATGTTGGCTCTCCCATCTTCACGCGCAAGATCAGCTGGAATAATTCCTTCTCAGTGATCATCCTGTTATTCTTGATGCCCTCAAAAGTTAACTGTTCTCTCATCTATCAGTTTTACTCTCAAAGAAAGATCTCTTCTACCTCATTTCCCCCAGCCATGCTAGCACTCCTAATCACATGCACATTCTAGCCAAAAAACACAACCAAAGTAGTTCTCCACCACATGTAAACAATTCCCAAGCTCTTAGAACTCAGGATTCCAATGAGTCCTACCTCTGGGAATGCTGATCTTGAAGTCCAGGTCCCTCTGGTCAAGGTGACACAAGGCCACTTGCTGGAGTCTGGCTCGCTCCACTTCCGACAGGTTCTGGATGGCCACGGGCTGCAGACGCACGCTCTGACCCAACATGGTCGCCCACGTGAGGCCCCCCTGGTCACAGCAAAAAGCAAAAGGTCAGGCTTTTCCTTCTTGTTTTCCCCTCTACCTTAATTCAGGGTGTCCACAGTGTGGCCCGGGGGCCAACTGCAGCCTGCAGTGCATTGTTCAAATAAAATTAAACAAAAAAACAAGGAAAAATGAGAGCAAAAAGGAACAAATGTAAAACTAAAAAGCTGCTAACAACTGATAATAAATATAGCCTTTTTACACACAATAAGGCCACACAGCTCGAAGACCCCGGTTCAATTCCACGCTCGGGCATCTCTGTGTGGAGTTTGCATGTTCTCCCTGTGTGTCCGTGGGTTTTCTCCGTTTACTCCGGTTTCCTCCCACATTCCAAAAACATGCTAGGTATGAATGTGAGTGTGAATGGTTCTTTGTCTCTATGTGCCCTGTGATTGGCTGGCGACCAGTCCGGGGTGTACCCCGCCTCTCGCCCGAAGACAGCTGGGATAGGCTCCAGCCTGCCTGCGACTCTTGTGAGGATAAGTGGGCAAATGAATGAAGAAATGTATTTGAAAGTATCAAAGTAGACCTTTGTTTTTTTTGATTTTTCACGATGAGGCTCTTGGTGGAAGCACACCCCTGCCTTAAAGTACCATCATCTGGTAATACTTAAGAGAAAAAAGGAGGTATTTGGTGATCAACTGACCATCACGTTCTTTAGACTATTAATTTATGACATTTTCTTCAATTGCAACAAAGGATCAATGCTCAGCTGCAAAATATATATTTTTCGAAGCAGGTTTATCGCACCAGTTCATAGTCTAATGACATACAGACACTGTTTTGATGTACTAAAGAACATCAAAGTACAATTGATCGTTGTAGTATATCAAGGTTTCACAAGTTATTGTTCAAGTTAGAAGTTTCAAAAGGAATAGCACTGTTGGAATGTTTCAGAAAGATCATTACAAACAGGTTTTACAAAACTTACTTTCATTCATTATTTTCTCGGTATAAACACAACCAAGTGGACGTGTCACCAACTCCTTCAAAGATGAAGTTGAACATTATTTTTCATGCTTAAAGTACGGTGGCCAAAAGAGGCAAACATGCAAACAAAAAAAAAACATAAAAAAAATGGAAAATTCACCAAATGGAAAATGAATGCAGCAACATAAAAAAATAATGCACAAAAAAATGCTGCAAATGCAAAAAACACACAGATGGATGGATGGATGGATGGTGTTTAACATTCAGGTTTGGTGCACTAGGCTAACTTCCTGGTAGCCTGGCTAACTTCCGTGCAGTTTTTTGGGGACATGAGTGTGTTTTTTGCCATACCCAGCATATTTTTTGCATTAGTTTTTGATCTTGCAGCAACTACATGATTGCAGTATTTTCCTGTTGCATTTGTTTTATGGTGTTTATGTGTCTTTGGTTTTGACTAATTTCTGTTTTAATTTTTTTGGACATTGCTGTGCATTTTCCTCTTTCGGCCACCGTACTAAAAAAAAGAATAAAAAGACTTCAGACCAACACTTTGACTATCTCCACTTCTAGCTTCTCCTTACAAAAAACCCCCAGCAATAACAAAAATGTTTATAAATGAGCTTGTTGCAAATGAGAAGTAGCTGTATGCCAAGTGACATAATGCAGTAAAAATACATACTTGTGTTGTTATGCAACCCACAAAAGCCAACAATAAGAGCCAATTTAGGAGCAAAAGGAGGATGGGAGGAATTTCTTATTAAACTTGTTACTTGGATAAACATGAACTTGAGTCCACACTGCCCTGCAGGCTTTGCTGCGCCATTTGGGAAGCACAATGTGATCCAGTCTCGCTTCAAACACAAAATGGCACATCCATCAAGTGAGTCTAGTGTACATTCAGAGGCCGTGTCAGAGCATGAAGGAGACAAATTGACACTTCTTAATGCAGGGAACTAAAGTGGAAACAATGCAGAATCACATACTGAAAGGACGCTTCTCCAAAACTATTTGGGAGGAATTTCTTGCTTCCTAAGATTTTGAGCTTCACATTTTTACATCTCCCTTGCTTCCAATTGAATTGAAATAGGAATCTCTCATTAGGATGCGAGAAGGAACACACTCATTTGCTGTTTCACACACATGATTGATTAGGCTACTTGGTGGCACTATAGACAGAGTTCCCAATAGTGATGCACAATACCACTGATTTAGTTTCCAATCCGATACGGAGTAAAATTCAATCCAATATTGTTACTTTATGCAAATTCATCCATGTTTTAAAAAGCAGTCTATTTCATATAGTAGCATAAAGAATGCAAAACATTTGCTAACTAATCAATTTCATTAATTATTGCAACTTTTAACCAAGTAATAAAGCCATCAAAAATAAATTATTACTTTTTAAGAAAACTTTATCCTTTATTCACAATTCAGACATGGCTATGTTTTCCAACAAAGATTGCCTCAAAGTATTGATATTTTCAAATCAATTTCAGCATAAAGAGTTGGTCTGGGAAGTATTGATAATTGAGTATTAATCCGCACATCAATAGTCCCCATAGAGGCCCCATTGTTCACACCTGACACACACACACACACACACACACACACACACACACAGTCTAACAGAGTAAAAAGTAACTCATCAAAGCATTTTCCGGCCGGGAATGGCAAAGGTAGTGCCACACAATGATGGAAAAACGCACACACACACACACACACACCAACATGATCACAAAACAACAAACAAAAGGTGATTTGGATGAAAGCGTCATTGTCAATAATAGATAACAGTCACGCTGTGTTCAAGCGTCATTGCCCAAGTGTGGAGTTTGCAGTTTTTAAATTGCTTTCATCCATAAAAGCTTTTACACTAGTAAGGCATCATCGGTATTCGTCAGGAAGGGCATCCGGAATTTTGGTCTCAAGCCAAAAATCAGTATGCGGATCAAAAAGATCCGCTGTGGCGACTCCGTAAACAGGAAAAAAGCCAAAAGAAACAAAGATCAAGACCAGCGCTAAGATCTCATTATTATAGCACTGGTGTATTTAATTATTTTATGCTACTGAAGAAACTAATTTGTTTGAATTAAACCCCAAGTCTACATATGCAGACAATAAATATATATTTACAAGGTTTTCACTTCTTCAAATCCACATGTTGTCATCTGTCAGTTATTATTACTGTGATGGTTCCAAACTAGTCCAGTGGCTCTCACTCTAACTCTCTCACTCACTCACTCACTCACACACTCACTCACTCACTCACTCACAAATCATACCTGGGTTGGGATTTTTCTTCCTGGCAAAAATAATATCCCTCACCACAATACTATCCTGACCCCATTGAGTCGAATGAGAAGTTGGAGTGAGTGGAAGCATGCGGAATGAGAGAGACGGTGGAAAAGGAGGGAGGGAGGTGCTGAGAAAAGAGTTGGATTACAAGGAGGAGGAGTGCATGTTGTGACTTCCAGGAGCTGGAGAACATCAAGACGAGGAGGGAGGAGGGGAGGTTAGTAGTGGCAGACATGACGGAGCTAGGAAAGCATACACACTAAAATGTCATCTGAAAGGAAAAGGGAGCATATGAGGAGAAGAAAAAGGAGGTACCCAGAGAGAGACAAGAGAGGTAGGGAGGGTCAAAGATGAGATTCATCACCAGCATGTCTGACCCTTTTGCTGCAAAAATGCACGTACATGTGCATATGGGATCATGCATGGAATATTTCTCAGCACGGCCAAAATCAAACACAGCTCATGGTTGTGCTAGCACCTCTGACCCCACCCCCAAAATCGATACACCCACCACTTTATGTATAGTTCACCACTGTATAGTTCAGCCAACAGAGGTGTATGTTTGATCTGTCCCACACCTTAATGTTACATTGTTATCATGTGATACATGGCAATTATTATTATTACAAGTTATGTCATATAAAAAGTGGACACGCGTGAACAAACACACCTCTTTATCTTTAAAGCTACAGACACAAAAATACTACAATTGGGGACCTCTAAGCAAGAACCACACACAAGTCAACAAGTCTCCAGGACAACAATTCTAGTTAGCTTATATGCTAACAAACTGACAGAATGTGCTATTCCTATTATCTGGTAGAATGTTACTATATAAATCAAAGGAACAACCCATGTTGTTGCATAACATCCAAATGTGCTTATGACAGGAAAAATCTTGACCTTCTGACCTTGCAACTCCTCTTTTCCATTCCTCTCCCGGGACTTATGTGTGAATGTGTGTGTCATCCTCTTCCAGGTTTTTTTCCATGTCATCTTTGACCGCAGATCACCACCATACATTTCCGCGTCAAAAGGTGAAATGATTGCATATCTGTCTACCCGGTGTGTGTGCTGACTCGGCCTGTCTGTTTAAAAACAGGATGGATGGGGGCACACACACATTACACACGCACAACAGAAGATGTGTTGCAGGCGTGTAATTTCCGAGACAACACCGTCCCCTAGTGGCCTACGTAGTTACTGCCGCAGCCAAGAAATACATACATCGCTCCACATGGACTGTGTGAGAAGCAATTTGGTGAGCATTCTCATGCATGAAATATAAAGTTCCTGAGGCTTTTCCACTATCTGTCTCCAAGAAAAAAAACAAGGAATGCGTGACAATGTTTACATCAGCAAAGAGGCTGATGAGGCGTTAAGCAACATGGCAAGCACTTCCAAGCTAGTATATGTTCTGAGAAAGGACAATGTCATATGACTGCTGGTTGATGTTAAGTACCATTGATATACACACACATATACAGCATATATCCATACAACATATAGATTTATAAAGATACATAATTACAGTCTTCCTTTGTTTATCTCGGTTAATTCGTTCCAGACCTTACCGTGATAAGTGAATTAGGATTCTATATTGATAATTTGAATATTTTCATAGTTGGAGCATAGAAAACCTGTTTGTCTTTGTAAATATGGTTATTTTGACTTTTATTTGACTATTATTGGAGCCCAGTAGACATGAAATAAGCCCCCATAGCCATCTTTACACTCCTCTTATTCTTTGTTTACGCCACATCGCGCAGGCTACAGGGACATAAACTCATAGCATATAGCAGTGCGGTGCATCTCCATTATTTTCCGTCTTGCACCCCCTAAGGGACAGAAATCCCCCCCCCCAACCAACACTAGAGAAACTGCTATTTATTCATTTACCTGTACTGTACAGACTGAACATAAAAATTAAACCAGGAAAATGCAACAAAACGCAGAGCATGCAAACATATTCAAGTCACATTGCTACTATAAATTTGTACAAAGTTTCTGCCCCCCCCCCCCACTATTTGAGATGCACTGCCATGTAGCAAGCTACTGAGCTTAAGAATGTATTTCAAAAGGAGTGGGGTAGAAGAGCAAACTAAGATATAAAAAAAAATTACCACTTCCACACAGAATGAGAGGAGTACTTATTTTTCACACTATCACGTCAAACATGCCATGGCTGATTACATACAGCGTTAACGTACTGCAATGTAAAGTCATTAGTGATGTGCAGATCGATAGTGAAATATCAATATTTATTATACCGATAGGTATATAGGATAGGTATGAATGTGAGTGTGAATGGTTGTTTGTCTACATGTGCCCTGTGATTGGCTGGCGACCAGTCCAGGGTGTACCCCGCCTCTCGCCCGAAGACAGCTGGGATAGGCTCCAGCAGAAAATTAATGATTTATTCATTCATTCACTACCGCTTTTCCACACGAGGGTCGCGGGGGTGCTGGAGCCTATCCCAGTTGTCTTCCTTTTATTAATAAATTAATTAGCTGTGGTTCATTGTACAAAACATGAATGGTAACACAAGTGTTACCAGCTGTACACAGACTACTTTAAAGTCAGTCCAACTTTCCTTTCCATTGTATTGTCCCTTGACAAAATATACCGGAATCAATACTGAAATGTGAGGGGTGGACTCACTCATGGTCGGATGAATTAATGTTGCCGGCAGCACTCGTGCAGCCCCAGACCATGATGCAACCGCCACCATCCAGCCCCACGCTCGACTGGAGTCAGGACACAATCTTGTTCCTCACTTGTGTTTCCAGCTATTTAGACAATCTATCATCATCATCATCACCCTCCACATCATTGCATCGCTTCATTACTCTTCTGCGGAGCTCCTGGAGGACCCAGGGGGGCTGGGAGGGCAGGTTTGAAGAAGGAAATGCCAACACTGCAAATTAGATTCCACTGGGGATATTGCTAGTCTGTCTCTTGACTTCTCTAAACAGGACGTTTACACCCAAACTACCGTCTCCAGAATAACCAGCAGACCTTCATTTGTGTTGCTGCTTCTCAAACTGGAAATCAAAATCAACTAAAAGGCCCCATTTATTTCACAGGAAGGAATCCAAGCAGAGACAATATATATTTGGATCTACTTTGACACGCTCCTTCCCGGTGACTTTAACATGTGTCTCCAATGTAGACAGTATCTCTACAGCTGTACAGTATGTGCTGTGTTACATAATGGTTTTACTCATCACAGGATTGCTCCATCAATCAACTCATCAACATAACAACTGGTCTAGTACGTTCTACAGTATCTCCACATAAAATACCCAATGTATGGACACAACAATGTTAAAGGAAGTGTCATGGCCTATAGGTGCTCACCCAGCCAACCCCTGCCATCCTGGGATGAAAGCAGTGTTGGGATGCGGGCACCCCTTTTGGGGGCATGAGAGGAAGCGGAAAATGCCAGGAGATCGAGTCATCCGCATCCTCTGACATCTCAAACCATTAAAAGGGAGAACAACAGGTTTTCTGCTTGGACAAAATGACTGGATGGAGAACCCCTCGGTCCACCATTGGACAGGACACATCAGCATTGGGGCAGCCTTAATCCTCTTAGATGGTGTTCACTTGATCGGTAGTTATCACTGAGATGTCTCTGCAACCGTTACAACCTTGAGAGAGTCCTGCTCCTGTCCCAACGTAATTCCAAAAGCAATACTTTTTGTGAGAGTTTTGTGAGACACAACTCCCACCCACAAGAAAGAAGGGCCCACTCATCCCTCAGTCACCCAAAACAGCCAAGAATGGGAAACTAGGGACTGGGAAGACAGTCTTCAGTATCAATCATGGAATGGAGTTCCAGCATTCCAGACTTTAATCAATTGTAAGTGGTCCTATATGACGACGGGGACTGTTAGCATTTAGCTCAACGTGCCAAAGTATGTTTTTTTTCAAACTGAGCGTCTTACCTTCAGCCTTAATAAACAAATGAAAGCTTTGCCTTTTGGTGGTGTCGTCATTTCGACTCTCCGAGCACCTTCAGCTTTTCCACTTGGAACCTTGCGAAACATGATAGACGTAAGGCGACACCAAAGAAGAGGCCGCCACGGGACCCACACGCTATCGATTCTTCTGGACATGTTCCTCTCATGTTATCAGGTAATTCTTAGAACTAGTCAACAACACAATACGTAGCTCCATGCAAGTATGCCTCCTAGTGGCTGTGAGCACATAGCACAACTTGGTTGATTGCGCCGTAAGTGCTATCATCTTCCGGTAATGCCATGACATCATTGCTTTTCCTACTTTTGAGCTTTCTTGCAAAAAAAAACAACATATACGTATATATATATACAATTTTTAGAGCTGATAACAGTGAAAATGATGAACATTGTTTTTAAAACTCAGGCATTAAACATATGTGGCACCCAGCACTTCTATATAACCAGCATTCACACCACCATGGGTGCTTTTGTCCACTATAACAAGTTCTATGAAGACTTACCTGGAAATAATATGCTGTTGACATCATGTGTACATCCACAATGTGTGTCACCCACCTGATGGTAGAAGTGCATGTCTGGAGGCGAGGATAAGAGCGGTTTGGGTCCATCCGGTAGGAGCATGAGTCAGGAGCCTCATCTGGTGCGGGTCAGGAGGAGAGTGGAAGTTCTTCTCATCCTTCTCTGTGGTGGTGCTTTACTTCCCTCCCTCACATGACTTCGCCCCGCCCTCTTTTCCTCTTTCAGAGCTTTCATCAGCATTAACACTTCATCCGTGTTTCTTAGGTTTTCCTTCTTTGTATCTTATTTTCTGCAAGAAATATAGCAGCAGAATTGAGACAGCAGTCTACTTGGTTGATGGCTCTTCCTGTGTGTGTGTGTGTGTGTGTGTGTTGTAGATAACATGGCGTGCTCTCTCCTGTCAGAAACAGGAAGTTTGCTCATTTGGGGAGCCATCTCCTGTGTGTGTGCGTGCAAGGGACACACAAGACATAATTAACTCAGGCATTTTATCATGAGGCAGTAATGACACTGTCCAACACACACACACACTTTACATCATTATACACAGTGGTATGCAGCCAGAGCCAGCAGAGCCTTCTCTGCTGGCCTAACCACTACCAAAAGCACTGACCTAAATTTACAGCTTCAATTCTAATATTCGTTACATTAAATAAATATATTACTAAGTCTATTATCTTAATTTAAGAATAAATATATGCGGATCAACAAAGATCCGCTGTGGCGACTCCGTAATCAGGAATAAGCCGAAAGAAACAAACAAAAAAAAGTAGCGTATTCTTACCTGCACTGCTTCCGGTAATATATTTATATGTTAGGTGTCTTTGTCCAATCAGATTTCAGCTTCTACATTTTGCTATATCAGCATAATCTGTCACATACACAGTAGCAATGGGGCTGGTTTTTAGCCAGCCAGACTACTGATTTGACTCAAAACCAGTTTGCAGGCCCCCAGGTCTGGACGGTTGATCAGAAAAAAAAGAGTTCAACAAGATAAGGTATGCCCACAACCCAACAACTCCAACTTGCCCGTTGTGCAATGCAGGTCTGAAAGCGGTAAAAAATTAATAAAATCACTTTTTTTTTTAGATTATTGCATAATCTAAAGGAGCTGAGGTGAGCATGAACTTTGAACACTAAGAAGACTGTCAACATCGAGGGACATCCAAAGTATTTTGGAAAGTTTAAAGATGACACAAGCAACGGAAGGGCAACTTTTCTTATCAAAATTGGTTCGAGACCTGACCGCGTTAAATGAAACACTGCACTACATAAGTCAATGTTAATAAATGGAGGACAATTCTCCCTCGTTTATCGCGTCATGTTTCCAGACCCCGACGAAGTGGTCCAATTAGGACCTGTTCGGAGCTGTCTAAATATAGTTTTCAACGTCATTAGAGCCCCCGTAGACATGAAATAACACCCGAATAATCACTTTTACCTATTATACCTTGTTTACATCACATTGGGCAGGCTACAGAATAACGACAGCTGCCGCTAGCCTAGCAAGCTAGCTAGCTAACGAGTTAGTCTCTCCGATTTAAATTTAAGGTGTTTAAAACGCAGTGGGAAAGAAGTACAAAGAAGCCAATAACTTACCAATTCCACATTACAGGAACTTTTTTTTTTCACTCTATCGTGTCGGACATGCGTGGGTGACTTCATTAGGGTTTATGTATGTGTGTTGCTTAATATAAATGACGGTAACTGTTATTGCACACCTACCATGCTTATTTATCTGCGTGTTTTATCTTTTATATGTGATGAGATTAGTAAATGAGAAAATTAGAATAGTTTATTTGTTAGCTCTTCTCATAAAAACACAGTTGTCAAAAAGCTCACGGCTTTACTGGCCCTCTCTGTCTAGTCAAGCCCCCGCTGAAGCACCAAATCACCAGCCGCCATTGACTAAACAGAAATGGTTATTTCCTTGTTTGGCCAACCTGGCTGCACTGACGCCCACAACCACTAGATGTCACTACAACACAACAAGACCACAAACCAAAGTAGCAGTTTGAGAAAGAATGCAGTATTTTCACTGGAAAAACATAAACATACAGCACTTTTACACAAGAAAAATAATTTATTTATGATGGAATAATTTCACTGGTCAGGCTGCGACGCGCTCATCTGGGCACCTAAATACCAAACCACTGCATTTGGAGGAGAGGGGGCAGGGTAATACTATACATACATGGAATAAGCATTTAAATATGTCTTTTGCAATAAAAATAACAAAAATAGAATAATTATCCAATAATTATCTGTCTCTATCTTTTTTTTTCACTCTACACCACCCCCAATTTGGCAGTGAGGAGGCAAATATACTCTTTGGCCCGTATTACTACCTCGAGTGTGCTGTTGGATTATCTTATGCAACACACGCGTGTCCTATTAATTAATGAGGTCAATCAAAATGACCCCTAACTTCACGCCTCCAAATGATGCAAATTATTTGACAAGAAACCATTCGATTCATCCTTTACTGGGAGGAAAGACAGACACCCCCTGCCCCTACACACAATGAGGAGGTGTAAATGTGGCAGTGTGGGGATTAAACATCCTCCAACCTCAGGACTTTTCCCATCCTCTTCTCTCCCAAAGAGGGAATAATGTGTTAAATATTCAATTTATCCGGTCCCATTGTCGCCGTGTCACTTACAGGGCTGCCTTGTTGGTGGGGGTGGGAGGACAAAAATGATGTCCAAGCCAAATTTTTGTATTTACTTCTTTCTGCTTTCATTTTTGTAAATTTCATTATAAATTAGCATCACTCCTCAGTCTGCAACGCCTGTGTCGGCAAATGTACTATAGGAATCGGTGGAAAAGGGGTGCACGTAAAAAAAAAATCTACAACATAAAAAAAAACACAGTGGGTACTGCACCCAAATTGTGGTATACAAGGCAAAACAAACACAGTTCAATTCACAAAATATTCCAAAAGCAAAAAAAAAGAAGCACCACTTGACAAGTCATCATAACCAGAGAGGAGAGCACTTTCACTGCTGTCCTAATGTGTGGCTCTACATCCTCCACCCACTAGAGGGAGCTCTGACAGTGGTGGCACAATGAGTCCAAACTGGGATGCCACCTTTACCCATCCAAAGCATCCAGAGCAGCAGGGAGGAGCATGTGTTGTCTACTTATTCAAATTCACCCACTGTCGTCTGACAATTGGCAGAGGAAAGACGAGGGGAAGGTTAATGGGGGTCGTGATTGAAGAGGTTGCGACGGGAGGAAGAGGAGATGCTACATGAAAGTGTGGAAGTGCATGGAGGGGCGGTGAAAGGTGAACCGGTCACCACTCACTCAAGCGATGACCCGGCGATGGTTGATGGCGTACGAGTAAACACACACAAGCACATGCGAGCATGCATGCTCTCACACACCCTCAGGTCCCCTCTGGTCTGGTTCATTGGCAGTCCTTCACTCCCGTCACTGGAGACCACATACGACACAAAAAAAAAAAACCCTGTTTGATCCCCCGAACCTGCTTCATGCTCTCCATGCAGAAAATTCCGCAGGCGTGATGACGATTTGTGCGTAGATATACGCTTGTGCAGACTGTTATGTTTTTGTGTGTACGTGTGACGTCCGTCACACACGCGGTGTCTGCAAATGTTCTCTGCATGATTCTTAGTCATGTGTTTGTTCTTAAAAAAAAAAAAAAAAACACTAAACAAGTGAAAAAAATATATAACACCATTTCAGGGTGCGCCTGGAGGGAATGAGTTGTGTAAACGGCCTCTCAAAAAAAAAAAAAAAAAAACATTTAAGAAAAGTGCTTTATGATTAAATGTCATCTTTCAAGATCTGTCAGTCTTTAATGATCTGTCTTTTGCATGCCAAGAAGCAAAAGCCTTCACTTCATGCCCTGATTGGTTGAACTGTGAAGGAGTCATAATGGATTCTGGATGGTTCCCGACAAGACGTTTGATGCTGTGGTGCATGTAGGTAGTCACCATCAGGAGAAAAGATATCCAGTAGTTATATTCCTGGTCTCTGCACATTCCTTTCTCCTTCCCAATACTCTTTCATATTCATCTTGAGAGATCCACTATGACAGGGAATAATACGGCTCCAACCACGTGAGGGACCATTTTGTCCAACAGAGTGCTGCTCCAATGGGATTGGACGTTGCAAATGCTCAGCCTGTAGTTGGAGCGAAGCAGCTGCTTGCTAGCTTATCCAGACGTGGATAACGTTGTTTTTTTTCTCACTGGTCATTTGGTTTGCCTTGACCGCCGGACTCCACCTCTGGCCCCTCGCTACCTGAGGTAGCGCCGCTGGAGAACTCGGTGACTCGTCGTGCCAGAGGGTTTGTGCTTTTGAGAAGTTCGGCGGCAGACACCCTGGCCCCGCTGCCGGAAGACTTGCTGCCTTTCTTCTGCAGCAGGGCCATGAAGTTCTCATTGCGAGAGCTGGACCTCTGGCTGCTGCCCATGGTGAGGTTCCGCAAGTCGGCGCTCTGCTTGACTGGGGACATTAGACTTTGCCGGCTTCCAAAGGAATCTGAAGGCTCTTTGCGACCCAGAACCTTTCGCTTGGACCTGATGGTGAAGATGAGATGTACAAACAGCTAAAGCACGCTGTCGAGAACAGATCATCCTTTAACCGAATACAATGGTGAAGACGGTCGGATTAGACTAGCTAATCGAGACCTTTTTGGACATATATGTTCTACAAAATAATAGCCTGCTTCTCCTAAAGCTTCCTTAACGGTGTTCCAAGCTATTTTCAGCATGGCAGACAGTAAAATCACCTGTTGCTTAGTGACAAGCATCTCGGGTGCATGTGTTTGAATCGATATCACTGTGAGAAAGTACAAGCCAGTGGTCGCTCCTGTAGACGTTGCTAGGTAACCTCACTCTCTCTGCCCGCCTTGTCATAACTTCCCACTGAGCCCAATGCAATCTTTTGTTACATGTTCTGAGTGGTAATGAGCGTGGTGGAGTGCGGACACAAACCTGTGTATAATGGTGAACAGGTCTTCGGTGGTGTGTGCTGCAGGCGTGCCGCTGGTCAGGAAGTCATCATCGGTTTCCTCCACAATGTGAAGCACCGTCTTGTCGCAGGACACGCTTTCGTCTGAAAAAGACACGTGTGTCTTGTTAAATATACTAATGTATGTTTGTGACAATTAGTTAGCATCGGAGATAATTAAGGCGCTATCGATTAATTGTGTGGAGTTTGCATGTTCTCCCCGTACATGCGTGGGTTTTCTCCGGGTACTCCGGTTTCCTCCCACATTCCAAAAACATGCTAGGTTAATTGGTGACTCCAAATTGTCCATAGGTATGAATGTGAGTATGAATGGTTGTTTGCCTATATGTGCCCTGTGATTGGCTGGCGACCGGTCCAAGGTGTACCCCGCCTCTCGCCCAAAGACAGCTGGGATAGGCTCCAGCACCCCCGCGACCCCCTCGTAAGGAAAAAAGCGGCAGAAAATGAATGAATGAATGAATTTAATCTGTACCATTGTGCAATGTAACTCCATGAGTGACAGGCAACACCAAACGGTAACAACACAATGACCAACACGCTCCAGCCAATGAGGAGATCCCATTGGTACATATTTACTTATGCACACCCATTACCCACATTCCACATTCATCTTAGGTTAATTTGCGACTCCAAATTGTCCATAGGTATGAATGTGAGTGTGAATGGTTGTTTGTCTATATGTGTCCTGTGATTGGCTGGTCACCAGTCCAGGTTGTACCCCGCCTCTCGCCCGAAGTCAACTAGGATAGGCTCCAGCATACCCCGGCGACCATTGTGAGGATAAGCGGCATAGAAAATAAATGATTGGAACAGCACCTTATGTAGTACATGCTACTGTTTTGCGGTTTTGGTGTATAGCTAATGGTGCACTGGCATTAGGAGAGCTAAATACTGTTTTCTCACCCTGTATTATGGCAAAATGAACGGGCCATATGCACTCACCAAGCTAAAGTAAAAAAAAAAAGGTCTTTTAAGGTGGACTGGCTGTCAGAGTATGTGGGAACAGAAGAATGAGAGTTGAATCTGGGTGAGATTTTTTTCTTTTTTGAATGAGAAAGGGCTCCTCTGAAAAACATGCTGCAAAGCCAAAGTAGCAAGCCAGTTTCTTGAGTGAAAAGTGTGGACTAAATGTGTAGCATGTTGCACTGGGATGCTTGTATTTTGATGCCCGGACTTACTAAACACAGGAACTGTTATACCTAATTTGTCTGGGTGATGCCGAAGAGTTGTTTGCGGTAGAGATTTTAAAAATGTGAATTATTTTTATTTCAAGGAAAGTAAACATAAACGGATCACTTTCAAGTGCAGTTCCAGAATGAGGTAGTGGCAGAACAGGTTGCTACAAAACAGACATAAGGAGGTAGAAGTAAAAGTAAGCTACATTGTGAAATACGCCTTGCTGACCTGTTGAACCCGCTAATATACAAAATACCACAGAATGGAAGTTGGACTATCTTGGTTTTGGACAGTTGTGAGACTAAAGATGTGCATGTCTAATGGCTCTTACAGAGGTGCAAGGAATGCTCAGGTCATTTGTGGGTGCTCACTGCTCAGACACTTGAAAATCTAAAATCTAAAAAACAAAATTAAATGGGTGCATTTTCTTAGCTGCTGTGGTAGAATTCAAGTTACTACTGCCATGCTTTAGGATTCTGGCATGAACTGATAATTTTCCTTTTTTGGGCCTTAGATTTTACATTGACAAAAACAGTCAACCATGGATGTCAGTATTGAGGGCACTTTTTTAATCTAAAAAAGAACATTAAGTTAAGTGGGACATCAGTATAATCTCCCGAATACCTCATCCCTTGTTTCTACAAACGTACCTGCCCCAATCCCAGTGGCGGCCATCTTCCCTTCCAGCTCAGCGAAGGAAGAATCCAGCAAGGATGAGTGAAGCACAGACTCCTTCAAAGCGTCCAATCCCAAGTGATTTTCATCATGTGTTGACATTTCAGGCGCACAAGGACTTATCGGGATGTCTTCCGGTAGGAAAGCTCCTCCAGGAGACGGGATGCCCACCGGACTGCCGGTTTGTGGTGTCTGGCGGTCTGTGCCGCCATTACTGGAGGGGTGCACAGATGACGGAAGAAGCAGGAGGCAAGGCTTCTTCGGAACTGGGGGTGGAACCTGCAAAGAAAGGACTCATTCAAAAACAGTGGGGTACATCGCTTTTTAAAAGTTATTTCTGCACATTTTCTACCTTGGGTTTCTTTTTGTCGGAGAGCTCTGCCAAACAGGAGATAGTCATCCTCGAGGGAAGTGTCTTGCTTTTGTCCTGGAGCTCAGGTGCCTCCTGGTTACTGCAAGGAGAAGGTAGAGAGCCTCCATCTTCTGGCCCCAGTTGAAAGCCAGTGTCAAATTCTGGCTCTAAGACAGGGTCTTCCAGGAGAGGCTGTGGTTCCGGAAGGGGTGGGAGGTCAAAGAGGCACTGGTCATACATGGAATGAGTGGTGGACAGGGAATTAGAATCTGGGATCACTGATGGACTTGCAGGACTTTTTGGCGGTGCTTTTTTGGGTTTGGGTTTCTTCATCACTTTGTAAATATTGCCTAAAGGTATAGGCCGCTCCACAGGCGACGGCGGGGGTGAGTCCAAAGTGAGGGGGGGTGTCGAGGATGGGGAAGGAGACTTCAGAAGCAGGTTGAGTGGCCGCTTTGGCAAAGGGGGTTTGACTGCAACAGGTGGCTTAGGTTTTGGTAGAGTAGGAGGCGGACTGACATCGTCTCCAAAGTCTCGACACTGTTGTTCTTCCTCGATGGTGTCCGACGCACCGTCCGGGAAATCCTCGAGATCACCTCGTGAGACAGAGCGAAGCCGAATTGTTTTCAGCTCATTCTGGGTGACCACAGGGAGCACCTGGGAAGAACTGGGGCTGATTTTGCCAGGTTTTGCTGCCGTGGAAGTGTCCGAATGCCGCCGACTAGCCTTTTGTTTTGGCTTGATGGACGACAGCTCCAGGTGGGCATTCCCGGGCATTTCAAAGGATAGTCTGGACCTGGCAGCAGGATCCTTTGGTGATGGTAGCGAAGATTTCCTTTCAGGGATCTTAGGCCGCATCTTACACCCTGATATCCCCACAGAACCGACTCCACCTGGACCTGCTGCATGACTGAGCGGCACGGTCGGGGTTGGAGTTTCGGACTGGCTGGAATATCCACTCGACGGGGACATGAGTCCTGGGGGTTTGAAGGGCGAGGAGGGCTTGATGTCTGTTTCTGTGAGGAGCTGCGAGGGTGACGTGGCTCTGGAAGTGGAAGGGGAGTCTAACGACTCTGAGCTGCCTCTGACTTTCATACATTCAATCACGGTGGTACCTGTTGCTGTGCTGGAGCCTGATAAAGATCTGGAATAAAGAAAAAGGAACGTTATGAAGGCATGGAACAGCTCACAAGATCAATTAACAGTCCTACCTGTAGGGGTCATTGTTCTTCCAATCCCCGAGCTGCCAATGAGGTGGGAAAGTTACATCCGCCTCTCTCTCTGGTGGATGCACTTCCAGGTTCGGAGGTCCGTCGCAGCCTGCCCGGCTTCCCTGCTCCCCATGCTGAGTGCCTGATTTGGAGGAGCATGACGAGCTGGGCAAAAGGAAGTCTGGCTGGAAGTCCGGGAAGTGGTCCCTTGGGATGTGCAGGCTCTTTGGCCGGCCATCTCGATGCAGAGCGCCCCCATGGTGGATCCTTCCTTCAGCCTTGCCAAGATTCTTCACAAGGGACACGCTCCTCACTGGAGGCGGAGGCTTGCGTTTGGACTTTTTGAGAGAAATGGACCGTGAACGCATGCGCAAACGTCCTTCTGTACCGTAGTCGGAAGCTGTAACAGAAATGGTGTCAGTGGTACTGGCACTGTCCTCAGAACTTCCTCTGGGATAGAGGAGAGCGTAGTTCTCGCCCAAACCCATGAAGTTATGATGCTGCCGTTGGTGCTCTGTAGCTATGGAGACGTTCCCGTTCCCTGCGGATGAAAGAGTCCCGTCTGATTGGTCTGTGCCAATCTCAGTAAAGCAAAAGGAGCCAGAGTCTGTGGGTGTGGAGAGAGAACGTTCCCGGAACTTGAATGCATTTGCTGCCGCGATGGAGCGCGCCGACATCTCCCTTCCCTTCCCCACCTCTCCACCGCCGCACCCTCCTCCCCCACCTCTACCTCCATCTGCCGTGGCCCCCTCTGTTTCACTCCGCCTCCCCATCATGACAGCTGCCAGTGACATCCCTTGCGTATTGTGCCCTCGTCTCCCAGAAGCATCTGACGTGGTTGAGAATGACTGTGAGCTGGCCAAGTGTCCCGAGCTTACTAACATCACGCCTTCCTGAGGCCCACCTCCTGTGTGACCAATGATGCTGTGCTGTTTCGGTGGGACCGCTGGACCTTTCTTCACACTGTAGTTGTAAGGCTCGTTCCACTCTGCGGGAGAGAAGGTGGAGCCTTTAGGTCCATTCCATGTGGTGGAGGGAGTGTTGGAGAAAATTAGTCCAGAGTGGTCCATGCTTCCTGGTCGCTCCACGATGTTCTCTATGAAGAAGGAGCATTAATTGTAACTTCACTGATTAAGACATGCATAAAAGTGTGTTTCTCCATCACGCACACCTGCAGGTGAGCTGCCGTCAAGGTCGGAGTGTATCTTCCTCAGGGCAAGGCTCTGGTGAGGGGTGTCCGTGACAGGCTCCAGGGAGCGGGGCTGGTGGAAGTGCTCCGCTGGAGAGGGGGATGGGGACGTCGAGTGCTGCAGGAGGTCCACACCATGGAATTTGCCTTCACCTGGAGACCAAGTGGATGAGTGAGATTAATCGCCTACCGTCGCATTTACTTTGTTAATGTCATTTGGGGGCGGCACAGCGGTCGAGTGGTTAGCGCGCAGACCTCACAGTTAGGAGACAAGGGGTTCAATTCCACCCTCGGCCATCTCTGTGTGGAGTTTGCATGTTCTCCTCGTGCATGTACTCTGGTTTCCTCCCACATTCCAAAAACATGCTAGGTTAACTGGCCACTCCAAATTGTCCATAGGTATGAATGTGAGTGTGAATGGTTGTTTGTCTATATGTGCCCTGTGATTGGCTGGCCACCATTCCAGGGTGTACCCCGCCTCTCGCCCGAAGACAGCTGGGATAGGCTCCAGCACCCCCGCGACCCTCGTGAGAAAAAGTGGTAGAAAATGAAATGAAATGTTATTTGGCAAAATGCACAAAATCAGTGAGGCAAATGAGTCCAAAAAGGCTGAAGTGATGGAAAAAATGAACTGTGGAATTATGTAATCAGAAGCACTGTTTGTGCAAATGCTGACGTAGATGCTTGTCAGTAGGGACACAAAGAAAAACACAAGAGATGCAGATTTGCGATGAATCATACATTGTGTTGTCAAACTCAATAACCTGCTTATTTCACAGAATGTAAACAAAGATAGTGATAAAAGGCAAAACAGAAAGATGTGTCTTTGTCATGCAGAGACAGCCAAACGACAACAGTCATCTTTACCCTGTTTTATTGCCTGACTTATACACACTTTTAAGTCAAGACGCAATTGGAGGCCGACATGTAAAGCCTCCTCGGGGTTGCGATGAGGGCAGCAAAGACTTGGCAGATTCTCCGCGACCACTCACTGCATTTACTTTGACATTTCCTCTCCTTGAATTGCCTCTTCAGTGAAGAGTGTGCACTAAATAAATCGTTTTTGACGCTCCCTGCCTGCTTTCTCACCTGTCTACAACTGAGATGGCAGGGTGGAATCAGTAATAACTATTCGAACACTAATTGTATTGTATTGGCTGATTTCCATGAAAAATCATGTGATCATACGCCGATAAATGCCTTTCAACGGCAAACACAAAACATGATCACCTGTGGCTTGTACTATTGCAGCGTGTAAACAAGACACCACAGTGTGGGTAGTTTCCTCCTCCCACTTTCCTTCACACTGCGCAGATGTACCAAAACAAAACAATCTGCCGTGAGGAACTTAGCTGACTTGCCTTTGTCAGACATGGAAGACACTCGGTTCACCTACTGCTCTCCACCGATGTACTCTGACATCCAAATTCTCTTAAAAGAAGGCCTCTCATCCTTTGAAAGTGTCAGGAGTGATATATGTTCTCTTGAAAATGTAAAGTCAAATATGTTTTTGTCTAAATTAAGTCATTTAATGATTCATTTTTCATATCATTTAACAGAGGTGCAGCCACGAATTCCAGGCCCCATGAAATAAGTCGCCCAAAAAGGGGGCAGGGGGGTTATTAATTAATTTATTAGTATTTACAGTACCTATTTTTAGGGTACCTGGCAGTCGGCATCCTTTTTGTATTGATAAATAGAAAACATAAATAGAAACATTGATAATTACTCCATGTGATCATTATCAGACGATTTCACTCATGGATGATCAGTATAGGACAGGGGTCTCAAGCACGCGGCCCGCGGGCCAAATGTGGCCCACAGGACACTAGTTTGAGGCCCTCGCATGTTAGTGCGGCCCGCGCAAGTTTGATATGGATGCTGTATGGTCTCATGTACCCAGAAAAAATTATTACGTTTGATTAATGTTCATGTTAAAGGTTAAATAACTGTTAATTGTTATCCTCCCTATCCGTGTGGAAGTGGTAAGTTTTTGGCTATTTAAGTTTAAAGGAAATAACTTGAAGGCTACCGTTTAGGTCGCTAGCTCTCTAGTTTGCGAGTTAGCATGTGTCTCAAGACCCTGCAGTTGCGCAATATGTTGTAAATAAAAAAAGTATAAATGTGACTATAGTCGTGTTTTGTCATGTCTACAGGGCTCTAATAATGCTTTGTTCATTTTAATCTGAAAAAAATAATTTGTCTACCCACCAACTATATGTGGTTTCTTAAGTTTTTATTATTTGCCGTTTTATTATTATTATTATACTTATTTATTACTGATTGATTGATTTTCTTTATTCTTGATTTGTTTATTTATTTTTCATCTTATTTTGTGCAGAAAAATAAAAATGAAGATATTTGAGAACAGTGGAATGTTTTATCAGAGCTTTTATTGTAGAAAATCAGAACCAAAGTTTGTATATTTTTCTGTTTTTAATAAATGCGTTTTTTTTTTTGAAAACCTGATGCGGCCCAGCCTTGCCCAGACCCTAGCCCCAGTGGCCTCCAGGTGAATTGAGTTTGAGACCCCTGGTATAGGAATCTACGTATTTAGTTATCAGAGCATCCCGAGCAATTATTTCCCTCCATTCACTCTTCTTTCATCCCTCATTTTGTGCTTTTGCTGTCAATAACTCATCGGTGGTTTGTTGTAGCTCACTTTCTTTATTTTAGTGAGGAGACAGGAAGAGTGGTGAGTTACCATGGCAACAGTTAGCCGGTTGCCAGCTAACTGTTCGCTCGTGTAGAAACAGGCCGTCACAATAACAGTATGACGTATATAGCAAATATATGCTAAATGTATGCAGAAAAGAAGGCCTTGCCGAGGGAAGGGATGCAGCATCATTATACCTGACCTTCTAGTCCATATGTGGCATCGCATCACCACACCAAACAAAGTGCTCGCAAAAATCTGCATAATCAAGTAATTCCTACTGTATCAAATATTCCTCTAGCATTAAAAGATTAAGAGTGACGGCAGTGTTATATACAGGATAAATTGCATAAATATTCTCAATAAGGGTGCTAGATTTAGACTAAAAGTAACAACAATATAATGCATCTGTATGACTAAAAACGACAACACTTTAACTAATACACCCTGTATGTACAAAATGGTAAAAAAATATTATTTTAATTGCAGCAAAGCATGCCGGGAAACATGTAATCCGCCCAATCCAAAGCTGCAAACTCTTCAGTTAGACTTCTTGGGGATTGTGATGTTTTGGTGTGACTTCATTGAAATGAACAGCTCAAGTCATCTTTGAGTTTTGGCCCCCTTTTGAGATTGAGTTCTAGTCCAAAAACATTAATTTAGATATAGATATACTTTATGAGGCACACTGGCATGCACACAAAAGAAACAATGCAAAGCGAGGCGGGGATGTCACTGCGAGGATGACCACGGCATGCTAACGCCTGACATAAGAGGACAAGATGGGAATGTGCCTGCCGGGGTATCTTTGCATGGCAATGTTTTCATGCAAACATAAGGTACCGACCTAACAGGCGATGTTTCCCAATCAAAAAGAACAAATTCAAGCTGTGATTTGAATAGATTCAATAAGAGCCACTATGCGTCCACTACAATTAAATTACAAGGTCGCGGTCGAGTGGATAGCGCGCAGACCTCACAGCTAGGAGACCAGGGTTCAATTCCACCCTCGGCCATCTCTGTGTGGAGTTTGCATGTTCTCCCCGTGCATGCGTGGGTTTTCTCCGGGTACTCCGGTTTCCTCCCACATTCCAAAAACATGCTAGGTTAATTGGTGACTCCAAATTGTCCATAGGTATGAATGTGAGTGTGAATGGTTGTTTGTCTATATGTTCCCCTTTGATTGCCTGGCGACCAGTCCAGGGTGTACCCCGCCTCTCGCCCAAAGACAGCTGGGATAGACAGCAGGTAGAAAATTAATGAATGAATGTTAACCTGTGCGCCTGCCGAGGTGCCAGCGAGGTTTCTCCGCCACGGGTGGTCCCCTAGTCCAACCCACCGGGGGGCAGTCTGACTCGCAAGGGGACGGCGACAGTGAGGGGGACGGGTTGGCAAGGGACCTCAGTCCAAAGACCGAGGTGGCGGTCTCGTCCTCGTAGAGCTGCTTGGATGCAGGCTAAAAGAGAAGCAGATGACCTGAGATGAGATGTTATCCAAGGTGGTTTCCTTGTTTCTAACACAAAAGGACACAAACTAGAAATTCTATTAAGGCGCAAATGCAGAACACAACATCATTGGAACACTTCAGAGCAAAGCAAATGTCCTCTTTTTGCTCATTTGGTGAAGCATCACTGTCAGTTACAGAGGACAGAGGCCAACAGAAAGACGACAAAAGGAACACAAAGCCTAATTGCGTCATCTGTCTTGAGGTCTTTAGGACAAATACAATGTTTCGTTCCAAACAAAAGTAAAGGGACATGTGGCGATTCTTCATGGAACCTGCAGGCTCACCACCTCCTTTCTATTTCATCTCAAATTGTATGTATTATATATGCAGAGACAGGCCATATTCAAGCATATCTTCCTTAGCGTAGCCAAGAAACTTAACTGCTGTCACAGGGAATTCCGACCCAAGTCGTCTCCATGGACTCTCAATGTCTAATTGAAATCAGCCCCATCAGGCATGAACTTAAAAGAGCAATTTAACTGGCTCCTGGAGGAACAGCGTGCCAACGAAATCACCTCAAGGAGTCCATCAGGCTGCCATGGCGACAAAGAGTCACTCAGCAACTGACGTTCCTGAAATCCCGTCCGTCCTGGCTGGAAGGACACACGTCACTCATGTTTCTTTGTGCTATAAATTCCTAATCGAGATGTCACATTTCCATCTGGGAGACGCTAAATCATTTAGCCTGCTGGGAGTGTGAATGTGATGACGAACCTGAGCGGAGGCGGCAAAGCGTGCGTTGCTTTTTTTTGGGGGGGGGGGGGAGTGGCGAGGCTAGTGGATGTAACTTTAGCGAAAACTATTTTAGTCACATGAACACATTTGATCAGGTGATGCTCGTGTAGTTACCATGGGACGCATATGCATGTTGTTACAGGTCATGGGAGGAAACAGAAGAAAATTGATAACATGCAATCTCCACACAAACTGTTGTGCTAATTATTATGCCACCATGCTGCCAATATCACACTATTTGCTCTATGGCATCGAACACAGTTAAAACAGTGTTTCTTGTGTCAGGCTGAGGACACTTTAAGGACTTTGCGTCCCACCCCTCACACACACACAAAATCAACAATCTGACAGAATCAGATCCAAGGCATTCGAGAGTGACTCTGTTTACCAGGAAGATGAAGTCGGGCCGCTTGTTGCCGGGAGAGCCGGGGGAGTAAGAGACGGACGCGTCGTCGGAGCTCTGCGAGGGTGGATGGCGGAATGTCTGACCGGTCAACTTGGCGTCGTAGAGCTGCTCCTCAAAGTCTGTAAACATGGAAGTAACACGGCACACGTTAGCCTCGGATTCCTGCATTCCTGCACACAACAACCCAAACAAACACGCACACACACACACAAACACACACACAACGCTCTGCATCATTTTACCTCCTGCAAGCCTCACCGCAAGACTCCCTTAGTGTCTCCTCGCTCTCACTTTCCCCTCAATAGCACCGCTTCCCTTTGCTCTGTGGCAGCTTAGACGACTCCCCCTCAGGCCATTGTAAACAGATTCCTAACCCCCGCCCCCTTCTCCTCTTTCCCTACAACACACAAACACTCCCCCTCACAATCTGCCAGCCAATCCATTACCCCCAAAAAACACACTCCTGACCCAGTCTCTACTCATCCCTAAAGCCCCTCTAACAAACCACTGGGTTAGACTTATATGGATTCCATAGTGGTGGTGGTGGTGGTGGTGGGGGTTGCTAGGTGACACAAGCAGAGTGGGCGGGCACCTCACAGGGATAACTTTTTGCTGCTGATGCATGCTTGAAAGCGGGAGGGACGGTGATTGGGAGAGGGGGGGGTAAAGGTATGCTGGTCACTCCGCCCCCCACACACACTTAAAAAAGTACTCTGCCTCCTTCCCCTTTATCCAGACAGGCACTCATGCGTCACTGAAGTTCACATTGTTTGTTAGCATCATAGTTTTTTTGTGTTTTAAACATCATGTAAGTATGCAGAGGAACTTCACTCACCGATGAACCCAAACATTCCCGACAATTAGCGCCCGGCTGTTGTCAAATGTGGGTCACTCTTTCTTCCGCACAGGGGCTAAACCGCTGTGAACAATACCCCTCTTTCATGTTTTTTTCCACATACAGTTTGTGTGTCAAGGCACACAATTGGCCTAATGGGTTGGTAGCGCTGCAGTGTGTGCTCGGTTGTGACCCGGAATGACGTCCCAACAAGAATGGAGAGTTTAATGAGCACTCTGGAATCATTCATTCATTCATTTTCTACCGCTTTTTCCTCACGAGGGTCGCGGGGGATGCTGGAGCCTATCCCAGCTGTCTATGGGCGAGAGGCGGGGTACACCCTGGACTGGTGGCCAGGCAATCACAGGGCACATATAGACAAACATCCATTCACACTCACATTCATACCTATGGATAATTTGGAGTCGCCAATTAACCTAGCATGTTTTTGGAATGTGGGAGGAAACCGGAGAACCCGAAGAAAACCCACGCATGCACGGGGAGAACATGCAAACTCAGAGAGTGGAATTGAACCATGGTCTCCTAGCTGTGAGGTCTGCACGCTAACCACTAGACCGCCGTGCCGCCCCACTCTGGCATCACATCCATCCAATTTCACCTCCTATCAACACGTCATCAAACATGGCAAGTTGTTGCATCCAAATTAAAACACCACCTGAGCCCCCCCTCCCCCCAACCTTGGGTAACCCCTACAACATCTGTAAAGTACGATAAGCTACAAAAACAACAACTAGTCCTCTTCACCCAGCTCCTAATGACCCATTCACTATTTTAACATTCACTCGTATAATAGAAGCGTTGCTGTTGTGTTGACCATTCAATACCACAAAACAATAAAACAACTACAAAGGTCGTTCGGATGCCATGAATGGAGCTGGGGGGGGAATCGGGTGGGTGGTGTGGGTTGGGTATCATGGCAAGAAAACGCTGCGGATCCGTCTGACAGCGAGCTTCATAAATATGGAGCTGTGCAAGAGTCGAAGGAGAGCAGTGAGAGAAAGAGGATGAATATTTCACTGAGATGGAGGGTGAGGATGGCCAAAGAGGGGAGCGCTTTGGTGTTATATAAGATCCACACCCCCGTGTGAGCACATCACACTTAATATAGTTAAACCCTAACATATTAGACTCATAACCAGCAACAAATATACTGCATGCTCGCACTGCCACTAAATAACATTCATTGTAAAGGAAGACTTAACAACTAATCTACTAACATTGTAACTGGGTTTATTTACATGTTCATACTTTTTGAGCTGCCAATTACAACTTTCAACTTGGTGTCACTATACATACATACATCTCTCACATAATCAGCGCCTTATAGCATTGTCTCTGTGTTCTTCACCTAATTGGCCAAAATAATTAACACCAGGGCATCATCTCGCTGTAACAATCTATGTATTTTAGCATTTCAGGCTACTGTATAAGGCAGTGGTTCTTTAGGCGACACCACAACTAGTGCCTTATACAGGAGCTAGAGACCAGGGGTGTCAAACAAAATCACACGGGGGGGGGCAAAATTCAAAATTAACGAGTGGTTAGCACGCAGACCTCACAGCTAGGAGACCAGGGTTCAATTCCACCCTCTGTGTGGAGTTTGCATGTTCTCCCCGTGCATGCGTGGGTTTTCTCCGGGTACTCCGGTTTCCTCCCACATTCCAAAAACATGCTAGGTTAATTGGCGACTCCAAATTGTCCATAGGTATGAATGTGAGTGTGAATGGTTGTTTGTCTATATGTGCCCTGTGATTGGCTGGCCACCAGTCCAGGGTGTACCCTGCCTCTCGTCCGAAGACTGGACGAGAAGCTGGGATAGGCTCCAGCACCCCCGTGACCCTCGTGAGGAAAAGCGGTCGAAAATGAATGAATGAATGAACTTTATGTCATTAACCCCCCGAAATAGTAGCTAGTATGTTCAGATTTTGGGGCTGCATGGTGGACAAGTGTTTAGCGTGCAAGCCCCACATCTAGGAGACCTGAGTTCAATTCCACCCTGTGTGGAGTTTGCATGTTCTCCCCATGCATGCGTGGGTTTTCTCCGGTTTCCTCACACTTTCCAAAAACATGCATGTTAGGTTAATAGGTACACCAGTCCAGGGTGTACCCTGCCTCTCGCCCGAAGACAGCTGGGATAGGCTCCAGCACCCTCTGCAACCTTTGTGAGGATAAGCTGTAGAAAATGAATGAATGAATGTTCAGATTTTGAGAAAATGTCTCATTAGCACTGACGAATAGATAAGTAAGCAGCCTACACACTTGGCCCTGTTCCCTGTACGCAGTGCCAGAATCGGAACATACTAACATGATGCACCCCTGTGGTTGTATTATCAGGTTGGGACAAAATGTGCAGAACAGTTGGTGAATGCGTCTATACATTTTAATGTGCATTTTTGTTGTGTCTGTTCATTCCTGCTTGGAATTTCTACTTTCTCCGCGGATATACGACTAAGGCTGTTTTTGTGTTCATTTCAATAAAGTGATCAGTGTTGATCGACCACCAGATACACTTTTTTATATAAACACAAACACATCACAATCTGCAAGATGTGAAGAGTTTGCAGCAGTGGAATGGGCAGATTCCAGGTCCATTGCTGTGATTAAAATCATCACTTTAGACTGTCTTATGCCTTTTTAATGTGTTATTTTGTACAAACAGGGTGTAATAATAAGTGCTGCCAGTTTTAGTCATGTACAGTTCAATTATTTTGACTTTTGGTTTGAATCCTTCTATATACAATATAAAGTTTATTCATTCATTCATTCATTCATTTTCTACCACTTTTCCTCACGAGGGTGGCGGGGGGTGCTGGAGCCTATCCCAGCTGTCTTCGGGCAAGAGGCAGGGTACACACTTGACTGGTCGCCAGCCAATCACAGGGCACATATAGACAAACAACCATTCACACTCACATTCATACCTATGGTAGATTTGGAGTCGCCAATTAACCTAGCATGTTTTTGGAATGTGGGAGGAAACCGGAGTACCTGCATGCACGAGGAGAACAGAGATGGTCGAGGGTGGAATGGAACCCTTGTCTCCTAACTGTGAGGTCTGCGCGCGAACCACCCTGGACTGGTCGCCACCCTGGACTGGTCGCCAGCCAATCACAGGGCACATATAGACAAACAACCATTCACACTCACATTCATATGAGAGGAATTGCTTAGTTAAGTAGTTTGATAAGGTCTGTGAGACGGGCCAAGTATCAATGCTATTTTCCAAACTGTTCTGCAGGCCGGATGAAATTGCAAGGCAGGCCAGATTTGGCTCTCGGGCCTGAGTTTGACACCTATGGGCTTGATGCACAAAGAACACAAGGCGCGCAAGAAGTCATTATTTATTCATCCTCTCCATTCAACCTCACTCGTTCATTCATCTACAGGCTGGTTTGGTGGAGGCAGGAGGGCAAGAGAGCATGAGTCACACTGAACATGAAAGCGAGAGCGAGAGAGAGTGGCGAACCCAGCATCAGCATCAGCAGTCTTATACAAAGCAGATTTTCATTATAAAAATAACTAAGAAAGAGTGACGGCCACTGACAAGCCGTTTCAAAAGCGAGCTGTTTTAAACACACGCTCACACACACACACACAAACACACACCCTGTCAGAACCTTAAATAACAACGTTGCATCAGCTGCAGTGCCGCTGTCAACCAACATGCACACACCAAGAATATGCTGAGGAAACACACACATACACACACACACAAACACAGTTTCAGTACAGCATCATCCATCCACCCACCCAAATACACACACCTTCCATCCGCCCAATCCCGCTCTCTCCTCCTCCGTCCATGCGTACCTTGCAGCAGGCTCTGGAGGTTAAGCTGCGCCTGCTGGTGCAGCTCTTCGACACACTCGGGCCTGCTCCACGAGCCAAACACGTTCACGCTCTGTTGCCATGGAGACCTGAAGTGGGCCGTGCCGTTGCCGCCGCCACCGCCGCCGCTTCCTCCTCGTCCGCCGCCGCCGCCACCGCTACCACCGTGGTTAGCGTCGTTGCCGCGGCTGCTGCTGCTGCTGCTGCCTCCACGCCTGGCGCCCTCCGCCTCGAGTCCGCTGGTGGCTGCAGGAGGCGGGAGCGACAGAAGTGATGGATGCAGTGAGAGAGAGAGATGGAAGGGGAGAGAGAGGACAGGGTGGGAATTAAGATTATTGCCAGTGAGGATTGAGGATGGCAGGATGAGGGTGAACGAGGACGAGAGGAGTAAATAAAATGGTGTGAATTTCCATAACTAATAGCCGGGGATTACATAATGGCGTGTTGTCAGGGAGAACAAGGAACGAGGGAAGGAGGGAGGGATTAGGGAGGAAACAAGGGAGGGGAAGCGATTCTGAGGGAAAATTAGAAGGGAATGGAGCAGAATCACGGGTGGAGGAAACGTCACAACATCACACCTGACACAAGCAAAGACAAATCACGCTGTGCCATGGAACATGTGGGGGAAAGAAACATGGTGTCCCACTGGCCAGTGTAAAGGAAGCTTGACAGGTCATGTGACTCAAGGAAATAACACTCCTTTGCTGCCCACAGAGCAGGGGTTTTCAAAGTGTTGCATGTCCTGCTAGAGTAGGGGTATCCAAAATGCAGCCCGGGGGCCATTTTTGGTCCATGTATCGTTTTTCTTATTGACCCAAGGCCTTTTTTGTGCATCAGAGCCGCCTGCACCCAACTCATTAACGGACCCACTGTTCATGCACACATGCAAAAGATTGTGCTTCCGGTGATGGAGCAAAGCATATGTGCAGCACCTGCACGTCTGATGGAGAACTGGGCGTGCGAGTATGAATGTGACTGCACCAGTCAGACAGTCGTTTAGACTGTGGCTCAGCGCCGCCCCCTGATGCAAAGACAGGTGTACTGTCACTATGGAAACTACTGACTTTTTTTGGCTCCTTCAAAGGCCTCAGACGCTTACACTTTAACCTCACCACAAAATTCATTGTCATCTTCATCATAATGCTTTTAACAGAAGGTCAAGCAACCAGGCTGAAAAAATATGGCTACCCTAAGAGAACATTAAGGGCATTAATTACAATGTTATGGGTAAGATAAATAGAAATAATTATAGAAGTCACTAACCATACAGCAAAAACAAGATTGCAGAGACAACATACAAACTCTTTCTTCCTTAAATTGCAAATATTTTGTCTAAAGCTATTTTAATTTCTTAGTTTTATTTCTCTATTCTTAATTCACAATGTAAACAAAGACTTTGAGTAGGACTAACGTTAAGCACCTATTGCTAATTGTCTTAGTAACTGTGTTTGTGCAGTTATTTAGAGCCAATTGTAGTCCATGCGCGTGCGTGTTTGCTAACAGGAACAAAGGTCCAATTTCACGGCCATTAGCGATGCGGAGCTTTGCGTCAGTTTGATTGTGACGGTCAGCCGGACAAGGAGGGCCAGCCATGAGTCACACAGGCACACATCCACGTCCTGTGTTTGCTTATGACAATTATTCCTGGGAAAAAAAAACGCATGTTGTCATGGATACAGGCACATATGAAAGGGGCTGAAAAGTGCAAATGAGATACACATGGGATGACCGCTAACACACACACGCACACCTCATTCCTTATTAATAACATCATGTCTGAAAAGCGATCAATTTTAATTTTAGGAAGGTTCAGTGGGATAAAAAAAAGGGTATAATTCGACACACACTTCAAATGTTTGTCTTTGGGTGCAAGTTTGTGATTAATGCAAAAAAAATGTTTATCTTATCGCCATGGTCTGCAGCCCTACATTAAAGTCATGGGTGTGCTGCAAGTGAGTCACTCCGGTTTGCTATAAAAGCATAATTCCATAATAAATGGGGTCAAAAGCTCACAGCTGTGAATGGCCGTGTTGCTTTTAAAGGAGCCTCAGGCAGAAGAAATGCACTCAGCAGACTTGTGTTTGTGTTTGGCGGCATGCATCGTGACAACATAGACTGTGACAACAGCAAACAAAGCCAGATTGCACTGAACGTGTTGACGTGGAGCATCTGACACCCGCAGTGATGTCACAGTGAAGCTCCGCCGCCAAACAAATTAGTCACAGGACACAGAAAACATTGCGTTGACACAAACAAAAATTGTATCCAAATCCATTCTGCATGTCAATCCTAACTTCTCGCGTCACATCTCTTTCAAAGTTGTCTTTGTTGACATGAAAATAGGTAAGTGATTAAAAAAGGTGCGGAGAAATCACGTGCAAAGTGTGTTTTTCTTCACAGCTGCGCCGGGAATGCTTAATATGAACTGCAAATAATGAAACTGTGGCTTTACACACACACACACGCAGCCATTGATTATCTATCGCCGTGACTGATGGCGCTCAGACTGCACATCGGGCTGACTCAGCAATTTCTGCAGGAGGTCGGCAAGTTTGCAGACTTATACAATGGATCAAAGGCGGCTGTGACGCTCAGGAACAGGAAGTGATGTCATCAAGCAAGGGTGGGCAGGTAGAGGAAGATGATTATTTATGATTACACACACACATTATTTCCTGTCTATGGTCTTCCAAGGTCGATGTCCCCACCACTCCCAGTGCACTCTGGGTCCCCCCATGGCCTTTTGACAGTACGTGAGTGCATCCTGCTCAGTCATCCTTTATCGCCCTCACACACCTAAGCATGCAACCCTAGCAAATAAATCTTTCAGACAACACAAAGCCAGCGTGATGACTTTCTTCCCACTGGGACTGTTTCACTCTGAACGCAACACAAGGAAGCAGTGAAAGGCTCGGCACGAACACAGCACACCATGTCGCTTTAACATTTGATGCGACGTGAATATTTGAGGCAACTAAAGCTCAGTTTGTTTGATGTCAGATCATACAGGGGCAAATGTGCACCAACGTCCAAACACAGAAATGCACAAACATCCCCAGAGGCAACATATTACCCGCTTGCCAGGCCTCCATTTCACCTGGCACTACTTCCTGTCGCTGGTGGCACAATCTAACAAACTCTAGGAACAATCGTTGTTGCCTTGTCATGCTGCCTTTTGGTGGCTCCATGTTCCGCAGATCTCCACAATGTCTGGTTGAATTGTATGGCCGGGAGACCCTGACAGGAAACTGGAAGTACTGGATTTATTTCCTGCTTTCTCCATGGATATAAACACGAAACAGCACATGGCAGAGCATGGCTTTCAGTTCTTTCATGGAAACAAGATCTGGTGCAGACCTCTCCCAAAGGTTTGAATCATTCCAGTCCTGTAGGTGGTAGGAACACTCAGCGCACACTAAGCATTTATCAATAGAGCTGCATATTGCTCCATATCTTGACTGAAAAATCTTGAAACTTTATTCACAGCAGTGCCATCTGCTGGTCACTGCCTACCATGGCCCCAATGCAAGCAGACTCATTTCACTAATGTGTCAACTAAATAAATGAGGATCTAACCATTAAGTTTTGTTCATTATCTATGCTTTTTAGAATCATTAACAATAACACCAAAGCATTTACCATCATTTCCGGTGTATAGTATAAGCTGATGCTTTTTTCTCACAATTTGAACCCTACGGCTTGTACATTGACGCAGCTAATTTATGGCTAAAAACTACATTTCCCATGAAGCTTATACTGCAGCTTCAAGAAGCAGTGATGTAAACGAGCAAAGTGGAAGCCAATATCGTAATAAGTCTTATACAGCAATCTCTGACACATCTTAAGTAAGTTTGATCAAATGGAGAACTACTACAGCTTCGGTTTGGACTGCTCGGACCACCAACTGTCCACTATCACCAACTACAAGACCGACAGCGAAAAAGAGAGGGAGAGGCTGACAAAGTGTGTGATGAAGGAATTATGAGGGTGTTTAACTGTGATGCTGAAAAAGACAACTTTAGTGATTTTAGTTCCAAGAAGGAAGATAAGGACGGTGATTTATGACTTTTCTGGTAGGTTATTGTAACTAGTTATCTTAAACGCAGTTTGGAGCTATTTGGAAAAAAGCATTTATTTAATCAGAGGTTTATAAAAATCTTTCTGTGCACTAAATACTGAACTTGACTAAACTTGACTAAATGCCAATTGAAAATAAATTAAATACTACATAATTATAAACTAGGGTCGAGTGGTTAGCGCGCAGACCTCACAGCTAGGAGACCAGGGTTCAATTCCACTCTTGGCCATCTCTGTGTGGAGTTTGCATGTTTTCCCCGTGCATGCGTGGGTTTTCTCCGGGTACTCCGGTTTCCTCCCACATTCCAAAAACATGCTAGGTTAATTGGTGACTTCAAATTGTCCATAGGTATGAATGTGAGTGTGAATGGTTGTTTGTCTATATGTGCCCTGTGATTGGCTGGCGACCAGTCCAGGGTGTACCCCGCCTCTCGCCCAAAGACAGCTGGGATAGGCTCCAGCACCCCAAATTCTGCATGTGTATGTTGGCAGTGCGTGACATACTGTATGAGTGTTTGTGTAAAGGTTCATTTTTCCATCCTGGATGTGAAAACGACAAAAAATTGGGTCTCAGCTGTTGGATGCGAGGAATACCGCTGGATTAAAAAACCCTTGTAACCACAATAATAGCGAGCCAGAGTCTGATTTATGATACACACACAAACACAACCTGAGCTTACCTCGTGTGACTCCTTACGACGAACAACTGTTTGTATGCTACCATTTTGGACATCGTCGTTCGTATTCCATGCGGTTTCACATTCCACATTTATTTGAGCTGGAAAATGGCAAAACTTCGTGACCTAATTTTTTTTCCACACAAAATGTTCCAAATCCACAGAAAGCCATAATCAAAACTGAAGAGTAGTGGCCATTTCACATCCCAAACAACAACTATCATGACTCTATATCTAACTAAAAGTAGGCTAATACACATAATATGTAATAGATATTGGTATAAATTACTGTTATCAAAGTTTGTATGGCAATATTAGCATATAAGTGTGCAGGAGTCACATGGTGTCATGGTGGTCCTGCATAATCAAAACAAGCATAGAGAAAGTTTTTCCTCCACCCCGGCACAATCAGAGCGGCACAATGCAACCCATCGAGCTGTCACTTTCTTACCCAGCCTGGCCCAGAAAAGCTCCATGTCCGATTCCCTTGAAGCAGCACAGGCGCACTAACTTGCTAGGGAGCACGGCAGAAGGGAGGTGACCAAGAGGAGCGCAAACTGCAAAGGGGGGTGCGTTGAGTGAAATCGAGAAACAAGGGAGGATGTTGTACCTCCCCCTTTTCCTTCTGTTCTTCTCTTCCTCCTCCACCATTTCCCCGTCTGCTTCCTCTCCATTCACCTTAAAGGGCTTTAATGAGATTGGCCTTAACAATAGTACAACTATGCAGAAATACACCCATCTGTATTGACCCAAATATAAGACGTCCCTTGTTGGGACCCGTTTTCATTTTTATGTACACATATTGAATATGTGGCTGTACTGTGTTGGAGTGGTTAGTGTGCAGGCCACGCAGCTAGGAGACCCGGGTTCAATTCCAGATTTGGTTCGATTCTCTGTGTGGAGTTTGCATGTTCTCCCTGTGCATGCGTGGGTTTTCTCCGGGTACTCCGGTTTCCTCCCACGTTAGGTTAATTGGCGACTCACATATAGAGTTTTAAGAAATGTACAATGAAAATATATGATCGGACAAACACAATTTTTTATTTAACCAGATGTGTTTTATAATGTTGTCTTGAAAAAGTGATGCTCAAAGATATTATTGTTAAAATCTTTGAAGACCAAAAAAATGATGATTAGTTCTGATAATACACATTATAAATTATAATATAGCTCGCTGTTTTTCGATTTGTCTTTGTCATGCTGTCCTTTAATGCTTTAATAACTAATTTTAAAAAATTGCAGCACAAGTGGCATGTAGGCCACACAGCTAGGAGACCCGGGTTCAATTCCACCCTCAGCCATCTCCGTGCGGAGTTTGCATGTTCTCCTCGAGCATGCGTGGGTTTTCTACGGGTACTCCGGTTTCCTCCCATATTCCAAAAACATGCTAGGTTAATTGTCCATAGTATGAATGTGAATGGTTGTTTGTGTACTGTGATTGGCTGGCGACCAGTCCAGGGTATACCCTATCTCTCGCCCGAAGACAACTGGGATAGGCTCCAGCTCCCCCGCGACCATCGTGAGGATAAACAGTACAAAATGAATGAATGAATATAATGAAAACAACATTATACGGGTATTTAATATTAATGGTTATGGTATGGCCCTGCGGTTGGTTGGCTCCAGCATACCCCTGCGACCCTAACGAGGATAAGCGGTGGGTTATAGTATGACTTTTTGTTCCATTTTCCCACTTTTGATGAGTTTTTGTTGACTTTAAACTGCCTTCTTGGCTGTGTTGGTCAAGGTTGCATTGTGGAGGAGTTTTTATTGCATGGCGGCACAAAGATGAAGCTCACCCTGCTCGCTTGCTTGGCAGATACTTCCACTTTGTTGATTGCTCGTGTCTAATAAATGCATGACACAAGAAACTTAAATGCATACCCTTATTTGCTAAATATAGCAACCATGTCGCTAAATCGTGTTATGAAACAGAACCGCTATGTGATCGCCGCTTGGCCAAATTCAATAAAACCGCTCAGTGATTACGAGTGCAGACAAGTCCAAACATCTCAGTGGGTTTATCTGACAAATCTTAAGTAAAATTGATCAAGGAAGGCGGAAGTGAGAAAGGCTAGACATGCTAATCTGTTGACGATCAGGAACGTTTCCTTCCTTCCTGATGAGCTATGCTCTATATTCCCTCTGATAGGTATGACACATACAAAACAATAATATTCCAACTTTATTCTCAAAATCTATGATTATTATTTCCACTACTCTGTTGTATGATAATGATCATTGAAGGTAGATGTCACAAAATCCTGAAATGATCTTGAAAAAAGTCAAAGTAAAAAGTATCAGTATATGCACTATATTTACTTGGTATGAATACTAAAATTTAGGTGGCACGGTGGTAGAGTGGTTAGCGCGCAGACCTCACAGCTAGGAGACCGGAGTTCAATTTCACACTCTGCCATCTCTGTGTGGAGTTTGCATGTTCTCCCCGTGCATGCGTGGGTTTTCTCCGGGTACTCCGGTTTCCTCCCACATTCCAAAAACATGCTAGGTTAATTGGCGACTCCAAATTGTCCATAGGTATGAATGTGAGTGTGAATGGTTGTTTGTCTATATGCGACCAGTCCAGGGTGTACCCCGCCTCTCGCCCAAAGACAGCTGGGATAGACTCCAGCACCCCCGCGACCCTCGTGAGGAAAAAGCGGTAGAAAATGAATGAATGAATGAATACTAAAATTTGCAGAATCACCTCCCTCTAATATGCCATCAGTCATGCACACATGCCCCCTAGTGGCTGTGAACAGCACAGAGCATTTTGTTGCCATAAAAAAGCCAACTTTTAGTGTTTGCCAATAGATTCAACATGAAAGTCGGATCAGTAGGTTGCACACACGTCGTTTACAAATGAGCTGACACAAAAACCCGCTTGTTGTCCACAACTCCACATCCGAATGACCTGCTTCAACACCTGTACCGTTGCCTTGACAACAGCCGCAGGCGCCGCCTCTCCTCTTTGCTACAACTTCCTCGTCCTCTCTGCCGCTTTTCATCTTCCTCGCTCTTCCCACTTCCTGCTTTCTTTTTTGTGTTGTTCTCTCTCGCTGCACGCCTGCAGCGCCCCAAAATGACATCATCCATCAGCAAGCATATGAATGAGCCTGCTCTGGAGCACGTCAGCATGAAGGAGTGAACAGAGCTGGCTGTGATATTTCAAATTGAAAGCCAGTTCATGAAGTAGGCCGCTAATGTGACCTCCACATAATGTGGTTGCAAAGAAAACCACTTCAAGCAATTGGCCCGGTGGATGTCGTGTGATGCCTGCAAGCCACAGGAACGCCATTCAGGTGCTGCTCAAGTCAAGGTCAAAGGTGTCTGGAAGCCTTTTCACTGATTATGTTGTGACAAGGGCTGCTTTGCTGCGTGTATACACGCACCACCATGCTCCTCAAGGTTTACTCCTGCATCTCTGCAGCACGTCCATTGTGGCTTTTGACCGCCACATCCTCTTCTCCTTCGTTCCTCCTCGTCCGGCAATCGCCTTCTATTTTTGCAGATTTACGACGCCTGTCGCCTCACGCATCCTGCTTGCTTCACTCCAAACTCGCGTGCGCATCATGTGCGAAACAGCCCACTGATGATCTCATGCGGGACGAGCCCGTGCAGCCCATTAATCACACATACACACAGTGTGCATGCACGCACATGCATGCTCCGATCCTGCTTCGTCAAGACCGACTGACCCAGTTCATTCCTATGCAGGAGGAGATGGACCATGCTAGTATGACATGTACGGAGGCAGGGATGTAGCAATAAAGCAAATGAGTAAGTTGGACACACTGTAAGCTCGATACATATAGACCGATAAATCGATAGATACGCAAAAGTACCTGTTGCCGATTTGGGTCTGTGTCTCCCTTTGGGCCGTTTTTGGGAATTGCCCATACTATTCTTCCTGTCCCAAAACATCACAGCAGTGGCATTCCACCGACACACAAGAGGCAACGCAGGGAGTGAAAGACAAAAAAGACAGAGGTGTGTGTGCGACTGAGGCAAAAAGGCGTCACAGCATCACCCGGCGGCGCCTGCATCCCATGAGTGCGAGGCTGAGTATGTCAGCCAGACAGAGAAACATTGAGCAACAGAGAGAGAGAGAGAGAGAGAGAGAGAGAGAGGGAGGGAGCATCACTGCACCTTGCTTACGTGAGCTGTTGGCTAATCATATGTTAGCGTGTCAGTTAGCATGTGTGTGTGAGTGTGTATGTGAGAGAGATAGCTCGTTGTGTTGATTAGCAACCAGCCAGTCACATCCAAGCACCGCAGCTCAATTCATAAAGAGCCAGGCAAGCGGCAGCCAATCAGAGGCTGGAGTGAGTGAGAGCGCTGGAGGGAGGCAGAGCGAGAAATAAGACGGGAGAGGGGAGGGTTTCTAATGGGGGGCTGGCTGCGATGTGACTGGAAAACTGAGGAACACGCCACATGGACAAAAGTATGTGGACATCATACTTCCTTAAACACAACTGCAACAATAATGCACAGTTTTTACTGATTCATACCGAGATGTTTTTAATACTTTCAACCTGATTAATCCACACAGGCAATTAAGCCTCCCAAAAATTGGAAACAGCACTGCACATTGCGACAACCACAATTAGACATAAAACAATTTCAGATCAATCACAACACAACTCAACACAATAATGAAACTTTTCATTATTAAGGATGAAAATAAATCCCAAATCTACATGGCCCTGTGTTAAAAAGTGATTTGGTTGGCCACCCTCAGCAGCAACATCTGCAATCAAGTGTTTGTGATAACTTGCAATGAGTCTCTTAATCATTTTGGCCCACTCATCTTTGCAGAATTGTTGTCATTCAGCAACAATGTTCTTTTTGTTCAGGCCCTGTGTTAAAAAGTGATTACCCCCTAAACCTAATAACTGGTTGGCCACCCTCAGTAGCAACATCTGCAATCAAGTGTTTGTGATAACTTGCAATGAGTCTCTTACTCATTTTGGCCCACTCATCTTTGCAGAATTGTTGTCATTCAGCCACAATGTTCTTTTTGTTCAGGCCTTGTGTTAAAAAGTGATTACCCCCTACACCTAATAACTGGTTGGCCACCCTCAGCAGCAACATCTGCAATCAAGTGTTTGTGATAACTTGCAATGAGTCTCTTACAGTGCTGTGGAGAAATTTTGGCCCACTCATCTTTGCAAAATTGTTGTCATTCAGCAACAATGTTATTTTTATTCAGAATTGTTGTCATTCAGCCACAATGTTCTTGTTTGTTCAGCAGTGGTTTTGGTCTTAGAACTCTGCCATGCAGGCTGTTTAAGCCCAGTGGCTTTCTCATGAACCCTGACCTTAACTGAGGCAAGTGAGGCCTGCAGTTCTTTGAATGTTGTTGCGGGGTCTTTTGTGACCTCTTGGATGAGTCGAGTTGGGGTTATTTTTGTCGGTCAGCCACCCCTGGGAAGGTTCACCGCTGTTCCATGTTTTTGTGGATAATTGCTCTCACTGTGGTTTGCTGGAGTCCCAAAGCTTTAGAAATGGCTTTTTTATTTTTTACCTTTTCCAAACTAACGGATCTCCGTTACTTTTGGGGTGGCAAAAGGTAGGTTTGTGTTCAGTTGTCTTGTCATTGACTAAGATTTACATTTGTCTGATGATATGCAACATTTAAGTGTGACAAACAAAGAAAGAACTGATAAATCAGGAAGGGGGCAAACACTTTTAGCGGCATTATGTCTGTATTGGATGTTATTTGTATCCCATCATATTGCTGAGGTAGGACTTGAGCCCAAGCTGTTGGTTTTAATTCTGCTGCATTATGCGCTTTCATTGAATTTGCATCAACCCCTTAATGCTAAGAAAGAATGCCTCGGGAAAGTGAAGGGATTCCTTCTAAGAGCTGGCAATGCCAAATGTAGTATAATTTTCCTGAAAAGCACAGAGGAAATGATTGGGATGTTCCCTTAAAGATAAGGTCAGAAGCAATGAACATCCGCTTATTTTCCCCATGAAATTTCAAGCTGTTTGTCCTTCATCTGGCATTTTTTTTTCATTGACTGTCTCAGGTTGGATTCCGCCAGCAAGCACAGGGAGTCACTGCTGAAGTGCAGGTCAGCAAGGCACCGACAGTCACTCATCTAATTCAGAATCACTGGAAAGCTGCACAACGCTTCAGGATGCAAAAATGCAAAAAATAGTATATTCTACTCTACTGCAGGATTCTTACATAACGTTTAAATCCAGAATAATACTTGAGGCCTGTGGTGGCTAAATCCTGAATATTAATGCACATTAATGTAAAAAAAAAAAAAAAAAAAAAAACTTTAAAGAAAAAAAAACTCTCCCTCTCACGAGGACAAAACCTCACACATTCCTCGCGTCCGGAGAGAATCGTTTAATCCCCAGAGGAGCTGAACACCAGAGGACACGGTCACACGACAGGGACTCGGAGCCCTCCAGTTAACTCCTTATTTGGGAGTTCAAAATGAAGTCATAAACATGAGAGCTGCACAAGAGCGCCTCATCTGTCCAAAAAGCTCACCTCAGTGCACCTTTCTATTGAAACATTGGAAGGTAGAAAGCATGCATGTAGTATATGATAATAAAGAGGCAAACACAATGACGACATCATCTTTATGGACCTTAAGACAACCAAAGTCCTGCAAGAAGACAGCTGCAAACTAAGGCCATCTGCCAATCATCTGACTCCGCCCACAACTATTATTCTGTATAAAATACCACATCATATTACAACAGCTAAAAAGCTTCCATAGCTTCACTTGATATAAAGTGATGCATGAATGCACACACACACACACACACACACAAACACACACACACGCATACCTGGGTGCTGCTCGTCCTACAGGCAAACACTGCCAAATACAAAGGGACAGTGAATGCACCGTCTCTCTCCCTCCCTCCAGCAGACAGCAAATGGAGGGAAAAGTGGAAGAGGTGAGGGTGGGAAAGGGGGTTGGAGTGATGGCTCTATTTTTCTTCTGCATGCTTGATAATTGGAAGCAGACTTTTGTGGGAGGGTCCGATGGAGCGAGGGAGGAGGTGGTCTCTCTTGCTCTCATCACTTTCTAAGCTGTGTTACGATTTCACTGACAATAGAAAAGATATTAACATATATTATTCAGTGCAGAAAGGGTGCTTTTAGGGCAGCCGCTGCGGTTTTTAATTTTGGAAGGATCCTCTAAAATTCCAGGAATTTGGGATTCTGCACGGAATACGGAAGGCGACACACACACACACACGCAGTGAGGAGTGAGAGAAGTCATGGAGCGACTGCGCAGAGGTCACAACAAATCAAATCAAATCAACTTTATTTGTAAAGCACTTTTCCTGCAAAGACATGCAACACAAAGTGCTTTACATAATTAAAAACAATTACCACAATTAAAAGGAAAAACAAAGAAACAAAAGAAAGCCCCTCACTCCCACCCTCCATACTAGACACACACACACACACACACACACACACACACAATCAAACACAGTAGGGAGACATGGAATGGCACTGAGGATCAAGGAAACGCCACCTTTGGGGCCGTCCACACTGGGAGGAGCCGCAGGCCGTGCCATTGGGGGACCAGCACTCGGGCCCCCCGACTCCCCACCTTAAAGGGAGGAACCCCCAGCCGGCCGGGTCGAAGGGACCCAAGGATGGCACCCCCTCAGCAGACCCGACACAGCCCCCAGTGTGGAGGACCCCCCCTGAGGAAATACTGGAGTTAAAAGCTAAAGACTAAAAGTATAAAATAGGACTAAAAAGATAAAAACATAAGAAAAGAACTTTAGGCAGCAGTTGATGAGCTCTGCTGCCGCCTAGTGGCGATTAGGACAAAAATTAGGACACCTGAACCCATGCACACAAACGGGTGAAAATTAGTCAAACGTGCACTCCTACTGTGTTGCCTGTGCTATTATTCAAGGTGACACCATGACTTTACATTTCTCACACAGTTCAATGTGAAATATGGTGCACACGCAAAAGTATTTGCAACTAATTGTTCATTGATTATTAATTCACTTTGGTTTAAAAATGTTTTCAGATATTTCTTAGACCTATTTATTGAATTAGTGATCTTACCTTTTATTTGTATGTGAAATACATGGATCCTTTCCTTCTCGAGGAAAAGCTCCAATACTTTGTTGTAAAAGTATGATCCTGGTGAGGTTATAATCCTCCATCGTGGCAGTCACATTCATTCATACATGCAACAGAACCTAATCGTATTTTTCACGTATTTCACTTTTTGTTAGCTTGTTAGCTAGTCTGTTCCTAGTTAGCTTGTGTGTTTAGCCATACTTTCTGTTTTTCCTCTGTAGAAGGACAAGTGTGTGACAAGAAGCTTCCAGCTCAAGCACGCCCCCACCCCTTCAGGATGCAGCGGTAACTGCAAGTGCCTCGAGTAATGGCGTTTCAATTTGATGAATAATGACGTCACACATACATTAAAGACATTGCAAAGGCTGTAGAAAGTCGTCAGCATTGTCCCAACAGCAAATATGGAAGAAAAAAGCAATAAATGTCTGAGAACAACATCAAAATAGTAGAAAAAGTCATAATTTTATGAGGAAAAAATTATTACAGATGAAAAATGTTTAAATTGTAAAGACAAAAAAATATGGAATAAAAAAGGAATAAATGTGTACTGAGGTTGGAAAAATGTTCTAATATTACAACAGCAAAGTCAAAATATTTTGCTATAAAGTCATAACATGTAAGAGAGAAAAATATATAAGAATAAAGTTGAAATATTTTTGGGGGGAACTGCTGCTGTATTTGTTTTTACTTAAGCATGAGTTCAAATCAATTGGAATCATACAAAAAATACATTTATAATAAAATAAAATAAAATAAAATAAAATAAAATAAAATAAAATAAAATAAAATAAAATAAAATAAAATAAAATAAAATAAAATAAAATAAAATAAAATAAAGGGCGGCATGGCAATCTAGTGGTTAGCGCGCAGACCTCACAGCTAGGAGACCAGGGTTCAATTCCACCCTCTGCCATCTCTGTGTGGAGTTTGCATGTTCTCCCCGTGCATGCGTGGGTTTTGTCCGGGTACTCCGGTTTCCTCCCACATTCCAAAAACATGCTAGGTTAATTGGCGACTCCAAATTGTCCATAGGTATGAATGTGAGTGTGAATGGTTGTTTGACTATATGACAGCTGTGATTGGCTGGCGACCAGTCCAGGGTGTACCCCGCCTCTCGCCCAAAGACAGCTGGGATAGGCTCCAGCACACCCCACAACCCTTGTGAGGATAAGCGGTAGAAAATGAATGAATGAATGAATGAAAAATAAAATAAAATAAAATAAAATAAAATAAAATAAAATAAAATAAAATAAAATAAAATAAAATAAAATAAAATAAAATAAAATAAAATAAAATAAAATAAAATAATTGAAACGATAAATGTTTATATTTATTTTGTTATTATTCATTTTGTATTTTTCACAGGGCCTCACGTGCCCCCCCTGACTGTATATCACTGCTGTGTGGAGTTTGCATGTTCTCCACATGCATGTGTGGGTTTTCTCCGGGTACTCCCACATTCCAAAAAGCTAATTGGAGATTCTAAGTTGGTGCAAATATGATTGTGGATGGCCGCTTGTTTATACAGTATACTGTATGCCCCGTGATTGGCCGGCGACCACATGCATCATCGGAGGGCATATAGAGGACGTGCACAGGTGACACAAGACAATATTGGCCCACACGCCAAATGCGAGGCGTGTGAGCACACTCTCCACACGAGCCATGCACTGTGTGTGGTTGTTTACACACAAACAAGCTGCTTATTCACGCCATGTGGTGTGTGCATTCCTGCCACACTATACAGAACTGGGAGTCTGTTGTTAAATTTCTTGTCAGTTGGCCGGCTGCCTCTCCACTGCAGCACCGCGCCAACACCTTCTTTTCGTGGTGTGTCGTTCGTATGCACTGTAAACGCCATCATGGAGGCAACATCTGCTTTTCGGACAATGCGCCGCCTCTTTCGGCTTCCCCCCATCGACATCCCCCCCCACCCTTCACCCTCTTTTCCTCCCCTCCCCTTTCATTCCACTGTGATGGGAATCTGCTCCCAATGAGATCATATAAACACAAGCCTCATGACTTTGTCCTCATGCTCACACACTGCAGAGAAACTGACTGTGTGTGTGTGTGTGTGTGTGATGCACATGATAAAGGGCCCACTGGAAAATTCTCTCACATTCACAGGGAAAGTTTCTGGAGCTGCACAAACACACAGTAACGGCACCTCTTCCTGCGTTATATCACTGCTGTTACTCAATCCCTCGGATTCCTGCGGCGTCTGTTATTATTCACCACTTGGAAGCTGGACTCGATCTTTGCTTTTTAATGCCTGCATTTGTATTTCGAGGACAGTCATTCCACTTAATGAACATGCCCTAACGATAATAGCTGTTAGTAGTCGCAGTAACAGAATAGCCGGCGGAACTGGGAATGTCATAGTGCACCAACACATGTTGGCCCAGTCGGTTGCCGTAGAAACAAGGAAAAAGTACAAGTGGTTTGAATGAAAAGGAAGAAAAGTTGAATTGCTCTTGGCAGCGCACGAGTGCCGTTTTGACCCATTACAGTGAGGAGTGAACACTAAAAAAAACACTTGACCATGAAAAATGACTTCCGTTTCAACCTGTGACATCACAAGGAGGGGCGGGGCCAATGCTGAGGCAGAGACAACAATAGCTATAACCTGATGCTTCCTTATTCCAGAACTAAAGATGCACAAAAACACGGGTTAACTCAACATTGGCAGCATTCATATATATATATAAAACATCATAAAGTACTTCTAATGCTAAATAATCCAAAGGCTTAAAAAGGGAGACTATAGAGAGAGAGACAGAGTCTCATGTTTTCAATACAAACACAGCAGCGAGGCGTTCACTGACAGTGGGAGCTAGTGGACATTCATTTGATGGCCCGTGAGAAACCAGTGCAAGTTGGAGGATATAAGCAGGAGGGGGAACTACAACATGGAGGGGCGCCAGAGTCATGAGTATGACGGTCACCGTGGGAACAAGTGAGGACGGACAGAGGAAGCTAGCAGCGGAAGAAACGTACACACCCATGACCGTGACCGTGACATGAGCCGGACTGTGTCACGCCCACTTGCGTGATGTCACAGCAGGTGGCCTTCATTGGTACTGGTTGGCGTTCATTCTTCCTTGAGTGATGGATTCTGGAATGTGAGGCTCCCAGCTACAGGGAATGGAGAAATTCAACCCATTAAATTGGTTTTCTTCCAAGGAAGATGTGGTTTCTCGGAGAATTCGTTTAAGGCGCAGAAGAAACAACAATATTTTGGTTCCTGTGCACATTCTTGGGATGCTCTCAGCTGGATTTGTAGCCTACCACCTCTACTTTTATCTCTTTTCATAATAATAATTGCTTTTATTTCTGGGCACCGTTTAGGACAGTCAAGCTCAAATAGAAGCAGCTGAAACTACAGTAAAACCAATCAAGCATCTGCTTTAATATGACACATTTGTCACATATGTTATTAAGACATGTCTAAAGCTTTGGAACTCTAGCAAAACACAGCGAGAGCCATTATCCACAAATGGCAAAAACATGTAAAAGTGCTGAACCTTCTCAGGGGTGTCCAACCAACAAAAATGAGCCGCAATGACTCATCCAAGAGGTCACAAAAGACCCCACAACAACATCCAAAAACCTACAGGCCTCACTTGCCTCAGTTAAGTAAGTATTCATGACTCCACCATAGGAAATACACAACAAAAACGGCCTGCACAGCAAAGTTGCAAGACAAAAACCAGTGCTGAACAAAAAGAACATGAAGGTTTGTCTCAATTTTTGAACTCCAAGACCTTTGGAGAAATACTCTGTGGTCTGATGAGACAAAAGTATCATTTTTTTGGAAGGTGTGTGTCCCATTACATCTGGCATAAACCACCCATTTCAGAAAAAGAACATCATACCAACAGTAAAATATGGTGGTGGTAGTGTGATGGTCTGAAGCTGTTTTGGTGCTTCAGGACTTGGAGGACTTCATTCATTCATTCATTTTCTACCGCTTTTCCTCACGAGGGTCGCGGGGGTTGCTGGAGCCTATCCCAGCTGTCTTTGGGCGAGAGGCTGGGTACACCCTGGATTGGTCGCCAGCCAATCACAGGGCACATATAGACAAACAACCATTCACACTCACATTCATACCTATGGACAATTTGGAGTCGCCAATTAACCTAGCATGTTTTTGGAGTGTGGGAGGAAACCGGAGTACCCGGAGAAAACCCACGCATGCACGAGAACATGCAAACTCCACACAGAAATGGCAGAGAGTGGAATTGAACCTTGGTCTCCTAGCTGTGAGGTCTGCGCACTAACCACTCAATCACCATGCAGCCCCCTGGAAGACTTTCTGTGACAAATTGAACCATGAATTATCCCGAATGGAGAATATCCGCCCATATGTTGGTGACCTCAAGCTGAAACAAACTAGGGTTCTGCAGTGGGACAATGATCCAAAACACAACAGCAGGTCCACCTAGTCAAAGTCCTGATCTGAATCCTATTGAGATGCTGTGGCATGATCTTAAAAAGGCGCTTCATGCTGGAAAAACCCTCCAATGTGCCTGAATAACAACAATTCTGCAAAGATGAGTCGGCCAAAACTCGTGTTATACGAATTTTCAAGTGGATTAATAACAGCAACACAATGTAGTGTACTTATCAATATCAATAGCACATGCAACACAATATGGGTGCATGTTGTTCCAAATGTGTACCTTTTTGTGTGTCGCGGTTCTGCTGTTTTTCCTGTGATTACATACAAAGAAACGTTTTACACTAATTTGTTGCACAAATAAAAAAATGTATGTGTGAAAAGTTACGTCACCGTGTTGCATCTTTGTTTAGACAACAGGAGGCGAGTGAGGGGGGTGGTGGTGGTAAGATAATGACGATCTATTGATTACTTAACCGCGGGCATCTTCTGCCCACATGACCCACTTTGCTGCAGAAGCCAGAAGCCCACACGTGTTGTGTGTTGTAAAAAACGCACTCATCTGCACAAAGTCTGTAAGTTATACAGTGAGCTGTGTTTTGTTTTTATCTTCCTCTCCTCTTTTCCAGCGCTACATCTGTTCCGTGTTTGGATGGACTCTCCATTATCACCCTGCATGCACACTGCACATATTTGCTCAGCCTTCAAAGTTGTAACTCCCATACTAAAAAAAAAAAAGCAAAAACGACATATTTCCTGCATGCACAGTTGCATCTCTGCAGCATCACTATGGTTATGGCGGTTGTGTTTTCTTTTTTTTTTTTTCTTCGACAACCTAAAGAACGTTATCATTATCATTTGAAGTAGAGTGGTATGAGAAAGAAAAATAAGAAAATTAAATAAATAAATACAAGTAAATTATTTGTGTCAACAAAATCAGTAAACTTTAGCAAATCATATCTAAGGTTCAGGTTTTCTCCGGGTACTCCGGTTTCCTCCCACATTCCAAAAACATGCTAGGTTAATTAGCGACTCCAAATTGTCCATAGGTATGAATGTGAGTGTGAATGGTTGTTTGTCTATATGTGCCCTGTGATTGGCTGGCGACCAGTCCAGGGTGTACCCCGCCTCTCGCCCGAAGACAGCTGGGAGAGGCTCCAGCACCCCCCGCGACCCTTGTGAGGAAAAAGCGGTAGAAAATGAATGAACGAATGAATATAAGGTTTAATAATTAGATCAATTAAAGGCATTGTCTACATTGGTTTGGTTCTGCATGGGGGCGCCAAACCTCCAAAACTGTATATTTAATAAATGCAAGGTTTTGATTGACTGCCACCAGCAACGGAGCTAGGGGGGGCCGTGGCCACCCTTGGTCATTCTCCTGCCACTGCTTGAATTTGCATTTCACAGCAGCACACAACTTCAAGTGGATGAGCGATCAATAAAACAGCGCCTTGCAAGAACTGCAAGCGGTAGGTATGTTTTCCATCATTACTTTGGTTGGTTCCAGCGAGGTTTTATCACTATGCTGACTAACTTCAATTCTGAAGTGTGATTCGGCACATAAATCTGTTAATAATGGAAGCTGAGTGGGTATGTAAACAACCATGTCCTCGGCACACTGCTCAGCTATTAAGCTCCAAAAGCAGTGGCGGAGCTATGGGGTGGACAGTGGTGGCCATGGCCACCCCCATTGGCCACCTAGAAAATTCAGATATCAACTTATTGTCACCCCTACGTCTCGCCTTGGCCATCCCAAGTTTTTAAAAATCTGGCTGTGCCACTGCTGGCACATTTTAATTTTTTAAAAAACCATCCTACCAATCAACAAATACAGTAACCGGGACAAACACATAACAACTTTTTTTCCACTATCTTATTATTATTAACTATTGTACAAAAGTAAGTACGTATGTTAGAGTTTGCAGGTGATTTGATTAGAACCTGTCATGCTGAATTGAAGCTCATGCATCCACCAAAAGCTCACAAACTTGAGTGTCAACTCCTCCTTACATCTCGGCGGGGGCTTGCTGACCATCTCCGCGACGCACCTCCGCAGCCGACCCACTCTGACCTCCAGCGCGCCGGAGCGGCGGCACACGGACACCAGCTCGCCCTCCAGTTCCTCCAGGATGCCCACCGAGTGGCGGGACAGGTCCGAGAGCTGGCAGAGCACCGAGGCTAGGGTGAAGGCGCACACGTCCGCCAGGTCCCCGAACGTCTGTTGCAGTCTCCCTTCTCCTCCTACACCGGGTTTGCACACATCCCTGGGCAGGACCGTCCGCTTACAAAAAGGCATACTTGCTTGGATATCTCCCACCTCCGAAAGAAAGAACAAAACTCCGCAGGTGGTCAAGTTATATCCCCGTGATCCGTCTCTCTCCCGCCGGCGCACGGACGCATGCTCCGGGTATTCGGGGGTCAAAAAGTCCGCTTTGGTTGGAGAGCTTCGAAGCAGGCTGTGCGTCGTGCGTCCTCATTGCCAAGCTTTTCTCTCTCTTTTTTTTTTTTACCCTAAAGCCGTCTTCAGCTGGTGTGAAGATGTCAAACCTTCCAAATTCCGGTGCGTCCTTTCAAAATGAAAGCCTGGAGTCGGCGTTCAAGTAATGCCACCGCATCCTTACGAGTCTTTAAAAGAACGTTATTCATTCATTTTCTACCACTTTTTCCTCACGAGGGTCGTGGGGGGTGCTGGAGCCAAACAACCATTCACACTCACACCTATGGACAATTTGGAGTCGCCAATTAACCTAGCATGTTTTTGGAATGTGGGAGGAAACCGGAGTACCCGGAGAAAACCCACGCATGCACAGAGAGAACATGCAAACTCCAAACACAGAGATGGCCGAGGGTGGAATTGAACCCTGGTCTCCTAGCTGTGAGGTCTGCGCGCTAACCACTAGACCGCGGTGCCACCTAAAAGAACGTTATATGCTTTATAATTATAGTTACACATATGCATATTCACAATTTGCACCACTGGAAGAGGTGGGCTTCAGAGACCCCACTGGACGAGGCCCCAAGCCCCCTGGACAACCAGACACCATCTGTAATATAAATAAACAAACAATGACAATAGTCTAAAAGCCAAAACCCATAAGCCTGTGATTGGCTGGCGACCAGTAGAGGGTGTACACCGCCGCTCACCCAAAGTCAGCTGGGATAGGCTCCAGCATACCCAATCTACCCTAATGAGGATAAGTTGCATAGAAAATGGATGGATGGATTCCAAATAAGGCTGGAAAAAATTAACACTCAATAGCACAAAGCCAAATGCTCAGTGTGGCGACACATGGCTCTTACTGTAAAAAGTTTGGACCCCCTGGCCTATTGTGAGTACGCCCCTAAGTTTATTTTGTAGTGCTTTTATTTTGAAGGTTCCCCTGCACTCCCTCCTACAGCTTGACATTGCTATGAGGTGTGCAACAGTCTGGTGTTTCCCCAAATGTAGGAGAGGAGGGAGGTCTGGGTGTTTGTTTTCAGAGAGCAGTGAACATGTCCCTGAATGCAACACACATGCACAAAAAAAAACCTGTCATTGACTTGCATTGGCCAAAAGGAGGCCTTGCGTTTGCATGGTGTTTTGGGGACATGTCTTTTGAAGTATTTCAAGTCAAATTTTAATATTCAACCAATTTCCTTCAGTTTGCTTGGGTTATTGTGTTAACCTACCCTTTGACCTTCATATGTCTTTGCAAACTTCAATGGATATCAGGCCACAATTCAGCAACAACTTTCTTATTTCTGTTCTTCCCAAGTACAACTCTCCACCCCTTCCTTAAAAAAAACATCTGGCCATCAAGTGCACCCCTCGGGCCCCCTCAAGAACCCCTCCCAGACATGAAATTGGCCCACCGAAATGTTTTTGTTCAAGCAGTCTGTTATGGATAAAGAAGGGGGTGGGGGGCTGGAATTTCAACATAAACCACCCTTTGACACAATTGAAAACACCAATATGAGAAACTTGACTGAAATGTGAGGGCGTGTCCACATGACATCATTCAGAAACTGCCACAGCTCAACACATCCAGCAATCCATTGCCACGGTAACCAACTGGCTTTATCCACCAGCATCCTGGCAGGGTTGTCAAGACGCTCCTGTATCAACAGGAGACACTCAAGCTAGTCACATACAGCCAAGTGATTAGAAGCAGCTGTCTACACTACAAATGTCAGCAAAAGACCAGCAGGGGGAGTACACGCATTTTCAAGCAGAAGCTCTGACGTAGGTCCAGAGCTCAGAATGGGAAGCCCCCCCCATAAGTGAAGTATTGGCGTCGCCTACGATGTTACCTGCCCGTTTCTAAAAATGACATTCAGATGGTACCAAATTTTAAGCATAATGGTGCAATATTACAGTGTCCTGTTGGACAGGCACGGCCGAATAAGCATGCACATGCAGTGTGTGCCAGGCCAGGTTTCCGAGGCGCAGAGCAGACTGGATCTCCGCAGTGGCCATATGGACTGATACTGGATTCAGAACAGTGAGGCAGAAGGATGGATGAAGCGGGGGGATGAAGTGAGAGATGGATGGGTAGATGAGGTAGGAACAGATGCAAAGGAAGATGTAGGCCGGGAGAAAGATCAAAAACGCCTTGATGGGGGAAATACTGAAATATGAAAAAGCAAACATCACAGCAGGATATAAAACTACTGAATGCCAGGATGAAAACAGCAAAAGGAAATGGTGCTTTCCGACTTGGCAATATTAGGTCACTTTCTGAAGAGGGGGGAGGAAAAAAAAAAAAAAAAAGACTTGTATGTTTTGTAAATAACATTTTATTTTGAAAACCAGGGTTCAGGTTGTTCTGCCATTTTAGCTACTGGCCTGCTTGGCGGCCAGCCTCTTGTCTCTCTCCTCAGCGATGGTCAGGCGGATTCCCTTTCCTCTGGGGATGGACACCCATGGCTTGTTGCCCTGGAGATGAGACGAGGGGATGGTGGACACAAGGAATTGTTTGATCACTTTTGTGGCGGAAGCATGTGTCGCTTGTAATCATTGTAGCAGATGCATGTAGCTTGAACCATTTAATGTAATGTGCCGAGGAGCTCAGAACTTCTTAGAGGTTTACATTTTTTCATCACTGTCAAAACTACAAATGATCATCATTGCCCCAGGTCTTTCCCATTTCTAACAGCACGTGTTCTAATAAAGCTTGTGATGATTAATTCAATGAGTTGAATAGTTTTGGTTCTCACCTTGCCAATGACAAAGATGTTGGAGAGTCTGGTGGCAAAACTGTTGCCTGTGCTATCCTTGACGTGGACCACGTCAAAGGAGCCGGGGTGGCGCTCCCTGTTGGTGATGATGCCAATACGACCCAAGTTAGCGCCACCAGTCACCATGCACATGTTACCTGCAGGGGGTAGAGAGGGACAAACTTGAGCAAACCTGATTGTGTTTGCAAGAGGAGATCCTTTGCCCACGGACTAACCAGTATCAAACTTGATGAAATCTGTGATCTTGCCAGATTCCAGATCAATGCGCACTGTGTCGTTGACCTTGATGAGGGGGTCGGGGTAGCGAATGGTGCGGGCATCGTGCGTCACCAGGTGAGGGATCCCCTTGGTGCCAATGAGGATCTTCTTCACCTTACAGAGCTTGTACTGCAGAGCAAGAGTTACATTTTGAACAACGCAAACCTCAAATTGATTCAAAACAAGCAAAACATTTATTACCTTGGCCTCCTCGGCAGTGATGCGGTGGACGGTGAAACGGCCTTTCACATCGTAGATCAGACGGAAGTGCTCACCTGTCTTCTCAATGCTGATTACATCTGGAAAGAAAACGTTTTGGCTCAACTTTCCTAAATTGTATACATCTACAGTAGGGTTGGTCGATATGGACCTCAACATGTACAACAATATTTTTGGGATGTATCATGATATAATTCACCGCTTAATATATACATTTATCTTGTATAAAAAGCTACAAAACTTGAGCCATATAACAAAATACACTCATGTTGGTAAAGTGGCTACCTTTTTTTTTTTCTTTTTTCAAATGGGATGTCGGCCTCTGCACACATTGCGACTAAATCAACAAACTAATGCCTGTGATTGTGATTAAGATGTAGTCACCAGCTATGAACGGGAAACCAGCAAGTACATAAGAGTTGAGAGTAAGAATAAAAGTTGTTATGAAATGCTTCTATACTATTATTGCAATAGCCTGCAATTTCAGCTAATCCTGCAACTCACATCACACCTGGGGGTGTCATGGGACATTCAGTTCAGGAGATGATACAACATTGGTTCTTTGAATCCGATGCAGGATTTTAACTTTATGAAGTGTAATTGAAAACATAAGCCAGTAAACGATGTATGACTGACACTGATTTATTATACTATTATACCCTACTCAGCTTTTCATTTATCAATGCTCGACACACCACAACTGACATTTTAACACTTATACAAACAAACTTTTTTTAATCTTTGAAACAGTCTTAAAAATCCTGAATCTCAGTGTGACCACTAGATAGCAGTGTTGACATGTTTTGTGGTGAACTTTATTTTATTTTACAATTTTTTCTAGTGCTTATAAAAAATGTTTTCTACTAGTAGATTGATGCCTCCAGCAAATATTGTATTACAAGACGACGAACAGGCTCAGTACCCACGCAAGGATTGCTGTGACATTTATGTGTGCTAACATCGGCCTAGTTAGTCATGCTGGATTTTAGTCCTGGTGCTCATGTGAGCATATCTACGGTATTCACTTGGCAGAAAATCTCTCACCTAAAGATGGATAATATCATGGAAATTTAAAAAATATACATCTTCTCCATGTCCCCTAAGGAGGCAACGCAAATGACACCACCTCCGAAATAGCTAAACAGTGGAAAAAGTGGCACTTTCATAGACAATTTTAAGTTGAAAGCCTGACATTAGGGCATTTGGCTACCATTTAGTTACCATGGTGATACAGCTACTTTAACAGAGATACCTTTGCTAACAGGTAAGTTTTGCTTTCCACTAAACTCGATTCGCAGAATACACTGCCAAAGGTGAGAGAGTTAACACTCGTGCCATCTATGGCCGACTTTTGATAAAACCGCAAATGCCTGTGGTTTGGAAACTGACTTTCATACAATCCTATGCCTTTAAACTGGTAATCAGCCAACGTCTAACAATCACAAATGTAAATATAAATAACAGCCTACGTTTGTAGGAAGCTTGTGAAGTGTTCAAGAACACAATATATGCACTATATAAGCATCTGCATTACCGACCAGTGTCCAGGGTGTACCCCACCTCTAACCTAAAGTCTACTGGGATAGGCTCCAGCATACCCCGCGACTGATGGATAAGCGGCATTTTCATTAAACTGTGCGTGAACTAGCCCAAAACCTACATCACAGGTACTCAAGTAAAATTTTAACAGAAAATGTTGTCAAATTAAGGTACAAAACTCTGCTTTCCCCATGACTTGTGTCGCAGCAGTTATTTTACAGGCATGACTTTATTTTGAAAGCCGACTTTACCAAATACATGAAGTGTTTTGAGTTTTTTTTCCAAGTGAGGCCAAAGGTCAGAATTACTGCTAATAAAGAAGCTTCCATGTGGAATACACCATATGTTTTGACCCCAATATTCAAGATCCAACTTAATTTGTTTTGTCCTTTCCCTCAGTATATATATCATTATTTCCTTTCCACCCATTCATTCCTCTGTGTTGGTTGTAGTTAAGAGTTGCAATGTCTTGGCACAAGCGCACAGAATTAACTAGCTGGTCACGTCGAAAGAAATTGCCATCATCTAATTTTAATGGCCGAGTACGTCAGGGTCAGTAGCACTAAATTCATCATTGCTCCAACTAGAAGCGAAAAAAAAACAATGGATGTCGGACTTACCCATGAATCCAGCGGGGTAGGTGATGTCAGTGCGGACTTTTCCGTCAACTTTGATGAACCTTTGCATGCAGATTTTCTTCACCTCGTCCCCAGTCAGGGCATACTTGAGACGGTTCCTCAGGAAGATAATGAGGGGCAGGCACTCTCTCAGCTTGTGTGGACCAGTGGAAGGACGAGGCGCCTGGAGGACAAAATGATACAGAAGAACTGATTTGATAGAACGGCTCTTGCAATACATGCTATTACTATTTTAGCAAACAGCATGACTTTCAAAAGTGCAGCACATTGCATTAATCGAAACATCACTGTAACACCTATACATCAGTTCTGTTTGATCAACTTGATGGAAATGCTACTTACAAACACACCAGTGAGCTTGTCAAGCATCCAGTGCTTTGGCGTAGCAACGCGCTTCAGGTGCTTCTTCGGTCCTCTGGCCTGGAAGAAAAAAAAACACAAATCTTATTACAGCACAGCCGCCACAATCTTTAGTACTACACATGCTAGCCGACCTCCGCCTAGCCAGGTTAGCGTTCATTAGCATTACATGAGCAAAGCCGGCTACGGCCTGTTGAGCAGGGTATGCTTAAAAAGCAACCATTTGACTTTTTTTCTGCCCGTCGGTAACAAGAAGTAGAATTGAATGATTGAAGCAGAGTTTTTAATGTGTCTATTTCAATCAGTAAAACGTCGCTTATCCGGTTAGCATAGCAGCAGCAATGCCACATAGCTTACGGACGTCTCAGAAACGAGCCTCAAATAAAAAATTAGCAACACTTCGCTTGTCTTAAATATTGACGTTTACAATATCGTAAGTCGTTATATTATAAGACTGAAAGTGTATGATTGTGTAAATACAAATTCAGAGACTGATGTTTGACGATAATTTCGGCGAAGAACAACAGCTAGAAACTGCTCACCATGTTGGAGTCTGCGGGGAAAAGGATCTTCAAGCTTCCGGTATGGGAAAATAAGGCCGCGTACGGAATAGTAGGAGGGACAAAATTAAGCAAACGGAAAAGCGTTTACGTTATTTTCAGGACAATTCATATATTAATGAACACAGTAAAAAAAATCACATTTAATTGTCGTGTTTGTAAACTGTGAGGTCGCAGGATGAATGAGTACAAATATTTAGTGGCAGCTGAATCACATTGTTGATAATTTGATAAATATAAAAAATAACAAGACTGAATATTTTTCAGTGTATTTCAATTAGACCGCCATTATTCAATGAACTAAATACAGTTAATAACAACAACGAAATATAACACTCTCGGCCAGGTGTAGTTGTAATTACATATGCTCACCACTATGAGGCAGCATCGATCTGTACTGCATTAGTGAAGCACTCCTTTGTAACTTGAAGGCATAATGTGGTGTTCCAATCTTTGTATAACCTCACATACAGGTCAGTAGCATCAGATGATACATATTCTAGTATATGTACAGGGATATATTTATTTTGTGAGATGATTAACTGTAACATGGAATGTTTTTGTTGCAACTGAGTGATGAATTACAACAGCAGCATGTTTTTTTTTCTGTGATCAACTTTATTTCGCATTCTTCATCGTGATATTAATCATTCTCACATGAGGATATGGTGAGCAAAAGTGCATTTTCACAATCATCATTCATAGAAAGATAAACAAAACAAGAAACAGATAGCAATTGACAGACAAGAAAATAAGACTCTGATGTACACGTCCAAAGGTAAATACAACAAGTTCAGAGTCTACTTTGGTTAAACAAGTGATTCATTAGGAGACCTGGTTGAATACTGTCAATGCTTTACACACGTGTCATTGTATGTGATGGTATACTACATACATGTATTATATACCAGAATTCCAGTTCATTACACCTATTTTGGTTCTGAAGGCCTCTGAAGGGGGGCGGTGAAGGAAAAGAAAGGGAAATGAAGGGCTTCCTCAGACGACGCAAACTACAAAAAAAAAATCTCTGCAGAGGAGTGGACGGGGGGGAGGATTCGGGGGTTACACAGCAGAAATAACATTCTCTCAGCTGGGATTAAGGCAGCAATGCAAAACAACACAGTCGGCCAGCAAAACACGAAGGCCGCTTTGGTGAAGAAACAACCTTGATGACCCCCTCAACCTAATTCATTACGTGCACAGAAGCCTTCGTTGTCCTGAAGTCCAGATGGATATCAGCTACTGTCTTAAATAACATGTTCTATGTTCTGCTTGAACTAAATTCAAACAAGAAGCAGAAAACGGGGAGTGCACACAGATAACCGTGTCTCAGACAATTACTTTCCTTGTGAGAGAGAGAGAGAGAGAGAGAGAGAGAGAGAAAGAGAGAGAGAATGAGGAGGCTCTTTCCCGTGAGAGCACAGTGGAATATTGTCCATTGAGAAAACAGGAAGCTTACTGTTGGTCATCTCGCCGTCTCTCATAATAAAGTCACGCATCCCACTTTCATGTCGCTGCAGCGCTCCGAGGCCCGATGGGGCCAACAGGTGTCTCTTTGTGTTTCAATCCGTCAGCTTGTTCTCATTAAGCCTCCACCGTGGAAAGGAAATAGGAGACAGCAATGGCTCCTTGTGTCTCCTCCTCGCATGCTTCCTTTCCTTCAAAATAAAAGAGGCACTCATCCCGTTGCATGGTCGGTTTCATCAGGAAAAATGCACTCGTTTGATTAAAGAGGACAAAGGCCTTGAAAGTTTCTTGAAAAAAAAAGTCTCTGAATGGTCTCTTTGACAGTCAGGACAAAAATGAACCTCTTTTGGTTGTGGTGGGTCAGCAGCCAGCCTGCACGTCTGACATGAAGTCAAACTCGTTTTGGCCCAGCCAGAGTTCAGGCAGCTCATTAGCTCGGTCCAGTCCGAACTCCACCACCAAAGACATGAGAACCTCCTCATCTACAAGGTCAAAGTCGATGACTCCACTTGGACCAGAGTTCTGCGTCCCCATACCGATGCCGACACCCATCCCCCCACCGCCAAGGCCCCCAGCGGGCCCCAGGATCTGGTTTCCACTGCCGAGAGGCGACACGGCGAATCCCCTTTGCATGCCGCTAGGCGTCAAATGTCCCGTAGAGGACCCGGCCAGGTTCTGGTAGTGTGAGTTGAGCTTCTGCAGCTGCATGCTGGCGATGAGGTGTGGCCCCGTCTGGAGGCAGAAAGGCTGGGACTTGGGGGCCACCGCTAAGGGTGACACAGGTGACGAGGCACTGGAGGACGGGGAGAAAGGCCCGACGGAGGTTTTGGAGGAAGGGTAGTGGAAGTTGAGAGGAGAAGAGGAAGTGGAGAGGTCCTTCATCGCAGCGTGGGCGTTGCCGGGGAGCAGCAGTGAGGTCATCACCGAGTCAGGCCAGAACCTGCAGGAGACAACACAACCACGTGTTAGCTATTTAAGGCTAAAACATAACATTCCCTCAGAAATCACAAAAATAACAATCATAGCAATCCCCAGTGGCATTGAGTAGCATGGATGGCATCACAGTGCTGTGTGTTATTATTATTATTATTATTTTGGTTTACTTTCGGGCGGCACGGTGGTCGAGTGGTTAGCACGCTGACCTCACAGCTAGGAGACCAGGGTTCAATTCCACTCTCGGCCATCTCTGTGTGGAGTTTGCATGTTCTCCCCGTGCATGCGTGGGTTTTCTCCGGGTACTCCGGTTTCCTCCCACATTCCAAAAACATGCTAGGTTAATTGGCGACTCCAAATTGTCCATAGGTATGAATGTGAGTGTGAATGGTTGTTTGTCTATATGTGCCCTGTGATTGGCTGGCGACCAGTCCTGGGTGTACCTGGGTGTACTCTCGCCCCAAGACAGCTGGGATAGGCTCCAGCAACCCCCGCGAGCCTCATGAGGAAAAAGCGGTAGAAAATGAATGAATGAATGAATGAATGAATGAATGAATGCCCTGTGATTGGCTGGCGACCAGTCCAGGGTGTAACCCCCTCTCGCCCCAAGACAGCTGGGATAGGCTCCAGCAACCCCCGCGACCCTCGTGAGGAAAAAGCGGTAGAAAATGAATGAATGAATGAATGGTTTACTTTCCTATAGTAACATTTAATTGATGTTACTAACTAATTGTTTACAATACATTTTGATGGGAAGGCTTGATGACACAATTAACTGATTACTTCTAATCTCTTGACCCAGACCAGTACACTGGAGTGATCCGGGTGTTGATATTCAATTCAATGGAATGATTAGGCCGCATCCCGCCACCGCAACAAAGCCAATGCGGAGACTTTTTCGCGTCTTGTGACCCTGGTGACAAAATTGAAGTCAGAGCCGCCTGGGAAACGTACAACAACCTCTGACCACATGACTCGCTCCACCCAGACTGTGTGTGTGTGTGTGTGTGTGTGTGTGTGAAGTCTGCTTTTTCTCATGATCTATCAAGTGGCAAATTAAGCACGAAAGGCCCCACGGGGACGAACAGGCTAAGGGAATGTTTATAGGCACTAAGTGTGAGCGTGAACAGGGGTCCCAACACAACAGTGCCTTTGATTGGGTCACATTGCGGGATAAATACATAAGAGTGTGTCAGCAGCATAAAAGTGTGTGAAGACAAACAAACATGCACCCCCATCAGCCCCCCCCCCCCATGTCCTCCTGGCTCCCTCCCCTTTCTGTTGGAGAACATAATTACAACAGGCAGGCGTGCAGCTGCACTCGACTGATAGAGTTAACACACACAATGATACCAAACAGCTGTCATTGGCAGCTCTGTGTGTGTGTGTGTACGTTTGTGTGTTCATTATTCATGATTACCGCCAGGGCCAGGCTGCACATACAGAGAAAGACATATATAAATCAAGAGGATTCAATTTCATATGCAAAAAGTTTCAAGATGGCGGATAATTGACTGCCCCATATGAACAGTGTGACTATTTCTTTTCACATGTTTATATGTTTGTGTCACTTTTCTACCCCTGAACCGCTGCACACGGAAGGTTAAAAAATTGTCAAAACATGCGCAACCACTGTGTCGCCTGTGCTATTATTTTTCTGATGAATACGCCACATGGTGGCGCTGTTATTAAACTCCAATGTTTGACCTCATTTGTTGGATTGACTTGAAATGTCTCGCACAGCTACAAAACACTCGCAAATCCCAATGGAATTTGGTACTCACTTTAAGGCAGTGGTCTCAAACATGGGGCCCAAATGTGGCCCGCAGGACACTAGTTTGAGGCCCCCGCCTTGATATGAAAGTTTAATGTTAGTGTGGCACCACGCAAGTTTGATATGGATGCTGTATGGTATCATGTACCCAGAAAAAATTATTACGTTTGATTAATGTTCATGTTAAAGGTTAAATAACTGTTAATAGTTATCCTCCCTATCCGTGTGGAAGTGGTAAGTTTTTGGCTATTTAAGTTTAAAGGAAATAACTTGGAGGCTACCGTTTAGGTCGCTAGCTCTCTAGTTTGCGAGTTAGCATGTGTCTCAAGACCCTGCAGTTGCGCAATATGTTGTAAATAAAAAGAGTATAAATGTGACTATAGTCGTGTTTTGTCATGTCTACAGGGCTTTAATAATGCTTTGTTCATTTTAATCTGAAAAAAATAATTTGTCTACCCACCAACTATATGTGGTTTCTTAAGTTTTTATTATTTGCCGTTTTATTATTATTATTATTATATTTATTTATTACTGATTGATTGATTTTCTTTATTCTTATTTATTTTTCATCTTATTTTGTGCAGAAAAATAAAAATGAAGATATTTGAGAACAGTGGAATGTTTTATCAGAGCTTTTATTGTAGAAAATCAGAACCAAAGCACTGAAAAAGTTTGTATATTTTTCTGTCTTTAATAAATGCGTTTTTTTTGGGGGGGAAAACCTGATGCGGCCCAGTCTCACCCAGACCCTAGCTCCAGTGGCCCCCAGGTAAATAGAGTTTGAGACCCCTGCTTTAAGGGGACTGACAAGCATGTGTTTAAATTTGAGATTGGTGGAAAAACATGGCAGCCATTAAGCAACATCACAAGTCATTATAGACAGTTTGTTCAGTGATTATAACACTTTGAGTATATCTATATTATCATTAAAACAGGATGTTAAAAAGCATCCAAAGTGTATCCGTGGACGGTTTTAGGAAGGATGTTGGGAAGACAGCCAATGTTTTTTCCTGTTCACAGCTGACTGTGGTGGGTGTTTTTGGTCCGCCTTTTTTATTGGCCTCCGTCAAATCCAACTGGCTCCGTCTCGATTTGGCTTATAAATGATTTTGTAGCTCGTCTAGGCTTTTGCCTTCACCGCAAATTGGTGTGCATTTGTCTAAATTGATGACTAACTTGCCTAAAAGCACAGCAAAAACAGCCATATGCATCATGTGGGACATAAACAAGCTTCTTATAGAATGCTGCCCCCAGCTGGTGTGGAGGGTGAGCTATGAATATATATTTTGCCTTTCAAAATGTGAGTGTTATTCTGAGTTTTGTTAGTTACGTAAACATAAATGCAAGCACCCACTGAAGACGTACTTCCTATGCATAATTAAAGCATGAAGTAAACTGAAACGTCCAGCCTATATAACAGTACGCTAAACTAACCTCTTACATGTTTACACCAATTGTTCTCATTTTAACAGCAACCACTGTTTGGAAAACGCTTGTGGTCCACTTCATGTAAATTTGACCCAAGGTGCAGTGCTCTGCTGGGACCGGCAAATACTTGACCTCATTTCAAGTGTTATGTCAACACTGGAGGAGCTCTCCAGTATGTGGAAACTCGCTTCTCCGTGCACAGGTTTAGCACACACAAACGGATGCATTGCACTGTACATTACAGTTCTAATGGACTAACAACCGGTAAGTGACTAACCTGCATGCAAAAGAATGGTTCCTGGTGCAGACAGGAACAGAAGATCCAGCAGCTGGAGTCCAAAGTGTGTAGATACACAACAGGTAGTTTGTGTTTGAATGGACACACTCACTGAGCTCTGTACTGAATAGAAGGGCAATAGAGACTCCCTCACTCTTTCTCTCTCTCTACACACATTCACCAACTCAGTGTGTGTGTGTGAGAGAGAGAAAGAGAGCGAGAAGTGCCAAAACAAGGAGCTGGATCAGGAGGGGGTGCATTTTATTTGAAGCTGACTGCACAATAAGCCTAAACCACAGGCACAATCTATTAACAGCTCCCCTATTATGAGTTTTTAATAATGTTTTAACAGTAAAGTGTGCCCCTATATCCTTTTTATGACCACCAAGAATTCACTCATGTGTTTTGAGAGGAGCTTAATCGTTCCAGCATTCCGAACAATCAGGGATGAGATATAAGACATCTAATGATTTCCATCTCACATGGAAGTTATGGAGGCTGGATCCAGGAGCATGCAGATTTTCATTCATTCATTCATTTTGTACCGCTTATCCTCACGAGGGTCACGGGGGTGCTGGAGCCTATCCCAGCTGTCTTCGGGCGAGAGGCAGGGTAGACCCTAAACTGGTCACCAGCCAATCACAGGGCACATATAGACAAACAACCATTCACACTCACATTCATACCTATGGACAATTTGGAGTCGCCAATTAACCTAGCATGTTTTTGGAATGTGGGAGGAAACCGGAGTACCCGGAGAAAACCCACGCATGCATGGGGAGAACATGCAAACTCCACACAGAGAATTGAACCCTGGTCTCCTAGCGCGCTAACCACTAGACCGCTGTGCCGCCTCATGCAGATTTTATTGAGAGAGTTTTTTTTTTTCAACCAAAACCAAATTTTGTTTAGCTCTAATACAATTGTACAGCAAATATCACATGACTTCAAGTAGATTCAGTCATAGCTTGTAGCCATGGCTGACAACTGTGGATAGTAACAAGGTTCATTAACATGAGTGGCAAAGGAACATTGGATCTACCATCAGTATAATGCAAATCACTGCAGAAGAAGCCACCCCAGTATTGGGGTAGGTTTTAAGATTAAGATTAAGATTAAGATATGCCTTTATTCGTCCCTTAGTGGGGAAATTTGTATTGCACAGCAGCAAGAGTACAGAAATCAGTTAAGCAGCACAAAATACACAATATAGAAAAATAAACAATATAAACAACCCAAGTATTAACAAAATCAACAGTTTTTCCCACAGTTATATACAATACAGTATGTAGATACTATGAAACGAGATGAGATATATGACCAGTCTATACACTGAGATCTTGTTAGAATTATGGAAATACTTCACATAGAACTTAGTATATTGCATTTAAAGCCCTTAATATTGCACATGGAGGTTTCACAAAGGAATAAGTTCTTTTTGACAATAGCACACAAGGTCTGTGATATTCTTGCAGGGTTTTGAATCTATGTCATTTGTAGTAAACAAAAAAAGGTTATCTCAAAAATGTAGGTGCTGAATTGTCTAAATTGCAGCATCAAGGTTAATTTTGGACAACAAACTTCTAATACACTATTGGGGCCCCTCTGAGATAGCTGCAAAATACTACAGGACCTCTTTAGAGCCGTACAGTCGCATGGACAGATGGATCCAGCTCCAGAGTTTGTCTGCTACTGGAGGGCAGATGTTCCCAGTTTGGAAGCAAACTGACACTTTTTTTTTAATCTGTGTAGCTCACCATGAGAAGGAGGTTGAGAAAGAGAAGGCTTTTATTTGCATCATGAGCACATGTTATGTCATCAGATTGGCTTCTTGTGAGTGAATGATTGCCTGTGCTGCAAAATATTACAGCAAAGTAAACTGACTTATTAAATATTTCTTTCTGGAGCAAATCCACTTTCACTGTTACACAGCATTGATATTATTTATCTTTATCGCTGCTGCCATTGTGATATACAACCACAAGTTTTTAGCAGTGACATAAATTAGGGCACAATAACACAGCAGTGAAATTGCCAATGAAATGTCGTTGCCTGGCTCCTGTGTAATAAAAAATAAATAATAAAATAAATAAAATAAAAAAAATACAAACACAAATTAAAAAAAATAAAAATAAATAAAAAATAACAAAAAAATGAAATAAAATAAAATAAAAATAAATAAATAAAAAAATAAATAAAAAATAAAAAATTAAAAATTAAAAACAAAATAAAAAACAAAATAAAAATACAAATACAAATACAAATACAAATACAAAAGCAGTGAAATTGCCAATGAAATGTCGTTGCCTGGCTCCCGTGTAATAAAAAATAAAAATAAAAAAATAAAAAATAAAAAAATACAAATACAAATTAAAAAATAAAATTAAAAATTAAAAATAAAAAACAAAATAAAAAGCAAAATAAAAAACAAAATAAAAATACAAATAAAAATAAAAAATAATAATGTGGAGAATAAATAGATTACATCAAATATGAACAATGTACAGCGTAAATCATTATGGTGACACCATATATACTATATGACTATATGTATACTTTGTACTACGGCAGGTGGACAACGTCATGACACATTCGAGTGCCCACACACATGCACTGGCTCTCTTCCGTTACGTAGATAAAAGCCGACATCTGTCTTTATTGTGCACATCCGTCCCCTCAACCACTTGATATGTTGATCAGGGCAAAGGGGCCCCACCCTTTATCCCCTCGAGGCTGGAAACGTTATGCTAATGTAACAAACCACTTATGGGACATGTTTACAAAAAGCGCCGTGGGACAAAAATGTATACCGCAAGCTTGGAGACACATTTATGTAAATGAGTGAAGATGGAGAACCAACATGTAAACATTGCATGGAGTGAGGTGCCCCGAGCTAGTAAAGTTAGCGCCTTAGTAACATTACATTAGTGCAGGTATTGTTACCTTGCTGTACTGACTGACCGTCAGAGGCTTGTGTATTTATTTGAGTGAACAAACATTGAGCTCAGAGTCTCAGGTGTACAAATCAAACATCAGACAGACAGTAAAAGTAGATTCAAAGCAGTATCTCATTTGCATACAGCTCGTTGGAAAAGTGTTTTGTAAAAAAGAGCCACACACTATCTGACCTATTATATCTGACTCATCATATCTGAGTATGCAACGGAAACCGTCAAGTGGAAGTAACATTTTCCTTCATGCTGGAACGGAACAGAAACCAAACGTCAAAGATGGAAGGTCTGCCGCTTTAAGTTAGTTAAAATGAAGCAGATGTTTCCAAAAATGTAATAGGGTATTAAAAAAAGGCATGTAGGCCACACCGGAGATCGGGAAGACTCGGGTTCAATTCTCCGCTTGGACATTTCTGTGTGGAGTTTGCATGTGTTTTCTCCGGGTAGTCCGTTTTTTTCCCATATTCCAAAAACATGCAAGGTTAATTGGCGACTCCCTGCGATTGGCTGGTAACCAGTCCAGGGTGTTCCCCGCCTCTTGCCCAAAGCCATAATAATAACTCCAGCATACCTGCGATATAGAAGACACATGGAGAGGAATAACACCAGTCATATGACGCAGGTAATAATTGGAGACTGGTAACTGGTAACTCTGATGTGCGCATCGATACTGAAATATCAATACTTTTGATACCAGCGCTTCATGCTCAAAAATAGATTCTAAATTCATTCATTCTCTACCGCTTTTCCTCACGAGGGTTGCGGGGGTGCTGGAGCCTATCCCAGCTGTCTACACCCTGGACTGGTCGCCAGCCAATCACAGGGCACATATAGACAAACAACCATTCACACTCACATTCATACCTATGGACAATTTGAAGTCGCCAATTAACCTAGCATGTTTTTGGAATGTGGGAGGAAACCGGAGTACCCGGAGAAAACCCACGCATGCACGGGGAGAACATGCAAACTCCACACAGAGATGGCTGAGTGTGGAATTGAACCCTGGTCTCCTAGCTGTGAGGTCTGCGTGCTAACCACTAGACCGCCGTGTCGCCCTATTCTAAATTCTAGATTCTAAATAAATACATCTCTACTGGTAAGGAGCAAACTGCTCAGTCAGCAGTAATAGTGCTGATGAGTTCATTGTAAACAATAGTAAGACAAGTGAGACCCACATGACAAACAGCCAAGTAGCAACATTTTGAAGCACATGCAAAGGTACATAAAAGGTGCTGACATGATTCTTTCAATTCTACTGCAGTGTTTGTAAGAATCCCGTCTGACTTTATTTTGGTGATATAAAGAAAATGAGACACACACATCTGTCAATCATGTTTACATGCACGGTACCGTACTGACCCACAACATCCTCCCAAGTTTTACCGGATAGGATTTCAATGGTCTCCCCTTTCCCCTTGCCTCGTAAACTGTATAATGAGTTTCATTTGCAGAGCTGAGATGCTAAAGATCCTGAAACACCCACACACAGTAACGCACAAGAGCCACTGCTGCTCGGCACATGCCAGCTCCAGTTTGTATTTCCAGGCTGTTCATATAAGGGGGGGGGGGGGGGGGTCACCTTCTAAAGGAAGCAGATCAACGCGATGGTTCCGCTTTCAAAGACTGGCCCATGAAAGTTGGTACCAGTCGCTGCTTAAACAGCTGCAGACATCTTGTAACATGTATGAACTTTGAAACAAGTGATTTAGTGCTTTGTGTATTTTTGGGGCCACAGACATTTGTCATTACGGATTTCAGAAGTTCCTCATGGACATGAGGAGCCCACCGATTTGTTAAAAAAAAAAAAAGTTTCGTTACACATCTTAAAATAAAGCTATGTCAACGATCCATCAGTTGGAAAAGACACAAAAGCTGTAAGTTTGAGGAAGTCCGCTCCTCTGTGACATCACAAAGGAGCAGTTTTACCACGCCTTTTGAAACTGAGCGTTTTGAGCCATCCCAAACTTCTTCCAACCTTTCAAACCTGAAACTCTGGCATCGTTTAACACGAGAATACAACATTCTAACTCCATTTATAGGTCAGAAAAAAAGTATAATAGGTCCCCTTTAATAAAATACAATAAAAGGGCATATTTTTCACACAGTAGCAAATAGTGATTAATGATCATTAATTAATATGAAAAATGATTAAATTGATTGACAACCCTGGTGAAAAGTGGACATCTGTCTAAATTCCGGTATCAAGTCTAGATTTTGGACAACATTTCCAATTCACTATTGTGGAACCTCTGACATTTAAAATTGGTTAAAAATACTATAATATGGGACATTTAAGCAAAACAAAGGAAAAAATACTAACCAAGTAAATATACCTGTAAATACTCAGAGACATGTATTTACTACTTTAATTGTACAAACTGCATTCACCCAGAAACACATCCAAACAGCAAACATTTTACAGCAACCACATCACAACCTCACCCCCCCCCCCTCCTTTTAAAATTCTTCCCCTGGAAACCGCTAATCTTTTCCAAAACTCTTCACTCTCCATGCTGCACGGGGCTGAAGGCCTCTGCTCCATATTGTCTTCATTACTGTGTGTGGACTTCTTCTAAACCACATTCTTTAGATTCCCTGCAAACAAGTACAGAGAGAGGTCCACACATGTAAACAACACACGGTATACAGTATAAGGAAGCTTCAAGGGTCATCATCATGTTACACAAAGTCACACACAATTCCTGCATGGAGTTTGTGTCTGTTGTCATGTAAAAATGCAGCACGCACGCATGCACAGAGCGGGTGAGTAATTGCCTTGACGCAGCCAAAGAGGATGTCCTGTTTGCAAGCTATTGTGTAGCTGTCACTTGTGTCCCGTCAGCTTGTCAATTTTATTTTTAGGATGGACACACGCGCCTTGTGTATTGCAGAGCGGCTTCACAACTCCCCTCGTTTTCATATCCAAACGACGCAGATGTGCCTATGTTTGAGTCCAAGGGCAACCACTATTTCCATCGCTTAACCATCCAATGATGTCATTGGATTGTTCGGGTGTACCTAATGCTGTGGCCGCTTAGTGCAGCCTGATCGTCATGCATGAAAAAATGTGAGCTGACAGAGAGGAAAGAGGAGGACATAAAACAGATGTGACAGCGCTGACATTTCAGCAGGAGGAAAACGTTTATGGAAAGTCACAAAGAACAAATCCATGTATTAAAAAAAAAGGTGCACTGGAAATCGGGATTGTGCAGTGTCTTTTTTTTCTTGATGAAGGACATGCAGATGGTAGGCAGAAGTGTTTCCATTGTCTAAAAACAGTAAAAGTTCTGCAGATGTTTTTTGGTACCCTCGACAGTATTTGGAGGAATAGTAGTACAGCTTACTACAGGGTTGAACATTTCAGCTAGCATTTTTATGACAGTCCGAGTTCTTAAGAGGCTCAAGGGGCTGTACAGCAGTGTAGGTTTACATGGTCGTAGTGGTGTCATGGTACAAGTGCTGCAGGCATTGGGGGAGCAGTGGTTCATTTATGGGAAACATTAATTCCAACACAAGTGAGTGGCAAGGCAATTGTGTCAACCTGGCTGCATGGTAGTTTTCAAACATGATAAGGAGCCTGAACACACCTCCAAGATGACTAGTGCCTTACAGAGGAAACTGAACATGATAGAATGGCCAAATATATCTCCTCGAGACCTAACAAGTGATTTGTAGTATTTTGGTAACTGGGCGGCAGGAATGACATAAAAACCATGATGACACATTACCTTAAAACTGCATGAAGTCAGCCATGGGATGTCCAGGGGAAAAACACCCCCCCAAAAACAAAAAAAAAAAACGTTCTCCCCCCATTTGGTGTGGAAGTGGTAAGTTTTTCTCTTCTTAAGTTTCAAAGAAATTATTTCCAAGCTAACTGTTTAGCTTGCTAGCTAGTGTTCGTCTTGAGTCCCTGCAGCAAAGACTTGCATCACATTTACTTACTTTACTTAACGGCAACCGAAAGTATACATCACAACAGGACGTATATACATCACTTCCTGTTGACAGGGAAGGATATGCACAGCAGGAGCTCAGACTTTGCTAGTTTTTAAACTTTTGTTGGAAAAATTCAAGACCATTACTCGTGTCAGCACCTCTAATTACTGAGTAAGAACTCTATGACACTCACCATAACAACAACAACAACAACCGACAGACGTTATAAGGCTAGCTAGCGAGCCTGGCTAGCCTGAACTCTATAACATCTTGGAACCTTTGTGGAGACTTCCCGGGCTGTAACATGGAGTGGTGAGAGACATTCGCTATAATAACGAACATTAAACATCGAAGACAGTTGTAAAGGCAAGCTAACGGGCTAATCGACGCACGGCGTTGACATACGGCGTTGCCTAGCAACCACAACAATGCCTCGGTCCAAGAGGAAGGTTTCACTCTCCGGACAAACTAGCGTACCTGCCAGTTCAGGCAGCTCGGATCGAGGTGTGCCTGCGAGCTCATGTAGCGCCGGACACAATTATAAGCCCGGAGAAAGCTTTTAATGATCAGTCGCTAACGGAGATGAGTAAACAAGAGTTGCTCTCGTTGTTGGGAGATAAATTGGATCATGGGCCGGAGGCTGGATCACATTGACAGGAAGGTACGGAAGTTAAGCAGGGCAGAAACCGCAACAGGTGAACCTGAGCTTTTCAAACCCTAATGCAGGAGAATGGAGATTTAACCGTGGAATATTAAGAACTACAGGAGAGTAATGCCACAGTGAAGGCCACCATCAAAAAAGATAGTGAGGGGGCTGAGGCTCAAACCCGGGTCTTATGCCAGGGCAGTTGGGACCAGGGATGAAGCAAACGGAATGGAAGTGGTTGATCGTGGAAATTCCTTTGTTCTGGTTGTGTCTGGAACCAATTAACTGTTATAAACGAGGGATGACTGAATACCTAAGTTTACTTTCTGTATAGTAAAGTCCATTGAGTAGATATAATAAAATAATCACAAATAATCTGTAATCACTTAAGTGAGATAATGTACCATCTTATTCTCTTACAAACCTTTAATGGTCCTGATGACCTGATCCAGGTGTTTGGTGTCGTTGCGGTCAGGTCGACAGCTCGGGCTGATCTCTAGGGAGTAGTCTGGCACATACTCTGTGAAAAACTAAAACACACAACGAGGAAACTAAACATTCACGCTCAAGGCTATCATGCCGCATTTGGAGTTTTGAGGCTCTGTTAAACAAAATGTGATGAATATTCACACGGAATTTTGATCACAAGTGCGTCAGCCCGGGAACCTCGAGTCCTCTGGCATGGACACGCCCCCTGCATAACATCTTACATCCTTAATCATCTCAGCTAACACGCTGCATGCAGAAGAAACACATGTTTTTTTTTGTTTACAAAGACAAAGACAACCTTTCTTTGTATGTATGGCGCACATCCTTGTATACAGTATGTGTCCCATCAGCTGATGGCTTTGTGTGTCCTATCTCGCACACAAACACACACCGAGATTAATATGTTCCCATGATCCCGCTGCTCCCCACACGCACACACTCCTGCTGGCGCCATGTTTGTTTTGGATGGCCCAAGAGGAGTTGATGACAGAAGAGCGGGGACGCAGAAAGTCTACGTCATGTGGACAAGGACGCGTGATGGTGCACATGCAGTAACATAACGAAGGATGGTCACCTTATAAACATTTACACGCGGATGAAGATGCGTCTTCAGTCTATACACAAACACAAACACATATACTCAATGACGTTTTCCGGTCATTGAGCCTGAGTCTGTGTACAGCAGCGAGACACTGGCCAGGAAGTGGCGGTAGACAGGAAAACTGGGAAGTATAGAGGCGGTACGCTTCCCTACTTCCTCTTCACAAGCCTCCTCCCTTTCCTCTTCATGCTGCCTCACGTGTTGTTGGCTCATCATCATCATCATCATCATCATTTACATGACACTGCTATTATTAAAATAATGTTATATTAATAATACTGTAATTAAACCGCAAAGAGGATGGGGCAGTAAGTGGTGTCTTTATATGTAACAAGTTATTTTTTTTATAATGGTTTGGAGTGCATGAGAAAGTGGAAAAGGAAAATGTAGCTCTCTCAGATCACATGGTCATTTATAAACATACTTTATATTGAGGGTATAGTGCACAACACAGCAGCAACAGCACCAAGGCTGAAAAAACTGTAGCACTAATTACTTTAATAGAAAACTGTAGGCGACTTGGCAGTTAATTAAATAGAAGTGTTAACTGAATTGGTAATAATCATCTTACTGTAGGTAGAAAAAAATAAAACCAACTGCCTTAAATATAGCCTCTATTCGTAGGAGATCAGATTTTGTCAGTTGATAACCGGTATCCATCCATTTTCTACCGTTTATCCTCATGAGGGTTGCGGGCATGCTGGAGCCTATCCCAGCTGTCTTTGAGTGAGAGGCGGGGTACACCCTGGACTGGTCGCCAGCCAATCATAGGGCACATATAGACAAACAACCATTCACACTCACATTCATACCTATGAACAATTTGGAGTCGTCAAATGCATGTTTGGGTGGGTGGATACTCCGGAGAAAACCCACCCACGCATGCACAGGGAATCAAAACCGGGACTCCTAGCTGTGTGGCCTCCACTCAAGCACCGTACAGCCCCAATAACAGGTATCTAAAAAATATACATATATCTCTAGAACCAACGACAACAAATTGCTACTCTTACAGGCTGTTATTCGTATTTTTGTTTTGGTTACAAATTTTAAAAAGCGATCATTTGGAGCTATGTGTTTTTTAATTGCAGCAATCCGCAGGCTCTCACATGCTTTCCAAAGCTAACATGTGGCACTATGACCCCAGAAGGTTATCAGGTTATTATCGCCAATCCAAAGCCTAAAGACAGTTATTTGTGGAAAAGAGACAATAACAACAAATTGAGTAACAAGGGGAATTATATAGTATGTGTGGAATATAATTGAACAATAAATGAATGTGTGGATTCAGTTGGCTTGTATAAGTTCACGGCCGAGACCAGGGATCTTGGGCTCAAAAAGATTGGTGACCACTGGCTCTAGGAAGACCACAAAGCCAGTTTTGTCTAGTTTTGCTTGGTCATTGTGGATAAATGCCCCTTATTGAGCACCACGCACACAGACACACACACACTTTAGAAGCAACTATAAGGTTCTTTCATTATTCTCTAAATTGGAGGCCAGTATTTGAAAAAGCCAGCATGAACATATGCTTGTGTGTGTGTCATCAGCATCTGAGGCAGCTGCCCGCACATGATGGCCGTCTTGTTTTCAAGTGAGAGCCTCTTAATGAGGTCAAAGGTTACAGAAGGAGAAACAATCAGTACCTTTATCGGGGACACACACTCTTGACACTGCTTTTCTTTACATTTCCGTGAGACGAGATGAAAAAGTGAACAAAGATGTGTTTGGTGTGCTCCATTTTTCTTTTTGAACCAACGTGTCAATCAAAACATGGCCGACAGTGCATGTGTGTGTAAGATGTCGTACCTCATGGTCTGGAATATCTGAGGCGAGGGTCTTTCCCAGAACTGATGCTGTCAGGTATGTCCAGCAGCGAGCCGTATTGGCAAGGTTGTATCCCCCTAGTGGGAGGACACAGGTTAAGCCACAACCACACTGGCAAGAATACATTATCAGGTAAAATTAGGTTGTTGTTCTTGCCGCCTGCAATATTTAGAGTACTTTTTAAAGCTACATTCATAAAACAAATAAGTGACTGTGTTGCTTGTGGTATTATTTTTCTGAGGAATACACCACATGATGCTGTTATTAAACCCTTGTGTGTAAAATTTGAGGAAGCTCGGTTGAAAAACATGCCCGCCAACAAGTAAAACATGAGTGACAACTATGCCACCCCATTTACAGTGAGCAAAAGGAAAATAGGCCAGTTTGTATTACAGAAAAATGGCTTCATTGTGTCCAGTAATTAGCTAAACCCGTGCGCACACACACACACACACAGGCATACGGACATCGCACCTCCTCCCAGCAGCAGCATTGGCAGGCGCCACTGCAGAACATACTGCAGGCATTTGGCCACGCCCACCGGGGTCATGTTAAAAGAGCACATGGGGTCGCCCGCCATGGTGTCGGCTCCCAGCTGCATCACCACCGCCTCCGGATTGAATTGGGCATGCACTTCTGACATCACACTGAGAAGAGCGAAAGCATAGCTTGGTTGTCATCTTGGTAGGCATGGTTAGAGAAATGGCAAGGGAGAGTTCTTGCCTGGTGAAAACTTGGTAGTATCTGTTGTCCTGGATGCCGTCCTCCAGCGGGACGTTGACGGCGTACCAGCGGCCCTTACCCAATCCTGTGTCTGTGACGTCCCCTGTACCTACAAACACACTTATGTTAAAGTGTGTCATAGCATTAAAAACAAGAAAAAACGGCAGTGGTGAATTACCTGGAAAGAATCCTGGGGAGAACTTATGCAGGGATACCGTCATGACTTTGGAAGTAAAGCTGAAGGCATCCTCCACACCTGCAGGAAGACACAATTCTAGCAAAGTCCTGAATACTGGCAATACTGTTCCACTCCTCTAGATGGGGCTAATGCGCATTATAAAGTAGCAAACGTTTTCACCACATCACCATCTGGTGGATTCAGTTTGCTATTCATTCATTCATTTTCTACCACTTTTTCCTCACGAGGATCGCGGGGGTGCTGGAGCCTATCCCAGCTGTCATCGGGCGAGAGGCGGGGTACACCATGGACTGGTCGCCAGCCAATCACAGGGCACATATAGACAAACAACCATTCACACTCACATTCATACCTCTGGACAATTTGGAGTCGCCAATTAACCTAGCATGTTTTTGGAATGTGGGAGGAAACCAGAGTACCCAGAGAAAACCCACGCATGCATGGGGAGAACATTCAAACTCCACACAGAGATGGCCGAGGGTGGAATTGAACCCTGGTCTCCTTTCAGTTTGCTATAATTTAATATATTTTTCTGTGGGCCCTCCACCACCCTTCATAGAAATCAGTTATGTTGTGCAACCCTTTTCAGTCACTAACACGCTAACCAATACATGGCGCACTCAGAGGAGGTAATCTTGTTTATTGCCGTACCATCTCCGTGATGCAGGTCCACATCCACATAAAGGACTCGCTCATATTTCTCCCGCAGCTTGAGAATCCCCAACACGACATCGTTCACGTAGCAGAATCCCGATGCCTCGTCCCTGGAGAAAGAGGGAAAGTGTCAGTGTCAGTAGTGACACATGACATGCAGCCATTGGTCTCATTTTCCGGTCATCACTTCTTGGCGTGGTGCCACCCTCCTGCCCAGTTGATGGCTACGTCGCTCGTCTGGTCCAGCAGGCACTGGGCGGCTGTGAGTGTAGCGCCCCCGACTGCTGCGGCATAGTCAAATATGCCCTCCACCACTGGACAGTCGTAACCTGGAAACCATAGTTAAACAGAGGTTAAAACTTCTGTCCCTTAAAGGGGGCATGACAGAAAGTAATGTAGAAGCACTGATTGAGGGGAGCGGGATGGCAGTCGAGTGGTTAGTGCGCAGACCTCACAGCTAGGAGACCAGGGTTCAATTCCACCCTCTGCCATCTCTGTGTGGAGCGTGGGTTTTCTCCGGGTACTCCGGTTTCCTCCCACATTCCAAAAACATGCTAGGTTAATTGGCGGCTCCAAATTGTCCATAGGTATGAATGTGAGTGTGAATGGTTGTTTGTCTATATGTGCCCTGTGATTGGATGGCGACCAGTCCAGGGTGTATCCAGGTTGGATACAGTAGCGCCTCCTGTTGTCAGGAAAATGAACTACAGGTATACTTTTCATATAACATGAAATGATCTAAAACCAAAAATAGCATAAAACAAATGCAACTGGAAAATGCTACAAATTAAACATACTGCAATCACTTAAAAGTTGCAGGATCAAAACAAATGCAAAAACTCACACACACACCCAAAACATATAATGGCTGAAACTTCAGGCTACTATGGGGCACCAGACCTGAGGGTTATCCATGGGATGCCCAGAAGCAAGTTGATGGAATGAAAAGGTACATTTATGTTTGTTGCTCCATAACACTTTCAACTATTACATCTTGTGCTCCTGACAACAAAACACATGTTAAGCTTTGTTATTTCCATCCATACATCAATTTTCTATGCCGCTTATCATCACTAGGGTCGCCGGTATGCTGGAGCTTAGCCTAGCTGTCTTCGGGCGAGAGGCGGGGTACACCCTGGACTGGTGGCCAGCCAATCACAGGGCACATATAGACAAACAACCATTCACACTCACATTCATACCTATGGACAACTTAGAGTCGCCAATTAATCTATCATGCATGTTTTTGGAATGTGGGAGGAAACCGGAGTACCCAGATCATCCCCACATCAGATTCTTCAGGACTATTTGTTCGGCACATTTTGAAGATAGTTGTTTTGATACGGTGACTGTAATAGATAAACATTTGAGACTGAATGTGTACTATGGTAGGTCCTCTGACGTTACAACTCGCAACGTCATTTCACTTGTATGCTATAGCTGTGTACTGGTGGATGACAGCAGAATGTGTGCCCATCCATTTTCTGTGCCCCTTATCCTCATTAGGGTCACAGGTGTATGCTGGAGCCCATCCCATCTGTCTTTGGGCGGGCGGCAGGGTACACCATGGACTGGATTAATAAATCGTACTAAAATAGGCACATTGAAGCATGTTTTTCAAGCATAAAAATAGACAAATGAACTATTAGTATGACCTCCCTTACCCAGGCCATAGTCAGCTGACTGTGGGTCATCATTGTCTCCATCTTGGCTGATCTTGTGAAGATGCTCCAGGTAGGAATCTGTGTGGAACTTGGCCATGTCCTCTATAGAGGCCATTTGAGGTTTCACAACGCTGGCATGGAAAGAGAAGATGTATTGATGGTGTATCTTGACATGGGTTGTATTATTTTCATGACAAAAACAAACCTCATATGTTTGAGAAGTCCATAGGCTTCAATCAGTGAGTGGACCATACTCGCCTACGAATAGACAGAAAACATAAAATATCCTGTTTAAAGAGCTCACCCTGCATAATTAAACAATTTTAATGCAGTAGTAAAAGATGATAAACTTACCCGGTTTGGCACTTTGGACAAAGAATCGCAAGTTTCAATATATTCCTGGCTAAAAACATAGGCAACATTCCGTTTTTTGGAGCCGTCGTCATCGCTGTCGCCTTTAGAACTCATTTAGGGTGGATAAAATGTAGAAAAAAATACTCAGAAGAACGTATTATCATTTAAAATACACCGACAACACAAAAGGAATGTCTGATTTGATTCAGTGTTCGGGTTTGGTGTTTCACTGTAAGCGTTCCCCCGGAAACTACAACAACAACAAGTTTTTGTTTTACGTTATTTCACGAGAACACAATAACGGCCAAACGTATTTTATTAGTAGTATTAGTATTTATAATTACAACTGTTAAACAATCAATATGGAATGAGCACTATACACAATCCAACGTTCTTCAGTGGTATGTTTTTAGAGACGGACCAAACCTGACGAGAGGCCTTATGGGAGTAATTGTAGTCTTTCACCCTTCTCTAGTGAGGAGGGGCGTGTCTTAACGAAAGCTAATACTTTGTAATTCATTTGCCACTTTTCTGGGCACTACATTCGCAGTTACAGTGAGTGTAAAGCCTATATTGCGCATTCCACCCATGTTACTACACTTTCTAGTGTTTTACACTTTCTACTACACTATTTGCGCCAGTTTATGTAGTTACATTACTCAAGGGCGCGAAAACTACTACTCTCGAAATGTGACGGTTTTGTTTGTACCAGAATATAGTTTTCGTGCCAATTAAAATTCCCAATGTGTATCGTAGTTAAATGTGCTTTTCACAACATGATTATCAACCTTATATGAATGCATGGTATAACGCTTTTATTTTGAAGGTAGCTGTCCACATCCGATTTTGCCCGGCTTCCTGTTGCTGGCTGAAACTGACTGTTTATTACCCAGTCTGCAGGACTCCTCCGTGAAGTTTTCTTTCTTTTTTTTCCACTTTAGAAGGAAGAAATGACTTTGCACCGGGGAACTTAAGTTGGTTTATTGTTTACCAGCGTGCTTCCCGCAAAGTTTGTCACCATGAGAAGCAGGAGCAACTCGGGCGTGAAATTGGACAACTATGCGCGGATAGTGCAGCAAACTATCCTGCAGCACCAAGTGAGTATTCAATTATTGTAGTATCACATAATAATAAAGTCAAATAACCGCTTTACTCTTACTTCTGCTGCAATATCAATTGAAAGTGAAGTAAACAGATGTTACGCAAGGCTTTTGTGCTACTCAAGGAAATTACCGTATATGAGAAGAATCTCCACAGGGATTGGTTAAAAAAAAAGTAAATGTTGCAGGAGCAGCCAAGTTTTGTCCATACTAATTAATATTCTGACAGCAAAAGCCCCTTTGATGCAGTAGTAAAACAGTGCAAGTGCCTTCAGTGTGACTTCAGGTGGTTTGAGCACAAGCACAGATGGTGGAACAAGGTGGGGAAAAAAGTGTCATTGAAAAAAAACAGGACTAATGAAAGAAACCAAAGCAGAGCACACTATTTTCCAGTTGAATGCAAAAGACAACCATAACATTCAGCTTGTCTTGTACAGGAAAAGTCTTTTTGTCCTAATAGATTTGATTAGATTAGATTAGATTAGATTCAACTTTATTGTTATTGCTCATGTCACTGGTACAGGGCAACAAAATGCAGTTAGCATCCAACCAGAAGTGCAATTTAAGTACCTTAGTAGTAAGTAAATGTAGAAAAAAAATGGACAGATCTATGTAAGAAACTATAACAGGGTATGACTATAATACAGTGAGGATATGTACAGGGATATAAATGACTATAATATGGCTATTGTAGATTATAGAGATTATAAACAGTATGGATGTGACAATATATAATAACAGTAATATGTACAGTATTGCAATGAAGTGACTAGAGTATGGTTATTGCAGATTATATAAATTATAAACAGTATGATCTATGAATGCAACAAGATATTACAGTAATATGTACAATAGTGCAATGAAGTAGTGCAATGAAGTGATTACAGATGTCTCACGCTTCACAGGATCCGGTCACAGGCCTTCTACCGGGTAGCAGCGACCAGCCGGATGCTTGGGTCCGAGACAATGTTTACAGCATCTTGTCTGTGTGGGCCCTCAGCCTAGCCTACAGGAAGAACGCTGACAGGGATGAAGATAAAGCGAAAGCCTACGAACTGGAGCAAGTATGTGTGTTTATTTTTGTGAATATGTTCTTTTTATGGATAACTAACCATTTTCATGGCTGTCTGCAGAGTGTAGTGAAGTTAATGAGAGGAATTCTGCAGAGCATAATGAGGCAGGTATGTTGGCTTGTATTTTTACTACTTTGATGTACAGGAAGAGGTCCTGATGAAAGCTAAAACCGCATCCTATGTCATCCCACAGCTGGATAAAGTGGAGAAATTCAAGTATAGTCGCAGTACGTCTGACTCACTCCACGCCAAATACAACACCAGGACCTGCAGCACCGTGGTCGGGGATGACCAGTGGGGTCACCTGCAAGTGGACGCCACCTCGCTCTTTCTGCTCTTTCTCGCCCAGATGACGGCTTCTGGTACAGATTCCTGGTGTTTTTGTCTTCCAATTTGGAATGATGTTGACTCTACTGTGTGCGTTAGGTCTTCATATCGTTTACACCCAGGATGAAGTGGATGTGGTGCAAAACCTAATGTTCTACATTGAGGCAGCTTACAAAGTGGCAGTAAGTGAAGAGTTTTGTGTGTTTTATATTTCAAGAGTGTCTCACTAACTGTGTACATCCCTCTGTGACTGCTCACAGGATTATGGGATGTGGGAAAGAGGGGACAAAACCAACCAGGGAATCACAGAAATAAACGCCAGCTCCATAGGCACTGCCAAGGTAATCAACCGTGCGGTTAGAAATACATCAGAGTGGAGAGACGTTCCCTTCCTGAAAGTCAGAACTGCTTCTCATGTTTCAAATCTGGGTTAACGATATCCAGCCGCTTCATTGACCTTTAAGATGCCTCTTCAATGACCTGCACTCAGGAGTCAAACTCAAGGAAGGAATTGGTGTCCTTTTCCCCCTACAAAGTACAAACTTATATAACAGAGTGGAGGTCACAGCGAGCGTTGTCCTTTGCCTTGTGGCTGTCAGGAGAGATCGGGTTCCCCGTGTCTTACAAGAACACACACGCTCACAAATGCACAGTGGCTAAATTAAGACATTGGGAATCAGGTCCCGTTTATGTTGACTTTATGCGACTGACATAGACCTCAGCGGTTGTGGAAACGAGCCATGCTTGATTATTAACACAAGGGGGAATTCTTGGGTGATGAAGGAATTTTGAACCGACTTTGTTGACATTTTTTCCTCCCGTTTGTCCATTTTAATTTTTGCTTTTCTGTGTGTCTTTTCAATGTTCATTCATTCATTTTCTACCGCTTTTTCCTCACGAGGGTCGTGGGGGGTGCTGGAGCCTATCCCAGCTGTCTTTGGGCGAGAGGCGGGGTACACCCTGGACTGGTCGCCAGCCAATCACAGGGCACATATAGACAAACAACCATTCACACTCACATTCATACCTATGGACAATTTGGAGTGGCCAATTAACCTAGCATGTTTTTGGAATGTGGGAGGAAACCGGAGTACCCGGAGAAAACCTACAACAAACATGCAAACTCCACACAGAGATGGCCGAGGGTGGAATTGAACCCTGGTCTGCGCGCTAACCACTAGACCGCCGTGCCGCCTCGCCTTTTCAATGTGATATTGTATGTATATTCTTATCTATTTGCTTTGGTAGAATTTTTGTTTTGTTTTGACTACAATGACGATGAAGCTTTTATCGATGCGCAAATATTTCTTCTGCTGGCTAAAAAAATAATAGAACTGATGCATTTGATAGCCATTGTATTGCAATCCAGGTTAATATTGCCATGTTTTTATTTGGAAACTTACTTTGCACTGAACAGGAATTCATTGTGTGCACTTTTTAATGCTGTGTAACTCAACTGTTATGTTGTTGATGTTGTTTCAAGCAGCTGAGCGATGACATTAACAATACTACAACAAATCTTGGCATAAATGGACCGATTTTCCATAAAAATGAACCCCATGTTGCCAAAAGTCATGTCAACATCAACTTAAGCGGGCATTTTGTATTAATTAAAAGGACACTTCAGTTTTTACTTGTTGGCTGCTCTTGTTTTGACACTATATATGCAAAAATTATCCCCACATTTTATCTTCCAGGCAGCTCTGGAGGCACTAGATGACCTCAACCTCTTTGGAGCCAAAGGTGGACCTGGATCAGTGGTCCACGCTCTGGCTGACGACATCCAGCACTGCCAGGTAGCCTGGGATCAAATCCACACATTTACTGTATATGTGTCAACTTTATTTTCTCACTCCCACTTTCTTCATCAGTCCATCCTGACATCCATGCTCCCCAGAGCATCCATTTCCAAAGAGGTGGATGCCGGTGTCCTGGCAATAATCTCCTATCCTGCGTTTGCCGTGGAGGACATGAATATTGTTAACATGACAAAGGAGGAGATCATCTCCAAGCTGCAGGTGCCCACAGATGACTATCAGGTGTGGTTCTAATAAGGAACCCTGTGCAACTTTGCCTAATTGTCTGTGTCTCCTCAGGGTAGGTACGGCTGCTGCAGATTCCTCCGAGATGGACACAAAACTCCCAAAGAGGTCAGTGACGTCCATGGGAAAGCCAGGTTAGAATTTGATCACCCTAATGTTGCTATTCTTTTGTCCCTCTCAGGATCCCAATCGTTTATATTACGAGTCGGCTGAGTTGAAGTTGTTTGAGAACATTGAATGTGAGTGGCCGCTCTTCTGGACTTACCTCATCTTGGATGGAATTTTCATCAACAGCCCCGAGCAGGTAGGAATTTGTAAATGAGTCAGTCTGTGTTTATACCTGCCATCCTGGTGGTCAATCCTTCCAGGTCCAGGAGTATCAGGAGGCCCTGGAAGGTATTCTGATCAAGCAGAAGGATGGAATACGACTGCTACCCGAGCTCTACAGTGTCCCACCAGATAAGGTTTCACTTTTGAAACCTAATTTGATCAAATAGTTTTACTTAATAATTTCAACAAGTTTCCAATAGGTCCAGGAGGAGTACATGAATCCTCACACAGTGGAGAGAATTCCGATGGGAAAGTGTCCCCTGAAGTGGGGGCAGTCGCTCTACATCCTGGGAAAACTTCTTTCTGAGGTGATGGTCACTTTTAGATTATTTGCTTTGACCGTGATCTCATTGGACGCCATTTATTACATTTATTACAAAGAGCAACTATTGCATTGCTTTAAAGCAGGGGTCTCAAACTCAATTTACCTGGGGGCCACTGGAGCTAGGGTCTGGGCAAGGCTGGGCCGCATCAGGTTTTCCAACAAAAAAAAAAAAAACGCACTTATTAAAAACAGAAAAATATACAAACTTTTTCAGTGCTTTGGTTCCGATTTTCTACAATAAAAGCTCTGATAAAACATTCCACTGTTCTCAAATATCTTAATTTTTATTTTTTTGCACAAAATAAGATGAAAAATAAATAAACAAATCAAGAATAAAGAAAATCAATCAATCAGTAATAAATAAATATAATAATAATAATAAAACGGCAAATAATAAAAACTTAAGAAACCACATATAGTTGGTGGGTAGACAAATGATTTTTTTCAGATTAAAATGAACAAAGCATTATTAGAGCCCTGTAGACATGACAAAACACGACTATAGTCACATTTATACTCTTTTTATTTACAACATATTGCGCAACTGCAGGGTCTTGAGACACATGCTAACTCGCAAACTAGAGAGCTAGCGACCTAAACGGTAGCCTTCAAATTCCCTTTAAACTTAAAAGGCCAAAAACTTACCACTTCCACACGGATAGGGAGGATAACTATTAACAGTTATTTAACCTTTAACATGAACATTAATCAAACGTAATAATTTTTTCTGGGTACATGATACCATACAGCGTCCATATCAAACTTGCGCGGGCCGCACTAACATTAAACTTTCATATCAAGGCGGGGGCCATAAACTAGTGTCCTGCGGGCCACATTTGGCCCGCGGGCCGCATGTTTGAGACCACTGCTCTAAAGGCTTTGCAACATTTGGCTTGGAATGATGTAAACAGGGCTGTTACTGTACCGCATGGCAGATCATGGACAAAAAAAAGTGACAAAATAAGTGCAGTTGTCAACAATGCCCCTCACTTTAGATTATTTGCTTTGATCGTGATCTCATTGGTATATCCCATTTATTACATTGAAAGTGATTTCTTTTTTCCCAGGGTTTTCTCGCCCCTGGAGAGATCGACCCACTGAACCGCCGCTTCTCCACCATCCCCAAGCCAGATGTGGTGGTGCAAGGTGAGGGCCTGGCATTGAGTAAGTTCATCGGCTACATACTGTGACATAATATCCCATCTCCGCAGTATCCATTCTGGCTGAGACAGAGGAGATCAAAGAGCTGCTCTCGAAAAACGGCATCGATGTGGAAACGGTGGCCGACATTCATCCCATCCATGTGCAGCCCTCAAGGGTCCTCAGCCACATCTACGCCCGACTCGGTAACGTGCCCGGAAAAAAAGTTTTGAAAAAGTATAAAGACAGAACAACTGGACATCGTTGCTTCACCAGGTCGGAACCCGAGGCTCGGTTTGACGGGACGGCCCTACAGAAGAATCGGCGTGTTGGGAACCTCCAAGTTCTACACCATTAGGAACACAATCTTCTCATTCACGCCTCAGGTGTGTTGTCATCAAGAGTCATGTGTTGTTCTTGGACAAATGAAGTAACGAGCCATCCCATCGGTCCACAGTTCCTGGACCACCAGCAGTTCTATCTGGCGTTAGATAATAAAATGATAGTGGAGATGCTGAGAACAGAAATTTCCTACCTGTCATCTAGATGGAGGATGACAGGAAGGCCCACTGTCACGTTCCCCATCTCGCAGACGATGCTGAGTCAGTATACTGAGATGGTTACTCATATTTTGATCGTGCTGTTTTTAGCATTGTCCTTTTGTCTTCAGCTGAAGACCACACAAACCTGGACCCTGCTGTGCTGGCAACGCTGAACAAGCTACAGGATGGCTACTATGGAGGAGCAAGGTGGGATGAGATTCACAAATTAGCAAACAATTATCCTTATTTTTTGTCATACGAATTTTCTCAATTCACAACATATGTTAAGCACGTATTATATGCGTGGACTAGCGTCATTATGCCCAATTCCTTGGTGTTTTCCAGTTTCATTCCAGCTCATTGTGGCAGTGAGAAACTATTACACTTTCCCACTGATGTTCCCCGTTCAGGATCCAGACAGGGAAGTTGTCGGAGTTCTTGACCACCTCCTGTTTCGCTCACCTCAGCTTTTTGGATGGTAAGGCCTCAGGCAGCATGGGCCATGACGAGGAGTATAATGGTGATGATGATGCAGGTGACGTCGAGGGATACGTGCATGAGTTGCGCAATGACGATGGTAAGGAAACGACAGAGGATGGATGGAGAACGGGTAGCTTCTGTGTTCTTTTAACCGTATTTATTCCCTCTCCTTAATGAATTAATAACTTAATAAACTTAATAAATGACCACCCTGATCCCATCCTCTTTCAGCCGGCATGATGGCAGCACCAGAAGGACTGACTTTTAATCACATCGTCATTTGTATGGAAGTCTGTGACAAGAAAATTACATTGTATTGGTAAATTACATGTATTGGTGCTCCGATTATTACAGGACAATTTCTATGAAAAAGTACATTTAAAAGTACATAATCGGCCAATACCTTTTAATGCTGATCACCAAAACCTTTCTTTCATATGATGCAGGCATTTGGTGGAAAATGCAGACAAATCGGCCAATCTCAATCATGGATGATTGGTATCACAATTTGCCACTTCAAACCCTGATCAGAGCACCACTAGAAAAAATGTTTTGCATCTTTTTGCTGTTCTTGGCTGTTAAAAAAGCAACTATTGCATTGCTTTAAAGCAGGGGTCTCAAACTCAATTTACCTGGGGGCCACTGGAGCTAGGGTCTGGGCAAGGCTGGGCCGCATCAGGTTTTCCCCCCAAAAAAACAAAAAAACGCATTTATTAAAAACATAAAAATATACAAAGTTTTTCAGTGCTTTGGTTGCGATTTTCTACAATAAAAGCTCTGATAAAACATTCCACTTAATTTTTTTTTCTGCACAAAATAAGATGAAAAATAAATAAACAAATCAAGAATAAAGAAAATCAATCAATCAGTAATAAATATAATAATAATAATAAAACGGCAAATAATAAAAACTTAAGAAACCACATATAGTTGGTGGGTAGACAAATGATTTTTTTCAGATTAAAATGAACAAAGCATTATTAGAGCCCTGTAGACATGACAAAACACGACTATAGTCACATTTATACTTTTTTTATTTACAACATATTGCGCAACTGCAGGGTCTTGAGACACATGCTAACTCGCAAACTAGAGAGCTAGCGACCTAAACGGTAGCCTTCAAGTTATTTCCTTTAAACTTAAATAGGCAAAAACTTACCACTTCCACACGGAGACGGAGGATAACTATCAACAGTTATTTAACCTTTAACATGAACATTAATCAAACGTAATAATTTTTTCTGGGTACATGATACCATACAGCATCCATATCAAACTTGCGCGGGCCGCACTAACATTAAACTTTCATATCAAGGCGGGGGCCTCAAACTAGTGTCCTGCGGGTCATATTTGGCCCGAGGGCCGCGTGTTTGTGACCACTGGTTTAAAGGCTTTGCAACATTTGGCTTGGAATGATGTCAACAAGGCTGTTACTGTACCGCATGGCAGATCATGGACAAAAAAAAATGACAAACTAAGTGCAGTTGTCAACAATGCCCCTCCCCGCAGAGGCTGATGACCTTGCCCAGTACCTGGACCACCTCTTGGCACACGCAGCACCCAAGAAACCCAAACCCCAGGCAGGTGGGCTGGGGAAGTTCAAGGCCGTGGCCACCAAAACAAAAGAGATGGTGACGCTGATGAACAAAGCCCAGGACCTCAACGTGCAAGGTGGGTGGAGCTGTCATGTGGATTCAGGTTAGAATTCCCAAACATCCTAAACAGGCTTTTCTTTTTCCAGATGTCAATATGTACCTGCCCAATAAGCTGTTTCGTTCCTGTCAGCCATCACTCAATCTGAATCTTCCAGACTCTTCCGTACTTGCAGAGACTCAGGTCGGTTTTTTTTTTGTGAGTTGTGAGTCCACCAACGAGACATCCCTCATCCTGTGATGCCAGGTCCCAGAGGTGACAGTGACCCAAAGTGGCGTGCCTCGGGATGCCAGCGGAGCCATCGAATATGATGCCCTAGCTCAGCTCCTGAAAGACACACGGAGTCTGCAGGATCAAGCCGACATCCTCTACATCCTCTTCAAGGACAAGTCAGATTCTCTCCTTTTAATGTCGTAAATAGACTGATTAGGTCCTTACTTAAAAACCTCAAACACAGGGGCATGGAGTGGGACACACGTCTGCACGGTAAAGGCCCCACGGTGCGTTTGCTGCTCACTGACTTGTATGAGAAGGCCGGCGAGCTGAAGGACTGGGGTCTGATCAGAATGATCTCTGGAATACTGAAGAAGAAAGTGGAGGAGTTGGACTCGGTAGGGAACGTAGAGAATGGAATTTAGACTGATTAAAAAAAATAATTATTATTATATTATTTTTATTATTATATTTTCTTTTTTCTTTTTCTTTATTTTGTATTTTGTATTTTGTATTTTTATTTTTTTATTTTGTATTTTTTATTTTTTATTTTTTATTTTTTATTTTTTATTTTTTATTTTTTATTTATTTTTTATTTTTTATTTTTATTTTTTTATTTTTTTTATTTTTTTTTTTATTTTTATATATAATTATTTATAATTATTAAATGTGGCAGCAAGAACCCAGCAGTTGTTCTCTGATTGGCTGTGATCTTTCCACAGGCTTGCTCTGACCTGCTGGCCCACCAGAAGCACCTGACTGTGGGACTTCCACCTGAGCCCCGAGAGAAGACTATCACCGCTCCCATCCCTCCAGACCAGCTGGCGGCGCTCATTGACGAGGCCAGCGACAACAACATCAGCGTGGCCATACTCACGCAGGTGAGCACGACATCCATCACATCACCCCTGGTCTCCATCACCACTCCTTTCACCCTGACTCCTAATCCTCAGGAGATCATGGTGTACCTGGCGATGAGCATCAGGACACAGCCTGACTTGTTCAGTGAAATGTTCCGGCTCCGCATAGGGCTAATCATCCAAGTCATGGCTACAGAACTCGCTCAGTCGCTGAATTGCTCCGGTAAATACTACAGAAAACTTCATTCATTCATTCATTTTCTACCGCTTTTCCTCAAAAGGGTTGCGGGGGGTGCTGGAGCCTATCCCAGCTATCTTTGGGCGGGAGGCGGGGCAAAGCTTATTAAATCCTACTCCTCCACCTGTAACTGTTACATTTGTTCACTTCCTGCTTTCATAATATATTTTTATTTTTATTTTTATTTTTATTTTTATTTTTATTTTTATTTTTATTTTTATTTTTATTTTTATTTTTATTTTTATTTTTATTTTTATTTTTATTTTTATTTTTATTTTTATTTTTATTTTTATTTTTATTTTTATTTTTATTTTTATTTTTATTTTTATTCATTTTCTACCGCTTTTCCTCATGAGGGTCGCGGGGGGTGCTGGAGCCTACATATACATATAGACAAACAACCATTCACACTCACATTCATACCTATGGACAATTTGTAGTGGCCAATTAACCTAGCATGTTTTTGGAATGTGGGAGGAAACCGGAATACCCGGAGAAAACCCACGCATGCACGGGGAGATGGCCGAGGGTGGCTACAGAAAACTTTTATTTTGAAAATGTTGCGCTCTTTCACTTCAATGTGTATGTCTTTAGGGGAAGAGGCCACCGAGAGCCTGATGAGTCTGAGCCCCTCGGAGCTGAAGAACCTCCTCCACCACATCCTAAGCGGCAAGGAGTTTGGTGTGCAGCGCAGCGGTCTGTCCACTCATCAAATTCCACCTTTTTTTTGTGTGTTGCAATGTCGTCACCACGCGACTCTTTTGCTCTTTCTGTCCTCTGCAGGGCGAGACACAGATGCTGGCGTCAGTCCCGCCATTTCCATTCATCACCTTGGCAATGTGGGCGCCACCAAGAGCGAGAGGGCTGGAATCAGCAAGCTCAAGAGCGACATGAAAATGGTAGGCAATAAACATTATTATCAGTATTAGGATTATAGCCGCAGCATACTTTAACCTATTGATCTATGCACAGACTTTATGGAAAAACCGGCATAAAACATTCCTCAGGCATTTAATAGACTAAAATGGCCTAACATTTGGGATGAAAGCATATCTTTTTTTTCCAGCTGGAGCACAGGATGTCTCTAACGGGGCTCAGTAAGGTGACGATGCCGTGTTTGGGTGCTAATTCACTGTCTTTAATCCTGGGGCGGTGGGAGGCAAATTGGTGGAATGGGTGGTAGGAATGAAGTAAATCTATTGAGTTCACCTGTAATTATAATTATAATTGCTTAATTGGAAAGTGATATTGCAACATGGCTGTTTTGTGGAGTGTAATCAGCATGATTCATTCATGTTGTTGTGTTTGTAGGTGGAGCATCGGTCCTCCTTGACCGACCCTTTTCAGGTGACTTCCCCAAAATGAACGCGGAGAGGAGAGGCATTTAATGATGATGATTTTATGATAAGATATGAGGTTTAATGAGAGGTTGTTTTTGTTGCAGGCGGATCGTAGAGTATCTTTGACAGACGCAGTCAAGGTGACTGTCTTCATACGAAGACATCTCATTTGGTTGGATGTCATACACTCTTAAAAATGATGGGTTGTTTTTTTTAACCCAACCGCTGGGTTGAGCCTGTTGGGTCATTTAATTGGGTAATTTTTATTGAATTGGGTATTTCGCTGGGTTATCTCTGTTGGGTGCTAAGTTATTTGTTGCTGGTTTGGGATTTCCATTATATAAAAATAAAAATAAAAATAAAAATAAAAATAAAAATAAAAATAAAAATAAAAATAAAAATAAAAATAAAAATAAAAATAAAAATAAAAATAAAAATAAAAATAAAAATAAATTAAAATACAAAAAAATACAAACAAATTAAAATACAAAAAAATACAAACAAATTAAAATACAAAAAAATACAAACAAATTAAAATACAAAAAAATACAAACAAATTAAAATACAAAAAAATACAAACAAATTAAAATACAAAAAATACAAACAAATTAAAATACAAATACAAAAAATACAAACAAATTAAAATACAAATACAAAAAATACAAACAAATTAAAATACAAATACAAAAAAATACAAACAAATTAAAATACAAATACAAAAAAATACAAACAAATTAAAATACAAATACAAAAAAATACAAACAAATTAAAATACAAATACAAAAAAATACAAACAAATTAAAATACAAATACAAAAAAATACAAACAAATTAAAATACAAATACAAAAAATAAAAATACAAAAAATACAAAGAATAAAAATACAAAAAATAAAAATACAAAAAATAAAAATACAAAAAAAAAAATACAAAAAATAAAAATACAAAAAATACAAAGAATAAAAATACAAAAAATAAAAAATACAAAGAATAAAAATACAAAAAATACAAAGAATAAAAATACAAAAAATACAAAGAATAAAAATACAAAAAAAATACTACAAATAAAAATACAAAAAAATAAAAATAAAATATATAGTATATTGGCAACCCAATTTGCTGGCTTGAAATAACCCAGCAGTGCAGTAAATATGAACCCAGCGTTGGGTCATATGAACAACCCAATTGTTGGGTTTAGATAACCAACCCAACTTGTTGGGTTAAAATAACGTAACGCGAGGTTGCTCCAATATTTAACCAGCGCTGGGTTGGGAAACAACCCATATTGGGTTGTTTTTAACCCAGCATTTTTAAGAGTGTAGTGCAGTGAATAAGACACATGCTTCCAACAGCATTAAAATGTAGATTTCTCAAATAAACTTATCATAGTGCCTCCACTGGGATCCAATATCATTTTAAGAGCAGAATAGTGCATCTTTAATCTTGAAATCTTGGTTGCATTCAAACTTTTCCAGTCCTAAAAAGTGTTTCTTCTCTCCTATAGCCGGAGCAGAGTGTAACATCCCCTCGCAAGGTGATGAAATCTCAACATCAGTGTTGAATTCCCGCATCAATTCTCTGCTTGCTCCAATCAGCTTCATACAGTTTTGTTTGTTTACCTTCGATGTCCTGATATTTTCCATAGACGTCCTTAATTGAATTGCGTCTGGCTGTGTTTTGCATAAGTATTATTATGTTTCATGTTGATTCCTGCATATTGTGCCTGTGTCACCTCTCAGAGCCTCCGATCTCACTCGCTGGACATCGACAACATCGAGTCAGGGGTAAAGTATCTTTTTTTTTTGTTCTTAATGGTGTTGTTATGGTGACACTTTTTTTTCCAAGTATGACTTGAAGGGGGGGGCGGCACGGCGGTCTAGTGGTTAGCGCGCAGACCTCACAGCTAGGAGACCAGGGTTCAATTCCACCCTCGGCCATCTCTGTGTGGAGTTTGCATGTTCTCCCTGTACATGCGTGGGTTTTCTCCGGGTACTCCGGTTTCCTCCCACATTCCAAAAACATGCTAGGTTAATTGGCGACTCCAAATTGTCCATAGGTATGAATGTGAGTGTGAATGGTTGTTTGTCTATATGTGCCCTGTGATTGGCTGGCCACCAGTCCAGGGTGTACCTCGCCTCTCGCCCGAAGACAGCTGGGATAGGCTCCAGCACCCCCGCGACCCTCGTGAGGAAAAGCGGTAGAAAATGAATGAATGACTTGAAGGGGAATGTCAAGCTTCTCAGCAGCTCATCCATCTTTCTTTTCCCGCTTCAGAGGTATAGACTTCCCTCCATTGAGTCGCTGGACATTCCAGAGAGCATCTCGGTGGCAAAGGACACCAGACATGGACAGTGGCTGCGGAGGAGGCGCCTGGATGGCTCACTCAACCGAGTACCTATCGGGTTCTACCAGAAAGTCTGGAAGATTCTGCAGAAAGTGAGTTGGCACGCTCACATTTAAAGATTCCGTCATCTTTTGAACATGAATTAAGATTTTAGGAGTCGGTTGTGGTCTCTTTTGTTTAAATAAACTGTCAATGTTGTTTTTCAGTGTCACGGTTTGTCCATCGAGGGCTTCGTCCTTCCTTCATCTACCACCAGAGAGGTCTTGACTCATTACCATTTGATTAATTTTTTAGGGAGGGGTTGTGATCCGAGGTTTGACCACTTTTCTGCTTGCCCCCAGATGACGCCCGGCGAGATCAAGTTTTCCGTCCACGTGGAGACGGTGCTGAACCGCGTCCCGCAGCCCGAATACCGCCAGCTGCTGGTGGAGGCTATCTTGGTGCTCACCATGCTGTCTGACGTCGACATCCCCAGCATTGGTTCCATCATCCACGTCGAGAAGATCGTGCAGCTAGCCAACGACATGTTCTGCAAGGACCAGGTTAGATTACCTTACCTACCCCTGCTCTTCATCATCCTGGCCTTGCTTTATCTTCTTCATTTATCCCTTCAGAGGGACCTTGGAGCGGAGGAACACATCCTGGAACGCGATCCGTCCACCGGCGTGTGCAGACTGCTGTATGACAGCGCCCCGAGCGGCCGCTTTGGGAGCATGACCTACCTCACCAAGGCGGTGGCGGTGTACGTGCAAGACTTCCTGCCCAGCGGCTCGTGTGCCGTGCAGTGAGTTTTAAGTTTAATGTACTAAGTTCCTGTTTAGCATCCTGTTCTTGTGGCCTACCAGTACCTTTATTTGGTCACGAGTCTGGTGCTAACACGTCCTTGCTTGAAACCACATGCTGAAACATGGTCAAACACTGATTTAGTTTATTGTTTTATTTATTTTACAGTTAGTAAATAAGTGGCTTCATTCTTATGTCATTTGTTTAATTTTAACGATTAATTCATCTTTAAAAAGGTAGTTTTTACAGTTGTGTGTGAGAAGTGATGGGAGCTGATTTTGTGTTATTGGGATATTAATTCTTGGAAGCTGAGTGTATGCGTATATTTGTCAAGGTTACTTATGAATGTAGTGTTTCTTTTCATATATACAGAACAAATATTTTTCATGAGCTGAACTCAAGTACACAAATATTGTTAATGAATAATTCATAAATTCATCCACCTCCCATGTGTGGCATACCAACAAGTCGATTTGATAGCATTCATGCTGGAGCCTATCTCAGCTGTCTTCGGGCGAGAGGCGGAGAGCCAGCCAATCACAGGGCACATATAGACAAACAACCATTCACACTCACATTCATACCAATTCATACAATTTGGAGTCACCAATTAACCTAGCATGTTTTTGGAATGTGGGAGGAAACCGGAGTACCCGGAGAAAACCCACGCATGCACGGGGAGAACATGCAAACTCCACACAGAGATGGCCGAGGGTGGAATTGGAACCCTGGTCTCCAAGCTGTGAGGTCTGCACGCTAACCACTTGACCGCCATGCCGCCCGATTTGATAGCATGATTATCAGAAAACTAGTCAGTATGATGCATGACCATTTGTCCATTTGGTTACATATCCGGTGAGTATGCTGGCCATGCAAGTTTTCAGCTTCCAGGAATTGTGTACTGATCCTTGCAACATGGGGCTGAATGGCAAAACATGGGCCATTCATACACAACCATCACTTCATAAATGTTGCAACATGTTAAATAATGCACAGCCCCATTTTACACTCATACAGTTAAACTGCACATTTGGGAGTGGTCTTTTATTATGGCCAACCTATGGCACACCTATGCAATAATCATTCATTCATAATCTATTTATCTTGATCTGCCACAACTGTGAGGTGGATGAATTATGAATGCTCACTAACACAGATATAGACAATTTGTCGACTATATTTCAAAGAGATAAGCCTTTTGTGTTTATGCAAAAATTACATCTTTGAATTTAGCTCATGAAAAACGGCGCTAAAACAACAACGTATTGTGTTTATGTTTTTGTTGAGTGTAGTCGTGGCTTTGAGTTGTTGAAAAACTCACATTGGTGCTGATTGTTGGGATACAGCTCTAAAAAAAAAGCAATAAAATGAAGTATTTCGGAAAACGTTTGAGACAATTTGAGCATTTCTTACAAACGGTTGTCCATTGTTCTTTACAATGCTCAATACAATGAAACAAGAAAAAAAAACATGAAAAATAGCACAAGAGTTGATATGATGACGCTAATGATAATAATATATTTTGTTCTCTATAACAAAGCTTTCACGGTCTTTTGCGCTATTAAAAAATAATATATACAGCCGTCCCTCGCTGCATCACAGTTCAAAGATTGCTCTTTCACTCTATTGCATAAAAAATATTAATAATAAATAAATATATAATATCTGTTTTGTGACTATGATCCATTATTCGTCAAAAAATGTTGAAAAACAAGTCTTGTCTGGGCAGTAGGTGTCAGTAATGTTCCAATGATGAGACATTACCTTACATTACATTGCCTTCACTTTCCTGTATGGAGTCAGCAATGGTCCAACATAACGTAGTGGGGGAAAAATTTTTTATCCTCACATTCTGTGTGGAAATGGTAATTTTTTGGCTTCTTACTTCCTCCTTCTTTCCTACTCGGTTTCAAAATGTTTTTAAAGGGACCCATTATGCTCATTTTTCTGCTCTTTGTATTGAGTTGTGGACTCCTATAGAGCAGCTTGATAGCTCGCACAGAAAGCTTTCCAGAGCTTCCAGAATCTGTACCTATTCCAGCTGTATTTCCTTGACTTTCCAAAACGGTCTGTTTTAATTTATTCTACTCAGAAGGTGTAATGACAGAAAGTGGCCAACAGATGACACCAATTCGGTTTGTACAGTCATCAATGACACCAAGCTAATCAATTGAAAGGCTAATTTTTTAATTTTTCTTTTTTATGTATTTATTTATTTTATTTATTTATGTTTATATTGTAATAAAGCCAGTTAAATGGCATTGAGTTGGCATTTGAGACAAAAATTTTTTTTTTTGCTGAGCTAAAAAAACATCTGATAGACGAGCAAACAGACAAGAATAAACACAGCCTTGAGACTATTGATCTGTACCTTTCCCAGTACGGGCATGTCAACACACGTGCACTTCACATTAGGTACACTTGCACAATACACTTGCCCTTCTAAATACAATAAACCATTGAAATATTTATATAGTAATATTTTGTTCTTATCATTTATCATGATTTTGTATTATTTTATATGGATTTTTAAATGTAATTACATAATAATACTTTCTGATGCACATGCAATTCATTAAGCGCAATTCAAATCATTCATTAATTTTCTACCGCTTTTCCTCACGAGGGTCGCGGGGGTGCTGGAGCCTATCCCAGCTGTCTTCGGGCGAGAGGCGGGGTACACCCTGGACTGGTCGCCAGCCAATCACAGGGCACATATAGACAAACAACCATTCACACTCACATTCATACCTATGGACAATTAGGAGTCGCCAATTAACCTAGCATGTTTTTGGAATGTGGGAGGAAACCGGAGTACCCGGAGAAAACCCACACATCCACAGGGAGAACATGCAAAACTCCACACAGAGATGGCCGAGGGTGGAATTGAACCCTGGTCTCCTAGCTGTAAGGTCTGCGCGCTAACCACTCGACCACCGTGCCGCCCTCACATCTAAATTATATTCACAAAACAAATGCACTGTGTGTTTTTTATGTATTTATTCCAGCTGTTTTGAACCAGTACATACAGTACAGAGCCACAGTACAATGATAATTTGGCTTTTTAAAAAGTGCTTCATCTCAAAGTGCACAAAATTCTCAGATTGTCCCAACACGGTTCCCCTTCCAAGTCTTTCTCATTATTCTAAAAATAATAACAATAGAACTATTATATTATATTCTAGTTTCAACAAAATGATGCATTGAATACATTCGTATTTGGTGGAATAAATAAAATGTGCAGGATTGGAATGATGAATTACAAATGTTGTTTTAACAATTTAACAAGCTCCGTTATGAGTTTTGCTTCTTTTTGTAACGTCTGCTCCTTAACACAACAAGAACAATGTCCCACACATCTTGAGTCAGGTTCTGGTGCTGGATGATCTCGCTGTTCCCGCTAGTAGTTGGCCACCTCAGAGGGGGGATGCTGGTTGGTGGAGCAGTGTCCCGCTCTACACAAAGGAGGATATTTTGGGTTAATGAAGTCAATTTATTTAAATACATGTATACTTTTTTTTTTAGCTCAACTATAGTAGTATCAATGAAAACTATCTTTATTACCGTAAAAAAACATTTTTTATGTCCAAAAAATGTGTATCTGTACATATTTACATATTTGTGCCTGTTCCTTCGTGCTAATTTCATCCAAAAAGCAAACTTATTTTGTTATTATACACTGCGGATCAACATTATAAGACCAACTGAAAAACTTTTAAGATTTTACACTTTGCACTAACAATTTTAAAGCGCTTACGAAAAGTTTAAGAAAGCAAAAATCTTGGCAAAAAGTGGATTCAAGGCAAAGGCAAAAAAAAAAAAAACACAGTCGGATTGTTAAACTGCATAAGCAAGGCCTTTCTCAGTGCGCTATTTCTGCTCAGATTGGACACAGTAAGACATTTTAAACATTTTTCAAAGATCCTGAAGGTTACGGAACAAAAAAGTCAAATGGTAGACCCAAGAGAATGTCAGTGACGCAGAGCCGGAGGATATGATTGGCTGTCTAGACACGGGATGATCTTTTGTTGCCGAGTACAGTCCAACATCCACCATACGTCATCTGCAAGAGAAAGGTTTTAAGCACAAAAACGTCTTCAAGCCGTCTCCTTAAATGCCACTAAATTGCCCGTTTGGAATTTGCACAAGAGCACCAAACATGGAACAAGTTTTATTCTCTATTGAGAAAAAAAATGGAACCTTGACGGTACTGATGGCTTCCAATGTTACTGGCATGACAAGGAGATCCACCTGAGATTTTTTCCACACCACGGCATTATAATCTGGGATGCTTTTTCCTTCAATGGGACAATGGAGCTCCAGGTTGTGCAGGGGTGTCCCTCATGACTTAAGTCCTTCTTCTGTGTGGTCATGACTGGCTTTTTCAACAGGACAACACTGCAAAGGACTTCTTCCTTTGGACCGACATGCATATTTTCCTCATCTAAATCCAATTGACAACATTTGGGGATGGATGGCAAGGAACATTTCTAAAAATGAGAGATGAGTGGATGCCCTCCTTGAAGCCATCTTCACCATCTGGACCAACATTCCCACTAGCCTGCCTGAAACGCTGGCATCAACCATGCTAAAACCTATTTTCTCTCCCTAAGATTAAACAGTGCAAAATGTCAATTCTTGCAGTTTTTCAGTCGGGAGTATATTATAAGAAAAGAATTTTGCTTTTCCGACACAATTAGCATGGAGGAACAGGTACAAATACGCAAATAAAAAGATTTACAGGCAAGTGGAATGCAAGATATAGTTAATGAGCAAACTGTATTACATAAGAAAAAAAAAAACTCCAAAGGAGTCAGCGCCTCTACAGCCATAAACCTCATCACACGTGACTAATTCCTGCTGTAAAAAGGTGCTGGTGGCATACGAAAAAGTGCAGTCTCAAAAGTTTTATGATTTTCATTTCCCAAAGTCCAAAACTTTTGACCCTTTTTTCCACAAATAAACAGCAAAAAAAAAAAAATGCTTGCACTGTAGAACAGAACTTAAGGAATTAAACAAAAAGATTTCACTATAAAAAATCAGTTATAGCATTAAAAAAAAAACCTAATATGACTAAAAACTGCCTTAAAAGTTTTTTTCTTTTTTTTTTATGTAAAAAGGTGCTGGTGGCATACGAAAAAGTGCAGTCTCAAAAGTTGTATGATTTTCATTTCCCAAAAGCTAAAACTTTTGACCCTTTTTTTCCACAAATAAACAGCAAAAAAAATTAAAAAATGCTTGCACTGTAGAACAGAACTTAAGGAATTAAACAAAAAGATTTCTCCATAAAAAATCGGTTATAGCATTAAAAAAAAAAAACTAATATGACTAAAAACTGCCTTGAAAGTTTTTTTCTTTTTACTTATGTAAAGAGGTGCTGGTGGCATACGAAAAAGTGCAGTCTCAAAAGTTGTATGATTTTCATTTCCCAAAAGCTAAAACTTTTGACCCTTTTTTCCACAAATAAACAGCAAAAAAAAAATTTAAAAAATGCTTGCACTGTAGAACAGAACTTAAGGAATTAAACAAAAAGATTTCACTATAGAAAATCAGTTATAGCATTAAAAAAAAAACCTAATATGACTAAAAACTGCCTTGAAAGTTTTTTTCTTTTTTTTAAATGTAAAGAGGTGCTGGTGGCATACGAAAAAGTGCAGTCTCAAAAGTTGTATGATTTTTATTTCCCAAAGGCCAAAACTTTTGACCCTTTTTTCCACAAATAAACAGCAAAAAAATTCAAAAAAATGCTTGCACTGTAGAACAGAACTTAAGGAATTAAACAAAAAGATTTCACCATAAAAAATCGGTTATAGCATTAAAAAAAAATACCTAATATGACTAAAAACTGCCTTGAAAGTTTTTTTCTTTTTTTTTATGTAAAGAGGTGCTGGTGGCATACGAAAAAGTGCAGTCTCAAAAGTTGTATGATTTTCATTTCCCAAAAGCTAAAACTTTTGACCCTTTTTTCCACAAATAAACAGCAAAAAAAAAAAAAAAAAAATGCTTGCACTGTAGAACAGAACTTAAGGAATTAAGTATAAAAAATATACTTAATTCTACTTAATATATAACTATAAAAAATCGGTTATAGCATTAAAAAACAAATTTAATATGACTAAAAACTGCCTTGAAAGTTTTTTTTTTTTTTTTTTACAATTTCCGCTAAAATATTGATTTTAATTTCTTTTAAGGGTTAGTTAATATTGTGCAGTAAAAAACAACACATAATGTGGTCTTTACCTGCAGAGTCCGGTGGAACACTCGTAGTTGTTCTGGCAGTAAGCGCCAAAAGGTTTGCTGTTCATGATCCTCCACAGCGGGCTTGTGCGGGCTATTCTCTTGCCCGTGTGTTCTGGACTCTGTACGGGACCTGAGCCCACCTAGATGACACAAACGCAAGTAAGAATATGTGCTCCTTGGTTTCATTACGGGAATCTCCAGACTGGACTCACCTGCTGGGTCAGAACCAGCAGAACCAGGCACAGAGCGACCCTGCATAAGTGACTTTCTTGCATCTGCATCTTTTGTGCTGATAGTAGACCCTGCAGGTTCTGGTCTGAAGGATTTTGTCGATACTGCACTGGGGAAGCGGTCAGGGGCCGGAGGTCGGACTCTGCTGGTGTGGAGGCTCTTATAAAGACATCCAACCATTGGAGAGAGAGAGAGAGAGAGAGAGAGAGAGAGAGAGAGAGAGAGAGAGAGAGAGAGAGAATGTGTGTGTGTGTACGTGTGAGAGCGAGCGAGAGTCACATTCCCCACCTTTGTGGCCCGAATGGGACTTTATATGTTTGCAGACACTTTCCTCCCCATGTCATGCATGCACATGTGATACCCTTTACCCTTTCCCTTTCTAATCAACCTGCAGCAACATGAGCGCTCATGGCTTTTGACCCCATGCAATCACACTGTCAAACTGACACAACCTACAAGGAACTGTGCCTTTTTTACAGCTTTAACAAACCCCAACACTCATCACATTTTGCACATAAGTGTACCCCGGGGAATCTAGTAGGCATGTTCGTCATGTCGGGACCAACGGAAATCATCAAGAAACCGATGCCTGACACACAGATCGTCGGCCATTTTGGTGTAAAGGTGTCATTTGTAATGATACATTTTCATAACTTGAACAGTACATTACGATGTGTAGGTTGATACTTTTTTTTTCCACGCTTTGAATCCAGCTAATTTATGGCTAAATGAACAACAGTTCACATGATGCTTATAGTGCAGTTTCAGGAAGTAGTGAATTAGTGGATGCTATTATCGTGTTATCTGTTATCTGTTAAGTCTTATGCAGAAATTATGATGTGACAAATCTTAAGTAAGTTTGATCAAGTGTAGAATTACTAGAATTCCTACCACCTCGTACTACGGTAAGAAAATAAAAATAAAAATAAAAATAAAAATAAAAATAAAAATAAAAATAAAAATAAAAATAAAAATAAAAATAAAAATAAAAATAAAAATAAAAATAAAATAAAAAATTCATTCATTCATTTTCTACCGCTTTTTCCTCATGAAGGTCGCGGGGGTGCTGGAGCCTATCCCAGCTGTCTTCGGACGAGAGGCGGGGTACACCCTGGACTGGTCGCCAGCCAATCACAGGGAACATATAGACAAACAACCATTCACACTCACATTCATACCTATGGACAATTTGGAGTCGCCAATTAACCTAGCATGTTTTTGGAATGTGGGAGGAAACCGGAGTACCCGGAGAAAACCCACGCATGCACGGGGAGAACATGCAAACTCCACACAGAGATGGCCGAGGGTGGAATCGAACCCTGGTCCTCCTAGCTGTGAGGTCTGCGCGCAAACCACTCGACCGCCGTACCGCCCAAGAATAAATCAATAAATCAATACAATTTTATTATACTATGAAAGCAGGAAGTGAACAAATGTAACAGTTACTGATTGTAAAAGTACCAGATGGAGGGGTAGGATTTAATAAGCTTTGCTTCTTCCTACTCCTTTTGGACATGTGGAACTGTGAACTGATTATGTGATGCACTCAATTGTAATCTGATGCATGTTCAAATGAAATAAAACCATTACCATTACCATTACCATTACTACTCTGGTTGAACTGGTTGGACTGGTTGGACTGTTTGGACTGCGGCAGCTGTTGAACTCGGATGAATCTCACATTTTCTCCTTTCTTAATTTATTTCAGACATGCATACAATGTTACATTAATGTACATCACATATACGCATATACAATTTACACGTCATTGCTACGCATGTCTGCTCGAGAGACTGACAAAGTGTGTGATGAAGGAATTATGATGTCACAGTTCTGCTGCTGCCACCCTATTGGAAGTCCCTGCCGTCTCCTGGCCTGTGCTTTTTCCTTGTTTTCCAGACATCCTTGAGCAGGCTGGAGGCAGGAGGACTGGGCACACCTGAAGCGCGTTACACTCCCGCTATTTAAGCTGACTGCTTGCAGCCGGATGCGCTGATTCCTCATTGCAGCTTTTGGGTGTAGTTTTTAAACAGATGAGCGCCATAGTCTTTAAGTTTCTGTGTTTTTGTTTTGAACCAGAACTCCTCCATTATTGGCTCACATGGACCTTTAGCACAAATAACTTTGCTGCATATTTTAACATGATGTCACAATATCTTCTGCACGTCCAGTCCAAAAGTTCTTCAGCAGGACAGGACAGCGTTCCCTCACCGCAAACGGGTTTAAAAACTAATTCCACGTGTAATGTCTGTCACCCTGTGAGGTACCAAAAACCCTCCAAAAACCTCAAACCACTGCATTATTCATTGTGTCTTGTGTAACATTAATTCCTTGTTGTGTAACCCTTGTCGCACTAACCTAGTTGAAGTGAGGAGGCCACAAAGTAAACACTGTATCCTACAAAATTAAAAGCTTGACGGAGAACTGAGTTTTTTTTGGCTGCACATCTTGGGACACATGAGAGTCCTGGTGCCATGAGGTCATTGTCTCTTAGATGACCTTTGAGATTTGATTATGCTAAAGTAAGCAACAGTGGACTAGAACTGCAGGTCCAAATGACAAAATTCCTTCATGACTCATGATAAAATGATAGGACTTAATTTGAATAACAACTGAAGCAGACAGCCTGATGAGCCGTGACTAAGACTTCGACTAAGTCATAACTAACAATGGAAGTACTCTAAAGGGGTAACTGGGCATGTTGCGCTGTATTAAATATGAAATCGATAGAAAATAAAGCAACGCAGTGACAGCCTCATGTTGTACGAGGCGTTTAGTCAAGTCGTGATCCAGGCATCGTGCCAGTTAAATGGTTCAACTTCTGATCAAGGTTGCGATTGCGGACCTGATCTGACCAGCTGGCAGTCCTCAGAACACCTCTACCCAGAAGTCGGAATGTGGCGACGCTTCACCTCTGGCAGACATAAAGTACTTTTTACATTTCATCATATCTTGACTGGAATTCTGTGACTGGAATTCTCTTCCACTCCTGCATGATGACATCATTGGTGGAGCTGGGAGACCATAATCATCAAGACGTACAATGTCTAAATGATCTTATTTATGTCTAACATGTTTTATTTTGGGGCGGCACGGTGGACGAGTGGTTAGCGCGCAGACCTCACAGCTAGGAGACCAGGGTTCAATTCCACCCTCGGCCATCTCTGTGTGGAGTTTGCATGTTCTCCCCGTGCATGCGTGGGTTTTCTCCGGGTACTCAGGTTTCCTCCCACATTCCAAAAACATGCTAGGTTAATTGGCGACTCCAAATTGTCCATAGGTATGAAAGTGAGTGTGAATGGTTGTTTGTCTATATGTGCCCTGTGATTGGCTGGCGACCCTCGTGAGGATAAGCGGTAGAAAATGAATGAATGTTTTATTTTGGCTGCACGATATGTGGCTAGCATGTCGACTCCAAATTGTCCATAGGTACAAATGATGATTTTTATATGTGCCCTGTGATTGGCTGGTGACCGGTCCGATGTGTGCCCCGCCTCTCGCCCGAAGGTGGCTGGGATGGGCTCCTGCATACTCGTGACCCTAACGAGAATAAGCGGTAGAATATGGATGGATTTACAAGTGTAAACATGACTATAGGGTTGTTATTTCATGTCTACAGAGCTCTAAAAAGCGTATTTAGAAGGTCATAAACAGGTTTTCTATGCTCTAACTATGAAAAGATTTATTAATATTGAATATTACTTCATGGAAATGTACTCCAATTAGCCTATTAACCAGGATAAACGAGGGGCGACTACTACTACGACCAAGCTATCACCTTCAGTTTCCTCAGCAAGGCACTTGTCATCTTGAAGGTGAGTTTGGATTTCTTATCATGCTTAGTTGGCTTAGTTGCTGCTTCTGCTTGACTGTAGGGAAGTCAATTTTGCTACTAATAATGAGTGTACACTGACTACTCTAAAGTACATCCATGGCTACTTTTTATAGGATTGTCCCTTGACATGATATAATAAAAATCCTTGCTGAAATGTGATTTTTAATTGTTCCTTATATTTATAAACAGAGTGTAAAAGTGTGCTACATCACGCTGAGAGCTGGTTCAAATGTAGTGACTGCATGATTGAAGGTCAGTGCCACATGAGAAGGTCAGAATATTAGAACCAGGTCACTGTATGATGCAGTGTGGTTCTGCAACCACCATGCCAAATACATTTTCAATGAATACCGCAAACTCAGACTTTTTCATGCAAATCTCATATCGGATCTCACAATAATTTTGCCATAATGTGTCATTTTCTGACTTTTATGAAGTTCATCATACAATTATATTGCAGCTTATCTCCAAAGGCTGTGTGTGCGAGTGCGCGTACATGTGTGTCAGCCCACATAGATATCTGTGTGGAGTGTGTATAAACAACTCAGTGACCCACTGACCTGTTAAATGATTCCTTCAATGACTGCTGGTTGATTTTTTAAAGCCGGAAGTTGTTCATGTTATTGATTGGTGAAGTTTTGGACTCATTAATTAGGTAACAATTTTGTTCTGCCCTTTTCACAAGTTAAAATATGTTTAATAGCAGGAGCCCCATTTAAAAGAAATGGAGCCGGTGACATAGATGGGTGAATATACAAATTTGAAGAAAAAAAATTAACACATAGGTCAAAATCGTATTTACTTAAATGGGAATATTAAAGAAATGGACGAGTACAATTAAATAAATTCCAATATAGTGCAAAAAGCTGAAAAGGTTTATAGAGGAATACTGCCCGGACAAAAAAAAAGGGCTCTTGGCAACAGGGACAACAAATCTACTGAACTACTGAAATCAAATTGAGATGCAAGAGCGGCCTCTGCTGGACTGGCTGTGTGAGTGCACCGGGTCATGTCATGACATTTAATTTTTCATTCATTCATTTTCTACCGCTTATCCTCACGAGGCTCACGGGGGATGTTGGAGCCTATCGCCAGCCAATCACAGGGCACATATAGACAAACAACCATTCACACTCACATTCATACCTATGGACAATTAGGAGTCGCCTATTAACCTAGCATGTTTTTGGAATGTGGGAGGAAACCGGAGTACCCGGAGAAAACCCACACATGCACAGGGAGAACATGCAAATGCCACACAGAGATAGCCGATGGTGGAATTGAACTTGAGTCTCCAAGCTGTGAGGCCTGCACACTAACCACTCGTCCACCGCCTGGCAGCCCGTCATTTCATTTTGATTCTGAATATTTTGGATTTTTTTTTTCATTCTATGATTTATTACAGTGGTACATCATTTTTTTCCTAAATGTTTAGAGAAAAACCTGGACATTGTGGAGACATTTTCTTTGAATTTGCAACCCATTTCTTTACAAGCATTTTAGTCAGGACCGCGTGGTGAGCGAATGGTTAGCTTTTCAGGAGATCTCGGGTTCAAATCTCTGTGTTCCTGGTGCATTTCCAAAATATGCCTGTTCAATCAATTGAAGGCTGTTTGGTTGTCTATAGGGTCCTACAGGTTTACGTGGCTGTACAGCGAGTGCGTCCTGTGCATCAAGAAACATGAAACAAGAGGTTAGGCTTTAGAAAACATGCAAATTTATTTTATTATTCATTTTCACTCGTAATAAAAAATTGCATTCTTTTCACAATACATGAACACTGTTTGAACACCCCCGCCTTTTGCTATATAAATACTGTACTTAGAAAGTGAAAGGGAAAACTACAACACATCACAAAGGCTGTGTGTGCGTGTTTAATACATCCGACACATTAAAATCATGTATGAAAGTGTCATCCCTCTGCATGTGTGGCCAAGAAGTGTGTTTTAGTATCAAAACACAAACACACTTCCAGCAGAGTTCTTCAGCCTTAACATGATGCAAAAGATTGTTAAAAACACGGCTGAAGAAAAGAACACGGCACAAGAGAGATGAGGATGGTTGCATTGGATGAGGTTTTTTTTAGTACGCTACAAATATTTATTCAGTTGAAATGGTCCAAATGCAAAGTGATGGCGACGCAACTCAGTAGTCCAAAGACCATCAAGGGCCTCGATTTAAAGTGCTTTAACTTTGAAAGGGCACAACTTCTGATCTAACGGCACGTGCATGACTCAGCCACCATGTCCTCCAGCTCCTTATACTCCACCTTCTTCTTGTGCACCACCAACACGCTCATGGGCATGTACTTGTAAGGCACACAGGAGGGCGGCGGCACATCGCCCACCCCGAGCTCATTGATGATCATTTGGATGATGGCGTGGTTGGGCGAGTGGTAGCCGTAGGGGAGCACGCGGGGGCAGTCGCCCTGGCAGAAGCGGGGGTTATATACGGGTGGCGCGATGTAATGTCCCCAGCCCAGCTCGTCAAATGACAAGCGGAAGGAGTGCAGCTTACAGCGGTTCTTGGTTGTGCTCGTTTTGCGTTTGTAGTTTGGGATGTCGGAGATGATCGAAGCGGCAGTGGATGTGGTGAGAAGATCCAGGGAGGGGTCTTTGCTTTCTGAGGAGCGGCGGTGGCGGACATAGGGGTGCCACCGGCCTAATCGTCTCATGAGTTCTCCCCGTTTGTCACCGAACAACTGCCCCATCCAGTCTTTCCTGTCACGCTCCTCTTCCAGGTACAAAAGCAACGAAGGGGCTTCCACGTGGGGCTCGCTTCGCCATTTCCCCACCCCAAGGAAGCGAGTCCACCACCAGGATAGACCACGGTTCTCGTCCGTGTCCCCGTGCTCTGTGCACCAGTACTGCGCCGTGAGGCTCAAGTGTCCGCCACCACTTTCCTCGCCTCGGAGGATGTGAGCAGTGATGTCTGTCTCTGTCCACTGCTGGTGAGGCTCCATGGTGACCAGGCTCTCCTTGCCCAGTGAAGTGATCTGGGCTCTGCATCGAGGTGCGACCCCCGCCCGAGCTGAGCTTGGAGACTCGGCGGACAAAGAAGGGGAAGACCAAGAGCGCAGGTGGACGAAGGACGCTCTGATCAGCTGCTCCGAAGGAAGGGTGTCGAGGTGATACTGAACTGTGAAGGTGTAGTGGTGGTCTGCGGAACAGGGATCACAGACTACTTAATGTGATTTGTGATCCGGATTAAAGCTAGTTTGACTCTTTATGTATACACATTTGATCATGATTTGACTAGTTTAGCTAAAATCCAGAAAGTATGTGATTTCATGACTGTTCCGTGGATGTTTTTGGTTAGAAGTCTCTCACCTGTGGACGCCAGCAGGTAGTGCACCGAAGACGTGGAAGGTCTGATCAGTCGCACGGTGTTGGAACCGAACTTCCGGTGTTGTTTAGGTCTGCCGTCCGGTCTAGCCGCGCTACGGTACAAACTCAGCATGAACTGCAGGCTCTGGTCGGCCTTCTGCTCGTTGGTCAGAGGCCGGTGGTGCGCGCCTCGGGGGGACATTTTGGACCCACCGACCATGATCCCGCAGAGCGGGGCTACGAGGAGGGACAGGACGAAGACGGGCAGAAAACCGTGCAGGCCGCGCATGTTTGGCAGGAGAAGCTTCGGGCCGCTACCAAGCTCCACCGAGGAGGCGACAAACGGCGACCATCGCCGGCGAGGCCGTGCTGGGGCGCGACTCACAGCAGGCTCTCCGGATCACAAACCATCATGGACTCAGCAGCTTGTTACCGGACCAGGGTGACCTCAATTAACTTCTCTGGCGCTTGGGAGCCGCCCATTAGAAGTCAGTTAAGTCATGTGACCTGGGCGTAAAAATTGTCTTTTAAGGAACAATGACCCCAAAAATCTCATACACACCGTTGTTTGCCCAGGATCAAGCAGTTATCATTTTCAAATGTAATATAGTTATCATACAACAATAGAATGAAAGTTATTTGTATATCAATCAACCATCAATCACGGACACGGTGTAAAAAAAGTGGGTGGGGCCAAAAGTGAACCCGGAAGCTTTTACCTTGGCTCGATGACAACATAACCACAAGGGGTAATATATTTGGCCTCATATACGTTTATTACGTGTACAAGAACACACACACACAAAACATATTTAAAAGTGTATATTTTGTCAAGTGCAGAACAGTTGATTTTTCCTGAAATTGTGTCATAATTGGTATCACCCTTATGAACCCTCCCGCTTTGTTTTCCAATTGGGCAACCTATTGGCGGTGCTTTGCATAAAACTAGCTCACTATTCAACTGGTGGGAGTGGCTAAAAGTTGGACTCACAAAAAGTTTATTACATGTGGCTTCAACGTAGCGTAATTCTTAAAACACACACAATAAACACATTTCAAGGCGTAGATTTTGTCAATTGCTCAACAGTTCGAACTGCTGTCGCACTATTCATTTGTTTTCTCATTGGGTAAGACAAACAAATCGTTTCTGGCATTGGCGGAATGTTGTGTCAATCACGCCCACTGTTGGACATTGGGCGGGGCAAAGAGTTAAGCCAAACTTTTTTTGAGCAGGTCAAGCTACCCAACACCAAACCGGAAGCTTATACTTAAGTTAGATATTATAGAAACAAACAACACATTTTGCAGCTTATAACACATTAATATTAAGTACTGTAATACTAAAGAACAACAAGATAAGATTACACCAACAAAGAACACATTTAAAGGTGTCGATACTGTTAACAGTGGACAGTTGACCGGAAGTTGTGGCTGTTCGCTTCCATCACTTGACACAAAACTTTTCCCTCCCCCTCTTGGGTCTCTCACTCATGACCGCCTTCCTCCATCCATCCGTCCGTCCATCTATTGTGGACTCGGCGCCGATGGGTAAACGGGTCCCGCTAGCTCGCCACGCCGAAGAAGAATGGAGACGGTGGAGCAGCTCGTCTCCTTCCACCACATTCAGGTGCAGCTGAGCGGGGGAGCACCGTGGGGCTTCACGCTCAAGGGGGGCTTGGAGCACGGAGAGCCGCTCATCATCACCAAAGTAAGTCAATAATCGATACGATCAATAACACGAGCAGCGAACTCCTCTGTTTGGATGTTTTTCGGGTGATGTCTGTTTCTGATTGGCAACGTAGTACGAGAGTTGATAATATGAGATTCATCTTTAAAACATTTTTGAAACATCCTCTTGTGAAGAAATGCTAATCTTTTGATCCCACATTGATATTAACCTAATGTCTTTTTTAATATATATTTTGTCCACAAGATGGCACTACTTTTTCTCATTCAAAGCATGCAGCATGAGTTCCTACTGCTTTCTTCTCAAGTGTGCCTATTCTACTCTTGGAATACTACATATTTTGAATGGATATGTGTTTTTACTTCATCCATTTCATGTATACATTGCATTCCGCTATTGTCGCCAACCTATTTGTCAAACAACTCATCAAGTACTTGTCCACCATGTTCTTCTTCTTACTAAAAAGTAAGCCTGCTGAAGTTGATGTTGACATACACTTAAAGCCCAAGCCAGTCTACATGCAAAAATAACAAGAAACGCATGGAGGGCTCGCATGTGATGTACGCTTATGTTTTTTTTCAGGTTGCAAAACAAACCTATATACCTTGTTTGTCTTCATGTGTCATCTGTTGGGCCAACGTGTGTCTTTCGTATGTTTTGCTGGTGTCATGTTTTTGTATGTTACACTTGTGGAGTCCTTTTGTTGGTGTGACAGCACTTTATACACCAATACACACTTATCTCTCTAACGAGTAGGAAAACGCCACTGCCCCCTAGAGTCTAATTCTTGAATCCCACCCATCCATTTTCTATGCTGCTTATCCTCACTAGGGTTTAAGGGGTATGCTGGAGCCTATCCCAGCTGACTTCAGATGAGAGGCGGTGTACATCCTAGGCTGGTCACCAGCCAATCACAGACAAACAGTAATTCACACTCGCATTCATTAATTTCGACATAAGCAGGTTTCATTGTGTTCTTATTGGATATTTATGCATATTTCAGGCTGCATTTGTTTTTTAAAGATTGGAAACAACTGTGAATTATGGCGGTTTCACAGTATTTTCTGTGGAGGTGGCTTTTTTTGTATTAAGGGTAAAATGTGCAAGTGAATTTTAAGGATCTTTTATGGTGTTTGTTGGATTTGCAAGATTTAAGTCGATACTTGATGGGGTGCTTTAGTGTGGGCAATGCTTTTTGGCATGTTAAGTGTCATTGTATTGAAATGTAATTACATCGCACGTTAATCAAATCCTTCTGAAGAAGGCAGTAAAGGGGGAGGAGGTTGATTTTATCATGTGCTGTATCGAGGCAGAAGTGGGTCTTATTTTCATACTGTTTGAAATAAGTGTAATTATTGCTGTGTGTTCTTTCTGGGGTGGCCTGCTTTTTCTGCCTATGTGTAAAAATGCTATACACACTATCCTCCTCTTGCTCACTCTATGGTGAAAAAGTTGGCGGGTGCATACCTCCATTCACCAGGCCACCATGGCGGCAGCGCAGTGGAAAAGCATGGCTCATTCATCTGCAAACACAGCCGCTGGGAAAATGTGACTGGAGGAGGAGACGATAAAAATCAAGCTTTTTTTTGTGCCCGCTGGCTATGTAAAGCTCACACACACACAATGAAGCAGCTCATGGTGCTGAGTGCTGGCGTGCTTAATGATTAAGTGTTGACTCCTTGAAGGCAAGAAAGTGTGAGGTGTTCTGGGTTTTGTGAGCTTTCACAAACACATAACAAACATGGTTAGACCGCCCTTACTGATGCCGATGACCATTGTCGTTCTGCAGCTGGAGGCACGTGCACATGTTGAAATCTTGCTAGATTTCAGGACCACAATGTGCGTGCGTCCGGCCGGCCCCTTTGAGGGTGCATGCACTCCTCAAGGGGGAAGGGTAGCCTCCTTGCTCCGAGACAGAAGAGCGATACGAACCATTTGGTCAACATTCCACCAGGAGCATAACAAATTACTCCTTCAAAGTGTGTGTGTGTGTGTGTGTGTTCATATACTGTCTTATGACATGTATGGCGCCCAAATGGAGTGTGTTAAAATGCTAGCATGAATGTAATGCAGATACTGTATGTTCAAAATTTTATAATCATTAGACAAATGGTTAAATAATTATTGAGTGTCCATGCAAAGATGTTGTGCTTGTTTTTCTATGGAAAAATCGGTCCACTAACGGAAAACTCTTATTTTGCGTACACGATTGGACAGTATGTGGTGAAGAAGCGCTTTTATTTTGTAGGCCGGAAGTGTGTTATGTGTATTGAGAAGGTCTTTTGGGAGCAAGAATAAAAATCTCCTGCTTATTCCACTCAGAGCTTGCACAACATCAGCGGGCATTGTTAAACGCTCTTTTAAAAATATATACACACACACACGGCCGCACTAGCATGCTCCACTAAACTGAGCTAACCCTGCTAGCTTCCATTCAAGGGAGGAGTTTTGAAGTTTTTTGCCAACCAGTTGACAGTGAGTTTTGTAATGTGAGACTGGCGGCAAAAAGACAGGTAGCAGAACTGGAGGTAGCAGAGATGAGGATGCTGAGGTTCTCATCGGGAGTGACCAGGATGGATAGGATCAGGAAGGAGTACATCAGAGGGACATTACATGTTAGAGGCTTTGGAGATAAAGTCATAGAGGCCAGACTGAGATGGTTCTGACATGTCCAGAGGAGAGATATGTATTGGTATATATTATATATACATAGTATATAATATATCGGTAGAAGGATGCTGCGTTTAGAACTGCCAGGTAGGATGCGTAGAGGAAGACCAAAGAGGAGTTTTATGGATGTAGTGAAGGAGGACATGAGGGTAGTTAGTGTGAGAGAAACAGATGCAGAAGACAAGGTTGGATGGAGGCGATTGGTTTGCTGTGGCGACCCCTGAAGGGAAAAGCCCAAAGAGAAAGAAGAAGAAATAGATAAATATAATAATACATTTTATTTTTATTTTATTTTTTTTATTTTTGTATAGCGCTTTTCAAGATACTCAAAGACACTTTACAAAAGAATGAAGTTGAATAGAACAAGTAAAGACACACCAAAATACAACATTCATTGGTTAATACACAGTTAAATATAATAATATAATAATATATAATAATATATATAATAATATAGACTCACTATCGACCAGTATGAGCCAGGAATTTGTTTACCAGAGTGGCTGTGCACCACAAATCTGTACAGTAGCACTCAATAACGTAATCAAATATTACCTTTATGCATTCTCACATAGTGTGAGCATTTGGGATGAAAAATACAGTATAATCATCTATCAGTGCAGAGTGGGAGACAGTTAGATGATGCATTCAAGGACAGCATGCTTGGGGAAATGATGCGCTCTTTTGAAAATACTGTAAGAATGGTGATTTTATAGAAGTGGGTTATTTATTTTATAATGTAAGAGTAATGTCTAATGTCTGTATCGTATAGATTTGGTCTATTTTTTAAATATATTGTTTTTTTTCGTAACCTGTGTATCTAGATGCATATTGAATCGACACAAGCGTGTGTAGCGTGTGTAGCGTGTGTAGTGTGGCGTGTGTAGTATATAAGCATTTTGAAAGTCATCATCACTGCATTGCCCTCAACAGATCAACAAAAGTGAGGGTTACGTAGATGTTGTTTTATCATTACAGTTAATAATAATTAATAATGTGCTTTTACTGTCATGAGAACATGCAAACTCCATACAAGAGATGGCCAAACATAACCCAGAGCTCCCTGATCTTCTGACTGTGTGGCCAACATGCTAACTGCTAACCACCATGTGGTTCAATATAATGATAACTATAATATAAAAATAAATAGCCATAAATAAACCACCGTAAATAACTTTTGCTGCAGTTTTTTTTAAATAGCTGCTGCCAATTCAGGCATTTTAAGCTGCAACAATCACAAAAAAAAAGCCTAAAAAATCCTGGAGGGACTGCTTTATGTCCACACTGCTGACAGAAATCCCCGCATTTTACCAAAGAATGTTTGGACATGTGGTGGAAGGTGGGCAACCCGTTGCCACCCCGTGCGTGTGTGTATGTGAGAGAGATTTGGAGTCTCAACATTCCAGTAGAGGTAGTCTCCAGTAAGAGTTTGTTCACAGTGGGGGGTAGATGAGGATGCCATCAGATAGAGATCCGATTGTCCACTGTGTGTGTGTGTGTGTGTGTGCGTTACTGTCCTGACTAAGCAAAAACATATGTTGTAGTGATGAGCCACGGAACAAATGTTCATGCTGCAAACAAAGAAGCACGGAATATTTTTGGTGTGTGTGAGAGACAATATTCCCAAACTATCTCAATAGCTGCATCCTGGCTGGAATGGTTTGTTTTGTGGGTGTTGTGCTTACGGTGCCATTATATTCAATTCTGTGTGTCCAGACGCTGCCTGGAAGAAAGTGCCTCAAGCTGCACAGATTACAGATAGAGACATTCCAACCACGCCCGCACACACACACACACATACTACGAGAGGTCAGAAGTGCTCCCTAATAACCATACTAAAGGCAATAGGTGTCCAAACAAACGCCTGACAAAAATGAACAAAATGTGGCTAAAAGTTAATGTTATTGAAGCATAGTGATCTTTCATGGTATCCTGATCATAGATGCTGTGAGGTGGTGGAGGTAAAAAAAAATTTTTTTAAACATTTTTATTGAAGCCCGACCATGGCCACTGTAACCAGCATGTTTCTGTTTCATGTTTGCACTCTATTGTCACTTTCAGTGAAACACACACACTCACACACACACACACACACACACACATTCCTGGTTACTGTGCGGCGCACACTTGTGGCCAAGTGTGGCAAGGCGACGTGAGTTTGAGGTCGAAATTACACAAAACTCTCTTTGTGTGCTCTTATTTTGTCCTGTCGTCACTCCGCTGCCCTTGGTGGAACAGACCCCCATGCCCCCCCGCTCCTGCCCCTTGGTCTACTACAGTCATGGGAGATACTTTTGGGAATTGTATAGTATTTTCCAACATTTTGAAATAAGTGTCAGACGTCTGTTGCTTGAATGCTAATGAGCTGTGTTTTTTCACAAGTGTGTCTCCAAGAAGCACGATTATGCCATTTTTGATAATGGTAATTTTTTTTTATTTTATTTGCACATGCATCAAGTTAGAAAGGAATAATAATTCACTTCACAGATATATTGACGTGGGAAATATTGATATATTGACACGTGCATGCTTGTTTGTTTCCCTCCTCTCTTTTCTACCAAACAGACTGGATGACAAGTGTGCATCTGTCTCATTTCCTGGTCGTGTTGGTTCTATAGCAGAATGAACGGAGTGAATGAACCCTGATGTCAGTTTTTCAGTCTCTTTGTCCCAGTGGGGCGCTGGGACTTGATGTCATAATAACCCATGAGCGCCTCATCTCTGGAAGGTGGAGCAAACCAATGAGAGAGATGATGGATTTTTCTCACGTTTTTTTTGTTTCCTTTGGGTTTTTCCTGATTAAGGAGTCACCAAAGCTGATTTTTATTTATTTATATTTTGCTTGAGCCCTTTATATTCCGGCTGCCTTTCCTGACGAATACCGATGATGCTAACGAGTGGAGATTCGAAGCCAAGGTGTCCACTCCAAGGTCCACAATGCTAACCACTACACCACGACGGGCTCGATTTTTCTCACGTTTGGTGCTCATAAACAAACTCCAGGGACGCACATTACTGTTAGAAAGTCATTAAAGTCAATTTTACATAATAGGGGACTTTCTCTGGGTTGAAAGTGGCTGTTTATTCACCGAAACGTTTTAGTGGTTTTGGTTTCCTGAAACCTGATTAAAAGTGCAGAATGTCGAAATGCTGTGGGACTTCCTGTCTTTTTCGTGGTTGGAATTAATTTAGCTCTTAGCACTGATGTGGGATAAGAAAGTCCAAGATTGTCGATTTTAGGGGGAAAACTCTGGTCTGGCAGGCGGCGCAAGGTTTTAGTGCACATTAAGTTAATGTGTCACCATGTACACACACACACAGACACACAGTCTTTCATTTATGACATTGATGGATCTATCTGGTTCCACACCACTCCAGCCAGACTGAGGACCTTTTGACCTTTGCCATTGTCGGAATTGGTCACCAGATCTAACATCAAGCGCCCCTGTGCATGTGTGCAAAAGTATTGGAACAAATTCCACCTACAGCATGCTGATAATGTCTCATAAAAGTAATTTGTTTTGTCTACTGCTCTGTGTGTTATCCTTATACGTGGTTTCAGGGTTTTTCTGCACTTCTGACACGTTTTAATTTCGCATTAATTATTTAGTCTCATCCAGAGAATGAAGCTAACAAAAATATACTGTACACATAACGAGACCTGCAGTGGAGTGGACTTACCACATTAAAAATAATTACTGAAGTGGCCCCGCAACTAAAACAAGCAAAAGAACCACACATGCTTGAATGAGGGTTTTACATTTCTCAAAGTTTGTCAAAGTGGACAAAGTGAAGAATCAGCAGTGCAACTTATGGTGCTGGCCGTGTCAAGACCACGGGCCTTAGAGACTGTTCCAGGAGAGCAGATCCACAGGATTGTGGATCCTTGGAACCAGACGTTGCTTTTACATATGTAGCTGCTGCTTGGCCTGTGAGCGTGGGAGCTTTTTCTTTTTCCATCTTGGGTTGCTCCCCTCCCTCTTCTACCCGCCCTGATAAAGAAGCCCTTGTGTGAGCGTGGGTGTTAGGAAGGGAGGAGAACCTCACACGGATCCAAGTGGAGGGCAGAGGTCCATGCCAGAAAGTGACTGGAGAAGCATGCAGATGTTTCCCTCTTTCTTCAATCAGGAGCATTCAGCTGAAGACAGAGAATCATCTCTAAAATGTACTCTGGCATGGAAGACCTGCATGTAATACATATACAGTGGAACCTCGTCTTTAATCAGTTCCAAAAGGTCTAAACCAAAAACTGAATCAGTTTTAAGAAATGATGTAAATCCAATTAATTTGTTCAAGACACCCAAAAATATTAACACAAAACACATATTACAGAGAATAATTACAGTTTTACATGCAGGAAGCAGTGCGGCATGGTGGTGTAGACCTCACAGCTAGGATACCAGGGTTCAATTCCATCCTCGGCCATCTCTGTGTGGAGTTTGCATGTTGCATGTTCTCCGGTTTCCTTCCACATTCCAAAAACATGCTAGGTTAATTGGCAACTCCAAATTGTCCATAGGACCAGTCCAGGGTGTACCCCGCCTCACGTCCGAAGACAGCTGGGATAGGCTCCAGCACCCCCGCGACCCTTGTGAGGAAAAGCGGTAGAAAATGAATGAATGAATGCAGGAAGCAATACAAAATATTTCAGTGATTAATGAACTGGATCAATCAATCACAACACATGCTTCTGTCAGTATCAGTATTTTTTTCCGGATGCGGAACGTTTGTAAGAAAGTAGAATTGATCTCAGAACTGCTTTTTTGGAGAGTGGGTCAAACACAAATGACTCAGACACAGGATCCAGTGAAATGGGAGAACCTGGCTTCCACCTTCAACCTATTCTGATGCTTAATCCCAAAGACTCAATCGGGATTCCAGAGTGGCGTTCGGGAGCAGAAGGCCAGTTGCACAAAAAGAATGGAGCATGAGGCTGGTGTGCAGTGGGGGGTCCGAGTAGTCTACAGGCGTCTTTGTCCTACGGGGATGCGGCCACATAGAGCCATGCTGGATGGTGTCAGCTCGATGGCTCTTTTTAGTGCATAGTTGGAACGCTGTAGGTGAATGTTGCTACTGTGAATGAGCCACGAGTTGCTTACTAGCTTGTTTCTGTCAAACCTCTGATGGACCGTAAAAACTTTGTTTACCAAATGTAACCATGAAAATAAAATGAATGAAAATATGTCTTGCTGCAGAGTTTTGTTTTAGGGGCTGTTTGCATGGAAGTATTGTTTTAGCCTTGGTGTTTTGGGTGCTCTGGAACTGTATTTTTTTTTTTAAACAGTGGGGGAAATCTGGAAACGGTTGCCATGTAGACAAGCAAAACTGGTGTTTTCTGAAAATGACGCTACTGTCACATGACCGGGGTGGCACGGCGGTCGAGTGGTTAGCACGCAGATCTTACAGCTAGGAGACCAGGGTTCAATTCCACCCTTGGCCATCTCTGTGTGGAGTTTGCATGTTCTCCCCGTGCATGCGTGGGTTTTCTCCGGTTTCCTCCCATATTCCAAAAACATGCTAGGTTAATTGATGACTCCAAATTGTCCATAGGTATGAATGTGAGTGTGAATGGTTGTTTGTCTATATGTGCCCAGTGATTGGCTGGCCACCAGTCCAGGGTGTACCCCGCCTCTCGCCCGAAGACAGCTGGGATAGCACCCAGCACCCCCGCGACCCTCGTGAGTAAAAGCGGTAGAAAATGAATGAATGAATGAAAGTCACATGACCAAGCCGACAAAGTACCTGAATACTTCGACGGGCATGGCTCACAGAATGAGACATTTTTTTAGCCTGCAAAAAAAATAAAACCACAGGACGGTTGTGCCTGAGACAAGTCATTGGATGGGACTGGCAATGACGTCAATGCCTTTATAGAAAGTTACAGACAATGACAACACATTTTTGTATAGTCTATGAAAATATTCTGCTTTCATAATGGTGTTAGGGAACCCTTGCAATGATCAACACTAAAGTGAAAAGGGAATGTGCTACCAGTTTGTTTCCATGTGTGCGTACACATAGTACACCTCCAGACTTTCTCAAAATGAGAAGTAGTCATTTTCTCGGCCTCAACCTCGTACTAATGTGAGGTTTCACTCACAGCCATTACATGTCGAGGCACTGTCTTGCACTTCCTCCACACACACACAAACACATGTGCCCGTACGTGCACATTGGAGTAAGTCATGCTGTTTAATGTACGAGCGCAGTGCGTTAATCGTCTCGGTCGAAGCAAATACGCAGTCTCATCAGAGCCATGGTGATTGTTTGCGATGAAAGAGCCTCTTGTGTGTGTGTGTGTGTGTGTGTGTATGTACATGCGTCAGGTGATAGCTGAGTGATGACAGCTTGTGGCCAGCATGGGGCTTTCCCGACCTTTCCAGGGCACAATCACGGGCAGTAAGCCACTACACACACACACACACACACACACAAATGAAGTGAATTCACCGCTTGGATTTAAAAATAAAAGGGTGTGTCTGACCTGTGTGTGTGTGCGTTGGTGTGTGAAAGTATGTTTTAAGCGCACAGAGAGGCTTTTCTTCTCTGTCTCACCAATGTGACCTCACCCTGTCTGGATGTGCACACACACACACACACACACACTTTGCAAAGGAATGTGATGAGTTTCTAAGCTATATTAAGAGATGCACTTCAAGGAAGTGCTGCCATGGTGACAGAGAGCTTTTGTAGGGTGCACACACACACACACACTTGGCCAGTCGTACCACACCTTAAGTGCTACATACTGTAGACAAACAATAGCACTCACATTCATACCTTAAAGCAGAAGCCATTGCACATTCATTAATGTGAATGCGCCATTAATTCTAACCCTCTAACTCATCTGTCTTCCCCCCCATTCAGATTGAGGATGGAGGGAAGGCGGCCCAGTGCAAGAAGCTCAAAGTGGGTGACGAGCTCATCAACATAAATGGCTCCGCCCTCTACGGCAGCCGGCAGGAAGCGCTCATCCTCATCAAGGGCTCCTACAGGATACTGAAACTCGCCGTCAGGAGGTAAGTGCACCTCATGAATACCCAGGCTTCCTTTTCTACGGAAAGGGCCAGGATGTGTGTTGGAGTGGGCGGGGCTGAGAATCTACCGGCCAGGAAGGAACCTTTGACCTTCAGGTGTCAGAGCTGATAGCCTCTGGTGACAAGCATGGAGTGTCTGGTGTGTTATCTTTTCAGGGTTAAAAAAAGTGCAGGGTAGAACAGCTGATGAATAGCACTCAGCACACAATCTAAATAAGTCGGTTGTATCGACATAATAATGCTTAGGCAGCATTGTTACTTTCCAACACCACATCCTCCATGAATGGCAGAAAATGCACACCCGAAAAAAGCCCTAAAATGCCTATTTTATTCACGATCACCGATAATACCTGGAGGGTCGTGTTATAATGGTTGACCATCCATCCATCCATCCATTTTCTATACCTCTTATCCTCATTAGGGTTGTGGGGTATGCTGGAGCCTATCCCAGCTGTCTTTGGGCGAGAGGCGGGGTACACCCAACAACCATTCACACTCACATTCATACCTATGGACAATTTGGAGTCACCAATTAACCTAGCATGTTTTTGGAATGTGGGAGGAAGCCGGAGTCCCCAGAGAAAACCCACGTACGTACGGGGATAACATGCAAACTCCACACAGAGATGACAGAGTGGGGTATCGAACCCAGGTCTCCTAGCTGTGTGGCCTGCGCTCACCCACCGTGCGGCCTCACTTTCTATTAAGTTGAAAATAATATTGACTAATTAAAGCAGGGGTGGCTGCACGGTGGTCAAGTGGTTAGCGCACAGACCTCACAGCTAGGAGACCAGGGTTCAATTCCACCCTCGCCCATCTCTGTGTGGAGTTTGCATGTTCTCCCCGTGCATGCGTGGGTTTTTTTCCGGGTACTCCGGTTTCCTCCCACATTCCAAAAACATGCTAGGTTAATTTGCGACTCCAAATTGTCCATAGGTATGAATGTGAGTGTGAATGGTTGTTTGTCTTTATGTGCCCTGTGACAGCTGGGATAGGCTCCAGCACCCCCGTGACCCTCGTGAGAATAAGCGGTAGAAAATGAATCAATGAATGAATGAATAAAACAAAGGGGAACAAAATCGGTAAAATTGCACAAATATGCCAAAACACACACAGGAGGGTATCTATAATGTTTTAATGTGTATATATATATAATGCTTTAATGTTCTACCACTGTAAGTGTGCTATAGCAGTCACACCACACTCTGCAGGACAAACTGTGTTATGACACCATTTCATCATTGCCCTCATTGCATGAATGGATGTCTTTAAAGACCAGTGGATTTAAATGGATGATATAAATCTGAAGGAATGAAATGACACATTATGCAAAAGGCTTTGGGGAAAAAAACAGTTTTAACTGCCTTTTCCAGTAATTTCTTTTTGGGAAGCTTTGTAGTGGCTTGCATTAACGCTCCAGTCATGACTGTACAGTACGCATAACTCTTCACGCACACTGTGCTACTATTTTTCTGACACTGTTATTAAAACCTCATAAAAGGGATTGACTTGAAATGTGTTTTTCCAGGTCAATTTGTGATAACCTGATAATTCACACTTCTCATAATGTCCTCCATTCCTGACTGTGTTTCGAGGCACCGGGAGGCCTGCAGGCTAAATTTGGGAAACCACGGGAATTTGACGTGTTTGCCAGCTGCTTGGATGGTGGTTTGTTTGGGTTCATTTTGGATTTAATTTCAGTACTGATGCTTTATAAGTTCTTCTACAAGCCAACTTAAGCTGGGAAGCACCGACATGGTTGTTTTTTCTTTGCAAGGAGACCTTTAAAAAAAAGTTGTGTCACTGAAAGGTCAAAATCATCCTACATGATTATAGTGACTTTGGAATGTCAGAATCTCTTCGCACGTTTTGTTTTTCATAATCTTTATGATTTATTTCCGGATGGTAAAGACCATTTGGTTAGGTTGTTTGTCGCCTCGACCTGGAAATGTTTCTTCTGCAACCCTTTTGTTAGATCCAACCGCAACTGGAAGAGGCAAAGGAAAGGACATTCCTACACTTTTGCATAATTTCCTCTTCTTCCCAAAGTCTCCCCTCATTGTTTTCCATCCAGCAATGTGAGGAGAAAGAGCATCCATTTACGGAATAGGAAATGGCCACTTTGGATGTGTGGCCAGGAGGACCTTCTTGAGGATTCTTGCCGGCCACGGGCTAAAACCTCTTTCGGTGGATCAGGACCAGCTGGGAGTCAAATGTGGCACAGTTGCAGTTTCTTCGCGTGTGCTGCACACCCATGTCACCTCGGAAGTGTTGCACCAGCGACGCTGCAGCTCTGCTGGACTTGCTGACTCGCGCTTATCTCTTGTTCACAGATGCTGGTTCAGAGTGTCACAAAGGGTTTTGCTGGCTCTCACACATGCATGGGATTGTTTGGAGTGCTACCGCAGACAGATGGATGGGATGAATGCAAACACACACACACACACAGTTGTTTTGAAGTATGACCACAGGCTCTCTGGGGACCTGTGCAGGACTAAGGTCTGCGGTGCCAAGACGCTTGCAACACAATAGTCTGCCCCCCCATCACCGGTTTCTTTACCAACAATAGACATTCTTGGGATTCCTCAAGACCTCTCACTCACACACACATACACACACACACTCCCTCAAATGACTTTGACTTATGTTCATTTCCTGGACCCTAACCACTATTTTCATCACACCAACCACTCACCCTAAACTAACTTTAACCCCCTTAACTTGTTTTCACACACGCTCACACCGTGTTTATTTAAATGAATTGATTAGGCCTGTGGGCAGCATAGTGGACAAGTGGTTAGTATGTTGGTCACACAGTCTGGAGTTTGGGGAAATCTGGAGTTTCCTCTGTGGAGTTTGCATGTTCAAAAATTTAGTACCAAGTCTGTGTAAATAAAATGGAATAAATAATAAACATTTGGTATTATTAATTAGCAGGAAGGCTTCACATGTAGCGAACTACACTGTTTGGGAATGTGCTCCATTTTGTGTTGTTTTGGTTACATTTTCTTTGCCCTACAAATGCTTCAGTAAGTGTTGACTGTCTGGATTTTTTTTTTCCCCCGGTTGGGAAAACTGGACAGGATTGTTATGTTTGAGGTGTGCATGGCAGTTGCTCTTATTCCCCCTTTTTTAATCGTCACTACTTTCTAATCACTTTGTCGGTTTTCATGCTATTTTTTATGCTGTGTTCACCTTGTTCATTCTGTTTAAAAGTGGAATATTCACACACACTGGTATTTGGGTTAGAAACCATCACTTTTATGTCTTTATTCAAATTCAAGTTAACTCACGATGCTAACTTGTGTTAACGCTAACTGGGTAGACTTCTCTGTTTATCAACTCACGAGCAGTCCAGCCTCCACCGACTGAACCCTCTTGTCATCCAGCCCGTGTGGTTAAGAGAGAGAGGACAGAGAGGAAAACAAGCACCTATGCACATGTCAATTTATCGAGACCGGCAAAATTATCCACTTTGTTTTTGTTGATTATTGTGACAGGCCTAGAATGAATTAATCAATAGTTAGGGGTTGTCATCTTTGCAGAGCAATATGGGCTCCCAGCTTTACAGTTCAGATCAGCTCCCTTTCTCTTCTCAGTGGGCAAAGTGAAGTTCATAAAAGCATGCTTGGATGTGTTTGATGTGGAACAAACCTGTCATACTTATTTGGGCTGAACTTGAGCCCAACATTAACCTCTGACCCTACAAATTTCTACCCTGACCTGTATATGCATATGTTCTCTCATTTGCACAACCTGAATACTTTTGAAACAAGATATATTTTCTTCAAGGGCAAACAAAAAAGGGTCTAATTGTGTGCACACACACACACACACACACACACACACACACACCATGAGAGCCATAAAGCAAACAAATAGGTCCTGATTGCAGGCAGACACACAATGGAAAGGATGGGGAGGAGGTGAACTTGTTTAGGCTTCTCCGACATTGTTCACCATTCACCCCCTCTGAAGGCAATACGCGGAATGTAAGGAATCTGCCAACCAACATGCATGTACGTCACACAAACACACACGCATACACATTTTTCCAGGGAGTCTGCAGGAGACTGGAAAGCTAATGGCCTCAATTTCTGTCTGGAGTGTATTTGTTTGTGTAAGATAACTCTTCTCTTACTCTTCTACTCCTGAACCTTTTGCATGCAAAAGGGTGGAAATTTGTCAAAACATTCACCTTTACTGTGTTGCTTGTGGTTGTATTTTTATAAATGTACCACATGGGTGTGCTGTTGTTAAGTTCCAAAGTTTTAAAATTACTTGAAATTTTGCACACCCACTGTAACTTAAGGACGGTTAGACAAATCACCACAGACTTTGGTACTGTACTGTGAGGATATGGGTGGTTTCGCATCAAAGCTTGGGATGTTGAGGGACTGTTTTGGCTGACACGTCTCTTCAACATCGGAACAGAACCTCTGGATTGGCAGACCAGGGTGGTAGTCCCCCTTTTTAAGAAGGCTGACCTTCCAACTATAGGGGATCACACTCCTCAGCCTCCCTGGGAAATTGTATTCCAGGGTGCTGAAGAGAAGGGTAAAAAACCTCGGCTACAGGAGGTGCAACGTGGTTTTCGTCCCGGTCGTGGAACACTGGACCAGCTCTACACCCTTGCAGTGGTACTGGAGAGTACATTGACGTTTGCCCAACTGGTCTACATGTGCTTTGTGGACTTGGACAAGGCTATTTGCAGAAGATATGTTCCTAGTGGCCTCATTAGACTGTGACTTTCAGCATTTACTGGGGCTTCTGTGATGAGCATCAGCACCTCCAAATCTGAGGCCATGGTTCTCAGTCAAAAAAGGGTGGATTGCACCATCCGGGATGGACATGAGCGCTTACCCCAAGTGGAGGAGTATCTCCGGGTCAATATGTGGTCATGAGCTTTGGGTTGTAACTGAAAGACGAGAAATTACATCGTGGTTAAAAGCGGCTGAAACGACTTTCCTCCATAGAGTGACTGAGCTGCTGCTCCTTCACAAGGAGAGGAGTCAGTTGAGGTGACTCGGACATCTAGTCAGGGTGCTTCCCGGACAGCTCCCTGGTGTGGTGTTCCGGACATGCCCAGCCAGGAGAAGGCCTGGAGCAGACCTAAGACACGCTGCAGGGATTTGGTCTTACAGTTGGCCTGGGAAAGCATTGGTGTCCTCCCATTGGAACTGGAAGAAATGGCCGGAGACTAGGAAGTCTGGACTTCCCAACTGAAACTGCTTCCCTGCGACCCGGACCCGGATAAGTGGAAGAAAATGGAATGGAATGATTAATATGAGACACTGGTATCCCCCAAGACTTTATTCCAGGTCCACTGAAAAGTATGCTTTTTGGCAGGTGGGTTTTCACCATCATTGACACATCCATGATATTTTTTCTAGGGCAGCAAAGTGACCTTGTAATTAGCACATAAAAACTGATCATTTCTGTGTGGGGTTTTGCATGTTTTCCTCGTGCTTGTGTGGGTCAATATAATTGGAGAGCCTGTGAGTGACAGGAGACAGGTCCACCGGGATAGGCTCCAGCCCCCCTGTGACCCTAATGAGGAAAAGCATTATAAATGGATGTGTAGATCTTTCTGCTCATCCATCAACAAAGCCCATTGTTTGGTCTAAGTTAATTTCAATTCAGGCTATTTTGTTCTCCAGACCTCACATCCTCTTATACCCGTCTTCTTTCATCAATTGTTTTTTTTTTGATGGAAAAAGCTCCCTCTTTTTCTGTGTCTTTGGCTCTTTCAGGCACTTTCAGGAAGTACCTCTGCATCCCCCTCATCAAACAATAACATCGTGGTACTCTTGGCTATTAGTTTAGCAGCCCTACACCACTTTATCTGCCCTCCACAATACTTCCTCTTTGACTGACTCACACATCCTGCAAAAGAGGGGGCAAGCGAAGCAGGCAAAGAATGACATGGGAGAGAGAGAGAGAGAGGGTGGGAGTGAGTGCAATGCCCGGCACAGGAGGGAGAAATAGTCATGTTTTGTCTTCCAGCGAGAAGAACGAGTGAGAGGGAAGACAGGAAAAGCAAACAGAGGGGATGTCAGGACAGAGAGGGGATGTGAGGACCGACACTTGGACTTTCCCTCTCAAACCTGGCCTGTTTTACCCCTGACGACGGACACATTGTCGCAAGATGCTTTTCCCACCCTGCGGTCATAGCGAGGCGCTCTTGTCGTACAGTTGAAGACACCCTGGAGAAGAAGAAGGGCAGATTCAGACCCAGAAAGCGAGCTGAGAGGCTCCATTGTTTTGGTCTTGTCGAGTGAACGCGTTGAACTTGACCTTTTGGCTCCTCACATTTTGCTGCCCGGGAGCACTTTGCCTGTGGATGCTTCGTCAATCCGGTGGGTTTGTCTCTCCGCTTAAAGTTCATCGTGACCACGAATGCTCTTATCATCTGTGTCCTTGTTGCTTATCTTGCATTTGTGTCTGGCATTGGCTGGGTCGCTGGCACTGAGACTGTTTGTGTGACTCAGATTATGCGCCTTGACCTTCGCGCAGTCAGCTGTTGCAGTCTCTGACTATGAAATGGGACATTCCAGCAGTCTTTCTTCATCTGACTGAATTTATCAGACTTTTTATGACTTTCATTCTTCAGTGTCTGCTATGTCTTGTGGCCTAATTGAATTTCCAGTGTGTTTGTGGACTCTAGAAACTCAAGGGACACACTTCCTTGCCCCACACAACTTTGGGCTCACTAGGTGCGTTCAAAAAGCCAGCATCAGCCAGCATTCTCTTGTGTTCCCTGGGTCTTGCAATAAAATAAAAAAAAAACAAGAAAAGGCCCAGAGACATTATGGAGCCTCCTTGGACGTGCCTGAATGCAAACTACACAAAAGTCTTTTTATACCCTTAAGTTGTGTCATCAAGGCACCCAGAGGGCAACGAGCATGCACGTTCAACAAGTCTGGAATTCACTGGCGCTTTTAAGTCCTCAAGAAACCACAGCAGCAGTCAGAAAATTCTAGAACTCGAACTGACCTTCTGTAAACAGCTTTTCCATTGAACAGCTTAAATGGAAGGAAGAGATGGTTCGTGTTTGTGCTTGTATATTTCCCACATACTGTATACACAGCGGCGGGACGGCGGTCGAGTGGTTAGACCAGGGTTCAATTCCACCCTCGGCCATCTCTGTGTGGAGTTTGCATGTTCTCCCCGTGCATGCGTGGGTTTTCTCCGGGTACTCAGGTTTCCTCCCACATTCCAAAAACATGCTAGGTTAATTGGCGACTCCAAATTGTGAGTGTGAATGGTTGTTAGTCTATATGTTCCCCTTTGATTGGCTGGCGACCAGTCCAGGGTGTACCCTGCCTCTCGCCCAAAGACAGTTGAAGTTCGGTACACTTCCTCTGTTCTGGTATGATTAGAATAATAGAATGACACACGTCAGGTCCAAAACACTTGATAATAAAAAATAAATAGGAATGCTCTAAATAATCACGGCTGCACGGTGAACTAGTGGTTAGCACACAGGCCACACAGCTAGGAGACCCGGTTTCGTATTGGATTCTGTGTGGAGTTTGCATGTTTTCACTGTGGGTTTTCTCTGGGTACTCCGGTTTCCTCCCACATTCCAAAAACATGCTAGGTTAATTGGCGACTCCAAATTGTCCATTGGCATGAATGTGAGTGTGAATGGTTGTTTGTCTATATGTGCCCTGTGATTGGCTGGTGACCAGTCCAGGGTGACAGCGATCACTTTACAGAGTCGAAATAATCAGAAAGACTGAAAATACACAAAGTTATAGCTAAATAACAGGAATAGAGTTCTGTCTCGATTTATGATTTAGTCTTCGATGACAATTGTCATCCAGTAATGTATGGACCGGTGTCACCTGTGCTGGTGTCTCCGCAGGCGCAGTGTCCCATTCATCAGGCCTCACTCCTGGCACCTGGCGAAGCTGTCCGAGCTGCCCTTACCGCCCCCGCCACCTCCACCCCCGTCTCCTCCGCCCAGCATCCCTCCCCCCGCTGATTCCCCCCCACTCCCTCCGCCTCCCCCTCCTCCACCTGCCATGCAGCTCCATCCTGGCGCTTACACACTAGCCTGGCACACAAGTGACCACAGGTGAGTCCTTCAAATTTCATGTATCTTTCAGACAGTTAATATATTCTATGGAGTACGGCTTACCGTGTTGGGAATTTTTGTCCCCCTCATAGCCAACAATTACCAGGAAACGGGTGACATCATTGTGTTTTAATATCAGCACCACCCACGCAGGAAGCCCCTTGTACTATTTTTAACCCTCTATGCAAACACTCCAGCGGCGATAGCCAATCACCTCTCCCCCGGTGAGCTGTTCTTTGTCTGAGGGACCGTGTTGACAGTTCTCAAATATTTTTTTTCATTGTGGTAAATGATTAATACATTTATCATGTGGCTTTCTTTGGGTTCAATTCTCACACTGCTGCCTCTGCTGCTGTGATAATTTCATCCAGAATATGTGCCACAAACCTCATGTTTTAAGTGACCGTGTCAGAAACATCATTGGGGTGCTTGCACAACCTAGACAGCGGTTGTGGTGAATCACAACCGCATTGCTGGAATTTAACAAGCCATCACGGTCAAATACAGGTCCAGTCTGTTGGACAAAGTGATACAATTTTTGTCGCTTCTGCTAGGTTTTTCACACCACTCTATTATTATGGCAAAAGAAGAACTTCTGTAGTCATATTTGTGTTATGATCTCAGTTAAACTGTGGATCCTTTAGAGGAAACGGGAACTTCAGTGTTTGTATTGTGACTCACAATAAGATAAATAGCCCTTATGTCTTTGTTCTTTATCAATGCTTTACTGTCTTTCGTCTGATAGGAATCAATGATATCATGCACCTCTTTCATACTGAATTGGGATAATGATGGCAATATGTGTGTGGGAATGTACACAATGGCATGTAACTCCTGACAAAGAAAGGAAGACATCCAGTAAACTGTACTTGTGTGGGACCTTTTGTACACTCTTTCGTTTGTGTGTGTGTGTGTTTGTGTTGGTAGGCCAAAAAGAAATCCGCTCCATCTGAACACACACACACCTTATTTCGTGCTGATTCTGCCTGCGTCAACTGTCTCTCTGATGTTCTACGCCACGCCTCATTGGGCAGGAGTTACTGTCATATCCTGTCCAGCTCCTGTCTCATTTCCTCTCTTCCTCCTGTTCTCATCCAGGTCAAATCTATACAGCAGCCCTTGCTTTCTCATTCATCGCTCACTTCCCCTCACAGACAATTTTCTCACGCAGGACGATCATGAGTTACCCAATAGAAATGTCATAAAAGCAGCGGTGACCTATGAAATTTGGATAGATTTTGTGGAAACTCTTGGATTTCTCACATCCATGCATGGATTAGCAAACCACAACCTTATGACTTTTGGCATATTCTCAGGCCGTTAACCTCAAGTGGAAATCGTAAGATGATAGTATTACAGCCAGGATGCAGGGGGTTGACGTCTGAGATGTTTTGGCTTTGCCGCTTGCTCTGTTGTGCGACCACAGGGTTCACCACATGTAAATCCACACTGAATTCACCATGGTTCTTGGTAAGTACTTATTTTGATATTTTAGGGTTAATGTTAGGGATATTGATCATTTATATAGATGGAAACTTTACTGATCACCAAGAGACACAAGTAATAATGTTCAAAAAAAGATACTGTTGCTGTAATAAAATTATTTTTGAAAAGGAAGAAAGAGAAAAATATGAATAATAAGAGGATATGGAGAATTAGGTGAGGACTTAAGAGAACTGAACTTTAGGCGGTGGAAGTTGATGATGATCACCCTGCAGTGCTCTTTTAAAAACACCCACATGACGACTTTGGCGTTCTAAGGAGGGATTTAAAGCAGATTCTCCAGTGGTCTCTTATTAGAAGAATTATTTCATTGTTGTTTCTTGGGAAAACGTTTTGAGAATGGATACTACTTGTATGAAATCTTCAAAAATGGAGGAGGAGTTTGGGTATCAATACTTGATGGTAAAAAGCGTAGACTTCCATCTGGAAGAATAGATCCTTTTATTTTTTATATTTGAATGGTAGTACATTTGGACATGTTATAAAATACCAAATTGCATCCCTTCTCAATCTCCTTGCAGTGACTTGCCCATGCAGTGGGGTCAGCTGTCCAGGCCGTACTCATCCACCGATCGTAGCAGTTCCCTGGGCTCCATGGAGAGCTTGGATACGCCCACACCCGTCACACAGCCTTACTCTGACTCCCTCGGTTCGCCTGTTGACCCAGCACTCTTCAACAACAAGAGAGACTCCGCCTACAGCTCCTTCTCTGCTAGCTCAAACACCTCCGACTACGCTACAGTGCTGCTCCGACCTGGTGAAGTGTGCTCCATGGACAACTTGCTTCAAAGCTTGGGGCCGTCTTGTCCCGGCTTTGCCGGTGGGGATGGCGGAACGCTAGTTAGTACATCCGGTGAGGCCGTGGATGTGGAACATCTGATTGGACTGAAGTCCATGTCACTGACCAGGCCAAGGCTCAGGCCTGTAGAAATAAAAGAGAGGCCCTCCTCCTGTTCTTATGAGGAGGAGATGAGGTCAGGAGACTGTGATATAAATGGTGAAAGTGGAATAGAAGGAGAAGTGACTCCCACTCAGCCTCCACATAGAAAGGACAGTTTCAACACAACCAGGAGTTGTTCTAATGTGTCAAACAAACGCTGTGCTTCAGCTCCTATTGAAATGTGCCGTGTTCCTTGTTTCTATAAGGATGATATGTCGTCTCCAAATAGTGAACCGGGAACTCATAATGGTTTCCTTCAAGTCCAAGAAGGCAATACTGGACATTTAGGATCCTGCTATAGCCAAAATGAACAACTTGGTTTTAATACGAGTGCTCAAAAGGACTACAGTGACGAAACAGAGCACCTCTCAGACCTAGGTGTGTTATCTGTGGTTGCTTCAGACCCCACAGTGGATGCTCAGGGGCATACTCGTGTCATACACTCTCAGACCAAGCATCCTTTTGCTGGTCTGCATCAGCAAAATGACCCTAATGTCCCACAACTTCAGTTTTTGCAGTGTCACAGTGACAACTCCTCACTAGAAACTTCTAGTCAGTCAGATCCCTCATGTAGCACCAAGTCGTCCCCTTTACCACCAGGCTTAATGGAGAACCAAGAACCTTCAAACAATCTTTCTTTGGAACCACCAAACAAATGGGACGGAAACCACTGCTCAACCCCTGGATCTGTGTTCTTGGAGGAGGGCGCGATGGAAGAAACGAGAATACAAAGCAACTCCCTCCCTCTGATTCAGCATCATCCCTGGAGCCGCTCTGTGAGTGTACCCGAAGAACCAACAGGGACATCAGTGCAGGGTATCCTGGTTTCTGACCAAATACTCGGAAGAGATTTTCAGCCTCTTAGTGCTGCTGTCAGTGTTGATACCTTAATGGAAGAGCAAACAGCAGGCGAGAGCAGACGTGGAGAAAAATCTGAGGACAATACCTCGATCAAGGCCACCATGAAGAAGTCATCCAGGAACCATCGTCGAAACCGTCGCCATAGTGAACGCTTTGCAACCAACCTTCGAAATGAGATCCAGAGGAAGAAGGCTCAACTGCAGAGTAGCCGTGGCCCTGGAGGGTTACTCTCTAGTGGTGAAACTGTCCAGGAAGAGGAGGGTTCAGACCTCCACTTGGAGCCTGAAGAAGCAGAAAGTAGAACCAAAGTTGTGTTTGCCCCAACTGTTAGTGCAGCGGAGACAGCAGTAGATGAGAAATCAAACTCTTCATGTCGGATAACCTGTGGTGATCCGCCTGCTCAACCTCCATCCACAACTACAGCCATTCAGATTGTGGACCCAGGAGTGCCTAATTTTGGTGTTGGCATTCGAGTTGTGGAGGAGCCAGCTCCTGCAGGCAAAGCTCGCCGCTGGCGTTGGACTCCTGAGCATAAGCTCCAACCGGAACCAGAACCAAGCAAACTGTATGGAGTTGTTGGAGAGAGCATGTTAGGGGCGACCCAGTCAAAGCATGGGGTCTGTGCCTTTACCTCCTCTTCCACCCACTCAGGTGGTCGCTCCTCTTCCTGCTCTCGGATGGAGGAGTCTGACATCCTTCCATTTGCAGACAGAAGGAAGTTTTTCGAGGAGACGAGCAAGTGCGTTGCAGCATCAACAGTATCTAGTCTGTTGGGTCGCACACAGAGAAAGTCCCAGGAGGTGGAGCATGTTCAGTACAGACACCAAAGGAGATACTCCTACCAAGGGGGGCTACAGCAAGAAAAACTAAACCCAATGGAAGCCAGGAGGCCATCAGTGTGTACCAGCCAGGAGACACAGCGGGAGAAGGAGATGGACCAAATGAAGGAACGGGAGGGAAGAGCCAGAGTACAAGAGAGGGATGAAATGTTGCAAGAAATAGAGATGCAGCAGGAGAAGGAAAGACAGGAGAGGGAATTCGAAATGGAACGAGAGAGGCTCAGGGAGAAGGACAGAGAGGAGAGGGTGAGACGGTGGGAAATCGAACGTGAAATGGAGCTCGAGTTTGAAAGGGCAAAGGAGAAGGAATATCTTAATAAAGAAAGTGAAGAAGAACTGGAGCGACCAAAAAATGCTTTTTTCATCAGTTCTTGCACCAGAGAAAGAAATCAGGACTTTCATGACCAGAACGTGCATCCCAAGCATTGCGGCACAAGTCTCATCCAGCGATCTGCATTCTACCCAGTTAACCAACCTTCACAGCCATCTTTGGACACGAGGAGTTACACCCCGACACAAGTAAGTCTCACTTCTTTGAGTTCACTCCATTGAGTTAATGCGGTTCGTCAAGTCAACTTTTGATGGGAGCCTGATACCATGTAATCTGCACAATAAACAGCTTCATAGGTTTCATAGACAAAGAAGTGAAATGTCAACTGATGAGTAAAATATCAATCAGTTGATGGCAAACGAGTTTGGCTGCAGGACACCCCATTACCTCTTAAAGGGGAACTATACTTATTTTGGAATTTTGCCTGTCACACAATCCTTATGTGAAACATGACCACGTATTTCTTTCCCTTTCCTGTGCATTGTAGTGTGAGAAAACGTACGTCTTGGGAAATACTGTACCTATTTTGACGCAAGAGCCCTCAGAAAAAACTAAAAAACAGCTAACATGAAAAACTATATTTATCTCGCGGACTAACAACGCGTCGTTAATTGCTAGTCTCAGCGTCATTTACAGACAGAAGAATGGATAATTTTGCTATAAAGACTCAACAAGATGCTTGTTTGCTGTCAGCATGTTTTACCTGCACACGTGTTGTGTTTGAACACAGAGCCATCCCAATGAGAGCGGACATCGTAAGTGTTGTCGCTGTATCTATGCTGGTCTCATTGACAGAACAAACATTAGTAATTTTAGGTTATCACATGGTTTGTGCCAGTATCAGCCTGAGACCGAATCAGCCAGTATCAGCCCGAGACCGAAGGTTTCAGTTGTCAAACAACCAATCAGAGAACAGAACATTTTCTGGAAACAAAATTATGTCTTTTGATTAAATAGTACGTGATAATAAGCTCATAATTATAGGTTATCACATGGTTTGTCTGGTATCAGGCCAGGTATCATGCCCCCAAGTGTCAGTAGCTGATACCGGTCACGCGGGGGCATGATACTGGGCCTGATACCAGACAAACCATGTGATGATCTAATTATCACGTACTATTTAATGAAAAGACCATTTTGTTTCCAGAAAATGTTCAGTTTATTACATGTATTATATCTAAATAGTGTAAACACAACAATTGCAAAAGTATTTCAACAATAATATTTATATATCAACAGTCTTATCTTATCAATGTCTGACAATTAAAGTTCCATTAATCAAGTTTGGGTTTTTTGGTGACTGGAGAAGCACTAAGGCACTAAGCACTCGTGCGCTGTTCTCTGATTGGTTGTTTCACGGGCACGATACCAGAGCAGCGCGCTCTGAGTGGACAGCTACGGGGGCTGATACTGGACATGGTTAAACTCTATATTTTATCAGTATCACTGCCCTGGGCTTTGACACAGTATCATTTTGGCCTTTTCCCGTATCATTCATGGGCGGTTTCTAGGGTACAGGGCCAATTAATACTGTAGTATGTGATAAGTGTGTGTATCAGTGCCCATGGAAAAAAGGTTTCGGTAGTGTTTTAAATCATCAAAATGCATCAAGATACTGCAACTAGACATGTTATCATCAGTGTACGTGTTAATGCATGATCACAGTATGGATATCAAACCATGCAACGCTGTGAAAGTTTTTTTTTTTAGAGAGCTTCACAGTCTAATCCCAATGGCAGCATTGTAAGCTACGTCTTATTAACTCGTTTTCTCCTGTTATAATGCACAGAAAAGGGAAAGAAACATGTGTTCATGTTTCAGGATTGTGAATGATTGGCGAAATTCCCCCAAAAGTGCAGTTCCCCTTTAATGACAAGCGATGACCCATATTGTGGGATGTGTCGAAATGTGGAAATTTTTCAACTCAAATTTTGGATGGCTCAAAACACCGGCTCCCTGTGACACCGTGAGTTGGACTTCCTTATATGTGCCGTACAAGCTGAGTGGGACCATTCACAGCTGTGTGGGCGTGCCTCAAGGCGGGCCATTGGTGGAATAAATAAATAAAAACAGACAGTACGGTTTATTGCATGTAGCTGCTCTACAGGAGTCCCCAACTCAATACAAAGGACCAAAAATGAGCATCATAAGTCCCCTTTAACAATTACAGAATATATAGTTACCAAGCATCGCAGTCATTCTATGACTTGGCCATGTGTAAAATGTGGCCAAACTCTTCCAATCGTGCCAATACAGTGGAAGTGTACCGAAATTCATTGCAGATTAGCGGTGTGAAGTGGGCCCAAACACACTACGATTTAGTACGCCCCTTAAGCATTTCTTGAAATGGTCTGAAACAAAAATAAATTCCGGCCCGAGTACTGCTTTCTCAGTGCAAGCCGCTGTCTTCAAATGTCATCATTTTGAAACAAAGACATTGCAGCTGCGTGGTATTAGATGGTGCTATTTCCCCTGAAATGAACTGACCAGCACCAGAGAGGGTCTGAGCCCGTCCAAGTGGCTTGTGGTTGATCTGTCGGTTTGAAGTTACGTCTTGTATCCTGCAAGCGGTAAGAATCTGAATGTGTTTTGATTGAAAACTCTGCGGATCATTGAAATACTTTTAACATGGTGGTGGTTTTGGTCTATTTTTTTTTTTTTACCACAAACCGATGATTGAGGGCGCTTGGAGGGAAGGGAAAGGGGGATTCGTCCTTATTTGAACTCTTGATAGTACTTCCTGGGAACCTTTTCAACCAAATTATGACGCTAACATTGTATACCTTATATCACCATTGACATTGTCAAAGGGAACGCCCATTTCCCTTTGCCGGGAACACTTCTCACCAGCTGGATTCTTTGTGGTGTAATTACTTTGAAATGTTCTACTCAGGCGCAGTATCCTGCCTGGCAACAGGAAACAAGCAAGCTGAACAGGAAGTACAGCTTGACGGAGAGGTGAGACACTTCCTTTTCATATAAACAAATACTATGTAATTTGTGGGCTCCATTGTCCACTATATGTCTGATTCTGTTTTTCTGATGGAGAGAGAGAGGGAGGTCAAAGCATCTTTTGGGTCATCTTTGTCTTGATTGTTCCTAAGTGAGTCCCTGGAGACTTTGGGGTTGGGGAGATTTGGCAGAAAATCCTGCTCAGTCATGCTTGGCTGTCGTCTGGCCGTAATGAGGTTTAAGTGGGCAAAAGCAATCATCCGTGCTTAAAATATGACCTTAATGATATGTGGCTGTGCGGGGGATTCCTGTTTGTTAGCATTCACGCCACATGGGCAGATACAACTACATTGACCTCAACCAAAAACCTGCTATTCAGCATGCAAAGCCCTGCAAATTCATATTTTTGATTACATGTTTTTTTTTCTCTCCGAAAAGTAGGCGTTTTTTTCCTCTGAGAACACCTGAGTTGGTTATAATGTATAAATATGTGATAATACAGGTAAAATGTACAGCATAAATGTATGTATCACTATTAAAAAGGCCCACAATTTTGACATGTTTGTCACTTCATGTGTTTTTTTTGTGAAGCACTGAGATTTCGCACTTTGTTCTACTGTCCTTGAATGCACCATGGTTGTTGTGAAATGCAAAATTATTTCTCCACATCTTAGGGACTACACCAGTTGGAGGCGAGAACAACACAGAGAGGCTCCCCACCAGGGATCATGGACCCCCAGACGGTTGGACAGTTGCAATGGACACAATGTGGCCCCCCTGCCAGCGCCTCTCTCCGTCAGGGGACGCGCCATGTCCGAAAACGATATCCGCTTCCCCAACAGTCAGCACTGGATGCCGTCGCATACCTCCGCTGTCAATCAGACACTGACCGACGTCAAAGAACGAACAGCTGACGTCCGGGGGGAGGTGGAACACAGCGCACAGTTGACCCACAGGAAGAAAAACCCACCTCCGAGACCACCGCCCCCCAAGTGGGAGCAGTTCCACCGCAGGCATGCGTCCCAACACATGGTGTTCTGCTCTTCTTCGACTGCACCTCCTCAACATACCTCCACAGAGCATCTGAATGCTGAACCGTGCCGACAGAGGTCATACAGCCTCCCCCCGCAGAGACAGGAAGTGGCAGAGAACTGCCCGCGCTGTAGTTGCAACCAACCTCGGCCCCCAGAACCCGCCTTTTCCCACATCCCATCCAGTTGCCAACAGTTCCCAGAGCCCTCCATTGCCCAGTTCAGTCCCATGTTTTCCAGGCGGGCCTTCAGGCCTGTGGCCCCACCCACCAGGGAGCGGGAGGGGAACTTAGCTGCCATGTACTTCCAACAGCCCGAAAGGGTGACAACACCCCCTCAAGCACCTGGGAGCCTGTGCCTCAACAGTCTATTTGAGGCAGACACCAGTCGTAGTGATCTTCACAAGCCTCCGCCGGGCCAGAGACCTGGCGCTGTGTGGGACAGAACGCCCTCTCCCAGAATTCATAGCAATAATGCACTTCCACCTGTCTTGGAAGATGGATGCCTTGGTAGTGTGTTGACTTCTGAGCCCTTCTCTGTGCTGGACTACAAGCAGCAGCAGCAGCAGAGTCTTGACCTGCCAAGGCCCCCAGAAACTGGAACCGAATCGGAGATGACCCGAAGCCCCAGCCCCGCGCATAGCATGGAGGCAGAACTGGATGTCCCCTTGGAAACAGACATCGACGACTTCCAGGAGGATGAGAGACTCCCTGTGGAGGATGACCTGTTAACCAGCGAGCTTCCTTGTTTTGCGCTGCCCGTCAACGTCTTGGAGACAGATATCGACACTTTGCCGGACCCACAAGCCGCGCCAGTGGGCGGAACCAGAAGAGATGAGAGCGGCTCTGTGGAGGAAGAGCTGGAGAGCTGCAGGGAGGGACTGAGCCTGGAGGAACTCTTCCTCCACAATAGCAAGGGGGAGACAGGCACGGAGAGCTGGAGGGGAACATTTCAGAGTGTGGAGCACAACACTGACAGCTTGGATAGGTAATGTGTGTGTGTGTGTGTGTGTGTGTGTGTGTGCATGCGCCTAAGACCATGGCAAGGCTCTTTCCACAAACAGATTACCCGCATCATCTCATACTAGCTTGTGAACAAGAACTATTTTGGTGTTTTCGTCAGGCGGTCCGGCACGAGCTCCAGCTGTTCATCCTATTACAGCACATCAGCTGCCAAGGCTCAGCTCCTGTCCCAGATGAAGGACTTCAGTGATAACAAGGAGCATGAAGAGGATGACGAGCTCACCTACAAGGTGGCCGCAATGCATGTCCTACATCTTCTGCATGTCTTCTTGTCTTCTGTTTTGTTCCCTTGATTCACCTGAATGTGTTTGCCATGCGCAGAGACAGTTGATGGAGAGCCTGCGCAAGAAGTTGGGGGTCCTGAGGGAAGCCCAGCGTGGACTTCAGGATGACATCCGTGCCAATGCGCAGCTGGGCGAGGAGGTGGAGAGCATGGCGGTGGCGGCGTGCAAGCCCAACGAGGTGGACAAGTTCCGCATGTTCATCGGTGACCTGGACAAGGTGGTCAGCCTGCTGCTATCGCTGTCGGCCCGCTTACTCAGGGTGGAAACCACGCTGGACACGCTGGACCCAGATACCGATGAGGACGAGAGGGTGAGGAAGAAGGACAAGAAGCTCACTCAAAAACTGATTGTGTAGAACATATTGAATCTCTTCTTCTTCTTCATTGGCTGCTGTGTAGCTCCCCCTGCTGGAGAAGAAGCGCCAGCTCATGCGGCAGCTCTCAGAGGCTCAGGATCTGAAGGACCACGTCGACCGCAGGGAGCAGGCTGTCAGCAGGGTTCTGGCACGTTGTCTCTCCCCGGACCAGCACAGAGACTATAGGTACCATATAATATCAAAATATTTTCAAAAAACTGCATACATTTTACACATTTTTGTCTCCTTTAGCCACTTTGTGAAGATGAAGGCCGCCCTGCTGGTGGAGCAGAGACAGCTGGAGGACAAGATCCGGCTGGGAGAAGAGCAGCTGAGGGGTCTAAGGGAGAGTCTAGGGCTGGGCCTTGGTCTGGGAATGGGAATGTCGATGGGTTATGGACAGTTCTGACTATTTATTCCTTTTTAAAGCACAAATGTAAGTAGCATTCAAAGGTGCATGCAAAGACCCTGAGGTTCTTGGACCAAAACTAAACTGCACCAACATCTTAAAAACACTCTGGTTGCCATGCACACAATCGACTATTACAAAGGAGCGTGCTCAGAACTTTCAAGTATATTCACGACTTTAAGAACACTTGCCATGATGTGCCTGCTAGATGTACTGTAAGACACTACACTTGTGTGGATCTCACGACCAAAGAGGTGTTTTTTTTTTTTGGTGCTTCACATTTAGAAGTTTTCTTCAGTATTATTTTTGGTTTTGTTGCTGGCTGACACCCTGCAATTGTCTATAACATCATATTTTGTTTGTATTTTGAAGCTATTTACTGTGTGGAGTTTGACACTCTGGTCACATACATGTACAGAAAACCCTTTTGTGTATAGTGTACACATCATGTATATAGAGGATTTCAATAGACTGGAATGGCTTGTATGGAATGCTTCGAAAAAGTAAGTGTATATTTTGACCTTTTGCTATTTTCCAATTTTGTAACTGCACGAGTTCACAATTTAGAGAAACAAGTTTGGTCAGGACGGAATTGAGCAATTAAGCAATCAAGGCAGGCAAGTTTGTGTCCTTTGTGTTTGTTATCCAGCCTTCATCATCCATTAAACTTTTACAAAGCGCCCGCTGTCCTCCTCTGCCTCCACCTCCTGGTGATTTGTGATCTGGGCCAAAGTCCCCCGAAGCTTTAAGCACCAGCACTGACCCTTGGACGGGGGCGGTTTTAGTTTCAGTAAATCAAGTTTAGGAAGGGTTTTATTGGATGTATTTTGTGGAACGAATATGCACTAAGCCAAGATTTGCAATCAAACTTGTTCATTTTGGCCTTTTGAAATGTTTTTTTCTGTTTAATTGTCATTCATCACATAGCTGTTTCTTTGTAAATAGCATTACAAAATTCCTACTTTCTGAGGATGCGATAAATATCAGTATTTTAAACTCCCTGTAGGTCTCATTGCTGTGATATATATACCTCCTGTGTGCACTGTGCTGAAATTGATTCCCTCCAGGGGTGTTTTTTTTCCGAATGGGGGGTCCTTAAGTAAATACAGCCAAGGCCAAATGGAGGTTGCCGGATGATCCGAGCTCGGCGGGAGACAGAGGCTTGCGGTGCAGAATTTAAAGGGTAACATGCAACTTCTTTAATGTCAGTGTGACACTTGAAATGTCCATTCTGCATAGTGATTGTTCTAATACAGAATATTGATAATGACTTTCTATGGTAAATCAACTATCGGGTACAGTTCCAATGGAGGTCAAACAAGATGGCCTTTCATTTTGCATCTAATTGCTAGATGTTTAAATAGCTTTCTCTAACCATGAATTCAGCATGGCCCGGAGGTGGCATTATGCAGAAAGCAGGAAGTGGGGAGGAGGAGGCCCTCTAAAAACAAAAGTCTGTGGGACTGTGGGTCAGGAAATGTTTACAGTGGGCTGCAAAAAGATGAATGACTGGGCAGTTGACAGCTTGGGAAAAGGAGCAAGGTTCACTAACAAAAACATTATTAATGACTTAGTTTACTACGTATCAGACTATATATTTTGTTTCATATTTATCTAATCCTACATTTTTACTATTTCTTCGTGAACCCTGCATAAACGACAAAAAATACAATCAAACGCTTCAATAAATTCAACAATGCTGTTTTATAAAACATCATGTGACTACGTAAACAATGTGTTAATATGAAGGAAAACAACAATCCACGGAGAAAAACACTAACAGGCGCTAAGGCGATGGTCGCTGAATCGATCTGCTCCACTGACCTAGATGGAGACGCGCCGATAGCTCTGAAATAGATTGTTTTTCCTTGACGTAATGTTGAGCTCTGTGGAAGCCGAGAAGCTTTTCCGCAAGTTGCCTTCAGAATAAAGTAAACGTATGAGCAGAATGACATAACTTGTACAGCGGTACACGCGAAATTGTGCAAGCATCCATCCATATACAAACATATACATACATATATATACATGCATTAAATTTATGTGTCGCTACCACAAGACAACCCCGATGTTTCTTTTATTTTGACGATTATATCCAGCTGGTAGCTTCACTAGCGGAAATTGAATGTTAGCTAGCTTGATGCTAGGTGTTTGCAGTCCTGACTTCTAAGTAGCAAAACAACGTAACGGCGGACTATTCCACTCTTTTTTCGTAAAAAAATGAGATAAACCCAGTACTATGTGTGACGCGAACTCGTTTTGGAAGTCGAGCGAATATATCTGAGCTGCTCAAGTCTACATTTCAGTGTTTTTTGTTTGTGTTGACATAAGCAGCAATAGAGGAGGCTCTAATCCGAGTCACAAGACTAACGCGGGCGGTCTTGTCCTACAGGTAAGATTGGCCTTTAAATGTACCATTCATCAAGCTATCGCACATTATAATGTAAATGTTAGCATGTTCGCTCACAATTTGGATGACGAGCTTTGTTCAGACACACACGCACGCCGCGGGAGGAGCACAACATTTAAATAATTTCGCAAATGTCCCGGAAGTGGACACACACTGTCATCGAATGAGTTAACAGTCAATACAGACACTTGTCTTCAGATTATAATGACGGTAAAATGAGCCACTTTTGGTCTGGTTGGCGTCGTGGAAGTGGTGCATTTGGAGGTAACGACACAGGGCTAAAACTTTCGTCTCCTTGGACATTAAAGTGTGTTTGTTTGCGTGTGCGTGTGTCATCAGGCGCGACGGCGATGGAGCACCGTGGTAGTTACAGTGGAGGTGGAGGTAGCAGCAGTGAAGACGATGATGATGAGATGGTGGACCTCGCCGGAGCAACGCTGGACTTTTCTTCCACGGATGACGTCCCCCCACTCAGCTCAGGTAATAACACTTTATTTAAGAAAAGTGATAAAACTTAAACGAATTTCTTTTCAGGGACATATTTTACGCTGCAAATGCACATACAAATTCCATGCTGTGAAAGGAATATGTTGCAAAATTCTTGTCAAACATCATCCCTGTTTTTAGGAATCTACTGAAAAAAAGACACAGGTCAAAGATCCTAGATATCCTGGGAATGTTCAGCGTTTTTTTTAGGACCTACTGCAAAAATACTACATATCCTCTTACAATGAGGAAGTGCTCTGCTGTTTTTAAGGACCTACTGCAAAAACACGAGTCAAAGATCCTCTATATGAGTGGTTCTCAAACATTTTAAGTCACAAACCCCTTCAGAAATTAGATCTGAAGGTACATACCCTACTCCTGCACACTTAAAACACAAACCTTTTTAATTCACTTAAATATTGAACATAATTAATTGGTTAATGAATTTATTTTACAATACTTCCACATCAAAATTTAGTATTGTACAGTTTCACATGAGCACTGATAGGTAATTATACTACATTTCTTGTATTTCAATTTGATGTTGTTATCCTTCCTTTTGAATGGGCTTTGCTTTTTTATCCACTTGTATTGGTTATGGTTCAAGTCTGCATATTTAATACGAAATTGAAGGGGAAACGTTTCACATTCATAATAAAGCAGTATCCAAAGTAAAAAAAACAACAAAGAAAAAGCATACAATCACTCTTAATGCACAAATTAATCATCCAACCTACTTATTTGTTCATATGATGCACACAAAGCAATGAGCGACTTCATGCTACGTCTCATTTCTGCTCCGTTCTCCTTGTGGTGTGAGGCATTCAGGGTCACTGGTAATTTGTTTTTCATTTTCACGTACCCACTTTGGGAACCATGCTTTAATGTTAAATAGAGGCTGACAGGAAAAGACTGAGTACTTTAATCTGTCACTTTTTTTTAACACATTGGTCTGTGACCAAGAAGTCTACTGATAAGATGTGCGTGCGTGTCACATGCTTCTAACTCTTGGTCATGCATCTGAATAATCAGTTACTTGCCGTGGTTGCTCTCGGTCACACTTTATCAGCCTGTGGTAGCTCAACTTATTATTTTTTATATGTTGTTTAGTGGGCTGTACGGCGGTTGAGTGGTTAGCGCACAGGCCATACAGCTAGGGATCCGAGTTCGGCCATCTCTGTGGGGAGTTTATGTGGTGTGACACCACCATGAGATGTACATCACTGTTTGGGTTTTTCTTTTGTTTTTTCCCTCCTGAGGTTGTCCTTTTTTTGTTGCCGAGCAGGTCTGACGCTCCGAGCTTGTAGAACCTGTTGTACACTCCTTGGCATGTGCTGTTCGGCAAAAGAAGTGGCTTTGTTTAGCCTGAGTTTATCATGGCCACACTGCAACTAACAATGAAGGATTCATTCATTCATTCATTTTCTACCGCTTATCCTCACGAGGGTCGCAGGGGGTGCTGGAGCTATCCCAGCTGTCTTCGGGCAAGAGGCGGGGTACACCCTGGACTGGTCACCAGCCAATCACAGGGCACATATAGACAAACAACCATTCACACTCACATTCATACCTATGAACAATTTGGAGTCGCCAATTAACCTAGCATGTTTTTGGAATGTGGGAGGAAACCGGAGTACCCGGAGAAAACCCACACATGCACGGGGAGAACATGCAAACTCCACAAAGAGATGGTTGAGGGTGGAATTGAACTCTGGTCTCCCAGCTGTGAGGTCTGTGCGCTAACCACTCATCCGCCGTGCAGCCCAGTTCACAACAATCAATATTGATACCAAGATTGGAATCGATATTACCGATATTTGGATCATTAGATCATCTGCCCACCATTAACGTTTGGTGCTCTTGAAAGGCGTGGTGGAGAAGACCATAATGTATCTTGCTAGATTTTCAATTTGAGTGGTGGAGCTTTATTTAATTTAAATTTACACAAGACCTGCACAAGATGTTGTCACCATCCGAAGGTGAACAACGTCATAAAGCACAGATGAACGATTAGTGTGAGCCAGTCACTGCTGCTGCAGAAGAGTTTCGTCCAGTTGTGGTCTTGTTAGCTATGTTTGGGACCAAGAGAGCAGCTAGTGAAAGAGGAACTGGGGGAATGCGGTGAGTGTGATGGCGGAATAAGGCTGATAAAAGGTGAACTCTACACTCTCAAATGAGATGCAAAGGTCATTAAGTCTTGTGGAGATCCTGGAGAAGGGCTGCCGGTCTTCCTCTGTAAGATCCTTTGGGGCAAACATTCAGCGTTTTTTGCTGTGTAAGACAAAGTTTGCTAAATTCAACTACATGCTGGAAAGAGTGCTTACACATTATAGTTATTGTGAGCTTTGGTTTATTTCTGTTGTTTGCCAGATGAAGAGAAAGAGCATAACACAACCCAAACGAAAATAACAATGTATGTTGCTGCTGCTGTTGTTATGGCTACTAAGCACCACCTGATTCCCTCTCGCTCCCTGAGGAGGTTACGAGGACAGCAGCAGCAGCAGAGGCGGTGCGATGAACGGAAATGGCCCCAGCCATCTTGTGGACCCACTGGAGGACCCGCTTCCTGGGGTGGGCACCTACGAGGACTTCAACACCATCGACTGGGTCCGGGAGAAGAGCAAGGACCGTGACAGACACAGAGAGGTAGCTGTGTTGTGAAATCTCATGAAGTCCAGTGCACACACAAACCCCTCATTATGAGCTGAAATTGCTGAGTAAAATCGGGGTAGAATTTCTGTATTCTTTAACCAGATCTCCTCCACTTGCTTCATTGTTTTTCCAAGCAATCTATGAATCAGACTGCATAATTCAGCTAAATTGCAAACTAACAGTTTTTCTTTTTACTTTGTCTTTATTATTTACATTATTTCTCTTGGAGATGAATAAAGCATATGTCTTTTCTTGGTATGCAGATCACCAACAAGAGCAAGCAGTCGATTGTGGCTCTGCTGCTCAGCATCAGCGATGCCTTCTCTGGATGGCTGCTCATGCTGCTGGTGGGACTCATGGCAGGTAACGCTCAACGTCTCATACACACCATGCACTTGCACATTTTGGGGGTAGCGTCAAAAATAGTCATAAAATTGTTAATGAATATAATAAATTATTTCATAAATACATTATAGTAAATAGGCGGCACGGCGCTCGAGTGGTTAGTGCGCAGACCTCACAGCTAAGAGACCAAGGGTTCAATTCCACCCTTCACCCTCGGCCATCTCTGTGTGGAGTTTGCATGTTATCCCCGTGCATGCGTGGGTTTTCTCCGGGTACTCCGGTTTCCTCCCACATTCCAAAAACACATGCTAGGTTAATTGGCGACTCCAAATTGTCCATAGGTATGAATGTGAGTGTGAATGGTTGTTTGTCTATATGTGCCCTGTGATTGGCTGGCGACCAGTCCAGGGTGTACCCCGCCTCTCGCCCGAAGACAGCTGGGATAGGCTCCAGCACCCCCCATGACCCTCGTGAGGAAAAGCGGCAGAGAATGAATGAATGAATTATCGTAAATTATTCTGCAAACTTTGTATTTCCAAAATCCATGTTGTGCATAAAAATCAATTACAGTACAAAAATTGCCGTGAACGTCACATTCAGTTGTTGTCATCACAGGCGCCAACAGATGGGGGACAAGCGAGTGTTTTCGTAACTGTAATGTAAAATCAGAGCGAAAATGTCGCATACATGCTCTATTCTCGCATGTAGACATTTCCGAAAATGTTATTACGTACTAAGGTCGTCCATCACGAACAAAAGTTCAAGATACAACCAAAAAAAGATGGCTGTTGAACCTGTCTCTCTCATCGAGTGGAGCTGTATGGTGTTTCACTTGGAAGAGACGCACACACGCAAACAGCATGCGCAAACCTGAAATGTGTGCACAGCTGCACTCAACTTGATAAGTCAGGAAATGGATAGGGTTCTGTAAAGAAAAATGGAGTTCAATTCCTCTCTCCCTCTGTTCCCTTAGGCGCTCTGGCTGGTGGCATCGACATTGCGGCCCACTGGTTGACGGACATGAAGGAAGGCGTGTGTCTTGTGGGCTTCTGGTTCAACCACGAGCACTGCTGCTGGACCTCCAACGAGACCACCTTTCAGGAGCGTGACCGATGTCCACAGTGGCAGAGCTGGGCCGAGCTCATCACAGGGACCTCGCAGGTAGAATATATGTATCATGATTATCGTTATTATTATTTGAATTCATGACATATCCAATGCATAAATTGTATGATTGCATGATAGTAAGTGCAACAAGCTCTTACTACAGGACTTAAAACAGGACTTTGGCTCCATCTGCTGGCTGTAAACTGTTTTACAGGGTGCTTTTGCTTACATCGTCAACTACCTGATGTACATCTTCTGGGCTCTTCTCTTTGCTTTGCTGTCCGTGACACTGGTCCGGGCCTTTGCGCCGTATGCATGCGGATCCGGTATCCCAGAGGTAAGAGATGCATATTTCCTGAACATTCGCATGTGGTCCACTGTTTGTGTTTTTCTCTCTCGCTTTAATTTCCGAGCAAGCGAAGAGCTGAGGATTCCGTTTCGGTCTCAGTCCAAAGCACACAAACACAACCATTTCCTGCTCAGGAGGCCAGTTTCTCACTCTCTTCCCACAAACACAGATTAGATTAGATTTTTTTTAAATCATACCGTTGCTGAAAGGTCACTCAACGGTCAACAATCCAAGACGGATAAAATTAGATGTTTCTTGCATTATGAATACAGACTTTCTTCCAAAATGTTCTTCTACTCCCTGCAGATTAAGACCATCCTCAGTGGTTTCATCATCCGGGGCTACTTGGGCAAGTGGACCCTGATTATCAAGACCATCACACTAGTGCTGGCGGTCTCGTCCGGGCTCAGCCTCGGCAAGGAAGGGCCACTGGTCCACGTGGCGTGCTGCTGCGCCAACATTCTGTGTCACCTCTTCACCAAGTACCGCAAGAATGAAGCCAAGCGACGAGAGGTAAAACCCTGTTTTCATTGTGGGTTTTTATGACACTACTTTTATTACAATACGATAACATTTAGCTACCAACTCATTGGTCTGAATCAAATATAGTATTGGGGTACCGCTGCAGAGGTCAGGCGAACTGGAGTATAGAGCGGGAGGAGCCACTTGGCGTAGCCCAGCTAGGTGCACTATATTCGGGCACAAGCTCCAAGCAGCTGGTGTGACCCCATGGAGGACACCAATTTTTTATTTTTTTTGCATGTGAAATGTCTCTGACACAGCGAGCATTTGTTTACATGTGAGCTCAGGGGACGTTATGACAGATTATTAAGGAGGAAAAAGGAGTGCTTGATTTGCTCACCTCTGGAAAGTAGGGGTAATCTCGCCCCATTAGAGCGTTTTTTTTTTTTTTTGCGGTTATCAGAGCTATTTTTTATTGTTATTGGATTTATCCCTCACATCCCTCATATCAGCCAAATATTTATCAGTCCGATAATTATGGTGCACCATTTTTTTTATACAGTCATGTAAAAAAATGATGAGACCACCCTTATTTCTTCAGTTATCTATCTATTTCAGTGCCTGGTACAACTAAAGGGACATTTATTTTATAGCTTTAAGACTTTAATTTAAGAGATGATATTCAACAACTTCCATGGTTTTCTTGATAATAACCAATATCACTTACGTTCTGACATTACACTGCCAGAAAATGTCATTCTTCTGAGCTATTAAAATGTACCTTTGAGTTGTACCAGGCATTAAAATGAGCAAGAAACAAAGTGGTCTAAAGTTTTAAAAGTTATTTCTATGCAATGCAGGTGTTATCTGCTGCAGCTGCTGTGGGCGTGTCTGTGGCGTTTGGCGCTCCCATAGGGGGAGTCTTATTCAGCCTGGAGGAGGTAAGTACTATTATTTATTGACCAACGATGTCATGTGTATTTAGAACTAAATAAACCTGACAAGTTTAATTATAGAGACGCATGCAAGCCCTACATGAAAGAACAGCTTCTTTTCTTTTTCATTGTTCTGTTACAAATTATTTTTTATCAGCAGCAGACAGCCAAACCCAACTAAACTGTTTTTGTTTTTTGCACCACATGACTGCACAACCACATACACACACACACAAACATACACATACGCTTGACTGGCGGCGACACTTGTAATGAACGCGTATGTTGGCATATGCCTTGAGTAGTTCCTCCTAAATGACTCTGGAATTAGCTAGTTAAGCATGTAAATATTAGCCAACATTTCCATTTCTTCTCCTCAAGGTAAGCTACTACTTTCCTCTGAAGACTCTGTGGCGTTCTTTCTTTGCCGCCCTGGTGGCCGCCTTCACTCTACGCTCCATCAACCCGTTTGGGAACAGTCGCCTGGTGCTCTTCTATGTGGAGTTTCACGCTCCATGGCACCTGGTGGAACTAGGGCCCTTCATCCTGTTGGGGATATTTGGAGGCCTGTGGGGGGCGCTGTTCATCAGAGCAAACATTGCTTGGTGTCGCAGACGTGAGTGGTGTATATTTGCATGTTTTTTTGTGTGTCATATTGTACTGTTTTACAAAACAATGCAACGGCAAAAGTGTCTGAGATCTCACAACAGTGTTAAAAAGTTTTGTTAAAAATGTTTTTAGTAGCTTTATACACGGAAACGCTGCACTTGTCCGACTTAATAGATGCCATACATATATCATGTGTATCATGTATATAATGGATCGGACAGGGGACACGAATATTAGCAACACAAGCATAGCTATGTTAGTTTAATTGCTGATGAAAAACAAAATCAAACTTAGAGCACACATGTGACTCCAAGATAGATTTATTTTAAGACGTGTAGTGAAGCCTGCTTTGCAGGGCAAGTGCCACAAATAAGTGAGGGAGATGACAATTTTTTTGTATGTTTGTTGCTCAATAACTGACTCTAGGGACACTGTTAGAACATCAATAAAAAGTCACATAATAGTGGACATTTTAACACCACATCCAACTCATCTGTGTGTGCTTACATGTGAATGTGGTTCCCCCCTCCCCCCCAGGTAAGTCCACCCGTCTGGGTCACTACCCTGTCATGGAGGTGCTTGTGGTTGCCGCGCTGACCGCCCTCCTCGCCTTCCCTAACAGCTATACTCGCATGAGTGGAGCGGAGCTGATTTCGGAACTGTTCAATGACTGCTCGCTTCTTGACTCCTCCCAACTGTGCGGATACAAACAGGTATGTGTGTGCGCCTGTGTTAAGTTAAGTCTGTTGCGGTCAAATGACGTCATTGTCATACCCAAGACCCCTCAAGTGCCACTTTTCATGCGGAAAATTCCCACTACATGCACCTGCACATTTTACGTGAATGGAGACACACTGAAAAAAGCAGGAAATCCTCACAGTTGAAGTACGGAAATACCGACATCTATGTATATACAAGCTCGCCTACCTTTAAGCATAGTAGTTTAATTCTTTTGACAAACAAAACAGTACTTCTTACTCGCACTAAAAAAACTACACTAGCTACACAATGCTGTTGTTTTGCTCTCACTTTTTGTCACTATTTGTATTTTTAAAACAATTACATTTCCAGTGACAATATTTTTTGCACTTCAGAATTGCAGTGTGTTTTATTTCATTCATAACGCCACATATAGAGAACATACAAATTCTTTATTTCTAAAATCACAAATATTAAAATTTGCTGATTTAGTAAAACCTCAAACAGCTAAAATAATCCATGAAGCTACCGTAATAATAACTTTCATTCATTCATTTTCTACCGCTTTTTTCCTCACGAGGGTCGTGGGGGGTGCTGGAGCCTATCCCAGCTGTCTTTTGGGCGAGAGGCGGGGTACACCCTGGAGTGGTCGCCAGCCAATCACAGGGCACATATAGACAAACAACCATTCACACTCACATTCATACCTATGGACAATTTGGAGTCGCCAATTAACCTAGCATGTTTTTGGAATGTGGGAGGAAACCGGAATACCCGGAGAAAACCATGCACAGGGAGAACGTGCCGAGGGTGGAATTGAACCCGCGTCTCCTAGCTGTGAGGTCTGCGCGCTAACCACTAGACCGCCGTGTCACCTGTAATAATAACTTATTACCCAAAAATTGTATCACAAGAGAGGGAAAAACTAGACTAGAAACACTTATATGCAAGACATAAACGGGTAAACTGGGTAATAAGCTTTGCTTCTTCCTGCTCCCTTTGGACATGTGGAAATGTGAATCGAATTATGTGAAGTATTTGATTGTAACTTTGTTAAAATAAAATAAGCCATTACCATGACCATATTTCCTGTGTTGTCCTCAGCAATGTTAAGAATGCCTTTTGTAAGCACATTCTTTTGCCAGGGTATAAATCTCTTTGGTGGTAGAGCTGTGATTGCATCACTCCTCTTATTCAAAGGACAAGTGGGCACAACACAACACAACACACAAACACAACACAATTCCTCTTCTTCAAGAAGTAGATGTGCATGTGTTGCCGTGTTTGAAGTCGAGTACACAATAGCACACTTCTTCCGCACAAGCTTAGTACCATGGTGGACTTGTGTTTTTAATACACTGCCCCCTGCAGTTTGGGACCCTCACAGAGTATCAAGTCACATGCCGTCTCTCGAACGGCTAGTTTGTGCGGAAAGTATAACCAAACCTTTATATTCGCTAGGGGATACATTGTTTGTATCTACATTGTGTGTTTGTCCTGCATCATAATAATACTGAGCACTCTGGCCCCTTTTTGTAGCCCAGCAATACATCTGAAACAAGTACAGGTAACAGCCTGGCGGATCGTCCTGCTGGAGAAGGTCTCTACACAGCTTTATGGCAGCTGTCCTTGGCCTTAATTTTCAAGATGATGATCACTGTCATCACTTTCGGCATGAAGGTCAGTATCCATGCACAGAGGCGACCGTGTCAGCATTGTGTGGACCACCGTAGGAGATGTCTGTTTCATTATTATGTCACACTGTTGAGTCTGCACACATTTTATTTTAGTTTTTACCTTGGTCACCTTGATGACGCTTAAAAAAAACCCATCTGCGTCCAATCCAGGTCCCATCAGGGCTCTTCATCCCCAGCATGGCGGTGGGTGCTATAGCGGGAAGGCTGCTTGGCGTTGGCATGGAGCAGCTTGCCTACTACAACCACGACTGGTTCATCTTCAAAGGCTGGTGCTCGCCAGGTGCCGACTGCATCACCCCGGGGCTCTACGCAATGGTGGGCGCCGCCGCCTGCCTCGGTAAGAGAAGCCCCACTTAATGACTTCATCAAGCGGGCTCTGTGTTGTATTTCCAACACTGAAGTGGTTGGGACTAATTTATGTTAGTTCAGTTCAGTTAGTTTCATTCAAACTCCTATAGTACAATAGAATGGCTTACAATTATATTTCTTTTGTGGCAGAAATAGAATGTATTTGTATACTTAAATCAAGCAAATACCAAAAGACTGGGGGGACAATTTAAAGGGGACCTATTATGCTTTTTCCACCTATAAATGTTGTTACAGTGTTTTATTCTCATGGTAAACAATGCCAAAGCGTCAGAGACAGTAAAGAGAGAGAGAGAGAGAGAGAGAGAGAGAGAGAGAGAGAGAGAGAGAGAGAGAGAGAGAGAGAGAGAGAGAGAGAGAGAGAGAGAGAGAGAGAGAGAGAGAGAGAAAAACAGCAGTAACAACAATTCCCATGACAACAACAGTGACAAACAGGACTGCATTAGTTAAATGTCAATGTTGGCTAAGGGGAGATCACTGAAATGAAACAGTCAAACATACCATTGGCAATAATAACAATGAAGACATGAACCATGATAGTAAGCAGAATTACAGCGATAATAACTACAAAAAAAAAATAGAAAAATACTTTCTTAAAGTTCTAAACCATGCAGGATATTTTATTAATTTACCTCCTCTGGTGAATCGTGTGTGCTTCTTTGTCTTATACCCCTGTGTAAAGACTGCCACAAGCATGCAGTTGGCAAGCATGTCACACTTTTTTTTTTTTGCATCAAAGATATCCTGACAACAGATGGTTTGATGCGTTTTGACTGTTTGCAGAGTGCTTACAAAGTCATTTGAAGTCCTCCGCTGATGCTACATGTGGATGTCATCAGTAATATTGTTTCTGTGCTGCGCGAAACTCCAGGGACCCGTTTGGGAAGTGTGTAATCATCTAATTAACATATACAACCGACAATCCAGAGTTTATTTGTCATTTGTTCCAGACTTCCCCACCAGAAAAAGAACTATGCACACACAGTGTTGAAAGAAACTTGTAATGGACTTCACATTTCTACCCCCTTTGGATTCATTATTCATGCTAACTGTATGTCTGGAGAACTCACAACTATCCAAACTGTCAAGATTAACTTCTAGAAGCAGGTGCCTCTTAAAGAACAGGTGGATTCTAACCTCCATTGCTCCCCTGCGTGTGTCCACAGGTGGTGTGACACGCATGACGGTGTCACTTGTTGTCATCATGTTTGAACTGACGGGAGGCCTGGAGTATATTGTTCCTCTCATGGCCGCCACCATGACCAGCAAATGGGTCGCAGATGCGTTTGGACGGGAGGGAATTTACGAGGTAAGGCTCTTGTGAGTGCACAATGACCTTCACAAAACCAAACTGTTTGTGTGTGTGTGTTTGTTACAGGCACACATCCGCCTCAATGGCTACCCCTTCCTGGAGCCCAAAGAGGAGTTTGAGCACAGCAGCCTGGCCGTGGACGTGATGAGGCCCAGGAGGTCAGACCCCACCCTGGCTGTGCTCACGCAGGAGGGCATGACTGTGGGCGAGGTGGAGGTAAGCACACATACTACTATGGAGCAAATGTGGACTGCTCAAAAAAGATTTAGCTACCCATATGACCCCTATGAAAGGTTTACATAACCTAGTACTTAACACTGGATTGTTCCCTTTTAAACATCAATGACAGCCTTAACATTTTATTAACTTTGCTTAAATATATGTTGTTTGTAATTATGTTTTGTTTTTGAAAGCGAACTGTAAATTTGCAGAGAGTCCTGTATGTCACAACACAGAACAACAGACCCAATATTGTAGTAAGGAGCGAATATTGTAGTTGCAGCATTTTAAACATGTGCCGAGATGGATAAAGCTGTTGGATGCTGACCACTTGTACTGTGCAGGCGATGGTGGAGAGCACACACTACAGCGGTTTTCCCGTGGTTGTTTCCAAGGAGTCACCGAGGCTGGTGGGATTTGTGCTAAGAAGAGATCTGCTCATATCAATAGGTGTGTGTGTGTGTGTGTGTGTGTGTGTGTGTGTATATGTGTCCATGTTGGAAAAGCAAAAAGCTAAAACGATGCTGACTCTCTCTCATCCAGACAACGCCCGCCAGCGGCAAGAGGGCGTGGTCAGCGCTTCCCAGGTGGTTTTCACCGAGCATGCCCCCAGCCAGGCTCCCGATGCCCTGCCCCTCCTCCGCCTCAGAGGTATCATGGACCTGAGCCCCTTCACGGTTACCGACCACACGCCCATGGACATCACAGTAGACATCTTTCGCAAGCTGGGTTTGCGCCAGTGCCTGGTCACACACAATGGGTGAGGAAACACACACAAGCATGAACCTGAGCCGAGTTGGCCCAATCAGAATCGATCCCGAGTGGCGACGAGAAATTTAGCATTGCGAAATAACCTTTTAAAATCATCCATCCATGGTGTGCTCATTGTTGCAACATTGCTGTATAGAGCGACGCTATTAGGACAAAGCCGTTGCACCAATCTATCGTAAGAACATCCAATGCAACAATTTTTTACTGGATTAATTCCGCCCGGGAAATTACATTTTTATTGCCATTCTTATCTGAGGGTATTAAAGGTTAATTGCCTTGGACAACAAGCCTATTAAATGTCAAAAAGAAATGTTTAATTCTCAACCATACGCTGTCTCCAAAGGCATTTCAGAGAATTTGGCAGGACAGTCATCCCGGTTTGAACATCGCTCCCTTACTCTATCACGGATTTTCAAAGATTAATTAATAAATTCTCACGGCCTATTATCATTCCAAAAATGCACATTCACGTAAATGTTACCTATTCTTGGCCTAAATGAAGCATTTTCAAGCATATAAATATTCTAAATGAACAAAAATACAAATACAGCATTCCCTTTAATTTACTACTTGTCAAAGTCCCTAGAGGACAAAAACTGCAATGAAAAAATAGAACTGATTAATATTTTTTGCCACAGTCAACTTGAGTACCAATACAAAAAATACACCCTCCAAATGCCCCTTTGATTTAATTACGTCACTGTTTTTGCTTTCATAAATGCATACAATATGAGTTATTTTCCACATAATAAATGTTAGTGGGCTATATTAGTAGCTCAGACTATATTTATTTATTTATTGATTGCAGGGTTAGATCACCAAATCTATGGTAATGGTTTCATTTATTTTGAACATGCATACAAATTACATGGGTATATATCACATATATATATATCGCAAAGATTAATTTATGCCCCTTTGAGGACAACAAAGTCCCACTGACTTCCATTATAAGCGTCATTTTTCACCCCATTGTAATCAGCCAATATAGAAACGTGCAGTTTTAGATCATTTTCACATTGTAGGTGACAAGTTTCCTCTGGATGTTGTGACTGTGGTAGGTTCCTGTGGAGGGTGGCCAGAGCTTAATGAAGTAATGGTCCGTGACCATTACTTCATTGGCCTACGATGGCCATTACATTTGCAGAAAGTCATTATCATTAATATTTGTTTGCAGTTGGGAGGGACGCACTTGCAGCTCCATTTCATGCTCAGTGCCGATAGAAAGTGATTTGTGCATGCTTTGCTGAGTCTGCAGAAATCTACACTAGCCTAGACTTGTCAGTAGTTGCTTTTTTGAAACAGTATCTGTTTTTATCTGATTACTCCCAAAATATAGTAGACCACCATGAATAAATAAAGGTATAGGAAACAAGGTCATAAACAGGTTTACTATTCTCTAACTACAAAAAGATTCAATTTTTAAAATATTGAATCATACTTCACTTGTCGTTGTTTGGTCTTGAACCAATTAACAGTGATAAATGAGGGACGACTGTACATCCAATGGGCCACTCAGATCCACAACAAACTACTCACCGGCTGGACGCCCTGTATGGTGAAAACTAGTATTCTTGAACAGCCTTCGTCACACACTTTGTCAGTCTCTCTCTCTTGTCTTGTCACTCTCGGTTATCACTTTGGTCTCAAGGCAAATTAGCCCTTGAGCTTGCGCTGTCCCCTCCATCATGTAGTAATCCAGCTTTTCCAAAACCGGTCGGTGATAGTGGGTGTTTTGACACGCTGTCAATCACCTTTAACTTACATTGTTTACATTTCTTTGTGTGCTTTTTATGTGTGTGTGTTTGTGCAAGAAGACTGTTCTGAAGTATATGAGATGTTGTCAGATTACAAGATGACTATAAATTAGACCAGATATTACATGTATATGCCCCTTAACGTGTGTGTGCGCTATAAAATGGCTCTTCGTCAACAGTATTCAAAGCAAGGCCCCTCAGGAGGCGGGGAGCAGCTGTTCATTTGGGGTGCGTTTACCTTATTGCTTCTCTTTTCTCTCAGGAGACTTCTGGGTATTATCACCAAAAAGGACATACTCAAACATATGGCACAGATAGCCAACAGAGACCCGGACTCAATCCTGTTCAACTGAGCCTATGGAGTGAAGATGCCGTCCTTGCAGCTTTTTTTTGCACACAGAACAATGCTTTTGTTTGTAGGATAATGGCCAAATTGTGCAAGTCGAAAAAAAGCCAAAAAAACAATGACTCATCCCCAATTTCATGTCTGAGCCAAACGGATGTAAGACTCTGGAATATATCACTTCTGCTCCATTATTTTGTATGTGAAGGAGTGAGTGGCCCCCTCTTCCTCCACCCCGCAAAGGATTAGGGAGCAGATATTATTCAGGATGGGAAGAATGCACGACGTCAGGACAGACAACGTTTGGGGAGCTCGGTGCCTGCCCCGTGGCTGTCAGGCGAGCCCAGACAGAGCGCTCCGAAGCGGGGCTTGATGGATTCTCCAGGTGCCCCCTTCTCCTGTGAATGCACGGGCCCCGGGGGCCAGGGATGCGTACGGTGTGAGAAGACATTACAGGGAAATGAACTGACACATAGAGAATCATTCATGGAATCATCTAATTTATGTCCCACTAAATTATTTCGCTGACTTAAAACCACCGTCTGTTTTTATTTATTTCTGTTTTACTTGGAATTAAATCCATTAAGCTTCTTCTCCTTTTGTCTCAGGTTCCTCTAATATCACTTTTGAACCTAAAATTAAATTTCCCCACTTTTCTTTGTTGCCTCCTCATTTGGGGTAACTTTGTAACCAGTGAAAATATGGCGGATGTGTGGAAATTTGAGACGTTTGCTTATGTTCTTTCACTGACCCTTTGAAAAGGTCAAAGAAGAGTACGACTAGTAGGATTACTTTATGGACACTCAGGGAAACGAGCTACAGCGTTTTGGAGTTCCCCACTCATGAAAACATTATTGAGCAGTGTCTCGACTGTGTTTGTTAGCAGTGTTGCCATGGTAACCTTAACAATGCTTGTTTGTAGGTACACGTCCCACATGATGCTTATTTGTTTTTAAATCACCCTCATATAAATGCACCGTGACGGGGCGCGCTTGATTCGTAGGCCCTTGGGAGCACAGCTTGTCACAATCTCTGCAAGAAGGAATTTAGAGAGGGAGGAGGGGAGTGTGTGTGTGTGTGCGTGCGTGTGTGGGTGGAATGTGCACGCCGTCTAATGACTCAGCTTGCTTCCTGTGTGCTGACACTTCACATGGGGCTCGAGTTACCCACCTGCCTTCTCTTCATCTCGCCGTACTGCAACTTTAAATCCCCTGCCTCCTTTACCATCTCGTCATCTTCTACTTTTCCGCCCCGAGATACCCTTTTGGTCGCCTCCTCCTTCGTTTAAGGAGCCAACCAATGAACTGAGACGGTGCTCCAGTTCCCAGGGCCCGCCGCCACCATTGTCTCTGCGCGCATTACAGCGCGTCGAAAGCATGTGGACGTGGTAACACTCCAATGGAAGGAGTTACCCAACACCTCCAAAGTGTAACATCACCTGTCTTGTGTGTGTGTGAACACATGACGTGCATATTTGGGGATTGTGTTTTGTGTGTGCAGAATGCAACCCGAGCTGCTTGCCACTGTTCCATCTCTGCCCTCTTGGCCTCACCTGAGGTCTGAACCAGGCGGCAGGTTCCCACAGCTTCAGTCGAACGCTGCTGCCGCCGCCGCTCGCATGACACCGCCGCTGACCTTTCTTGCCAAAACACGCCAACGTGTCTGCATACTCAAAAGACCAAGTTTTCCTACTAGAAAGTTTCTCATCATCATCAGCTTCTAAAATATACACTACTTTTAAAGAACATTGTTGCCATGTTGCATTATGGGAGCTGGTAGGCCATTGGTTTGCATGTAGAAACTTCAGGACCCTGAATATAAGATGGCCCTTTTTCATACTGTTTCTATGCTTCTATGCGGTTCTGCTTTCACCTGGGGGTTTATTGGATGGCGCACTCTGACCCGACTGATGATGCTTAAGCAAAACACAATGCTAACATTACTGTATATGTTGGCTAACAACCAATCAGTTGAGGTCATGTAGAATCGTGGAGACAAGTTAACCTTCCACAGCGGTCTTTCTTTTCAACATGAAGATATTTTGGATATGGGCAGTCCACATTGACGCTATTTTTTGACAGCTAGACATTGACAGCTAGCAGTCCGGGATTCAATTGATTCCCCCTCGGGCATCTCTGTGTGGAATTTGCATGTTCTCCCCTTGCAGGTTTGAATCCCTGATCCACTGACTGGCCACCACGCTAACCAATAGAATACCGTGCAACTGAATCAAATGAAGTGAAAGACTTTTCAGAGTTTGTGTGAAAGTGTTTTTTTTTTTATGCACCACTTCCTGCTACTGAGCCTTTTGTGCTTCTACAAGGGGGGGTCGGGGGGGGGAGGCTTTTCAAAGACCTTATCAAGCTCTCAGTAATGCATGTAGCTTGACTGCAGGAATACGCGCATTGTTTTAGGTGCCCTGCCAGGGATTCTGATAGCCTGGCTCCCAATGCCTCTGACATTCCCGCTTCCAATGGCCGGTAGTCGGGCCAGCAGGGTCGAAACGCACGCATTGTTCTCTGGAAAAGGAGTGTGTGTGTTTCAGGTTGAGCTCTTGTCTGGCCCCACTTAGTCTCTTCAGGATGTTTTGGGATCTGTGTGTGTGTGAGAGAGAGAGAGCTTTATAAAGCTCATTTCCTGGTTGGCTGTAAGGAAAACACAGTAAAGTGGGCAATAATACGTTGCTGTTGATAATGACGTGTGTGATGGATGTGTTGTGTTTGTGTGAGAGATGGAGGGAAAAAGGGAGCGCTGAGATAAAGTCTGCATGTAGGTGACTGGGCGGTTGTTATAGGTCAGGATGGGTGGCGCTGCATTTAGAGGCGGAGGGGGCGCAGATTAAAGAATAACAGTTGGCCTTTTGTTCAAACTAAAAAAAAAAAAAAACAGATATTGAAATTTCAGACATGTAATCACTGATTAGTGGCAGGAAGTGCAACAGTAGAGCTCTCCTGTGTATGGATATGACCTTCGACCCTAGCAACCCAGCCACCGCCCACAATAGCAGTCATGTTGCAGTGACACGAAACAGTCACCCCTGAATGTCTGAAGGTCGGAGACAAAAAGAGCACATATGGCTTTGACCTTTGACCTTTGACGCCCAGTTTTCTCTCTGTTGGAAAGGGCACAGATGCTGCTTTGTTTGAGGGATGGAACACCGGGGAAGACCACGCCCCTTCCAAATCTGACACTTGATCTTGACCGTCAAAATATTCTTGTTAAATACGTGAATTAAAAAAAAGTGAATATAATAATAATAATACATTTTATTTCAAAATGCCTTTCAGGACATCCAAGGTCACTGTACAGAAGATATAAAAAAATATATAAAATACAAGATAAAAGAGAACATACAATAAATAAGAACATAAATAAGGATGGGGTGGCACGGCGTCCTGGGGTTAGCGCGCAGACCTCACAGCTAGGAGACCAGGGTTCAATTCCATATTATTGCATGTTCTCCCCATGCATGCGTGGGTTTTCTCCGGGTACTCTGGTTTCCTCTGCGGGTACTCCGGTTTCCTCCCACATTCCAAAAACATGCTAAGTTAATTGGCCACTCCAAATTGTCCATAGGTATGAATGTGAGTGTGAATGGTTGTTTGTCTATATGTGCCCTGTGATTGGCTGGCTGGTGTACCCCGCCTCTCGCCCGAAGACAGCGTTACGGAGGTCTGGTGGCAATGAGTTCCAGAGTTACCAGAGAATATTATTCATTCATTTTTTGCCGCTTTTCCTTACGAGGGTTGCTGGGGTGCTGGAGCCTATCCCAGCTGTCTTGGGGCTAGAGGCGGGGTACACCCTGGACTGGTCGCCGGCCAATCACAGGGCACATATAGATAAACAACCATTCACACTCACATTCATACCTATGGACAATTTGGAGTCACCAATTAACCTAGCATGTTTTTGGAATGTGGGAGGAAACCGGAGTACCCGGAGAAAACCCACGCATGCACGGGGAGAACATGCAAACTCCACACAGAGATGGCCGAGGGTGGAATTAAACCCTGGTCTCCTAGCTGTGAGGTCTGCACGCTAACCACTCGACCGCCATGCTGCCAAATTGATATTCATTCATTCATTTTCTACCGGGTCGCGGGGGTGCTGGAGCTTATCCCAGCTGTCTTCGGGCGAGAGGCGGGGTACACCCTGGACTGGTCGCCAGCCAATCACAGGGCACATATAGACAAACAACCATTCACACTCACATTCATACCTATGGACAATTTGGAGTCGCCAATTAACCTAGCATGTTTTTGGAATGTGGGAGGAAACCGGAGTACCCGGAGAAAAAACCCATGCATGCACGGGGAGAACATGCAAACTCCACACAGAGATTTGCCGAGGGTGGAATTGAACCCTGGTCTCCTAGCTGTGAGATCTGTGTGCTAACCACTCGACCGCCGTGCTGCCAAATTGATATTATGAATTTAAAATTTCCCATTCAAATTTGATGCACCCTATTGTATTGTCTAGTTTGTATTGTATTGTCTAGTCTCAGTCACCTCCAAAAACGACATATGATGTACTGCTGCCCCTCGGACACTCGCTACATCCTCCCAAGACATCAAACAGCGAGAGGTGAAAAACAAGACAAGCGTCACGCTGCTTCTGTCTGCCGCCGCATTGCTTTTCACGAATTCTTGTTTTTCTGCTGACATTCACTTGACCAAGTCCCTCAGAAGAGAGGTGGATGGAGGGCTCGCCTTCCAAGGTTTAGTGGTTAAATTGAGATTGAGGTTGAGATTCACTGCCAAGGTACCGCGTCCACACCCTCCACACACAACCCGAAATTGTGGCATCCATGGACACAGCTGCATCGTCTCGGGAGTTGGACGGAATGATGTGTGAACCGTCTTTCCATATTCCCATGCATGTGGAAGGCTAAGAAACAGGTGGTTCTTCAAACCACGGTACCGTCAGTTACTTTTGGTGTTAAGGCTTTAGATGTCTTGTCTAATTTATCGACGCTGACGGCATTGTTCTTTCATGTGTTCAAACATTTGGCTAGCACTTTTGTTTCGTTTCAGACATTGCACGCAATGTCATTTTAAGAACATGTCCTGCTAATTGATGCTAGCGTACGGCTCGCAAAATAGCGTCATGCCGTCTCAAGGCGGAGTAAATGAAAGCAAGTTGTAAGGTTTGGGATGTACATGGCCAAAACAAAACAAAAAAAAGCCTTTATTATTATGACTTTTCAAATTTCACAATAAAAAATAAATGAGAAGAAGCTTGGTAGGCACTGGTCTGCTTTTAATCCACCATCAAAGCCATCTTTTTTTTTTATTAATTGCCTCCACGTTAATGCGTGGCACTTTTATGACACCGTAAAGAAAAGCCCAACATTCCTTCTTAATGAAACCATGACTTTGTCAACTTTTTGCACCGGTGGGCGGGAACGGCGGAATTGTGACCACGTTTGAGTCTGCCAAAAAGAGCCGCAAAATCAAAATCGGAGCAGTAGACATTCTGCATGTGAACATACTGAGCAGTATAGAGTTTTATTTATAAACCATAGCCTTCAAAGTTTAAAGCAGCTCTGGTGGTTTATACCCTAAAAGATGCACAGTCATGTTCAGAAGGTATTAAAATAACTTCCCAGCGTGAGTTCTGGATGGGAAAACAGCTGGAAAAGTCGACTCCGGAGTGCTGCTCCACCAGGATATTCTACATGTATCAGTATAGAGCGTAGTTGTGGGAAAGCAGACTTCTGACAGAGTCTCGCAGTCACAAACAAAGACAAAGGGATTAGCAGGGATTTAGCAAGGATGGAAAACAGTTTTTGGAGTTTAATCAATAATGTTGGCCTATCTAATTTCAAACACGCACACTCCCGATACGCAGCTGTTGGATGACAATATGGAAAGTGTTGACACCAATTGTCTGACGACAGGATGAAGATTTGTTTGTTCTTGTTCTAGGCTGGAAGAATTATACAATGTACATTTCCTGTGATAGGATTTTTCGAAAATCAGTTCAGGTTGTGAGACCAGGGTTCAATTCCACCATCGGCCATCTCTGTGTGGAGTTTGCATGTTCTCCCCGTGCATGCGTGGGTTTTCTCCGGGTACTCCGGTTTCCTCCCACATTCCAAAAACATGCTAGGTTAATTGGCGACTCCAAATTGTCCATAGGTATAAATGTGAGTGTGAATGGTTGTTTGTCTATATGTGCCCTGTGATTGGCTGGCGACCAGTCCATGGTGTACCCCGCCTCTCGCCCGAAGACAGCTGGAATAGGCTCCAGCACCCCTGCGACCCTCGTGAGGAAAAAGCGGTAGAAGATGAATGAGTGAATAAGTTCAGGTTGTGAGACCAGGGTTCAATTCCACCCTCGGCCATCTCTGTGTGGAGTTTGCATGTTCTCCCCGTGCATGTGTGGGTTTTCTCCGGGTACTCCGGTTTATACTGATTTCTGTATTTAATATGACATAATAATACTGCGGGCTGCACAGTGGACTAGTGGTTAACGCAGCTAGGAGACCCGAGTTCAATCCCACCCTCTGCCATCTCATGTTCTCCGGGTACTTCGGTTTCCTCCCACATTCCAAAAACATGCTAGGTTAATTAGCGACTCCAAATTGTCCATAGGTATGAATGTGAGTGTGAATGGTTGTTTGTCTATATGTGCCCTGTGATTGGCTGGCGACCGGTCCAGGGTGTACCCCGCCTCTCGCCCAAAGACAGCTGGGATAGGCTCCAGCACCCCCCGCGACCCTTGTGAGGAAAAGCGGTAGAAAATGAATGAATGAATGAGTTCAGGTTGTAACCTGCATGTCACCCAAAGTCAGCTGGGATTGATTCCCAGATAGACGGAACACATGCTAAACACGCTAACTACCACGGGTCGATGTGACAACGTTTCAGTCTTCACGCTGGATGATGATGATGATGATGATGACGTGCCACTGCACTTATGAGAGCGTGCGTGGACGTATGCGCTCGCTGGTGTCGAGGTTGTGTTGGTCGGATCGTGGTTTGCATCTGCGAATATCCTCCTCCTTATTCCCAAATCTGCTCTGTGCTTTCCTATAATTTGCTGGACAAACTGTTTGACTGCGGCTCGCTCGGGTCCAAATGTGCAGCAGATGGTTCTGCTTGGAGCTGCTGTCGGCAAAGTGTTTGCATGTGTTTACCTCTTGCACATTTTGACCTGCAGCTCAGACGTGACAGCACTTTTTTTTTTTTTGGCAGTTCTTCTACTCCAAAAATCCCTTCTTTAAGAGAGTATACTCAGAGTGAACCCACATTAAGCCCAAACAATCTTATGGTCTTGGATTTTTACAACATAATGTGATGCTTGGTTCCTTGGCCAATGCATCACTTATCTGTAAAATATTGTTAAAATCAAATAAGTAGTTCCAGGAAATTCCGCATGAGTGGTTAGCAGGTCGGCCTAACAGTCTGGAGATCCAAATTTCTGTATCTCTGTGGGGAGTTATGTCTGTTCCTCTCACATCCCCAAAACATGCATGTTGGAGGCTTTTATTGGTCCTTAACTACAAGCACGAGCATTTGTTGAGGATTTTGTTGCGATGTATGCAGAGGCTGACATCTCATGTCAAAAGTTAGGGAAGCTACATTCATTCATTCATTCATTTTCTACCGCTTATCCTCACGGGGGTTGGATGGGAGGGTGCTGGAGTCTATCCCAGCTGTCTTCAGGCAAGAGGCGGGGTACACCCTGGACTGGTCGCCAGCCAATCACAGGGCACATATAGACAAACAACCATTCACACTCACATTCATACCTATGGACAATTTGGAGTCACCAATTAACCTAGCATGTTTTTGGAATGTGGGAGGAAACCGGAGTACCCGGAGAAAACCCACGCATGCACGGGGAGAACATGCAAACTCCACAATATGATGGCCAAAGGTGGAATTGAGCTCGGGTCTCCTGGCTGTGAGGCCTGCGCGCTAACCACTCCTCTACCATGCAGTGAAACTACATCTGTGTTTGAAATACTGATTTCTGTATTTAATATGACATAATAATACTGGGGGCTGCACAGCGGATGAGTGGTTAGTGCGCAGTTCGATTCCACCCTCGGCCATCTCTGTGTGCTGTTTGCATGTTCTCCCTGTACATGTGTGGGTTTTCTCCGGGTACTCCGGTTTCCTCCCACATTCCAAAAACATGCTAGGTTAATTGGCGACTCCAAATTGTCCATAGGTATGAATGTGAGTGTGAATGGTTGTTTGTCTATATGTGCCCTGTGATTGGCTGGCGACCAGTCCAGGGTGTACCCCGCCTCTCGCCCGAAGACAGCTGGGATAGGCTCCAGCACCCCTGCAACCCTCATGAGGATAAGCGGTAGAAAATGAATGAATGAATGAATAATAATACGGACACAAATAGCTCATTATGATGATAAAATAACTGTAAAGGATCTAAAGCAGAGAATTTGAAAAAAATAAAATATGAATGAATAGAAAATTCAATAAATAAGACAAGTAGGTTGCCTGTCAACACATCTTTCATCCACTCAGCACATCATTTGCAATATTATCGTTTTTTTTTTTTTTTTAAAGCATCCATGTTTTCTGCCAGCTTGGCGTGCAAAGTGCTGCAATCTCATCTGACAGTTCTTTGACGTGACTGCTGATAGACTTTGATTACCTTCTTACGTCATGAGTTTGCACCTTGATAGTTCTTCTTCCTCGTGTCGTTCAACATCGTTATTACTTTCCTGATAGTACCCGGTACCTGGCGCTCTTCCACATCCTCCTCCTCCTCTGCATGCAAAGGCTAGCTTGCCTTGTGAGTGTTGATCGGCGTATTAATAGAATACACAATTGATTTGACAGCCTGGCTTTAAAAGCTCACATTGTTTATTTTGAAGTCATTTTTTGCTTTATTAGAAATTCTCCAAAAAACTTGTCGGCTGTTCAATTGGAACTTTTTAGTGTTTAGTGTATAAAAAGTAAACGTTGCAATGTGCAAATGTTCCCATGCAGACGTCTTGCATGCTTTAAATGCAAGTTGCAGCTTGGCAGGTTCCACAGGAAAGACCAGATTGTTTGTTTACATGTGAAAGTGAAGCAAAAAGAGAAAGAGGAGACTAAACTGCTCACTGGTTTTCGGCCTCTTTTCATTTCACTGTCTTTTTTTTATCCTTCGCTTGTCTGGCTCAGTCTTGGCTTGTCTACCCTCACTAAAAAGTCGGCGCAGTCCTTAGCGAGATGGCGTTTGTCCATCCCAAGTTAAAAAAAAAACAACTTTTAAAATCACCAGCCTTCATCCTCAGTCACATTTTTATGTACACCATCCTTATGGCACGCTCATTTGCTCCACTTTACTTCAACGTCCGTCGCCTTTTTATTGTTCCGTACATTCTTCCGTCTGGAGTCCAAATGAAAAGATTCCCTTGGAAAACAAGTAGCAGATTCATAATTACTAAAAAGCAGCACAGTCCTCTTGTCTGCCCCCCTCCTGATTTGCGTTTGCTCAAAGGAGGAACATCGGAATCGTCCTTTTCTTTGTCCTCTTGCTGAGTCCCACAGCAAATCCTTCCAATCACACCTGGAAACTCAACCTCCAGGTTTCGGTTAGTGGATTGTTCCACAGGAACAGTCCTCGCCCTCAGAGATCCAATCGGAAGGCACCGAAGTAGCTGGACGAATCGTCGGCGTTCAGCATCGTCGGTGACGACACAGAAACGAAGAGTTCGTCGCCGGCCCTCAGCTCGAATAGTCCTCCTTGGTAGACGGAGTGAAGGGCGTACTCGGCGTCGGGGGCCCAACACTTGGTGCCCACCCCCTTCAGAAGCTGGCAGAAGAAAACCGATGTCGTCATGAAACAACCTAACCAGTCGACCAGACAAGTGCTTTTGTACCTGAATCGGGCTCGGGTAGGACGTCTTCTTGTAGACGCACTGCACCAGCTGGTGGCTGACGCTGCGCTGGTCCCCGTCCCCGGCGGCGGGGGATGGGTAACGGAAGTAGACCTGAATAACAAGAGCGTCCCACATGTCAGTCATGTACTTTTAGAGACAGGAATTGCTTGCATGCAAAGACAGGATAGTTCACCTGTGAGTACAGGTAATAGCGCCCATCCTGGGGCACTCGCAGCCTGCCATTGGTTAAGGTCATATTGTGCAGGTGAGCACCCAAGCTCTGATTGGCCCAGGAGCGCACCACATGACGGCAGGACTGGTGGAGCCCTGCCTGAGAGTACCCTATGTGAGGATGATATTGATTTGATTAGAACCGGTCTCAATCATTAATTCACAACTTCCTTCCTGTGCCACCCACTGGACGCCCACCACCCCCAGATTCTCCCCAGCCACTCACCGAGCTGCGAGCTGGTGTCTCTGAGGGTCAAGTGAGCCGATGGCCTTTGGACCAGTGAGCTCATGAACTTTGACCCCGAGTTGTTGAAGGTGCGAGGCATGGTTCTGGCGACTGAGGTTATAATACGGAGGGGGGGGGGACAGAAGGGTCAGAAAAAGCGAGGGCGTCCACATGTATATGTGCATGTGTGTGTGCATGCTCACCCATGAAGGTTTGTTTGGAGATGATGTTCTCAGTCACCTGGAAAAAAGAAGTCGAAACTGTAAATCGGGGGTCTCAAACTCAATTTACTTGGGGGCCACTGGAGCTAGGGTCTGGGCGAGGCTGGGCCGCATCAGGTTTTCCAAAAAAAAAAACCCAAAAAAACGCATTTATTAAAAACAGAAAAATGAATAAACTTTGCTTTTGTTCCGATTTTCTACAAGAAAATCTCAGATAAAATATTCCACTGTTCTCAAATATCTTAATTTTTATTTTTCTACACAAAATAAGATGAAAAATAAACAAACAAATCAAGAATAAAGAAAACTAATCAATCAGTAATAAATAAATATAATAATAATAATAAAACACCAAATAATAAAAACTCAAGTTGGTGGGTAGACAAATTATTTTCTTCAGATTAAAATGAACAAAGCATTATTAGAGCCCTGTAGACATGACAAAACACGACTATAGTCACATTTATACTCTTTTTATTTACAACATATTGCGCAACTGCAGGGTCTTGAGACACATGCTAACTCGCAAACTAGAGAGCTAGCGACCTAAACGGTAGCCTCCAAGTTATTGCCTTTAAACTTAAAAGGCCAAAAACTTACCACTTCCACACGGATAGGGAGGATAACTATTAACAGTTATTTAACCTTTAACATGAACATTAATCAAACGTAATAATTTTTTCTGGGTACATGATACCATACAGCATCCATATCACATTAAACATTAAACTTTCATATCAAGGCGGGGGCCCACATTTGGCCCGCGGGCCGCGTGTTTGAGATCCCTGCTTTAGACTATTCACGCTCACTCTCCTGCATCCATTATGGGAGTTGCTTTATGAATTTTTTTTTCCAGCATGGCAGAAACGTAATAATGTTTGCATAAATATTTCAGAAACATTAGCCATAATTCAGTGGGCCGCGTGTTTGAGACCCCTGCTGTGAATCTAGTGTAAATATTTCAAGTCAATATTTCCTACAAAGATAGGATACACCCGTGTACACGCGAGCTCAACAAGGAAACGGCATGTATGACCCGTTGACCTCATTTATTGGCCTCATTATGAATCCATCTGTCATGGTTAGCCGTCAGTCAACAATCTCTGTGAAGTCCACCGGCCGTCTTAATTCCTGTTTTTGTCGCTGTCATCTGTTTCTGCTCACCCGCCGCGCTCCATCATCAACAACCAAGTCCCACTGGGGCTCACCTTCTTTGTCTGTTTTATTTTTCCTGACACTCCGGGTTTTTTTTTTTTTTTTTTACTCCCTGCTGCCGTCTTATCTTGGAGTGCTGCAAACGCACACTGTAAATTAGGATTTGTATCCATTCACTTACTTTGTTTTCCCTCCTATTCCCGTATTACTAGTTTGGTGCCACAAAGCTCCCTTGGTATTGATCTCCTTGATTAATCTGCTGAAAGGCTGTAAAATACAGAAGATGATGGATCCTAAGTAAGCTAATAGTCCTCGCAGCTTCCACTGAGGTGTTGTTGTTGGCAGCCGGCCTGCTTCTTCTGCACCTCAACCTGCAAATTGGACCTGACGGTTCTGGGTTGAGGCATGTGTGTATCGAATGTACTCCGTGGGGAACCGCCGTACAATGTAACCCGGGTTGTGGCCATGCGAGCCCCCACACTCTGGGTGGGTAAAATGGCTTCCCGAGGGGGCACATCTAACACGGCCGTGATGACCATTTTAGAGCCACTGAACTTTTGGTTTTCCCCTGAGTTGCCTACGGCGGTCCGTGTTGTGATTCGGAAGGGTCAAATCACCTGCTGACAAGGAAAATTAAGGGAATATTTTTTTGCTGTTAAACTAGCAGAACTGGAGGTAGCAGAGATGCGGATGCTGAGGTTCTCATTGAGAGTGACCAGGATGGATAGGATCAGAACGAGTACATAAAGGGACATTACATGTTACATGACCCTGCGGTACTGGCCTTTTAACAATACCAAAACCCAGAACAAAAACCCACGGTGAGGCAGCATTTAGCCACTATGGCCCCCACCTGTGGAACAGCCTGCCGGAGAGCCTCAGGACTGCGGAGACTGTTGATATTTTTTTTAAAAAGATTAAAGACACACTTTTTTAATCAGGCTTTTAACTAATATTTTTAAACTTTTCTTATGTTTTTATCTTTTTAGTCTTATTTTATGCTTTTAGTTTTTAGGTTTTAACTCCAGTATTTCCTCAGGGGGGGGTCCTCCATACTGGGGGCTGTGTCGGGTCTGCTAGGAGGGTGCCATCCTTGGGTCCCTTCGACCCGGCCGGCTGGGGGTTCCTCCCTTTAATGGGGGGGCCCGGGTGCTGGTCCCCCGATGGCACGGCCTGCTGCTCCTCCCAGTGTGGACGGCCCCAAAGGTGGCGTTTCCTTGATCCTCAGTGCCATGCCATGTCTCCCTACTTTGTGTGATTGTGTGTGTGTGTGTGTGTGTGTGTGTGTGTGTCTAGTATGGAGGGTGGGAGGGAGGGGCTTTCTTACTATTTGTTTTTCCTTTTAATTGTGGTAATTGTTTTTAATTCTGTAAAGCACTTTGTGTTGCATGTCTTTGCAGGAAAAGTGCTCTACAAATAAAGTTGATTTGATTTGATGGACAGCTAGATTTTAAAAAACAGCCTTAAAATAAAACATTGTTGAATAGTTTGTTCATATTGTTTTTTTTTTGTCATATATAGCATCTACTACTTTGGACAAGTGCAGAAAAAGAGACAGGCGTGGAAAAAAAAGCATGGCTAAATAGCATTAAAGCTACACACACACACAAAACAATGTGTTCCCAATAGCGCTTTTAAAATGTCAACATTCCAGCATCGGAGTCTTATCTAAAATTGTTGAAAAATATGAACTATGGGACCTTTAATTAACAGTTTAGTCTTTGCCCTCTACTGGCCGACAAACAGAGCCCTGTTGTTGCCTCCTCCGTATCTTTCTACAGTCTCGCTAGGCCAAGCGTGTCGGTCTCAACCTTGCGTTCCACAGGTCCTGAGAGCAGAAAATTGCACCCCCGCACCCTTGAAGAAAAGGAAGAAAATTGGCAGCACCTTTGCCTCGGCTTCACACAACACAAAATGATGTTCCATCTTCTTATAGGTTGTTGGTGTGAGTCCAGAGCTGCAGGTTTTCTGTCTTTGAAACCCTTAAAAGTGAAGGGTTTTCTGCTGCGGCCTGCATGCTTTGTCTGCCATGTTCCAGCACAAACAGCCTGAACCAGCATAACAATGTTCACTGCTCGTAAACTTGTCAAATGAAACAATCGGTTTCAAACTATCAACAAGACGTGTCTGCATTTAATGCCGGCTGTCATCCTCTGATGCCAAATATTCTCACTATCTGGGATGGACTCCAGCTTCTCATATGGTCGGGATCTTACTTTCTATTTTATCTTCATGTCTGGATCCTGTCTTTGCTGGCGTTGCACCAGTATAGCTTTACTCATCTGTAATGGAAATGATAAAGGTGATGGTTTCATTTATTTTGAACTATTGTTATTGTAGGGATAAAGGGTTTATATGTTCTCTATAAACAGTATTAAAGATACCGAAATATTAGAAACTCAGTCCAGTTATTCCATAAATACCATAGATTTCAACAGAAATCATTCAAACTCTTATTTCATGGAGAATTGCTAAGGGGTTTATATATTTATATATTTATGAGGTCAAGTTCTTTTTTTGAGCTGAGAGATAAAAGCACCAAAAAGCGAGAGGGGGTTGCTTGGATCTTTGGAGCTCGTTAGCTGCAGGTATTTTTACGATGCATTCAGGGAGTTCAGGGATCTGTCCCCGGATATTTTAGCAATGAAGTATTCCCACCTCATCGAGGAGGTACATAAATTCAGTGACCACTGGCAGGATTCCATGTCATCCCGATTTAGTTCTTTTTGGTTTAGCTGTAAGATGAATGTGTTTTGAAGTAGGCTTGACCAGCATTGTTCAGATGAGAGAGGATTCTAATGCTTTTAACTCACAACACTTTGTATCTTCTGTCCTGACAGGCAGGACAGACACATCCTGCAACAGGACAAAGACAAATGACTGCAAAACAGATGTGGAACTTGTCCTTGTAAAAACATTAACCATGTCTCCTCCCGCTTAGACAAAAAAAAAAATGACCGTTGTGTTATATGTGCATCTTGTTCCTTTAATGTCTGGTGCGCATGGGGAGTGAAAAAGCCCCCAAATTATGTTAGTTATTATGTTAGTCGCCTCTTTCGGTGTTATTGTTAGACAATATGCGACTTCAGAGATCATAAAACTAATATTTTGTTCACTACTTCCTGCTTCGTCCCTTGCTACATCACGGTTCATACATAGTAGTGGAAAAAAAAGTTCTCCCATCACGTGTGGCAGTGGTACTTTTTTGGATTCTTACTTTGTCCTTACTTAGCTTCAAACCCATTCTTAAGTTTCTATTAAGTAAATTGGAGGCTAACTAATTAGCTTAGCTCTTGTGTCACAGTGGATCCCATTAGCCTGTGCATGTGATGAAAACACAGCTAGCAGTGTTGTCTTATTGAATGTACATCTATGTATGCGACTTCAGAGATCATAAAACCAATATTTTGTTCACTACTTCCTGCTTCGTCCCTTGCTACGTCACGGTTCATACATAGTAGTGGAAAAAAAAGTTCTCCCATCACGTGTGGCAGTGGTACTTTTTTGGATTCTTACTTTGTCCTTACTTAGCTTCAAACCCATTCTTAAGTTTCTATTAAATAAATTGGAGGCTAACTAGTTAGCTTAGCTCTTGTGTCACAGTGGATCCCATAGCCTGTGCATGCAATGAAAATACAGCTAGCAGTGTTGTCTTATTGAATGTACATCTATGTATGCGACTTCAGAGATCATAAAACTAATATTTTGTTCACTACTTCCTGCTTCGTCCCTTGCTACATCACAGTTCATACATAGTATTGGAAAAAAAAGTTCTCCCATCACGTGTGGCAGTGGTACTTTTTTGGATTCTTACTTTGTCCTTACTTAGCTTCAAACCCATTTTTAAGTTTCTATTAAATAAATTGGAGGCTAACTAGTTAGCTTAGCTCTTGTGTCACAGTGGATCCCATACCCCGTGTATGTGATGAAACACAGCTAGCAGTGTTGTCTTATTGAATGTACATCTATGTATGGCAAATTCATATTAGACTGGCTGTCAAGTGACAAACATCACAGTGAGAGTGGATGATTTTTTTTTATGCCATTCGATCGACCCACATTACATTTGAGATACTTTCGCAATGCTAATGTTGAGTTATTATGTCTTATTGTTGCTTTTCATGTCAACAAAATTGGGTAATACAAGTATAAATGTGACTATAGGGGTGCTATTTAATGTCTACGGGGCTCTAATAATGTTAAAAATGTTTTTAAATGGTCATAAACAGATTTTCTTTGCTTTAACTATGACTTCATAGAAATTTGCCTATCGGAGCGAGGGCTGGAAGCAATTATCTGCAATAAAGGAGGGGCGATTGCATAATCTTGGTGGAGGTAGCAGTGCTCAGTTTTGATTATTTCGGTTTCAAATTTGACTGCTAGTTACACAAAAGTGACTTTCTGACTGTGTGAGGAATGCATGAAACTTCCTCTGAGGAGCACGCCACATTTGTTTATTTAAAAAAAAAAACAGCCTTTCAACTTTGCTTCCAGTGTGACCCCCTGATCCCACACGCTGCCCCCCTCTTAGTGTCTGGCCAGCCGACACCAGCGTTTGTCTCGTCTTTGCCTCCATCTGTGACCCAGCAACTCCACAAACTGTGCAGCTGCGATAACAATAACAAATAAACCTTAGCCGCCCCCCCACCCCCCCAAAAAAAAAGACGACGGTCCAGCTCACGAAGATACGACACGCGATCCACTTGGGTGTCATGTCTTTGTCGTGCACGTGTTTTAGGTTTCCAGCTCATCTCCGAGATTTAGTGTAGCCAGCTTCCTCCCGGGGAGATCGTAAATACAAGCTGTGAAAACGAGGCGCATTGACGGACGCCTGCTGATTCACTGTTTGCTTGATTTAGTGTGTCTGCCTTGAACCCTTCACTGCAAGCATCCACATCCTTTTTTTACTTTTCTGATCCCAGACAGGTGCATTGGTGTATGTACACAAGGTAGCTGCTTGTCACAGATTGTGGAATGACGGGGGAAATGCAAGCCTGTGGAGGGTGATGGATAATTATGGAAACAGGAGAAGAATGAGTCTGGCTGGGAAAAAGGAAAAAAAAGCACCAAGGAAGAGGTGGAAGAGTGAAGGAGCGACAAGCAGGCACATGAAGGAACGTTTCTCCTGCAGATTAGTAGGAGCTGCAACCCAATACTTTAATATGCTGCTTGCCCTCGACAGGCCTAGGCTGGCTGTGTGTGTATGTGTGTGTGTGTGTGTGTGTGGTCAGGTCGATGATTAATACGTGACTCGGACTGTGTTTCATAGAGAGGCAAGAATGTACACAAAAGCTTTGTTGTAGTTTTTCCTCACTGGTGAGACAACTGGTTTTGTTTTTAATCAGCGGCGGAAATTATTTTTATTTAATGTCAGTGCAAAAAAAAAAAAAGTCTGATAACCGCACTAATTCTGCTGCTTTGAAGACTTCTGGGAATGTTTGAGATGGCTTTTCTTTGTACTCAGATGAGCCAGCAATAATACAGACAATCAATGTATCAGTCAGAGGTCCCACAATAATGCCATGGAAGTGTGTGGTCCAAAAATCTAGGAATTTTGACAGGTTAAAATTTTTCACTTTTTCCAGACATTACCATCATTGCAGCCTTGAGTCTTGGCCAGTCAATCAGATATCAGCATGAATCATGACTTATTAGAAAAATGATTATTGAAGTGATATGACCCAGAGAACAACAGCCAGCAACAGTAGGTATGACAAAAACTCATTAACTTCTCCGTGCGTTTGGGGTGTAATTTTTCTTTTTTAATATTGCAAGGCTCGAGGTGCTCAATGAAGGTTTAAAACCTGTCATTACTCACCATTACTCACCACTTACGGTTGTGATTTTTTGTTTCTCACGCTTGGTTCTGTGAGCCGTCGTCTTGCAAAAATCTACATGCTGGTTTTTATACCCCCCTTACAGCTCCCGTGTGTGTAGATGATCCACTTTTCTGACCTATAAATGTAGTTACAATGTGGAATTCTCGTATTAAATGATGCCAAAGTTTCAGATAATGAGCTTTGTGCATTCGGAAGTGAGCCCTGAAAGAAGTTTGGGATGGCTCAAAATATTCAGTTTTAGAGGGCGTTGCAAAACTGTTCCTTTGTGATGTCACAGAGGAGGGAACTTCCTTATGGGCGTGGCTGTAGGCGCAATACTACAGGTCAGGCAGAAGTTACTGGAGCAAGAGAAAAATATTTTCATCTGTCAACGACATTTCACATGGGACTTTTTTTTTGTGAACATGAACGTGAAATGGCGGCATGGCGGTCTAGTGGTTAGCACGCAGACCTCACAGTTAGGAGACCAGGGTTCAATTCCACCCTCGGCCATCTCTGTGTGGAGTTTGCATGTTCTCCCCGTACATGCGTGGGTTTTCTCCGGGTACTCCGGTTTCCTCCCACATTCCAAAAACATGCTAGGTTAATTGGCGACTCCAAATTGTCCATAGGTATGAATGTGAGTGTGAATGGTTGTTTGTCTATATGTGCCCTGTGATTGGCTGGCCACCAGTCCAGGGTGTACCCCGCCTCACGCCCGAAGACAGCTGGGATAGGCTCCAGCACCCCCCGCGACCCTTGTGAGGAAAAAGGGGTAGATAATAAATGAATGAATGAATGAACGTGAAATATCCATCAAACTGTTGCTGAAGCCAGAAGCAGCGCACTCTCACCGGGAAAGGTGCAATAATGTCGGACATGCTGTGTATCCATGGAGGTATCTGCAATTCACATCCGGCTTTTTAGCTCCACGGTACCAGCGGGGCCTGTGACAAAGTGTGTCCGTCAATGAGTGCTCCTCCTCGGAGCACCAGCTGTGCCATCGTTTGTAGCTAGGAAGCACTTTGCGCATGTGACCAATCAAAGCGAAGTGGGCTTACCCGCAGGCGGGCATTCGGTGGAATAAATTAAAACTGACAGTTTTGGCAGGAAGCACAAATCCAAGGAAATACAGCTGGAATGGGTGCAGTTTTCTGTGGCGGTTATTGTGTGTAGCTGCTCTATAGGAGTCCACAACTCAATACAACGGGTCGAAAAATGAGAATAATAGGTCCCCTTTAAGATATGTGGCGAAGCCTGCTTCTTTTCCATCGAGTCAAAGACAGTAAAATGTCTACGATCAAGCGGAGAAGTTTTTGGGAGGGCCCTGTTTGGTTCCTGGTGCATAAAGCAAGGTCTTAACTGGACTTGATGAACTAAGGCCTCTTGTAGAAATAGATCAGCTAAATGTTTACCTTCTTTTTTTGGTAAAGTTCACAGAAACCTGCAGAAAAAATAGCCTAAAATGGCTAATTTCACCTTGTCATGGACATAAATTAAGATCATGCATGTACAGTTACCACAGAGGGGCCTCGGGTTTGTCCCCCCGATCGCACCTGATGTGAGGATCACATTTCCATCAGTGAGTGGACAGTGTTTTCTAAACCCCCCCTGCCACTTTCTGTGACTGTGACGGGCGTAACTTTTCAACTTGACACGTCATAAAGCGTTGAACTTCATTCAGCTTTTCTTCTCACACTCCCGTGATGGGTTTGGGTGGGTTAATATAAAAAGGACAGGAAACCTGTAAAGTGGTCTCGCCTCAGTCTGGATTGTATTTCATTTTTCTTTCACTTTCTACTTGACCTCCTAAGTAGCTCCACCCAGCCCCCCCTGCTCAGTCACATGATATTAAAATATGACATCATTGTTGTAATTATGAGCTTGTCCTCTGGGGTTGTCCTGGATTATTGCAGGGAAATTCCCCTGGTAGCGTTGGAATGAGGCATTTATTAATAGAAGGATTTTTGTGAGGTCAACCAGGCTGCTAATAGGCGCCTCGTGTTTTTGTAAAAGTCGTGCATACAGGAGCATGTCGGAGCAACTGGACTGTATCTCCGAATAAGATAACAGTTTCTTGTTTTTTATACAGCGAGACCAAACTGCCATTTTATCGCCTTTAAACACCGCTGCGATTACATCAATCGCCCTCCATCTCTTTGTTACAATCGGGATCAGATAAGCAGCAAATCGCCGCCTGGCAGGGGGGCGATTCGCAGCGGTTGTCGCGGCCACACCGAGGTCAATCAAGCGGAAGCTTTTTAAATGGAAACAGTCGACTCGGAGTGTTAATGAGGCACGGCGTTAAACGCTTCCGGGGTTATTGAGGACGTTTATTGGCGCCGTGGAACACTGTTGGAACTTGTATGAAATATACTGTAGTAAGACTTAGATGCTGGGTGTTTAAGGTTGAATTAGCATTATTATTGGTCGAGGCAGGCTTTGTTGTGTTCAGGTTTCCTTCCCTAGAGAGAGTTTTCCCTTGCCTCCATCGCCAAGTACTTTCACATGTGGTGCTGTATAAATACAATTGATTTGACTTGGCAATATGGTGACCTCGTGGTTAGCATGTCCGCCTCACAGTCAGGAGATCCTGGTTTAGTTTTCCTTTGTAACGTCTCTGTGTAGATTTTCTGCAAGTACTCCAGCTTCCTTCCACATCCCAAACACACACACATGTTTAGTTCATTGTAAATTATCCATAGGTGTGAATGTAAGAGTGAATGTGTGTGTCTACAAGCATGTGTCCTCTGATTGACTGATGATCAGGCCAGAGCAGGGATGGGCAAACTACGGCCCCGGGGGCCACATGCGGCCCGCCAAGCGTTTGAATCCGGTCCGCCAGTTGCTTTCTAAGTACGTATTTCAACTTTTAACATACACGCTGGCAACATGACTTGCAAGTCGGATGTCTTATTCAGTAAAAAAAAAAAACACAACAAACTAAAAAATTAAATTTCGTAGTTTGATGTGGTCCGATGTTTAAATAGCTAATAGTATAACACTTTTACAGATAAAATCAGACAAATAATTCAAGATGGACTGTTTATAAGCGTAAAATAGTGTGTGTGTTAAATATATATTCTGGCCGCTTGGACAATTTTGTTAGCTCAACGCGGCCCATGAGTCAAAAAGTTTGCCCACCCCAGTCCAGAGTGTACCACGTCGCTCACACAAACACCTCAAGCTCTCCCGCAACATCAATGAGGACAAGCGCTAAAGAAAATGAATGAATCGACAATTTGGCTTAAAGTGGACCGATTATACCGATTATTTTCTGACCTATACATAATATTCAAATGTTGTATTATTGTATTCAACAAGTGTCAGATAATAAGGTTTTGGATGATTCTGTAAGTCCTCAGCAGCGTTTCAGAGTGTGACCAATCACAGCGGAGTGGGCGTACCTACAGGAAAGCCTGGGGTGGAGCAAATGAAACAGACAGTTTGGGTCGGAAGCAGGAAGCGCTGCAGAATAGGTGCAGAATATTGAAGATCTAGCAAGCTTTGTGTGCTGGTTATTGTGAGTAGCTGCTCTATAGGAGGCCACAAGTCAATACAAAAGCACAATGAGCACAATAGGACCCCTTTAACTTGAATAGTTTTTCTTGTCACCATTTTCAACTAGCAAGGTCGCTATTGAATTTGCATGAAGTCACAGACTTTAAGGATGATATCTAATACTGGAAATAGGAGAATTTCCTTATATTCACACTTGTTAGAGGTTTTTTTTGGGGGGGGGTTGGAGGCTATTAACTAGCAACTTAAGTTGACAGATAAGCTACCTAAATTACATACTCACATTTTATATAAATGTAAAAAAATGTCAAAATGTCTTTGGTAAATATGCCCCTGGTTATTATGAGTGTATTGAGTGCTCACGTTCTGATTTATTTGATGTCAAGTTAAATCATGTTAGCACATTGACTGTTACAACAACAAAAGCGAACTCTAGGCTCCTGCAGTTGTTTATTTTGTTATTTTAATTAGATGTTGTAATATCATGCAATGTGTTTTATGCGCAGTGCATAAATAAACAGTATCACCTTACATTATTATTCTTGCACAACCAACCGCCTGTTGTTAGTTATTTTTATAGTGCAACAAAAAATGCAGATGATGTCATTGCTCACACAAAGAGTTTGGAGGTCAATTCGTCAAAGTCTGTTACGGACTTACACAAAGCCAGAGTAACACAGGCTCTCATAAATACTTTTTTTTTTTAAATGTTTCTTCAAATGGTCTCCTCCGGAGCGAATGCAGAGGGCCGCCATGTGTGCTCTGAGACTGATTGGTTTTTGTCTGTTGAAAGTCACACTCGTTGCATGCTGGATGTGATTTTCACCCGTTCATGATGTGAAAGTGCCGGGGTGCTGATTGAAAACAGACCAAGTCCTTCCAGGGATTGTCTTTTTACATAAATATTGTATCTAGATTGCTGGAAGTGCGCTTCCCGCTGAGGGAGTTCTTGTTATCCAGTTTGGTTTGGATGACACTCACAAGATTTAGTACCGCTGATGCATTTTATTTTCTCAAAAAAAACCTCCAATCCGCACATCATTTGTGCTTTATATACAGACACATCTTTTATTTTCCTTTTCAGAGGGAATTAAATGGATATTTGCTGTTCCGGAGTTTCTTTTCCCAACTCTCATCTGCTCTCACTTTCCACTTCCTTTTCACTCACGTCATTTATAGTGTCTGGTCTCATCTTCTTATATATACTCTTTCTTTTTCTTCCTGAACTTTGACCCACATGTATATACATACATTCAATGGCGTCATGATGTAGATGTTGCAAATATAAACTGCTGGTTGGGCTGAAACTCTGTGCTAACTGCTAGCTTCAATTTGAGTACTTACAGGAATTTGACTAAAGAGCACCTATTTTGCTTATTTTTGTGCCCTTTGTATAGAGTTGTGGACTCCTCTAGAGAAGCTACACACGGAAGCTTTCTAGATCTTCCATAATCTGCACCTATTTGCAGCTGTATTTCTTTGGATTTTCTGCTTCCTGCTAAAATTGTCTGTTTTAATGTATTCCACCCATGACCCAGGCACGTCCACTCTGCTGTGATTGGTCACACTCCCAGGTGCTCATGGGGACCTCCGGATAGCTGCGGAATCTAACTTTATAAGCTATCTCTCAATGGTACGGAGCTTTAGCATTTTAGCATGAGGTTTTCTACAACATTGGTAACGTGTAATGGGGTCATTACATGTTGTGGTGGGAAATGCCCAATAGCAACTCCAGACTCAGTGAGGTTGTAATTTGCTCTCTGCTTTGTGTTTGCACACTCTATAATGCTACACATTACGTTTCATTACTTACACAAAATAAACACAGTTAGGACACTGATAAATAGTGACTCACTGTTTGCTCTTCTGACTCTTGCACATGACCAAGTAACGATGGAAAGACTTCAGCAACAGTTTGTCAGCTAATCCAGCAGCATAGTGGCCCATGTTCACAAAACAATCCAGCGTGAAATGCTGTTGACTGATTAAAATCTTTTTCTTTTTGCTGGTAGGGAATCAGGAACTCCAACCACTTCTGCCTGATGTTTGCCTATTAGGAATTGTAAACAAATTTATTAATTCATTAATTTTCTACCGCTTTTTCCTCACGGGGGTCGCGGGGGTGCTGGAGCCTATCCCAGCTGTCTTCGGGCGAGAGGCGGGGTACACCCTGGACTGGTCGCCAGCCAATCACAGGGCACATATAGACAAACAACCATTCACACTCACATTCATACCTATGGACAATTTGGAGTCGCCAATTAACCTAGCATGTTTTTGGAATGTGGGAGGAAACCGGAGTACCCGGAGAAAATCCACGCATGCACGGGGAGAACATGCAAACTCCATACAGAGATGGCCGAGGGTGGAATTGAACCCTGGTCTCCTAGCTGTGAGGTCTGCGCGCTAACCACTAGACCGCCGTGCCGGTAAACAAATTTAGTTCAATTAATTTTTTTCAAGACCGTAAGCGGAGAAGCAGAGCTTGGGGGTGGGCAGCAAGCGTATCTGGCCTACAGCGCACACCCATATAAGGAAGCGTGGCACTCTGTGACATCACAAACAGCCAGTGTTAGAACGCCTTCTGAAACCGATCGTTCAAATCCATTCCAAACTTCTTTCAGGGTTCATCTCCAAATGCGCAAACATCGTTTGGGTCAGAAGCAGACATCATTTGACACATTTATAGGTCAGAAAAGTGGAAAAAGAATAATCGGTCCCCTTTAACTTTAAATGTCCAAAATTATATTATGTTCTTCTCTAAGGTCCCACAATAGTTAGGGTCCTATGATAATGGAATCGCGGAATTGGCCAATAAAAACAGAATCTTTTGTTAACTGTGGAATTTCGCAGAAATTGATGCTTGTGTTTAGGCAGTTTATTAGTGCTTTTAGCGGTGTGTTTAGCTTTAATGCCAAGTAATGCTAATGCTAATTAACTGTAAAGTGTCCATGCCCATCTTCAACAGCGTGTGTGTCTTCAAGAAACGCTACTGTGCACTTTTAATACACTTTTTCCGCACTTGTCCAATGTAATAGATACCATATATCACATACAAGAACATAACATTAAGGAATAGAACTGGAGGAAACAAACCTTAGCAACACTAGCATAGCTATGTGTGCTGCAGTGCTAACATTACATTACAGCAACACCATGCTAGGTTAGCGTATTGGCTGAAATGACCAAGCTTATGGCAAAGAACACATCTAAAAAGTCACTTTTGTCACTTGAAATACTATACTTAGCAACCCAAAGTGGCCACAGTTATCAAAACAAAAGCTTTTGAGTTGAGTTATCTTGTGTCTGTGCCATTGTGGTCACTCATCACATCTAAAAATAGCAGCAGACAGATATACTTACACACTTGTGTCCGTGACCTTTTATTGGTCTAAAATGATATAAACACGTACCTATTTATGCTATCTTCCCCAACTTGATTTCAGCCACTTGGACCGTGATAAACAGATAAAACACACACGCATACACACAAGCTCCAAGATGTAAACAAGAAAGAAGGTCAGTGGTGTTTATGTGAGTCACTGCTGGCCGCCTGACAGAGGAGCAACAATTCCCGCCCGTCAGCGCCGAGACAAAAACACGTCAGCATTAACCGCACAACCGCTTACAATTGAACGGTCACGCCGATTTCACGGCCCAACCAGAGTCTAAAATCCCCATCATCGGACACGATATGCTCTAGTTTCCACACTCAGGAATTCCAAAAAAAAAAAATACGCTGCACGTGTCTCGCCTGCAATCGGTTGCACCCAAAACTCCATGTGTGTTGTGACCCCCTGCAGATGTTCCCTCAGAGGACCGTATTCCTTCACACCTAATCAGCCTCCATGTGCTCTATGAGTGCGTGTTTTGGTGGCAGCGACGATATATTAACAGTTGTTTTGACGTTACCTTGGAGATGTAGGCTTTGATGCCCTCGGCCAGCTTGATGCAGGGTTCTCCCAGGAGCTGCGCCAGCTGGTCAGGGATGTCCTGGTCCAGAGCGTTGAGTAGACTCAGGCACTTGAGCTCCTCTGTTACCCCTTGACTGCGCACCTTTAGAACATAAAGACATAAGAATATAAGGCATTAGTAGGAACATCTGACTAGCTTGGCGTCCACTGTTGACTGTTTTTACCATTATTAGAGCCCTCGACACATGAATAACACCCCTATAATCACCTTTGCACTTGTATTACTCAATGTAGTAGTAATAATACAAGGAAATAAGCCATCTTAGACATAAATAAGATTGACTCATTATTAGCATGGACAGCATACTTCCTAAGGTGGCTATTGTCTCATCAATATACGTAACAATATTGACACCTTGTGACCACTTTATTAACAAGCAGAAAACACATATGCAGTGAGCATTCACACACAGTTCAGGTGTATTCTAAAAAGTGGTTTCAACCAATTTTGCATGTACTCGTAGTGACTGTTCAACTATGGTGATGCAGTACCTGAATATATGTGTATAAGTACACATACTGAAAGGAAAGGAAAACAAACGTTCCTCCCTTTCTGTGTGCCTTGACTCCCACGTGTGAGTGAGAAATGTCAGGTTAGCTTTCTTCGGGAAGGGAGGGCGACATGAGCCCTTCAGGGAGGTCGCTCGCGTCACGGTCTGCGAGCGCCGCTAATGACTGTAACAAGCTGCCGTGAAGAAAGATAACAGTGTATCCTTTCTTCTTATTAATACTGTATCTTTCTGCTCCACTTCTGTCTTTTTAATGAAACTCTTTCCCTTTGTGCTTCCACAATGGCGCTCCCCCCTCCCTGCTTGATGCACGATGGCATCTCGCCGCTCTGCGTGCCAAACTTTGGTAAAGTGGCGGCGGCGGCGGCGGTGGTGGGGGTGAGTTTATGGGAAAGATTCTTTAAAGGAGCGAGGCCTCGCCGCGTCAGTCCTTTTTGGTTCCGTATAAAGAGTGACTCAGCCCTGGGTGTCTGCATCAGGAGCTCTAATGAGATTCATATGTACCACCGCTTTGTGCTGACAACTTAGGGAGGCTCCCAATGGCCGATAGCATCAACTGGGGATCCAATTGGACACATGTGGGCCAGTTTTTTTCCATCAGTCCATCTATTTTACGTGTGTTTTTCACACTGAGAACAACTTCAGTCCAAATGTTTTTGACAGGAATGTAAATGCAAATATATGGCTCTTAGAAGACGTGACACGAAGCGTAATCTGATATCTGTGACTTTTAGTTGCCTTTAAGAAGCAGGGCCTGGGAAGTGAATACAGTTGATTATTGACTGTGTGAATGCTCACTGCATATGTGTTTTCTTAATGTGTTAATAACCTGTCCAGACACAATCTCAAGTTCTTGTTTTTTCATGCACAAGATTAGACACATGCAATCCAGAAAATGATATGTAAATGTTACAAAAAAGTGGATTAATAAATTGACAATAAAAGCACAAATACTGCGGATTTCAGAAAACAACAGATGGAATGATACAGCACTCTACCAGAAGCAATTAAGTCTGTAAAATTAAACAATTTTTTAAAAAATCAAAAAATTGTTAACTATAATGATGGAAATGGTAATATTAATGATGACTAGAATGATGGTCATGATGATAAAGATTATAACAATAATGATAATAATGATAACAATAATAATATTACAATGATAATAACAGGGGAAAACAAGACAGTGGCATGAACATGATTGTATCTTGCAAAAAGGGGTAAGTTATATTTTGATTGATGTAAGAAATGCACTGTAATGTTTCATATATTTGCCCAAATAGAAAAATAAAAAAATAAGTGGTCACAGGGTGTCAATATTGTTACATATATTGATGAGACAATAGCCATCTTCGGAAGTATGCTGTCCATGCTAATAATGTGTGAATCTTATTTATGTCTAAGATGGCTTATTTCCTTGTATTATTACTACCACATTGAGTAATACAAGTGCAAAGGTGACTATAGGGGTGTTATTCATGTGTCAAGGGCTCTAATAATGGTAAAAACAGTATTTAGAAGGTCATAAATATATATATTTATATATATAATTTTATAATATAATATAATAAATATAATTAAAATAAATAATAATAGACCAGGGTTCAATTCCACCCTCAGCCATCTCTGTGTGGAGTTTGCATGTTCTCCCAGTGCATGCGTGGGTTTTCTCCGGGTACTCCGGTTTCCTCCCACATTCCAAAAACATGCTAGGTTAATTGGTGACTCCAAATTGTCCATAGGTATGAATGTGAGTGTGAATGGTTGTTTGTCTATATGTGCCCTGTGATTGGCTGGCCACCAGTCCAGGGTGTACCCCGCCTCTCGCCCGAATACAGCTGTGATAGGCTCCAGCACCCTGCCGCGACCCTTGTGAGGATAAGCGGTAGAAAATGAATGAATGAATAAATAATAATAAATATAATTTAATTAATATATAATTTAATATATAATATTGAATCGCAGTTTGTGGGAGTTCCCTTGGAACTGGTCTGGAACCAATTAACCACAATAAATGACAGACAAGTTTTCACATGTAGGAAGTAACAGCATTTCTACAGCTTCCAATTAAAGGCCCATCCTCTTTGCGGTTTAGGTAAATAAACACCCTGTCTATTTTTATCTCCTTTGTTTGACAACTTAGTGTGTTTATTGTGTGTACTGTGTTTATTTTCGTGAGTCCGTTTGTGTGTCTTTGTCGCACGGCAAGGTATAATTGTATGAGTGCAGCAATCAAACTCAATTTGTGCAGACAGTTTTGTTGTTATTTCCATAAGGAAGTTAGCATTCCCTTTTTTTTCTCTCATTTGGTGTACTGCAGGCGGCACGGTGGTCGAGTGGTTATCGCGTAGACCTCACAGCTAGGAGACCAGGGTTTAATTCCACCCTCGGCCATCTCTGTGTGGAGTTTGCATGTTCTCCCCGTGCATGTGTGGGTTTTCTCCGGGTAGGTTAATGCTAGGTTAATTGTCCATAGGTATGAATGTGAGTGTGAATGGTTGTTTGTCTAAATGTGCCCTGTGATTGGCTGGCGACCAGTCCAGGGTGTACCCTGCCTCTCGCCCAAAGACAGCTGGGATAGGCTCCAGCACCCCCCACGACCCTTGTGAGGAAAAAGCAGTACAAAATGAATGGTGTACTGCGACATAGGAAACAAATGACACAAGATAGTTTGATTTTGAACCCAAAACAGGTGCACTGACTTTTTACGATTGCTGGACTCATATAGTTGAGCACCATCGCGACTGAGAGTGCTGACAAAGCAAAGCGTGGGGGGGGGTGTGTGCCTTGGCAAAATACGCTCCCTCCGTTTTTTGGTGGGGGATGTTTTTACATGCTGTCTTTGTGTCTGAGAACACACGGCCACAGGCTGCGTTTGTTGTGCATGCGTCCATTAGGCTCTGACAAGGCCAGCAGGGAGGGTTTGATCTATTGTGGGAAAGAAGCGTCTCAGACGTGTTAGCAAGGCGATAAAGGCGGACAACATCTTTGCACTCAGCAAAAGATAAGATGACGAGGCCAGAGGCTAGAATAAGGGGGCTATACATTTATATGCTACAGATTCATTTGTATAAGCTGGTTCTTTAACCCGGGGGGCCTGGGCTAAACTCGGCCCAACAATGGCAAATGTCGACACCCATAGCATTCTTGACCCCAGGGGGTCTCTAATGAAATTCATGACATGTTCTCTCACTCTGCACTTTGCATGTGTGAGTCTCATTGATCTCCTGCCTGTGCACTTCCCCTATCCATCTATTTTCTATACCGCTTGTCTTACACCACAATTAATTGCTCATTTCAGAGTTTCTGCTTTGCCTTCACAAGCGCTGTGATGTGTGGATGGGGTCTGGTGCCAAACCTCCTTCCAACTTTTGGTCTCCCAGTAGGATAATTTCCTTCATTTACTTTTCCGATCAAACTCCCCGAGCCAAGTTCTGTCTCCTATCGAGCCTTTCTGTGCATCACCAAGACTCAGTTAAACAGGCATCATGTTGAGATGGACTTGGCGGCCCAGTATGACCACAACTGGAGCACCTCCAATGGATTTGAATATGAAACTTCCTACTCCAAAAATCCAGCGACTGGATCACTGGCCCCCTTAGTATTTTTTTTTCCAAAAATGATTCAGCAATTCATTCATTTTCTACCGCTTTTCCTCACGAGGGTCGCGAGGGTGCTGGAGCCTATCCCAGCTGTCTTCGGGCGAGAGGCGGGGTACACCCTGGACTGGTCGCCAGCCAATCACAGGGCACATATAGACAAACAACCATTCACACTCACATTCATACCTATGGAATGAATAGACCAATTAACCTAGCATGTTTTTGGAATGTGGGAGGAAACCGGAGTACCCGGAGGAAACCCACGCATGCACGGGGAGAACATGCAAACTCAGAGGGTGGAATTGAACGCTGGTCTCCTAGCTGTGAGGTCTGCGAACTAACCACTCGACCGCCATGCATTCCTTCAACATTTTATTCATTATGTAGTGGATATTTCCAAGACTCCTAAACTCTCAATGCTCTTGTCCCCAGTGAGGAGTTTCCTTCTTTTGGATCTGAAGCAATGAGTGGGTCACTTGGGGGTGGGTGGGGGGGAAGGACCAGGTGCACATATGCTAAAGGTATTTAGCAACACACCCATGCTGAGCATTATGGTTATGTTGTATGTGACTTATGGCATGTATTACATTGGACAATTGCAGAGTTCTTGGAGACGCACACAGCTACTTAGCATTAAAGCTACAGTCACACAAAACCAGCACACTTATTAAAATGTGTACTTTAATACGGTACAGGACATTTTAGTCAAAAAGATGGGGAGTACCTAAGAGGAAATGTCCAGGCTGACTAAATTACTGTGATGCCCGTTCCGACTCTCGCAGGAAGTGAGGAACAATACCTCACTGTTCCCACACCCGTGCGCGTGCATGTGTGTGGCCGGTCGGACTGTTTTTGGCTGGCCTTTGCTGGTCACCGAAAACCTGAAAAGAATATCTCTGAGGCTTGGTTGGAAACCCTGCTGCAAACCATGTGTGTGTGTGTGTGTGTGTGTGTGTGAGGTTTTTTTGGCAGTCCACAGCGCTCATTTGAAAGGATTAGCAACAGTTGAGAGGGGCCATGTAACTAAAATCCAGCAGGCCAGTGATGGATGGACAAAGCAAGAGGTCCAAATATAGACGCGCACTTAAATGTAACATGCAAGTTTATATTTGTTTCATTGGCACTGACACACACACACACACACACACACACACAGCTGGGCACTAAAGTATAAATTAGCCAAACACGGGCAAGCGCAAGTGAAAAGCAAACATGGGAGGACATCCAACATGGATGTGTCATGCACACGCAACACAATCTATCATCTACTTCTAGTCTACGTCCTCTGATGGTCATGTTGACATTTAACGCCGCAGTTCAGCCACAGACTGTCTCCAAAAAAAAAAAAAACAACAGGTGGCGCTCTAACCCTGACTTTTAAACTATTCACACCACTTAGAAGTTGATTTTTAACTATTGGTATGAAGTTGAGAAGAGTGCACCAAAAAAGATTTTCATGATGCGAGGAAGCGACGGAGGTGAAGCTCTCGGCGTTGTTATTTTTGGGTGATTTGTTGGAATTTGCTAGCCACAGTTTTGACAGATGGTTATAAATTTTAAAAGAAACATGAGTAAAATTACAAAAGCAGATCACTTTCGCAGTTTTTAGGTCACTTTAAAATAGATCTGTATGACACCTCCATATAAAGGTCCCACATAAGAAAACAGGTCATCACACTACCACCACCATATTTTACTGTTGGTATGAGGTTCTTTTTCTGAGATGTTTTCTGGCAAAATTGAGATAAGCCTTAATGTTCTTTTTGTTCAGCAGTGGTTTTGGTCTTGGAATTCTGCCAGGCTGGCCGTTTTTGCCCACTTCCTTTCTTATGGTGGAGTCATGAACACTGACCTCTACCTTTACTGAGGCAAGTGAGGCCTGCAGTTCTTTGGATGGGATTGAGTGGGATTGGAGTGTTAGAAACCTTTCATGGTTCCATTTATCACAGCAAGAAGAAAACAGGTCATCACACTACCACCACCATATTTTACTGTTGGTATGAGGTTCTTTCTCTGAGATGTTTTCTGGCAAAACTGAGATAAGCCTTAATGTTCTTTTTGTTCAGCGGTGGTTTTGGTCTTGGAATTCTGCCAGGCTGGCCGTTTTTGCCCACTTCCTTTCTTATGGTGGAGTCATGAACACTGACCTTTACCTTTACTGAGGCAAGTGGGGCCTGCAGTTCTTGAGTGGGATTGGAGTGTTAGAAACCTTTCATGGTTCCATTTATCACAGCAAGAAGAAAACAGGTCATCACACTACCACCACCATATTTTACTGTTGGTATGAGATTCTTTTTCTGAGATGTTTTCTGGTAAAATTGAGATAAGCCTTAATGCCTGCAGTTCTTTGGATGGGATTGAGTGGGATTGGAGTGTTAGAAACCCCTCATGGTTCCATTTATCACAGCAAGAAGAAAACAGGTCATCACACTACCACCACCATATTTTACTGTTGGCATGAGATTCTTTTTCCGAGATGTTTTCTGGCAAAATTGAGATAAGCTTTAATGCCTGCAGTTCTTTGGATGGGATTGAGTGGGATTGGAGTGTTAGAAACGCTAGAATAACTATGTCAGCTACAGTGTTAACAATACAGTAATTCTTACACTACAGCTCTCACCTCTGTAGCTGACTGATGGTGACATGATTTGAAGATGTGTAGAAAAGCCTACCCTGAAATTCAAAAGGTGTTTAGGAAGGGAAAAAAAACACTTTTCTATATTTCATGATGAATTTGTCAATATTATTTGTAGTTACTGATTGACTGAGAGAATGTCATCCTATTGTGGCATTCTGACCACATGGTGGCGCTGATGTGACGCTTATCGCCTGCCTCTTCAATAACAAACTTCTCAAAATCTCAAAGCATCATCTCATCTGAGCGGAATCTATTCCTGTGGTGCACACATGCGTCTTGTTTGCCGTAACGAGGCACGCTGGCAGCTTTCACTCTTCAGGTTTATCTCCTCCGCAGCAAGGAATGCTGTGAGCAGGCGGCCAAACCGGTCCTAAGATGTCTTTGGTGTGCACCTGCATTTGTGTTTGTCCACATACACACACACACACACACACACAATGAGGCAAGAGACCACTCCCGGCCCTTCGCGTGCTCAACTTTGACCCCTCATTGTCAGCAGTGCAGTTCTGGATTTTATCATGTTTTGATAAAGACGCAGGGCGGAGCGTTCTCTTTATTTTTTGTTTTTTGCTCCACTTCCTTGTTGTTCAAAGCGAAACATGCTGATTTGAAGTCTGTGAAGCCCCAATAAAGATAAAGGCAGCATTTAATATCTGACTAGAAAGAAACAAAGGTTAGCAAACAGAGATTTCTCGTAAGTGGGCTGAGAATGACGAAGAAGATGGAAAGAATGAAGAGCGAGAAGAAGGCCAGGTCTTTACACTGTGATTTTTGCAACGTTGACATGGCATACTAAAATTCCTACTATCTGCACACTAATGTGCGATTCCTTTACTAATAGTGTGCTATTAGAATACTGAAATAAACAAATTGAATGGCAATAATAAGACATCACAGCATATCATAGCAACTCTCAATCCCATGGAGCTTGCGTTTGATTGTGTTTCAGTGATGGTGATGCTCGTAATACTTCAAATGCAGCTTCTTCCAACTTGTAAGAAAAACTACACGAGAACGTTGCCTACAGCCACAACCAATATTAATATATATAATTAAGTATTTTTTCAAACCCGGTGACTACAGGATATTGAATAGCATTAGCATAAACTCATAAGAGTCCTGCTTTAGAAAAAAATGTTGATGATGTGTCTTCTGAAAGGATTAGCACGCTTGTTTAGCTTCCTAAAAAGAGCTCATTAAAAACTTTCGGAAAACAAAGATGTCCGTTTCATAACCTAATGAAAGCAAGTGAGTCACAGAGGCCCACAGAGGAGGCGGACAAGCAACAAAAGAGTCGAGGCGGTCAGGGCATCTCTGTGGGGTCCACTTGCCGACGGCCCCGCATGGGTGGGCGCACACCATGTACTCAAAGTGTGGGGCGGCTACGAGTGTTATTGTTGTGCCTTTGTGGCGGGACCCACACCGATGACAGAGGAAGTGGTTGAAAATGTGTTGAAATAGATAAACCTGACTTCTAGTTGTCTCATTGTTTGACCCTCAAGTGCGCCAATGTTGACAATAAAGCCCTAAATATGATTCCAGCTAAACCTTACTGGGTCCATGGAACTGAGCAATAATTGCACACAATGGCTCTTATTCATATCTCTGACTCAGCTGGCAAAGTTGGTACAAGTTTATTGGGACCATCAGTGCGGTAAATCTCAGTAAAAACATTGAACTCTCAACACCATCTGTAAACACGCACACACAGAGCTGTAACCACATGCTAATAGACAACAGGGGGATACAAATAATCCAGATTTCATGAGATAGACAGCTCAAGTGGAAGTGAGTCCATAAAAATATTACAATATATTCTTTTTTACATTTCCCAGCCTTTATGATAAAATGACAATTAAGACAATATGATGCAATATAATTAACTCTCCAGACCACCATGGGAGCCCCCTCTTCCTCACAAAAGGTGCTGAAACACTCCCAGACAGGCTTCGCTACACATCTTAAAGTAAAGCTCTACCACCTGAAGTGGTGTGTTTGCCCCCTAACTGATTTCTTTTGCATGTTTTTCACACTTGAATGTTTCAGATCATCAAACGCACTTAAATAATAGTCAATTACAACACAAAATGCAATTTTTAAATGAAACTTTTTATTATTAAGGGACAAAAAAACCCTAACTTACATGGCCCTGTGTGATGAAGTGATTACCCCCTAAACCTAATAACTGTTTGGGCCACCATTAGCCATAACAGCACTGAAACACTCATCTTTGCAGAATTGTTGTCATTCAGCCAAATTGGAAGGTTTGGATTGGAAGGTCATGCCACAGCATCTCAGTAGGATTCAGATAAGGACTTTGACTAGGCCAATCCAAAGTCTGCATTTTGTTTTTCTTCAGCCATTCAGAGGTGGACTCACTGGTGTGTTTTGGATCATTGTCCTGCTGCAGAACCCAAGTTGGTTCCAGCTTGAGGCCACCAACAGATGGGCAGATATTCTCTTAATTTGTTGTTAGATAGCAGAATTTGTGGTTCCATTTATCAAAGCAGGTCCTCCAAGTCCTGAAGCAGCAAAACAGCCCCAGACCATCACACTACCACCACCATATTTTACTGTTGGTATGATGTTATTTTTCTCAAATGTGGCCTTACTTTAACACCAAATGTAATGGAACACAAACCTTCCAAAAAATGTCAGGTTTTGTCTATCAGACATTTTTTTCCCCAAAGATCTTTAGGATCATCAAGATGTTTTCTGGTCAAATTGAGACGATACTTAATGTTCCTTTTGTTCAGCGGTGGTTTTGGTCTTAGAACTGGCTGTTTTTGCCCAGTGTCTTTCTTATGGTGGAGTCAAGAACACTGAACTTAACTGAGGCAAGTGAGGCCTGCAGTTCTTTGGATGTTGTTGTGGGGTCTTTTGTGACTTTTGTGTTATTGACTAATATTTCAATTTGTTTGATGATCTGAAACATTTAAGTGTGAAAATCATGAAAAAAAAAAGTTTTCAGAGCACAGTATCATTTCGGTTTTCTTCAGCAAACAAGCTAAACTAGCATGATGTTGCTGTTCAGATGTGCCAAGTTAGCATTGTAGCTCATATAGTTCATAAAGTTCCATGAAGGAAAAAACCTCCGTCATCATGGAGATGAAACACTGCCTCTGACCCTGTCCGAGCTCCATGTGTGCACCCCATGTAGACACCCACTTTGTAAAAAAAAGCAGACTACACATCTTTTAAAATAAAGCCTGGATCTGGATGTCCGCCAAGTATTTGTGAAGTCAGCTCCAGTCATGGGAGCTGTAAAGACTTCATTATGCTACGATGTCGTCACTATGCTGGACCTTCTGACGACGTCTTGATCATGTTGCAGCGCTTTGGTGATGGCTGAGTGCGTGGCCTGACAAAACGTTGGGGTCAGTGCTTCCTACCATCCAGTGTTTTAGTTGTGAACAATCATTTTTGGAGCTGGAACTCATCATTTTTTTCCCCCAACCAACAGGCTCCACACATACAAAATTTTGTGTTCCCAACTACTTTTAAACAAGCACACTTCCAACGCACTATTGTGGGACCTCTGAGACTTATTTAAACACTTAACTTATATTTGTGTGAGCAGAGGTCACATGTTTCCACGTGTGCATGAATGCAGCATTGCCGTGGTAACATTGTACAATTCCTCTTGGTGTACTTTGGTGTTCCTCTGCTCGGTTGTCAAACGAGCTGCTTTGCATATGCGTGTTAATGGACGCCGGGGACTACATTGAGAGAAGGGGCTGTTGTCCAATTAAAAATAGCCGCTGTGGGGAATCCCCCTACACACACACACACACACACACTTGTGCATACTCACAAGGTCTGGCCATTGCCTCAAAACAAGTTTAGACATGAATACACAATGAGATCACTGTGCACTATTTTACAAACATCTGTTTTTGGACTTTTTCATGCATGTATGTTTATGTATGTATATATATATGTATATATATATATATATATGTATATATATAACCAGCACTGCTCCCAATAGACTTCTACACCACTATGTACATCTGTGTAATACTTGCTTTTTATAGTCAGTATAGTTACTCCAGACCCCATTCACTGTGCAATATCTGATCAACCTCCATGTGCAATATTAAGGGCTCTAAATGCAATATACTAAGTTCTATGTGAAGTATTTCCATAATGCTTCATATTAACTCACTAGCAAGATCTCAGTGTATAGACTGGTCATATATCTCATCTCGTTTCATATTATCTACATACTGTATTGTATATAACTCTGGGAAAATACTTGGGTTGTTTATATTGTTTGTTTTTCTATATTGTGTATTTTGTACTGCTTAACTGACTCTGTACTCTTGCTGCTGTGCAATACAAATTTCCCCACTGAGGGAAGAATAAAGGCATATCTTATCTTATCTTATGTCTTATATATACATACTTTGTTTGGCTTTGCTGCCTTGTCCAGACTCAGCTGTCTTCTGCCATCTCATTGACTTAATTTAAGATTATTGATGGCAGCTGTTGATGCTTTGGCATGCACTTAATGGCGCTATCTTAACAGTGATTTCTTTAATCCCGTAGTATGTATTTAAATACATAAATCTACATCTAATAGTAGGTGTGCTTATAACAATGAAGATAAGTCGCATGTTAATTATGTTCGAGCATTGTGCAAATAAAACCACATCTTGTATCACAATGTCGGCCAAAACAAGGGCCCAAATCTCCTTTCAGCACTGGTAATGAGGACAAGGCGAACAACAACATCGCCTTATCACTTTGGAAAAGCCTCTGCCACTTGATGCACACGTGAGGGCCGTGCAGTGAGGAGTGGACAGTGTTTTCACAGCTGGCGTGCATAGGGACGCGCCCCCCCCCCCGAAGACACACTGTGAGAAATATGTGTAGCTTCATATCTATCATTCAATTATGATCATACATTTGTGCATTTAATGAGTGCTCCACCCTAAACAATATAATGCTTAAAGAATGAAAGCTCATCTGTCCACCCTTTTAGTGCCATGCCAAGTATCATTTATGGTTATTAGAACCATGAGCGCACAAATAACCACGCCGCAAAACCATCAGAGGTTCTGTTCAAGTGTGTAGAAACATATTTGTTATGATTTCAGGAGACAAAAATGTCCCAAGTGGACGGCCATATTTCAACATCTGTAACTATTCCAGTGCCTTCGCATCCATGGCTACTAAGTCGAACTTATATGTGTCGAGTTGTCATTTGGCTTTGCCCATCAGCGACTTAATTGCGTAATTAGTTTAAGGCTAAGTTTTAGGCTTTAATGCTGGATGCCATCCCTGACACATCCCTTGCATCGCCAATGGGATGGGGAATCGAAACTACGGCAAAAACGTATACCAGGGCCTTTAAAAAGTAAGTTACACTTTTTAGCCTTTTTAGTCCCTTTCATGAATGTCTTCAAAATCTAACTTTCTACTTTCAGTGGACTGTAAATGTCAGACCTAACCATAGATATTTTGTGAATAATGGCCGATTATAGCCTATTATCAGCCTCACACAGATATGAAACATATTTAAAATTCCTTTTTACGCATTCGGAAACACACTATACAGTATTGTACAATGAAACCTTGGTTAGTGACATTAATGCGTGACTCTAACCAAAACCAAATCAATTTTTTCCACAAGAAATCATGTATATTCAACTAATCTGTTCCAGAAAGCCGAAAAAATTAACAAATAACATTTTTTTTTTATAGTTTCACATGACTAAAACAATTCTGAATGATAAAGAAACAATTAAGGTTACTTCTACTTTCACCGAAAACATGATTCTCGACGTGACGATGTGGCAGCGAGCTCAACCACCCCACCTTCCTGTTTTGACATGAGTTGTTTCTTGGATTGAATAGATTCTCACCTCCATACGGTAACCAACAATGGAACCAGCATCTTTGAGTATGCATCCGTTGATATCGGTATCAAATGATGTATACAACACATATGTACGTGTTCATTCATGTTGGACAATATCTCTAAATATGAAACAACAAATGCCATACTGTATGCTAACCGGAGAATGCATGCTAACCGAGGCAACTTTGTAGCGTAAATTTTTTATGTTAACCAAAAAACCTGCTAACTAGGTTACATGCTAATAGAAAGTTCTGCTGTACTTAAAAAACGTGCAATTTCAGACATCAACATAACTTGTCAAAGCATCTTCCTGCTGGAAAATGTTGAGAAAATTGATACTTTGAGACGGCGCTTGGCTGCAGTGGTTAGCGCGCAGGCCACACATGCAGCTAGGAGACCAGGGTTCAATCCCACCCTCTGCCATCTCTGTGTGGAGTTTGCATGTTCTCCCCGTGCATGCGTGGGTTTTTTTCCGGGGACTCTGGTTTCCTCCCACATTCCAAAAACATGCTAAGTTAATTGGCGACTCCAAATTGAATGAATGTGAGTGTGAATGGTTGTTTGTCTATATGTGCCCTGTGATTGGCTGGCGACCAGTCCAGGGTGTACCCCGCCTCTCGCCTGAAGACAGCTGGGATAGGCTCCAGCACCCCCAAAATAAATAAATGAATGAATTAACAATACAGCGCCCTCTTCTGGACTCTGTAGCATTCTGCATTTCGCACCATCAAGCCGCTTATTTACATTAAAAGCAGAGAAAAAATATGCTGAATGTGGAGCATTTGATGAGGCTTGGATCTGGTGTATGTTCCAGAAATGAGGTGCAAAGTGGAATATTAGGGATGACGTTATTAGAGCCTTGATTAAGTTAATAACTAATTATAGCATTGATCTGTGATTAATATAAGTATAGTCTCAAAGCTGATAATGCACTGAGAATGCAAGGAGTAAAACAAGCATAATGTATAGATTGGTGCCTCAAGGGTTAACAAGTCCAGTCAAGCAAAGATGTTCCATGCATGCTCATGTGTTCCTCCTGAGGAGATCTGCCAGTGCTTACCTGTGATATGGACATGTTCAGGTACACAAAGAGCCCAGTGGTGGAGGCGACCTGCAGCACCACGACCACGACCACCACCAGAGCCACCCACATCTTGGAGGGCGCTTCCCTGCGCCCTGCACCGCCGGGACCTCCAGCCGGAACCATCATGTAGGTGGTGGACTCGCTGCTAATAGATCGGAAGTAATCCTGGTTCTGATGCTGTTGCTGCTGCTGCTGCGCGCTCGGGGCGGCCATGGCGCTCCCCACGCATGGAACCCCGGAGAAGGGCGACGAGGCAGGGTGAGTGGGAGTGGCCCAAGGGGGTCAGCGGGTAGGGAGGGGGGGTCTCTCCTGGACTTTTTGGTGGAAAAAAAAAGTTCGATCCCCATGCAAGAGGAGGGAAGGAGTTAAAGCGTCATGTTCTGCTGTGCGCACTCAGGCTGCCTGGAGCCGGACTGGAGTTGTTGGACAGAAGGAGGCTGCAAGCAGGCGGAGAGGGGCTGGCTTAACCTCTTCATCACCCGGGGGAATGAGGAATAGGAGGAGGAGGAGGAGGAGGAGGAACTGGCTGTCTAACTTCTCGGTAGGAGTACGCGATACTGAAAATGTTGGTATCGATTCAAGAACACGTGTTGCCGATACCAATACTGATTTTTTTTTTCGTTTCATGAGTTGATCATGATTAAACAAAGATTACAGGCAAACAAAAACAACACACGGCGATCATTTGAGAAATGAATAAATGAAGTAGTGCAAAAATAACTACTATTTTAATCTTATTTAAATGCAAACAATCCACACCACGTCTTATTAATTGTATTTTTAACACTTTGTGCATTCATCTGACACATATAGCATAAACACTTTGACACTCCTAAAAGTGTTTTTATTCCAGTCCGGTTTATTTTAGTTCCCACCCACAGTATGACATTTTTCTGGTTCCTCCAGTTTGGCCTCTGAAGTAGGACAGAGGCAGGTGATTTTATTTAGGTCACTGCTAAGATTTATTTCATGTTTTTTTTTCCTTTTGCTTTCTTTTGAAAGACGAAATACACATGCACTTGCACATTCAAGCCACACGAGGGAGGTGTATACATGCAACAATGACAACAAAGCTAAGTGGAGCAATTTATGTCATTTTAAGTATTTTATGAGTGAATTCAGAGTGACAAATTTCAGATCATCTAAATTAGGATTGTTGGGCTTTCTATATGAGAGGTTAGGGTTGTCAGCCATCTCTTTGAAATTGAATGGTATACCTTCTCTTCTGGAAAAACTAGCATAAATATAAATTGTGTTTGCATATGCTATCCAGCACGAAAATACAACTTATGCTGGTCATGCTGGTCTATGCTGACTTTTCCAGCAGGTTTCTGGTCCCCCCACCCCCCTAAAAAAAAAAAAAACAATGGGGTTTGTTTGTAGCTGGTTTCTGTCTGACAGTAAGCAAGTTGTGCTAACTTAGCCGCAGTGCATGCTCACTGTTTTTAAAACTCTCTTTTTGGCATTATAATAACTATATGTCTTGTCCATAAAACACCACTTCTAAGTTGTTTACTTAACATTAGCATAGTGTGTCCACTGATTTATACTGTTTTAAGTTAAGCAGCAGGGTTTGGTAAAAGAAAGATGTTATTATGATAAGCAGAAAAGATTTCTATTCAACAGAAATTGTAATTTTTTTTTCCACTAACCAATGTGTCTTAATTATCCATCCATACATTTTTTATATCGCTTATTCTCACGATGGTTGCAGCATGCTGGAGCCTATCCCGGCTGTTTTCGGGCGTGAGGCGGGGTACACCCTGGACTGGTCACCAGCCAATCACAGGGCACATATAGACAAACAACCATTCACACTCACATTCATACCTATGGACAATTTGGAGTCGCCAATTAACCTAGCATGTTTTTGGAATGTGGGAGGAAACCGAAATACCCGGGAAAAAACCCCACGCATGCACGGGGAGAACATGCAAACTCCACACAGAGATGGCCGAGGGTGGGCTTGAACTCTAGTCCCCTTGCTGTGTGGCCTGCGCGCTAACCACTCATCCGCCAAGCAGCCACGCGCCGTCTCAAAGTATCAATTTTCTCAACATTTTCCAGCAGGAAGATGCTTTGACAAGATGTGATGATGTCTGAAATTGCACTTTTTTAAGTACAGCAGAACTTCTATTAGCATGAAACCCAGTTAGCATGTATTTTGGTACCGGAATACCCGGAGAAAACCCACGCACGCACGGGGAGAACATGTCTCCGAGCTGTGTGGCCTCGGGGGTTGGGAACCCATGTTCTGGATTATGTTTTTATCCTGTAGGCCATCCAGTAGGTTTAAGCTATTTAGAATGTTGTAATATATTGCACAATACCGTTTGACATCATCCTAAATAATATATGATATTATTTTTCTAAAAGAATAAGCAAGGCTCCATTTGAATGCACATAAGATGTAGCTGCAAGATTTTAAAGTCGCATCGTCCAAACACGAACTGAACATCCAGCAACGGATGTTTGAGGCCTCGACAGCCTGAATGTGCCCAGATGTTCCAATGGATTCAATCAAGAGTAGAAATAGTTTGTGACCCCACAAAAAAAAACATATTGATGATGGTGATGATGATGTTTTGGCTTTTAACTACTCGGCAGGCATGTCGAAAACCGCGTCTATTTGGACTCTGCAAGGTCGCACGCTGACCGCAGACACATCTCCAACAGATGAGACGCCACAAGACACCTGCACAAACGCTACTCTAATCGTGGGGGGGAACCTTGCGCCGCTAATCACTTTTGTGTTTCAGGTTGAATCAACACTCCTGTTTGTTTTGAAGTTGACATCGTGTGGGAATCCAAACAAAAGCTGCGGTCAAACCAAATCAGCAGCAGCAGTATTTTACACTTTCTATCCAAATAGTTCCCAAAGTTGTTCTTTTCTAGTGTCATCTACATTTAAAATCTAAATTTTCATAATATTGAATATTTTCCAAAAAAAATTTGGTGCAATGTGAAATGTTTGCGATGATACAGCCTTGTCGTCACTCCTTTATTGTGGTTAATGAGTGGTTAGCATGTCAGCCCCACAGTCAGATTGAGGTTCGATTCTGGTTCTCCCCGTGCATGGGTTTCCTCCCTCATTCTAAAAACTTGCATGTTCATTCATTCATTCATTTTCTACCGCTTTTTCCTCACGAGGGTCGCGGGGGGTGCTTGAGCCTATCCCAGCTGTCTTCGGGCAAGAGGCGGGGTACACCCTGGAGTGGTCGCCAGCCAATCACAGTGCACATATAGACAAACAACCATTCACACTCACATTCATACCTATGGACAATTTGGAGTCGCCGATTAACCTAGCATGTTTTTGGAATGTGGGAGGAAACCGGAGTAGCCGGAGAAAACCGGAATTGATTAAATTATCCATAGGTATGAATGTGAGTGTGAATGGTTGTTTGTCTCTATGTGCCCTGTGATTGGCTGGCAACCAGTCCAGGGTGTACCCCGCCTCTCACCCGAAGACAGCTGGGATAGGCTCCAGCATGAAAACCTGAAATGAAGAGAGGGACTATGTAGTGAGGGACATCCATCCATTCATTTTTTATTCCACCCACCCAGCTGACTTTTGGTTGATAATTTGGTTTAGAATTAATTTATATCAATATTTCAGTTTTTTGCTGTGTTTTTTAATGTAATTTTATTTTGACAATGTGCAGTGAGCCGCTTTTAGACACCCATCCATATCTACTTTTCTATCCACCTTGCAATAGAGATGACTTTTGGTTGATAATTTGGTTTATAATTAATTCATATCAATATTTCAGCTTTTTGCTGTGTTTTTTTTATGTAATTTTATTTTGACAATGTGCCGTGAGCCGCTTTTAGACACCCGCCCATATCTACTTTTCTATCCACTTTGCAATAGAGACGGTCACTAGAAATAAAAAAAAAAAAACTAAACCGCAGTAAGCGTTTGTTTGGGCTCTGCAAGGTCGCACACTGACCGCAGACACTCGACAATACTTGACACCTGCGTTGATGCCTAAACAAGCATGACTCTGCCCGGAGGAGAACCCTTTGTCTGTTTGAATCAACACTCCAAGCGTCATGTTGTGGGAACCCAGACAAAAGCAGTGGTCGAAGCAGATCGGCAGCAGCCACGTAAGACTCCAGTTCCTGGGAGTTCTCACAACACCATCCAAACACACTTCCATGTTCCGACAGGTCCAAAGCAGCGATTACGGCCTTTCAACACCACTCTCCTTCCAAGGAAATTGATAGCATCAGAGTTGCTACATAACGAATTGAATTGAATGTTAGCTTTGGGAATTCCTGAGAAGGGAAATAGTTTTACGCTGTCAGAGGTTAGGGAGTGGATCCGACAATCGTAATGTGGATCTAAGGATGAAGAAGGTCATAATGTGCTATACATATCACTATATTGACACTTACTATGGTACCCATTATGTCATTGTATGGTCATATCACCTCGTACTTCGGTACGAGGTGCAGTATTAAAAAAAAAAACTTTAAACTGTATTATGGAAAGCAGGAAGTGAACAAATGTAACAGTTACTGATTGTAAAAGTACCAGATGGAGGGGTAGGATTTAATAAGCTTTGCTTCTTCCTACTCCTTTTGGACATGTGGAACTGTGAACTGATTATGTGATGCATTCAATTGTAATCTGATGCATGTTTAAATGAAATAAAACCATTATCATAATTAATTGATACCGACTGCATGATACATGTCATAAAGAAAATGATTCAATATTACACTCCTTAATGCAGATCTGCAATAAAATGTATCATGTTTTTCCTGAAACCGTTTTCCAATACCTGGTAGTTTCAGTACATAAAGAAGTCTGAAACTAAACCAAAACGATGAAAATGTAACCTCCATGGCTCCGTGTCTCTGACTGGAAGGACCAACATCATCATGCGTTTCACTTACGAGCTAACCCAACCTCCACAGGAGCACAGTTGGAGCCTTCAATTGGACCCAACGTGACATAAAACTGGTTCGAAGTCCAAGAATGACTTCCAACCTTAAGTGTGTGAGAATTCCTCAAAAAGCCGTAAAGCAAATACTGTTTGAGCAGAGCTTTTAAATAGCTGGCTTGTTACGACCCCGAGGAGGCTCCTCAGCGGACTCTGAGGCCGACAGCCCGTAAAGAATTGTTCATAAGTAGCTCTATGTGCTCATAGCAAGGCTGGAAAGCTGTTAACTGCCCGCAATAAACAGCAACACAGAACATTTAGCAGGCCGCAACACTTTTAATGAATGTACCCGCCAACAGTTAATGTATATATGCATCAAGGCCCTCCTTAGCAGCAACAACTGCAATCAAGAGTTTGTGATAACTTGCAATGAGTCTCTTACAGCACTGTGGTAGACTTTTGGCCCACTTATCTTTGCAGAATTGTTGTCATTCAGACACATTGCAGGGTTTTCGAACATGGACTACCTTTTTTAAGGTCATTCCACAGCATCTCAATAGGATTCAGGTCAGGCCAATCCAAAGTCTTCATTTGGTTTTTCTTCAGCCATTCAGAGATGGACTTGCTGGTGTGTTTTGGATCATTGTCCTGCTTGAGGTCACCAACAGATTGCCAGATATTCTCCTTCAGGAGTTTTTGTTAGACAGCGGAATTCATGGTTCCATTTATCACAGCAAGTCTTCCAGGTATTTACACAGCAAAACAGCCTGAGGCCATTACACTACCACCACCATATTTTACTCTTGGTATGATGTTTTTTTTTCTTAAATGTTGCCATATGTATTGGGGCACACACTGTCCAAAAAGTTCAACTCATTAGACCACAGGATATTTACAAGTTCTTGGGGATCATCAAGATGTTCCCAGTTAAAATTGAGACAAGCCTGAATGTTCTTTTTGTTCAGCAGTGGTTTTGGTCTTGGAACTGTTTTTTTTTTATGGTAAAATTATGAACACTGACCTTAATTGACGCAAGTGAGGCCTGCAGTTCTTTAGATGTTGTCGAGGGGTCTTTTTTATCCTCTTGGATAAGACTTTGCTGCGTTCAACGCTGTTCTATGTTTTCACCATTTGTGGATAATGGCTCTCACTGTGGTTCGAGTTTCATTTAAACACTGCATTTTTTGTTCAGTTGCTTTGTCATTGACTAATATTTAAATTTGATGATCTGAAACGTCATCTATGTGTGGAGTTTGTTCTCCTCGTATATGCGTGGGTGTTCCGCGGGGAATCCAGTTTTCTCCCACATTCCAAAAACATGCTAGGTTAATTGGCGATTCCAAATTGTCCATAGGTATGAATGTGAGTGTGAATGATTGTTTGTCTATATGTGCCCTGTGATTGGCTGGCGACCAGTCCAGGGTGTACCTTGCCTCTCTCTTAAAGTCAGCTGGGATAGGCTCCAGCTTACCCCTGGGACCTCAGTGAGGATAGAGGAAGTCATAGAGGACGGATAAGTAGATTTGAAACATTGCCGTATGGCAAACATGCAAAAAAAAGAAATCAGACCACAGTTTTTAGTTTGATTTTAGTTCTTCTCGTTTGCTTTTCATATAAGAATGCTTTTGCACCCATAAATGTTAACCGAAAGTGATACAATTTGTTTACAAGAACTATACTGGAAGGAATGTTCGCCTATGCTGCCCTCTACTGGCATTTCAGGGCTACTACAGTGTGAATTAAAACTGGAAGAATTTCTTTGAGAATCAACACGTTAATTACTGTTAAGCTACGAAAGATTCTTAGCTTCCCGGATGGAGGATGTGATGACGGTTTCAGCCAAATGGTGGGCCAGTCCACCCAGTTCCTCTCCTCCTTGCCGGCTTTGACCACACAGGACCCAATTGATGACATCACAGGCTAGAGATTCTGCAAAGGCGTCCATCTTGGCCGCCAGTGTGTCGCAGGAAGCCCAGTTGACCTCTCTTGCCAGGCTGACTTTGGACAAACTCTGTCTACTCGGCAGTGAAGTTGTCATCTGCTGGTCAAAGTTCTTCATTTGCTCGAAACATGAGTGTAATACACTGTCTGCCATATTGTTTGCAAAGTTATCACAGGAGGACGACTGGTTCTGTGCACTTGAGGCATCCATTGGATCCTGTGGAGATGGAACAACTGCTTATGTCTTTTATTTACCCAACGTGTGTGTAAAAAGAAGCGTTGACAGTAAGCCTAGCTCAGCTTCAGATAGTTTCATCATCTTGAAGAGATTTCTCCATCGCCTCATGTCTGCTGCCAGTTTGGAAATGCAACCCAGTTGTTGGCCTTTGCGTACAAAGTTCATGTCAGCACACCAGCAGGAGGGATTGTTCAGTGCTCAAAGTCTCTCCAGTCCATTAGTGTCACAATGTGTTCAATTAAGTTATATGAAGAACATTAAAAAAAAAGCACAGAATGTGTTTGTGAAGACTATTCAGAGCCACCTTGATACAATTAAAATGGCGTAGTGTATGTCGGACGTACTCACCAGTGTCTTGATGGCGTATTAAAATGCAAGAAAGTGTTCACGGAAGACTTACTTCCTGTGACAACACGAGGAAATGCACTTCACTTGATGCTGCTTTCTTGCATGTCTCTTGTGACATGTTTCAGAGGTTCTGTGATTCCTAAGATGCAATTTATTTTGACAGGGCTTTATGTGCAAAAAGCAGCAACACTTGAGTGTCAGCATGTGTTTTCTACTTCAAATCTCACAAATGAAGTAGAAATCAAGCATACTCTTGGTATGTTTCATACTTGAATTTTCTTGTCCAAATTAACTTGTTATGAGTAAAACATTGTTGTAATCACTATTGGAGGGCAGATTGATTCAAATATTCATAGTATTGTTATATTTACCGACCCAAAAGTTAGCTGGGATAGGCTCCAGCATACCCCTGAGACCCTAATGAGGATAAGCGGTGTATAAAATTGATAAATATGTTTTTATTCTATTTTTATTTATATTTTTAGTATTTATTTTTATGTTATTCTTAAAGCAGGGGAATATGGCGCCACTTTATGCATTACAATGAAAACACAAGTCAAATAATTGTATTATAAATATTTCGGAATAATTCAGAAAAAAATGCTAGGTGTGTATTTTTCATACCCCAAATATTATTCTATAACCGCTACCAGTGATTCGTTCCTTGATTTAGAACAAAAAGCTCTTTTAAATAGCTCTTTGAAACGGCTCCCTTCAAAGAGTCATAGCTCTAACAGCTGCATGTTTTGGTCACAAGAACCAATGAAGGAGCAGCATTCAACTGCTATTGCTGTGAGTGTGTTTGGGTAAAGTAACAGCTTCTCCCGCTGACGTTTGATGCATAGACAAACCACACACATATTACGAGTAAAACCTTTTTTTTAAAAAAAAAAAAAGAATCACCACCACAATTAATTGAATGCTGTGCATCATCCTGGCTCGTTAACTGTTTTTATTTTAAGTTTTAACCTTGGAAAGGCAAATCCCCCTTCTTTAGCTCCCACTGTCTGGGAATACTCGTACAACAAACCGAGCGCTACTTTAGAAACTGCGAGCTCGCTCATTGGTTCACTGCGCTTAAATTCTGACCAATTGGAAGCGTGTGCTGCAAAACAGTACCCGTTTGGAGAAACAAGAGTTTTCGTTTTAAGGCTTTCTGTTGCGTTGGCGTTAACGACATTTATCAACTATATCCTTATTTCCCCCTTCCTCCTACTACAACTTTAAGGATTTATCAGTTAAGGTAGGAAAAACGTCTTTTGGGATGCTGACGAGCGATACTTTTAAACGCGTGTTGAAATAGAAAGGATGTGTTGCTTGCTTTGTTCATTGAACCCACAGCGCATTTTAAACACATTGTTTTTTTTTATGTTGCAGAAAATTGAAAGCCATGCCGACCTTGAGGAAACAATCAGTGGCTGCCGTGGGCAAGAAAACAAAGCCCAGTTTGTCCGAGAACCAGGTAAAAAAGGAATGCTGTTAATTCATTCATACTATTAGTATGACGGAATTAACAGCAAACACTTAAAGTGTTTCGCCCTCCACTTACTTTTCATGAATTCAGACCACTATAGATCTAGTCGGACTTCACCCCATAATTATGTTGAGACTCTTATTTTGAAACATTTTACTTTGAAAGTGACTTCCGTTTCCTGTATGGCCTTGTGTCTATTTCTAATACATTTTAAGTGGTGGCATAAAAATGACATGCACTTGTGCCTGAATTATAATAACTAATATGTGCTTTTTTTTGCAGGAAGAAGCTTCTCGGGTCAAGAGGGCCACTTCCACATCTCGTGGAGCTGCAAAGACGCGGACAGCCTTCATAGATCTCACCAATGTGAGGCCTTGTATTTACTTTTTTGTCGTGTTAGGAAAAGATACTCTAGTATTGTAATGGTACAAGATGCTGCCTTTGGTACAGATGGCGTTAGTTGTCAAAAATAGTGCATTGATGTCGGTAACTAATTACATGAAATGATGAATACGGTCAGTGGATATTGATATCACTCAGTTTGTAATGGGAAGTACACTTATCAGTATTTAAGTATACTTGTACATCCCAGAAAATAAACTCAAAACATGTGATTTCAACTAAAGTTATGTAGTGTCTATGCCGATTATCCGAATTAGGGTTGCGGGGGTATGGTGGAGCCTATCCCAGCTGACTTTGGGTGAGAGGCGGAGTCCAGCCTAGACTGGTTGCTTAGCCTGTCGCAGGGCTTTAATTTTATTTGAACATGCATTAAGTTAGAATGAAATACATGACATCATTCTCGCCCTGGCCTGTAAGCCTCACAAGGGGAGTCATCTGCAGTGCGAGTCTTTCAGTAAAATGACAGCGTTTGTTTAGCGTCTAGTTAAGTAAAATAGCTTAATTCTAAATTTAGTTTTTTTTGTTGGTGTAAATGGACACTGGGTTTCAATTTTCTTTTTTCTTCTAATTTGTTTTTTTGTGCAGCCCCAATTTTCTGATCATGCATGATTAAAGAGGGGCCCGATTTGAATAATTTAAATAAATCTTGTTAACACACTAATGTAGCTGTGTTTTGCAGTCTACTAAAGTCCAGATCAGCTTCCCTGGCAAGAAGAAAGAGCTGGCAAAGAAGCAGGTGAAGAAAAGAAGCGCTTCCTGTGTGTCTGCAAAGAAAACAGCCAAGCAGAATGGGTAACATTAGTATTTCCTCTCAAGAGCTGCTCTTTTTTTTTTTCCCCCAACATTTAAAATCTCCATTTTTAATTGCAGGACCTCTTCCGAGACTTCTGCAGAGAAATCGGTCAAAAATGAAGATAAAGCCGAGACGGAAGCGGCTGCAGCAGACAAGCTGGAAACCGCCGTCTCCGAGGTGCCGCCACACCTCAGGAGACCCGAGGTGAGCAGCGGCATCTATGTTGATAGATGTACTAAATGGGGGGGAAAAAAGTGCTGACTCGTTCTTTTTTATGCCATCAGGTTCCAGCAGAATTTGACATTGACTCACAGTACTCAGAAGACTGCGTTATGTGTCCTGACTATGCGGTGGAGATCTTTGCCTACCTCAAACAAAGAGAGGTGAGCTCAGAGAGGGTGGAATTGATTGAAAAAAAAAACTCCATTTAAAAATCTTTGTAATCTTTTAGGAGAAATTCGTACTGTCTAACTACATGACTACGCAACCCAGCCTCAACAAGGAGATGCGATCCGTCCTGATTGACTGGCTGGTGGAAGTGCAGGTGAACGTCCACACACACACACACACACACACACACACACACACACACACACACACAGACAAGTCAATCCCATGTTAACCCTTCTACAACCCCTTTATTAGGAAAACTTTGAGCTGTTCCACGAGACGCTGCACCTGGCCGTGAAGCTGACCGACCACTACCTGGCCAAGACCCCAATCCACCACAATATGCTGCAGCTGGTGGGCACCACCTCCGTACTCATTGCTTCCAAGTTTGAGGTGCGCACACAAAGACATTACTCGTTATGTACGGTATAACTGATCCGTTAACTAATCATTTAGAGTGCATGAGAAAAGGGAAAGAAAAACATTTATGAACAAGTGTTCTGCTTACAGCGTTCCAAGTTTTGGTGTTTTGTGCTTATGTATACGTTTCCTCTCGTGCAAAAACCAAGCAGGCTCCATATATTCATTAATGAATACATACATTATGAAGGAATCTAATGCAGGTTTTAATGATCTGACAACAGGCACAATAATTTCAATAGTCATCCCTCATTTATCACAGTTAATTTGTTCCGCAACCCAGCACCAAGTTGGAATTCCTTATTCATAAATGGAATATTTTTGTAGTTTGAGCATACTAAACCTGTTTTAAGACCTTCTAAATATGTTTATTAGACATGAAATAAAACTCCTATAGTCACTTTTTTACACTTGCATTACTCCATATAGACATGACGTCGACTCGCATTATTCCACTCAGACCATTCCCCCCCCCTCCACACCGGCCATTTTCCTTCCAAGAATATTCCCATAGCCCCCATCATAACTACCAGGCCGGTCCACCCCCACATCAAAAATGAAAAACCTGCTAAGCAATGCCCATGAAATCCCTCCCTGCTCCTCAGAATCTCACAACATGGAGCACAGCAGCACATCCTTCAGTTTGGGCATCTTAACACCCCTCAACAATAAAGTGGTCATACTTCATGATTGGTGGGTATGGAACCAGTTAACCGAGGTGATCCGATTTACACCAATACGTATGACATTTCGAGGAACGGACCTTGTACATAACCCGAGGGCTACCTCTAACAGTAATGTGCAAAAACTGCTCAGTTGGCATTAATGGTGTTGAGTTCACTGTCAACAGTAAATCTGCTGAGTGCTGACCACGCATGATATTTCAAAGAGAGCTATTGGCGGAGTTAAAAAGACTACATCAGGAGGTTGCCTACAGCCACAGCTGTTAATGTCTTTTTAAATTTTTTTTAAGATTTTGCTTTTTGTCGACCATGCACCCCGCAACTGTAAAAAGTGAGTTTGGGGTATTTACAGTATTTCTGTGAAAGTTCTTGGTGTGAATGAACTTCAAATATTAAATATTGTAATAGCGGTAAGGAGCAAACTGCTCACCCAGCATTAATAGTGCAGACGATTATTAATTTCATTCTGCATGTGTAACATTAGTTTCACACTGACTGCTGTGTCAGGAGGTTGCCTACAGCCGCAATAAATTTTTCTTTCTTCAAATTTTTTTTACATGACCAATGTTAAATTTGCCTGCCTTGGGAACGTCACTCCATTCATGTTACTCTACAAGCTAGTACCATAAATCTATCAGCTAATAGGATGTTTACCTCCTGCAGGAGTACAGCGTGCCATCCGTGGAAGAATTCCTCTACATTTGTGACGACGCGTACACTAAGGAGGAGCTCCTCGCCATGGAGGCCAGCATCCTGCGGACGCTCTCTTTTGACATCAACATCCCCATCCCATACTGTTTCCTACGTCGCTATGCCAAAGTATGTGCAAGTGCATTGCGCTCACATTGTCGTCAATTTTCCCTAAGTTGTGTTGCTTCCACAGTGTGTGAACGCCGGTATGGACACGCTGACTCTGGCTCGCTACTTCTGTGAGATGAGCCTGTTGGAAATGGAGCTGGTAGTGGTGAGGGGGTCACTGCTGGCGTCCGGCTGTCTGCTGCTGGCCATGCTCACCAAGGATCTGGGTGGATGGGTATGCCTGGGACGTTGCTACCACTGTTATTATTAGCAGTGACATTATAATATAAGTTATTTTTATTAGCAGGATTAGCAGACACTTTTTTTTTCCATTGTGCTTCCAGTCTCCCATCCTGCAATTCCACACAGGATATGAATTGTCAGACGTGGCGCCCGTGGTTTGGATGGTATACTCGATGATGTCGCAGCTTCCTAAGGACAAATTGAGCGCCATCCTGAGCAAATACTCCCACAAGTAAGAACACTCAAACCACCACCATAGCTGATGTAAGCATGCCAAGCCAGTAGATGGCAGTGTAACAGTTAAAGTGTAGGCATTTCACATTGATTTAAAAATGTATATATTGTATTTTTTCTCTGCTTAGCTGGGATATTTATTTGATGAAACTTAACCATTTTTAATCAATTTTTTAGGGTGTTTTTCCAAGTGGCGTCCTTGCCCATGGTGGATGTAGAGGTTTTGGAGAAGGCCTTATCACGTTAAACAGCCTCTGTCCTGCATCCCAAAATATCCCGCATGGGGGAAAACTTGTAAATATGTTAATGTTTGTTATTTATAATTATCTATTTTAAAAACTGTTATATGTGATGTTGAATCAGTGTTTTTAATATTTTATGTTGGAAAAAAAAGTATTAATCATCTGCTTCAAGCTTTCAAATTGTTACATTTTACTCAGATTTGCTTTTATGGCCTTTTGTGCATTCGTATCATGCATAATCTTTAGAATAAAGATGCTTTTTGTGTTTTGTAACCCGTTTTTTGTGTATGTTTTCCCAGTAGTAACCAGTAGAGGTCAGTAATGTACCGCCTAATGTGTTACAGGTGTCGCTGAAGCTTCTAATTGACATAAAGGAACTTGTTTAAAAAAGTGTTTGCTAGTGCAATTTCCAAGTTATATTTTAGCATCTTTACTTCAAATTGAAAGGCAAATTTCCACCAAGTGGACTCGCCCGGAAAGACGATTACTGGTAAGTTTCTGACTGAGTTCATGAGGAACTTTAGTTATGTGAATTTGAGTTTAATTTGCTGATTACCGAAGCGTGGAGGCTCACTCACCCAGCAAAAGAGCTAACCTTAGCCATTTTTTTTGTTTCATTCAAAATGTAATCGCAGGGGCAGATTGCGGATGGCAGAGAGCAATTGCGGGCAAAAATAGGCCCGCTGTTTCTATCAATTCACAGACACATTTTACGCCGTCGTTTCATTTCATTCCCCACTTCTCGGCCCAGCCGTTTTGTTATTTACCCAGTCGATTAAAGTGATTGATTGGCTTCTCTGTGTGTCTCTACGTGTGTGTGTGTGTGTGTGTGTGTTGGCTGGCGACACAATAAGTGCAGATTCATTCAGATACACATCAGAAGAAAGTCCATATATGAGGTATTGATCTCAGCACTGTCTTTGTTGGCTTTGCACACCGCCAGGCAGCTTAACTTGTAGTGCAAGTCTGTGTTGCGTTCATGTTCAGGACTTCTTTGCATTATGAAGTATGCTTTGTTGTCACTCAAATCTGAGGATGCGGTCCTGATTGCCATTTAGCTCCGAGCAAAACACAGCCAGGATTAGTTCCAAGATTAAAATGGCTTTGTACCCTAAGCAAGGCTCCATTGGAACTCAGCCATTCACTGGCTTATTTCATTTATCCAAGTACTGTACTTGCACACTATCATGCTGAAATGGGAACTTTTTTATTTCTTCATTTAGTACTGACTTTTTTTTTTAAACATCTTTACAGGTACTTAAAGTAGTGTTGCTTGAAGCACGTTCAAATTCAGCACCTTAACATTTGCAAACAGTCCCTTCAGCATGGCAACTGACTGTATAGCAGGGGTCTTAAACTCAATATACTTGGGGGGGGGGGGCACTGGAGCTAGGGTCTGGGCGAGGCTGGGCCGCATCAGGTTTTCCAAAAAAAAACAAACCCAAAAAACACACTTATTAAAGACAGAAAAATTAATAAACTTTGCTTTTCCGATTTTCTACAATAAAAGCTCTGATAAAATATTCAACTGTTCTCAAATATCTTAATTTTCTACACAAAATAAGATGAAAATAAATAAAGAAAATCAATCAATCAGTAATAAATAAATCTAATAACAATAATAAAACACCAAATAATAATAACTTAAGAAACCACATATAGTTGGTGGGTAGACAAATTATTTTTTTCAGATTAAAATGAACAAAGCATTATTAGAGCCCTGTAGACATGACAAAACAGGACTATAGTCACATTTATTCTCTGTATCTTATCTATTTATCTTATTCTCTTTATTTATCTCTTTATTTACAACATATTGCGCAACTGCAGGGTCTTGAGACACATGCTAACTCGCAAACTAGAGAGCTAGCGACCTAAACGGTAGCCTTCAAGTTATTTCCTTTGAACTTAAATAGCCAAAAACTTACCACTTCCACACGGATAGGGAGAATAACTATTAACAGTTATTTAACCTATTTAACCTTTTCTGGGTACATGATACCATACAGCAGGGGTGCTCATCAAGTCGATCGCGATCTACCGGTCGATCGCGGAGGTGGTACTGGTCGATCGCTGGTCGATCGCGGCGTGACATTAAAAAAATATCTTCCTAGCATCAATGCCGTCACTTGATTGATATACAGGGCAGCCATTCAGATGACAACTGAATGTTGCCCTTCGGGTGACCAATCAAATCAAACAACGTCTCTAAGTGCAGCAGAACTTACGATGTCAGCCTATCATCCATCCCCGTTACTTGATTGACATACAGGACAACCAGTCAGATGACAACTGAATTTTGACCTTTAGGTCACCGCTCATGCGTAAACAACGATGCTAAGCTAGTTTATCAGATTTGAAGCCCTCGCTAAAGTTTATGGTCACTAAAATGAAATTCAGTGCAAGTCATCAAAGTAAACTCAGGTAATGACAAAAAATGTTAATAGTTAATTATGTGTGTTTTGCAATATTGGCTCATTTGGTTATGTAAGGTACATCAACATACATTGTACGTACAAATAATCCTCAATACATTTGAAAATAAATAGATGTTTTGCATTTTTGTAGTGGGTAGATCATTTTGACTCGGTCATTTTAAAAGTAGCTCGCATGCTGAAAAAGTGTGAGCACCCCTGCCATACAGCATCCATATCAAACTTGCGCGGGCCGCACTAACATTAAACTTTCATATCAAGGCCTCAAACTAGTGTCCTGCGGGCCACATTTGGCCCGTGGGCCGCGTGTTTGAGACCCCTGCTGTATAGAGTCATAGGTTAGTTTCCCCCTTAACTATCTCAGTAGAGCTCAATATCACTGTGCTGGCTGACAGCACTGACAAATATCCATTGCAGGGCCTGGAATGTCCAAAGACCAGCCTGCCAAGGTGGCTTTTGTTCCAAATTTTGCTTTAGCAGCCACGGCATAACTGCTTAACGGCAGTTAAAAAAAAAAAAGGGTCCCATCATTAAACTCTTAAAAAATGGTTGACTGTTTGTGCGCGGGAATGACGGATGCAAAGCATCTGCAGCATTTCTTCCTTTCTCTGCCCAAATCTTGCTTTGTTCCCATGGACAATTGTTTTTCCTCCCTCTTTTGTGTAAATGTGAGTGCACGCGTCACGTTGTTTGCTGTTTCCCACTGATACAGGCTGTGTTTAGCTGTTTGGCTAATTGTCTTGGCTGTGCCGACTCGCAATAAGCATTCCCCCAGCTGGACTGGAAAAGAAAGGGCAAGCTCACCTTGTCAAGGAAGAGAGAAAGACAGAGTAGGATGCAAGAAAACAGATGAGGCCAAACAATGGAGCATCATGAATTTGGCCATTGGTGATTGTGTGTGTGTGTGTGTGTGTGGGTGGGGGGGGTTGGCAACGGTAGCTTGAATATGGATGCGACACAAGCAAAAATGTCCAGACAATGACTGCATCATCAGACGAGCTCTTTGCTAGCTTCTGTTTGAAAATAAAGGTCACTTTAATTCTTCCTAATGAGCACATGGAAGGTTAACATAAGGAATGGCAATTACAGCATCTGTCAAAATAGCCCGCACACTCTCATGTTAGCGTTGTAGCACCAGACTATATTGGACTACCGTAATTAGAACACAAATATTTAGATCCGATCTGGTACCGATCCTCCAAAAAACATGAATGACACCCTTATTTTGTTGACACAATTAGACAAATGGGGCAAAGAGCGCTCTTATTGTGAAGGCCCGATCCGATATTCAGGATCAAGATCGCTACAAATATCTTCTATTCAAAGAAAAATTTGCATAATAGGTCCCTATGCTAATTTTTCGTCCCTTTGTATTGTGTTGTGGTCTCCTCCTCGCACAATAACCCGCACAGAAAATAGTTTAGATTTTCCAGAATCTGCACCTATTCCAGTATTCCTATTCCTGTATTTCCTTTGATTTGTGCTTCCCGCACAAAATGGTCTGTTTTAATTTATTCCACTAATGGCCCGCCTCCTAACTATGAACCATATGAGGAAGTCCACCTCTCTGTGACATCACAAAGGAACGGTTTTACCACGCCTTCTAAAACCGAGTGTTTTGAGCCATCCCAAAGGTCTTTCAGGGCTCACTTCCAAATGTGCAAACTTTGGCATAGTTTAACACAAGAATACAACATTCTAACTACATTCATTGGTCAGGAAACACAACGGAGCTGCAGCGGTGAGACGCTATCCTCTCTTCATGGCGTACTTTGGCAGTTGTATGTCGGACGGAATCCCCTCTGTGCCTTTCCCCTCCTGCTCCAGCTTGACAAAGTTGAACATAAACATGGCGCACCACCCGTAGCGGCGTAGCAAGTCAACAGCACAGGCAAGAACATGCGGTGCATTCACAGACATCGGATCATTACATTCGTCCAGGCATAAACCAGTACCAATGAAAGGACCATACTACTGTTTTTAAGGGACTTAACGCTGAAAAAGATTTTTGAACTGGTGTCATTCTCGGACCGCTGATGACTCTCCTGTTCTCCTGCAGCCTTTTGTGTCATCAGTTTGAAAATACTACAAAAACATCTGTTTATAATAATACAAACTGTTTTTGGTTTAGATACCAGTCCAATGCAACGAGATGGCTCAAAATGTCTGGATGTGGACCTGCTTGTGGAGGAAGGACGTCAAGCTGCACAGGTAAGCCATACCAAGTTGTAAGAAGCTTTTGTCATTCTGATCAAGTGGACGCATTTGGAAGGCTATTGGAAGGTTTATAGTTTGCATGTTTAAGTTAATGTCGTATGTCAACCTCAGTAGGGTCCTGATACAACTTTATTAATTCTGATATGCAGCCTGATGGATAGGTGGATAAATATATTAATCCAATACAATACCCACACGTAGCATACTTATTTTTGCTATCTATTTTGGAGTGTTAAATGCTAGGTTAAAGGACTTGATCAAGTGATAATATTGTATAGTAGATATTGAAACCCAACATTATTCACCAAACAATGAAACCCTTGTGTACTTTTTGGGATGTTGCTACAAATACGCGATGAGGTTGGTGGTATTAAACTTCCCCGGCTCTGTGCCGTCATTTGAAACTTGTGCATTGCAAGTTTTGCACTCAGTTGCAATTTTATTCAGACTGTAATGAAAAACAGTGACAGTCACATGTTCAGCATCACTCCTCCTCCTTGCTACTTTGTTAGCATGTTAGCACATACTGTTGTGATCATGCGGCGCAATATCCGATAGTTATATCTGAGGTGTAATGTGAATTTTTTTTTTATATTTATAACCCGATGAAGTGGAATAAAAGTGTAAAACACCAAATGATTTTCTTTTAGATTTAATCTGGTGCAAGATGAAACAGAAAAGTTGCACACAGCAATACTCAATGGCAGTACAATAACCGTACATTGAATGATTTGTTGCTTTCTTGATGCTTGATGATTTTTGAATGTAAATATTTGTGATGATTGATGAATTATTAATAATATAAACATTTATGCAACGCTGTGTTTCATTCTGAAGAGAGACCCGAAACAATCTGTCACACGTTCGTAACACCCGCTAGAATGTACAGCGACCACACCGTGACACACAGCGTGATGAAACATGAAAAGGCGCCGACACGAGCGACACTTTCGCCACCTCCAAATACGCTGTCGTCCGTGAGTGGCATGCAGTCGAACTGTGTGTCGCTGTCCACCCCTGAGGAGGTGAACAACTTGAAGATGGGAGTGTCCTCATCGTCATTGATGATGTCCACGATCCATTGTTTGAAACTGGACAATCTGGTATAGGCACCGGGTTTTTCAGGCAAGGCGCAGGAAATACCAAAACTGGTGATTCCCAGTTGGATCCAGGACTCATCCTTTTTGATCATCAAAGGCCCGCCTGAGTCTCCCTGTGGAAAATGAAGAACTCGGTGAATATCCTTTTTGTAAGTCACTGCGCTGGATCTGCTGCTCACCTGACAGGCGTCCGTCCCGCCTTCCTTGAACCCAGCACAGATGATGTTCTCTATTGCCCTCTCCTTAAGGTAGCAGTTGCACTCATTGTTCCCCACAATCGGCAGATTGACCTCCTGAAGAATGTCTGGAAACACCCGATCTGATTGGAATTGCCAAAGAAAAATGTTCAAAGGAGGACCCCCTCATGACTTGAATTCCTAGACCTCTATCGTCTTTGAACCTCACCAACAGAAAGGCTCCCCCAGCCGGTGACCCAGGTGCTGGTCCCAGCGTGCACGGTGCTGCCACTGTCGGCCAAGCAGATGGGCTGGATGTAGTTTGTGAAGTTTACCGGCGCCGACAGTTTCACAAGGCAAATGTCGTTTGTGAATGTATCGAAGTCGAATTCGGGGTGACATTTCACGGCTGCCATCATTCGGGACACCTCGTTAGGGTCTGAACCGCTTTGATTCCGACGGCCTATGTACACCTGTGTGTCAAAGATGTTGTCCCTAGCAAGACACAAATGTAAAACAACAAATCACAAGCAATAAAACATCCATGACCTGGAATGGAACGATTGCTTACTGTTCGAAGCAGTGTGCCGCTGTTAGCACCCATTGGTGGCTGATGAGGGACCCTCCGCAGTAAGAACCATCTTTGTTTAGACTGACCTGCCATGGCCAATGTCCTGGGGGTGCGTCTTGACCATTGATGATTCTGCCGTTTAACGGCGCCATGCCACAGTCTAATCAGACGGATCATCATAAATTATTTGAAATGAGTAACCTACTGGGAACACATCTTTTTGTGTGTCTGTAGCTTTAATGCTAATGAGCTGTGTTTGTCCACGCCTGCCTCCAATAGTGCGTGGCTCCAAGAAGCAATATTGTGCACTTATGCACTTTTTATAGTCACATTTTATGAGCAACAACATGCTCGGTGAGCCTATTTGCTGAAGAAATACAAATTTTAAAAGGTACTATCTGTCATGATTTGGTACTGCAGTCGGTTTATTTGAAGTATCTGAACGGTGCGGTCAGTTTCTTGATTTTTGCTGTAGGTGGAAAACATATAGGTTTGACATCAAAAAATGAATACACGACCCGAAAGGTAGAAGATAGCATCTTTTGTTTCATTTGAGCTAAAGTATTGAAACATATGACTGACAGGTGTGTTTTTTTGCCCATGTGTATCCTAATACATCACTATAAATAGCTCTGAATGTCTACACTCAGTTTCAGACCAGTCTATGGTTGAAAATCAATTGTCTAGAAAAGATGGAAGATGGATCAACTAGGTTGGAATTTGCCATAAAGTACAGAGATAAGCCTAAATAATTGTGATACAAAGGTTGACGAATGAAGTTTTTAGACTCATTTGTGTACATTTAAGCAAATTCCTGATCTTTGTATCTACTGGTTTAGCCATTGCTTTTGTTATATATTTATATTATAGTGATGCCGTCATTCCTGTTCTCTGCAGGTTGTTGCTGATGTCACTGATCTTTACAGTTCTCACAGTTCTAATTCTTTGGTTGTAGTACTCCAGTGTTATTTTTCGACAAGACATTCAAAATGGTTGTACTGGCTACGACCAATGTTTGTACAATGGTTCTGATTGATTTTCCATCATTTACCATTTTTCTCCCATATAGTTCTCTGGCGAGTGGTTAGCGCGCAGACCTCACAGCTAGGAGACCAGGGTTCAATGCCACCCTACCCTATGAAACCCTATGAAATAAACAAAAATGTTCACACTTTTCAAGAAATGCTGCAAATGTTTGACAGACAGTACAAATTTCTTGTGAGAAAGATGACTCATTGATGCAAATATTTCACAATTATTATTATTGTTATTTTAGATTATCATAATGGTGGTTTATTTGGTCTTAAACTGATTCGTTCTGACAGGGCTGCATGGTGGCCTAGTGGTTAGCATGTTGGCCATATAGTCAGGAGATCGGGACGATCTGGATTCCAATCTCAGTTTAGTCTTTCTAAAAAAAAAAAAAAGCATGTTAATTGGCGACTCCAAATTGTCCATAGATATGAATGTGAGTGTGAATGGTTGTTTGTCTATATGTGCCCTGTGATTGGCTGGCGACCAGTCCAGGGTGTACCCCGCCTCTCGCCCGAAGACAGCTCGCGACCCTTGTGAGGAAAAAGCGGTAGAAAATGAATGAATGAATGAATGAATAGCTCTCTGGCGTTCATGTTGTTTTGACCTCTAAATACCTGGAAATAAAAGCTAAAATGTTGCTCTCCAGTCTTGTATTACTCTTTTGATGTCAAAACCAAATATTTTCAGTCAACAACAAAAATAAAGAAACTTACCTCGCCGCCCCAATACTTCTCGAGCTCACTTTTTTCAGGAGAGGCTTGTTAGGTTTTGGTGGATCGATACACTCGGTTAATGCCAAATCCTGATGTTATTAGTTACATAGGTGAAGTACACCAGGGAGGACTCTGCAGTGTTGCTCCTGAAAAAAAACAGTAATGTTGACGATGCTTACCTTTCAGATGTGCATGACATCCTGAAAGAAAAAGAGAAAAACAAACAAGATTGAACACATGACAACAAGATCTTTTGTGTGAGCTCCGAGACTCATGGGAAGACATGACCATTGTTTTTGCGCATCAACCTGTTGTAACAATAGCACTGACAGATTTTCACTTCCGTGTGTCATCAATCTTGTAATAATAACAGTAAGACACTGAATCATGAGGATGTATCGTGCTGTTCGCTCAGTTAAAGGTCACAATGACATTTCATTAAAAGCTAACTTTTTGGAAACACACAATTTATAGCTGCAGTTAAAATATTGGTTTTATTGAGGCTTTCAGTTTGTTTTTTTAGATACTGTACTGATGCAAGTATGCCACTCTGCTGGGTGCCTTCTGGTCCCCGAATACTTCACCTAGATAAAGGGACAGCAATATGCTGCCGTTGTTCACTTGAGATGAGACCTGCAGGATATGAGGGGCACGATGCAACTATTAATGCTGCACTTTGGCCGAGGAACTTTGAACTGAACCAGCCCAGGAGTCATTTTCTCGCTTGACTTTTATTGGCCCGCAGCACATTACACCCCCAAAAAATGGCAAAAAAAATCAAAAGATGTTGATAATAACTAATAATAAATCATAAATATATATATATTTTAGCCTCTTTGCAACATTTTAAAAGTCATAAAAATAACGGACCCCAAATTGTCCGTAGGTATGAATGTGAGTGTGAATGGCTGGCGACCAGTCCAGGGTGTACCCCACCTCTCGCCCGAAGACAGCTGGGATAGGCTCCAGCACCCCCCGTGACCCTTGTGAGGAAAAGCGGTAGAAAATGAATGAATGAATAAAAATAACGTCCATTCGCATCCTTTCATTTTCAGTATGTGGCCCTTGGTGGCAAACTTTTTGGACACCCCCCTTTAATAATCATAACAACATAAATAATAAAAAGTGAGTTTTGGGAGAAAAAGTTGTTTAAAAAAAGTTACCTGTACCGTTTACACCCCAAGTGTAAATGAAGATAATAATAATGATAACATTATTATTATTCTTAAATAAAGCCAATGGTGATGTATTCTTTCTTACCCATGGAAGTAGTAATGATGAACAGTGTCAGCCCGGACAGGAACGATGTGAGCGCCATCTTGCAGCCTTGTGTTGTGTTTGTGCCAGTGCTTCTCGGGCAGTCCCGGCAGCTCTACATATACTGTCCATCATATCAAGTTAAACACGTTTAACGTGATTACCTGGCCAAAGAAATGCCGTCACTTGACTTCATGTCAGAGGTCACCGTCAGCTTCTTGTAATCAACCTGGAGTATGATTTCAATTTGTAGTCTGTACAAGATGAATTGAAGTTTTTTTTTTTTTGACAGTATATTTTTTAAGGGGCAATACACTCCTGATGAATATTGAAAGAAGTAGCATTTTGGACTGTAGCATCAAAGAAGAAATGGTAGAGAGACAAAACAAACTTTGAATAAGCAATTGATTACAAGCAACCATTCAACTGAAATATATGGAAGCCCTTTTCCTCCACTGAAAGAAAACAATATACCAATGTCATCATAAGTCATAATTCTGAGTTAAAAAGTTGAAATTGTGTGGGAAAAGTCAAAATTCCGAGATAAAAAGTTATGATAATGAGATGAAAAAATGTAAATGATGAAATACATCACGTGCACGTCAAGTGCAATTTGATGAAGGCGGCGTGTGCTCAGTTTGTATCTCATCATTTGGGCTTTTTCATCTAATTATGTCTTTCTTTTCTTATAATTATGACTTTTGATGTTGTAATTGAGATTTTTTTAAATTTCATAATTGCCATGAGACACGTGCTCCATTGAAAAACTTGTAAAGTTTGTTTCTTGTGATTTTCTTTTTATGTTGTAATTTAGATTTTTGTTTTAATCTTAAAGTTTTTCTTTCTTTCCTTTTTAATATTTATGACTTTTAATGTGGCTGCACGGTGGGTGAGTGGTTAGCATGCAGGCCTCACAGCTCGGCCATCTCCACCATCCACCCGCTGGCATCTCTGTGTGGAGTTTTCATATTCTCCCCGTGCATGCGTGGGTTTCCTCCCACATTCCAAAAACATGCTAGGTTAATTGGCGACTCCAAATTGTCCATAGGTATGAATGTGAGTGTGAATGGTTGTTTGTCTATATGTACCCTGTGATTGGCTGTTGACCAGTCCAGGGTGTAGCCCGCCTCTCGCCTGAAAATGGCTGGGATAGGCTCCAGCATACCCACTACTCTAGTGAGGATAAGTGGTAGAAAATGATTGAACGACTTTTTATGTCATAACTGTGACGTGCTAGAAGCATTTTTTTTTTTTCAGTAGCGGGTTCCAGAGAAAAAAAGCCAGTGGTCGGCAACCCGTGGTTCTGGAACCACATATGGCTTTTCAGCCTCCTACGCCAAGCTCTGTGATTTTTTTATTATTTTTTTTACACCAAAGCAGAACAAATGTGCACCGCTAGTCCGTGAACCCATCTACACTGCATTGTTACAGCTGATTGGATGACCAAGGGAAGGGGGAAGGAGTCGGTTTGTTCAGCCGGTAAGACACAAAAAGACATCTTGACAGTGCGCTACCCCCCGCGGTGAGCAATCCATAACATGAATACGTCCCTAAGAAGGAAATATTCTGTTGCCTTCACTGCCAATGACGCTGTGCTTGAGAAAGTAGTCAACATTTTCAGAATTGTACCCAAGTGCAGATAAGAGAGTGATTTGGGAACTATGGCATTGTGATTGAACTAGAGATCATAAGGAGGAGGAGGAGAATAAATGAGAGAATCATTCATTAAAAATGTCACATCTATTTTCTGAATGGGAAAAAAATGAACAAAATGAAAGAAAAGAAATCTCCTCCCTGCAAAGACATTCATGTAAAATTTGAACAAGAAAAAGTATCTAAGCTGCTTCAGACCATTTTCCATTACTGGAAGAGGAGGCATGACGCTAAGGGTTGCCGACCCCTGAAATAGGCTGTTCATCAGCTGATCCACGGTTTAAGATTGAAACCTCCCCTAAAATGGAAATGTTCAAAAACAAGTTCTGGGTTATACTTTCCGCACGGAAATCCCCTTGAGGGACCGTTTTGTGTGACTTTATACTCTGTATCAGAAACTCACATCTACCACGGTATCAAACTAGAGCGGAATAGTTTGCCATTGTTTACTCGACTTCCAACAGAGCAAAAGAGGAATTGTGTCGTATTTATTTGCTGCAGCGACAGAAAAGGAAGAGAAGGCGGTCCACTTGTCCTTTTGAATAGGAGGAGTGCCGCAATGGCAGCTTGTCATTCCTTCCACCACAGGGACTTGGCAGGAGAATGTGCTTACAAAAGGCATGGTGAACACGGCAGAAAAAAACAACCAGACTTAAAACACAACTTGTTTCAGTGTTTCTACTGTGCGACATTTTCCCGCGTGTCTCCGTCTGTGTATTTAGAAAAATGTAGTAGTGCGCGGATTGGAGTAGATACCCGACTACTAACTGCTCCACACGTCAATGCATGCACTTTGTTTATAGCGAGGCCAACATAATGCTATTTTCCACAGAGTTCTGTGGGCAAGATTGTGAAATCCCATCAAGCCAAACGTGCTTAACTCCAAACACGATCAAAAACACTTAAGCCCAAAACGGGAGACTCCAGTCCTCAGATAACGGGTCACCAACCAGTCGATAACCATCGACCAGTTGCTTTTAGAGACTTGCCCGGTCGATTGCTGTTGTAAAGTCACTAATAAGAAATGTATATTTATGCAGGTACTGTTCTGACTTACTGTACTGACTTTGTGTTTTTTACACCAGGCACTTTACAGGGCAGAAAAGGGTCCTTCTTAGGACCAATAGCACATTTGGTCACAGTTGGTGACCATTGCCTTAGACAATAATATGTCATTTCAGTGACTTGTAAATCTATACTTCTACGTCCATAATCTGTACACGACTACTATAAAGTATAGCCTTTGTACATATACTATTGTTCCTTGAGAGGATATCATAAAATACGAAGAATGTATTCACTGAAATACTGTAAAATCAGCTCATAGACAAACGTTTCTTGGAGTAGTTTTTTTAGCGAGGGTATTGAGTGGCAGGTGGATGTTGATTGCGGTGTTGCACACTGATGAAGGTGACCCCCCCCCAAAAAAACTTGGTGCAATCACATAAAAAGCTCATCACCCCCCATGAGATGGAAACGTCACCATTAATTAGAGAGTGAAAATACACTCCAGTCCCTCTGTCTCTCTTCACATCCCTTGAAAATACAGACTTGGCTTCCAGTAGGTTCCATCTTATACTTAAGCATCTCAGCAAGACATTGGGGACTATTGGAATATTGTTGAATACAATTTTGGTGTGGATGAATGGTTACCAGGTCTTCACAAGAAGCTGTTTTTTGCATTAAATTCATATCCATGCACCTTAATTGCAGACATTTGTTTGGCAAACGATTCAGTATAGCAGGTATGTTTTCTTATCTCCATCACAGTGGTGTCAGTCCCAGCCTGTGGTGATGATTGATGAATCGCATCTGAAGCCAATTTCTATATTCATCCGTCAGGACATACGCTCAAATTGACTCATTTTTCATTGGCAGGCAGCAAAACTTTTCTTTACTGGAACCTGTGTGATCAATATATCAATAGGATCTTAATTTATGCAAATGGTGGTCTTAACATTAAGCCCTCATGCTAATGCTTCTACTCAGAGTGTTGATTTCTGGCTTTGTGCCTCTGTATGGAGTCCAAGAGATGTAGATGTATTCATAACAATGAGTAAGCGTTAAATGAACAGAATGGAAGCATATAAGTACACTGCTGGTTTTGCTATCAACAACACACTTATTGCATGACTGCATGCATGGCGGCATTGTCACTCGGCACAAAAAAAAAAAAAAATGATGGAAGATATGTCGGTAACAATTTGCCACGGCCTTCTGAGGCCAAACGTAATCAGATTATCATCTCACAGGCTTTTTCATGCTGACGCTTTAACAGCACACCTCCATGCGGACTAAGTCAATAAAACATACAAGTGGGACAATAGAAATAAGTCGAACAGAGCGATTCAACTGAATTGCTGTGGGAAGTTTCAGAAAGCTAAGGACCGCAGCGGGTACCTAAGGAGTTCTCCCTTTCACAGTTATTCTTAGTTTGTACATAATGTCATTGTAACTTGTTATACAAACAAAACCATACCACATATGCTACGTTATCTGGACAAAACATCCACATATTGGCTTTTAGAGGAGTGGGGATAGCCCTGTGGTGGTGGTGGGGGGGGCTCACAAATTATTTCAATGCAGACCCACCAACATGTACAAATTTATAGTACTCAACATTGTGAGTACACTGTACCATACTTATAAATGTATGAATATCAGTTTGTCTTGTATTTCAAATCAGATGAATATGTGCTTTCTTTACTCCGACGAGAAACAAAATGCAATTTTGCAACAGCTGCAGTATATTTTTTAACTAAGTAACATTTGTGTTTTTACATTTTATGATGAATCAAGTATTGCAAGTGCCTCCACATGTGAGATTTCTAAGCATTATATTGTATGTTTAGTAATAATGTCACACTGACTGACGACATTACATGGGTCAAGGTGTATAATAAATGTTTCTGCAATATTATATAAAATAATATATATAATAACACACACATACGTATATATATAAAATATAATATAAAATCCAAGTCGGTGCACTCAGACGGTAGTATCTTCTCATGTAGTCATTGTACTTTTGTTCATGAAGTCTTCTATTAACATTATAGTCATAACTTCTGCTTTTACCCTCTGCAGCTTGTCGCTTATGTCAGCAACCCTGACTTCGCGTCACTGCACTTTCTTACCTTTTTATACAAGCCTTAAGGCCACTCTTAATTGCACATCATGCACAAATGCTCACGAAAATATCACTTTTCACCCCTTTCTACTCCCTTTTTACTCTTTGCTTTTGTTTATAACTTCATCAAGATGGTTTTCCTGACCCGATGAGCAAGTTTGCAGATAAGAGTACATTTTTATTTAACTTAAATACAGCAGACCCAGATGTGGTTCTTCCTTCATTTCCACTATTAATGAAAATTGCAGCACACTGCGTTGCCCCGTAATCAATGGTCTGCCAAGAGAAGGATGCCATCTTCCTGTGGTTTCATACAAGCTGCAGCCATTGCGTCTTCACTTCTCATTTAAGAAGTGAGAAGAGCTGTTCAGAACATGTGGTGTTACATTTGTTTTTGTTGGAGTCCATATCTGATGCAACTTAACTCTTTTTCCGTGTCTTTTTTCCTCTGGTAATCCATGGTCTCTTCTCTCTTTGCTTTTATTTTGGCTGGTTGTTATCTCGCTCGCACGGCAAAAATCAATGGCTTTTTTCTCGAGTGCCTCTCACTTGGTTGTTAGTAAAGCCATACACTATTACTGTGTCATATATACCAGAGAGTTGTGCAACTTGCCCTTCTTTTTTAAATCTGTTACATATCAATCAATTGACTCCCCCAAATGACAGTGTTACATGCTTTCATCACTTCCTCTCCTCCGAAGTCAAGACAAGTTCCATTTTGCAGAGAAAAAGCTCCAAACGCTGAATCCAGTTCCTCCAATTTATAGCAAGACTGCCTTGCAGACTCAGGCTCGGTGGAGGTTGAAACTGCGTCTTAACGTTACTCTTCTTCTGCCTTCTCTTCTGACACCATGTTATATTTATGAGGCGTGACGACCGACTGCCTTTTATGAACACAATTTAATGGGATACTGTGAAATATGACACTTTCTAAACCCGCTGACTAAAAACCTGACGAGGGAGTCAAACTTTTAAATTTACGTAGGTGCATTAAAAAACTTGTGTATTTCTTGCAGTGTTTAATAGTGGTGTCACAAGATATTGTGAGATTAAAACATGACAGGATTTCTAGTTCAGGGGAACAAAATATGTCTTGTGGGCACCAGACCTGGGATGATAATAAATAAGTTAATCAATCACACGATAAATGAAAATGAAATTGATAAACTTGCCTCAATATATTACCATGTGGCGGCACGGCGGTCGAGTAGTTAGCGCGCAGACCTCGCAGCTAGGAGACCATGCAGGGTTCAATTCCACCCTCGGCCATCTCTGTGTTTGCATGTTTTCCCCGTTAATGTGTGGGTTTTCTCCGGGTACTCCGGTTTCCTCCCACATTCCAAAAACATGCTAGGTTAATTGGCGACTCCTAATTGTCCATAGGTATGAATGTGAGTGTGAATGGTTGTTTGCCTCTCGCCCGAAGACAGCTGGGATAGGCTCCAGCACCCCTGTGACCCTTGTGAGGAAAAGCGGTAGAAAATGAATGAATGAATATTACCATGTGCATGTGTCTGTGTTCCTTGGTTTCATAACCTTGTTGTGTTTGTTCCAAAGAACAATGGCATGAACGGGGTGAGCTCTTTTGTCAGTCATACAGTCTCTTTGCAGGCGGAGTACAGGCTTTCGAGGAGCAATGCAAAGTCACGTAGTAGAAATTAAACCGTGAACCAGAAATGAGTGACGCCACATTATGAAAAACATGTAAAACGATGACTATACAATGTTATTGTAATGTTCAGGAAAAATAGTAGCAAATAAAACCGTGCAGTCAGAAAACATTCACGTCAGTGATAACCACATGATTTTTTAGATATCAATACATAATTAACCATTTTATTCAGGTTGAGTAATTTGGTCTCATAACTAGAGTCTCACTTCAGGTAAACATCATCATAAGATGATTTGAAGTGTGTCAATTCCATGTGTAATCCCAGCCTGTTTATTATGCCTTACGCACACTCTTCACACAGCTGCTGCTCCGCAACCATTCCCCGCTTTAACACTCATTAGTACGCCTTTAGCTCGTGTTAAACATAATTAACAGATGACACGTCACGACACATTATAGTATCAGGGGGTGCAAAATGCACATTTTAAGCGCATGTCGCTCTGTATAATTGTCTACTATAAATGTTTCGCCAGATGTTATCAGCCCTTGTTAGCTAGCATGGTTTACTGCAGTGGAAATATATTTATACTTATATATACAAACTGAGTTGTTTGTCCCGGATCAGTACGCGTACGCCCCGTCCTGAAATAGGCCCCGGTATCGATCACAGAGTCACTGATTCATATACTTTCCCCAAATGGAAGTGGAACTCCTCATAATAATCCCCAGAATAAATCTCCATGGTAACTTATAAGAATATATTCCACTTTCCACTATCCCACTTTTGTGCAGCTGGATAATGGATAAATTGAGCCAAGATAACAAAGATATCCCAGCCTAATCCCTTATCCTAGCTTTGTGCAACTGCCCCCAGAATGTTGTATTTTTTTGTTTTGTTTTGCACTGAACATGTAAAGTATTTCTTGTAATGTGAGGGATGTACTGGCTTTAGTTCGATACTATATATTACATTCTTTCTAAATACTAAATACTAAACCCACCAACTAAGTTTTTATTATTTGCTGTTTTATTATTATTTTATTTATTTATTACAGATTTATTTTATTTATTCTTGATTTGTTTATGCATTTTTTCATCTTATTTTGTGAATAAAAATAAAAAGTATGATATTTGAGAACAGTAGAATGTTTTATCAGAGCTTTTCTTGTGGAAAACCGGAACCACAGCACTGAAAAAGTGTAGGGTATAGTTTATTTATTTGTTTATTTTCATTTTTAATAAATGCGTTCTAACCCAGCCTCACCCAGACCCTAGCTCCAGTGGCCCCCTGGTAAATTGAGTTTGAGACCCCTGCTCTACATAATCTGCCTTGCTCTGGTCATCAACCACTGTAGACTTTTATTCCACTGCTATACGCTGATGACACAACTTTATGCAAATGTCACAGCTGCATCCTCGCTTTCACTATTACCGTCATCCATCATCAAAACACCCCACCTGTCTGGAGGAGATAAAGTAATGGATGGAGCACAACTTTCTCTCACGCAACAGCTCCTGAACTGCCATTAATGGTCATCACCTTTTCTGGCTCCAGTATCTCTCTGTTATGCACAAATGGAAAAGGAAGTCTTGCAGAGATGCAAGACTTCCTTCTACTTTTGTAATAACTCCACAACATCCCTAGCAAAAGCTTGCAGAGGATCCAATTCATCTCAAACTCTGCAGCTACGGTCCTGATGAGAGTGTGCAAACATGAGCACATCACCCCCACACATTGGATCACTCCACTGGCTTCCCGTTTCCACCAGGGTTGACGATAAGCTTTCCCTCTTCACACATCAATGTATTTATAGACAAGAACTTCTCTACGCCCAAAACGCAACACGTTCCCTCCGATCCATACACTTAAACCTCCTCCACATACCCAGAACAAGAATTGTCTGAATCAGAATTGTCAGCTCAAAACAGATGGAGATGTTTCCGTTTGTCTGCACCTTTAATGCCTGAATGGTTCTATTTACGCTCATTATACTATATTGTATTTGACTGAGCGCCAACTTTAAAAGCAGTTCAATGCAGGTCTGAAAGCTGTAAAAACCCCTCCACGATGCAATCCAACCCCTGACTATCAACAAAAGCCAAGAAAGCAGACCTTGGACACGCTCCTGTGTCACCTGGCATCACCTTGCCTTCCTGGTGAAAAGCAAAGGCATAGGTGTCCAAAGTGTGGCTCAGCGGCCATTCATGGAACATGGCTCATTGCAGAATTGAAATAAACAAAAATGTTCACACTAATTCATACTAGTTCATACTAATAACACAAATATTTGTTTTTAAATACGTACATGGGTACCTCTTTTGAAATGATAAATTGTTCTTTTTATTGTTACTACCAAAAGACAAAAACAGTAAGCTGGCATTGTTCAACCTTAAACTGGAACTATTAATGCTGTCACCACTATTGAAAAGCCAGCATTTCAAGAAATGCTGCAAATGTTTGACAGACATTACAAATTTCTTGTGAGAAAGATGACTCATTAATGCAAATATTTCATCATTATTATTATTTTTTATTATTATTTAGTTGTTATTTTAAATTATCATAACAATGGTTTATTTGGTCTTAAACTGACTTGTTCTGACAGGGCTACATGGTGGCCTAGTGGTTAGCATGTTGGCCATATAGTCAGGAGATCGGGATGATGTTAATTGGCAACTCCAAATTGTCCATAGGTATGAATGTGAGTGTGAATGGTTGTTTGTCTATATGTGCCCTGTGATTGGCTGGCCACCAGTCCAGGGTGTACCCTGCCTCTCGCCCAAAAGTCAGCTGGGATAGGCTCCAGCATACACCTGTGACCCTCGTGAGGATAAGCGGCATAGAGGATGGATGGACTTGTTCTAGCCCAAAACAACAACACATAGTATTTGATGTGATGACTTTTATTCCTTTAGCAAAATGCTATATTACAATTATACAGCACACAAGGTAATTCCAACAATAATGTATTCTGTGCAATCTGATCTAGAAGGGCAATACATGTATTCCATCACAGACCTTAAATAGACAAGGAAAATGCTAAACGTTCCGAATGTTTATTTTTTTTTAGCAAATAAGTCTAGTGTTGAAATCTAGCATTTATTTCTATTTAGAAATGGTACAGTGTGTGTGTGTGTGTGTGTTTTAAAATCCGTTGGCACAAATCCACTTTCCAATCCATCTTTGTGCATTAATCAGGTGTTGAGTCCCCGGCTCACCCTAATCTCTTCTTTTAATAATACATTCACACAAATGCTGCATGCATGTTATAAAAACACACATTCCATAAATAGGAATGACTCTGCACACGCACACGCACACACACACACTCTTGCTGTCCCTCATTATGCAGCGTTATGCAAACAGGGACTGGAAAATTCTACAAACCCCCCATGTGTCTTATATAAATTCAAAGTGGAGCGCACATGCTCACGCCCACAGGTGCATCACACACGCACATGCAATGTTAAAATTTTACTCCCCCTGACATTATGCAAAACAAATTCCAAAACACTCCAAACATGCTTCGAAGTCATTTGCTTATCTTGTTTTCTTTTCCGCAATCTTATCTTCTAACAACACTAGGCTACTGTGCAGTCAACCGTGTACATGCAGGAGTCCACCTACAGCAGTAAAGATTTTCAAATGGAATTTTTCTCACGCCTTTCAACCATATACAGTACACTTGTACTCAATCTGGTTGGTGGCTCAATCTGGTGACGATCCTAAATCCTTAAATCCTTAAAGATACAGTCTTTAATGAATAGTGGCAAACAGGTAAAAGGACCAATACTGAAATGCGGTGCAACAAAGGGAGTTAAAGTATAAGGCACTGTGGAAATGGGGCAAAAAGGTCAAACCTTGGGCCTAAACTCACAAGTCAGAATAACGGTAGAGGAGCAAGACGGCTGTCAAACAGGAAGTAGCGAACACTGGCAGGACAAACAGGTCGAAACATCCGGAACAAGTTACATGGACATACGGAAGTTCAGTGCGTTGACAGCACGATGACAAAGATGTAACGATGCAGTATCCTCATCCTGTAGCCATGTAACCTAAAACCTGGTTTATGCTAGCTGACTTTGCCCCCTTTGAACCTTCTGGTGGAGTTTGACATTGACAAACTTTGTGTCAACATCGATAAGCGCAGCAGAGCTGTGATTGGTCAGATTTTCATTGTGCATCATTACCGGATCTTTCTTCTCAGGAAGCACCACAAGGTCCTTAAAGGAAACAATGGAGCAAGATGAGGACTGATTGAGTGAAAAGTTTGCAAATATAAAAACCTATGTAATACTACACTGCAAGCTAAATAGCTAGTCAAAAAGAAAAGAGAGTTGCTGCCGCTTACATTTTGGTGGAGAATTGCACATCAAGCCCTTGTCCTGACCAAAGAACTATGAATGGGCTGGCATAGTGACTTTGTTATGGCATAATTCACTTGAGTAGCCCAGATTGGCTACAGGTACACCTTGTGGCACCGCCCCCGCAGGACCCAGAGGGAAGGACAAAAAGGTGAATGCACAAAATAAAGGCAAACAGAACCTAACAGTACCCTCTTCCTCAACCGATGCCTTCAGGCAGCCTCCCCAGAGTTAAGGATCCTATTATTCGAATAGACGGAATGGTTGTTGACCAACCTCAGAGGAGGCATGACAGGAGGTCTGAGAGGGCTATTTGTGACAGACATGAGATGGGAAACCCTAAAGCTCGACTGCGTTAGAGTTCATAGGGATATATAGGATGCAGGAATGTATTTGGAAGATAACCAGACACTCTTGCCAGGTGTAGAACTCGGAGCCAGGTTGTGGTGAACGACATTTGACTTCAGGGAGGAAAAAGGGGGGAGGCTGGTAGCTGTTAACAGAACAAAAGGAGGACTCACCAAAAGGAGCAGAACTCACCGAAATTGTGTGTGTAAAGAGTGCAGACCACAAAGCGAATTGTTGATGTTCAGATGCAGTGGAGTACCGCCCCAGGTTTTGTTTTTTGGTCTGCTTCGTCTGTCCATTAGATTGAGGATGCTCACCTGAAGACATACTAGAGTCTCCCCTCGGGCTTAGCAGAAAGACTTCCACACTGCACAGGTAAATCGAGGCCACCAGTCTGACACGTAGTGTCTGCAGTGTATGCAGAAAACATGAAAGATGAAGAGCTTGGCAGCGTCCATAGCAGAGGAGAGTTTAGGCAGGGGGATAAACGGTCGACAATATTTAGTGGTGTTGTTGTCAGAAGTAGGAAGCCCATAGATAAAATCCAAGGATATGTGAGACAAAGGACGTAGGGAAGTGGAGATTTAGAGTCTCACTTGTCATGATTGGAAAAAAAAAATTGTGTTCTACATGTATTTTCTTTATGATTCCAATCTTTTTTTTAACCTTTTGTTCAGTAAAAAGCGCTGAATTTGCACATTTCCCCATCAAATGCAGGGAAGACACCTCAGATGAAGGCACCGTGAGTGTGGCTTCTCGGATTGGTGTGCAAGCCCTGCCTACTGTCTGAGTGGGGGGGCAGCGTGTTTGTCAGCATGTCACCAATAACACTGTATGTTGCAGTAACATTTATTACATGACATGGCCTTCTACAGCCTGTATAATGCCTTGTAAATGTCACATTATTATTCTTGATAATCTGACAATAAAACAAAAACGGGAGGCATTTGCAGTGCGATGCATCCTGAAGGAGAGGGGGAGGGGGGTGTGTGCGTGATCTGGATGGTGCCTGTGAGTCCTCCTAAGACACAGAGAAAAAAAACAGCATTTTTTTGCATGTCATCAAAATAAAATAATTTTAATACTTGAGTATAATTAGTAATTTAATAAAGATTGAGAAATATTTACCTTTTACAACAGGGTGAGATTCATGGATGCTCTCAGTGGAAGCTGACGGTGCACCGATTGAAGGCTCAACGGTAGAGCGGTCCATAGTGAGTGTTCCCCAGTCCTGTGGGTGGGGCAGGCTACTTGGAGATGACATGACCTCCAAGCACAGGCAGAGGTGCTTTGCTCGGACCACCTCCGAGCTGTATCGTGTTGGCAGGATAAAGAGCTGTTGCCACAAGAATGAAAGGCAGTGACAGGAGGCTTTACATTGTACTCCACCTTGTGTTCATTGACGTGATCATCCAACACAATGGCAAGCTCCTCCAATGACTTTCTCATCCCTCGGTGCAAGCTCATCCTTAATGTTAGAGAAAAATGATATCGCATCCCAGCCACTCTCACCTGCAGGATTGAGGATATTGATAGAGTGGTACGCTACGGAAGCGTTATTTTGGTGTAGAGCCAGAAGACGGCTGACTGACTAACGCCTCCTCAAAGTCTGATCAAAGTTCCCTGCGGAACTCAAATAATAAGTCAGATCAAGTGTCACGTAACTCTGGGCTGCTCTCCAAAACAGACAGACACCAGACTAATTATGACCACCCTCGCTTGGCAGTTCTGGTGGGTGAGTGATTGCTGATCAGACACCAGTTGACAATGGTGGATAAACGTTCTACGATCAACTGCATACCCAGTTGGGTGCGGAACAATGGGTTCCTGTATGTCACTGGAAGAGGAGTAAAAAGAGGATGGCTGACGAGCTGATCCACGTTGGTGAAGATCGAATGGAGGACGATGTAATACCATCTTTCTAATCCAATCATCTTTCTAGGGCTGCACGGGATCGTTTTCCATGACCACATTGCAGTCAAAAACTACCGTTTTTAATAAATGACAGTAAACGGAAAAAGTAGCAGCAGAATACAATAATATACTTGGCAAGGTTAAAGTAGATGGTGCAACAATAGCATTAAAAAAAAGTGTCACAAGGCAAAAGTGCAAAATGGAGGCACAACAAAACATCACTAGCACCTAACATAGCATCAACATAGTAAATGATTCTGAACGGTTGTTTGTATATATCTGCCCTGCAATTGGCTGGCGACCAGTCCAGGGTGTACACTCTAGCATACCCACGACCCTTGTGAGGATAGTCAAAGGGTCGTAAGAAACGCGTTGAGAAAAACGATGCATATTGTCAAGATTGTTAACAAAGATGATGAAAAACCAAGCATGAAGCTACTACAAACCTGTTGGTCTGCAGTGCTTGCATCTTCCAGAACAGTCGCCTATACTAGGAGTACTCTGAGAAAAAAGGTGTTCACTGACATCCAACCACCTTTGAACAAGACACATAAGACTGGGGCAAGAAACACCCGAAGACTGATTTTTCATAGGCTTTACAGACTGATGAAAAGGACCAGATGGATCAGTAATGGGTACAAAGCTCCACTTCAATTCACACACCAGCAAGGTCAAGGAGGGTTCTGCTATGGGCTGGAATCATCGAAAAACGATCCAGCTGGATCTTTTGGGGTTAAAGATGGTTTTAAAATCAACTCCCAGTTGGGAGAGGAAACTTTCTTGAAGGCGTAGCATAGAAAAAGCCTGTTTCTTTCCTTTTATGCAGGACGCTGCTCCATCACACGTATCAAAGTACTCCACTGCATGGTCTGAAAAGATGAAAGGATAATGACATGGCCCCTTTCCTCACCTGACTTACATAAACGCTCTTGAGAATTTGTAGGCTCTTCTTAGACGGCAGATTTACCATAAAGGAAAACAGCACACCGCTCTGAACAGTATGTGGGAAGCCGGGCTTGAAAGGAACCACAGGAAATTAGAAAGGAAGCGTGGCTATATTGGTCAGTGGATTTTTTTAGTGGACATCTTAGCAATGTTTATTTGTACATTTTTAGTTATTCATTATTTTGACTTTAACACAAGAAAATAAACACGTGAGATGGGAAAATATGCTATTTCTTTCTCGTCGGCCAATAATTCTGCACACCAAAATTATTGTGCGCACTGAGATATTCTTAGCAGAAAGACAAAACCTGACTTTTTTGTCCTAAATATTCAGCTTTGAACTTAGATTAACATTGTGGATTGAGTAAGAGTGCTAGTTAATAATAAACTGAATTGTTAAAAATACAACCTGGATACACAACAGTTATTTTGCTGCTACAAAAAAATAATAACGGTGTGTTGACTCGGTTTGTACACTGACTACTATAAAGTATATTAAAGTAAACCTATCGTTGAGCTTAATCCCAAATTCCAGTGATTTTCCTTTGCATGTATTATTATTATTATTATTGCTTGAGAGGCAGCTGGCAAACAGGCGCACACAAGTGGACGTCCCAGTGAACCATAGCAGTGGCAAAATGAATGAATTTGTCAGAACAAGCGGCAGGATATTGGCTCTGGACGATGCGTCGGCGGCCGTCTGTTGCGGGTGTAAAGAGAACCAAGTGAGCGTTTGGGGGGGGGGGGTATGCAAATATTTGGTCTGTGCTTGGCACACAGCGCTGTGTCTGGTAAAGATGAAGCACTGCGTTGGAATATAAGGCCCGAATGAGGCGTCACATGTCACATTGGATTGTTCAATTGCGAGATCTCCAACAGAACGAGGGACTTTGTTCATGACCACGGACTTAAGCATTCAGTAAATAAATGATTCATCTTGGGTACCTAAAGGCTGTCGCTGGAGTACTCATTGTATGTTGTTTGGATCATTCCGAGCTGACATGATGCTTTGCACCAGTGGGGGGTGTTCGGACACCTGTTGTTTGTTCCCAGATGTGACTGACTATTTTGCGATGATTGGTCATTCCCACCAAAAAAGGACTCATCATTGGAACATCCCCCAGTGGACTCTGTACCTTTGCATGTTATTCCCATGTCTAGATGAGTTTTCTCTACGGACTTTTTCCTCCATTAAAAAAAAAAACTAACCGGTTATTACACGTTTTTTGCACCTTATATGCTCTTGTGTGCTCTTGTACTCTTGTGGCTGTAAATCTGAAATTTTGTCTTGTGGGACTAATACAACCTTATTTTATCTTAACTTACAAACAACCATTCGCAATCTTATTCACACATTAGATTAAATATAAATAAAACGTCAAATAATAAAAACTTAAGAAACCACATATAGTTGGTGGGTAGACAAATTATTTTTTTCAGATTAAAATGAACAAAGCATTATTAGAGCCCTGTAGACATGACAAAACACGACTATAGTCACATTTATACTCTTTTTATTTTCAACATATTGCGCAACTGCAGGGTCTTGAGACACATGCTAACTCGCAAACTAGAGAGCTAGCGACCTAAATGGTAGCCTTCAAGTTATTTCTTTTAAACTTAAATAGCCAAAACTTACCACTTCCACACGGATAGGGAGCATAACTATTAACAGTTATTCCAAATGTGAGTGACTATTTTGCGATGATTGGTCATTCCCACCAAAAAAGGGCCTCATCATTGGAACATCCTCCAGTGGACTCTGTACCTTTGCATTTTATTCCCATGTCTAGATGAGTTTTCTCTGCGTACTCTGACTTTTTCCCCCATTCCAAAAAAAAAACTAACCGTAGACTCCAAATTGTCCATAGGTGTGAATGGCGTCCATATGTGTCCTGTGATGTTGGGTGACCATACTGGTCACAGACTCCAGCTCACCCTCATGACGATGAGTGAATGTTGTGTTGGCATCTTCCGCTGCCCAGTAAGGCCAAATATACGTTAAGTATGAAAGTACTTTTAATACTAAATACTGATATGATAGAGCGTAAACACACAATCATATCAACAAATGTTGCAGTCCTAATCTGTTTACTGTTGAGCTGGAGGCTGTGGAAGGGCACCCTCAGCCAAGGAGAGCAAGCCACTTCCCTAATGAAACAAAATCTAAACAAATGCTTCACCTTGACAAAGCGTGGGCTCAATCGGGGCAGACCATTGAGAGAAAAAAACAGCATGGCACAGTTTGCAAGCTAAGTGTGTTTACTCTTTGCATCTTGTTTCCCCGCAAATGAATTACCGTCAACCTTGACTCAGCCCGTCTGCCATTTCCGCTTCATTTGAGTGACCAGGTCAGCTTTGGGGAAATGCGACAAGGAAATCTTTGGGATTGGAACCACTGACCTGATCACTTTGAAGGAAGCTGCGGTGGAATGTTAAATTAAGTGTAGACCTGCTGCAGACAGAAGTGAAATGGATCTGTGAAGAGGATCATGGAGTTTGTGGAAAGTTGTTTTTGTTATAAAGCGTGGCCACAAGCCAGCATGAAAACAGCGACCGTGCCGGAGTGTGTGCCAGTTGGTTCCAGATGATGCATTTATTTTGGCTGCGTGCTGGCATAAATACAATTCGAAGAAGGACCTCAAATAATAAAGCGTTATCAGTGCTGGTGCTTGTGGACACAGTAAAAATTGATTTGTCAGCCTTCCCGGTGGCCTGAAGCTATGAAGTGTTGTTCTACTCGGAAAAGGCCAAATTACAATAATGAACAGGCCTGTCTTCTTTGACAAATTGTTTTTTTTTTTTTTATTGCACATGAAGAAAGGGAAACTGCCCTCTTGCAGGAATGAAAGGTTGGACAGAACCAAGCTTGAGCAGGCTGCCTATGAATGGAATGAAGGAATGGATCCAGATACTAATTTATATTGTTATTCATGGTAATTTCCTATCCCTAATACAGTGGAACCAGATTAAGTCAGCCCCATTTATGTCTGTGTCAAACAATTCATCACTTTTGTGTTCATATTACAAAAAAATGCCCTCTTATGTTGGACACACGTCGACACAATGGTCAATACAAAGACCGCTTGTTTGTTTCGTTCACCTTTTTCCTCAATGTTTGAAAAGTATTTGCCATTTTGCTCAAACCAGACATCAGAAAAACATACAAAAGGCACACATTGGCCGAATGGACAACATACAAAGACATACAAACTGAGTAAATTTGTCTTGTGTCTAAGTACAACTACAATTTTCTTGACATGACAAAAAACGTGTCTGCAATGTCCGAACCAGGCATTAGGTGTTTGTTGGAATAAATTTGCTGGAGTAAGTGAAAGTGTCCATCCATCATTTTTAAACAAAACACTACCAAAGGCTCCCTTATTGTGTGCTGTCTGCTCCGTCCACAATTTAAGACAGAAAGTGATTTATATCGGTGATTTGTGTTGGTAAATGAGAGGCGATTAGGGATTACCATCACACCTCGACATCTGTGTCAATGTAAACAAGGAAGGAGGGTGGGTGATGCAGGGACACATTTGATTGGTTAGAGAGTGGTTGTGTATGTTTGAGTGCAACTCAGGGACAACTGCAGATGATTGTCCAAAAATGAATTTTAATTTGCAAGGCTGCATATAATTTCTGGGGATTAGTGCGAAATTAGCACAATCGCAACGTTGTCAAATCCTGGAGGGTCTTATCATATGAAAACACAAGAATTAGAATAAAAATGTGCATAAATTGAGAAAAACAGCAACAAACTGCAGTAGGTTAAAAATAAATCATATATTATTGTCTGTTCTTCAATGGGACCGGTAAATGTGTAAGCACTGGTTAGTTTCAGTTTTGATTTCGGCTATGTCAGGGACCGCAAATGTTGACGTTTTACACTCTGGACTGGTCATTAGTCAATCACAGGAAACATATAGACTGCAGACTGTATAATAAATACATTTTTAATTTTCCAAAGAAAATCCTGTACAATAACCTTGCAATAACCGTACGTGACTTAGTCAACATGTATATAGTGTATATAAGTTCTGATTTTTATTACACGGTTTTTGCACCACCTTATATGCTCCTGCGTGCTCTTGTACTCATGTGGCTGTAAATCTGAAATTTTGTCTTGTGGGACTAATAAAACCTTATTTTATCTTAACTTACAAACAACAATTTGCAATCTTATTCACACATTAGATTAATTTCAAAAACTGGCTCTTTATTGAAATCATTCAGGGGTCTCAAAGTCAATTTACTTGGGGGCCACTGGAGCTCGGGTCTGGGTGAGACTGGGCCGCATCAGGTTTTAAAAAAAAAAAAAAAAAAAAAACATTTATTAAAAACAAAAAAAATTAAAAAAAAACTTTGCTTTGGTTCCAATTTTCTACAATAAAAGCTCTGATAAAACATTCCACTGTTCTCAAATATCTTACTTTTTATTTTTCTACACAAAATAAGATGAAAAATAAATAAACAAATCAAGAATAAAGAAAATCAATCAATCATTAATCAATAAATAAATATAATAATTATAATAAAACGTCAAATAATAAAAACTTAAGAAACCACATATAGTTGGTGGGTAGACAAATTATTTTTTTCAGATTAAAATGAACAAAGCATTATTAGAGCCCTGTAGACATGACAAAACACGACTATAGTCACATTTATACTCTTTTTATTTACAACATATTGCGCAACTGCAGGGTCTTGAGACACATGCTAACTCGCAAACTAGAGAGCTAGCGACCTAAACGGTAGCCTTCAAGTTATTTCCTTTAAACTTAAATAGCCAAAAACTTACCACTTCCACACGGATAGGGAGGATACGTAACTATTAACAGTTATTTAACCTTTAACATGAACATTAATCAAACTTAATATTTTTTTCTGGTACATGATACCATACAGCATTCATATCAAACTTGCGCGGGCCGCACTAACATTAAACTTTCATATCGAGGCGGGGGCCTCAAACTAGTGTCCTGCGGGCCACGAGTTTGAGACCCCTGGTCTAGGGTCTTTAAAAAAACAATAGCGGTCTCCTGTTATATCGAGGATCTTTGACTTTCTGAAAACATGGCCTCTTATCAGATGCAGACATAATTTATTGCACATTCTGATTAAAAAAAAAAAAAGTGCTGCCTGCACTCTTAGGCTTACAAATGCTCATATTTTATGCAGCAGAGTCCTTGTAGGTGACCACTGGGCCCACAGTAGACAGATTGTAATCTCTCTCACACGCACACATTACGATAGAAAAGAGACTCATCACAATACTTTGCTTACAGCAGGTTAGTTGAAGATGCTTGAGGGTCATGAGTCCTCTTCTATTAAGGAGCCACCCGGGGGTGAGTGTGACTTGAAATTTAATGGAAATGGTTTACCACATTCATCTTAAATGGGATTTAAATTGGTCGGAGGGAAGCAGAAAATTTGAAAATACAACAAGTGGGAATAGCTGCAAGCGTCATCAATCGTGGTGTTATGTTATTATCTGGAGTTTGTCGAGGAAACATAGCTTGGCCTTCTACTGTTTTACAGTGCATCCGGAAAGTATTCACAGCGCTTCACTTTTTCTACATTTTGTCCTGTTACAGCCTCATTCCAAACTGAATTAAATTAATCTCTTACCTCAAAATTCTACACAAAATACTCCATTATGACAATGTGGAAAAAGGTTTTTTTGACATGTTTTGAATTTATTAAAAATAGAAAACAAAAAAATCACATTTACATAAGTATTCACAGCCTTTGCCATGAAGCTCAAAATTGAGCTCAGGTGCATTTTTTTTCTTCTGATCATCCTTGAGATCTTTCTACAGCTTAATTGGAGTCCACCTGCAGTAAATTCAGTTGATTGGACATGATTTGGAAATATAATAACTGTCTATATAAGGTCCCACAGTTGACTGTGCATGTCAGAGCACAAACACCAAGCATGAAGTCAAAAGAACTGTCTGTAGACCTGCGAGACAGGATTGTCTTGAGGCACAAATCTGGGGAAGGATACAGAAACATTTCTGCTGCTTTGAAGGTCCCAATGAGCACAGTGGCCTCCATTATTCGTAAATGGAAGACGTTTGGAACCACCAGGACTCTTCCTAGAGCTGGCCGGCCTTCTAAACTGAGCGATCGGGGAAGAAGGGCCTTAGTCAGGGAGGTGACCAAGGCCCCGATGGTCACTCTGTCAGAGCTCCAGCGTTCCTCTGTGGAGAGAGGAGAGCCTTCCAGAAGGACAACCATCTCTGCAGCAATCCACCAATCAGGCCTGTATGGTAGAGTGGCCAGACGAAAGCCACTCCTAGTAAAAGGAACATGGCAGCCCGTCTGGAATTTGCCAAAAAGCACCTGAATGACTCTCAGACCATGAGAAACAAAATTCTCTGGTCTGATGAGACAAAGATTGAACTCTTTGGTGTGAATGCCAGGCGCCATGTTTGGAGGAAACCAGGCACTGCTCATCACCAGGCCAATACCATCCCTACAGTGAAGCATGGTGGTGGCAGCATCATGCTGTGGGGATGTTTTTCAGCAGCAGGAACTGGCAGACTAGTCAGGATAGAAGGAAAATGAATGCAGCAATATATAGAGATATCCTGGATGAAAACCTGCTCCAGAGCGCTCTTGACCTCAGTAGACTGGTCATGTACCTTGACCATATAGACAGTAGACATTAGCACACAGCCAAGATCTCAAAAGATTGGCTTCAGAACCACTCCGTGAATGTCCTGGAGTGGCCCAGCCAGAGTCCAGACTTGAATCCGATCGAACATCTCTGGAGAGATCTGAAAATGGCTGTGCACAGACGTCTCCCATCCACCCTGATGGAGCTTGAGACTTATTGCAAAGAAGAATGGGCAAAACTGCCTAAAGATAGGTGTGCTAAACTTGTGGGATCATATTCAAAAAGACTTGAGGCTGTAATTGCTGCCAAAGGTGGATCAACAAAGTATTAAGCAAAGGCTGTAAATACTTATGTAAATGTGATTTTTTTTTGTTTTCTATTTTTAATAAATTCAAAACATGTCAAAAAAAACTTTTTTCACATTGTCATAATGGAGTATTTTGTGTAGAATTTTGAGGTAAGAGATTAATTTAATTCAGTTTGGAATGAGGCTGTAACATGACAAAATGTAGAAAAAGTGAAGCGCTGTGAATACTTTCCGGATGCACTGTATGTAATTCATTTCTGTGAAAACGTTTCATCATACCATATTTATTTATCAATAACACCAGTTACTAATAGATTTAAATCTCATGTTTTAAATGTTAATTTGGGTTGGATTTTGCAAGATGCGCTGAAGAAGTTGTGACTTGCGAGTCAACATGACATTAAGTCGTAATCTGTCTTCATAATGTGACATGCGTGTGTGTGTGCGTGTGTGTTTGTTTGTCAATCTTTTTTTTTTTTTTTGCTACAGATTCTCAAGAGGTACCTCTTGCTAATTACATTATGCCAATTAGCTATGCAGAGAGCTGAGTAATGCCATACTACATGTATCCGTTATGCAGATTAGTCAGGAAAAGGACCATTAATTGGAGTGCTAATACATGAACATAGTTCAGGTTGTTGTTTTTTTTTATATTCCAGCTTATTTGTTGCACCAAATGATTGAAATCGCATCTATTTGAGAGTATGATGTATACCTTTCCTGGTCGGTCTTTTGTTCATAACTTACTACCAGCCAAAGGCATTCTAATCCACATACAGTAGAAGGTTTTATAATATTGTAGTGGGTAGTCAATGTACTATGACCTTTACCTGAATCACCACCAAATTTGGTACACACCTATTATGGGGAGTTGACAAGCACGCGTCAGCAAGATTGGCTGATAAATATGGCCACCGTTCAGCAAAACCTCTTTGCAGGTGCAACTATTTGTCCTAACCTTGTGAGACCTGAGCATTTTTGTCTCATTTCTCCTTGTTATTTGGGGTAAGAAAGACCAAATAAGTATAATAAATTAATTTTGTCTTTATACAGGAAGTAGTTTTTGCAAAAAGTATGTTAAAAGTTGACCAAACCATTGAACAGTAGACATGATAAAGCCAACAAAAACGTTTTTTATTTAGGTTTTAGCAGATCTTGGCGGAAGAAGTCCATTAAATATTTTAATGAAGGTATAACAAGGGTACAATCCCCTTCTGGGTAGGGCAATTGTAATTTATTTTTCTTTTTGGTTTGTGTTTTGTACTTGTCGGCTACAAAGATAAACCAGAAAAGGAATGTAGTGGCTGATTGGTCCAAATGTTTTCACCTCCTATCACGCTGAGATTTGGTACATTCCTTTTCCAGCTTGGTGTAACTGTAATTTGAATTGCTTGCGAACATGTGTTGCACTTCTCAGCCACTGTGGCACTGCGGTATTCTGATGGAAATATGGCTGACGTGGTCCAAACACCACCCAACATTCCAACTCATTCCAAAGGGTCTGGCTAAAACGGAATCATACAAAAACATGTAAATCCAATTAATTAGTAACGTTAACACAAAACTTGAGACTTGAGGTGTAACCACATTAATTAGCAAAGAATACAGTCAAGCAGTCATGACGTCATAAAAGCAATAGAGATGGGGGACAATGACTTCTGGTGTTGGTTTTGGGTTGAAAGCAGGCTAAAAGGCACTTTGGTAATAAAGACTGTGGAGTCACACAGTGTATTAACAACATGACAAGACTGAGTTCAACAACGGGTTTGATTCTTAATGCTTAGATTAGATTTAGATTAGATTCGATTCAACTTTATTGTTATTGCTCATGTCACTGGTACAGGGCAACAAAATGCAGTTAGCATCCAACCAGAAGTGCAATTTTATAAGTACCTTAGTCGGAAGTAAATGTAGGAAAAAATGGACAGATCTATGTAAAAAAAAAAAAAAAAAACTATAACAGGCTATGACTATAGTATACTTATACTTAGTACTGTGTAATGGAAGTATTGTTAGAATCTGTTGTGTTATCCAAAATGGCTGAATAGACAAGCAATGCTGTGAGTAATCCGTCCACATCTAAGGTAAAATAAGTTTTAAAAATAACTTTGTTGAAATAAGTTTATGTGCAAAATCGTATGATTGAGGCAGTGTGTGAAATCTGGCAAAATTTTGGCAACAATTTTAGGTCAGAACTGAATGGTATGAGATCTCGGCTGTTGGAAAACCACAATAAATGTGATTGTGAGTCCGAGTGTGTTCATAAGGCGGGTGTCATTTCAATCCATTACAGTCAAACCAAACCATTCATTCCAATTAGGCTCCCTCACAGTTAGTGACCATCTCACAGAAGCCAATTCTTTCGCCATCATGCATTCTCATCTTGCTCTAATCTTAGTCCGTCCAGATGCTTTTTGCAAGCATATCACATACACACCAGCACATCCCTGTTGTTTTTTTTTCCTTCACAAGGGTGACAGTGGCTTCAATGTAGAAAGACGGCTTTATTTAAGTCTGCAAATTGTCTTCATCTTCTATTCCAGAATACAAATGTGGATCTTGTGGACTTAACTCGGGCCATCTCTTTATCCTCAAATGAGGAAGTTTTGTTCTAGCATATTTGCAGCTTTGTTTTTTTTTCATGTTTTTAATTCTTCAATTACCAAACTGAATGAAAGCCATATTTAACCATGTCCAAAAACAGAGTCAGCAAATTGTTTACCACCATGATAAAAAAAAAAAAAAACAGGCACAGCAAGGTGCCAACAAAGCCATACAAAAGCCGGAATGTGACATGGATACCCCGGGCCATTTTCCCATTTTCCCTGCTTCTAATGCCAACCACAATGCTTTGCTGCACAATGATGAAATTAATCCCATTTGTGTGCAAAAACTTTTTTTTTTGTATGGCTTGAAAATGTAAGCCTCTTATCCATTGCCGACGGAGCAGACCCCTGAGAGATTTCCACTGCTTCCCAACACTCGTGCTTGGAATATTCAGCGTGCCTTGTGACAGCAGCATGTTCCTAATCAGTTTGGGGGGGAATTGGCATGCATGTAAACAGCCTTCTGTCTGTCATTGTGCCTCACAAACACGACTTGAACACAGTACAGATACCTATCAGAGGTCACATACAGTGTGGGAAATAACCACTTAAAAAACATGAACATCTTTTTTTGGTAGATGTTCCCCAAATTCTGAAGTTGTGAGGTTGCCAGATTTTCCATGGCATTAAGGTTGCGAGACTGGCTCAGCCACTCCTGGATCTGAATGTACTATACCTTGAGTCACTCATTTGTTGCTTCAGCAGCGTTATTTAGATGAGTACCATGCTGGAAGACCCATCCGTCACCCATATTCTGGATGGCTGAGGACATGGCCCCATTCACCATCAAAAAGGCCCTGCAGGATGGGCTTCATGGCTCATACACACGGCTTCTTATGAGAGTACAGAATATCATTTGGAGAGAGCACAAAACAAAAGAGGAGATCTAAGAAGATATTGCACCCATTTCTTCTATTGTAGCTTGTTGTAGAAGACAAATTGCTGGTCACTGTCTCCATGCCAAGGAACAAATCATATCTGATGTAATTTCTTTGAGACGACCCTGCCCTCACAGAGGAGGCCATTGAACTATATTGATCACATTGTACGAGATATAGGGCATGAATTAGCCAACATGCAAACACTGATATTTGACAAGGCACATCTAAAAAGTGCACTTCACAATTTAGTCGCATGCCCATACCTGGCAACCACGCATGAGCATTTCCTGGCTTTCGTCAGCCGAGTATTGTACCTTCCCCAAATGTGAGGAATAAGACTAACTTCTATTTTGTCGTTTGTCGGGAAGACTTATTTCACAATAGAGCTTTCTTTATTCTCAACCTCAGGCGAAACGAGCCGTGGTCTCATACAATTAACCATCTGAATCAGATAAAAAAAAACATAGTTTATTGTTTCATTTCCCATTATTTTCTTGTCTAGCATTTATTTAGTTAATTATTGATACATTCATTTCCTATTTGACTTTCACTTTCAGGGCCGCATGTTGAGTGGTTAGCACATAGGCCACAGAGTCAGGAAGACCTGGGTTCGATTCTCTGCTTGGCATATCTGTGGAGTTTACCTCCGGGTACTTTGGTTTCCGCCCACATTCCAAAAACATGCTAGGTTAATTGGCGACTTCAAATTGTCCATAGGTATGAATGTGAGTGTGAATGGTTGTTTGTCTATATGTGCCCTGTGATTGGCTGGCGACCAGTACCCCGACCCTAATGAGGATAAGAGGTATAGGAAATGGATGGATGGACTTTCACTTTCTGTTTTGCAGCAGACATGATCACATCCTGGAAATGTACTTGAAATGTATGTCAACTTTGTTGTTTACTTTTGTCTAATTCAACTATTCAATTCAATTCAAATTCACTAGACTTACATTACTTCTTATGGGAAAGATTGATCTGGTTTCATCTGAGCTTTTGGAACAGATAGACTACGAAGCCTGAGGTTCCATGATATAAAATTCCCCCATCTGAATGTGTCAGTTCTCCACATTATGCTGTTATGCTTTGGTGATGGTCCAATGAAGTAGGCATTCCTGCAGCCACACATCATTCCTGTGGAATTATTCCCCACCTGCCAGCTGCTCAAGCTACAATATTCTGCGACCTACAGTAGCAGACACACGAGAATCGAGGGAAGATGTACTTCCCAACCAGCAGGTTTTATTATATAGTATTTACCAATATATCCATTGGCTCCAGCACACCTGCAACCCTGTAGGATAAGCCATATGTAGTATATACTGTGTATCATATCATATTACCATACGGCCAAGATATTGGAGGAAACCTCTAGTAATCTTTTTATACAGCTTAGAGGGGTCACTTCCAGTTAATGTTATCACCATGACAACCCAACCCAAATTGAGTACTTAGCTATCAGGGAGGAAAAAACAGGTAAAAAGCTGTAGAATGTAATAAAATGAAGTGAAACACAGCAACTCTGTCACACTTGGTTAAAAAACAAACTCAGTTGTGTTTGGGGTTCGTTGTTGTTGTTGTTTATTTCGGTGTGACTCTGTCATGAAGAAGATGAGACAGGTGTGTATTCGTATGAACATTTCCTCCTGCTGCAAAAAAAAAAAAAAGCTCACGCCTGGAGCTTCTTTTTTAAATCCAGTCGACATGCAAAAATAAAACATGCCGAGTGTTTGCATGAGAGGCTGAGACAAGATGAGATGTGAAGGGGATACAGGTGCACCAATGCCTTTCCTGTCTAATTCTCCATCTGGAGCGTACACAATCCGCCTCCAAAAGGCAAGTGGGGAGCATGCCATGTATAGAATGTTTGTCATTAATTTTCTGTGAATGTAGCACCTTTTTTTTGTTGCAAAGCATCACCACAGTATTGATCTGCACGAGAGTTGTGTTGTAGCGTTTAATAGTCAGCATGTTTATGCGGTGGCTTATTGAAGCAATCATGGCATTAAATGCAGTGGTCCAGTGATTACTATTATAACGCCTCGGGCAGATTTGTGTGTGTGTGTGACACATGCTGCAGAGGTTTTAAAGGTGCTATAAAGGATAGATGAATAGATGGCTGCAGCCTCAGGGTGTTGCAGGATGGTAGGATGTTGCTGTTTGCTATCAGTTAAAACACAAGCACAGTGTTATAAAGCTCACCGTCTTCATCCAAGCACGCCTTTTATGAAGATTCGTCCATTCAGGGACAACTAATTAAGTGTGGGAATGGTTATTTTTGCATATAATTCACATGCCTGCACAGTCAGAAAGCTGTTCCAGGATTGGTTACGGTCAAGCGGCATGACGATAATGATAACGATGATGAGAATGAGCGGCGCCAGCAGCAATATGGATCTTCATGAGCTTATCTGGAAGTCTGAAAAAAGGTTAATTCAATTTAGCCAGGCCATGTTCCTGACAGAGCTGTCATGAAATTGGCTTCATCATGACTAAGTTCATCCAGTTCATGCACACTCCATCACAATAAAAGATAAGAAAAGGCAGACAGCTTACAGTGATACCGGCGCGTGTGATAAAAGAATGAAATTAAAGCCATAATGAAAACAAATAGTAACGTTTGAATACATTGCACTCATTCCTTTTCAGTTGGTTTCGACAGTGCTATTCTGGCATGCTTGAGTCGCACAAGAAATAGCTTGTACAAACAACACACACCAGACACACAATGTCACCTTCATGTGTCATACAAATAAATATCTACACAAAATACCCAAGCCACATCAACATAGTCCTGTCGCAAGGCATGCTGGGTAGCTTGTGGTCCTCCCAACTTTGTGCCATTCATTCATTTTCCTCACGAGGGCCGCGGGGGTTGCTGGATCCTATCCCTATCCCAGCTGTCTTTGGGCGTGAGGCGGGGTACACCCTGGACTGGTCGCCAGCCAATCACAGGGCACATATAGACAAACAACCATTCACACTCACATTCATACCTATGGACAATTTGGAGTCGCCAATTAACCTAGCATGTTTTTGGAATGTGGGAGGAAACCGGAGTACCCGGAGAAAACCCATGCATGCACGAGGAGAACATGCAAACTCCACACAGAGATGGCCGAGGGTGGAATTGAACCCTGGTCTCCTAGCTGTGCGCGCTAACCACTAGACCGCCGTGCCGCCCGACTTTGTGCCATATTTGTCACATTTTTGCTCGATTGCAAATATGTAGAAGACCTTGTCAGAGAAGTCTGGACTACCCAGCAGGCCTTGCGGGCACTTGTAAATAACTGTTTAAGTTACATATTAAGCACGTGGCTGAAATTTCAAGTCCATTCGACGTAAGGCATTTAATAATATTGGCACCATGTGATGTATTTGTCAAATAAATAATAGCAGAGACAACACTGGAATGGTTTTACAAATTTTCCCCATTTTGTGTGCATCGGTTCAGGAGAGTGCAAAGACAGTACACACAGATAAAATACATAGCGTCCTTGGTTGAGGTAATTAGCCTCCATAGCATCAAGTAAAACTGAATGGGTTCTGATACATTTTATCAAACAGAACGTCTAACGATGTCCCGTTGTTTGCTGGCTGTTTTCTCGATATCTTTGTAAGGCATCTCTGCTCGTCTTCCGAAATCCTTAAAGGCTGTTTGTTGTCCTCCGCCGGGCGCTCATGTAACAGTTTGTATCAGTTTGGCCTCGGCCTCGCTGATTGTGTTTGACACTTTGGTAGCCGCCGATTGTGTTCATCAATAATGCATGAGTCTGTTACAACACTTTAGCGAGCAATGGGAAGATCTTCTTCCCATGCCAGGGTTATAGTTGTTGGAGTACACAAGGAGGAAGGTGTTGTTCATCGCCTGTCCTCTCAGTCACAAGGTTGCCGTGCAATCAATACCAGTTTGTTCAGACCAAAGAGGCTCACTAAGATAGAAGATAATTGTTTCAATCCATCAGAGGGGCAATCTTGGAGCATCATGTCTGCTCTCATGGAAATAACTTGTGAGGAATGCCTAACAGAGATTGCAGAGAACAGAGAAGGTGGTGTCAATGTGTGTCAATGTGTATGTGTCTGGCCCGAATATAAGACAACCCCTTTGTTTGACCCGTTAGCGTCCCCATTTGTCATGTTTGGTTGGGTGAAAAGGGAATCTGGTGCATTTTTACCAGCTGTGGGAAGTAAGTTGCCAGTCTTAAAATTATAATGGTAAGCACTGTTTATCAAATAAAATGTCATTTTAACAAATCACCATCTATCAATTGTTTTAGTAACAAGACTGTTTCCCAGAAATAGAGTGCAGACACAGCATTCAGGATTTAGGCAGTGCAAGAAAGTACAACACCAAATGAACTTCTCAAGACATAAAATATTTAGTTAACCTAATTAACTTTGCGTGTATGCATCCAATGCGGCCGATGCTGTGGGGGAACTTTTGCCGCTTTGTCGGAAACGATACAATAATCATCACGGTAGTTAAATGTTTTGTGTGGGGACACATTTTACTCAAAGTCTTCAGACTGAGTCACGGATGCCAAGTCCAAGTTGCAAGTCTTTGATTACACTGCTCCTACACTTCCTGTGGTCAAGCGTGAATGCAATCAACTGAATCCTGTTGTGCAGAACGGGTGGACCGAGACCGATTTCTTGCTTGAGCATGAACATGCAGCAAGACATGGATCCTGTTTCTTATGGAATGCAGTAATGCAGTGGAACCCGCTTCTTTCAATGATCCCTGGACTGACATAATCGCAACCAAAACTATCCATATTTATTTCTGACTTTGGTTTGAGAAATATGAAATATGAAGATACTGATGTTATCATGGGCAGCACGGTGGTCTAGTGGTTAGCGTGAAGACCTCACAGCTAGGAGACCATGATTCAATTCCACCCTCGGCCATCTCTGTGTGGAGTTTGCATGTTCTCCCTGTGCATGCGTGGGTTTTCTCCGGGTACTCCGGTTTCCTCCCACATTCCAAAAACATGCTAGGTTAATTGGGGACTCCAAATTGTCCATAGGTATGAATGTGAGTGTGAATGGTTGTTTGTCTATATGTGCCCTGTGATTGGCTGGCGACCAGTCCAGGGTGTACCCCGCCTCTCGCCCGAAGACAGCTGGGATAGGCTCCAGCACCCCCGCGACCCTCGTAGAAAATGAATGAATGAATGAATGAATGATGTTATCATCTCCAAAGGTGGACTTCTTCCACATCAAACTCATCCAAGCATGCTTTTTATGCACTGGGATCAGCAACACGGTCTTTCCCAAAGTGTTCCCACAAAGCATCCAATTGTCCAAACTGTCTTGCTCGGTTGAGTAATGATTTTAGTCTAGTATACTTAATTGATGCTCCCTCTGCAGAACAACCCCAGAAAATATTCAAAGCAACTAAAGGATTAGACCACAGACCATGAAGACAATTCCACCACCAGGATAAAATAATAGATTACGTTTGGTTGGTCCAGTGAGTCACAGTCTTTCCTGGAGACGCTCGAGCGACCTCGAGTGACTCCCACATTTACTGCAGAGGGGGGGTGCAGCAGGGGCCGTCCATGATGAGGCGTTTGCAGCTTCAGTGGCCACCTGAGGGACCGTCGAGAAGCGAGACGGAGTGTGTTCAATAGTGTTGCTGTAAATCCTTTGTGTGTGGGGGGGAGAAAAAAAAACAGTTATTATTAACGGTTATTTTCCAGCTTGGTGTGCTATATCGGATGATGCCGGTGTACCAGGACACGCTTCTTATCAGCGAGATTTATGCAGCAGAAATGAGCAAAACAAACATCATTTCTCACATTTTGCTGTCCCACACAAAAGGCCCTTGTCTTCTCTTCACGTCCCACACACTTCATCTCATAAATAACTGCACCGTGTTCACCTTTTGAAAGAAGTTGCAGTGATTTCCACATTGTCGGTTTGTGCTTAGCTCACCTTTTATTCGCTACAAGAACTGCAACAATTAATCCATGGTTAATCGATTACCCAATTAATTGACCTATTATCTTGGTGTATGCTTTAATTTTGGAAAACAGTCCTTTTTGCTTCTTTTCTGATATGATATGTACCTAACCACCAACTGTAAAAGTTTGCTGCATATTCATTTGGTCCAACAAATACTCCATTCATTGAAATGACAAACTTCAGATTAATCGACTAAAAAAATTATTGATTGTATGTTTGTGTACACTGTGATTGGCTGGCGACCAGTCCAGGGTGTACCCCGCCTCTCGCCCAAAAACAGCTGTGATAGGCTCCAGCACCCCCACGACCTTCGTGAGGAAAAGTGGTAGAAAATGAATGAATGAATGAATGTTTGTGTACATTAGTTTTACTTATTTCACTTATTTGCTCTGTTATTTGAAAGCTTCTATTTCTGAAAAAAGAGGTGAAAAAAACATTGAATAATCGTAAAAAATAATCGACAGATTAATTAATTCATTCATTCATTTTCTACCGCTTTTCCACACGAGGGTCGCGGGGGTGCTGGAGCCTATCCCAGCTGGAGCCTATCCCAGCTTTGGGCGAGAGGCGGGGTACACCCTGGACTGGTCGCCAGCCAATCACAGGGCACATATAGACAAACAACCATTCACACTCACATTCATACCTATGGACAATTTGGAGTCGCCAATTAACCTAGCATGTTTTTGGAATGTGGGAGGAAACCGGAGTACCCGGAGAAAACCCACGCATGCACGGGGAGAACATGCAAACTCCACACAGAGATGGCCGAGGGTGGAATTGAACCCTAGCTGTGAGGTCTGCGCGCTAACCACTCGACCGCCGTGCCGCCCCCGACAGATTAATCAGTTATTAAAATAGTCGTTTCTTGCAGCCCGGGGTAATCTAGCACAAGTTTTTGTGGAAAAGTGAATTAAATCTAGGTTCTTAACGACTGTGTCCACCATTGTGATTCACGCCCTCCATCGATCCTCACTGCCGTTGTTATTGTGCCTTTTAAGAGTCTTTGAGTGCATTCAGGGGTGAAAGTATTGAAGCAGTCCGAGGTTGCGTTGACCCACACAAAGAAAAGCGCTTGTCTGATTGTGAGACGAGCACGGCTAGATTATTTCGGGAGGCTTAGAAGATGTCGCTGAGGTAGTTTTTGTGGTGTGCATTCATCAACAGTCCTGCGTGGCCGGCCGAGGCGAGGTAATTACGAGCAGAGACATTATCCAAAACACTCAGAAGCAGTCTCGAGAGGGGAGCGAAGGAGGACCACAAACAGACTGAATGAACTTAAACACCCTATTAAAGAGAGCGCACTGCAGTCTGTTCAAATCCAAGCGCCGTATTGTTTAATGATTAAGTCAACTCATCAGGAGCTGCTTCCTCTTTATAAAGTCATGTTTGCTTTCACTCCTGCACCTAATAGAAATAAAAACAGTGGCTACCAAGATGATATACTTGAATTACAAAACTGTGTTGAAACGCAACAAGGAGAGACGGGAAATTGCCTGCCACTTCATTAGACACAGCTGCACCATCTAATGCAAAAAGAGGTTTACAAAAATCAAAATACTCACGCTTAATTGAACATTGTTTGCCACTGCAATGCGTCATACTGAATGTGTGTTTTAATATATAAATAGAGATGAGCCCCTTGTTGTCAAAGCTGCAGGTGCACATTTATCTCTTTTGCTGCCAGCTTTTTTTCTTGTACACACTAGAATGAGAGCTCGACTCTAATTTTACAGAAATGGGAAAGATCTCCGTAATGACGCTAAAGCCCGGAAAAAACACTACCAATTTCCTACTAAATTCAAACGCACGCAGCCGTGGCTTTATTGGGATCACTGGTGCAAACAGAATAGAAGTGTTGACGGAAGCCCTAAAATTTGTGTGCTAAAGATCTACATCGCATTAACACGTCCAATCAAATGCACTGTCCTCTAAAAAGAGAAGAGAACATGGCAGCCTCTCTCTCTCTCTCATGTTAGCCGCTGTGTGACTTTAATGGAGCTCCCATGTGTGCAATCATCTGCTGTGGCTCGATTGTAAAATGATTTTCAGGCACAGGCAGAGGACTAAATTTTACCAGTGTAGTTGCCTTTTTGTCAGGGCAAAGCCCATATCTCAGCAGACGGAATGGGACTCAAAGAGACAAATATTGGCAGCAGAGAATAAGGGGGAAGATGTGATGGAGTGACAGCGAATCAGGCGTGAGAGGAGGGCGAGACGGGAGGGAGGGCGCAATCCATTTTAATGAAGCCCTCAGTGACTGTGACAAGGTGACTCTGGTGGGAGAGCGACACAGGCGACGTGATGCTTGCTTGTACGAGCCTGTGAGTACACTGTTGCACCTTGTCAACCCCTACGTCCTCAATCACTTCCACTTAAATACCAGCCTCTTCTTCAGCAATTTAAAATAACTTCCAGATATGGGTCACAATTGTGGACTGTCCAACATCTGGGCTTGATGAATGAAGCTGAAATTTAGACAATTTAAAAGTAGGCGTTCCTGGGAACATGTTGCTTTGCGTGCTTGTAGCTTTAATGCTAATGAGCTGTTTGTCCATGCCTGTCCAAGCAGCGCTACTGTGCGCTTTATTCACATTTTATATTCTTAAAGCATTCATGGGGTGGCACGGTGGTCGAGTCGTTAGCGCGCAGACCTCACAGCTAGGAGACCAGGGTTCAATTCCACCCTCGGCCATCTCTGTGTGGAGTTTGCATGTTCTCCCCGTGCATGCGTGGGTTTTCTCCGGGTACTCCGGTTTCCTCCCACATTCCAAAAACATGCTAGGTTATTTGGCGACTCCAAATTGTGAATGTGAGTGTGAATGGTTGTTTGTCTATATGTGCCCTGTGATTGGCTGCCGACCAGTCCAGGGTGTACCCCGCCTCTCGCCCGAAGACAGCTGGGATAGGCTCCAGCACCCCCGCGACCCTCGTGAGGAAAAAGCGGTGAATGAATGAATGAATGAATAATGCATTTATGTTTGGTTTTATCTTTTAAGAAGGCTGCACAGCGGTCGAGTGGTTAGCGTGCAGACCTCACAGCTAGGAGAGCAGGGTTCAATTCCACCCTCATCTCTGTGTGGAGTTTGCATGTTCTCCCCGTGCATGCGTGGGTTTTCTCCTGGTACTCCGGCTTACTCCCACATGCGACTCCAAATTGTCCATAGGTATGAATGTGAGTGTGAATGGTTGTTTGTCTATATGTGCCCTGTGATTGGCTGGCCACCAGTCCAGGGTGTACCCCGCCTCTCGCCCGAAGACAGCTGGGATAGGCTCCAGCACCCTTGTGACCCTCCTGAATGAATGAATGTTTTAAGGAGAAAGGAGGCAAAATGTCTCAAGGTTGCCAACCCTGGTCTAAGTGCACATGGGTTTGTCTGCATGTAGCCTATATGCAGAAACATTTATTATCCATGACATTCTACAGTTTGTGTAATGTATTTCATGGAAATGTGACATCATTATTATTGCATAATGGGACAATAAAGTACAGAGAGGTGTCAGTCAGCTGTGCAGATCCTTTTACCCGAGCTGGCAGGAGTTGTTGCTGCCATCTTTCTGCAGTGAGGCACAGCAATAGTGGCTGAGTTTTTCCTGGTCCTTGGACTTCATATCCAGATCTCTAATGTAAGACCATGGTTTTCAGTTTGACATAAAAATAATGGGTTTTTATAAGAAAAACTCAAAGTATTTGTCTTTTTTTTCATTAACTGCAGCAACATGCTAAGTTAGACTATTTGCTCTGGAAAAAGTATAAATTTCCTTTTTCCTTAGTTTTATCATGTTCATTGCTCACAAAAAGGACACTTTGTGATGACATCATTAAAACTTTACTTTTGTGGTTCTTTAAGAGTATTATGTTTGTGTGCAGTAGTTGTCATATGACATGTAAATGAGATATGAGAAATGAAGAAAAGTAAAGAAGAGAAGCAGCAGATAGGGGCACAGGGGGGGGGGGATTTGCCAAGAGAGACTTAGATCCGTCACTTCGGCTCTGAACCTGAGCTGCTTGACAAATCTAAGTGATTGAGATGCTTTCATGTGTGTGCCGTGGTCGGAGGGAATCATCCCTAACAAGGCTGTTCTGTCTCCAAATTGCTTTGCAGGGCACACATAACAATAAAGAGGAGGCTGGTGCCGCAATGTGGTTGCAGCTCTCGAGGAGGCGTGGGCCGCGGAAGGGGCCAGAGAACACAGAGTGAAGAGAGGAAACGAGAGTAGACATGGAGTAGGAAGCTACTGCACTTTCAAGTAAAAGCGGTAAAGTAATTTCATTTCAAAGTATTGTACTTTTCCTGATGTCAACATCCTTTTAGCCAGTTTAAACAAATCACTGCTTGTAAATAATGCATGCGTCACAGCCGTTCTATTCCCCACTCGCACACTTCCTGTAGACTTCGTATGAGTGGCCCCTTTTTGGTAGGGAAATGCCACAAAACATAATTCAACAACAACTGCAAAACTTGCTGATACAAACCGCCTTACAGCCTTGGTAAATGTGTGTATTTTTCAACCCTGTGTGGGCTGACCCCTGCTGGTCAAGTCCCCTTAAAGGAGCTAACTCTCTGCCCTTGAAGGTCACAAAAACTTTTTGCTCCCATTATACATTTTTACCGACTTCCAAAAACCCAATTATAACATGAAACCTCCAGACTCCTTGTAGTGATATAAGAAAGTTGTTCTGTTTTCTGCCCCTATCTTTCTGACCTTGAAGAGTTTTTTTTTTTTTTTCTAATAGAGAGCATATTCTTGCACGCGCAAACTACATTTGAACATCCCAGATGGATAATTAGTACATCTGCTTCCATTGTGCTTCTTCTGCATGACAACAGCAAGGCCACAGTAGCTACTTTTAGCCTCAATGAATGAATGTTATTAAAAGTGACAGCTGGAGATGGATTTTTACCTCGATACGATATACCGACACTGTCCAGCACATCAGTATCAATATCAACTGATATCAATATTGGCAGCAACTCTACTGTCAGGTTGCATCTTGTATAAGGAATGAACACACGATACTTTTTAAATCTAATGCCGTTGAATGCATTTCACAAGTAAACACTGCAAAATAAGACAAGTACGGGAATACACACTGCGAGTTAGAGGAAAAAGTGACATTTATTTTAACATTTCTATCACTTATACTGTGTGTCTTTAAAACAAAACATGACGGTAAAGATTCTATTCAGAGCAGGCAAAAAAAACCATAAAAAGTGAATGGGAAAGGAGGACGCCCCTACTCTGGGTCAAGGAAATCTACATAATGGAAAAGCTCATGCATCGCCGACGGAGGCAGGAGGCTCGACTCGAACACAAATGGACCTGATGGACACAATTTACATCTAATCAGTTACAAAATATGTAAGGAAGACTTGAACTGACAAAAATTGAAATATTGATAGATTCATAAGAAGAATTTTTGCACTTCCCATTTTTTCTTGTATTTAGTGCCAAAAAAAAATCTAACCCTTTGCATAACCAACTCCCCTAAAACTCCTCTTTGGTCTATCTTTACGCCTCCTATCTGGCAACTCTAAACGCAGCACCTTTCTACCAATATATTCACTATCTCCCCTCTGGACAGGTCCCTACCATCTCAGTCTGGACTCTTTGACTTTATCTCCAAGGCCTCTAACATGTAACGTCCCTGTGATGTACTCCTTCCTGATCCTATCTATCCTGGTCATTTGAAAAATTGTCAATGTAATGGCAAAGTTGCTGAGAGCACTTTGGCTACGACTGTTTTTGACAGTTTTGTCTGTGGAGTCTGTGGAATTGTTTATTATTATGTAGAATATCATAGAATACCTTTTACTGTCACTATGCACATGAACAATGAGATTTAATGCAGCTTCATCTCTGTGGAAATACAAACATATAGACCAAAATATACAGAAATATTTACAACTTTGAAAAAAGTCATAGTTTAAGAAAGATAAAAATAAGTGATATGTTGTTCACTGATATGATGCACATTTCAGTCAGTATTGCAGTCATAATAAATATTGCACATTTTGTTGATAGAGGAAAATATGAGAAACTGTTCTCGGTTCTGTTCTGGTTCTGATGCCCTGCGGCGCCTTCTTGAGTGGGATCAGGTCAGACAGCTCAAAGCCAGGGTGGCAGCTCAATGTTTCTTGCCCTGCTGAGGCAGCGAGAGGTGTACATGTCCCTCGTGGAGGGGAGAGGTTTTCCGATGACCTTCTGCGCAGCGTTTAACGCTCCCTGCAGATTTATAAACTATTTATAAACTATTAGGTACAGTCTTGGCCGAAGTGCTATCAGCAACTTTGGCATTAAATTGACAGTTTTGCAATGTTCTCGATTCGTGTTCTGCTGGTTGTGGAAAAAAGATGAATAATAAGTAAATAAATACTTTGTCATAATTAAACGAAGAATTGCAGACGCAGCAGCGCATTACGCAGCAGCGGCAGTCTGCTCTCCCATGCAGCCCAACTTAAAAAAAGTCCTATGGGAAATCGTGTTAATCTCTCAAACACTTTTTCCACTGCATTTTAGCCCTGTAACAAAAGGAAAATCTGTTCGTGTTAGTGAGTGTTAGTGAGTCTCTGATTAACACTCTCAATCTGTCATGCTGATTGAGTTGGAATACAGACTTGAAGCTATGAAAGATGAATTGTGATTGAAATTGAAGATTTTGTCATGGTTACCTGTGAGGAAACCTGCAGTCGTCATTGCTTTGCACAAAAATTGGCCTCACAGGCAAGGATATCCCTACTAGTATGACTGCACTGAAAACAACCATTCATCAGATCAGTAAGAAGTTCAAAGAGAAGGCTTCAGGGCACCCGAGAAAGTCCAACAAGTGATCAAGTTAGCTGTGTGATCTGGGTACCTCCAGTGCAGCACTTGCTCACAAATGTCAGCAGACGTGTGTGAATACTTTAGGAACATGGCCTGGTATCAAGGAGGGCAGAAATATACAGGAATTGGGCTCCTGAAGACTTACGTTAAAGTCACTTTTCTCGATATGTAAACATGTTGTTATTGTTCCAACAATATTATAACAACTATTGTGATACCTTGTAAAAGAGAGCGATATTCAGAGAGTGATATTCCTAGTGTGGTATCATACACGGCCAATGAAGCTGATTCTGATTCAGAGTGTCCCAACTAACGGGTGTTTTTTAGATGCAAGCCGCCTCTGGGCTGTTTATTTTCTTTTGAACTGCAAACCAGAAATTTGGGTTACGAGCTGGTAGCCGAGGACAACTATATATTTCAACTTGTGTTGATGTGACAAAGGCGGAAGTGAGCAGGCGCACATATCGCTCAATGAGATGGCAGTAAAGGCTGGTGAGAGAATTTATTAGCTTTATTGTTATCATTTATTAGCTTTTGTGCTTGAACTGCAGTGTTTGTCAAAGAAGAGACCCATGGTATCCATGTTGTTGAATTCGACATTGTGTTTTTGATACATTGACGGTCGTTTGGTGTTGAGCTATTTGAAAAAATAGAATGTTTAACAACCAAAAATTGCTTAAAGAAACCATATTATGCAGTCACATGTTGATAGGTATAATAAAATTTTTCTATTAAATTATTTTAGATAAAAACGGCTATCTGCGATTAATTGTAATTAATTACAAATTAACTGTGGACAAAATGTGATTAATCGCAATTAAATGTTTGAATCTAATTACACATGCTCTCAATTATTTTCCGGAATAATGTTATTTATAGAAATGAAGATTAATAAGAGAGGAATTATTTTTAGTGAGTCACAAACTTGTCTGTATGCTGTTTTTGTTTCAATTTGAGTAAATCGTTTAGCATATGTTGACCCACATTTGATTGATTTGAGCCTGTGTAATGAATTCAAATATGAAGAATATCAATACTTTGTTAAATGTACAACAACCCCAATGTGAGACTTGGCATATTTTGTGACCAATAAGTGCATAACTCCATTAGTAACGCCTTATAGCCACATAGTCTAAGAACATAAATGTCATGATGTGACAAAAACACAAACTACACACATTTATATTGATAATAAATTAAATAAAAGTTCAGAGAGTTTACCGTCGTCTTGTTGTGCAAAGACTCTGGCGATGGGATTTGACTCTCTTGCATTTAGCCATTTAGGTTAAATGTCAAACTTAGCATATTGTCTGTCATTACACAGCGCTCTGCCTCATTTCGTCCCGGGGAAAAGTTCCTGACAAGACAACATACTAGTGTGCATCGCGCTCTACTCAGATGCTTTTTTGCAGAAAAGATTCTTTATTAGCTTCGAGTAAAGAACAACTCTACTTCTTGCTGGATTGCTCACCTCGGTAAACAAAACCAATAAGCTTTTTGGTCCCAGATTCTGATTCTATGACTTATGGAGCAGGGCAATGCTTGTTTTTTATTAATGTCATGCTCCCATTTGGGGAAGAATAGGCTTTTCACAGGTGCATACCCCTTCAGACATCTGACTCCTGCACACTTAAATATAAATCACACAATGAAACAACACATTGGTTACTGATTTAAAATGGATGGTTTTTTTTTACTGATATACTGGGAGGTTTTTCTTGTTTTTTCTGGTGAATGTATTTCTATTTGTATTTGTATGTGTATTTAAGTGTTTAAGTTATTTGTGTGTGTTTAAGTGGTGACGAGATCTGGAAGGATGTGGTGAACTGTGACCTTTATGCTCTTTTACTGTGCTTTGGTCTACAGCAACATGGAAATAATTGGTCGAATGCGACTAGTGTTATATGTGTAAATAATGATGAAATACGGTGTCACATTATGTACAGAAATCAGTTTGGAAATTAATTCACTACGAGGCTTATTACTGAGCCAAATGGACATACAGTATGTGCACAGATTATGCAGCAAGCTAAAATGCACATTATTAAACTTCACCTCTGTGCAATGCAATATGTGAAAGCATACATTTACTAACACGTGCAAAATTGGGGGCTTTCCAACACCTAGTTAACCCAGTCAACAAACAAATGACAGTCTTGTACAGCTCCGAAAATGCACCGATTAGTCATTGCACCATGATGAACCATTTTTAATGCACAACGTCATCATCAAACTTAACTATTTGTTCATGTAATGCACACAGAACAAATTCAAGCTGTCGCCTTTCTTTTGCACTGTGGCTGTTCACATGAGGCGTTTGAGTTCCGCATAGTCAAGCTGTTGTTTTTTTTTATTTTTATGGCAATACCCAATGCCCCTGGGGGACTTGTAACCCACTTTGGGAATCCAGGGGCTACAGTACAAAGTATTTGAATCTTTACTGACCAGCAAGTATTCTGACTCATATAATGGGTCTATGATGAATCAACTTGTTATATGGATAAGAGACATTTCTCACAGAATCAGTTTCTTCCATACAAACCTCTTCACCACCATGGGCAAGAAGAGCTGTCAAAGGACCTCAGGGACAAGATTGTAGACTTGGACAAGACTGGAATGGACTACAAGAGAAAGACACCACCGTTAGTGTAATAAATGGCAGAAATACAATATTAAAAAAAAATAAAGCATACAAGATATAAGGATAATTGCCCTCACTCTGGAGCACTGTGCAAGATTTTTTTTTTTGTTCAAGTGTGACCTGTACCTTGAACAGTACAATTCAGACTTGTTCAAATGCTACCCATGCCTCCTTGTTCATAAAAAGGATGTATCCATCATGTATACATCATGGAAATGCATTCTTTGCTGACACTTTGAGAAAGGTACTCACAGGTGTTGACAAAGTTCTTCTTGTCCTCTGAAAATGAAAATGTTTAAAATCAGTGATGAGGCTCACGTCGATGTGCCGGCACTCCCTGGTCTGACATCCACCCACACTCTCCTTGGAACAGATGCCAAAGCAAGTTCCATACAAACCGCCCAAACTCTTGCTGTCTTCCTCCTTAGTATTTTGGTTAAGCAAATGTTGCCTCCAGTTGCACAGAATCCTTGAAATTGCCCCAAACGTAGTTCTATGCTTTGAGGAACCAAACAGCATATGTTCACTTTTTATTTAAAATGCAAATAATCATTCAACAATTCATAAATTAAGAAGCAGTCAGTGTATGAATGCACCATCAAAAATGTGGAAAATAAAGCTAAAGGCAGAAAAGGCTATATATATATATATATATATATATATTTTAGTTTGTACACCCAAGCTACCAAACTTCTACCTCTACTCGATGTTCCCCGCGTCACTCATTAGCGCTAATGAGATGTGAGATGCTTTTTTCATCTGAGTTCAACATCTGCCGCAGTCCAAGCAGTTCAAAGCTGTCATAATTCAACATATGATCAAACTTACTTAAGATTTGTCAGATCAACATATAATCGCTGCATAAAACTCACCGTCCAAGTCCACCGTCCACTTCTTATGGCACCGTTCATTATTTTTTTCAGCCATAAATTAGCCTCATCATTGTATAAACCGCATGGTTCAAAGTGTGAGAAAAAAAGTAGCGGGTTACACACTGGAACTCACAGTCATTCATGTCTTTTTTTTGGTACATTCTCTTTGTTAAAATAACAATCCATAAAATTTCTGGACTGTTCATATCTTTGTAATGGGGTAAACAAAATCAGCAGGGGACTACTACTAATACTTCCACCCCCACTGTATTTCTTGTTCGTTGCCGTGTTGACTATGAGTACTATGTACTATCAGGAGGTCACTGGGATTCATTAAGGTCATCTGGACATCATTTTTTACCGTCTTTCTCACTCCATAAGCCATGCAAGCGCCCTCCTTCCACTTGTGAGTCAAGGCACAGCAGAGCCATCACTCTCGCCTTGATAGCGTGGCGTCAAGCCATAAAATTCGTATTTACTCCTCTAAGAAGAAATGGCGGGGGCCAGCGACAATGCATCTGGGGGTTTGCTATTAAATGTCACCGCTGACAACAGGATGCTCACCACAATGTTTACTACAATCATTGCTTTCTTACTGCATTGAGGACTGCGCCGTCCTCTTTTTGCTTTGTATGGCCTATAATGGAGTATGCTTCGTCATGGAATTACCTGATGCAATTAGTGATATTAGTACAATATGATTATTGGTTCTAGCATTTTGTATTTTAGTCTTTTATTGCTGTTATGGGCCCCAGGAATGGGAATCCAAATAAGCAGTATGATGCTGAGCCTTGAGGTGTCAGGCTCCTCTCCTGTGGGACCGACATTCTCGGCTTGATAAAATTTGTTATAAAGCTAATAAGCATGTCCTGAATCATGTGGCCACAGGCATCGGATGTCCAGGAAATTCCCATGATTCACTGCTCTCCGTCTCAAAGCGCTAACAAAAGTCATTTGTTTGTTTGTACGTATATTACACTAAGTTGTTTTGTGGAAATTGGTTATTTTTTGTGTATCTAACAAATAATACCTATTTATGGTTTTGCAATTGAATTCAATAAAATTGCATTTTAAAGTCCCCTATTCTGTAAAAGCTACTTGGTACCACCTGGGGTTCTATCCTCTTGATACTATCCCGACATTAAAAGTTATCAATGTAAGGTATGAACATATAAGGATGCGGTCAATGTTGTTGCATGCTCGTTTCCACGTCGTAACACACACACACTGCTTGTGGTGCCAACTCCACTGCTCTCCCACATGTCACGTGAGAGTGTTGCAGCGTGCGACTACAGCGTGTGGGCGCTGACAGGCAGGCTGAAGTGCACCAGGATGCAAGAGGGACAGGAAGTAGGTGCGTTCCCAAAAAAAAGCCAATGAGAGCTGACAAGTCATCCGCAGGCTTTTTGACAAGCCAGCCATTCCAAATTTGTTCATCTATATCAGGGGTCTCAAACTCAATTTACCTGGGGGCCACTGGAGCTAGGGTCTGGGCAAGGCTGGGCCGCATCAGGTTTTCAAAAAAAAAAACAAAAAACGCATTTATTAAAAACAGAAAAATATACAAACTTTTTCAGTGCTTTGGTTCTGATTTTCTACAATAAAAGCTCTGATAAAACATTCCACTGTTCTCAAATATCTTAATTTTTATTTTTCTGCACAAAATAAGATGAAAAATAAATAAACAAATCAAGAATAAAGAAAATCAATCAATCAGTAATAAATAAATATAATAATAATAATAAAACACCAAATAATAAAAACTTAAGAAACCACATATAGTTGGTGGGTAGACAAATTATTAAATTATTCAGATTAAAATGAACAAAGCATTATTAGAACCCTGTAGACATGACAAAACACGACTATAGTCACATTTATACTCTTTTTATTTACAACATATTGCGCAACTGCAGGGTCTTGAGACACATGCTAACTTTCAAACTAGAGAGCTAGCCACCTAAACGACCTAAAGTTATTTCCTTTAAACTTAAATAGCCAAAAACTTACCACTTCCACACGGATAGGGAGGATAACTATTAACAGTTATTTAACCTTTAACATGAACATTAATCAAACGTAATATTTTTTTCTGGGTACATGATACCATACAGCATCCATATCAAAAAATTGCGCGGGCCGCACTAACATTAAACTTTCATATCAAGGCGGGGGCCTCAAACTAGTGTCCTGCGGGCCACATTTGGCCCGCGGGCCGCGTGTTTGAGACCCCTGATCTATATGTTTTTATATTGCCACACAAACAAACATGGAGTACAGAAATAAGCATCATTGGTGATTCCACTGGTGACGAGATCTAATAGCCTGACAAGTAAGAAGTGCTTGTATATTTGATTTGGAATCAATCTTTGAGTAGGACTGGATTGTTGCACGTCTTTAAGTCACTTTTGGTGTTTTGTGCGTTTTGCTCTCCAAATAACTGTCCTCTTCTCGGCAGGAGAGGTGTCCATTATTTATGAGCATGTCCCCCCCCCCCCCTTCCACTCGCTCTGTCTCACATTCACACTGTCAGAGACACATCTGTTTCCAAGCCTTATTTGCGCCCTCCATCTGCCTGTGCCTGTGGCTTGGCTCAGGGCGAAGACGCACTCTCGCCTATTTATCTATACTCGTTTTTTATTGTTATTATTAAGACACACTAGTTTGACGCCGCCTGACCAGAACCACGGATATGACACCCAAAGTCACAGCGCCGTAGAGCAAGAGATACAGTAATTACAGATTCATACGCTGGCATACATGCTTGGATGTATGAGGGATGGGGATAATGTTGCTGATCTTAGCATTGTGTTGTTTAGGATGAACCAATGTATAAATATATGACACTGATTATATTTTGTGTACTTTTCTTGTGCATGCTGGGATTTTGGCTCTATTTTGGCTCCATAACATGAACTACCCATACAGGGGTGTATGCAAGTGGCCTTTCTATAGCCAGTGTAGGAAGCGTGCACTGATACGCTGTGCAGGTTTTTAAGAAGGTAAAGTGTTGTGCCGCCTGGAGCCTTGTTGCTGCCTCAGGCGCCATTCCCCCGCTGCTGAAAATGGCAGCACTCCTCACTCGACTGCTCTCTTGTGTGGGCTTAGGCACTCGATGGCTTATTTTGGGCTCGAGAGGTGCTGCAGAATGTCCAAATTAGGAGTTCTACAGCTTCACGGATTGATGCTTCCTTTCTTTGTCATGGAAACCGTATTGACCGGAATGTAAGACCACAACTGTCTTTGAATAGGCTTGTGAAGACAAAACTCAATATTATTATTATTATATTCATCATCATCATCATCAGGATTTGCCCCTCCAAAGCGTACTTAGTGACACTTGTAGTTTTGAAGGAGGAGCCATTGAGCATCTAAGTGGGCCAGAAGAACTAAAGTCAGTGTGTCCCATTGTTGCCATGACTATGAATCAACCTGAGCTACTAGAAATGTTGAGGTGAGGCAACTACTAACAGGCCCGACTACAAAGACCCGAGGATAAATCCTCTCCGGATGATGTCGGGATTTACTGCATTAAAGGGAGGTTTTTCTCCCCATTAGATCGATCCATTGTTGACTGCTTAAGGGAAGCTGTGTGCTGGTGTGTGTTTGTATGAAGGTGACTTAGCGCGACACTTGGCTCTGATGACTTTTTCATTCTCCTTCTGCCTTCTTCTATGTAGTTAAACGTCTCTTTCTGCCGGGGCAAAAATCTTATTGTACTAAACGATGCTCTGTCCTTGGAAAAAGAAAGAGAAAATATACAGATATGATGTTCTACATGTACGCATATAATGGGTTTTTTGGAGAACTTCACTTACATCTGAGTTTATGTTAAACGTATACTGTAAAACACATTACCATCTGCTGTAAGAAGGTGCTTATTCATTTGCGCTAGCACAGCATATAACATATAATAGTGAATTATTACTGCGTTACAACAGTAATTTTATCAGCGTCCAATGGCGGTTGAACCCAATCTCAGCCTACAAACGCAGCAGAAACATTTAATACATGATTACTTTACAACCAAGGCTGCCCTGCTGCCATTTGAATCAACTCGTCTGTTTAAGGTCACTCCAGTACATGTAACCTTGAACTGCTAACCACTTTCCATAAGAGGAAGGGGGTCAGATCCAAGAACCTGAGTCCTTTTCTCAAAGGTAATGAGGTAGTGCAAGATCATGCAAAGCTAGATAAGCACCAGAAGGCGAGCACCATGCACAATCATCAATGACTCAAAGGCAAGACAGAGGAGGAGCGCAGTGGGATGGGGTGAAGAAGAGTTCGGTAAGTGATGGAGGTGATGCGAGAGGCAGCCAGAGAAAGTGGAGAGAGCAGGCAGAGGATGAATCAGGTTGGATCGAAAAGTAAAAAAAAAAACATGTCTGACAAACACAAGCAAGGTTAAAAAACTGTCAGGTGTAAGAATGAGCCCTGGAGCTCTGTTTTCTTTTTTACTGCACCTAACCACGGCGGGACTTGTCTGCTGGGTCAAACTAACTAATTCAAGTAAAAGGAATGCAATAAAAGTATCTCACAGACGTGAGTACACCACTCAGTATTTTATGATATGTTCTCAAGGGACAATACAATAGGAATGAAACTATTCAGTACTTTAAAGTAGTCGGTCTACAGCTTGTATAGATTTACTATCAACTGTCTATTATTGTTTATTTAGACAATATCTGTATTCATGTTCTAATGAGGATATTTTTATTGCAAAAACAAAACAGGCAACATGCCAAAAACAACATCAGCAAACTCCCACAGAGTCAGGACACATGGACACGTTCACTGACACTGGGAAATTACAAAATTACAAAATTATGAGGTGTCATTAATGTTACATTGATGAGACGTGACTTTAATGTCATACTGCATGGGGTCAGCCATGGCATGCCTGACATCAGTGAAAAAAATTGGTCTCCTCCCATTTCGTGTGGAAGTGGTATGTTCTTGCCTTCTTAATTTGTCTATTTTCCCATTTCGTTTTGAAACACTTTCCTCAGTTAAAATGGAGAGGCTAACTAGTTAGCTAACTAGTTAGTTAACTAGTGTGCTAGACGCTGTGCTCGCAGCGTCCGTCTTTTATGTCCCTGCAGTGGTACTGTAGCCTGCAGGGCTATTCTGTGTAAACAAATAATGGGAATAGAGAGGTGACTATAGGGGTGTTATTTCATATCTCCAGGGCTCTAATACTGTTATTTAGCAAGTCATAAACAGGTTTTCTACGAAAATATAGACTCCTACTTCATGGAAATTCACTTATAGCGGTTAGGTCTGGAACCAATTAATCACGATTAATGATACAACTGTAAAGTGTTTTTTTGGGAGTTAATTTAGGTGGAAAAACCGACTTCCATCAAAGCTCCCAGTCTAGGATGGGACTAGGACAAGCAGGTCTTTTTCTCAGACCAAGATGGCAGTACCTCGCTATGGACCAATGACGCTAAAGCCACTATGTCTCGCTTAACGTCTTGTCTCTCGTCTCCATGCACCCTCGCTGTCAACCTGTCTGTCTCGCTCCTCGCGTCTGTCACTCATCCGGCAGGAAGGTGAGTCAAGATCAGAACCTGACAGTCTGCAGGGGGAGTTCAGTTCTTTCTTTCATTCCCCTAAATTGAGATTGTCAAGATCAGTAGTGTTCAAGGGATTGGTTAAGGAACCACAGTAGACCGTGAGAGAATTCAATTCAGTGTGCTTTTTTTTTTCGAGTGGACTTGAATACTTCTTCGCCTTGCACTGTCGTTTAAGGTGCACTCTTTATTTCCAGCAGTTGGAAAGCTTTGAAATAAGACGCCCTGAAGACAACACAAAGAATCCTTCATGTCTAACTCTTTTACCGTTCATGACATTGCTCTCTCTTCACTTGCTTTGTTGTGGAGGATTCCCAGTCCGGCCTGTGCCTTAAAGCTTGTTCTCTGCAGCTTTTCATCCATCCATCCATCCGTCTGTCTGCTGCCTCGCCTTCCCATTTGATATTCGTGTCATTCATTTGCTTTCCGCAGGGTCAGCAACATTTCACTTTGTCCTGCATGCCTTTGTCTCACCCGGTGGTCTCCCGCTGTCCTTCTTTGTCCCGCCTTTCATCCCTTGCTGTGCACCCTTGGGACAAATATCTCTGTGCTAATCCGTGATGTGAGGCAGCTGATTGTGCACAAAATGAAAACACGGTAATCTTGGTGCCATTCTGTCGCTCATGTTTGAATGTCATTTTAAGTGTACCTAATCAAGTGTCTTGCGGTCAAAACTGTTTTTGCTCCCGACTCGTGTGCCCTCATCAACAATGAATGCAGGATTATTGCATCTGAAGCGTTCATTTGGAAGACATGTTTTTTTTTTTTCGCTAAGCTTGTCATGCGGTGATGGTATGTTGTTAGCAGGAGGCGGGGCCATGTTGTGTTGTCGCGGTGTCACTCCACTGGCGGAGCCCTTTGGTCATGCTTTTCACTCATATGTCATCACTTTATGTAGCCTCACTGTAGCTTAATGAGACATGGTTGACATAGGAGGATGAATATGTAATAATCCTGTCGCAATCTGTCGGAATATTTGATCACATCTCCAGAAGATATGGTGGACAAAGGAGGGCATGTGACTAGAATGGACATCCATTTTTTTTTAGCTGTTTAGGCATAGATCCATGATACTTTTACTCTTCATGGAGTAAAAACTTCACAAAATACATTAGCACCTTGAGACCTTTGGTACTTTGGTCTTATGCTAAAATCCATACATTCAATGCATTTTTCGTTCAAATAAGAAGTGAAGAAATGCTCTACAGTACATATAAATTTTACAGCATTTTGGCTTCATCTGCTCAATATTTAACCAAGAGTCACGCTGGAAGCATCCCTTGTACATACTGTATATGCTACACTACATGGAGTAGCACTCTCATGGCTAATTACGCCGAAATGAGGATACGTCCTTAAGGCAAGTACGATGTGAACGTCTCTCCTCGGATTTGAGATCAACAATTACAATAAAAGTGTGCTTTTATAAAGGGGGTGCTGGAGCCTATGCCAACTGTCTTTGGGCGAGAGGCGGGGTACACCCTGGACCAGCCAATCACAGGGCACATATAGACAAACAACCATTCACAGTAGTCGGTCTATAGCTTGTATAGATTTACTATCAACTGTCTATTATTGTTTATTTAGACAATATCTGTATTCATGTTCTAATGAGAATATTTTTATTGCAAAAACAAAACAGGCGATGTGCCAAAACAACATCAGCAAACTCCCACAGAGTCAGGACACATGGACACGTTCACTGACACTGGGAAATTACAAAATTACAAAACTATGAGGTGTCAGTAATGTTACATTGATGAGACATGACTTTAATGTCATACTGCATGGGGTCAGCCATGGCATGTATGACATCAGTGAAAAAAAATGGTCTCCTCCCATTTCGTGTGGAAGTGGTATCCCAACTGTCTTTGGGCGAGAGGCGGGGTACACCCTGGACTGGTCGCCAGCCAATCACAGGGCACATATAGACAAACAACCATTCACACTCACATTCATACCCATGGACAATTTGGAGTTGCCAATTAACCTAGCATGTTTTTGGAATGTGGGAGGAAACCGGAGTACCCGGAGAAAACCCACACATGCACAGAGAGAACATGCAAACTCCACGCAGAATTGAACCCTGGTCTTTGAGCTGTGAGGTCTGCGCGCTAACCACTCAACCGCCGTGCCGCCACCACTGTATCATCTTCGCCTTAAAATTCTCAGCAGCTCATATCCCGTCTTGGATCTTTACCATGTTGGGAAAAAAACCCATGCAGCCCAGTTTCCCAAGGGAGGGGAGCATGTTGAGCTCCCCCAAAGTTGGCAGTACTCGTGCAGCCCCATATTGTGATGCTACCACTATGCTTTGTTATTTTCCAATACAACAATTGTTGTCATTTTGGGTGGATGGTAAATCTATACTCAATTACAAGCTGTACAACTGTCATGGTTGCTCATTGAGTCGGCTAATTGCACTACAGGCACTTTAGATCCTCGTCTTCCAGCTCAGTTTGAGACAATTCCAAGTTGTTTGTGCAGTGCTCATGTTATTTAACTTACAGACTGGGGATTGCGCAACTGCTTTCTTTTCTGAGCTCAATGTTTTGGGCCTCAGAAGCAGCCAAAAAGTGTTTTTTTTTATATGAATGGAGATTACTCACAGTGAAAAGTAGGCCAGTCGCTTCTGGTCAAAGATTTTGTCTGGCAAGCTGACCCTGGCAGCTTCTTGTGTAACGCAAGCATGCAGCATCATCTGTATTTTTGTGGTCTGACGTCCACCCGCTCACACTGCTGGTGGATCAGTGTTACTTTATTGCGTGTACGTGAGAGATAGCGGGTGGCGTTTGGGTTGGAGGTAAAATGAAACCAAGTTGATTTGGAGGTTTTGCCAATGTCACAGCAGGGTATTGTTTAATCCACTCAGATTGGAGACACGGCAGCGAACAGCGAACACACTCTTTCTCTCTCGACCTCTCTGATGGCTTAGAACAAGACAGTGTAATCGGTCTTTATATTCATATCTTTGATTAATACTAATTGCATTTATTCAGCACCTTCTCAAGCTAAATCTATGAATGTCAAATGTGACAATGTCATCTTCCTGCGGCCCAGCTGATGCAGTTTCCGATCTCACATGGATTGCCCGAGAGTCTCATATGAGTCAGATTTGTTTGAACACTTCCATTCGAACCATCTTGCCTCCAACCTTGAGAGTGACTCACTTCACACCAGAGGCTTTTTTTATGTCTAGTCATCCTTGGGTTTTACCCAACTTACTAGAAAGTATTTTAGACAATAGTGCCAGAATGTTCTACGTAACAACAACGTGGACGCCGGACTGGCTGTTTTTCTGCTTTTAGGGGTGCAGTGTCCAAAATTATTCAGAAATAAAATATTCTTTACATAACATGCTGAGCACCCTCGGCCATCTCTGTGTGGAGTTTGCATGTTCTCCCCGTGCATGCGTGGGTTTTCTCCGGGTTCTCCGGTTTCCTCCCACATTCCGAAAACATGCTAGGTTAACTGGCGACTCCAAATTGTTCATAGGTATGAATGTGAGTGTGAATGGTTGTTTGTCTATATGTGCCCTGTGATTGGCTGGCGACCAGTCCAGGGGGTACCCCGCCTCTCGCCCAAAGACAGCTGGGATAGGCTCCAGCACCCCCGCGACCCTTGTGAGGAAAAAGCGGTAGAAAATGAATGAATGAATGAATGAATAACATGCTGAGATGTCACCGTCTCTACAGTAAATACCAGGGGTGTCCAAAGCCAGCCTGAAGACCATTTGCAGCATCTCCTACATGTAGAGTTGTACATCCGGCATCCATGGGAACTGGGCCTAATATTCCAATTCTCCTGGGATTGTTAATTTTTTTTTAAATTGGAGAAATAGCCGTGAAAATCAATGAAAAAGAAGCCAATGAGCACCAATGAAAACGATGCAGCTTCCTTAAAGGAAAACCGGTCATATAAGGGCAACTCTTGCGACACAATGATGAAGGAGGGTGCATGACCAACATTGAAGACCTCCAGATTCATGGTGTAGTGCCCTGTCTTTCACACGCTACATCTTCCTTTAAGCAGTCAGAATCAGGGAATCAGTCAAACAATATACCAATGTAACTGAGGGTATCAAGATCATTGTTAATAAAGGACAGGAGCCACGGCTTCAAGATGCAAGTTTATTCATGTACGCATCGTGTTTCCTGTAGCAAAAACTCAAAGAGACCTTCTCAACCCACACAGCACACCTTCTGCCTTCAAAATAATCCTAGTTACGTGTGCACATCAAATAAGGGTGTAATAGCGTACACTGACATTGAAGCAGCCAAGTATACAAAGTGCTAATATGGTAGATCAAGACTCAAACAAACCTTTTACAAGTTATTTGATATTCTGCACCCAGACTTGTGCATGTTCAAGTGCCTGCAGCATCACACACTCACTAACGCTATTGTGAAAGTGTACTACTGTGAAAATTGATCTGTCACAATTTCATAGAGAAGTTGACAAAAAGTTAATATCATAAAAAATATATATATATTGGGGAAGTTCAGACATTTCATCCCAAAAACCCTTCAGTTTGTGGCATCATTTAAACCATGAAAACTTTTATGAGCCTGCCTCTTAATAGCATTGGGATCAATAATAGTTAGGAACTGGAATTCAAATGAGGAATTGGAATTGGAATCAGAATCATTGAAATTCAAACAACGGCCAACCCTACCCATGTGGTCATTGATCGCAGTTAATTGGTTCAAGACCCGGCTATGATAAATGGATTTCTGCAAAGTAGGATATCATATTTCTATTCATTCATTCATTCATTCAGTTTCTACCGCTTTTCCTCACGAGGGCCGCGGGGGTGCCGGAGCCTATCCCAGCTGTCTTCGGGCAAGAGGCAGGGTACACCCTGGACTGGTCGCCAGCCAATCACAGGGCACATATAGACAAACAACCATTCACACTCACATTCATACCTATGGGCAATTTGGAGTCGCCAGTTAACCTAGCATGTTTTTGGAATGTGGGAGGAAACCGGAGTACCCGGAGAAAACCCACGCATGCACGGGGAGAACATGCAAACTCCACACAGACATGGCCGAGGGTGGTCCATATTTCTATATCAAATATATTTGTAATCATAGCATAGAAAACCAGTTTATTACCTTCTAGATATGTTAGAGTCCTTTAGACTTGAACTAATACCCCTATACTCATCTTTACGCTCATATTACCCAATATAGCAGACATCAATCCATCCATCCATTTTCCTCCGCTTATCTGGGTCTAGGTCGAGGGTGCCCTGACTCTCAGGGAGGCAGCCGGAAGCATCCGGACTAGATGCCCGAGCCACCTCAACTGGCTCGTCTCGATGTGAAGGAGCAGTGGCTCTACTCTGAGTCAAGCCGCCTTACTGAAGAAACTCATTTTGATGGCGGCAATCTTGTTCTTTTGGTCCCGTCCCAAAGCTCATGACAGTAGGTGAGGGTGGGAACATAGATCGACCGGTGAATTGAGAGCTTTTCCTTCCGGCTCAGCTCTCTTTTCACCACTACGGTCCGGTATAGCCTTCATTGAAGAGGTTTGGACACCCCTGATGTAACTCAGCCCACTATGAGACCCGATTGCATTTTCTAATGATCTGGATGGATGAGTGGTCACATACAAAATGTCGGACCATTGTGAGATTCCCATTACTGACAGCAGGTATCACTTGGAGATTTAGCCGATATGACTGTCTATAATTTCTATTTTAATTGTTTCAATCCTAGCAAAGCAATCCCGACAACCACGTCTCTTTTATCAGCTTGTATTTTCAAGCTGATGAATGCAAACTGCATAGCCTTGAATGCAGCCTCTTACCAACCGAGGGCGTTCAATAGAACAATCACATCGCTCTCACATGATGATTCGTTAAAAAGAAAGTGAATACCTTTCAAGCAAGAGCCAAGATGATAATGGCTGCCGACGTTGATAACCTTGTGCAAAAGGAGGCGAGTCACCGTCACATTCAGCATTGGAGCCGCCTTGCAGACTAAAGCACATGCAAACAAAACATCCAGCGATGAGGATCCTGAAGGCGCCATTATGAAGTGACTCATAGGTCAAAGCCAAGAGGCCAACAAGAGCTTCTTTGAATCTCTAGATATGGCGACATTGTCAGACGTAATCCTTCACTTAGTGTGGAATGAAGTGCTTAATGATGGCTTTTATAACACTCTCTGGCATGGGAAGACAATTTAAGCTCATGGCCAGTCCAGGCAGATGGCAAATGCGTTGCAGAGTCATTAGTTACTGATCAGCACCTGGAGATAAACTCTTCTACTGAACAAGCACATGAATTCTTCTTTGGATATTTCTTGAATCAGAATAAAGAATGCAGCCTCCTCAGAGTGGCTTTTGACCACTTGGATGGAAGCCACCACTTATAGGATTATATTGTGCTTGACACTATCAACATGTGGCGCACACTGTCACTACAAGACTTTGTGGACATAAAATGGACTAAGAAGTGGCTCGCACTCTTTTTGAGCCCATAGCACCTCTGACGGATAAGTGGGATTGCAGGCCAACCTCGGCAAATCCTTGCTATTAAAGCCTGAATTAGTTGTACTGATTGGGGTGGCCGCTGTCAATGAACAGTTACATTATTTCTCATAGTCAATGGATGTTTACAGACTATGATATTATAGACCATTAAAGACTATTGGTCAGTGGTGTATACTAAAGGTCTACACGGAGCGGCTGGCCCCACTCCTCGGCTAACGGGGTGGGGCGGGCTGAAGAAATCTCAAGAACACGGCCACGGCTATGGAAAACTCATTCATTCATTCATTTTCTACCGCTTTTTCCTCACGAGGGTCGCGGGGGTGCTGGAGCCTATCCCAGCTGTCTTTGGGCAAGAGGCGGGGTACACCCTGGACTGGTCGCCAGCCAATCACAGGGCACATATAGACAAACAACCATTCACACTCACATTCATACCTATGGACAATTTGGAGTCGCCAATTAACCTAGCATGTTTTTGGAATGTGGGAGGAAACCGGAGTAGCCGGAGAAAACTCACGCATGCACGGGGAGAACATGCAAACTGGCTCTTATCTTGTTTTCTTGTTTCAGTTACTGTGGTGGAAAAAGTGAACCAACATAGTAGTATGACATATCAGGACTCAATCCTCAAACTCATCCACGATAACATACATTATAAAATAAAGAAGCCAATTCTACAAAAGTGGCATTCTTGCAGCATTTTTCAAATGTGTAAAAGAGCACATCATATCCCCAAGCATGCTATAAGGCATGAGCAAAAATAAAGTCAAAAGATAAACAACAGAATAACATGTCAAATGTAGTTATTTTTAGACAGGGACCAAAAAAAACCGACTTGCTGAATCGCTTTATTTGATGGGAACAACATAATATATAATACTATATATCAATAAAAAGCCGTCACGGCGGTCTAGTGGTTAGCGTGCAGACCTCGCAGCTAGGAGGACCAGGGTTCAATTCCACCCTCTGCCATCTCTGTGTGGAGTTTGCATGTTCTCCCCGTGCATGCGTGGGTTTTCTCCTGGTACTCCGGTTTCCTCCCACATTCCAAAAACATGCTAGGTTAATTGGCGACTCCAAATTGTCCATAGGTATGAATGTGAGTGTGAATGGTTGTTTGTCTATATGTGCCCTGTGATTGGCTGGCGACCAGTCCGGGGTGTACCCCGCCTCTCTCGCCCGAAGACAGCTGGGATAAGCAGTAAAGGAAAAGCGGTAGAAAATGAATGAATGAATGAATAAAAAGCCTTTGATCCAATTATGGTAATGCTAATGGTGTGATTTGATTTGAACATGCATCAGGTTACAATTGAATGCATCACATAATCAATTTGCAGTTCCACAAGGAGTAGGAAGAAGCAAAGCTTATTAATAAGAAATGAATAAGAAATGAATAAATACTGCAATCAAAAGTGGTAAAAATACATAGGTGGAATGAAAATGATGTTTTAGCTCGGTCAACATTTTCATAATGAAACTGTAATAACAATATTTCAGCGCAGACAAAATTTTATCGGCAGCCCAGGCCCCTGTGCCCTGAAGCAGCCATTTCTCTCGATTGTCAAATCGGATCTGTTTGTATCGGTTTATTATTCACAACCCTACACAACATGCAAGGGATATCTTAAAAAAAAAACTTACCAAATGTAGCTGCTATCATAAATAGGGTTGAATTTGGCTTTCTTGTCTCCCCACTATCCTCATTGGCCTAGGAAGGTTTTCTCAGCATCCCTAGAGAGAAAGCTTTTTTGTCTCTTCAAGGGCACACTGGCCAACTTTGAAAATAAATGTTATATTCATTTTAGATAAAAGAAAACACACTATTTCCAAAATTGATTTCCATTTACGCCACTGTAGTAGGTTAGAAAACTAAATTAAAAGAATGTGTGTTATTTCATTTTGTTATTGCATCTGAATGTAATTTTTTTTTAAGGAATTGTTGTTAGAAACACATAGAATTTGAATGTGATGCAAATCAAACTCTGACCTTCTGATCTTTGGGCTTGAACCACTTTCATTGTCACACATTCACACGCCTACTAGGTTTTAACACGACTCAGTAACACTTTAAATTATGCTATGCTTGGATGACATTGAATGCATCATTTTTCTGTTTCTGAAAATTCCAGAAGTTATGAACAAAATTAATTCAGTGAAAGGTTACATTTTGTCCATTACTTTCTTGCAGAGTAGAGTTAGAATTTTATGCACGAATAGGCTAAATATGTAATAAAATCATGTTCTAATGGTTTGGTCAATTCCATAATACCTCTTTTTGTTAGAGTTTACCTTGTAGTCACCTCATAGGTTCACACAATCACAATTTTAAGAACGGGAATTTTTGAATTCAAATGATTCCCAACCCTGGAGGTGGGGACAGCAGTCTTAATCGGGAGAGAGTGTGGTCTCCAGCCACCTCCAACACTTCCACCGAGGGAAAAAACCGAGGCGTTACCAAGCTAACTGCAATATATGGTTTCTCAGGGTGTCATAAATCTGTCCTTGGGCCTACTCCCGACTGGGCATGCCCGAAACACCTTACCAGGGTGACGTCCAATAGGCACCCCGATGAAATCAATTCACTTCCATATAACGTTCCACTGAGTCCACAGATGAGAGGACGAGCTGGTGAGCTATAAGCCTGGACCATAATTCTGCCTGGTCTCAAACTGAGGTCAACAAAATGAGAGTTGGTAGCACTAGCCATCGAGCTAAAAGCCCTGACTTTCAACTTGATGTCCAGTGCGAATCTTAAGGCATCGGGGTTTGAGGTTAACCAACTTACTTTCGTACAGCTGCACCATCTGGCATCCATTACTCATTCGTGAATCGACAGCTTTGCCTTCTGGGTAAGCTCTCTCTTCAGGGTGCGACACTGCACCGATTCGCACCTGCTGCTCCAGCCTTCCCTCACCTGTGAACAAGATCGAGAGATACTTGAACGCTTCTAGACGTTATTCCCAACCGGAACTCGGCTGTTTTCCAGCTGAGGACCACAGTCTCAGATTTGGAGATGCTCAGTCTCATCCCAGAAGATTCATACTGAGCTGTGAACCGCCCCAGTAAACACTGAAGGTCAGAGTCTAATGAAGTCATGGAGACCACATCATCCCCAGGTCCCCAAACTGGACGCCTTCAACGTCTTGGCTGCGGCCTAAAATTTCTGTCCATAAAAATGATGAACAGATTTGGTGACTGTGAACAGGCAAACCAGGCTCCTATTCCTAACTCCTGGAGGACCTCCCACAGGACACCGCAAGGGACAGGGTTGAATGCCTTTTCCAAGTCCACAAGGCACATCTGGACGACTTGGGCAAATTCCCCTGCACCCTCCAGTACCATTGCAGAGTCGTTGGCCCAGTGTTCCACGTCTAGGAAAGGTTGGACTCACGGTCGTACTCTTCCCGTACTCGACTCCCGTCTTCCACGCAATGTTTAACAGTCGTGTCAACCAAGGCACCCCCTGTGTTTTGCTTCTCTAATTTTAGAACTTGCACCTCACCTCCTCTAATGTACCGAAGACATTCTGCGGTTTCCAATGATCCGTTCCGCAGACTCTATCCTGTGCTGGGAATTCTGTGGAAGTCTGTTCCTACATCAACACAAAGAACATGCCTGTGGTGATGTATGCACCCGGCATCATCAAATAAATCATATACTGGATTCGCGTGGGTTGAAATTGGAAAAAAAAGGATTCCTCTTGAGTGTGCAACAAAAAGATGCTATCAAAAAGCTGTAAGTATAAACTCGTCTATCAGAGTCCAGCAACAACAATCAGTCCAAATGAATTAGTCATGCGAAAAAGGGTCCAATTGTAATTCCTCACACAGTTTCATTACGCTTTCACTCAGCCATGCCGCCTCTCATAGATCACTGATTCCAAATGTGGCCTGTCTCTCTTTTCTAAAAATACGCATGACACCCGGATCGGTACTAGGAAGATTAAATATGAGAAAGAAAAAAATTATGGACCCTGTCTACTGCTTCGTCAACTGCAGACATAACGTAAATGCTTTATTCATAGCCAGGTCGTTTATTTACCGAACCGAAACCAGGAAGAAGACAGAAGACAGGGCAGTTATGGAATGACGCAGTCATTGAACAGTATTACATTTTATTACAAGTACATTTTCCATCTTTAATAATGACTTTCCATGAATGAGAAAGTGGGAAAGGAGAGCAGCATACGTCTGCATTGGCAGTAGTGATGAGTTAATTGTAAACAGTGCGGCGAATGCAGCAAAACCAGATCAAAAACCACAACAAACTGGCTGAACCGTTCGGGTGGCAACACCCTCAACTTGAATGGTTCCGGGGTGATTTATTGTATGATTTTATTGACTTTAGTTGAACTTTATTCTACTATTTAACAACAACAACACTCAGACAGGCTACACGGTGTGCAAGTGGTTAGTGCGCAGGCCACACAGCTAGGAGACCTGAGTTCGATTCCATCAATTTAGCCATCAAACATTCTGGTTCTCTAATTATTGTGGGAATCTGTTGTCGTCGAGTTAGTCCTCCCGGCAGCGCCATCGTCATCGCATCAATTTTGCCATCAAACATGCCGGGTTTCCTCTCATCATTGTCAGAGTCTGTCGTTTGTCTTTTGTTAACCCTCCTAGAATGCTAGCAAGCACTCAATTCACTTTACTTGGCTTTCACAGAAGAGATAAAAGCGGTGTTGTTGGACAGCCCCGGAGGTGTGGTGCATGTTAAGATACCTGCTGTGTGTATTATGTGTTGATCTCTGATTGGTTTATCTCTGGCAGTGTAGTATTACATCCCTGTGTCAGCAGAAAATGGTCTCCACTCACTCAAGTGGTGAAACAACAATTTGACAGATTTTGGAACACACATAAGGCGTACCACATTAATCGGAACATACTGTATATGGTAATACTGCTAAACCAAGGGTCTCAAACTCAATTTACCTGGGGGCCACTGGGGCTAGGGTCTGGGCAAGGCTGGTCCGCATCAGGTTTAAAAAAAAAAAAAAAACGCATTTTTTAAAAACAGAAAAATATACAAACTTTTTCAGTGCTTTGGTTCCGATTTTCTACAATAAATCATTCCACTGTTCTCAAATATCTTAATTTTTATTTTTCTGCACAAAATAAGATGAAAAATAAACAAATCAAGAATAAAGAAAATGAATCAATCAGTAATACATAAATATAATAATAATAATAAAACAGCAAATAATAAAAACTTAAGAAACCACATATAGTTGGTGGGTAGACAAATTATTTTTTCAGATTAAAATGAACAAAGCATTATTAGAGCCCTGTAGACATGACAAAACACGACTATAGTCACATTTATACTCTTTTTATTTACAACATATTGTGCAACTGCAGGGTCTTGAGACACATGCTAACTCGCAAACTAGAGAGCTAGCGACCTAAACGGTAGCCTCCAAGTTGTTTCCTTTTAAAAAAGCCAAAAACTTACCACTTCCACACGGATAGGGAGGATAACTATTAACAGTTATTTAACCTTTAACATGAACATTAATCAAACGTAATAATTTTTTCTGGGTACATGATACCATACAGCATCCATATCAAACTTGCGCGGGCCGCACTAACATTACACTTTCATATCAAGGCGGGGGCCTCAAACTAGTGTCCTGCGGGCCACATTTGGCCCGTGGGCCGCATGTTTGAGACCGCCGTGCTAAACTATTGCCATTATTGAAATGATATTTACTTGTTGGAATAGTACACTGCACAGTCTGGCCAACAGTTTAAACACAGCGTGGTTCAAAGGATGCAGTAGGGAGCCCTCAGGCTTTGTTTCTCTGTGTAAACGTCTTCACTGAAACTGGCCGCAGATGTTTAAGGCACCCATAGGCTCGGTCTTCGGAGACGGATGAAATATTTGGCTGCAGGACTGTTAGGATGGCCAACCCATGTTGGTGTTGTGACTGACACTTCATGAATACGAATGAGCTGAATTCCCTCACGTCCCAAAAGGTGGATTGGACCACAGCTACGTGGTGGCGGTGCGGTCTCCACCGTACATCTGCTGTATCATTCTCTTTGAACTAATATGGAGAACATGCATGCAATGTTCCATGTGCTCTGCAGTTGTATTGCTGCATGTGTGGAATCGTCAATGAAGACCATTCTGGTGCTAAAGCTCCAAAATCCTTCGGAGCATTTAAAATCCACATCAATCACTCTCGCCCCAAGTGAGTGCATGTGTCACAGTTGGTCTGATGTTGCATCAGATACTCCTGCTCGTGCACCCCAAAGATGACAGAACTCTGCAGTGCGGGAGGAAGGCTTGGTAAAGTCAAGCCCCAAATACATGATTGCTGGAGAAGCATTTCACTTGACTGAAGGGCATTGACTAAATGAAGTGCATTGACTCAAGTAAAGTGCATTGCACTTAAATTGAAAGTGTTGCTTTTCCCATTCCTCCGCATGGCTTTGCTGATCTTTGCTTTGATGTTAACATAGTGTCTCACTTGAGTTCCCTTATGATTGTAAACATCTACTACACTTAAAGAGCAGAAAACCAGACCCACATTTTCATAGGCCGGGAAAAATTGATGGTGATAAAATGGCATTCCCGTCTCGTGGCACAAGATGAGCTATCGGGCTGTAAGCGATGGACGATGTGCAGCCATGCATTGACTAAGAAAGGTTGGAGGTCTTCATGGGAGTGCTGCTGGGATTTAGAGGTAGGGATGTAAGGAATTACACGACTACAGCAAATGTAGTAAGAAGATGAGATGGATGAAGGCATGAGAGCAGATGACTGTTGAGACGCATGATGGAGTAGATGGAGAAATGATGGGGAAGCATATATGATAAGTGACGGACAATGAGATGAATGGATGGAATGCAGAGATGATGGAGAGTATATCATGAGACATGGGGAAATGAGATGATGGTGGATGAGGTGCAGGAAATCAAAATGATTGATGAGTTGCAAGCAAAGTTGGACAATGAGATGAATGATGAGGCACATGATGAGGTTGATGGAGCGTTAGATGGGATGAATGATGACTGACAATGATAAAGTGATGGTGCTGAGGCATATGAGATGGTGAGAGAAATATATGATGAGAGTGATGAGGATGGTTGGGTTAAATCAGGCTATAAATATGAAATATTGAATGTTTTGTACCGTCAAACAACATGACCACCTTGAGCTCTTTATGACAATACTTCTTCTATGGTTCTCCTATGACTTGTACTAATTAACTCTAAACATTAAATGCATCAAATTGATGCATTTTCGGCCTTTGCAATGATGTTGAGAACTGCTTAAATCCAACCTAGTGTCCTTCTCCCATTATGGGATTAAGCCAACCTCTGTGAGCATTATTTCTAAAATAATCCTTCTGCTTTTGTAATCGCTGCTTTTAAATGCATGGGATGAAATTCCACTGTTATGTGCGGCTGGTGAATGATGTGATATATCAAGCCCGGCTGCAAAATACGTGCGTGCATATACGGTTTAATTAAACAAAACTGTACGCAGGTGGTCTGTGGTCCGTGAGGAAATCAAAGTGAGCAAAGACGAGGGTCAAACGGGGTTGCTGCAATGATTTAGACACACCTGATACAGAGCCGCTGCACGGGGGGGGGGGGTTGCATCATTTCAGATGTCTGACACATTAGTGGAAAATCATTGTCCTTGTCACTGAAGTTCATAATGAGTGTAAGGGAGAAGCCTGACATACTGATAGTGTCGGGATTTCCTTCCGCTAATGCTGTTTACATAAATGGTGTCAGACACCTTCATATTCTGTTAAATCTCCCCCCGACCCTGATTGAAATTAAATTCTCAGCAGGTTGGACTGTGATTAAATCATCTTTTAGGAGTAGTACAAATATCTCTTACAGATGGGCCCTTGCATGGAAATCGGTGTAAAGAGTCTTGAGGTGACATGTACAAGTCAAAATGTTGGTGTCTTGTGACCTTTTTTTTTTACATGCATTAGGGGAGTAAAGTTATTGCTCAAGGCTGAAAATGGGCCAAACCGTGGAGACGGTCAGTCAGTGGGCACCTGAGAGCGCTATTAAAATAACAACAAACTGTGTCCTTGGTGTCAATATTTAGCGCACTGCCCTGAAACTGACCAGATCTGCACACACATCGGCCGGCCGGTGGTCGAGTGGTTAGCGCACAGACCTCACAGCTAGGAGACTAGGGTTCAATTCCTCCCTCGGCCATCTCTGTGTGGAGTTTGCATGTTCTCCTTGTGCATGCGTGGGTTTCCTCCCACATTCCAAAAACATGCTACGTTAATTGGCGACTCCAAATTGTCCATAGGTATGAATGTGAGTGTGAATGGTTGTTTGTCTATATGTGCCCTGTGATTGGCTGTCGACCAGTCCTGGGTGTACCCCGCCTCTCGCCCGAAGACAGCTGGGATAGGCTACAGCACCCCCCGTGACCCTCGTGAGGAAAAAGCGGTAGAAAATGAATGAATGAATGAACCACAGCTCACCTACGTATGTGCAGCACTCATGTATACTTGGCTGTAAACAATTATTTTACTTTTCATGTTGCTATAATTTAAGCAATAATGACTGTGTCTATTCGTTTTTGGTGAAATTTGAGCTTAAAGTACAAGCTATACAAGCTGTACAAGGACTACTCTAAAGTGTACTGTAATAATATCACTGAAATATGAGGGGTGTATTACTCGGTGGTGTTCCCATGTTTGCTGTGAGTCCCATTGAGCTGAAATCATTTATGCAGCCTCTCAGCACTTACACGCTCCACGCAAGCGGCGAACACGTGTACCGAATACCTGTATGAATAAACAGTCGGGAATGAGTTGATATTCCCGCTTGCTGTGGTCCCCCTCCGTTTTTTTTTCCCCTCCTCCCTAGCAAATTATTATTTACATTTCACTGGGACCTCTCTCCCTCATCATCATCATCATCATCCTCTTCCCTGCTCCAACTGGAGAGCATCACATCGTGATGCCATTTTAATAGAAACACACAGCAGACCTTCTAGTGGAGAAGAGGGTCTTTTGTCACCGCCCCCCTCCTGTTTCGTTTTTTTTTTTTTTTTTTTTTTTAAACCAGTCTTGGTGCAGGACTGCTTGCTTGACGCACCTGCAGCTTAGTCTGAACCCACAGAGAACCACTGGCACATTGTCCAGCTTTTGGCATCCTTTTGGAAGCTTCAAGTTCTTCAAGAAGAAGGATCACTTTCTCCCCCCACAAAAATGAGGACCTACTGGAACCGCGGTTGAAACCAGGAGGATGGAATTGAACTAAAAAGAAGAAGGACAATTAAAAAGTGTAACGAGGAGCCATTAGAGGTCTGAGCAGGTGAGACAATCCAATCGTTTATGTGTTTTTTGTGAAATAATACGCAGGAGAAATACTCTTTGACTGGCGGACGCTTGGAGGTCGAGTCCGGGTTTTGGAGTTAATATCGGAAAGGAAAGGCATCACATTTTGGCTGCACTGGATGCTGAATGCGTGGGTGTGGACATGTTTTTTTTTTTTTGGTGAAACTTTAGTTGGCCGCGTACGCATGGCAATCGCTGCAAGGCAAAAGTGTGCATTAACTTTGCTTTTTTTTTTGCACACAAAAAAAATATCCAAAACGCAAACCTAAACGCATTCCATTGTGATTTATCTCCACAGTTTCCTCGAGTGCGAATGCGAATTCATTAAAATATTTGTAATTAAATACGTGCAGCGTTCCAGTGGTGGTCGCAATCCGGGTGGAAGGATGTAGGGAGGAGGAGGAGGAGGAGGAGGGCGTGGCCGTGTTAATGCTGCGCCTCATCCCCCCGTGCGTGGGCGGGACTTTAGTGCGCAAATTTCTGCACCAAACTGGGAATTGAACGATCCGAGGAAGAAGGCTGTGCGGGTTCCCCCCCCCCCCCCCCCATTTCCTGTGTTCAGTTAGTTGGTGCATGCCATCACATCTCAGGTCCATAAACCAAAACACAGACCCCCCCCCCCCCACAATCTTGATTCATACACTTTTCCCAAATGTGCAGGTGCTTCCAAATGAAGTGTAACATGAGGTGCTATGAGAATGAGGTCATGCTGCTTGAGGTTTCTGTTGTGGGGTGAAAAAAAGATGCAAAACCAAAACTGTTCAGCATTTTGATGAGCATCACTGTCTTTGTGTGAGTGTTTGGACCTTATTAGAAGGTGTAAGCGTCCCCAATGAAGTGGCTGTTGGCTGCATTCCGCTCTCCAGGAAGTCACTAAGAAGTGTGATCCAAAAAGCCTCCTTTTGTTTATTGTTTTTTTTTGTCACAGAATTGAAATTGTTCCATAATTCTCATTTGAATGCACACCGTCTCTTTGTCTCAGGCTCTTCGCTGGCATCTCTTTCCTCTCTACTTCTTCTTCGCTCAATTAAACCTGGCTGGCTTTTATAAAATTATTGGAGGCCCATCAGAATTGGGTTTGTGGTTTTCGACTCGCTCCCTCTTTTTTTTTTTTTTTTTTAGGCTTGTAAAGGGTGGGAGTTTGATCTCAATGTGATCAATTGGGGATGTTGCCCTCTCCATCCTATTAGCTGGTGGTCCATCTTCACTGTACCGGCTCTGCTTGGCTGACTATGACATCCATCACCTTCACATAGTCACTCATGGTGAAGCTTCACTCCCTTTTTAGGAATAGGTTCTTTGATAGTTCAACACCTATGAAGAGGACATGCTATATAGAGAAGAATACCAGAATATATTTGCATCATGGAATGATAACGGTCAGGGATGAGAATGACAGTACAAAGCTGGAATGCAATTCTTTCAGTCTATCACTACTATGTTGAGTGACGTGTACAATTTTTGCATTTGTAATTTAAAAAAAAACTGTTCAGAGTTTGCAGACATAGAGTTTTTATTTCCAATCTGAGGATGTATCACGTTACATACCCTCAGGTCTGCAAACAAAGGTGATTGCCTGGGGTGGCTATAACTATAATTACTCAAATGGTCTTCATTTCTGCGTATAAAACTACAGGGTGTAAGAAAACAAATCACCCTTTAGCAGCTGATGTGTTTTTTCTTTGCAGATTAAACCAATTGAAATGACGATGGCAGCCAGACTAAACTTTTGAAGGAAGGAAATTTGTGTTAAAGCACACAAATAGCAAGGGAATTGTTTCACGATGGATGTGATTCCAGCAGAACGGACACGAGTTTGAAAACAGGCGGAGACAAAAACATATAATAATGTTTGTGAATAGTATTACATTTCAAAATTGAACAAATTATAACAAACACCTAGTTTACAATTATTTAAAGTGTGAATATGTTTTTGTGACACCTTGTACATTTCAACTGAGCCCCTCTCCCTTCCCATGCAATGGACTATTCCATGTTACGTAGGGCTGTCCAATATTATTGGCCACTGATAATTATCGCCCTGATATCAGGTTATATCTGCATCGGTATCTTCCTTTCAATGAAAGCCAATGTGGTACAAACATACAAAATAGCAATTTTGATGAAATTGTAGCATAACGTAGTTAGTACTGTGCCACTCAAAATGCACTACCAACAAATAATGCAGAATAACCAACAACTGTGTGAGGTCTAAACTTATTAGACATTTACAACTACAGTACAGCAAAGCACACTGGGAAACAGGAAGTCCAGTTGTAAAATCCACATACGTAGACGCCGCATCCAGCACAGAGTGTACATACATCAATATTGCCACCATACTGGATGTGGCAAGGCTGCGCTGTAATGAATCAAAGTAAATGTACATAATTTCATGAAGTGAAGTGGGTATGGACGTCAATGACCTGAGTTTTACGTTTCTAGCATCACTACCTGCGACAACGTATGCTGTGACGTCACACACGCCACCTGTGTTTGCATCAGAAACAACATGGATGCCGCCAGAACTGTGTTGGTTGTTGCTATTTTTGCTTGCCTGTATTTGCTAAACCAAATATAGCTTCACTTTAAAGAGCCGAGGCCTAGAAACACTTTAAGGTCCTGTTATATTTGCGGAAGTGACAGCATTACAGAGGATGATTCTGATTGGATAGAATTGTAGGAATTACTGCCGCCTACAAGTTTGGTTGGTTTATGACTTTGGTTCCCAGTGTGGATGCATTACTTGATGTTCTTATTAATTACAGTAAAATCGTTGAGAAGATTCACTTGTTAGGTAATAGTAATTTTGAAAGTGATTTTAAGGACTTTATTGAGCTCCGAAATTACGAGAATTTCCTCATATTCACACAAGCTGGTAGAGGATAAACAGTAAGATTTACATTTGTTTTATAGGGGGGTGTATAAACATAGCAACAAATTTCAAAAGAGTTATGTTGAGGTGAGAAAAAAAGCTTTTTGTCAGTGGGGTACGAGGATGTGGAAGGCCCCAATGACTTTGGGCCCCCAAATGTCTAAATACACCCCTACATGTTAATGTCAGTTAAAGTCCCAGTTGTCAAAAACTAGCCTTTTATCTTTAGCTTCATTGCTGTTATAGGTTAGTAAGACGTTATGAAAAATAAAGCACTTTTGGGTAACTGGACAAGATTTTGTGTGTGTTGTGTCCAAATTGTGACGGTAACTGGACTAAATCCCTGAAGTGAGATTGGGTGTTTTGTAGTGTTTTTGAACTGTGTGAGAAATTTCAAGTCCATCTGATGAATGGGAGGCGGCACGGTGGTCGAGTGGTTAGCGCGCAGACCTCACAGCTAGGAGGTTCGATTCCACCCTCGGCCATCTCTGTGTGGAGTTTGCATGTTCTCCCCGTGCATGCGTGGGTTTTCTCCGGGTACTCCGGTTTCCTCCCACATTCCAAAAACATGCTAGGTTAATTCGCGACTCCAAATTGTCCATAGGTATGAATGTGAGTGTGAATGGTTGTTTGTCTATATGTGCCCTGTGGTTGGCTGGCGACCAGTCCAGGTTGTACCCCGCCTCTCGCCCGAAGACAGCTGGGATAGGCTCCAGCACCCCTCGCGACCCTTGCGAGGAAAAGTGGGAGAAAATGAATGAATGAATGAATGATGAATGGGGTCAAAAACTGGGGTTAAATGATGTATATAACAGAAAAATAGTAGCACAATTAAAACAGAAGGGGTACATGTTTTGTAGAAGAGTTATCCTACACAAATAAATAATTCATTCATTCATTCAATTAACCTAGCATGTTTTTGGAATGTGGGAGGAAACCGGAGTACCCGGAGAAAACCCACGCATGCACGGGGAGAACATGCAAACTCCACACATAGATGGCCGAGGGTGGAATTGAACCCTGGTCTCCTAACTGTGAGGTCTGCGTGATAACCACTCGACCGCCGTGCTGCCCCAAATAAATAATATGAGGAGGATATACAATATGTACATATATTCAATGTTAGAATCAAATTTTAGACATCACATGCCATTGTCTGACACATTCCTCCCGACTCCAAAGTGCACGGCCAGGTTGCTCCCCCCCTGAGCGGATCACATTTGGACCAGCCGCCTCGTTCTTGCCCCAAGCTGAGACCTTGGCAGATTAGAGAGGCAAGCGTTCATGTGCAACAGCGAGGCCCACCTGTGACCTGTCAGCGGTGGGGCGGTGGGAGGTTAGAAAGGAGGCGGATGAGGGCCTTAAGTCTCAATTGGTTGCAGCCTGGCAGCAGGCGAAGCTCATTTATCACTCCGGGGGGGGGGCCTCTCACACCCGCACATGAAAACATTGAGGCATCTTCACTTGGATGATGTCTTTGTATTAATGGGATTGTGCCACTGTGTGTGAGCGGTGTGCTATAAAATTGGTATTCGCCACCAGGGCTGGCTCTATAGCCAACGCCATTAAAAAGCACTCAGCTTGATTCAAAGTTATTCCATGTGTGCTGCTTGAAGGTGCGTTCATTCACTTCCTGCTGTGAATGCATCCACCCAATTTTAATTAAATCCACCATTGTCCCGTGCCGCCAAATGCGAACAAAGTCGAATTTTTATAGGTTGTGATCATCCTTGTTCTTTAAACATTGATAGTCTGACATCAGAGAATTCCTTTTGGGAGACGCAAAGAGTGCTTTGGAAGGAAAGCCCATTATACTTCTCGAGTGAAAATGAGGTTACGGAACAAAAGTGACGGCTAGCTGAATGGCTTTGCTGCTGTAGGATTCTGTTAAACGTGAGTCTGGAAGTGGATTTTTGGGCTCCACGTGGAGATTTAGGAACAGAAAAGATGTTATCTGCTGGCATGCAGTCCCTGCAGTTGAAATAAATCACTCAAAGATGGAACTTTGGATGCAAGTGCTTTCTGTACGCCATGCTGGAGTGGACTTCACTCACTCACTCATATTGCTCTTGATAGGACGCAGATTCTGCAGCTAAACACCGTGAGTGTGTGCAGGAAGTTCTCTTATTGCTTTAGTTGTGTTTCCCAGTCTCAGGAACGTCTTGTCCTGCTACTCCAACTTGGGGATCAAATGATTCCACACTGTTCCAGAGGTAAGATAAGCATCTCTGGTGATGTTATGTCCATTCCAGAAGTCTGGAGTAACGTCATGTGTGATGCCTGCCCCATTCAAGGAGTTTACCCTAGAAGGAGCTTCCTGTCTCGTTTCATTGATTTCCCATTTTGTCATGCGGCCAGATTGGCACCTGGAGGAGATTTCCCTCACATCTGATCCTCCATTTTGGGCCTCCTTTCCCTCCATCCCTTCTCCGAATGAAGAAAGCATTCTTGTTTGTTTTTTAATTAGGATTCTTGGATAGATTCTTTATCAATGGCCAACACAGATGTGTATGTTAACTAATATTGTAAGTAAAAATGGAAGTCTTCTATTTCTTATTTCAGCCTTTAGTTCTCCACAGTGCACATCAGAAAGAGAAGGTTGATGGTGCATGGTTGTAGTCTTTACTGCAGATGTTGCCCCTCCACCACCTGGAGGGGTTGTATGCCTTGAAAATCCTGTGGTACAGAATGAGGAAGACAATCCACAATGACTTGACGTATATTCACCCTCAGGATTTATTCTTCTCTTAGAACAATAACAACACTTCCGGTCTCATAAGATGACTACACCAACAGTTGGCTATTTGTTTCCAGCATTATTGGTTAAACAAACATTTGAACAGCTAAACATTTGTGATGTTAAGACGTTGTCTTTACATGTCAATCTAGTGACAATTTCCACAGCCAATGTATACATTTCACATATCTTTAGTACAATACTATCAGTAACACATTTCACATATTGCAGTTAGCCTGCTTAATGCTATTCACCATACATTAAGGACTGTTAGCATTAGCTGTTAGCCATTTCACATGTGCTCAAATGCTCTACAAAACATTTATAACAAACCACTTTGCAGTCAGCTGTTTACTTTAGCAACTTTCTACACTCTTTACAGTCGTTTGCATAAATTATTTCTACTTTATACTAACCTGTGGCACAGAATGAGGAAGACAATCCACGATGACTTGACGTATATTCACCCACAGGATTTATTCTTCCTCTGTCGTTTTGTTACCTACTCTATACCACCGTCGCTGCTAGCACCCCCTAGTGGACCTTGCGGTATTACACCAACACAAACATAAAAAATAGTAGGGTGTCTTTTCTTTCTTTTACAACTGAATTTTATATGTATGACATGAACTATTACTACTCTTACATGCTCTAACCATATTTATACATTTTAAACTGTTATTTTAAAGCCATGTTACCTTATCTTTTATGTACCTTACACAGATACCTTGCAAAGAGGAAGAGGCCGGAAAGCAGCCACATTTAGCTGAAGTGGCCTCATAAAAGGTTAAAGTGGCAACATCTCTGTGGGAAACCGAGCTCAATATCTCCAGTCTTGTAGCGCTGTCGTTTGCTGTCATGAAGCCACACTCTCCCCCGGCTGGCCACTAAAGTCATTATCCCAATTGTTCCACGCTCCTCGATGACGGCCGTGGCACACTGTTGTGACCTAAATCCGACAGATGCTAAATAAAAATAGCTCAAAAAGAGTCCAGCTCAGCTCTGCATCAGCTACGGTATATAAGCCCAGTGACATCACAGCGCATTCAGGTAACCTATCCTGTCAGTCGACTACGGCTGTGTATTCAAACCGAATACACATCAATGCTATCTACGCTGTAGACTTACTTTAAGAGGGCATGGATTTAACTGGTTCTGTTCCAAATAGATTACTGCCATTGCACACTTATCAGACATGACGATCACCATATCTTGTCTCATTTTTGATTGTGTATTGTAACCACTCCAGTTAGTCCCTTCCTTCCAACCTCGTAGCCAAGCTGGTGATGATTGAGGGTGCTGAGGGTCATCGCTGCACACTCACCGATTGGTGTATGTTTGGTATGACATCTGGGTATTCACGGCACATTTTATTTTATCAGTGCTTCTCGGTGTGAACGCACATAGACACTCAAAATGCTACGTGAAAGTATGGAAGTGCATAAATTGAGCCCATGACTTGATTATACTGTGAAAAAAACCCTCCAAACGTTGTAACTTGGCTGTTGGAAATGGATTGAAATGGATTTTCTCCGGGTACTCTGGTTTCCTCCCACATTCCAAAAACATGCTAGGTTCATTGGCCACTCCAAATTGTCCATAGGTATGAATGTGAGTGTGAATGGTTGTTTGTCTATATGTGCCCTGTGATTGGCTGGCGACCAGTCCACTGTGTACCCCGCCTCACGTCCGAAGACAGCTGGGATAGGCTCCAGCACCCCCGCGACCCTTGTGAGGAGAAGCGGTAGAAAATGAATGAATGAATATTCCAAATGCTCAAATCTATTTAGCTAAGTGTGCTAACTGGAAGGCCATCATTGGAGAAGAGAGGCTGTTATTGCCAAAATTCATTGTGTACACAATGCAACTAATAATAATATGGATTGCATGCCAAAGTGGGATCTTATGGAGTCAATTAAAAACATCAGTAGGTTACCTACAGCCACATCAATGTCTCTTGCCATGGTGCTGATTAGAGATCCTGATGGTTATGTGCTTTGTAGGGACAAAAATAGTATATTTTTTGCCAAAAAGACGAAACCAGGAGATGTCTAGTGGGATACTTTTCAACTATCCAGTGAAAAATTCATCACCGTTGTCTTGTTGCAAATGTGACTAATTTGTGTGAAGTCACAGTTATTGCACACATGTTGCGTTAAAATACATATCCTTCACATGCCGTCTTTGAAAAAAGCCACAATTGGCACTCTCTCCCGTCACAACGTTTCATTTGTGTTCGGCGGCGCATCACCAGAGAGGCGAGACGTAAAGTGTGAATCACATCCAATGGTGTGCCTTTTTCCATGTCGCAGTCATACACACCTCGGTAGTCGCAACATGCTCCCCCTGCGGGATTAGAAGTGGCGGCAGATAGAAAGAAAGACTGATAAAAAGGGATGACAGCAGATAAGAAGGGTGGGACGGAGATGCATCTTGTGCGTTGGGGTAAAGGTGAAAGTCAGGGAATAAATAAATCTGATGATGTAATGTTATCAAGGGCCAAGAGGGCAAGCTTATGAAGGAGGTGCAGCTATAAATAGATGAAGGACAAGGCTTTGTATGTGACGGGTTAAGAGGGTCGCTAATGATGGGCTGGACATGTGCGTACGTTACATCTACATGATGCGGTGGAATGAGAAAACGTTCGGGCATCCACATATAAAGATCACTAATTGAGCTCCAATATCTTCATGCACATAAATAAAGTAGGATAAAGAGGGTCAGGATTAACTTGGTAGGTGACAAATGCTACTACATGAACCTCTTTCAGATCAGAGTGAGACTGAAATAAAATATTTCCTGGTTGATGTTTGACAGGATGCAAAACTATTCAACATGTAAGAAATTGTAGTTGACTTATTACTGGTATTTGTTTTATGCGAGGTCCCTCTTCTACTCCCTTATTATGAAGCAGGATTTATTTTTATCCTGGATGAGTTTGAGGATTAAATTAGTACTGTGAAGCGGTATAAGTTGCCACAGTAACTTCCACAATGGGGGTTTGGAATACAAGATAAGAGCCGCAGCCCACAAACTAAACACTGACTAAAAGATGTCATCATTCACTGACAACAAAAGCGCCGATTCGGCACAGATCGTAAAAGAGTAATTCAGGTTTTAAATGCAAGGATTTGACAAGGTTGGGCTGGAAAACCTGTTTTTTTCTCCATAATTTTGAAAAGAACAGTTCTAGATTGTCATTGAAGGGAATATCTTGTAGCTTCTTGGGTTGTATGAGCCATGCCCATATAAGGACATCCGCTCCTCTGTGACATCACAAAGGGTGCAGTTTTACCACGCCTTTTGAAACAGAGCGGTTTGAAACCAGGTAATGTTTGGCATGGTTAAGCCTGAAAACAGTACGGGTACGGGTCTCTGGATTGATGCACACAAAAGGGGGTGTTCAAGTGTTCAAGTTTGACACTGAAATTAGGATGGACTTGAAATTTCTCACACAGCAATACTGAAAAAACACCTATATTGTTAGGCAAATAATTGGCCATAAGTCTTTGATAATCTTTTTAATCTATCTAAAACTATGAGGATGTAAAAACCCATCAGAAACTACTGTACTGGATCAGGTCTACCCATTAAAAGTATTTCTGGTGTAGCTCGGAACTAGGAATCCTAGCTTTACTCTGTCCTGACCCTACTTCACCTCTCAGATTCTGCAACCGGTATCTCACCTTCACTTTCTCGTTCGCACAAACACATTAATTTGTGCTCCTGAGGATAGCGTGTTATACACGTGTCTAGTATGTACACCGACACGGAGAAGCTGTTGCATGCTTGTCACTTAAGGCCGCCGTGACAGCCGCACGTAGACACGTTGCTAATGGGCTAAAAAGCAACGTCTGTACATTGTTTTGTCTCCCGCAGGGCTTTCTCTGGACCGTCACATGAAAAGATTTTGCCTGTCAGTGCAGCACTGAGCTTTCCTTCAATTCCCTGATGTCATTTGTCAGAAGGCTGCAGCAGCTTCTAACATAGATTAGTGAGCATGCACACATTCTCAGCCTGTTGCACAAATTCAATTAAATTATGTGATTAAAAAAAAAAAAGTATGAGAATTTGTTCAAAACTCTTTCTCTGCATGTGTTTCTTTGTGCATCCCTTCTTTTTTTTTGGATGTGATTAGCACGCCTCAGACCAACGTCGCCAACCTTAGGCCTTGAAGGCGCATTAATCAACAGGCAGCTCTTCTTGGACATTAGAATGAATGGCCCCCTGCAGCTTGGTGGTCTTTCATTCAGCGAGTCCTTAAAAGACTCAGACAGAGCCTCCCAGGAAAGGTCGTAAAGGTCAAGGCAAGATGTGTTCTTTCTATATGCCAGCAGGGGGCAACGCCAAAAATCTGACTTGTTTGTATTTTGAAAGCTTAGTAAATACAGTAGAACCTTTTTAATGTCATTAATTAATCAATTAAAGGTCTGACTAACAATTTTTTCCCATTATAACTAATGTAAATCAAATTAATACATTCCAGAAAGTAAAAAATGTTAACAGAAAACCACATTATTATTGTTTTACATGCAACAAACAATTCAAACAACATACAAACTGCATATAAATGATGAATGAAAGGGATAAATGAACATTTAAGGTTACTTTTACCTTCATTGATGTGACTGTTCCCAAAGACATGATGTGGAAGCGAGACACCTTTCCTGTTTTGGGTGAGTTATATCTTGAATTCAATAGTGTTTCTCACCTCAGGAACACAAAATGGAGCCAGTATGTTAAGTGCAAGCATTTGGATAAAATAGAAGGTGAGAATCACTAATTCAAGAACTAACTCATGACAGAACAGGAAGATGGTATCTGTGTGGTATCTCGCTCCCACATTGTGTCTTTGAGAACAGTCATTGTTCATTTATCCCTTTCATTCCTCGTGTATATGCATTTAGAATTGTTTTCATTCATTTTCTACCACTTTTCCTGGAGGCTCCTTGCTGGAGCCTATCCCAGCTGTCTTGGAGCAAGGGGCGGGGTACACCATGGACTGATCGCCAGCCAATCACAGGGCACATATAGACAAACAACCATTCACACTCACATTCATACCTATGGACAATTTGGAGTCGCCAATTAACCTAGCATGTTTTTGGAATGTGGGAGGAAACCGGAGTACCCGGAGAAAACCCACGCATGCACGGGGAGAACATGCAAACTCCACACAGAGATGGCCGAGGGTGGAATTGAACCGTCCTAGCTGTGAGGTCTGCATGCTAACCACTCGACTGCCATGCAGCCCTAGGATTGTTTTATGCATTCTAAAACTATAACCACTGATGACATCATAGACGGGCGACTAAGCTGACTCACGGTTTTGGTTGCCATTTTGTTTGTAAGCGATGGGTTCGCTATCATATACACTCACCATTTTACATACGTAAATATATTTTACATCATATACAACTCTGCACTTGCCCAACTGAATAGATGCCAGTGGGCAGTGCTCCAAGCTTTATTTAAAAGGTGTGTAGCAAAACATAATTTTTTTAAAAGTACGAGACAGTCTCATCTAGCTAGGGGTGGATCATTGGCGCTATCATGTCCATGAGAAGGTTTTTCCTCCACAGAACTTCTAAAGCGAGCACTTTAGTGCTTTTTCTCTGAAAAGTGGAGCAATCAAATGAAGGAGATGATAGATTTTTCTCATATTTGGTCCTCAAAAACAGACTCCAGGGACACATTAAAACCATTAAAACGTCACTTGTGACATAAAAATAGTTTCATCATAAAGCATTAACAGAATAGCATTATGACTAGCGTATGTGTTGGTAATGATGTGGTTTTGTCACAAAAGCTTCTTTATCCACTTCTTATTCCTCATCCATGTCCTTCCCAGCTTTCCTTTTCTCTATTTATTCCTGTCACAATAGTGCAATGGCTCTTGCATTCCTTTATAGCTGTCTCTCTGCAACCCCGCACCTACCTCCCACCCCCCACGCCTGTCTTCCACCTTATGCTTTCCTATTTCCTGCTCTGCTGCTCTGTATTCCCCTCGCCTCTGAACTCCAATGTGTGTCTCCTCTCTCTTTCTCGCGGAGACTCTGGGATGCTTTTCCTCTTTTGAAGGGCCATCGGGATTCGTCTGCTCTGCCGATGCTTGACAGCTTGACACTCACGGATGCTGGAACTCGCCGCACTCACCCACTCAGGCATTTGTCAGCTTACTCTGCCTTCTTTGTTTGGGCCCTTACGCTTTCTGTCCATGACGCACAGTCACACCAAAAGTGTGAAGAGTTCCCTCCCATAGTACTAAATGCCTTAGGTCACATCCAACCATCCTAAGCCATTTTAGGGGAGTTCATTCATTGCATATATTCAATAATGGTGTACTCACACCAGACCATTCATTCATTCATTTTCTACCGCTTTTCCTCACGAGGGTCGCGGGGAGTGCTGGAGCCTATCCCAGCTGTCTTCGGGCGAGAGGCGGCGTACACCCTGGACTGGTCGCCAGCCATATGTGCCACAGGGCACATATAGACAAACAACCATTCACACTCACATTCATACCTATGGACAATTTGGAGTCGCCAATTAACCTAGCATGTTTTTGGAATGTGGGTGGAAACCGGAGTACCCGGAGAAAACCCACACATGCACAGGGAGAACATGCAAACTCCACACAGAGATGACCGAGGGTGGAATTGAACCCTGGTCTCCTAGCTGTGAGGTCTGCACGCTAACCACTCGGCCGCCGTGTCGCCACACCAGACCAATCAACCGCAATTGGACCCACGTCACACCTAAGGTCCGGTAAGCTTGGCTGGTGTGAGTGCAATGATCCGCACTCAAGCGTGGTACACTTGCCCCATTTCCTTTTTGGCACGTTGGGAAGGGGTGGGCCAGGACGCGGCACGACTGCATGCACACACAGATGGCACATCGCCAACAAATTTATCGTCTACTGCCTCAAGACAAAAGTGATTGTTTCTAGAATTGCTACACGAGAAGGTTTTTAGTTTGATAAATTACTCTTACAATTTTAGACTCAGTCATCTGTCAAGGGGATCCCGCTGCATGTTGGATGAATTGCACACAAGACCAAATTATTTTCATTGGACAGCCATTGTGCTAAATTGGTTTTAGAACCTGCTTGCATTTATCTGATCTGCCGACAACTGTATGTCATTAGGCATAGGCATATGTAGTATTTGTGTACTTGGACATGGAAAAGTGGAAAATGGAAAGAAAGTGAGAAGAAAGAATCCTGGGGATTGGTGGTGAAGGCCTGGATGGCTGGCTTGGGATCGTTCCAGCGGGCAGGTCGGTTCTGTGTTGGGTACTGTGGATGACTTATCATGCAGAAATATCTGCATGATCATGATTAGAAATGAAAGTACTGTCGCTTTACCACTGACAACACTGCTGGATTCTAGAAAGATCTCAGTATTTTCATTCATGTAGATCATTGTATTCTCAGGTTTCATCTCACAGTTAATGTTCGACGACCATTTGGCACACACACAAGTCAGACTAGGCAGCTCTAGATTGAGAACTTGGTGCAAGGCCCAGTGTAATGACAGGAATGGTTTCACTCTTTTGTGGTGTCAAATGACAGTCGTTACATACAGTGGATGTTTTTTTTCAAGTGAGAAAATCAATAACGAGGTGCCACAAGGGTCTATCCCTGGACCCTTTTACCTTGTGTATCAACAATAAAATTTGTCCCAACAAATATTTTAATTAGTTCACTCAACTACTTTCATTCATCCCTCATTTACTGAACACTGTCTATTGTCGCTAATGGTGCTCAATCAAGTGAAAAATCAACGAGGTGCCACAAGGGTCTATCCCTGGACCCTTTTACCCTGTACTTTTACAATGTAATGTGTCCCAACAAATATTTTAATTAAGGATGCTCCGATCGATCAGCTACAGAGCAAAAAACGTGATGTGCATATACCGATAAATGCCTTTCAAAACTGATCATAAAAAATGATCAGCTGTTGCTCGTACTATTGTAACCTGCAGCTGCAGAGAACCTTGTGTGCGGTGTAATGTCACCCTCCACTTTTTTTGACATTGGTAAATGATGGAAATGATGATGAGTGAAAAATACAAAAATATCCCCAGAAAACACACACAGTTTCCGTCCTAGAACCTTAAGTTGTAGAATGTATAAAAAAAAAGTTTATGGCCTGGAGTAACTACAGCAAACTTCTCGCAGCCTCAGGTGATTAGCAGCAGCCTTGGGCGGTTTGCAGCAATCGATTGGCATTAGGGACTTTACAATAAAGATTTATTGATGTAAAAAGACAAATACACACACACACACACACACACACAAGACTCTTCCTCCGCTGCATCTCCCTCTGGGATTGGCTATTCTTCTCTGCTTGCTGGCTTAAAACAGCATCTCAGGTGGAGAAACAAATAAGAAGTGGTTTCACTTGTTCTCACTCGCTTTTCTATTCATGCCCCCCCCCCCCCTCCCGGACACAACTATCTGTCTGGTGCAATCACAGTGGCCCGTTGTGTCGCCGAGGCTCACAGCGGACTCCAATGCCAATTTAAAGTTCATTCTAAGGGAACCCCCGCTCCCCTTTAATTAGCACCCTCAGGTCTCTTTTGTGTGCTGCCGTTTTGTTTGAAGGATGTAGCAATATTGCTGTGTTTACAGTCTGCAGTCATATATAACGTTTAGCTTAAAGGTCCCTTATTATGCAAAACTTCTTTTTTAATGTTTTTTTAAAGTAATGTGTGTGTATATGTGTGTTAATGATAAAATAAGTTAAAAAACTCAGTTGATTGATCAACTTTTGAGGGAAGAGGCGGTCAAATACGTCTTTTGAAGTTGTAGCAAGAAGTAAAAACTTCCTTCCTCGAGTCTGACAGTCTCGAGTCTGACAATTTTGTCTACAGTTAACTCATAATTAATCGCAGATAGAAATACATTTTCAACTATAATAAGTAGGCATATGAATTTCTTTGTGGCAAACCATTTGATGCACAACTCTACTTCATAACTACATCAAATTTTATGTAAAGGGACATCAATTTTAGAAATATGAAAAAATATATTAAATAAAAATATTAAAAAATAATAAAATATTGAAAAAAATATATACATATAAATATATACATAAAAATATACATTTAGAAATCCTCCAGTTTTTGCATGTTTAATGCAAGCGCCGCTTTGTCCCACTTTGTTTGCTGATCATTGAACTCACCATGTAGCTTTGTCCCATGCTGTACAGATAGACCACTACATCCTTTTCCCCCTTTTTCTATGACCTCATATTTGGTCCCAAATGCTGACACTATGTGAAAATGTAAGAGTAGTAATGTATTTGTTTGCCACACAACTTTTCAGAGAGGTTGTTAATAAAGTTAATAAATAAATAACATCTCTATAATGTACATATGTTGTACTGTTCATCTTTCCCATTGATTAGCTAATGCGCTGCTAATGCTAGCACTGTGGGCTCCTAGGCTGTTAAGCCGTTAACCAGCAGCTCTTACCCAAATTTTAGCTCACATTTCAAAGCAAAAAAAAAAAACAGTCAAGAAAGAGAAAAAAAAAAAGACTTGTCAGTCAGGACACTCATATGCCAAGATGCTGCTAAAATGTGACTGGAATGTTAGCACTGCAGCTCACATAGCCTTGCTAGCGTTACTAACGTTTGTATTTTTTGGACAATACACTATTGTGAGACCTCTGAGTATTCTTTAAAATTGTTGAAAAATATTATAATATGAAACCTTGAAGGAACCTGTTGACATTTCACCCTTAAATTTGATGTGAAACGTAGTAAGGCAGGAACGACAACAATTAGAGCACAGTTTGTGATGAAATGTAATGTTGCTAATATTTTACACGCCTGTATTTGTCTGAATGAGGAGGTCATCTCCTCCTCGCCTGCATGGCAACCTTCACGCGTCCTCTGACTGATTTGTTGATTCTCAGCCTCCTCCAATGCACTCCGACACGCTCGGTTACAAATAGAGAGCAGCATTTAATCAACGGCGGTGCGTCTGTGCCGAGAGATGCAATCCACTAAAGCCAAACTCATCAATCTGTCATGACAATTAATAAACATCGGCCATGAATGAAGAAGTCCGCCGGCTGATCGCGATGGGGAGGATAGGAGATATGGAAGTCCTCACCTTGGGAGGAGCGTCGGGAAAGAGAAGGCTGCTTTGATGTATTTAAAGCTATCCACATACGAGATAACGAGCGGGAATAATTAGGTAGAGGGAGGGGGTCATCCATCAACCGTCTGGTTTGCATTTAATATGTCACATGCTTCAATATATATGTCGTGCTACTGCCTGCTTATTGTAAATAATAGCATGAGAGTGAGGAATGATGGCGGCCGACGAGGAGGCACTGTAGCATCTTGCTGCAGTGTAGTTGATTGGGAAAAAGTTTTCATCACATCTGATCGATTTTGTGCATTTCAGTGTAACATGGAAAGTCCCACTTGTCAAATATTGTCGATGCGCTCATAAGTTGTTGTGCTTATTTAGGATCTTATAAGCTTACCGGTTTAGCCTTTTTGGCTCATCTAAGGCAATAAAATCACTGAAGCTTCTCGCTCATCGATTTCACACGTGCCTTAGCAGAGGTCTTAGAACACTCCTCATTTAATAATAACCCTTCATGACAGGCTGTATCCAACATGTTCTTTTATTGTTGTTGACTGCTTGGGAACGTAGCAGATTATTCTTTACCAATCTAAGATAAATGTAGCTGCGTTGTTTTGTTGTCTATCATGTAATGTCTCAACAAAGCCCTTACAAGCTTACTTTTGTCAAGTGAGTAGCAAAATAATAGTGTCATACCTGCAGTCAAATATGGTGGTGGTAGTGTCATGGTCTGTGGCTGCATGAGTGTATAAAATGGTTTTTCACATTCAGGTTGAATTAACAATGAATGAACTGACAGGGGCGGCACGGCGGTAAAGTGGTTAGTGCCCAGACGTTACAGCTAGGAGGATCAGGGTTCGATTCCACCTTCGGACAACTCTGTGTGGAGTTTGTATGTTCTCCCCGTGCATGCGTGGGTTTTCTCCGGGTACTCCGGTTTCCTCCCACATTCCAAAAACATGCTAGGTTAATTGGCGACTCCAAATTGTCCATAGGTATGAATGTGAGTGTGAATGGTTGTTTGTCTATATGTGCCCTGTGATTGGCTGGCGACCAGTCCAGGGTGTACCCCGCCTCTCGCCCGAAGACAGCTGGGATAGGCTCCAGCACCCCCGTGACCCTCGTGAGGAAAAAGCGGTAGAAAATGAATGAATGAATGAACTGACAGGTTGAATTGAATGCAGTTCTAGCTGATGAAACATGAATTCAACTTTAATTTGATACCTCAGTCACTTCTCTAAAAGACGTTAGAGCAATTCATATCAGGAAATAGTGCCTTTGGTTCCTAGCGTTTTAACATTGAGTCAATACAAAAACTATGATCAACCAACGTACCTTTACAAGTACAACCGTACTACGAAATATATACTAACTTAAGCTGCGATATTTGTTTTAAAAGTCAACAGAGTAGCCATTTCCTTTTTTTTTGATAATCCAAAAGAAAATCAAGTATCATAATTCATATTCACAAAAACTCACCAACTCTGCTCTGTTTATTCAACAGTCACCTTTACACGATGTCCTCCATGCGCCCCACTCAACAGGCATGACTAATCAACTTATGCCAAATCAAACTGTTTCATTAGTACCGTTTAACGTCTTGATCATTGAAAGTGCAAAAAAAAAATAAATAAAGCCTGCCATGCTTAAATCTAATGCTTTACTTCCTAGTATCGATGCAATTGATTGATTACCGTTTAAACGATGTTAGAGCTATATATGTCGTCCGAAATGGCAACTTGCTGAACACAGATCGATGTAGTTGGATCATAGGAATATAAATCGATACATCAATGTAGTGGATGAATCATTCCACCTCGAGTGGGAAGGGGAAGGCTGTGACGCACCGGAATAAAGACATCTCTTTTCTATTTGATTTGTTTTTTGGTTATTTTTCCAAATAACATCAATTTTCTCTTTTTCCATTTGTTCAACCATTACTTCCATTTGACAAACTCAACTCAAAATGAAACAAAATCCTATCCTTTTTATATGCAAACAAGAACATTGTGGTTATGTTGTGGTGAATTATGGGCTTGGTTGGGAAGCTCGTTCATGTGCGCACAATTTCAGGATGATTGATGTAAGCACGAAAGAAAAGCACATGGGAATATATGTATATATGTACGTATGTATGTGGTGTTTTATGCATCTGACAAATCCTGTTTTGTGAGTATAATACATTTGATTTTGTATAGCACTTTTTCAAGGTACTTCCAGTGAAATGAAACCATTTCGGTAATCTACATTTGTAGCTACACCCGTCCTGGGGTAGACTGATGGAAACATGGCTGCCATTTCAAACCTACGAGCTCTTTGAGCACCACCAAAACATTCATTCCCTTTCACACACACCACTGGCAGGGAAGGTGGGTGACATAACTGGGTGGGAAGAGCGAGGAATCTTTGCAATTCCATGTGCAGGAGCATTAAGGCAGAACTAGACTTGGATTGACACCTTCAACACACAATTTGACCGTGTTCACTGTGAGGTGTACTCATATGTCGGAATACATGACGGCAGCACTCGTGTAGCCCCAGACTATGATGCTACCACCTCCATGCTTGACATAATTATCTTTCATTAGACAATAATGGCTGTGTTCACTCATCACCACTGCTATTTAAACTGATGACTATGATGTATATCCAGGTTTCAATTCTATTGTGGTTTCCTCTTTGATAGGATACAATGAAATGCCTGCTGTTTTTGTGAGATAATGTATAGTGGCGTCTTTTCATGCTCTAATTAGATGATTTAAACGATGCATTAATCTCTAATTTAGAACAAGAGAGTGAGGCATGACCATGAACTTTTTATAGCGCTGATGCATTGATTTATTACATGGTATTAGTAACACAAGCACGGATGATAAATAAAGAGTCACCTTATCAGATTGATAAAGGACATGAGCTTCAATATGTTTGACCTTTTCACATCATGCGTCACCATGGCGGTGCCATGAGCCTCCGGGGGCCGGGACTATCGGAGTGTAAAGTCACCATTCAGCTACCTTCTCTGTGAACATATGGAGGCGCTCCACAGTGTTCACTGAAGACGACTCCTTGTCTGCGGTCCTCCACAATGGAGAGAGAGTTCCTACTTTGGGCTTAAAGCAAGAAATCTATATTTGTTTTCAATGAAGAGTGAGACGGTTATGATGCTTGTGGCTTCACTTTGACCGTCTTTCAGACCTGCACGCATGCATGGCTGCACACATGCATACAGTACACATATAATAACAGCAGGTCTACCCTGAGGTTTATTTACTCATGCTAATCTTGTGCACGCACACGATAGTGTTTATGTGTGGAGACGTTTGCCTTAGAGTACATTTTTCCAATCCTGACTTTCCTCTGAGTGTGTTTCTGTGTGTGATGCAGCAGTGCATAGTTGTCATCTACGGCCAGTGAAATAGCGTCTTCATTTCCTCGAAATAAGTCGCCGAGCTTGTATGAGACGCTGCTTCACTGTAGGGCGCCGTCTCTTAAAAGTGTCCAAGGCGTAATTGAGTTTTTGTGCAAAATAAGCTGGCGAGTCATATGTCTGTGTGTGTGTGTGTGTGTGTGTGTGTTAACTTGTGGTGACTTGAGAGCAACTTGAGGGTCTAATTGGATGCATGATAATTCAGCACTGCAGGACACGCATTGACGTACCAAGCAGGTGAAAGAGTCCTTATTGATTTGGAAATGGTGTCGCCACGCAGACCGATCGCTAATTATGATGATTGGCGCAGGCGAGGTTGGAGCTGTTAGTTGTAATTGTGGTGCATCCGGAGGCTTGTGTGTTACTTAAACATGCACATTCAATAGCGAGGAATGATTGACGTGCAATTTTCACTTTGTGTTATGTCGTGTAACAAATTGTTCAAAATGTAAAAGTGACTTTTAAAAATGATGTTCTGTAATATGTGTCCCTCGAGCCTATCTATCCATGAGTGGAATCGGTCGATACCGATACCAATACACCTGCACACAACAAAGTTCCTCCTGCACTAAAAGTGCTACATAGTAAATGTAGCACTAAAAGTGCTACATAGTAAATGTAGCACTTTTAGTGCATAGATTTGCATGCTCCCAAATCCTGAGGAGGTACCCACATTTTGCCCCCACTTGGAAGTACAGTGGGTAGGGACCGGGGTTTTAGCTGCTGCCTAACGGATGCGAAATCCACAAAAAACACTGCCGAACAAAGAACATCAAGGCTGTAGAAAGTCATGGTGTATATGATATATGGTGTATAAGTATGTGTAGTAAGTGATGCTCATGGCAGCCTCACCTCTAAAATTATGGTACAGTCCAACACAGTTTATATGTATTTTATGTTGTTATTATTTTTTGTTTATTTTTCATTATGACCCCTTTCCTGACTGCATGTCACTGATAGCTTCATATGTATATCATCCTTATCATAGTCATCAACCTATTGTTTTCTCGAAATGCGGTATTGTCCAAAGTTAGCTTAGCTTTTCAACATGCTAATCATCGTAGCATGCTAGCGTGTCACCAACCCTGCGCCGGTGGAGTGTAAGAGCAACTATTGAAAATTTGTCTCTAATAAGGCTGGCCCGTCCTTGACTGTGATGACGCTCCACTTCTCTTCCCCCCAATTAGTCTGAGAGTGTCGCTCAGCGTGGGACATTCTGAGAGAATTTATCTCTCCACCTGTCACGGCGCAATGGGTGTTATTGAGGAAGTGCGGTGAGGAAGGCTTAAGTGTTCATTTAGTTTTTTTTTATTTTAATTTATCGCTGCTTGGCTGTTAAGTATGAGCAGTGTGTCGCGCAGATATTTCCCATATGCTCTATTTATATCTTTAAAGAGTAGCTCACTGACTTTATACGCTGACTGGACTTTCCTGGAGAATGGAGCAAGGCATTAGTCGCCAATGAAACAGTGTGTTGCGGCCTCCTCATTGTGCATGCTGTGTGTATACATGTGTACGGCACACAGCGCCTGCAATGTGGAGGCTGGGACACACACACACACACACACACACCTGGCCATCAAGGACCAGCCTATCAAGTGAACAAAGGCAAGTATAAGTGTTGAATGAACATGCAGTCCCTGAACGTCACAGTGCATTTTGAATAGAGATGTTATTGTATCGCACGGCGGTCGAGTGGTTAGCTCGCAGACCTCAACAGACCTCAATTCCACCCTGGGCCATCTCTGTGTGGAGTTTGCATGTTCTCCCCGTGCATGCGTGGGTTTTCTCCAGGTACTCCGGTTTCCTCCCACATTCCAAAAACATGCTAGGTTAATTGGTGACTCCAAATTGTCCATAGGTATGAATGTGAGTGTGAATGGTTGTTTGTCTATATGTGCCCTGTGATTGGCTGGCGACCAGTCCAGGGTGTACCCCGCCTCTCGCCCGAAGACAGCTGGGATAGGCTCCAGCATGCCCCCGCGACCCTCGTGAGGAAAAAGCGGCAGAAAATGAATGAATGTTATTGTATCACACGGCGGTCGAGTGGTTAGCGCGCAGATCTCACAGCTAGGAGACCAGTGTTCAATTCCACCCTTGGCCATCTCTGTGTGGAGTTTGCATGTTCTCCCCGTGGATGTGTGGGTTTTCTCCGGGTACTCCGGTTTCCACCCACATTCCAAAAACATACTAGGTTAATTAGCGACTCCAAATTGTGAGTGTGAATGGTTGTTTGTCTATATGTGCCCTGTGATTGGCTGGCGATCAGTCCAGGGTGTACCCCACCTCTCTGGGATAGGCTCCAGCACCCCTGCAACCCTTGTGAGGATAAGCGGTAGAAAATGAATGAATGTTATTGTATCAGATTGTCGAACCGCATGCCGTTGACTTTTTTGACAATCACAGAAACTACTTTTTTTGTCATCGCCCCCATTAAGGTACCACCTTCATATGTCTCCCCTTCAACACCAATTAGCTCACGTGCTAAATTAGCTCATTCGCCAAACCCCCGCGACTGCAGCTGTAACACAGATGTTTTCGTTCGCCGCCATATCTGCCGTTGTTAGCTGCATCGCTGCCTATGCAATCAGCTACATGCTAATTAGCAAGCTGTAAGGGGCGAGCGTGGGGTAGGGCAGCTTGACTGGTTAATTAGCTGCTGTTTAATAAGCGTTGCAAAGATGCCAGGGAGGCCGAGGACGACTAGTGTCGTATTGCGTGTTCCTCTCTGGTGGGAGAGGACACATCCACTGTCAGGAAGTAAAGGTCCCCTATTGTGAAAAAGGGACTTTTTAGTGATGGTCTGTGAATTATGAGATTCAAGCTCATGTTTATGAGCACCAAACATGAGAAAAATCGATCTTTTCCCTCAACTGTCACCTGTTTTTTAAGCTATGTTTTTTCATGAGGTTTTTTTCCAATTCTGCGAGATGAGAAATGAAAATGCATGAATTTTATGAATTTTTTTCTCTTCATCTTCAGAGAAAAAAGTATTGTACAAACCTAAGTGCATTGCAGGATGTATCCTGTTTGTGTTTGCTAATGATCATTTATTGAAGGTGTCAAATGATCGTACATTGTGGGATTTTTTTAAATTATTGATCGTTTTGATCGTGACCAACAGGCACAATAATAATATGATAATCATAATAATAATAACATGGGCTACTGTTGCTGCCACTAAAAATTCAACTATAAACACCCGGCGTCACTTTTTGTCCTGCACATGTTCCATTTACTGCAACACACACGTTTTAATTACTTTTTTTTTTGTTATTATGTCTACAATTTTGGGTAATTGGAGTGTAAAGGTGACTAAAGGGATGTTATATCATGTCTAGTGGGCTCTAATAATGTTACAAACTATATAGAAGGTTGTAAACAAGTTTTCCATGTTCTAACTATGAAAATATTCCTTTTAAACATTATGGAAATTATCATCCAATTAATCACCATGAATGAGGGATTACTGTGCACATTTTTGATAGGGAAAGTTTCAAACATTTAAAGACCGATTCTGCGTAACCCCCTCTGAAAGATGCGTGAGATGACTGATTGAGTCTGGCAGCTGAAAAGTGGATTTCTGTGTCGCTTGTCCAAAGCGAGTATGTGAAGAACCGTGGGGAGATTTGCAGACTTTTAGCATCCCTGCCCTTCACATTCCTGCTTACAATGGCTTACATAGGTGTATAAGTCCTACATGATAATAAAACACGGGGCCACAAATGATTATTTATTGAAAGGAGGCCACAATGCATTTAGCACAAATTATTAGTTGTGTGTATGAACACTAGCAAAAAGATGTTTCTGAAGTATTAGGATCCATTAGGAAGTCAAACATTCCGTTATGAGAACTATCGATTGTGGCAATGTTGTGCTGAAATCCAAGTTCTGAAAAGGACATTTTATTCATTACATTTTTGGAAGATTTGTCCAACAATATTTCCATTAAGTTTTGGAAAAATGCATTCAATTTCTTCAGGTTTGTAGTTTTATGTCGACATCTCAGCACATTTCAAGTCTCCAATTATGACTCCACCAAAGTGCTCTCTCTCAAATGGGACCTTTTGGTCTATAACATTGCCCCTTGCTATGGCACTTAGCGACTGATTATGTCCAACCTTTGTCAGCCCTAACTTTCTCCACTGTGGGCTGCCCGGTGGGAAATTAAATTGAGGCCCCAATCCGCCTTGGACGTGTTATGAAGCGCTGTTTGAGGTCACCCTGGAGTCCATTGGCATGTGTCACGGGGAGTTGAACCGAGGGGCTTTTTCTGAAAAAGGTATTTTTGGTGTGTCAATTTCAACAGAGCCAATAAGCTGTTCCCAGGTAATTGGTCATTAGGGTCTTTGTAGCTCGATTTGGTTCAATGTTTTCTTTTAAGATTAATGTTCAGTTTCTTATGTTCAGACCACTTTTTTTAAATGGGAATTTTACCTTTTTGAGAGCCCCACGGGACACTCTGCTAATAGCTTTGAGGGTGCGCCAAGAGGCATGGGCTGGGACAGACTGTTGCTTTCATAGCGGAGTGTCCCACGGGGCTCAAAAAGGTAACATTTTCTCTAAACATGACTGAACAGAAGAAAGCGAACATTCATTATGGTCTTTGTATGTACTACCACACATTGGGATTAACCATATTCATGTGCATTCATTATAGATCAGGGGTCTCAAATTCAATTTACGTACCTGGGGGCCACTGGGGCTAGGGTCTGGGCAAGGCTGGGCTGCATCAGGTTTTCAAAAAAAAAACAAAAACACATTTATTAAAAACAGAAAAATATACAAACTTTTTCAGTGTTTTGGTTCCAATTTTCTACAATAAAACATTCCACTGTTCTCAAATATCTTAATTTTTATTTTTATTATCTGCACAAAATAAGATGAAAAATAAATAAACAAATTAAGAATAAAGAAAATCAATTAATCAGTAATAAATAAATATGATAATAATAATAATAAAATGGCAAATAATAAAAACTTAAGAAACCACATATAGTTGGTGGGTAGACAAATTATTTTTTTCAGATTAAAATGAACAAAGCATTATTAGAGCCCTGTAGACATGACAAAACACGACTATAGTCACATTTATACTTTTTTTATTTACAACATATTGCGCAACTGCAGGGTCTTGAGACACATGCTAACTTGCAAACTAAAGAGCTAGCGACCTAAACGGTAGCCTTCAAGTTATTTCCTTTAAACTTATAAATAGCCAAAAACTTACCACTTCCACACGGATAGGGAGGATAACTATTAACAGTTATTTAACCTTTAACATGAACAATCAAACGTAATAATTTTTTCTGGGTACATGATACCATACAGCATCCATATCAAACTTGCACAACATTAAACTTTCATATCAAGGCGCGGGCCTCAAACTGGTGTCCTGCGGGCCACATTTGGCCCACGGGCCGCGTGTTTGAGACCCCTGTTATAGATGCTGCTATGCTCTGGTTCTCTTGTTGGACTACTTCAGGGAACCCCCTCCTGTTGTAGACTTTTAAAAATATCTCTTTTGCCTGTAGCCACTTGCAAGAGTCACCCAGGAAAGTGTGCAGCAGCTCCATGTGTGGTGAGAAGTCATTTGGGAGGAAACATCTGCTCTTCCATCTGAGGCGGAAAGGAAAATTAGAACACCCCCTTTTCGGTTTCCTTCCTTTACTTCATTGTCCATGAATGCATCGTGAGTTTGCCTGAGAAGGCACATAAACACACGACAACGACAAAGTCTTTGATGATTGTACGCCAAATAATTCTGACAGTGTAATTTTCTTCCTGGGTAATCTGCGGCGGCGTGCATCTCAAGCGCCTGTGATCACATTCTCAATAATTGCTGTTTGTTGTGTCATCTCGTCGGCTGCTATCCAACAATCGCGTCTTCTTGTCTTCGTGCACTTCATCCTTTCATCTGGGCCTCGCCTCGCCGTGCCATCTTTGATGATCATTAACTCTGTAGTCTCTATTGGTGAACCCGTTCCCCCTCCCTCCCCGACCCCCTATTTGGAGATTAAAAGTTAAATTCATCAAAGTCTTGCATGGCATTGCATTTGAAGAAATATGTTTCCTCGAAGCATAAACATTGCCAATACGCACAAACGGCATGCAGTAACTTTGAATGAATGTCACGTTTTCAATCAGTGTGTGCAGGCATACTCCACCCCGTTTGAGAGGGCGATCTCCACAGGTGGAGACACCAATCAGTCCAGAAAGAAGGCGAGGCACTTATTTTTCAATATAATAATTCTTAATTCTTGAGAGAATGAAGTGAGGTTTCCAAGGGTGATCACGCTAGCGCCTCAGTAGCTTTACTATATCATGCAATTGTTTGATTTTGCTTCCCAAATTGACAAATCTGACACGTTATCATCGTCATTACCATCTAGTTATCACATAAAACATGCTTGCTTCAAAGAACAAACTGGAGCTCCTTCCTGTAATGCCAGCAGGTGTTTTAGGGCTTGGCACGCTTCCATCGCTCTTTTTCTCCGAGAAGGTTTTTGGCACGTTCTCACTTCCCATCGTCAGGACTTGTAGTTAGGACATTTTCACCACGCTAAACTGTGAAGATGGAATGAATCAGCATTTTAAAAAACAACTTGGGTTCTCGCCTCTCGCCCGAAGACAGCTGGGATGGGCTCCAGCGCCCCCCCGCGACCCTCGTGAGGGGCGGCACGGCGGTCGTGTGGTTAGCGCACAGACCTCACAGCTAAGAGGACCAGGGTTCAATTCCCACCCTCGGCCATCTCTGTGTAGAGTTTGCATGTTCTCCCCGTGCATGCGTGGGTTTTCTCCGGGTACTCCGGTTTTCCTCCCACATTCCAAAAACATGCTAGGTTAATTGGCGACTCCAAATTGTCCATAGGTATGAATGTGAGTGTGAATGGTTGTTTGTCTATATGTGCCCTGTGATTGGCCGCCTCTCGCCCGAAGACAGCTGGGATAGGCTCCAGCACCCCCGCGACCCTCGTGAGGAAAAGCGGTAGAAAATGAATGAATGAATGAATGAACTTGGGTTCTGCAGCAGGACAATGATCTAAGACACACCACCTCAGAATGGCTGAAGAAAAATAAAATGAAGACTTGTGAAAATTAAAGATTCCAGACCTGAGTCCAATTAAAAAGGTGTTTCATACTGTAAAACCCTCCAAAATTCCTCCACTGCGCTATAAGAGACTCATTGCAAGTAATCACAAACACTTAATTGCAGTTTTTGCTGGTAAGGGTGGCCCAACCAGTTATTAGGTTTAGGGGGCAATCACTTTTTCACACAGGGCCATGTAGATTTGGAAACAAATAAAGCAGGGGTCTCAAACACGTGGCCCGCAGGACACTAGTTTGAGGCCCCTGCCTTTATATGAAAGTTTAATGTTAGTGCGGCCCGCGCAGGTTTGATATGGATGCTGTATGGTATCATGTACCCAGAAAAAATTATTACGTTTGATTAATGTTCATGTTAAAGGTTAAATAACTGTTAATAGTTATCCTCCCTATCCGTGTGGAAGTGGTAAGTTTTTGGCTATTTAAGTTTAAAGGAAATAACTTGAAGGCTACCGTTTAGGTCGCTAGCTCTCTAGTTTGCGAGTTGGCATGTGTCTCAAGACCCTGCAGTTGCGCAATATGTTGTAAATAAAAAGAGTATAAATGTGACTATAGTCGTGTTTTGTCATGTCTACAGGGCTCTAATAATGCTTTGTTCATTTTAATCTGAAAAAAAATCTGTCTACCCACCAACTATATGTGGTTTCTTAAGTTTTTATTATTATTATATTTATTTATTACTGATTGATTTTCTTTTGATTGATTTGTTTATTTTTCATCTTATTTTGTGCAGAAAAATAAAAATGAAGATATTTGAGAACAGTGGAATGTTTTATCAGAGCTTTTATTGTAGAAAATCGGAACCAAAGCACTGAAAAAGTTTGTATATTTTTCTGTTTTTAATAAATGCGTTTTTGGTTTTTTTTTTGAAAACCTGATACGGCCCAGCCTTGCCCAGACCCTAGCGCCATTGGCCTCCAGGTAAATTGAGTTTGAGACCCCTGAAATAAAGGATACCAGACGAGACCATACAATACCATATCATACCATATCTGACATCAAAAATGTCAGAACCTTGTATTGAGCAAAATAGTTGAATTGTCATGAATTAAAACATGAGAGACAGGAGAAGGTTGGATATATTATATTTAGCAGGGTCAGCCGAGACTAATAACAGGATTATGGGATCAAGGAATGAAGTGCAGCAAGCATAAAGGAACAAAAAAAGGAAACTGGGACATAAATTAAAGATGTTCTCTGTCTTACATTTGAAAAATGGAAAAGCCAATATGACTTCGAAGTCATGGTCACATGACAATTACGTGCATACACGGTTATTTCTGGGACAGGTGACACTATAACCTGGACCTTGAAGAAAGTTATAAACTGTACAGTGAAACCTCTGTGTTTCATTAATCTGTTAGAAAAGGTGAGATGAAAACCGGAACATACAGAAATCTAATACATTTTTCTAATAAAAAATAATGTTTATGGGCAGCACGGCGGTCGTGTGGTTAGCGCGCAGACCTCACAGCTAGGAGAACGGGGTTCAATTCCACCCTCGGCCATCTCTGTGTGGAGTTTGCATGTTCTCCCCGTGCATGCGTGGGTTTTCTCCGGGTACTCCGGTTTCCTCCCACATTCCAAAAACATGCTAGGTTAATTGGCGACTCCAAATTGTCCATAGGTATGAATGTGAGTGTGAATGGTTGTTTGTCTATATGTGCCCTGTGATTGGCTGGCGACCAGTCCAGGGTGTACTCCGACCCTCGTGAGGAAAAGCGGTAGAAAATGAATGAATGAATGAAAATAATGCTTTCCACATTCACAAGGTCCCTGCAGATAAATTACGTCATTTTCCCACCCACGCCCCCATGAGCCGCCTCTTTTATGCGGAAAATTTCCGGTCCATGTACCTCCAAATTTTTCTAACCACGCAGACAGACACAAGTGGAAATAAAATGTCAGATGAGCAAAAGCTCCTCATAGCCGAAGTACAGAAATACCAGCAGTTATATGAGGCTACCTCCCCTGATGCATAATAGTTTAAACTTAAGAAAACACTGAAAAAGTTGTGTTTTAAGTCAAGTTGTTTGTGTTCAGCATGCCTTTTGTAAGCATTCCCTGTTGTGGGAAGAATGACATCCTATTCCAAGGACACGTGCACCGCCTTCCCTTCCTTTTATGTCGCAGCAGCAAATAAATACAATACAATTCTACTTCAAGTCATTGACAGCCAAGAGTCTCCATGTTGGAAGTGGAGTGAACAATGACAAACTTCTTCCACTCTAGTTTAATACCATGGTAGACGTCTGTTTTCCATACACTGCCCCCTGCAGTTTGGGAGCAGTCACACAGTCTCGGATTTCCGTACAGCTTGTTCGTTTGGAACACAACCTTAATGGTCACATATTCATTGTGTAGAAATAACACAATACCGTGTATTTAATGCAGTACCTCGGACTTCCTGTAGGAAGTCAAAAAATAAATGAGATTGGTCTTATGTCAGTGTCACCCTATCGGATATGGTGATGAATGGTTTTATATTCATATACTGGTTGAAAATAACACTGTAAGAAATTCTAAGTAAAGTTCATATCATTAAACAATTCACGGAGAAGAAGGGTAGGTTTATTCATATTAATTTGGCCCATCTACGGGCAATGAACTTAGCACATGAACTGATTACTCCATTTACAACAAGCTTCAGATTAATCGACTAAGAAAATGATTGTATTTTGTTTGATTCATTCATCCATCCATTTTCTATGTCGCTTATTCTCATTAGGGTCCAGGGGGGAGGCTGGAGCCTATCCCAGCAAGACGGCGGGGTACTCTTTGGACTGGTCGCCATGCAGCCAATCACAGGGCACATATAGGCAAACAACCATTCACACTCACATTCATACCTATGGACAATTTGGAGTCACCAATTAACCTAGCATGGAATATTCGGAGAAAAGCCACGCACGGGGAGAACATGCAAAAAAAAATCACATTCGTCGATTAATTGGAAAAAAATAATCACCGGATTAATCAGTGATTAAAATAATTGTTAATTGCAACCCTACTTTTGACCTGTGATATAGTCAATATTATGCAATATTAAGATGAAATATGTTGATATGTTGATTTGAGCAATTTGGGTGGAGTGCTGAGTGTAATCCTTGGGGTGCACCCTCGAGAATGCCGCCCTGGGCATTTGCCCATGTGGTATAGCTAGAACCACCAGTGTCTGTAAGGCACATTCATTTTGTAAACTCATATGAAAATGTTCCAAGCACTAGTCTGTTTGCCGCCATATCGTTCCATGGACTTGTTTGACTCAAACAAAGAATCCCACACGTTGGTGACTCAGTTGTGTTGTGTTATTAATACACAGTGCAATTCCAACTGTGTTTGTAGCATGTTTTTAATTACAAAATATGCTTGTTGGCCTGCACTCAACTCCCACTCAGAGGTCACTCTCCCTTGTCTATGTAGTTATTTGCTACCTGACACAGTTACACTTAGGGATGGGTACCGAATTTGGTACAAACTGAAATTTATCTGTGTTACCGAGCAGCGATTCAGATGTTTTGGTACCTAAATGCCAGTCTCGTTGGCCTGTCATGGCAGTACTCCTCACAACATTCACGAGGGAGGAAGTCAATATTTACGTCAGCAAGGGAACAGAAGGTGAAATAAGTCACATTTTAAAGTGTATGGACACAACAAAACCTACTTGTTTCATAAATGTCAGAATGTACTGGAAAAAGACACTTTTAATACGTGACATGACGCCTGGACGGATGCCGGTGTGTCGAGTTCACTCTATGTATTTGTTTCCGCTTCATGGAAAAACGGTTTCAAGAGAGTAAGATCTCTTATCAACCATGCAATCAAAATTACATTTACGTGGTTTTCTATGGGAAAAATAGTAGCGGTTTCGGTACGATTCAGTTTTGGACAGACACTTGCAGGTACCCCTGCATTTCAATACAGCAGCACTCCAGAGAATGTCTTTTTTTATATGCTTTCTGCACCTTTGCTTTTATCGCGGCTCTGCTCGGTTCATTCGGCTCGCAGCAGCGTCAGAAGCATACATGTTTACGAGTGCAGGGTGGTGGCAGTCAAGGCTAACGCATATGCGCTCCTCGGAGGGCGCGTGACAGTCAAATGTGACACACAATATTATGATGCTGTGGTCAAGGCCAGGCATCTTGACATGCACAATCACGCAATAATGCAGCATTTGTAGTTATGTATTTTTTCCCCCATTTCTTTTTATGAGTAGGGCCGTTGTCAGAGGCAATTACACAGGTCATCCTGAATTTTAATGGAGAAATAATGGAGTTGGAGGAAGACAGCAGGAGATAAAGACAATGAGGGTAGAGGGGGTTGATGGGGGGGGTGCATAGGGAGGTGTAATGGATGCAGCAACCATGAGGACATCAGAGCAGAGTGAGGAATAATAATCAGACATGGAAAGTGTGTGTGCGTGTGTGTGCCCACCATTTTCCAGATGCTTGGCATTTTTCATGATCTTTTCAACAAAAATGACGAATGTATGACGACCTAAACTGCAAAGGCAATAATTGTAGACAGGCTGTCATTTAAAAATTTTAGTATATAATATAGTATTTATTATCACATACTACAGTATTAATTGGCCCTGTACCCTAGAAACCGCCCATGAATGATACGGGAAAAGGCCGAAATGATACTGTGTCAAAGCCCAGGGCAGTGATACTGATAAAATATAGAGTTTAACCATGTCCAGTATCAGCCCCCGTAGCTGTCCACTCAGAGCGCGCTGCTCTGGTATCGTGCCCGTGAAACAACCAATCAGAGAACAGCGCACAAGTGCTTAGTGCCGAGTGCTTCTCCAGTCACCAAAAAAACCCAAACTTGATTAATGGAACTTTAATTGTCAGACATTGATAAGATAAGACTGTTGATAAAATATTATTGTTGAAATATTTTTGCAATTATTGTGTTTACACTGTTTAGATATAATATATGTAATAAACTGAAAGTTTTCTGGAAACAAAATGGTCTTTTCATTAAATAGTACGTGATAATAAGCTCATGATTAAATAGTATGTGATAATAAGATCATCACATGGTTTGTCTGGTATCAGGCCCAGTATCGTGACCTTCGGTCTCGGGCTGATACTGACACTTGGGGGCATGATACCTGGCCTGATACCAGACAAACCATGTGATAACCTACAAATATAATATACAGTGTATATATATTTTTAACTTAGAAAAGTGGAAAAAAAACATTAATATCTTTGACCATATCGACATTTATTAAGTACTTTGCACCACACAGCAGCAACAGAACCAATGTTGTAGTAGTAGTGAGGAACAAACTGCTTCGTCAGCATTTACTATAAACAACAGTAAGGCAAGTGTATGTATGAAATTCACATCCACGACTGAGAAGTTAGTAACATTTTCTAGTACATATAGAGGTAAATAAAGCTGCCGGATGCTTATCGCTCATAATGCTGCCATCTTGTGGGATTAATTAAAAGTTCACATGGTTGCATATGGCAGTTAATTAAAAAGAGGCGTCAATTAGAGTATTTAGTTAGGGCCTTGTGCCTTATTTACTCCTGTGTGTTTACCAAAGAAGCGGCCAAGTTTCTATGGTGATAAATGGAGCTGTCACGTTCACCATGGCAACCGTCTCGTCCTTTTTTTTTTTTTTTACATCTTTTACCTTTTTACTTTGGAGTTGGGCGTGCCTCCAGGGTGAATCTCCGCTTGGGGCTCCTGCACGCCAGAAGCTTTAAGTCCACATTTGATGTCAGCATCCATTTCCATTAGCGCCAACGGTGTTCTCTCCAAGTCCTATTGATCATGTCAGTGTATCGTGATCCATCAGCACAAATGGATGATGATGTTCTTGGTTATGTCTTTGCTTGCCATGTGAGAAGGTGACGTGATGGAAATGTGAAGTTTTGAATAATTGAAGAGAACTTTCTCTGGAGCAGGAAGCAGTGAAATCTTGCTGCATTTTGATAATATAAAACATTAACGTCTTTGCTAGGTGTATTGATTTAGCCCAAGACCTTACGCTACTTTTACAACTTTAGCCATCGTGTGTTGACAAAAAAGTGAAACTCATATTCAACCCATTCATACTTAAGGATGCCAACCTCAGACTGGAATAATAGATATGTATGATGATTACTTATCTATTTATCAGTGCTTATGTGAAACCTTATCAGAATTTGACCATGCAAAGTGTCTAGAATTACTATAAAATTCATTATCCATGTGTACAGTATTTCAAGTTAATTAAGATAATAAGCTTTTTAAGTGTGCAGGAGGGCGGCACGGCGGTCTAGTGGTTAGCGCGCAGACCTCACAGCTAGGAGACCAGGGTTCAATTCCACCGTCGGCCATCTCTGTATGGAGTTTGCATGTTCTCCCTGTGCATGCGTGGGTTTTCTCCGGGTACTCCGGTTTCCTCCCACATTCCAAAAACATGCTAGGTTAATTAGCGACTCCAAATTGTCCATAGGTATGAATGTGAGTGTGAATGGTTGTTTGTCTATATGTGCTCTGTGATTGGCTGGCGACCAGTCCAGGGTGTACCCCCGCCTCTCGCCCGAAGACAGCTGGGATAGGCTCCAGCACCCCCGTGACCCTCGTGAGGAAAAAGCGGTAGAAAATGAATGAATGAAAGTGTGCAGGCTACACATTATTCCAGTGATGTATTCCAGAATGTTTGGATGACATTATCGCTCCGGCAGTTAGGATTGACAAGCAGACTGAGAAAGGCAGACTGCATGGACATGCGACAACTACCTGCAGGAGGAGCGGCCACATCATTCCGCCCACATCAGATCGATCGTCTCCTTTTGACTCCTCACCTGCGTCATCCTCCGCCAAGAGGAGTGTAGGTGATGAAAAACGGAGGGTAAATGTTCCTACTGTGGCCAATGCAGACACCTAGTGGCGAATGTTGTTAGTATGTTGTATTCTCGTGTTATACGATGCCAAAGTTTCAGATATTGTGCATTTGGAAGAGATCCCTGAAAGATGATCCCTGAAAACCGGCTCACTGTGACATCACAATAACTTCCGGACTTCCCGAGTACAAGATGTAGGCCTGCCCTCTTCCCCACTCTGTTGCACTGTTTTGTTTCGAGAGTGTGACCAATCACACTCATGAGTGGACGTGCCTGGACCCGGGCCATGGGTGGGATACATTTTTTGGAAACCCAAGGAAATGCAGCTGGAATAGGTGCAGCTTCTGGAAGATCTAGAAAGCTTTCTGTGCCGGTTATTACGTGTATGTGTAGCTCCTCTGTAGGAGTCCATTATTCGTCCCTTTTAATGTGGCGATTCGCAATACCGCCATGGTTCTGACATGTTTTTTTTTTTTTTTTTGACGGATGTTAATCTTTTTAGGAATTAGCAGTGGACAGAAGTCTCTTGGGCATTAGCCACCAATGATTAGCCACCATTCCCAACTGGTAAACATCACATTTCTTGATGTCACACAGAGAATTCGAACCTTTGTATTTTTTCCAAGACAATCAACATCATCTTGGGTCACCAATAGCAGAAAATACATAAGTGGTCCACCAGCCAGATCATCTCCTGGGGTTTCAGGACATCTGGTGATGCCCAAGCTCAGCTCCAGTCCAGATCCACGTGTGGAGGTAGACCTATCCCGAGTTCTTAGAGAGCCTAGAGATTGCCAGGCCCTCTTCTTGATTTTTCAGGCAATTTAATTTAACTTTGTCCTTATTTTTGTCCTTTGTTCTTATCAGCTTATTTGGCCAGAAAGTGAAGCTTCAGAAACTAAGAGTGTTCATTATTTTGTCTCAGTTATCGAGGCCTAGATATGAGAAGCAGGACATGATGTCCCTTCTTGTCCTAACTGTCCTCTGGACAAGTAATTTGTTATTGAGTCCATGAGGGGGCCGAGCATCCATTAGGCCCATACCAGGAAGTCCTCTTGTCACCGTTCACTGATGGCGGCCCAAGATGTTTGATGGTCTATCTTAATATGTCTCTGCTTGTTCTTGCTGTGCCGCTAACAATCATCCTCATAGAAACCCACGGGGGAGCTCAGTGTCTTTTCCCCACCGACGCTTGTCTCTCATCTGCTTGGACTTTGTTTCCGTGCTGCAACAATCTGAGGGGAAGACGGTTTCCCTGAGGATGTAGTAGTTTCCAGCTGTGGTACCCAATATGTTTCTGTGGTTTGCTGAGGTCCACAATCAGTCTTTCTTCCATGTCTCCTCCCTCAAATACTGAAAATGGTCCTATTTTATGTTAAAGAATCCTTTAAATAACATTCTTCATACAGACAGTGATCCGGATCAGTTTTTCCATATCCCATTTACGACAATTCCTGGGAATTTCATCCAAAAAGCATAGAAAATAAATCTGCAAATATGCAGGGGAGCGAATGCCGAACCGTGGTCTACTGGATTTGGGGTTGGATCTACTTTGGATCTCTGTTGAGGAGATTCCTTGGAGATGAAGACGGGGGTGTTTAGTTGTATGGTCACACGCACATGCTTATTATTTTATATCTTCATCCATATTGCACCATGAATGTGACCTCAATCTGAACCCCTGCTTTGTATAATTAAACCATGTTATGAAATCTTGCAAGGAAGCACCTCCAGCTGTCACCCAGGCTCATCTCCACGTACACCAAAAAAAGGAAGCCGTTAGATCGTTTTCACATGGAGCAGTTTGAGCCTATTGCATCGTTAGGTCTTAATTACTGCAAATTAGGACTTTCTTAATGATGGAGGGGTTGGTGTTTATTATTGCTCTATGTGTCTGGAGCACCCTGATTGCAGTGAGGCACCCATAAGGAACATTCCAACAGTTCCGACAACCTGGGAGCTAATTAGAGCATGAGCAGACTTTGTTGTCGCCAAGTTATGTCAAGGCACTTTCACACGGAGCCCTCCTTTCTTATATCTCGTCACTCTTATGCAGCATAACAGCGTCTTGATCTTCTGAAAGGGAAGTCATAAATCTATAAGATGAATCTACAGGAGTTTGACACAATGTTTTGCAGAAACCTTCCAAAGAAGTCACAGTTATTAATACCTTTAACCTCGTCGGCTCTTTGCTATAGTTCTAAAGGTGCAGGAGGACTAGAAGATGATTCTGTTGCAGGAAAAAAAAAAAAAACTTGTGATGCTTCTTTGGAGAAAATAGATTTATTAAAAGGGACTGTATGCAGAGACGGTAGCAACATTGGAATGTACTGTGAGCAATATATCCCGACTCTTCGTGCTTGCACACATGCAAGTCATCTTTATTGTCAGCGAATGATAGCCATTTGGCAAAGTTTAGCTACTGATGTTTGCTATCATTGACTGTATAGTATAGTTTGTATAGTTCATTCATTCATTTTCTACCCTTTTTCCTCACAAGGGGTTGTGGGGGTGCTGGAGCCTATCCCAGCTGTCTTCGGGCGAGAGGCAGGGTACACTCTGGACTGGTCGCCAGCCAATCACAGAGCACATATAGACAAACAACCATTCACACTCACATTCATACCTATAGACAATTTAGAGTCACCAATTAACCTAGCATGTTTTTGGAATGTGGGAGGAAACCGGAGTACCCGGAGAAAACCCACGCATGCATTGGGAGAACATGCACACAGAGATGGCAGAGGGTGGAATTGAACCCTGGTCTCCTAGCTGTGAGGTCTGCACGCTAACCACATGACCACCGTGCCACCTAGTTTGTATAGTTTAAAATGTAATATGGAGCAAGTTACAAACAGTACCTGAACTTTGTGTTTGTGCCTATTTTTCTACTTCAGTACAGGCAGGGTTCTTCAAGAACGACCTCGTGCATGAAGCCTTGTCCCGCATGATGACCCAAACTGCGCTCAACAAGGGTGAGTCCGTTTGAACGTACACTCAGATAAAAGTACTTTATTGTGGCTTTTTAGCCTTAATGTTTACATCCCTAATTATTGGATTACTTGGGAATCCAATAATTAGCCCTTTGGTGAAAGGACATTTGCACCCCCTGTGGTGTTATGGTCAAATGTTTTTGAATACATGGAAGTAAACAGGTAATCCAGATATCCTCAGAGATTTGGAATCATCCGCATAGGTGTTTTACTTGACTATTTTTTTCAACTATTCTTGCTCAACATCTTGCAACTTGACACCCACGCACATTAGTTGTCAGCAACGTGATAAGGTTACCTATTAAAGTAAGCTATCATTGAATATATAGCCCAGGGAGGCTCATTACGTCGATCCCGAGCTACCGCTACATCGCCAAGGTACTTTGGGTCATTTGCGTAAAATGTCACTTTGTAGCTGTCATATGACATCTGTCAGCTGACACTAAGATCCCCTCCTGATTCAGTCTTGCTCCCCCGCGGCCTTTTAAGCTACACATGGAGGTGTAACTTTCATCTTTTTTTATTCTGATGAGAACGAAGTCAGCGGTACGATGCTTATGTAACACTTCACTTGTAGCGGCTAGTTATGTTGTTTCGTGGCTTTACATCCCGTCATGAACTCCACTCAAGAAATAGTGTTTGTGATTTCACGCTGAGATGGACTTCAGCGACATAATCTTTTGCATCATTATTTTCATTTCTTGTATATCGGTAATGTTTGATAGCATTCTATATTTATATTTATTTATGGAATTTGGTCGATCTTTAGGATTTGGTCGCTAGCCAATCACAGGGCACATATAGACAAACAACCATTCACACTCACATTCATACCTATGGACAATTTGGAGTCGCCAATTAACCTAGCATGTTTTTGGAATGTGGGAGGAAACCGGAGTACCCGGAGAAAACCCACACATGCACGGGGAGAACATGCAAACTCCACACAGAGATAGCCGAGGGTGGAATTGAACCCTGGTCTCCTAGCTGTGAGGTCTGCGCGCTAACCGTGCCGCCCTTTGTCCTCACGAGGGTGTGAACTTTTTTGGTTCTGGAAAAATAATTAGCCCTAAGTCATATTTTCACACACTGTCTGGAAGTATGTTCTGCATTCAAACAAGTGTTCCCATCGGTGTTCCCACCACAGGTCCTAATTGTCCTCCTGTTGCTGGTGATGCGGATTACTTTGGTTCCTTGGCGACAAACTGTGTGCACTTCTTGGTGGGAACAGGCCTTGTATGACAATGTATGGGAAGATTTAGCATGGTCCTCCAGCCCCTACAGCCTCTCGCTACTTCTTGCTCACTGGCTCTTGTCACTTGTGATGATGAGACATGATGTAGGGGGTCCATTTGGCTGTGATGACTCTCATATTGATTCACAACACACACACACACAGACTCACACACATATGTATGTTCTCTCTGAGGGGAAGAGGAGAGAAAGGTCATGTCTCTCAAGTTAATTAGCCTCCACTGGCCCAAGGTCTGGCAGAGCTTTCCGCTCCTCCTCATGCTCCAGGTCCTCCTCCTATCTCGGCAACTCCCTCCATCCTTCTTCTCGCTGCCACCAAAGCATGAAGGTCAAATACCCGCCGCACGCACTTGCCATATATGTTCCATGGACTTATTTCCGCAAGACTTGGCGCAACCAGAGTATGTGACCTCCATCTACAACATGCTCACACACACACACACACACACACACAAACACAATGACATACTCAGGTGCATTCATATCTTTCATCCTAAATCCAGGCTTAATTTATTTTGTGGCTGCCGTGACGGTGCTGAGTTTAATTACTTCTTTGACTGTTGGCTGGAGGGGACGATGGTGAAGTTTATGAATGTACGTGTGTGTGTGTGTGGATACAGTACGTGTATCAGCCACATCTTAAAGGGCCGGTAACCTTTATCATCAAAAGAGCCATCTTGCCTCCTTTTCCAGGTGGAAAAAAAAATTGTCTGAAGCTGCAAAATTTGACCTAGCTTTTAAACTTCAATGTCATCTTTTACAACAAAAAAATGTAAAAAAAAAAACAAAGATCAGTGTTTTTGTGCTGAATTGTCATCAATGGCCGTTTTTGAGAGAGGCATTCTTTCGTTTTCTGAATCATAAAAAAATATATATATATACTTAATTTTTTTTCATTGGAAGAATAGATGATCTAATATTTTTAATGAATGATTCTTTCATGTATTCTCCATCTGAGCAAGCTTCTCTAAATTTGGCGACTTTGGAAACTCTCTTGGGGACGTATCTTCTCAAAAGTGACTAGCGACAAAATATAAGGACTTTTCATCACATTGTTGGGAGATTTTACTGGTATTTGGGGACGTAAAAGTGAAAGCACATATTGTTGCGCAGCTGCACAGAGGTCCCCCCTACATTACATGCAATCACAACCAGTGAGTGCACAGTCAGCTCCCGCAGCACACTTTCATTGCAAAACATATTTCTATGCTGTAATGACTCAACTCAAAACTCATATGCTAGACATATGCTTTCCTTTTTTTCCCTTACTCATCCAATCAGCTGTCAGAACGCACTCTAGATCAGATAGTTCACATTCTTGTTCACTTTGTTGTTTAAAAAAAAATCACTGTGCTTGGTAAAGGGAGCCACAACAAGGAGGCTGAAGGTTGCCGACCACCAGTGTATCTGATAACTAAGTGTGTGAGTCAGTGAAGGACCTCCAAGGCACACACACTTCTTCCCTCTTTCAGAGCTTATTTAACATGAAAGACGCCCCACCCTGTCGTTGCCATCATCTCTCTACAGGAAGTAAAAATTGAAGAAATTGAATGTGCAGCGGTATAGACGCACTTGTCTAAATAGAAACAAAAGTGAGTAGCAAGATAATTGTCTTGCCTATACAGTCAGTCAAACGTGGTGGTGGTAGTGTCATGGCATGGGTACTGGCGGCACTGTGGCCTTCAGTGTGTGTGTATGGGGGGAGCACTGAGTGGTCTGTCAGCTGATTAATATAATAGTCATAATAATTGAGGAGTCAGGTGCACAAAGAAAATGTCAGGGTTGAAGTGTTTTAAGCTCGAGTCCTGTTTAATAGCAGAAACCCTGCAGTGGCACAGCATGTGGTCTCGTCACAGTTGTTCATCACAAAGAAATTAGCGAATATGAAAAGATAGCCCAGGTGAAGGTCATGTGACACGCTTGGCAATAAAGCACATTCCCATCAGACTTGTATCAGTTGGCCTTGAATGCCGACGCCGGCAGGTGTGAGTCATAAAGGTGATCACTGTTATGTAACTTTTTTTTTTTTCAACCTTTTCATATTTTTTAGAGAAGCGTTCGTCAACAAGGTCACAGAACTCTCACAGATCTTTTCTCTCGACTCCGACTCCACCTCTTACCGTCTTCGCACTCTTTGCTGCAACTTGTGATTGGACGGGGGAACAAAACATTTGTTGCCACGTCCACTTGAATGGCAGGCATTGGAGTGGAGACCTCCGTCAGTGAGCTTTCATTTAAAAAAGACACCAGTGAAACCCTGGGACATTTGTTCTATCTCGAAGTATAGCGTCATAAATCCTCCTAGTGACAGGTGACGCTATCGGCTGACCCTGACATGACTCCATGTAATCCGCCTTTTAATCCTAACACTGACACTGGCTCTTATACATCCTATATGACACATTCTGTATGCTTGATGGTTTCCTATTGCTGCTGAGTGATCCAGATGTCGTTGAGCTCCAGCAGCTGTCTTCCACGAGATCATACCTCCTAGCTATATAGTCTAGTCTAGTCCCTAAATGACGTCTCACGGCTCACAGTGGCAGCAAGCCCATGCTAGAGCTTTACAGACAATCACAGACAATTACACTCGCCTTGACCCGTTCTGGCGCAGGGCCACGTCCTTCTAGCGCCTCAAGGCTTGTTCTGTCTATTTATATTGACTTTCCTCATCTTCTTCAGCTGCCCGGAACATTTACGACAACCACAACTACAACACGGGGATCTACATTGAGGAATAATTCAGACTTTTACAGAAGATAAAGACTGTAGATTCCAGACTTGTATTATTTATCTTGACTAGGGCTGCCTTATTCATTCATTCATTCATTCATTTTCTACCGCTTTTTCCTCACGAGGGTCGTGGGGATGCTGGAGCCTATCCCAGCTGTCTTGGGCCGAGAGGCGGGGTACACCCTGGACTGGTCGCCAGCCAATCACAGGGCACATATAGACAAACAACCATTCACACTCACATTCATACCTCATACCTATTTGGAGTGGCCAATTAACCTAGCATGTTTTTGGAATGTGGGAGGAAACCGGAGTACCCGGAGAAAACCCACGCATGCACGGGGAGAACATGCAAACTCCACACAGAGATGGCCGAGGGTGGAATTGAACCCAGGTCTCCTAGCTGTGAGGTCTGCGCGCTAACCACTCGACCGCCGTGCCGCCCCTTATCCTCACAAGGATGTGAACTTTTTTGGTTCTGGAAAAATAATTAGCCCTAAGTCATATTTTCACACACTGTCTGGAAGTATGTTCTGCATTCAAACAAGTGTTCCCATCGGTGTTCCCACCACAGGTCCTAATTGTCCTCCTGTTACTGGTGATGTTTGCTCACATAAACACACCTTATGATAGCCTATACAGTTAGTACATTGCATTGTAGTTAGATTATTGGAGTGCTAACCACTCGACTGCCGTGCCGCCCGGCTGCCTTATTGATTATTTAAATAGTCGATTAATTAATCGATTATGTTTTCAGTTAATTGATGAATTGGATTTAAAAAGAATGCATGAATGGACTTTTTCCCTTGACAAAATCATAGCAAATAGGGCGAGAAATAGGAATTTCTCTGACAACGATATTGAAGGAAGCAAGTATCAACAATTAACTCACAAACACATCTCCAGCAAATCAACAAGTCAATGACACGGACTGCTACATTTGCATTGCCCATAAATAATAAACAGTGACTTGTATAATGTGTTCTTGTTCTTACAAGCATTTTAAAGTCCTTTTGTCATCCATGAGGGATTGTAAATGGGGAACACTGGAAGATGGCCGCTGATATCATTAATTAACAGGCCACTGGTGGTGTTGTTATCAAAGTCATTGGTGAATATATTATCCATGGAGGTGGCACAGTCGTCTGTTATTCTACTTTGTCTAACTAACTTGGTTATTCTACCATCGCATCATCCTCAGAAAGACTGCTGACAGAGCATTCACGACTTAGTCATTGAAAACCAGTACAACAAATGAACATCTGAAGACCTTCAAGCTATATTAATTTTACCCAATTAACTTTGCGTGTGTGTGCGCGCTTGTGCATTTGAACTTCCTACCACGCTCCAGCAGTCTGGCCCTCACAGAAATGGAAGCCTTATTTTGCTCTTAAATCTGAATGGACATGAATCCATGCAGTTCAATGCGGCAGATTTGGTGGGAAAGTGAAAGGGACCTATTATGCTTATTTGGCAACCCTTTGTATTGAGTAACAGGCTACTATAGAGAAGCTACATACAATAACCCGCACGGAAAACTTTTTAGATTTTTCAGAATCTGCACCTATTCCAGCTGTATTTCCTTTCATTTGTGCTTCCTACCAAACCGGTCTGTTTTCATTTATTCCATCCACGGCGCACCTTCGCTGTGATTGGTCACACGCCCAAAGTGTTTCATAACTATGAACCATATAAGGAAGTCCGCGACTCTGTGACATCACAAAGGCGCAGTTTTACCACGCCTTTTGAAACCCAGCGTGGGTTTCTTTCAGGGCTCACTTCCAAATGCGCATATCTGAAATTTTGGCATCGTTTAACACAAGAATACAACATTTTAACTACATTTATAGGTCAGAAAAGTGGAAAAAGCAAAATAGATCCCCTTTAAAAAAAAAATCTGTGAATGGTGACACATTTTACTCAACATAATCAATGCAATTCTGTTTAAGTCATCAGACTAAAGTCTTTCATCATACACAAACTGCCATAGGCAAAATCTTGCGCTCTTTCTTCCTAATCGGCTACACGGGATCATTTGCTTAAGAAAATATTGACTCCTGTTGCACAAAATCCTTGAAATTGCCACACACTGAAGCTATCTTTACTTCAGTAAAATGTATGTGACGTCGTGTGACTTGTTCACATTAACAAGTCACATTTTTTTTTTTGGTAATATGAACGGCCACAAAATTGAAATTTAGCATCATACTCCATAACTTTAATCCAATTGCACATGAATCCAGTGACCCGAGTCTACTGGCCATGTGATAGCCATTCTGCAATAGTCCTGAATGGTAGTCAGCAAAGCTAGGGGCGAGAGATGTATATGACCGTCATCAGCACTAATGGACCGCCATGAAAACGACTGGCTAATAAACGTCTTTATTACTCTACGGTGCCTGAATGACTCATGTGTGTGAGGCAAACATTTTGGCAGGGTCACCTCCAGCATCCTGGTGCCTGGTTCTTGCCTCCTCCGCTGACACATTCTTGGCTCCGGTGCTATTTTTATGCAAATACAGGTTGAAAGCTGGAAAAGATGAAAACCATTTTTTTTCCCTTTTTTGCATTACACGAACACAAATCATTCTCATTTACTCAAGCGGACCTCATCCCTCTCACTGTAGGAACATATTACATTGGTGCATCGCTTCTTGGAACAAACTGCTTCATAAATGTTATTTTCCCCTAAATCAAATAAAGCCTTGCGGGTACTGCAGAGCCCGCTGACGATGAGTAAGCAAGCTAAGAGGGAAATGTCAGCGACTAAAAGATCTCACTGCACACAATCATTGATTTGTCTCAAACCTGAAATTCAAAACCTTTTCGGGATGTTATTTCACAGTATCTCATCATCTTGGAAATATTTTTGATCGTTATCCAAAAAGGACAACAGTACACTACAGAATGAGCAGGATTAACAAAGCAATGTATGACTACAAAACTTTGAACAGAGGTCAGGCATGGGTGAAGGAAGAACATCTTAAATTTTTCATGTGAATTCCGATAAAGATGCAACTCCAAGATATATTTTCAATGGTGACGTACCTCGTTTTCATGTGCTTGGAATATGTTGTTGACCTTCGTGGGCTGTCACATGACATGTACAACCTTCAAGCTTCTTGAACCCGAGCCAAAAATTCTTAAAATAGAGTTGTCGTTATTTGAACATTTTCTCCACTGACTTTCAACGCTGACCTGACTTAGATTAAGACTGGAAGCCAGCCAGACAAACGCTGTTTGTCTTAGTTAGTGAGCCAATGTCAATGGCATTTATGACACCCCCTATGGGTTGTGGTGCTTTGGAAGACAAGCCTACATGTACAGTCGCTACATCGTGGTTCAAACATAGCAGCCTCACTTTATTGCGTTTTTAGCTATTAGCAACAGGTTAGCAGTGTAGAGAGTGGCACGACAGCAGCTCCTGTGTGAATGTTTACTGCGAATGTGCGAATTTGAATGTGTCTGCTTCAAGTGGTTAGCGTGCAGACCTCACAGCTAGGAGACCAGGGTTCAATTCCACCCTCGGCCATCTCTGTGTGGAGTTTGCATGTTCTCCCCGTGCATGCGTGGGTTTTCTCCGGGTACTCCGGTTTCCTCCCACATTCCAAAAACATGCTAGGTTAATTGGCGACTCCAAATTGTCCATAGGTATGAATGTGAGTGTGAATGGTTGTTTGTCTATATGTGCCCTGTGATTGGCTGGCGACCAGTCCAGGGTGTAGACAGCTGGGATAGGCTCCAGCACCCCCTCGACCCTCGTGAGGAAAAGCGGTAGAAAATGAATGAATGAATGGTTAATACAAGCATAAAGGTGACTATAGGGGTGTTACTTCATGTCTACAATGCTCTAATAATAGTAGAAACTGTATATAGAATGTCATCATTTGGGTTTTCTATGCTCTAACAACGGAATATTACATTAATCAAGAAGGAATCCTACATTTTTTAAATTCACTTGCTGTCGGGTTTAACTGCGAGACACGAGGAATGCATCTAAATGTTTAGCAGCCTCACTTTATTGCGTTTTTAGCTATTAGCAACAGGTTAGCAGTGTAGAGAGTGGCACGACAGCAGCTCCTGTGTGAATGTTTACTGCGAATGTGTCTTTGAATGTATCTGCTTCTTAATAAAGTGCAACATGAGTCTCTCCTTAACCACAAATGTCAGCAACATCCACTGATAGCCACCTCAGGAAGTACGCTGTCCATGCTGATGTATGAAGCTTATTTTCTATGATTGGTTAATACAAGCATAAAGGTGACTATAGGGGTGTTACTTCATGTCTACAATGCTCTAATAATAGCAGAAACTCTATATAGTAGGTCATTATTTGGCTTTTCTATGCTCTAACAACGAAATATTACATTAATCAAGAAGGAATCCTACATTGTGGAAATTCACTTGCAATCGTGTTTAACTGCAAGACACGAGGAATGCTTGTAAATGTATATTCTGTATTATAGTTTTATCATCGTTATACAAATGGTCAGTAACTCATGGACAATTTTGCTTTATGGCAACCATGTTTTTCAACCAATCTCACTCAAATTTTATTGACATGCTTTTCCATCCCCTCAAGGTGGGTACCTGATTTCATGGCAATTCTACAAAAAAGTTAGAGTGGGTATTTATGTACGTGCACTGAGCTGTGTGAAATCAATTCCACTTGCGGTTTTTAATTCCAGTGTAACCATGTGGTGTATTAAAAAAAAAATGTTTTCTCTGTTTTGTGTGCAGTGGTTCAGGAGTAGAAAACTTAATTTTCACAAATAAATGCATCCAGCCGTGAATGATAAATGACATTATGATATTATACACCTTCACCATCCAGTACAAGAGATGCATTCAAATTCTACCTTCATAGAGGTTTATAATGATGAATGTGCCTTAATAAGGTTGTCTAAATATGAGGAACATGAGGCGCTCCCTGTGATGCACAGGCAAGCAACAAACACCTTCAGCTTGGAGTGACAGCACGCCTGCTGATTGGTAAGCCTCTGTTGAAATCTTGCTCCATATTTCATTTCATGGTGCATTACCCACCCACCGCCGCCACTTCTGGTACGTGTGTTCATGTCTGCGTCTGAATGAGCAAGCGAGCAAGCATTTGGGATGAATGGGATGGCGGTAAAGGATGTGACAAACAATGGTGCTATATACTATCAGCATTCGAGTGGTGCTGTTTTGTTGCTTGCCGCCAATTAGGGTGAAGCGGCCATCACACAACAAAGCCAGGACTGGAGCAGATGCCATCACACTTAACGGAACAAAACAACTTGACCTTGTCCTTTGAGATAAACACTAGCCAAATGGCTGGAAAGTTCATTTTTAAATGCTCTTTTCAAAAATGACATAAACAACAGATGCAAGGCTTGAATTGGATGATATTGTTTCCTCGAAATGAAGAGCGTAACACGAGGGCCCTTCAGTGTTGTAATTTTATTTCATGCCTGATTAGCCAGACTTGAAGTCACTGGAGAGCAATCAGAGAGTTCTGCATCGGTCTTCTTGATCCAAGAACTCCAGCAGAAAGAGAGCGGACTGGCCCGAGTCTGGAGGGCCTGTTGAGGAGGAGGATATTAATAGGACTACATTCACACTGCAGGTCAATTCAGATTTTTTTTTTTTTTTCAGATCACTGCATCGCTATAACTTCTGAATCACAAACCAGCATTTTCCTGGTCGGACTTACTAAAAGCACTTTGGAAACCACACTTCCAATATTGTGACACTTGAATAAGACCTTTCGACCTGTTTGCTGCACATTCATAAATCTCTAGTATAAAGTTGCTAATATCGCTGAAGTGGGTGTCAACTCACCACCAAGGGGCCTCCAGCACTTTGGACCAGCTCATAAGTGCACAATATTTGATGGGTCTTTGACAGGTCTTTGATGGAGACATGGAGGAAGAACATGATATGAATATTCATTCATTCTTTTTCTACCACTTTTTACCATTTTCTACCGCCTATCCCAGCTGTCTTCGGGCGAGAGCCGGGGTACACCCTGGACTGGTCGCCAGCCAATCACAGGGCACATATAGACAAACAACCATTCACACTCACATTCATACCTATGGACAATTTGGAGTGGCCAATTAACCTAGCATGTTTTTGGAATGTGGGAGGAAACTCCACACAGAGAAGGCCGAGGGTGGAATTGAACCCTGGTCTCTCAGCTGTGAGGTCTGTGCGCTAACCACTAGACCACCGTGTTGCCCATGATATGAATATATAGCAGGAAAAAGAACATAAATGAGACTGAGGAAATGGATGGCTGGATGGATAGATGGACAGCAGCAGGAGGAGGATGGAGGAGTGGGATGCTACCCACTCAAGAGCAAAGAGCACCTTGACAGCTTTCTTGACAACAGTTTTTTTTTATTGTATTTTCACTTTCCTCCTCCTCCTCCTCCTCCCTTGGTGCTCTGCATTCTCCATCTCAAAGCATCCGAGCAGACGGACGCGCTGTCATGAAGTTACCATTGTTTTGTTGGCACATTGCAGTGAATGTGTGCTTTGATGTCTTCATCACATTAGCGGCCTCGTCCGTGTTGTGTGTTAAAAGTTAGCCCACCTCTGTGTCTGTGCTGTGTAAGACACAAGGACAAAAAACAAGAGGTAGTAATCATTACCATTGCCATGAACAGCACGTGAACGCAGCTATAATCCACCTTAATAGCTCAGGGCATGATGCTCCACATCACCACCGAGACAAAAAGCCCACAGCATGTGTTTGTGTCTCATCGCTATCAATACTTACATATAAGGAGCTCTTTTTTTTTTATAATGAAGACACACAAGCGCACACACACATCGTTGCCACTCATCCAAGGATGTGTTGTCGCGCAGAAGGTTGTGTAATTTGAAGGTTGTGCGTCATCCTTGTGTGGCTGTGACATCTTCGAGCGCCCACTGTATTCATAGACGTCTTGTTTTGGGGCCCATCGCCTCCTCGCTGAATAATTCTTATTCATCACAGGTTGAAAAGATGGTTTAAATATATCATTAGGGTGGAAAAAAAAGCCGAAGTTGTTATGTGAATGCTTAAATTCATCTTTTAGGAAGTCTTGTAGCTATAGGAAACAGCATGCATTCCAGGTTTGCTGCGCCTTGGCAGATGTACATAAGCCCTTTAAAATGATGCATGATTAGCATGGTGTCATTACATTAAATCCTATTTACATAAGCTGAGTCATGTACTCCTCCTTTTTTATACGCACACAATTTGAACGTTTCCAGCGCTGCAAATAGATCTGCATTCATTCATTCATTCATTTTCTACCGCTTTTCTTCATGAGGGTCGCGGGGGTGCTGGAGCCTATCCCAGCTGTCTTTGGGCGAGAGGCGGGGTACACCCTGGACTGGTCGCCAGCCAATCACAGGGCACATATAGACAAACAACCATTCACACTCACATTCATACCTATGGATAATTTGTTGTCGTCAAAGTGTAAAAGCGAAGCCAAAAGCATTAAGGTTATTGATTAGGGAAAAGTGAAGTCGAAAATGTGTTGAAGCCTCCCAGCATGCACATTTCAATTTGTAAAAAGTTTGGACACCCCTGACAAACAACCATTCACACTCACATTCATACCTATGGATAATTTGTCCTAGCATGTTTTTGGAATGTGGGAGGAAACCGGAGTACCCGAAGAAAAGCCACTCATGCACAGGGAGAACATGCAAACTCCACACAGATACCCAAGGAGGGAATCGAACCCACATCTCCTAGCTGTGTGGCCTGCACGCTACCCACCCCGCCAAAGTCAATCACACGATAAATGAAAATGAACTTTCCTGTTTTCCTTGACACTCGTGGGTTTTTTGGTTGTATTTGGTTTCAGCAACCTGGTTCGTTTGTTCCATAAAACAATGATATGAACAGAGTGAGCCCTCTTTGGGCTCATAGTCTCTTGGTGGGTGGAGGCAGGGCCGCTAGCATACACACAGAGTAACATTCATTCATTCATTCATTTTCTACCGCTTTTTCCTCACGAGGGTCGTGGGGGTGCTGGAGCCTATCCCAGCTGTTTTTGGGCGAGAGGCGGGGTACACCCTGGACTGGTCGCCAGCCAATCACAGGGCAGATATAGACAAACAACCATTTACACTCACATTCATACCTATGGACAATTTGGAGTGGCTAATTAACCTAGCATGTTTTTGGAATGTGGGAGGAAACCGGAGTACCCGGAGAAAACCCACGCATGCACGGGGAGAACATGCAAACTCCACACAGAGATGGCCGAGGGTGGATCTGCAGCAACTTTTACACAAGTTGGCCACATGATCATGCCAAACCTCCAGTGAGTTTCCCACCTGTGTTTGAATTCCAGACTGGTTGCAAATAGCAATGCAGCCAGCTTGGATATGTTAGATGCTTGCTTTGGCTTTGCGAATGTCAATATGCAAGCTACAGTACAGCTCTGGAATGTGCTGTAATTTAACATTTGCATTTTTTGTACACACCGTTTCATTTATAATCAATATAAAGTACAAGAACAAGGAATAAATTGATGTTTTTGCTAGACGGCTCCTTCTAGTAGTGCGGAGTGTATTATAAAAGCATACATGTGCAGAAGCTTTAAAGCCTTCACCTACTGACTGCTAACACAACCTGGTAGGTATCCTGGTTGGTAAAAGTAGGTGATGCTAGGTAACCATGGTAACAATAGTGAGCCTGTTCTCATTGGTACAATCCTGTGTAGCATCTAAATTATTTTCTTTTTTTTTAGGACTAAAAAGACCAAATGAGTTTGCTGAACACGTCCAATAAACACTCAGAAGAATAGTAGCCAAGCGAACAATGAGTCAAGGTGAAATCCCTATTTCTATCCTTTTATTTCACAGCACTCAAAATGACCATTGTTGTCTGCTTGTTGACACACCGGCCAGTCTTTAATGGTATTTTTGACAGCGGCACAAAAGCGAAGGGCACACACAAAAAGCAGACTGGAGTGTGTCGTCATACGTACTCACAGAAAAGCTGCTTGTACTGTATGTGAAAACCTTGAATTCAACCAAGCAGGCATTTTTTTCTTTTTGTGGAAGAAGCTAAACAGGCTGTGACAGCACGAAATGTTTATATCGGGTTTACACATCCTAGTACATAAACTTACACCATCTTCTGTTTCTCATTGTATCATGTACTTTCTCTCATGTTTTTTATTACTAAGTAGCTACTTTTATTTTATTTTATTTTATTTTATTTTATTTTATTTTATTTTATTTTATTTTATTTTATTTTATTTTATTTTATTTTATTTTATTCATTTTCTACCGCTTTTCCTCATCACGAGGGTCGCGGGGGGTGCTGGAGCCTATCCCAGTTGTCTTCGGGCGAGAGGTGGGGTACTGGTCGCCAGCCAATCACAGGGCACATATAGACAAACAACCATTCACACTCACATTCATACCTATGGACAATTTGGAGTAGCCAATTAACCTAGCATGTTTTTGGAATGTGGGAGGAAACCAGAGTACCCGGAGAAAACCCACGCATGCACGGGGAGAACATGCAAACAGAGATGGCCGAGGGTGGAATTGAACCCAGGTCTCCTAGCTGTGAGGTCTGCGCGCTAACCACTAGACCACTGTACCGCCCTTTTATTTTATTTTATTTTATTTTATTTTATTTTATTTTATTTTATTTTATTTTATTTTATTTTATTTTATTTTATTTTATTTTATTAGAATATGTCAAAGACTTTAGATTTGGGTTTGTTGTAGCACTGAGACTCACAACTGATGTGACTCTGGTACATCACATACTATAGGAGTGTCCTGATAAAAACTTTTTCACTTCCAATACAATTCCAATTTTGCAGCCTTGAACATCAGCTAATATGTATAAGACTAGGGCTGCTCCGATCAAGATCGGTATCGGCCGATATCAATGAAAAACAACAGTATCAACATCGGCTGATACTTGCTTTAAAACGACAATCCCCTCCGCCGATCAGCTCCGCCTCCACTGCAGCATTCAGAACAAACATGTCTGCCGTGTGTGGGACTTAGCTTTAGATTAGTGGGACATTTGGGGCCGAAAACTTGGCAAGTTGTGGTGAGTTTGAGGCTGGTGATCATCCGTCAGGCAGCGGCTATATAATCCCGGTCCCAAACTGCTGTACTTGCAAGCGTGGGCATGAGTACCACCTGAGTACTTATTTGGGAGCATGCAGACACTACGTTTTGGGAAAATCCTCATGATGTTTTGTGTGATGCTGATTCAAATGCCAGGGGAGGCTGGTTGTATGACTGACACCACGGGAAACTCGTGCGCGGTGTGTTTTACACTTAGCTTGTCTTTGGATAAATTGGATTTTTTTGACATGAAGTTGTAGGCCATCCACATGAGCAGTGCGGTGCAGTTTGGTGATGAGGAACGTAGTTCCGGATAGTTGCTGGGGCCACTTAAGAGTCTGGCTTCTCAAAACAATATGCGTTCAAAAGAGTAATTAAAGGTAAACACCTTTAATTTGCAGCTACTGACCTGTTCATTAGCTAATCGTACCAGCGACTGGTTAACTGCTCTTAGATATCGGTACATAATTACAGGCCTCATCATTTCATTGTTGCTAACGTTGCTAACATGTTCTAATGTTTACATAGTAATCCATTAGTTTACCCATTACTGGAAAACTGTAATGGTGTTAGTGACGTTGTCGCTATTGCTGCTACTCCCGACACTTCACATCATCTCTCGCACATAAGCTAACATCGTTCTCTCTCAAGTCTCGTCATTTCTCCCGTGTCACTTCACACCATCAGTTCCATCACACCTTTCATACGCCGTCGCACGCCGACATGTTTCTCATGTCATGACTTTTACATGACACCTCGCATAATCACTTTCATATGATGTTTTTCATGTCATCTCACATCACTAGCAGGTGTGCTCATCAACGTTAACGCTACGTGTCATCTCGTTTCTTTTATTCTCATGTGATATGCAGTATCATTGACATATTTTTCATCATAATTTCCCTCTTCATACAGTAAAATGTCACATTTTCGAGTGGCCTTTTATTGAGGCTCGGGGTATCATGACACGACATGACACATGTGATTGGGTCTATGAAAATAAGACGAGACAAGATTTTTTTTTTAAAATATGTATGCCAATACATTGCAATCTACTAATTTAATTCCTACTATGTTACTCTGTGGGTCGAGTGGTTAGCGCGCAGACCTCACAGCTAGGGGACCAGGGTTCAATTCCACCCTCGGCCATCTCTGTGTGGAGTTTGCATGTTCTCCCCGTGCATGCGTGGGTTTTCTCCGGGTACTCCGGTTTCCTCCCACATTCCAAAAACATGCTAGGTTAATTGGCGACTCCAAATTGTCCATAGGTATTAATGTGAGTGTGAATGGTTGTTTGTCTATATGTGCCCTGTGATTGGCTGGCGACCAGTCCAGTGTGTACCCCGCCTCTCGCCCAAAGACAGCTGGGATAGGCTCCAGCACCCCCGCGACCCTCGTGAGGAAAAAGCGGTAGAAAATGAATGAATGAATGAATGATTTTGGAGGGGTGGGTAGCGTGCAGGCCACACAGCTAGGAGACATGGGTTTGATTCCCTCCTTGGGCATCTCTGTGTGGAGTTTGCATGTTCTCCCTATGCATGAGTGGCTTTTCTCCGGGCACTCCGGTTTCCTCCCACATTCCAAAAACATGCTAGGTTAATTAGCGACTCCAAATTGTCCATAGGTATGAATGTGAGTGTGAATGGTTGTTTGTCTATATGTGCCCTGTGATTGGCTGGCGACCAGTCCAGGGTGTACCCTGGAGTAGGCTCCAGCATACCTTCGACCTTTGTGAGGATAACAGGTATAGAAAAAGAAGGGATGGATGGCGTGATTGATTTATTTAGTTATTATCACCTCAAGCGTAGTGCCCACAAGTTGTTTTTTTTCCTGAAAAAAAAATCACAGTCTTTCTTTTGGTGTGACCTCATAATTTCCTCATCTCGCCTGACATATTGTCACATAAGGACTTTCACACCATCTTCTTTCTCATTGTTTTGTCAAACCATCCGACACGTTAATCCTTCAGTCAACCTCATGACATCATGTCTTTTCAAGTCACCTCACATTGTCACTCATTTAATGTTTCTCACACCATCAGTTTCACATTAACACAACACATCACCTCACATCGTCTTTTCCATGTCACCTAAATAATCACTTGGAACTCGTCTTTTCCGATGGCGTGAGTTCATGCTTGACTCATAACATCTGACACTTCCAATAGTCAAATCTGTCATCTGCTTCCTGTTATTGAATATATGAATAATAATAAATGAAGCATCTCTCGCTTTCACCATATGGACTTTGTATATAGGTGTAAATATAGTCCCAGCACAAAGGGTTGTCATAGATGAAATACAACATTTAAAAGTAGGCTTGAAGCTGTTATCACACACACACACACACACACATAAAATCCTGCCAGTGGTGGCCGTGTAATGGCACTCCATCTGTGCAGTCCATTAGGTGGCCGGGTGGCTTAGTGCTGATGAAAACGACTCCTTTGACAGAACACAGTCCACCATCACGTGGTCGGTGTTTACTACGAGGCCCATTCAACACAATGTTGCCCTAAAGTGAGCCAACAAGGTAGCAATAATTATACAATAGCGGCGCACAAATAGGTTTGACTGTTTTTGATTGATATGTGTTTCGCTTCTACTCTAAATGGATGGAAAATAAATGAAAAAAATGTGTCCCTGCAGGCAAATGGATGATCCTGAGCCGCCACTCCGGAGGTGTGGAGTGACACATGAAGGAGCACGGCAGAAAAAGCGAGGTGACGTTGGGAGGTCTACTCTCTAACAGCGGACACATCGATCCCAAGGTGAGAAGTGATCCAATCAAGCCCACAATGTTAGTGTTAGAAAATAGTGACATTCATAACAATAATACCATAACAACAACAATAACAATATCATTAATAAGCCAACCAGTTTAGTTTTATGGCTCATTTCATGCACAAAGGCAATTCAATGTGCTTTACATGAATAAAAGAAAGACCCACAGCAAAATGTAATATAGTGAGCGTGAAGCCATATTAAAAGACAACAGTATAATAAACACAAACAATTAAGATGATTAAAAGAAGTGCAAAGCAATAAGACTTGAGTACAATGAGAATTGGGTATACATGTTAAATCAAATGAAAGGAAAAATGTTTTTAATTTGGATGTGGGGATCCATTGGCAGTTTAGTCTATTTTTTGGAGCGTCCTCTTGGTATATTGTGTCACATATTTGCTGTCTTCTTTGCAGGGAAAGACAGAAAACAGGAGTTAGTATTCGGTCACTGGCCAGAAGTGACAGTCTAGTGTGTTTACTGATATCAAACATGAACCCTTGACCCATAAGCTCCAAACCACACACACACACACACACACACAGCTCAATTTGAAGTTTAGTAGGAGCAAAATCCCTCCATCCCATTTTCTCCTCACGGCGTTATCTCACAGAGCAGCTATGATTTAAGCAAACAAAAAAAAATGTCCAGTGGTGCTCTGGAAGCAAACACACGCCAATGTCTTTTCTAATGTAAACAACTGATGGACAGTGATCAAGAACAAGGCCAAAAAATAAACGTTTTTGTCTTTCACATCATATTCCTTATGGCATCATCATTTATTTCTCATGACCAGAGGTGAGGGTATGAATGTCGAACGACTGCTAAGTTGAGAGCTTTGCCTTTCGACTCACAACATGGACCCATTACTTAAACTACTGCACTTGGGGTAGGATCTCATCCCCAACCTGGAGGTGGCACTCCACCTTTTTGCGGGTGAGAACCATGGACTCATAAGCTTTTAGGAGTGCCCGAAACGAAAAGATCGCAGGGACAAGCACCCGAAATGAGTTTTCCTTGTTGGGTGGCTGGGTTCTCCCTTGGAGATAAGGTGAGAGGAGCTGGCTGTCATCAGGTACAAACTCAGAAGAGTTTGGATTGAGGAGCCAGATGAGGTGACTCTGGTCAGAAAGTCTCCCGGATGCTTCCCTGACGGGGGAGAGGAGGGGGCTTTGGAGAAGCTACTTTGGTACTAAGATACTTTGGTGAGACTATGTCTCTCAACTGGACTGGGAACGCATCAGGATCCATTGGGAGGAGTTGGATGACGTAGCTCAGGGAGAGGGAAGTCTGGGTTTTTCTGCTTAGTCTGTTGCACCGGCGACCTAAACTCAGATAAGTGGAAGAAGATGGATGGATGGATGGATGGAACTTTTTTCATGACATTTCTTTTGCATGATCCTTCCCATGGCCTCATCACTTCATCATCATTCTCTCCTGTCATTCCACAATCATTCCTCATGCATCCCTCATGGCATTATCCGACTCAAGTTGTTACTTCCGTATCCTGTTTTTGTTTGTTATTAATACCATTAACTTTGTAATGGGGCGGCATGGCGGTCTAGTGGTTAGCGCGCAGACCTCACAGCTAGGAGACCAGGGTTCAATTCCACCCTCGGGCATCTCTGTGTGGAGTTTGCATGTTCTCCTCGTGCATGCGTGGGTTTTCTCCGGGTACTCCGGTTTCCTCCCACATTCCAAAAACATGCTAGGTTAATTGGCGACTCCAAATTGTCCATAGGTATGAATGTGAGTGTGAATGGTTGTTTGTCTATATGTGCCCTGTGATTGGCTGGCGACCAGTCCAGGGTGTACACACGCCTCTCACCCGAAGACAGCTGGGATAGGCTCCAGCACCCCCGCGACCCTCGTGAGGAAAAAGCGGTAGAAAATGAATGAATGAATGAACTTTGTAATGTCATGTGACCACTTTCATGTCATGTTTCTCATGTCCAGTCACATCGTCAGTTTCATATTCTGACCTTCTGACCTATTCTAACTTTCTCATGTCATCTGACATTATTGTCTTTTCCACATCTTTCTCATGTGCATCATCGCTGGCACGTCTTGTCACAGCCTATTGACGTCTTCCTCAGTCCTTTTTCACACACAGTATGATTTAGTTGAAATACATAGTTTTCTAAATTGTAACAGGCCCAAAACAAATCTACAGTGTGTGTTCTCTTCCTCATGTTATGATCGACTATCGACCCAAGAAGAACTCCCCGCCCCCCTTGGCTGGAGCCCCCGCATTCTTCACGCCAGCTTTTTAATCTGCGACTTGCCACACAGAGACTCTCGCTTCAACCTCAAACATCCACGCATACACTAAAGGGCGTCTCGCTGCTTTTCACAGCCTCTCGCTCTTTCAGAACACCTTTTTCCAGTCAGAGACATATGTGCAAACACAAGCTCTTGCAAGTCGCACTACAGAGAGCTTCCTTCACAAGGTTACGTGGGCGGGTTTAAAGCACCACATGAGATGTATTTGAGCTTTTGAGATGTTTTTTTTTTAAGCTAGACAAAAAAAATGATTCCCAACCTTTTTGAGCCCATAGACCAGCTTGTTTCAGTCAAACCTTTGTCAGACCTCTTAGTAATGCTAATGCACTCCCATCATTTACCAACAAAGAAAACATTCATTCATTCATTTTCTACCGCTTGTCCTCACGAGTGTCGCTATCCCAGCTGTCTTCGGGCGAGAGGCGGGTTACACCCTGGACTGGTCGCCAGCCAATCACAGGGCACATATAGACAAACAACCATTCACACTCACATTCATACCTATGGACAATTTGGAGTCGCCAATTAACCTAGCATGTTTTTGGAATGTGGGAGGAAACCGGAATACCCGGAGAAAAGCCACACATGCACAGGGAGAACATGCAAACTCCACACAGAGATGCCCAAGGAGGGAATCGAACCCTGTGTGCAAACTCCACACAGAGGTGCCCGATGGTGGAATTGAAATCGGGTCTCCTAGCTGTGTGGCCTGCATGCTAACCACTCTTCCGCAGTGCAGCCACAAATAAATAATGACGAACAAAAAAACAAAAATATCAAATGAAAACACTGGACAAAATGACTCACCATTGGTCTCGCTCTGTTTTTTTTTTCGGTTTTGGGAACACCGAAAAGTCAGTTTTCCGCAATGAATTCTTTGGGAGTGACCAACAATGCCATTCAATTCAAATGTTCCACGCCATTGTAAAAAAATTCTGTATTGTCCACTTTAAATTCATAACAAACTTTGTCCTGCACATAACAATGAAGGGTTTTGGTACATTAGCATGGCAGAAAGTGACGAGAAAGCCCATCTGGCAAACATTCGGCCAGAATCTGGTCCACGTCATCACTTTTATGGAGCTTGCAGTGACTGCTCCCAGACACTCGATGGTTCCTTTCCCAGTCTACAACAAGAGATGGTACGCAACTGTACACTAATGGATGTTACTTTTAGAGCAGTTTTCAGCCATAAAAATGGCCACAAGGTGGCAGAAATGCTCTGCATGGATCTTAGTATTTACACACTCAACAGGGAGGAGGAAGTGGAAGAGTATGGAGGAGTAACGTAGGGAAATTGTAACACACTCAGTTTAGTTCCAAATGTGAATATTGTAAATATTTCATGTTGTATTATTAGCAAATAAATGGATATTTTTGATGTAAAACAACCTTTTTTTGGTGTTTACGTTGTGGTGTTTGTGCCTGCTTGAAATGTAGCTGGGTTTTTTTCCCCTTTTCTTGTTGGGAGCTGGTATTTTCCTGAACCTACCTATGTTTTACTTCTGATTACTAAAAAAAAGGTAGAACAAACCTGTTTTTTCTGAAGAAAGACAGGAGTCTAATCTTTCTTCCATGTTTATATAGCCATAGAACACAATATTTTGTGTGTCTAAAAAAATTTGTAAAAAATCCTCTAAACTGAAAGGGTGCCTTTTGAAATGCCTGGTATTGAATGAGTTAAGAACTTGAATCCCTTCCCTCCTTCATGTCCTGCTATACAGGCGACAGGAAGGAAGAAGCATGCTAGGGTAATTAGGCATACTAGGGAATTTCATAACACAGGTTCTCTTCATGAGTCAAACTTATGAAATGTTTCCTTTGATATTTCTGTTCTCCTTTGCATCATCTAGTTTTACTTTATACCTCCAACCAGATGTTGGGCGTGTTCTCCAGGTGGAATGTTCAATTGCAGGATTATTCTGCAGGGATAATCCTCATTGTGTCGTAATTCACGCCGGTGTGGTCCATCCAGATGGCACTGGAGGTGTTGCTTCTGGTCGATGGAGCGTTCAGGTTTAGTGTCGTCCTCCCAGAAAAGTTGCAGAGGAGGGAACGGAATAAATCACTGAGCCATCTGCGCAGTGAGGTTAAACAGCGAGGACAGTAGGTACTCTTGCAGCATCAACACTGCTGACTCATTCGGCAATTTATATTGCCATTTAGGTTTTCAGACTCTTAAGTCGCTAAGCTTAGGAGAGGCTGGATCGATGCATGGATGGTGTGAGGGAAAGATCAGCACACAGATTAGGCGGCAGGCAGCAAAGCTTAAATTAGAAAAGATTGGGTAAATAATGGATGATTAATGATGTTAAAGATGAACAAAGTGTGACAAAAAAAGAGCCCCAATTACAATCTTTAACACTCTTTTATCAATTCCTTCCCCAGCTCAGCCTGAGACCTCAACAAGGTCAAAATCCAATCTCCATCAATATGACTCATCCAGTTCCAAGATCTAGACAAGAGAGACTGTCGTTCTGTTTTAATTCCAGAAGTGGATGTGACTAGGACACACCAGGAAGTGTCCTGGACGTCCCTTCCCTTCGCTTCCCTTTCTGAAGCCCAATGTTTCTTTGTTTAAGGATCTTTTGTAGAAAAATCCCTTCCCAAATCCTCAAGTAAGTCTCCCTCAATGCCGAGTGAGCCCTGCCCTCTAAAACCTCCAACAGGTTAAGGCTCTCTCCCTCGGGATGGGCAGCCCAGCTAGGGCTCCTCTTGGTGGATTTGGCACCACCACCACCTCCCTGGAGGTCACCGGATGGACATCTTGGCCGGGGAACAGCTCCCTGGAGCTCAACCAGAGTCTGGCCATGGCGACGGGACTTGGCGCCGTTGGTGCGGCAGCCATGAGCGCGGGTGTGGACAACCTGACTCAGGAAAACGTCACCAGCTTGCCCATGAAGGAGAAGAATTGGCCTGCCCTGCTCATCCTGGTCATCATTGCATTGACCGTCGGTGGAAACATCCTGGTCATTTTGGCTGTGTCGCTGGAGAAGAAGCTCCAAAATGCCACCAATTTCTTCCTGAGGTCTTTGGCAGTGGCGGACATGCTGGTAGGCATCCTGGTCATGCCCATCTCCCTCATCAACATCCTGTATGGTGAGTCTCCCAACACTTTCTGTTGCAGCAAAATGTTGTCTAGTTCTGTTTATATTTGAATGTGGCTGTCCGAAATCATGGAATGTTCATTAATATTACTCATGCAGTTTCTCCTCCTGATATCTACCACCAACTGCTCACCGGCTGTCTCCAAACGTGCAAGGCCTCCAAAGTAGTAAACTTGCTAAAATCATTCAGTGACTCCCTTGAATATTTTTTGCAAGTGGAAATCCAAATGAAAACACATTTGTTGTTCCTCGGTTATCACAGTTAATTGCCTCCAGATCAAGCTGATAAGTGAATTTTTGTTAAGTAGTATTCAATATTAACACACACAATATTTTCATAGTTATATAATAGAAGACATGTTTTGGACTTTAAAATACAGTTCATTATTAGAGCACTGGAGATATTACTATTACAACACATTGCGTGTCAACAAATGTGCAGACTGCAGGATAAATGCAAGCACATTCATAAGAGATGGCCATGGCATATAGAAAGCTACTAAGCTAACTAGTTAGTCTCCATTTTATTTGTTCTAAACTCAAAAGTGAAGAAGAACAGAGTGAGGAAAAAGGGCAAAGTAAGAAACCCAAAAAAAATACCACTTCCACACTGAATGGGAGAGCTTATTTGTCGGCCATGCCGTGGCTGAGTGTGAATGTAATGTAATCAATGTAGAATTTCTAAGTAGTATTCAATATTAACACACACAATATTTTCATAGTTACATATATAATAGAAAACATGTTTTGGACTTTAAAATACAGTTCATTATTAGAGCACTGGAGATATTACTATTACAACACATTGCGTGTCAACAAATGTGCAGGCTGCAGGATATATGCAAGCACATACATAAGAGATGGCCATGGCATATAGAAAGCTACTAAGCTAACTAGTTAGTCTCCATTTTATTTGTTCCAAACTCGAAAGTGAAGAACAGAGTGAGAAAAGGGTGCAAAGTAAGAAACCAAAAAAATACCACTTCCGCACTGAATGGGAGAGCTTATTTGTCGTCCATGCCGTGGCTGAGTGTGAATGTAATGTAATCAATGTAGAATTTCTAATGCAAATAACCAGAATACTACATATAACTCTTCCAATATGACTAATAATAGATTATAGTAAACCACAAAACAGCAATCATTTATTAATGATTTTGTTTTTGAAAAAACACAATGTAGCGATGGACGACTGTTTATTTGTATTCTTGACGATCATGCAGTGTACCTCATATGGTCTGTCCTTAAAAATCCAACATGCTCCGGGAAAGTATAAAGTTAGGGCTTTGTGTCACAGGTGTATTGTTGAATGTTTCTCATTGGAGTTCATTCTTGCACTACATATGTTGTGTGTAACACTGCTGTCACATCTTCCCAGATTAAATCCAAAAAATATAATCCCTAGGTGAGTTTATTACAGTTTATTGTAACAATATAGAGCAGCTAAGAATGTATTCAATTCTATTGTAGAACATTCTGGATGGCTTCTTTTCTGTTTAAACTCAAAATGACAGAACATGCTTCTTTTCCACCCACAACACAGATCGGATTTGGCGCATTAGAATGGCAGGAAGTGACATATTTTCATCATTTCATTTTTATTTGGCTCATAATGACTGCTTCGAGACACAAGACGGCACTTTTTCTAGCCCGTACCCAAAGCACTACCTACGACATTTATGTTTATGAACATCTCTTTGCCCCTTCATGTCCTTACATACTAATTGGATGCTGTCACAAGCGCGCACGTACCAAAGCTGGGTTCTTTGGGCTGTTTCCGTCGAACTGTAAGGCCATTGTACCATAGACCGGAAGAAAGTTATCAATGCTGTGTGAAGCAGCGCGGAGATCCTGCAGAGAGATCATGTTGTACACAGGGGACAAGCAAAGTCCATTTTCACTCACCCGATAAAAATGCATAGAAAATAACTTTTTTTTTCTATCTTGTCTTTTGCTGAGACTTCTTGTCTAATGCGACGGGGCTTTTATCCTGACAGGACAACAAATTTGTAGAATAAATGTCAAGTCGAGGCCCTCACTAAATGATTTGTCATTCAATTTCTGCATCTGGCAGTCGCTCTGACAGGCCGCCGTCTCTCGGGGGGGGGGAAACATTTATGATGAACTCGTTTTGGGCAGGGAAGAATGGCGGCACTGGCAGAGCGTACTTTGTGATGTTTTAGCCTTGTGGATTTGCTTTGCAGGGGAGTTTGGGAAGGTGCTTAGCTTGCCATCTATGTTCTAGTTCTGAAAGCCATTCTAAACAAACATGGCGGCAAGCCAGAACCACTTCTTCACTGTTGTTTGATGATGAACATGAAGGTTGATTAGATGCACTTTGGGCTCTCGTTAAGCCTTCATTCTCACCTGCCGTGCTCCGCTCTGCCATCCCTGTCACAACTATCTCGCCGCCATGCCTCTAACTCCGACTCTTTCCTCAGCCCGTCGCCTCCAATGAATGTGAGGCAGCGCCAGACATCGTAGTCGTCCCAGTAGGCCTCGCCGTTACTGTTACTATTAAAGTCGTCATCCTTTCTGTCTTCCCAGACTATGCCTGGCCCCTACCCAGCACCCTGTGTCCTATCTGGATCTACCTGGACGTACTCTTCTCCACCGCCTCCATCATGCACCTGTGCGCCATCTCCCTGGACCGCTATGTGGCTATCCGTAACCCAATCGAGCACAGCCGCTTCAACTCCAGGACCAAAGCCATGATGAAGATCGCCGCTGTGTGGACCATATCCATAGGTCAGCACTTTACCTTTACCTTTACTTTCACTCAGCCTGTTCATTATGCAATAACTGCTTTTAAACCTTATCACTAAAATTAGCCTGCTGATTAAATCATTTTGAATTACATTTTCCCTGCATGATTTAAACTGTTGGAAAATCTGTGATTTCAGTATTTTGTATATTATTATATACAATCAGTATTTTTTTCTGTTTAATTAATGAGCGTTCGCATGTGTTTTATGGGTTCTCTATAATTATGAATTTTAATTGCAGTACTTTTACTTCTTGTTTCTTATTTCCTTTGCAGCCAATTCAGGCAGCGCACTGGGCAGACCTGGAATAATTGTTTCTTAACCCTTATCACTAAAATTAGCCTGATTAAAGAAGTGAAAGCGCACCTTAGATTGCACCAAGCCCCCTCAGGTGACTTTTTCCACTCTGAGGCATCAATTCTACACTAACAAGACCTCACGTGTTTTCTAGAAGCACACAAACAGCCCTAACTGCACTTTTAATGGCCGCACGGTGCTGAAAAAAACGACAAACCTGACAAAATACTGATGGAAGCTGCTATTAAGAGAGTGAACAGGAGCACCTCATTGTCTCATTAAAGGGTTGGTGGGTGGGGAAGCCTGGGTGAAGAATGACTTCTTCTGCATGTGTGTGTGTGTGTGTGTGTGTGTGTGTGTGCAACATAGAAAACGAAGCACCGCCCTATGAAGAAAGTTTAGAGGGGGATGACTTTTAAAACTTCTCCCCTCCATCCTCCATGCAACTTCTTTGGACCGCCGCCCTTTAAAACCCAGGAGGGTTTTTTTTTGTAGCGAGAACACCTTTAGAACTGTCTAAAAGACAGTGGAAGCTTGGGAGTATTTGGTTTCATTTGCTGTGAATTTGTCATGGAAATACAATTAAACAGCCATAACCAGCAGTAAGATTTTATAATAGTTAATTGTCTTTAAACCACCACCAAGCGGTGCAAAGGCCCTATAAACAAACAACCATTCACACTCACATTCATACCTATGGACAATTTGGAGTCACCAATTAACCTAGCATGTTTTTGGAATGTGGGAGGAAACCAGAGAACATCTAAATTCCACACAGAGATGCCCAAGTGGGGAATCGTGTGGTTTGCGCTAAATGTGGTGGAGGCATCACTCATGAAAGGATCCACAAAAAAGTTTAAGGAACCCATATTCAACAACAAACAGGAAGTTGGCCATTTTGGGCAAAAAAACGAGGATTGTATTTTGACAAACCTGTCCTCGGGGATTTGAGGAAATGAGACCACATCAAATCACAGATACTAAGACGTATTGTTGATTATATTTTGTGAATCATTTTAATGTATGCCATAGTACATGGGCGGAGCCTTGGAGCATAAGGTCAGACTTTTACAATAATAGGTGTGTATGAGGGCGGCACGGCGGTCGTGTGGTTAGCGCGCAGACATCACAGCTAGGAGACCAGGGTTCAATTCCACCCTCGGCCATCTCTGTGTGGAGTTTGCATGTTCTCCTCTGTGCATGCGTGGGTTTTCTCCGGGTACTCCGGTTTCCTCCCACATTCCAAAAACATGCTCGGTTAATTGGCGACTCCAAATTGTCCATAGGTATGAATGTGAGTGTGAATGGTTGTTTGTCTATATGTGCCCTGTGATTGGCTGGCGACCAGTCCAGGGTGTACCACGACTCTCGCCCAAAGACAGCTGGGATAGGCTCCAGCACCCCCGCGACCCTTGTGAGGAAAAAGCGGTAGAAAATGAATGAATGAATGAGGTGTGTATGAGGTACATATATGACACCCTGAAGACACCCATATGTTACTTCCTCAACTAGTAATAGTGCCTACATGGTCCAGTTATCCCACATTTTGATGGTACAATGGGCCCATTCAACACTTCTTGCAGCTTTCCTTTTTTTTGTTACTTGGTGTGTTCAAAATGTCTGTAATGTAATCCTCAATGTTTTATAATCATTAGACACATGGTTAACAACCTACGGCCAATTAGGTCTTATGTCAGTAAGATGTTTTGCTTGATGGCGGCCATGTTTTTTAAACAGTCTAGCTCAAACATTACACACACACGTGCTTGTCAGTTCCCTCAGGGTTTGGGATGGGTACCACAACTTGGTGTCGTTATGGCACTGCTGTACCTTGAAAAACAAAGTACCTAGTATCTAGATTCAGCCATCAAAGCAATAATGTCCAATTAACATGGCTGTCGCTCTTTACACCAACACACAACACTTCCTCATTATCCACCAATCAGGGTCACGGCAGGGTGCATTCTGCAACACTGAATTTATAAACATTAACATTACAACACAAGCATGTTGTTACACTCGCCACATTTTGCTCAATTAATACATGACTCTTGTGTGTAGAATTAACTTAACCATTGTCAGAAATTCCAATTCAGGCCGATTTATGGGCTTTAATAACAGCGCCGCCATGTGGTGTATTTAAAAGAATAACACAGGCAGCACAGTAGGGGTGCGTGTTTAGACATAGTTCCCCCCTTTTGTGTGCTGCAGATCAGAAGAAGAAGAGTTGAACCATGGGGTGACTGTATGGTTATGTTGAACCATTCCTGAGAGGCTTAACAGAGATCAATACACACGGATTAGCCACAAAGCATCCAACATGAGGTTTCCCTAGGGGGGGTTAAAAACACGCACATTCGACTTGAAGGATGTTTCAACCACAATGACATTCTACCTCGGCTTTGCGTGATGCACAAGGAGCACGCTAGACGGCCGCCGTTTGTGCTCTTTGTGCAGATTAACAGATGGATTGAGACGATGAGCACCTGTGGGTGGGAGATCTGCCGAAACGTGGGGGTCGTTTAAAGAGCTTAGCATTAGCTAGACGTCTGATTGTGGAAAAGGGCACATGCAGGGTGGATTGCTTTGTGGATTTGTTTTTTTTTTTTGTGCCACTTCCTGTGCACTGTTTTTCATATGTCAATTTAGGGTGATCTTAGGTGGGGGGTGATGATCGATTATTCCTGCTGCATGAGAACAAAGGATGTCGACTGCATTCAACCCCCTTTAAAATTAAGTTATACTTGTTGTCCTTATGTTCCATATAATAAAATGGACTGTATGTTTTTTTTTATGTTCACAGGGCACATATAGACAAACAACCATTCACACTCACATTCATTCATTCATTTTCTACCACTTTTCCTCACGAGGGTCGCCGGGGTGCTAGAGCCTATCCCAGCTGTCTTCGGGCGAGAGGCGGGGTACACCCTGGACTGGTCGACAGCCAATCACAGGGCACATATAGACAAACAACCATTCACACTCACATTCATACCTATGGACAATTTGGAGTCGTCAATTAACCTAGCATGTTTTTGGCATGTGGGAGGAGAAAACACACAGAACATGCAAACTGCACACAGACATGCCCGGGGGGAATCAAACCCGGGTCTCCTAGCTGTGTGGTCCATGCGCTAAACACTCCATCACCGTGCAGCCTCGGTCCCTACCATTCATTCATTCATTCATTTTCTACTGCTTTTCCTCACGAGGGTCGCAGGGGTGCTGGAGCCTATCCCAGCTGTCTTCGGGCGAGAGGCGGGGTACACCCTGGACTGGTCGCCAGCCAATCACAGGGCACATATAGACAAACAACCATTCACACTCATACCTATAGACAATTTGGAGTCGCCAATTAACCTGACCTAGAGAACATGCAAACTCCACACAGACATGCCCAGGGGGAATCAAACCCGGGTCTCCTAGCTGTGTGGCCCATGCGCTAAACACTTCTCCACCGTACAGCGGTCCCTACCATAACATTTTTAAAATAAGAAGGAAAAACAAATCCTGGCCATATGTGTCATATAGAAGTAGACTACAAGTAGTCATATACGTATAACAGAATAAGCAGAAAGTACAAATGATTTACGGAAAAGACTGCTGAAAAGCTGAAATATAAAAATATGTACTCAATGCAGGTGTTTCCATGCCCATCCCGGTGATTGGCCTCCACAACGAGGACAAAGTCTTCGTCAATGGCAGCTGCGTGCTGAATGAGGAACGCTTCATTCTGATCGGCTCCTTCGTGGCCTTCTTCATCCCGCTGGTCATCATGGTGGTGACGTACGGCCTCACCATCCAGGTGCTGCAGAGGCAGGCCACCGTCTTCCTGTGCGAGGCCAAGACGTCCTCCCAGCAGCCTTTGCAGCCGCCCGCCATTAGTGCCACCTTACAGCCGCCCGCCTTCCACCTCCCACAAATCCACACGCATGCCCCCCCGGAAGGTAACTCACCTAGAATGAAGTTGACCTTGAATGTCTCAACTCTAAATTAGAACCTTCCTCGAAAGCAGAGCTGAAGCCGCCCCCCACGCAGAGCCGCCGCAACACCCTGAGCTGCCTGAAGGGGGTGGACCCCAGCATGCTACTCAGCGTCTCCACGTCGGAGAGCATCAGTATCGTTCCCAGTTCGGAGGCAACATCGCAGCTGAGCTCGCCGGCAGCCGGGCCTGGTAGGAGCGATGCCTCGGGTTGCCATGGGCGACGAGGAATGATGCAGGCTATCAAGAACGAGAGGCGGGCCTCCAAGGTGGGCATAACCGACAACCGTTGGCCCCCAGACTCAATTTAGATGTTGTATGTAGCAGTATGGGACTTTACTTTGGAGCTGTTAGCTACAGTTAGCTGCTAACAACCACTTGCTGGTCTGTTGCTTTATTTTCTAGAATCCACATTCATCTCAAAGACGTCTGGAGATGTTTGCTAATGTTTGCTAATGTCATCACGTTCAAGAGGTCAAGGTCATTACACAATCTCCAGCAATCCAATCTATCTTTTTCCTCTCCAACCTTCCCAGGTGCTGGGAATTGTCTTCTTCCTCTTCCTCATCATGTGGTGCCCCTTCTTCATCACCAATGTCGCCTTCGTGCTGTGCGGCGGCTCCTGCAATGAGTCCCTGCTCCACGAACTGCTCAACGTGTTTGTGTGGGTGGGCTACATCTCGTCGGGGGTCAACCCGCTGGTCTACACGCTCTTCAATAAGACCTACAGGAGAGCCTTCTCCAGCTACATCCGATGTCGCTATAATATGGGCACCAACGCTGCCGCACAGGGCTGCAAGAACCCACCGGGGGGAGCAGCAACGTCGTCGTGCCCCTCGCATGCCGTCACGCCCCTGCTGGCGGACAGCCACAGGAAGGAGGGCGTGGACCGTAACAGTAACTGTCGCAATGGTGGGCGGGGGGACAATGGGCGGCTGGCCATCGACCCAGAGGACACCACGGACGACGGCACCCAAATGGGGGGCACGTCGCAGAGTCTCTCAGACTACCACAACATCAGCGCTCTATCAGAGACAGAGGCGGAGACGGAGGCGGAGCAAGAGCTGTCACTCATCAGCTACAGCCCCGCCTCCAGGGTGCACACAAGCAGCGTGTGATGCTGCTATGTTTGGAGTCTTTAAGCTGGTGCTCTACTCAGAAGACTGTGCAAGAAGGCTCACGGGGTCAGGGCGCCATCCATGCAGGAGTCAGAGGGGTCAAAGGGCACCAGACATCACGAGAAGCAAATTGACTTTTGTGCACGCGTGCAAACCAGCAAAGAAAATGAATTTTCTTTAGAAATGCAGTTGACAGGCATTAAGGAATTTTGGAGAACCTCTGGTCTCACAGCGTCCTCTGGTGGCCACAGGAAGAATGCATCAACAACAACCCAGCACCTGAAATGTCCTTTTATAAAAAAATAACAAAATGTATTTTAAAAAATGGAGATGAAGGAAAAACTAGATACTTAGCTTAGATGAATCAGAGATATATATACTGTAGGTCTTCCTCACGTTTGCAAAGGGAAATTGAGAGAAGTCACACAATGGTGGCATGTCATACTGGAGCCACCACCAGCTTTTTCAAAGGCAGGTCAAAGGTCATCTTCTTCTAGACATGGTAATGTCGCCAGCAGCACTGCAAAGCCGCCTCATTCATGTTTCTCACACAGCGGAAGGTACCATCACCTTTTTTTTTCCCCCAAGCCAAGGTCAAAGAGCAACAGTCAGAGATGACCATTAGAATAATGAGCAGGAGTCAACTGATTCTGATTCTATGATCCCTTCTTCACAAACCAGGACAAGGACTGACGGCGCTCGACCTCAGAGCGGAGGCATGGAGGAGGTGGGCCTAGTCACACTGTCACTGTTTGTGGAAGTTAATGACTGCATTGCCGAGAACCGAGGAGTTATGTCAGGGGTGTCCAAACTTTTTCCATTCAGGGCTGCTAGTGCATACAAATTGAAAGGTGCGTGTTGGGAGGCTTCAACTTTCTACTTCACTTTTCCCCAATCAATCAATCAATAACCTTAATGCTTTTGCCTTAGTTTTTACACCTTGATGACAACAAATTGTCCATATAGGTATGAATGTGAGTGTGAATGGTTGTTTGTCTCTATGTGCCCTGTGATTGGCTGGCAACCAGTCCAGGGTGTACCCCGCCTCTCGCCCGAAGACAGCTGGGATAGGCTCCAGCACCCGCGCGACCCTTGTGAGGAAAAGCGGTAGAAAATGAATGAATGAATGGTAGGGACAGAGGCTGCACGGTGCGGGAATGTTTAGCACATGGGCCACACAGCTAGGAGACCCGGGTTTGATTCCCCCCGGGCATGTCTGTGTGGAGTTTTGCATGTTCTTTGCATGTGTTTTCTCTTTCCACATTCCAAAAACATGCTAGGTTAATTGGCGACTCCAAATTGTCCATAGGTATGAATGTGAGTGTGAATGGTTGTTTGTCTATATGTGCCCTGTGAACATAAAAAAAACATACAGTCCATTTTATTATATGGAACATAAGGACAACAAGTATAACATCATTTTAAAGGGGGTTGAATGCAGTCGACATCGTAGTGAGGATAATGTGGAATATGCTGAAACAAACAAAGCAGCAGGCTACACTTTGGACACCCCTGAGTTACTGGATGCCAATATGGGGAGAGCAGAAAGTGCCACAAAATCTAAGCCTCTGAGGGGAGGCTCACTGTGTCACACTTTGAAGACCCCCTCCTCCAGAAGCATCTGGTTTACTGGCAGAGTTTGAGGAACAAGAAAAAGCCTGTCTCATGATAAAAATCTTTAGTTTTGTCATCTTGTACATCAAAAGCTCCCAATCCAATTCGGAGAGAATGTGTCCACGGTAACGTATGAAAATTGATTTGACGTTTTTAAATGAGAAGTCAGAGCAGACTTTTGGTTGCCAAGCAACAAGATCAAAGATGTATTGGCCTATCTTTCTTTGAAGGTGCTGCTCACAATGGTTTACCTGAGGCCCCTCCCACTTGCAAAAAAAAAAGCACAGCAATATATGTTTTAGACTCCATTCAACTCTGCCAATAAACATCAAGGAAATAGTAAGAATTGGGCTCATTATACTTCTTCTTTTTATATATATATAACATTTTTATTGTGAATGAACATATCTTCTTGCGTTTATACAATAATCACCCAAGCAATGTATGTATTTCTGTTTCTTTGAAGTGGGATGCTGCAATTTATTTATTAAAAATGTTAAAAATATTCAATTTTCGAGACTTAATCATTGACATCCACAATACAACACAAAATACTGCACGGCAGGAAGATCTGCAAGTGGAAACCTTGTGCTACCTAGACCGCAAACGATTGGATTGCATACAGATCTGGACAACAACAACAAAAGAAAAAAATATGTATTTGTTCCCAATATTATTTTATTACACAGAGGAACTTAAATCCGACAACAAACTAGCAATTATATTTATCAATAGTACTTCTGCTATTGCACACTACAACAGTCATACGATGAAATCAGCACCATGGACAGGTACTGTGATTTTAAGGAAACAGCGACACCCAGTGGAGAGCTCGCTCGCCGTTTTGCCGGGTGGGCGGTGGTCTCGGCTAACCTCGGCAAGTCCCGGGACTCTTCGTCATGCGCATGCCCCATAGCACTACTTGTCTGCGGTTCCGGAGCCTGTGTGAAGCGAGAGGTGAGTCCGAGCAGACATGCGTGCCCTCGTGAACACTCGCCGTCAAAATAAAGCTACATAAACCTACGTCATGCCACATAAGACGCGTTTCTTTCATGTAGATAATTCATGATATAATGTCATAATAGTTTGTTAAACAGTGTCACTGAGAGCGATGTTTGTGTCTCATAGGGAATCAACACTGTTGCCCTAATGGGGTTTTGTTCTGAAATTGTCACCGGAAATGTGTTGTTGAAGCTTGAAGCTTCACTTGATGCTTGTTGGATCGACGGAGGCTGCCGTGGAAACGACACACATCCACTCAATCCACGCAGGGAGGCTGATTTGTTCTCTTCAAAGGCTCCTCCTCTTCCTCCTCCGCATCCATCCATCCTTCCATCTAACCTCCAAAATGTGGAGCATGTGAAATGAGCCACGAAGAAGGAAGAAAGGACATCTGGAAGCTTCTGAACGAGTGAAGAAGCACAACAAGCCAGGTAAAGCGCCTTAACGAGCTGCACGTGACTGCACGCACACTACACACACACACATACACCTTACTCACATATACACGTCTTATTCACGCACACAAACAAACACCACTTTGCTGTGATCGTGACTGTCGTCGAATGTCCCCACGCGCGCACACCCTCCTCATAGTGATTGACAGGTAAAGGAGCTTGCTGGAAAGGAAGGCAAAGGCGCGTGCGTGGCAGGGATCTACACTGCAGCGCGCGCACACACATTTGATCCGTAATAGTGCACGTAATGATTGAGTGTATACCTGTATACGTGGGCGTCGGCGTGCGTGTGTGCGTTGGCCAATAATATCATGTATACTTTAATATATGCTTGTGTATACCCTGAATATATACAGTACTGAGACATTTACGCGTACGTGAACGTGTGTGTGTGTATATGTGTGTGTATATGTGTGTGTACGGGTACCATGACTGCGTGCGCGGACATGTGTGTGTGTGTATGTGAGTGTGTGTATTATGTATGCATGAACATGGATGTGTTTGTCATGAATGTGTACTCGAACCTGTGTGTGTATACACCTTGGTTGTATATTTGTCTGTCTCAACCTACACTGTATACGTACCTTTACATGTATAGTCTGTGTGTACTATGAATATGTAAATGTATGTGTGGGTGTATATACCATGAATATGTGTATACACCATGAATGTATGCTTGGGTGTGTGTACAGTATATACCATGACTGTATGTTTGGAAGTGTGTGCACCATTTAGTGTGTGTTTTCTCTCTAGTCCTTGAATGTTCTAGTCTGTGGTTGCCATGGTAACTGTGTGTGTGTGTGTGTGTGTGTGTCTGTGTGGGAAAGACGGCAGGGGTCAACACTTGTTTCCACCTGAAAACTCTGTCAAGGAACTCTCATGTGATAAGAAAAGAGTACGTTTGAATTAAAAAAAAAAAAAGCAAAGACCTACATTTAAAACTTAAAAATTGTATTTTATGAAATTATATTATTTAATTCCCAGTTGTCTGTTATCTTGATTTAGCAGTGTATTTCTTGTCTTCACTGCTTCCAGTGTGTGTTTGTTAGATTTTTATTTATTTTTCGTCCAATCAGATTTCAGTTTCTTTGTGTTGTCCATTGTATTTCAACGTAATATGCCCAAGGCCTTCAGAATCAGGAGTGCTGGCCCCTGTCACACACACACATACACACACTATTAGCAATGGGTAGAGCCTTATGATTCCAGAAGAATTCCAGAGAATTGGCCATGCAATAATTGGCAGGAGTTTGCTACTCTACTGTTAAACATGGAATCTCCTGGAAATTGTGAATGAATGAAATCTAATCACAAACACTAACCCCCCCTCCCGAACTAAACATGTCGGTACAGCAGCCAGAAACACTGGTGAAAAAACTTTGAAACTCCTTTCTTGAATGGAAATCTGCTGGGTTAGCAATGTATGCTAGTGTGGCTTTGTGTGTGCAAATCAGGCTCTACACTGTAATATTCCCCATTTATGGTCATAACTAATGGCTTATCCAGCACTAGAACTAGTTTCAAATACAATGGAATGTCAACTTTGTGTGTGAGAGACACTGGGAACACCAAGTGCAGGTAGGACTGCAAGGTTTACGTGAAGCATTTGCTTTGTGCACTCCCACTTCCATAATCCATGTATTATCATTCGCAGTCGTGATGCCATAGTTCCCACATCACTGCCCTCTTCCAGTGAGACAGATTTTCTCTACACAAGAAATCACGTCACATTAATCTCATTACTTACACCCCTTGTCTTTATTGATTGAATAAGCAATGGATTTGGACACATATGGGCAACAATACACGTCTGTCACATACGTTTGCTCTAGTTATATAAATACATCTTTTGATGTCAAATCCAAGTGTTTTCATTAAATATGAGCAAGTACACCACTATCTGTATCCACACCTGGAAGTGGTCGTAGTTTAACCAGAAATGAGTGGGGCTCACATCAATACATTAATTTAAGTCTGAAATTGACATGGATTCATCGGAAGTTGTTATGAATAATATTATTCCGCTATACGGGTACTGTGTATGTGTGTCAGTGGTCTGTCAGGCTTTATTATTCAATTATTTTTTTCATAATTTGTGTGAAGTTTGTGATGCAAACATGCAATGATAGCAAAACAGGGAAACAACCTGTCAGCCTTGTTCTCTGTGTTTTTCTCAAAAGACACAGTGTTCAGTACTTAAACTGTAAACTTGGAAAGTTTTCTAAGTGACTTCATCTCACCAACCAAATTCGAGCAGACAAATAAAAAACACAGGCAACTACTACTACTACTATAAGACAAAAATACATTTCTAGGAAAAAGCGGTCATGCTACCCCTGATGCATTAGTGACTGACGTAACACAATGCACCGTACGTTACGAGACAAGTAACTTAAGATACAAACCTAAATAGAGGCAAGCATTGTGTATGTGAATGAGGCGTCTGTGACTGCCACCTACAAATTTTGACAAGGAGGAAATCGATGTGTGTGACAGGCCAATCCCAGAGCGTGAAGAGCGAATACACACATATACATACATACACACGTATCTGGCAAAATTGCATTATCCGTAACGGATACTCGTTTATAACGACCCCACTGTTCCAGTACTTATATGGGGGTCATTGTAAGGGGGTCACAGTATATAGTCCTATAAGCACTTGAAATGATACCTGTATCTATTTGTTGTCCTGCTGTTTGCTACAGCCACTAGCTTTTTTTCCATATAACATGGTTGCTCCTGCCCACTTGTCTTGTATCATTCTCTGGCAACCCACTTCAGACAGGGACACGGTAAACTGGGACACAAGACATCCCAGTCCCTCATACCTCCACCCTCCGGCCATACCAGTAGACCCAGTTTGGCCCCCCGAGTGCAGTCACGGATGACTTGTTGCAGTCCCGCTGAGGCCAACACATTTAATTGTGAGGGACGGGTTGTGGTGGGCCAAGGGGAGGGGACACACACACACGCACACACACAGTCACACGCTGCAGTCATCGTGTTTACCGACCATCAGCACAGGCACTGAAAATGACTAATTTTTGTGTTCAGTAAGTTACAGTACATTTGAATAGTTAGCCACAGTGGTGTGAAAGTGTCATCTCAGCTGCTTCTGAGTGTAAACAATGGAGCAAGCATGCAGCGAGCTACAAACGTGACAAGATGAATGTCCATAGCTGCATGCTTGCTGAAGGGATAACTTGCAATGCGTCTCTTACAGCGCTTTACAGGAATTTTGTCCCACTCATCTTTGCAGAAGTGTTGTGATTCAGCCACATTGGAGGGTTTAAGGAGGGTTTAAAAGTGCCTGTTTAAGGTCGTGCCACAGCATCTCAATAGGATTAAGGTCATGACTCTGACTAGGCCACTCCAAAGTCTTCATTTTGTTTTTCTTCAGCCATTCAGAGGTGGACTTGCTTGTGTGTTTTGGATCATTGTCCTGCTGCAGAGCCCAAGTTGGTTTCAGCTATTCTCCTAAAGATTTTTTTTTCAGACAGCAGACTTCATGGCTTCATTTATCACAGCAAGTCTTCCCGGTGTTGAAGCAGCAAAACAACCCCAGACCATCACACTGCCACCACCATATTTTACTGTTGGTATGATGTTTTTTTTCTCAAATGAAGCATTACATTTATACCAGATGTAAGGGGACAAACACCTTCTAAAAAGTTCAACTTTTGGAGTTACTAGGATGTGTGTTATGGGGTGTTTTGTGACCTCTTGGATGTGTCACCACTGTTCACCACTGTTTCATGTTTTGGCCGTTTGTGTATAATGGCATAATGGCTGTTGCGGTACTCTGCTGGAGTCCCTAAGTTTTAGAAATGGGTTTATAACCTAGATCTCAAGTATCATCTTTCTGGGATTCAATTAATCTCAGTTTTGTTTTAATACTTTGTGGAATTAGCTAAGCGGCAACACATATGCTGAAGTGAGCTGCATAATTAGTTGTTTTGACAGGTTTGGGGGGTGCCTGCTAATCGTAATTGGATCAATTTCAGCAAATTGCCGACATGTGACGAAGTGGAGCGAGGAGAAAGAAGGCCAGAAGGAGGTGATAATGGTGTGGGGGTTGGGTTTTGGAATGGTCTTGCTGTTTTGATGCCATGGTAAAATGAAAAAAAAAAAGATTACTATTTCTGTCATTACCATGGGACCCCAGCAACATTCGTCCAGCATATTATCAAACCTGTCACGGTTGAGGTATGGTGGCAAGGCGAGGTGGACCCAAATTGCTGTTCAAAGTGTTTGGACAAATCTTGCTTGATTTGATGATGTGAGCGATTGTTCCCGAGTGCCGTTTTAAAGAAGCAACAGTTTATCTAATTATGTCATCAAGAATCCGCAGGGCTTATCGCTCCTGTTAGCGACATGTAGAGCTAATTTCACTGATTGCTTCAACAAGAGAAGACGAAGAGGAGGGTAAAGACAGAGCAGACTGAGCTTTACGAGCATTAGCATTAGTTAGCAGGTCCACATCTGTTATGGAGCTTGTTTGCATGATACTCTGATCATGATGAGGATGATTTCCAGTTTAAAGTTCACTGCCATCATCCATCTATCCGTCCGTTCAGCAATCTGTCCATCCTTCCATTTATTTATGCATTCATCCAGCAATACAGCCATCCATCCATCCATCCATCTGTCCATTTCTCCATCTATCCAGCCATCCAATCATCTGGCCATCCTCCACTCAGCTGTCTGCCTTGTTCTGTTTTCACAGTTCCACCTCTCGTGGGGACCTGTCAGTGTGTTGCCATGACAACCCTGCCATGCACCTTACTTGTCACCACATTGCTTCCTTCTTTCATTCAATCCCACTCATTATGTTGACGTATCTCCATGATGTAGACCAGGATCACTACAATACATCAAGAAGAGGGCCACAGTTTCAAAAATGTAAGGGTCCAAGGGCTGGACATGTTCTGGCGTTCAATGGGTAGTTCGGTTTCCTCCCTCATTCCAAAAACATGTTAGGTTAATGGACGACTCTAACTTGTCCATAGGAATGAATGTGAGTGAATGTGAATGGTTGTGCCCTGTGATTGGCTGCCGACCAGTCCAGAGTATACCCTGCCTCTCGCCCTAAGACAGCTGGGATAGGCTCCAGCATACCTGTGACCCTAGTGAGGATAAGCGGTATAGAAAATGGATGGATGGAGAAATGCTACAAAAGAGAAAATATAAATATTTAGTAGCATATCTACAGCATGTGTGTGTATCCTATGGATTAATATGTGGACATTTATGTGTGTGTACCATTAATGTATACTTGGACACGTACTGTATATGCACCTTAAATGCCAAATTGACACAAGTATGAGTGCCGTGTGTAGTTGTGTATCATAAATATGTGCTAGGACGTGTGTGGGTATGCCATGTATGTATGTATGTATGTATGTATGTTAAGATATGGGTGTGTGTGTGGACTACATTTCATACAAAAACTATTCATTTACTCCCGCTGCTAACTGCAAACCATGTAGGTTTACTTTGTCTTGCATGTGGCCTGAAGATGTGTGTGTGAAACGACGACAATGTCATTTTTATCACTACAGTGTGTGTGTGTCTGTGTGTGTTTTCATCATGTCACATGTATCATTGCTGTGACTTATTAATGAATGCTGGTGGAAGAAAAATGTGAGTGTTATAGCTAAGTGACATTACTTTTTTTTTACACGCACATTTCCAGACACGCGAAGATGTTTCATAATTGCACCTCATCGAGGCGCACGTGTGACAGACTGGGTGCCCAAAAATAACAACTGCGTCCCACATTGAGAGGAACTCAGTGGTTTCATCTCACGTGTTTGCTTCACGCACTTTTGTGTGTGTGTGTGTGTGTGTGTGTGTGTGTGTGGTCATGTGACTCCAGGAGCATCATGCCGCTGGTGAAGAGGAACATCGAGCCCCGGCACCTGTGTCGCGGGGCCCTGCCAGATGGTGTAACCAGCGAGCTGGAGTGCGTCACCAACAGCACACTGGCAGCCATCATCAAACAGCTGGGCGGCCTGAGTGAGTACCAACATGGAATGGAAGACTTTTTCCTGTTTACACTTACATATGCTGTCAAATCTGGATCCGATCCTCCTTCAACACATACTACGTAGTGTTTATAAGCATTTAGTGACAAGCGCCCTCTTGTGGACTCATGAAAGCAAGGTTTCTGGTGGTCACCATGCAGCGAGACACTTATGTAAGACAGGATGGATCCCCTCCAAATGTGTGTGTGTGTGTTTATTTGTGCAGGCCGCCACGCTGAGGATATTTTCGGAGAGCTGTTCAATGAAGCCAACAGCTTCTACCTGAGGATGAGCAGCCTTCAGGAGCGTGTGGACCAGCTGGCGGTCAAGGTCACACAGCTAGACTCCACTGTGGAGGAAGGTGTGTGTGTGTGTGTGTGTGTGCTCGTCTAATAGGGGATTCTTTGAAGATGCGTCTGAATGAAAGCTGCATCACATTAGAGGAGTGTTCGTGCGGACGCAAGCAGAGAGGCTAAGAAGACATGATCAAAGAGCACACCGCATGACTTCTCTTCATCTCTAAATTTAAACATCTAGATTGTTTTTGCCAGCTAATGAACAGATTAATGTATCCACATCATCACACACACACAAGTAAATCAGTGGTGGGAGCATATGTTACATGGGCAGGGTTTAACCTTATTGTTGTGTGTGTGCGTGTGTGGCCATCTGGTCGTGCCTGGACAGTGTTGCACAAGTGTGAAATCTCCTCTATAGTCAAAGGATTGACACACATTCCTGATGCTGATGCTTGCAAATTCCCAGAGCAGCATCCATTTTCAGCATCAGAATCCATACACCTGTATAGCTACTTTCAAGGTTGCAAAAGTGACCTTTTAATGATGTTGGAACAATAATATGTACAATCTGCTTATGAGCATCAAACGTGGAAACATGTTTTGCCTCTCTCACTTGTTTGCTGGACTTTTGAGTGCGGCTTTTCATGACGTTATGAACAAAAAAATTTGGCTTATGAACCCCGTCGAGATAGAAGATATTGACCCATATATGCCCGTCATGTTGTGATATGGCAGGTTTCACTACATATCTTAAAACTAGATAACGCAATGTCAGCAGATATGTGTGTATATTCTGAAAAGCTGAAGCAAAACTGAAACGCGAAAGGTGCGAAAATCGAAATTTAGAATGAACACAGGTGCCGTTCGGAGACTGAAGCTTGACTGAAATGCTGTGGAAATATGCTAAAATGTAGAAAAGTAAGAGTAAAATGTTAGCTTGAGCTCAAATCCGGAATTGAACCCATCATTTCTGGATCCAATCACTCTACCAGTTACGCTTATGCAACCTTTACTAATTTGCCACAATCGGGGTAGCAGTAGGGTATGCCAAATAAGTCTAGTGCGATGCTTTGCAGCACTGCTCTTAAATAGTTGTAAATATTTAGCTGGTGATGTTGATAGAAATGTGTTGAGAAATGTCAAAGTAGTTTCTGGAAAATAGGAGTGTCAGGAAAAGTGGGAATTGCGTGATGTGGTTAACAGCACAAACATCCTGAATCATTGAATCATTTAATGTTTGAATGGTTGATTCTGGAATAATAATGCAATATTTACATTAACATGTCATCTTTCACTCTGTAAAGTTGGGGAATTTATGTTTGTGAATTTCTTCTGTCTGCCAAACATTTGCTGCTTTTCTTGAAAGGCTGGCCTTTCAACTGTATTAAAGAGCAGCATTTCTTTTGCCAACTACCAAACCACACAGTTTCATTTGTTTTACATTACAGACCAAACATCTTAGTGGATGTTGACTACTAACCTGTGTGATCAATTTAACCTATGCTAGTGTTGCAAACATGTGTGTCCTCATTTCTGAATCCTTAATGTTATGTTTTTGTATGTGATAATCGCCTCTCCTGCAGTCTCCCTGCAGGATATTAACATGAGGAAGGCCTTCAAGAGCAGTACTATCCAGGACCAGCAGGTGGTGTCCAGGACATCTGTGCCCAATCCTGTGGTGGAGATGTACCATCGCTGCGACAAACCTCCTCCGCTCAACATACTCAGCCCCTATAGGTCACTACTTGAACTCTGACAATTAACACTCCTTATGAGTACTCCTCCATTCATTCATCCACCCTTCTCTCTCCAGGGATGACAAGAAGGACGCCCTCAAGTTCTACACGGACCCGTCCTACTTCTTCAACCTGTGGAAGGAGAAGATGCTGCAGGCCACCGAGGACAAGCGTAAGGAGAAGAGGAGGCAGAAGGTGCGTCTAGATTCCTGCAGGACACATTTGGAGTGGATATTTATTATTTTGAAAATCCTCAAGCTGTATTTTTGGTTGTTTTTTTTTATTTCCTGCCTGTTTATTGGACTGCGCGCTTGTGCCGTTCGATTACAGCAGCGGTTGGTCAGGCATCAACAAGGTCAATTGAAAACCATCAATAATGAATAACACTCCATGGCAGCAAAGGGCACCAATCCTTTAAAACGATAGATACTTTAATGTATGATGATGCAAAGTATGGAATTTGGAATGATCACGTGATAGGAATCATCTTTTTCATGATTACACATTTACCATAAAGCACAGTATAAAGGTGCACTACTAAATAGAACTGGGCTTGACTGACTTAACCTTTGGATGGCTTTACTTGTCAAAGCCTGTCACTGATTAATATTTACACATTTTATTAATAATTATAAGGTAAAAAAAAAAAGTCTTGACCAACTTCTGCTGTTTGCTATGCTTTGTCAATATTTCTGTTCATTTTGATGCTGCTCACATGCTCTTTCTCTCTCAACCTCTCATTAATCTTTCGCTCATCTTTAGTACTACTTAGCCTTCAGAAAAATACACTCACCCTTCCTTCGTTCCTTCCCTCCTTCCTTCCTTTCTTCCTTCCTTCTTCCCTCCTCTTCTTGGTCTAACACACCAGCTTGTGTCTCTCCCATGTTTCCATAGAGCTGTCCGGCCCATCCCGACAGACCCCACTCCAGACAGGCCCCACCCAGGAGCCCCCTGTCCATCTCTGTAAGACAACCCCGACCCCTGACCTCTCCCCCTAATCCCTCACCCCACAGATACTAGTAGAACATGCACACGTCATGCTTGTGTTTTGTGTTGCTTGCTAGCCTGTGTGTGTTACTCATAGTTGAAAAGTGTGTAGACAGTTGTGGTTGTGTAGTTGGCTCTGTGCGTCTCAGGACCTGGTGATGGGGTCCTATTATCCACCCACCCCAAAAGAAAGGATCAATGATAATGAACTTACTGTTTTCATTCTGTCATTGGCCACTAGGAGCAGCAGAGGCAGGTGGAGGACCCGGGTCGGGAGGTCAAGAAGGTTAGCAATTCAGGACACTTGACTCTGAGTGAATGCTAATACCTAGGTGTTGTCATGACAACCGCACATCATCTCTGTCTTGCTTCTTGAAGGTGCGTAAGGCTCGTAACCGACGTCAGGAGTGGAACGTGCTGGCCTACGACAAGGAGTTCAGACCCGATGCCAGGCTCACGCCTTCCCCTTATCACGGCATGTCTCCCGAGGGCTCCTTGTCACCTGACAGCAGGTAAGTTGCTAATATGCTGCCCTCTCCACTGATTCCTGAAAGGTCCCATATTTTTCACCAATTTTAAATAAGTGTCAAGAGTTGCTACAAAAGTTTTGACGGTTTGAGGTTTATCTTTTTTCAACGTTGCATCATCTTGTGATTTTTATGAATTTAATATCCACCCAATTTGCACATAAATACAGCATTTTGTACAAATACAGCAAATACAGAATGTTTTGTTGTTTTATTACAACACACTTAGCCGACCTAATACCATCATTATCACATCACAATTATACAACATATCAATAATATAACAAAGCGTGGCATTATAGCAATGGTTCATCGCTCCAACTGAGATTTGAGCCCTGGTCCTCTTGTATAAAGTGCCAGCATCTTCTCACTTCTCAGCTCAGGCAAAAAAAAAACATTTAACTTAAATTTAATTTTATTGCCATCCCCCTATACTTAAAATGGTGCAATCTTGATCACATTACATTTTCAGATGACTCAACTGCAAGATTGATAGTCAAATTAGGCTCCAATCAAATCATCAAAGACGCCCCTACTATAGTCGTTAACTAATAGGCGTCCTACTCATTACCTCACCAGTCCCAACCATCCAGCTACGCAGACCGCAAACATGGGCCACCCCATTGACCACCATACCAGGGATCACCTGGGCGCAGCCACTCAGACCCAGTCACTGGATCGCGTCCTCAGGCCAGCCAACCAGCCTCAAGGAGCGGGAGGGGCCGCCGCTGGTGGGCGCCATGTCGCTTCCTTGGGAAGGACCCCATCAGCTCATGCTAACCAGGCCGCAGGGGATCTGACTGTCAACGGGCCGAGGCAGCAGTCAATTAAGGATTACCGGGCCGGCCATGGGTATGTAGAACACTTGATCACAGACATGTTCATACTGCAGTAGCTCTGACTGTAAAGGCTCATATCTGACAGATGCTACTTATAATGTTAAACTACCACCAATGTATTATCTGTGCATCACAAATACAGGAATACAACATCATGATTAAATGATTAAAATGTGTTTCTGTAGTGGCCAGCCTACCACCATTCCGGAGTACTATATCCCTCCTGCTCCTCCCCCTCCTCCCCCAAGCATCCCCTCCGCCCAGACGGCCTTCGATCACACCCCGGGCCCACCTTCTGCCGTGCCACCCACCTCCTCCGCCCTATCCCGTCCCTACTCCCCCTCGCCTCCTCCCCCTCCCGTCAACTACGTCCCCTCTCCTGCCCACCCACCTTCCGGGGTGCCGCCGGCCGCCCCGCCACCTCCCCCACCTGGAGGCCCAGTGGGTCACCAGGCTCACCCCTCCCCTACACATGCTGTCGTCGGGCAGGCAGGGGTGGAGGCCGCGCCCCCCACGAGGAAGGGCACCATGCTGGGGATGATCCCCATGAGCGATGCGCGCTCCGACCTGCTAGCTGCCATACGCAGAGGTAGGTTTGAAAACCACAGCTGGATATCGGCGTCGTTTTGACATTCTGTCTGCTTCTCCACAGGCATCCAGCTGAGGAAGGTGCAGGAGCAGAGGGAGCAGGAAGCCAAGAGGGAGCCCGTTGGCAACGATGTGGCTACAATCTTGTCGCGTCGCATCGCCGTGGAGTACAGCGAGTCTGACGACGACTCCGAGCTGGATGAGAACGAGTGGTCCGACTAAAGAGATGGTGGGAATAACTCGGACCGGTGATGGCTTTGGATTTGGGTTCGCATTTTCAAATTCATTTCAAGAAAAATGACACTCTTGTCACACATTTGAACATTTTGCAGCAACTTAGTCATTTCAACGCCTCCTCTTGAGATGTGTCTGCGCAACCAACAGAGTTTGGCACATGACACATAATTTGAACAAAACAAATGGACCAATTCCTCCCCCTTACATCCTAATTGATAGCAATATTCCAGGTCTCTTTCTGCACAGAGCCCCTGTTGCGTGAGGAGGTGTTGTGTTGACTAAACACATGGCACGGCTACAAGAGTTACTCATTATTGTGCTATTCTAATGTATTTGTACTTGCAAAATGTTAAGTTTATGAGAAGAAGACAGGAGAAGGAACAGTAGCTCCTCTGAGTGCTCAACATTGGCCACATGGATGCTAACTTCTTTAGTAGCAGAGGAAGCTAACATGTTTGTGGTAGGCGATACTGCCAAGCATCATTTTAAGATTGAATGATTGATTGTTTTGCCGCACTACCCCACCAATATATTTGAATGATACAACAAAAAACGGGTATTTGTGGAAACTAATATTTGTGAGACAAAAAAATAATTCATCCCAAAATGCTATATGTATTGAACCAATACTGATACTAGCTTAAGTAATCAATAGTGTTGATATTTGGATCCATCCGTTCACCCACGACTACCTAGCTGGTGATAATGCTGGCCGCCTTCGATTGAGCCGCGTCAGGTGAGTAAAGTGCAGCCTCTTCATTTGTATGAACTATTTCAGCGTTTCAGCACTAAATGTCGACTTCATCCATCCATTTTCATCACGATGAAGGTTACAGGTGAGCTGGACCCTACACATCCGCCCAGATTTTGGTTTTTGGTTTCAATTTCTAAACTTTTTTTCCTCATGTTTTGGTTTTATTTTTTGTCAAATTGCATGAATTAATTGAATGTGAGTGTATGTGAATGTGAATGGTTGTCACTTGGAGACCATTCCATCGTATACCTCACCTCTCGCTCCAAAAAGTGAGCTGGGATAGGCTCCAGCTCACCCACAACCATATTGGAGATAAGAGGAATATAAAATGGATGGATGCATATTTTAATATCCCAGTTGTTGATGTGATCAGAGGGCAAAACACCAAGTAGGACATGAACATTTTCATTTAAAGCATCCCTTATTACCCCAACTTATTAATCAATCATCATCGACTTCCTTGTGACCGACCCTAGGCAGATATTTACGTGACTTTTACTCTCTTCAAAGCCAGTGACTGTGTGCTGTGGTATTGCTCTTCTATAAAATCACAATATATGCCACCATGAGCCAGGGTCGAAGGTCACATGACACTGACCCTGGATCAGCACTGCGGAGGCTTTGTGTCTGGACTGCTATAAATACATCTGTGTAAGCAACCTACAACAGTAAATAAACAGCATTGTCTGGTCTGCTTCGGCTTGGCTGTCCACCGTGTCAGAACACTTTTTATAATGTGGTTTTCTTTCATTTGCAGTGAGTCATTGGTTTTGATTTACCGTAGGATCTTTTTAAGGCCATAACGTAAAATGCATTTTTAATTGAGTTGATAGCAAAAAGTCTAATTTGTGTTGAATTATTGTTAAATCTTCTAAAAACATCAAATGAAATATAATTTTAAAGAGTACATGCTCTATTAGTTATAGTTATACATATTAGGGCTACACATAAAATGACAATCTTGATTCACATCAGTCCCGGTGAGGGCGCCATGGTGTATTATCTTCTCCGCTGTCTTGGTGGGACCTCACATGAAAAAGGGGAGAAAGAACATTGGGTGTTTCATTGAAACCCCCTCTTCCTGTTTGAGACTGCTGTTATGTGTATGCGTGCACACACTACAGGCATGTGCCACTCCCCCTTTTCAGGCCGAACAACACATCAATTTCAGTTTAACTCATAATTTTGATGAATATAGACATTTTTGGGGTGAAATAGTGTAATTTGGAGCCAGCCAGGGAGAACTCTCTTTAAAACGTAAGCACATGGCACTGAAAAATATTTAAATTCATGGTGGCCACTGAACCCAATATATTGTGCAGCTTGACATTTTCATAAATGGTGGAAAAAGTAGTTTAACATACATTACGTCCCTTGTCTATTTTTGACACTCTTATCAATTGGCTTGACTTTGATGTTTCCATCATTACAACACAAACAACCCAAATGCCTACCTTACTCATGGAACAACAACAACAACAAAAGTACCACGTAGAAGACAACACATGAACTATGTTGGTATGGAAATAAACCCATACACACAAATACATGCAAAACAGTGCTAGCATTTATAACCCGCAAGGCATGCTGGGAAGCCCACATACACACTTCCACAGCAACAAAGCTTGTGTTGGTTTGTCGTGTGTGAGTAAGGGTGTATATGTTACCTTGATGAGGCTGCCCTGCAATTCATTAGCAGTTTATGGTATATCAAAAACACCCTAATTTTTGAGAGTGAAATCTGGGACAATGCAGAGTCACCAATGTTGGTCCACTGTACGCTACTCACAAAAAGTGTAAGATTCGTGAATGGACAAATACATACTTCATGGTGCTGTTCACATTTTGACACAAGTCCAAGACCACGCCTAACAATTGATCAACAGTACTTTGCCAATTTGTGGGGCTAGAAATGGGTAATTCTCAGATGGATGTGGACGCTTAGTTTAAGGCAGGGGTGGGCAAATTGCGGGCCACAGTGTCTAAATCCGGCCCACCGGACATTTCTAAATTTAATTTTTGAACCTTTGACATGGAAAGTGTAGCTGGCAACATGACTAGCAGCGCTATTGTGGCACGCTTGCATCGCTAAAATAGTCAGATGGGATCTGTAGCTTGTACAAAAATGCAACAAACACGATGCACAAGGTAACATACCTTCTGCACCATGTGGGCATACAAACATATCTACACACAATACCCGTGCAAAAAAAACAACACTCATACATTCCTGCCGCAAGGTATGCTGGGTAGCATTTTGCCATGTTTGTTGCATTTTTGCGAGATTGCAATATATGCTAAGCAGGTCATCGGTTAACATACTCTTGATACTCGATGTTTTATTGTTCATAGTTCATATTGTTGTTGCAGCTGGACTACCCAGCATGCCTTGCGGGAAGTTTGGAAGTAATACTTTTAAGTTATGTGCCAGTTGTTGATTTATGTGATGCATGAACTTGTTAACTTTTTGTTTTGGTGCAGCGTGAGCAACTACATTATGCTGTTTAACGCCACCTAGAGTGTATAGAGTATAGGTGACCCCACTGACAAATTTTATTAACCCAATGTGGCCCATGACTGCAAACATTTGCCCATCCCTGCCTTACTATGTCACATCGTGTTCGTGTTTTTAAAAATGTCACCTGAATTGTGTTATTCAGCAAAGGTTCTTGCATGGTGCATTTTCGGTTCATCCTGAAATTTTACCAGAATGCCAGAACTGTTTGTGAGTAGTGTATTTCTGGAAAAAATCATCCCAAAAATTGTGATCTCAATTCCAAACAAAGAAAATGTTTTTTTTTCTTCCAGAATCATGCAGCCCTAATACATATCATTCAAATCAGGAGCTTATATTTATTAATTCAATGACTCACCAGCAAGGTTAATTTTCTTCTGTAAATGTCTTGTTGTAAATAAATGACACTGTAGATGATGACACATACATACTGTTGCTGCAAAGGAATGCAGAAAAAGGCTGTTTCTAAGCTGAATTCCCTTTTAATGGACTGTTGTGAGACAAGCATTTCTGGCTGCTATACTGTTTGAGTTAAATAGGATGTGGAAATGGGTCACATTCTATTTAGCGCATTGCCAAATGGGAAAGATTGAGTGCTCCTGGGCTTGCATAGTCAACGGATGTGAATGCTGTAAGAACCTGACAGTTCCCTCCTCGTCAGGTTTTTGTCACTGAACTATTGGACGCTGTGTTTCTATGGTGACCGCCTTGCTCTGGTTATCTTGACGTGACTACAGACAAATTTTGCAAAAGGGATCCTGTAAAGTAAACACATGTCTTTTTGGGGTCATTCATATACATTGTTAGACAGTTAAAAAAATAAACTGCTGTAAGCAAGTATGCATGTAACTATAGACAATAAATGGTTAACTTGATGTGTTTGCATTTTTTATATTGAGTTAAACATCTGCATAAACATCACAGGGGCTGCATAAAAGTAACTCAGAGTGTCTGTGTGGCGCCAGTACCCAACCATTTTTTTTACATTAGAAAAATCTTAAGGGACGCACCATGACTTATTCCAGGGTTGTCCAAAGTATTTTCACCGAGGCCCACATACATAGAAAGGGTTTGGGCGCCACTTAAAACACACGAAATCCAATGTTGCATAAATGGTGAATTAAAAAGGTTAATTATGCGCCTTCTGCCATCTAGTGGAAGAGCGTGTAATTGTACTGATTGCCACCAACCCCTCCTGTTAAGGTCAGTTGAAAATTTGCAAGAATTTACATTTTGCACTGTTGAATCTTAAGTAGAGCATCAACATGCAAAAAGACAAACTGGACCAAACAGTGAAACAGGCTGTTCATCAGCTGAATAAAAGTTTAAGAGCCTTTAAAAGACAAAATCTTGATCAAAATGGAGGGTTCTGGGGGTGTCTTTTTTTTGGCTACGGTCTTAAATTTTTGATTACTTTTAGGATTCTATTGTTGCAATCTCCAAATAAAGGCTGGTCAGTAATCGTTAAGTAACACTAGTGTAACACTAGTCTCTTTAACAGCAGCAGAATATCTGAATCACACTTTAAACTGTAATTATGAGCAATATGTTGTTGCGTTCCAATGACATCAGATATTTTAAAGTATATTATAAGTTTCCTTCAAATATAGCAAATACTACATCTGGATTATGAATTGCCATGTGAGAATATCAATTTGATGTTTTTCGTTATCTTCCTGTTCACACAGGCATTATCAGGCCGAGTTCCTGATGTTCGCAGTGTCCCTAAATGCATCTCACGTTCTTGTCACGAGAAAAAGGAAGTGAAGTTCCCAGAGTCAGTGTTGCCAAATTGTCGATTTTGTCGCTAGAGCTGGCGACATTCCAACCCCCCTATTTCCTCAAAAGCGACCTGCGACAAATCTTGACCTTTTCTTGGGTCATTTTTTTGTATTTGGGGACTCAAAAGTGAAAGCCTGTATTTTGTGTGCTCACTGAGCAACAGCGGGTGCTGTGGACAGGTCCACCCCGCCCAAAGGCAGTCACAAGCCGGCAGGAACCAGTCAGCTTCCAGGGCGCGATGCCACTGGATGGAGCTGTAAAACGCAAATGTTTCTTAACCTTCCGTTCGCCTGGATAAAAGAGGTGTGTTTATGTTTTATTGTTAATCTATTGCTACTATTTATTAGTAAAATGAAGTGGGTTATCTTTGAGTAAATGTAAACAATTGGCATTGCAATGTTCTCAGTTGCTATTACATATACTCACCAGAAGAGTGTGCTACTCACGAACCACACTGACTCATGGTAACAGAATAATCTCAGCATCATCTGTTATTCCCTTTTCAATTGAGCTAATTTAAAAGTTCTCAATTACTAATGTGTGATGGGAGAACTTTTAAAAAGGAACTATTAATTACATAAATTAGTTAACACATTATTTTTGACAACTCTCATACATACACATGGTGTGTTATCTTGACCTCTCCTCAGGCAATGAATGTCTTTCACCCTTAAAGTCATGACATCATGATGCAACCATCAGCTTCATCTATATTATCCCATCCATCATCCCTACCACTATAAAAGAAGAGACGTGGTCATTTTTAGGCAGATGGTGACCCAGCAGAGCACCTGGTGAAGCCGCAGGTCAGTGAACATTTAATCGTCATTCAAAAAAAAACAACCTGACAAAAACAAACATCTTTTTTTTTCCTGTGTGCGTTTAATGGGAAGAAAATATGCTACATTCATCTTTTGTACATACTGTTAAAACATGTTGCTCAATAAGAGGATAAAAAAAGAAAGAACTGTTGAAGGGATGCTTTTCCCACTTTTTTTATCTGAAGCATCAGATAAAGAAGTTTGCACATTTGAAAGTGAACTCTGAAAGACATTTTGAATGGCTCTGCATGCTTGGTTTTACAGTTTTTTTTACAGTTTTACTGACAGCAATGCAATCTGGACTTCCTTTCATGGGCTGCAGATTGCCTGCACTCAGTAAATGCAGACCTAAGTATCCGGAAGTCCTCGGGAGCGCTTGGGAGTGTGACCAATCATAGCGGACTGGGCATACCTAGAGGAGGGCTGGGGAGGTGGAGTAAACTAAACAAACAGTTTGAGTCAGAAGCAGGTATGGAAACAGATGCATGCAGAGAAAGGTGCAGAATCTGGAAGCTATAGAAAGCTTTCTGTGCAGGTTATTGTGTGTAGCTTCTCTACAGGAGTCCACAGCTCAATACAAATAAGCATAATAGGTCCCCTTTAAGAAACTGATGATATGTATTTATTGCATGCTGACAAATTCAAACATGCTGGCAGGTCTGTACTAATATTGAAAGTCCTGCCTGTCTGCCAAGTCCCCTCTGACAGTTCACCACGCCACCCCCAGGAGCACCCGCCCCACTGTTTGAGAAACACTGCATTCAGGAATGGACGAGTGGTTAGCATGCAGGCCACACAGCTAGGAGACCCATGTTCAATTCCACCAACGGCCATCTCTGTGTGGAGTTTGCATGTTCTTCGCGTGCATGTGTGGTTTTTCCCCGGGTACTCCGGTTTCCTCCCACATTCCAAAAACATGCTAGGTTAATTGGCTACTCCAAATTGTCCATAGGTATGAATGTGAGTGTGAATGATTGTCTATATGTGCCCTGTGATTGGCTGGTGACCAGTCCAGGGTGTACCCCGCCTCTCTGTGTGAAAGCTGTGATAGAAAGCCCTTGTGAGGATGAATGAATGAATGAAAGCATTAGTGACATGTTGACAAACAGAAACGCTTACTCAATGACAGTAGCTTCAGCTTGAACTTATGCCGAGAGGAAAACAATTTTTACTGAATAGAATGTTAAAAATAATTTGACTCGTACAGAAACTACATTTACAAGACATTTGAATGGACAAATAATATTTTTTTTTCATTATGAGCACCCCTGCTTCCCCCTGACCACAAGTCACTGCCGAGTACATATAACCGAATGTGTGTTGACGACCCCCAGATGCTCCCTGTGTTAATTATTTATGAACATAAAAAGGTTTGCTCTCTTGTAAGGTGATTTGCCGCAGCAGATGGCAACTGTGGGATGGAAAGGAGGGAGAGAGCGAGGGATGGAGGGAGGGCGAGCTACACAGGTGGTGCTTGACGTAAAGGAGTTGAAGATGACTGTAGCCACATGGTGGTGCTCCTCTTGTGTGTGTGTGTGTCACACCTGAAGCTTGACCCCTGCGCCTATGCTGACCGATTTGATAACACACCTCATGCACCTTGTGGCGTACTGCTTAATGAAGTAATACATATGTGTGCTATGAACCTGTGATGAGCACCAAGCATGAAAAAAATCTATCATCTCCCTTACTTATTTGCTTCACTTTTGAGAGAAGAGGCACTTGAAGTTGCAGCTTTTTGTGACATCATGAAGGGGATGGTGGACCCCACCCCATGCATACGCCCACACCAAAAACAGGCTTTGTTACACATGGGACATAGTTTGATAATTTCACGCATGTGTTGCTAATGTTTGTGTCCTCTTGGCCCACTTAATGTTACATGTTACATGTATGTGATATATGGCATCAATTACGATGGACAAGTGCATAACTAAGAGTGACTCCACAAATAAGACACACTCACCGTCCTGACTTGACGCATTTTATTTCCCTTTAGTGTTTTTTTTCTGTTCCAAATGTTCTTTTGTCCTGGTTATGTACAATAATAAAAATAAATCTCTTTAAGGTTTTACATTCGACATTTACAAGTGCAAGGTGTAGCATAACTCTCTCTCATAAAGTGCATTTTCTTTTTTTTGTACCACAACAGGAAATCAGTCAGTACACACACACACACACACACACACACACACACACACTCGCAGACATAACGAGATGGATGTATAAAACAACATTTCTCAATGAAGGCCATACTTGGTCCACATATTAGCTCTGTCATGGTTTTTTCTTGATTGATACATCTCAAACGTCCCTGCCGGTGCCCCCTGACTCTCTATTTGGAAACCCACGTGTAAATGCTCGAAACAAAAGTGGGAGACCCATAAAAGGACAAAACAGGGAGTCAATGAGGAAGAAATGTGAAGCAAAATGCCCTCCTTTTGGTCTGCTTTCAGGCTAACTATTTTTAGCCTGACCGACTTGCCTTCCAGGCCAAGAGAAGGTTGGAATGAGATGTACGGAATGATGGAGGATGAAAGTGGACGTCTTTGAAACGACCCTCTCCCTCCTTCTTGTTCTCTCTCAGACAGAGATGGCCGGAATCTGACGCCGTGACGCACAAGACTGCTGACGTTTTGTGTATGTTTACACCCCCCCCACCAAAAAAAAAACAGCTATCACATGTCTAGCTGAGAATTGATCACCGTCTATTTTGGCTCCTTTGCCCAGCCGAGCGATCAATACCAGCAAGGTCAAGCGCTCGTCTGCTCTGTGCTCCATTGCTTCTGTCTGTTCACAGCGGCCTACATAAGCAAATCAAAGTAAGACACTAGAGAGTTGGAAAATATGGCACTTTCTCAGCATAATTTTTCCCAAAAGAAAGAAACATAAAAACAAGAGGAAGAACAGTGAAGAAGAGAAATAGATACATGAATGACTCATGCCCTGATGAAACGTTACAAAAATAGACATTTCTGTACAGCTTTGCATAAGAAAAATAACACACTCACTTATTTATATTTAAAAAAACAACAAATTATCCTGTATAGCATCTACCACCCCTTCTCAATGTGTGTGTTTACAGTGAGAGTTGGCTGCAGTATGGTTCATTACAATTGGCTGTGATCTCACACACACACACACACACACACACACACAGTGAGTGGTCGCTCCACTCCTACCACAGGAATGCTTTGTGTCATATTCACAGATGAGAATTATTAATCGGAATTTAAAAAAAAAACAAAAAAAAACAAACAATCAGTCATGCCAGATGGGACGTCCGGCGTTAAATTTGATTAAATTGTGTTTCTCAGATGTCGCCAAATTTGTTGTGTTCTTTGTCACACTCCCTTCAGCCACCAAGCTAACCTAAACAGTGGACATAATAAGGCAGCAAATTAGTCCTGTGTGAGTTTTTACTTCATTGACAACAGTAAGAAGGCTAGTTAGCTTCCTGTGTAAGTGTAGTTCACTGAGAGCATTTAGCGAGCACTTAGCAAGCTAGCCTCAAGCATAGGTGATTTCAATTAGAAAAGCTAGTGCTTGACTGTGCTTCCTGTGTAAGTGTAGTTCATTGAACATTAGCTTGCTGTTCCATTGTAGCTCACTGTTAACCATCTTTGTACATATTTCAATTAAAACAGTTAGCCTGCTAATTAGCTTCCTGTTTAAGGGAAGTTTATATGTATCCATTTTGTTTAGTTTAGGCCCTCCCAGTTGTTGGGAAGGCGAGTTAGCTTGGTCATTAAAGGAATGGACACAAACATACTTTGTACACAGGGCTCCAGACTGCAACTAAATGGTTGTATTTTGAGACAATAAATTTTTTCCTCTACTCGCACATGTGTGCATTATTGTACATCATTCCCTTATTACCATGAGAATGAAAAATAGTCCGTAAAATTTGGCGTCAATTGACAACTACTTGTCACAGTCTAAGCTTATCAATGCCGACGTGTGCGATCGCTCATGTTTCAATCACATTCAATCGACTTTTATATCATTTTTGTTTACACATTTTGCCTGTCTCTCACATTCTTCTGTCTTGCTGGCGGCAGCTGGCTAGCTAGCGTTATTTTCTCTAGCTTTTGGTCCATGGACTCTAAATGTGACTTTGTGGTTCGTTCAGACCTCGTTTTTGTCTCACGGGGAATCTACAAGTGGCTGTCACTTTCATGGAGTACTTTTTCAAAGTGTCACTGAACAACCTTGGTCTCTCTGTTCTGATTTTAAGCAGCTCGCCCAAGAATATTTGCTTCAATTCTTAGTATTCTAATAAGTCTTCAATTCAAACATTATGCCTGTATTTAATCACCACAAAACAGCATCAAGACGATGATCACACTGTTTGAGTGGAGATGTGCTTTGTAAATAAAGTACAATTGAAATGTTGGCAGTCACATAAAAGACAAATAGCTCATGTCTAATTTGTTTTTGTCTAAGTAGCTTTAACGGAAGTTGGCTACACTTGCGCTGTCATACACCTGATACTCAGGTTATACTGTAACAGGACAGATTTCTTTGAGAAATCGTTATTTTATTCTTTTAATTGTGTTACTTTTAACAAAAAAATATGCATCACTGAACAGTTAACAGTTAGCCAAGTAGTTGGCAGTAACACACAAATGAGGTAGTTTGCCAACCAACATCAACTCTGGTATTGGAGTGAATAGTATTTATCAGTAATACAGTGAACATGAGAGGAAATATGAATGTTTACTTTCCAGGTCGATTTCAGTGTTAGGGGCTACTGTGCTCTGAGTAAAAAAAGTTAGTCTGGAGCCCTGGTACGTATAATTTAATCATATTTTCCATTGTGCGTCCCATCGAACATGTCCGACTGCAGATGGCTAAGCTTAACATCTGATCACTGGTACTCATCGTGATTCTCCCCCTGTTGGCTTCTCTGGATTGAATAGAAACAAGTTTAATATAAAAAAATAACACTAGTCTATTTCACCGTGTGACTAATGCACAAATGTCTTCTGATGGTTTTGCAATGAGCCAAAAGAGAGAGAATGACACAAACCCACTTAAGGATTTGAGTCACAGTGACAGCATGTTAAACTAATATTTTTTTTCCTATATTTTTGACTGCTAAAGTAAGATTGTCCTGCTGAGTATCAAATACGCTTGTGTTAGATTTCGTATATTATTGCAAATAAGCATTATTTTTGTTCTAGTGAGGTCACAAACAAGACAGCAGAGATTCAACAAAGTGGCTCTTACTTGACAACTGTCGGATGACATGTGTGCCAGGATTCTGACTGTTATTTGGTAAAAAGCGTTAAAATAATTCCCTGTCAAACAGCCTGTGTTATTTATATTGTTCTTCGTAAAGTAAGTCACCAATCATTTTCCCAAAGCCATTGTCATCACGTCCTTGCGTTATTGTTATTACATATCATTACTATTAGCTCGAGATGGTTCTAACCTGCACGATGACCTTGCTGCCAGTTGTAGTTCCTTCCTTTCTTCACAGACAACAATCGTGAATAACAATAATGCTTAATATGTGTCTTCTCTCTGCAAAAAAAACTAACTGTTCGGTGGTAATTTGTATTTTTATGCATTAAAACATGATCATGTTGATATCCTGTCCTATGCTGTGAATGGCTGCATGAGAAAGGACTCATCCCAGCACAAGCTAATGTCGGAATGCTGTCTTTAAATGAAAAGTATTTGTGCATCATAAAACCTCGCCTGTTCCCGTCATGTAATCGGGAGACACCGCATCAACACGCTGTGGAAACATCTTTGATCCTCATCATGGGTGGAAGAAATCAATGGCGAAATCTTTCCTCTTCCTAAAGGCTGTATCGTCATGCCGTCATGGAGGTGCTAAAGGAGAACAGCCTAGCCTACTTTCCAGCTCTCCCTAGACCCCCCCTCCACCCCATGAGCAGTCCCCGCCCCCGCAGCAGAGAAGCATTCCCTCCATAGCGGCTCGCTGCAGTGGTGCTGTCTTTGGTGCTGAATGCTGCTTTCGCAGTCACGGCGCAGCCAAACACGCTTCCCTCACACTGTTTTATAACACCCAACGTGCACCCTCGCTGGGTGTCTTTTTAAGGAAGGGAGGGGGGCTTGCCTATGAGTTTAGGACGGATGCTTTCCATCTTCCTGCCTTTGGGAAAATGCTGATTGTGCTGTTGTTGTTTTTTTCTGGTAAAGTCCTAATGTGCTTGAAAATAAGATGTCAATCCTGAATCTAATCTAGCCTCCCATTTGATTATTCCCGCCCCCTAACTCATTAGCTCATCTGCATCAGATTAAAGGACACCGTTGTTCTTGTTTTCCCCATCAGGAGAAAACAAATTAGCTCATAAAAGATACCCAAGGTCATTCCTTGGTAGAAGTTAGCTCCACTTGAATTCCAAAGCAAACCAGCATTCCGTGACCTTCTAATTGCATAAGCATGCAGTGCTTTCCCAGCAAGGTCAGGACACTTCCCTCCAAACCTTCACAAAGATGCTACTCCTGAGAGGTAGGCCTCAAGGAGGTCCCGATGCTTCATCAGGTATTTGCAGTGGGGTCAACGCTGGAGGTTGTCCTCGTCGTCTTACTGCTGACCTCTTCCTGACGAGAGGAGCTGCCACACTCCTCGCCCCCCTGCTCTGCCAAAAGCCTCGAAGAATGCGGACGGTCTGTGCTACACGTCACTGGAGGCGCGTGGTCTGAGCGAAAGATTGGATGGAACGCAACCGCAACACGCCATCCACAGCGACTTCTGGATGTCCGGGTTTCGGAACGCATAGATGATGGGGTTGATGACGGAGCAGCAGGTGGCCGGCAGCACGGTGGCGTAGGTGTATATGGCGGGGTAGCTGGAGTCGGCCACAATGGAGTACATGGCAAACGGGAGCCAGCACACCCCGAAGGCACACAGGATGGCCGACAGCGTGGAGACGCCCTTGGTGGTGGAGATGGCCACGAACTGGTGCTGCACGGCGATCTGCTGTGCATGGCGAAAGGCGATCTTACAGATCTGCAGGTACAGCTGCATCATGAGGGCAAAAACCAGCAGGAAGGTGACAGCAAGGGCCACAGCGTTGTTTTTGGTGACCGGCCGGCAGATGCTGCACATGGACTCGTCCCGCAGGCAGTTCCAACCGAGCACCGGCAGCAGGCCCAGCGTGACACATGAGAGCCAGATGAAGATGACCATCACATAGGTGAAGGTGACCGTCCGCTCCGTGTGGTAGGTCAGCGCGTTGTACAGCGACAGGTAGCGGTCCACTGTGATGGCCAGGATGTTGAGAACGGATGCCGAGAACGCCGAGATGAGCAGTCCCACTGACAGAAGAGTCACCAGCTCCAGCGAGCCGTCTACCAAGTAGGTGAAGACAAAGTTCAAGATGAGGCCGAGACCAGCCAGGAGGTCCGCCACTGCCAGTGAGCCGATCAGGATGAACATGGGCGCCCGCAGCGTGGGAGTGTAGAAGAGCACTGCGATGACCAGTGCGTTCTCGCACGAAATGAGCGTTCCTGTTACGCACAGTGCAATGTCCCATGGGCTCACTTCCTGGACAGCCACAGTGGTGGTTGCCGGCAGGAGGTCTGGGGTCATCCGCACTGCCGGCTCGGAGGACGCGTTGGACAGCTCCTCAGAAAGACCCCAGGAGGTGGATGAGCTGACAAGGTCCAGGGGGGACGAGGAGTTGAGGCTGCCACCGCTGCTCACGGCTGCTGTCGCGGCCAGCGAGAGGATCATGGCTGGGGAAGGAAAGTGGGAAGAGATAAAGGAGTTGAAAGTTGAGGAGACACGGACTGGAAGTTGGAATGAGAGCACATGTGATAATCAGCATGGAGAGCAATGACAAAACACAAAATGGGACGAGGGAGTCAAAAGTGAGGAGGGAGGCGGCAGCAGGATACAGAAAGGGAGGGTCTTAGCCCAAAGACACTTCATCGATCCAGCACACTCCTTTCATTCATTCATTCACTCACCCATTCATGAAAAGTGAGCATCACAGAACGAGAGTGGCGCATTCTCCCTTATACTTAACACACTGATCCTTTCTTCCATCTTAGCCTGCACGGCAGCATTCTAGCACGCTAATTCAAATGAGACCGAAATAAACACCAAACATGCCAACGGAGGCTGTGATCTTCAATCCGACATGTCCCTACCTAAAAGGTGCCACATTCCGAGCCAAATGCTCACGCTGCTCCCAGTCCAAACCCTTTTCAACACATTCTATTTTTAGAGCCTCTCTAAAAATGGTGCATGACGTCCTGGGGCATGGCGCGCTGCTCGATCTGCTCCCCTATTCACCGTTGCGCGTGTGCATCTTCTAGAATGCCTTCCTCCTCCTCGTCATCATCATCATCTCATCTGCTTGTGATGATGATACAGTCTGGGAATTTTTTTTATGCAGCTAATTTTAGCTCAACGATCCAAAAATGACACAATAGAGCTCCATTCACAAAAAGACACCTACCAGCAAACACCCCCCCTCCCCGCCCCCGTCTGTTCCAGAAGGTCACCACCACCGCCACCACCACCACCACGCTCCCCCCACACATCCTTCCCATGCCACACACCCCCAGCACATCACTGCGGTAAAAAAAAAAAGAAAAAAGATTGAGCTTCCAGACTCCAGCCAAGATGTGGACTGATTGAAACAACAACAATAATAAAAATAATAACAGTGGAAGAAGTGACTGATATAGCTGCAGCGTTGCGTGAGAGGAAGAGGAGGGAGGAGTGGGAGTGGGATGGGGGACCACGCCACACTGAAGAGGAGAGATGGGAAAAAGATATTTACCAGCTGGGTGGCTTCTTTCGTCCCCTGCAGGAAAGCGGCGATGTCCTTTCTCCTCTTCTTCTTCCTCCTTCCTCCTCTTTTTTTTTCTTCTTTATCCACGCAGTCAGCCGCGCGCGCCTCGCTGCTCCGTTGTCATGGTTATTAGGCTGCCTTCCTCCCGCCGCATGCACACCCTCGCGCAATCTCTAACCCCCTCCGTCCTCTTTCTCCACGCGCGTGACGTCACAGAAAGTCACCCCGTTCCCCCTGAGCAGCCGTCATCATCGTGAATCACGCGAGGTGGTGGTTGAGGGGGTGTTCTTAACGTTGCTTGGGAGTCATGTAGGATGGATGGATATTTAATGGTGGCCATCTCACGCTCAGTGACGCACGATGGCAGCGTGGATGGGGGGGGGGGGTGATATGGACCCTAGACATTGAGCTCTGTCTCCCTCCCGCAACCAAACATTGCATCACCAGGCTGGATGACATTTCCTAAAGGTCACCAGCAGTTGTGTCCACAGACAGTCGGACTTCATAGGTGCGAGAGCGTGGTTATGCAATGCCACACATAGGCATGCTGGCTTTATGTGGTGCCATGTTCTGTCAGTAATATCATTAGAGTAGTTGGGGATGACGGAATATGAAGGGCACAAAAATCTATTCATAGCTGTCTCAGGCAATGCCTGTGACATAAAGTTACAAGATTTTTCTGGTAAATGTACAACTTTATTGTTTCATGAATTTACATTTATATTGTAAAATCTCAGATTATTTTAATACTCCAGTGTAACAGGCATTCTCGGCCAAGGGTGGCAAACGCTTTGAGTTAACAAAATTTGGGTCAAATGGCCCCAGCAACTATGTATAGCTACCTTCCTCATCATGGAAATCCGACCAGAACTGGGCTCACGGGCCCAATGGAGGGTGGAGACTAAATCACCATTGATGTACTACGCTGGTGATTGGGATGTCATACAACTTAATGTCAAAAAATCGGAGCTATCCCTTTAAGTTGTGTCACATATTTATTGACTTGTGTTTGTTTGGCACTGTGGTAGGTAGGTAGTAGTCTGGATTTAAACCACCAAAATGTGTCAGATTGACTCTGACTACTTGCAAGTCATGTTGCCAGCTTGTATGTTAAAAGTTGAAATGACGATTTCAATGAACAGGGCAGCCAGAAGCCAATCAGACTGAACTGCTGTGAATGATAATACACGTGATACACATGAAGTGCCTTCCGCACACTATAAACCTTGCAATCATATACCTGCGCTCTGTGTTCTCAGCATATCTTGCTCGCAACATGTGACTTTTTTTGTTCAACAGCTGCCACTGTGTTAATGTCCAAACAGAAGATGAACTAATTCTACTAATTCTACATTTTGTTATACTACTTCTACTACTCTAATTCTATTTGATCAAACCCGATCACTTTCTAAGACTTCTATCAATACATGATTGAAGCATCTATTTCAATACTTCCTGGTAGCACACTCTAAGCATCATGGGAACTGTAGCTCTTTTAGCATCAACATAATCGACACCTCCTGCAATCTACAATGTATTTTACATGTGCATTTACATAATTACACAACATAAATTTGTAGTAGTACCAGCTACAACTGCCATTATCATTTTTAAGTATTCAATTTTTTTGAAAAAAAATCAGTTAAAGTATCATGTTTAGGTCTTGCATGCAGAGTTAAAACATTTCAAACTTTACGTACAATCTATTAAGACTCATTTAAATAAATAGGTTTTGCAGTTCTATTCTGTCAATATCCTGAGAATATCCATGCACCTCACAGGCGTGGCTTATCAAGGTGCTAATTAGACAGCATGACTATTAAGGTGTGCCCTCGGATGGCCACAGTAAAATGTGCAGTTTTATCACAGCACAATGTCACAGATTGCAGTCACAATTGTTGAGGGAGCGTGCAATCAGCATGCTGATTGTAGGAATGTCTGCCAGAGGTATTGCCCTTGAATTTAATGTTCATTTCTCTATGATAAGCTATCTCCAAAGGAATTCCAGAGATTTTCCCAGTACATCCCATCGGCCTCACTATCAGAAACCATCAGCAGGTAAGCTCATCTGCATGCTCGTCATCCTCTGCATCCTCTGTCGTCGTAACCGACTTGAGTTGGCAAATGTTTACTGATTATTATTTAAATTTGTTTTATCTGAAACATTTAAGTGTGTCAACCATGTAAAACAAGAGATCAGGAACGGGGTAAACACTTTTTCACACCACTGTAATTTCACTGCATATAAATCCATCCATTATTCGTGGTATTATCGCTAACCAGTATTATTGCTAACCAAAGCATTTGTGTGTATGATATACTCAGGCCCTTCTCCCTATTTTTACACAGCTTCAGAGTGAATCATCCCACATAATTAGCATACAGATGCACTATGTGTGTGTCCGCGCGTGTGTGTGTGTTTTCATTCACGACTCCATTCATCTTTTCCAGCAAAGCGTCATGGGTAATCGAGAGCTGTTACATCAGCGCCACTGTTTTGCTTTAAAGCTGGCCTGACTCACTTACCATGCAGTCTTGTGGTCTTCTGCATTCTGCATACCAACCGCCCTCGCTCTCTCACACACGTATACACACACACTTGGCTGTCTTTTATGACAAGGCACACCAAAGTCAAACTGTATTACATCACAGCTGAATTTCCATCATCACAAGACATCATCCGTGTCCTCCAGAATGACTTTGAATGTCTTCTCTGCAAAAATTGATACAAATCTCCCATGTTGCTCAAAGGCAGGGGAAAATCTTGCATTGTGGATGATTAACATTTCACGCACAGTCTCTGCAGTTTACTATTACATCCATTTCCTCGTTTAACCGGTGGGCCTCCTTGCAAATATCTCTCTGAAAGGCAAAAGTGTTAAGGCTGAATTACATTTCTGCGTCACAGTGCCGTTGTAAGCGAAGCTGGCTGGCTCCTCCCCTTCCAAACCCTGCGGCGGAGCTTGAAATTCTAATCTTACGACAACGTCGACATGGACTGCAGAGCTGTGATTTGGTGTTCTTTTTTTAGTACATCATTTCCGGTTTTGCCTCCCATGCAAGTGCCAAAAAGTTCTCAAACAAAAGAGCATCTCAGTGAAGAATTATGCAATACAGTCGTCCCTTGAAATTTTCATATAAAATGTTAATTAATAAATATCCCTGTTTCATGGTTGACTATGGCATATTATTAGTCATAGTGTCAGTAATGTTCCGTTTTTGCAGTAGTTCTTAATTATCTTCTGTCATGCCCCCTCTCGGGTACAATTGCTTCCCCCATAATTTAGAATACTATTGAGAAACGGATGTCTATTTATTTATCTGAACTTTACAGACTAAACTCTAAACTGAAGCCAGTGAAATGCAACAACATTAAGAGCAGTGAAGCATACAAGCGTATTTAAGAGTCAAATTGCATGATGTGTTCAACAAATTCATACATGTTGGCAGGTCTGCATTAATTAATTCATTAAAAGTCCTCCATGCCTCTCATGCTCGCCCTGACAGTTCATGAGCTCGCCTCATTATTTGAGAAGCACTTATTGAGACATGACATTAGAGTACCGTTATACTGCAGGTAGTCACCCATGGCATGTCCATTTTACACATGACCCCTCACGTTTTGGCGGGGAAGTGCACATGACATGGTTGGCTACCGCTGAAGGGCCAACATTGTGACTCCTCAGTAGCATAATTTAGCCTTTAATATTTAATAATTACTACTTCCTCTCTACTGATTTTGACATGTCAACCTGCATGGTTCTTCATAGTCTGAAAGTAATACCTAAGTGCATTTCCCAGACGGAATGCAGGTGTAGCATCTAGTGTGGATTGGCATGGCGTGGATGATATCTCATCGTCTTAATAGGAGTGCCCTTGTTGTTGCACCTGTCACAGCACTCACAGGTGCAACCATTTTTCCATGGCAAAGTGCTGCATCACTGCATTCATTTTCCTGATGCTCTCAGTGGTGACTCATCCCTCTCCCTGCATCATTTACACGGTGCGACAAACTTCCACTCCGTTTGTTGCTGGGATGAACGCTTAGAAGATTTAGGATTTAAGAAAGGCGGTTTTGCCAGGCCCAGTTAACTTTCTCAGCAGCATTGTCTGTGACCGAGCGATCGGCTCATTAGCAGCGACCCCGGGGAGCCATAGCTCACCTTTGATTAAAGGTCTCTCTGAAAGGTCAAAAGGGAGCTGCTGCGGACAAATTGACAGACCAAAGGCAGACTATTCTCCAGATGGAAATGTATATTATTGTACTGTCAAAGAAAGGCAAAGGCTATGATCATCTGTGACTGTAAAGTACAACACAACCTCTGGGTCAGTGCTTGGATCTGTCCTTCCCGCCCCTCTACTCCACTTTGTCCCTTTTCAGCAGTCACCTCACTGGATGCAGGTCCAGGGCTGTCAATGGCTAGATGCGACCCAGTCATAGCGGCTCTTCTCTGGGTAGGTCTGTCACCAGATGGCCCATCCACTCTGGTCCTCACACCTGCCTCGTGTTGTCTAGCTAGGAAACTTGTATTTTGAGTGTGCTGAATGTTGGCCTTAAACCCAAGCCCAGTCCATTTCAGCACACTCACAGCCCCGCGACCACAACTGCATTAATTTCCTGTTAAGACAAGTTTTGTGTATGTGTGTGTGCATTCTTATGTTGACAAAGTCAGGCTCCTTAATGTAAACTGTACTAAACAGCTGAAAGGAAAAAATAAACATGAGACAGACGGGCCAAAACAAAAAGGACATTGCAATGTCTGCAAAAGCGCCTGCACAGGAAACCAAACAAACAGGAAGTCTTCAGCACACAAATGTTTGTAATACAAAAGTGTTGGGATATAGTACCAAAGGGTTTGAACGAGAGTCCTTAGTTCTGAAGCCTAGCAGTGACATGCAGTCAGGGGAGATGATGATAATGAAAAATAAATTAATAATAACATTAAATTAATATTTGGCAACTGAAGTGTATTATAAATGTGTGGTTTGTATGTTTCCAATCGTTTATTCATTCTTTAAACCAAAAAATCTCAGATTTTTCAGATCAAATACAGAGCAGAAACCAAAGATATAAGGTTGGCATATGTGAGCTGGAAGGTGCTTGTCACTGCCGTTGTTCCACAGAGGAAAAGCCAGCATTAATTTTCTGGCAATGCTTGCTAGAGCTAGATTTACCAGCAAGTCAATTGAAAGATATTGTAGTGTTGTACTGAATCTCACTGAATCTTCAATCGTCAATCGTACTGTGCATAGGCCTACTTCACACCTAAATTCTGGCATGTTAGGCTAGTGTAAGTAGTCTGGTCTAATCTCCAGTTTGATACGCCTCTCCTTCTTTAGTACGATTGGAAGTGGACACAATTGCATGCACACGCATGCGTGGAACCTGCCAAGTCATAGAACGACTGTAATGTGATTGCTTCTCACAAGTTCTTACTGATAACCGACACATTGCATAAAAGGAATCAATAGGAATGCTCCAAAGAATCAAAAAATCTAATAAAAAACCCATGGAACGCTCACTCACTAGCAGGTACATTTACTGTATGTGTGTAGTAAAGACATGTAATTTAATTAATGTGAATTAATCACAGCTGCCACCTTGCAGAATAGAAATAGCAACAACTCCGAATAAGACACAACCTGGGTACAACAATCCTCAAGACATGATTCCCAAATGCCACCTTCATTTGTATCTTTTTCCATTCTAGCTTTGATTTAATGTTTGTTGGAAAAAAAGAAACCCTTAACTCAGCAGTGACACACGCACATGTCCTAGTGGATCATCATCAAAGCTGCTCTTTCTATGAATAAGATGAATGTGCTCTCTTGAACTGTTGCCCCTGTGTGGCTTTCAAGTTGCCTGTGTTAACACTAATGCTGTCTGACAAGCGTGTGTGTGTGTGTGTGTGTGGACAGTGGGGATGCTTTACCCATAGGAGCTCACGGTGACATCGGCCTGTCAGTCTAATTTAATCTCTTTTATCCACACTTACTACATCACTGGTCACCAACCTTTTTGATCCCTGGTCTGGGCCGCGACCCATGAAATCCTCCCTGAACAGTTCCTGCACTAAAGGCACTATAAATGTATGTAACGGTCATCAACTGGGCAAGTCCCAAAGATCAACTGGTCGATCGCATTTGACAGGTTGGTGACCCTTGCATATCACATCCCTTACTCACTAGCAGCCTCAAACGAATGAACACACAAATCTACAAGATACACAACTGTGGGGATTTTTCAGGTTCTTCTACTTCACATGCTCTTCCAAGCCTTTACAGACCTTGCTAGAAGCATCCATCCATTCATTTTCTGTACTGCTTATCCTCATTAGAGTTGCAGGGGTATGCTGGAGTCTATCCCACCTGACTTCAGGCGAGAGGCGGGGTACACCCGGGACTGGCTTGCGAGAAACAGAAGTATAAAATTGTCCAAAATGTCTTAGTAAGATGAAAAACTAAGTAGTGTAAATAGTTTACTTACTTATACATTTACCTCTTAAATGAAGTTAAATCTAGCACGGAAATGGTCCCCTGTGAGACGAATGAAGCAGACAATTAGTGGCATTTGGGAATCCTCTCTTGAGGATCCAATTAGCTCCCCTTTGGAGCCATTAGTTGTATTATTGGCCCGCGCTGCTTGCTGTTTGACTTTTCACCCCTAGCCGCCGTCCGATATCGACCGCCGCTATTTCCTTTCATTTAATTGATCTCTCGGCTCACCGTTAATCAAATTGGCAGACAAGTAAACACACTGCTGCCGCAATTGACAAACAGTCATTGATCTTTAGCGGTTGATACAGCGGAAAGGCTGCACCATTCTGACAGAAGTCTAAAAATGACCTTTTAAGATGTTCCAGAAAGTGATATTACACTCCTGATCTTTTTTTTTAAGGGACTATGTAATGAGTAGCTGCGCCATTCTCGCCATTGGTAATGTTGCTCCAGGTGGTGAAGATCCACTGTCTGGAACTGACTTTTACTTTACTTTTTGTAAACATCCCTTGCCATCCATCCCCAAATGTTCTCAATTGGGTTTTGATCAGGGGAATATAGGGGATGGTCCAAAATAGTGATGCTATTCCTCTGGAAAAAGTCAGTTGTCATGTGGGCATTGTGAACAACAGTGTTGCCCTCTTAGTAAAGCCACCCATCATCCCGCATATGATGGTTTCAGTCATGAATGATGCCTCCTGCAACATCTCCACATAGCCATGTACCATTTGACGCCCCTGCACAACCTGAAGCTCCATTGTTCCATTGAAGAAAAAAGCACCCCGGATCATGATGACACTGTGCCGTGTGCTTATGCAGCAGTATGCCTCCTATAGTGAGCTAGTCGCCAAGTTTGATACTTTAGCTACATTAGGAGTGTTCAAAGTGCGTCCCGTGGACCATTTTTGACCTGCTTTTGTTAATTTGTTAAGTTCATTATAAATGTGATGTATGTTACAGTATGTTATGAGATGTTACACTAATTTGCTTACAGGTGTGACACACAGCCAAGATGTGGATGTTTTGCCTTGTTAATTCACAATGTATGAGTGGCCCCCACACTGGATCAGTGGACCTCTATGACACCTCAGATTTAAATGATATCCTCACTGAGAAATAATTTAGCCCAGGATGGAGCCCTCTGCAAGCAGCTCACAGATTCATGAAAGTCCTTCACTTCAAGGCATGTGTCCTCAAAACTTCACCCATCACTTCGTCCTCAGTCTTCATCGGCTTCATTCAAAGCAGCGAGAGAGAAAGAGCAAGCAAGTGAGCGAGGAAGGTGTCACATGATCGTTAATTCTAACTGATGGCAGATTTAGAGGCAGCGCTCTCGTGCATGGACTAAAAAGAACGGTAGACTTGACAGACAGTCACTGTTAAAGGTGAGCCAAGTGGTAATTTTCACTGTCCCTGATGTAGCACGTGGCGCCTCCTTTACATTTTCACAGAGAAGGCCACATGTCACGTGATTGGATCAGTCAGAATAATGAGCAGTTGTTGCCATGGAGGCCGGTCTATATTGCGAGGCTCCCAACAAGTGGTGCAGGTGCATGACGCATGGTACTGGCTTGTATGTAGGCAGGATGCCGATACTGAAATAGTGTTTTCACCATTTGGTGTTGTTTCTTGTTTCTACGCTTTGTAACTGAAACAGTATTCTGATTATTTAATGTTAAAAAAACCTGCCATGGCCTAATCAGACATAAGATATCATTGTTGGGATTGTTCTGGAACTCCTCCAGTATTAAAATGGCTTCCAAACATGAAGGCTTCATCAGAGGCTCTTGTGTTGCCGCGCTTGCCGAGGGCTTCCACCTGTTAGATGCTTGAGTTTCATGTTGTCATGGAAACCAATGTGAAGGTGACACAAACACACAGTGACCTCTTTGTTTTTCCTCCCTGCCATCCCACCCGCCTGCTTGCATGTGTGTTTTCTTGTGTTATTGACTCCTAAATTGCACCATGCCGTGTTTCCCATTGCGGGCCGGCGCCGCAGCAACATACTCAAGGATCAAAGCGGCCATCGTCAAAGCCTGCGTGGCACTTGCTGCATTAGACGGTAGATGACTCAAATGTTCCCCATCCGTGAATCCCACAGCGGTATTTATAGCTTGAATAGGTCACACATTGGTGTCGGGGTCCTCTCCCTTTCTCGCCCCATCTCAATTCCTGCCTTCCACCCATCTTTGTTTCCTGCATCGTCCCTGAGGTATTATTATTATGTCAGTTTACACGGTAATGCTTATGCTATTAGTTAGGCCGGAGTGACAGTAGGCCTTAATCCTTCATATTGCCAAGTCATTTTGGACCATTTTGCACGTACAACCAACCTAAAGGCATGATTGGTGGAGTTTTGTGTGGAAGTGTCCCTTCACTAGAACTGATTTTCTTCCTTTTTGGCCTCTTGTAAGCATTATAGTCTACAATTTTTGCCCCTGTAGTGTAGTTATACAGTACTGTGGAAAACAAATTAGGACCAACCAATCAATTTATCATTTACAAACGGGTGCTTGTCAGTCCCCTTAGAATGTGTACCAAATTTTGCAGTCATTTGACTAAAACCCCTAAAGCTACAATGTGTTTTTTTTGGAGAGCGCATTGAGTTGTGTGAGAAATGTCAAGTCATTTTGACTTATGGGGGTCAAACTTTGGGGTTTAATAGGAAAAATAACAGCACAGGCAACGCAGCGTGTGTTGTCACACATTTTCAATCTGAGATAATCAGCACTTATGTAATAAAATATGCCGTGAAGCAACTTGTACAGGCCTAATTGAAGCAATATATCCAAATAAGCATCATATCACCACTCAGCAGTAGTTTGCTAATAAAGTCACTTACGTGTCGCCGCCCCACTCTCCTCCCACCGCTATAAAGTGTCTCTCCTCTCATCCACCCCAACCTTCATCTCCCATTCCATGCCTCATTAGCATTTATGCCGATTAGCTCATCTCCCTGATCAAAAGGGGACATCTCCGACTCCTCTTAATAATTGATGCTTTTAAACGGCTTAGTGCTTAAAAGAGCCCATCGGCTTAGCTGCCACTCACCCGCCCTTCACTGCCACACTTCCTCCTGGCGACCTTTGCCCTGCCTGGGTTCTCCTCTGAGTGCTACAGGCTGGTCTGCTCACCATCACTAGGTGGCAGCATAGCAGCACACAGATTGACAAGAAGCCACATGAAAGTCAGCCTGCTCTTATTGTGAAAAGACAGCCGAGCATCTCTTCATACTCATCTATCTCTTTTGTGCTAATTACTGGATCAATGAGGGGCTGTCGATGCCAGATCAATTGTAATAATGTTCCCCCGAGATCCATTAATGACCTTTTACGACCTTTTAAATCATACGCTTGCCTTGCTTAGTCCGTAAACGGCACACACGGTCAATGAAGAGGTCATTTCCAAAACAATTGAAACAATCAATGCCGATCCCTTTTAAAATATTAGCCTTTAAGACTGTTTCTCCTTCATAGTATAGCCAAAAGTAGTATGATGTCGTCTGAAAACTACAAATACAATCATTAATAATTCTTTAACAACTAAAAAAAATACTTATAACACTATGCTAGAAACTGACACATGTTGAACTTAAGTGGTGAACAAACCATCAATAACTGAAGAAGTATGTATAGGATTAGATAAGCTCTGCTTTTCCCTCCTTTTCAGGCATGTTAAATTATGGCGAATAAAGGAAAACTGCCTGCACTTTTTTTGGAGGTTCGCTCATCCACAATTCTTATGCGAAACATAACCACACACGCCTACCCAAACAAGCTAAAAAAAAAAAAACAGCTAGCATGTGGGAGCTAAGAGTGCACTTAACGGGACACACCTATTTTGACTATGAAGCCCTATTAAACAACAACAACAATTATTATTTACAGTACATAACTGACCTGTACTGTAAACCAAGCTACAGTGACATTGTTATTGCTATTGTAGGAGCTAACATGAAGGACTATTTTTCTGGTATAGTGATGCAGCACCCAGTCCAAAACAATGTGATAGGAACCCAATCTGACTAGGAAGTAGACAAGCAAATTGCTAGCCCACATTCCATGTTTTGTTTATGCACGGCTAGATGGACTGTGTTATCTTATCATGTGTAATGTGCGCCATGTATCACAATCAGTATCACAGTGACTTACTTCATTGATGGCTGTCCGTCTGGTCCAGCTGGTCTGGGGTATCTTTTGGGTAAGTGGAAAAAGATTCTATCACGGCAGGATAGAATAGCTGTTTTTGGCACAACAGCTTGTTGTGATGCAGTCTCTTGGAGCAGTGTTCTCCTCCCTATATACACAAAGCCTTTCCATGGATGGTGACACTGTATGACACTCAATGGAGCAGAAACACTCCATTTCTGTTACCATGGCTTGGTAAGCTCCAATATACACCACCAAAACATGGCGGTGTAATGACTTGACCCCAATCTACAAACTACAAAGTTTCATACCGTCATGCTCATCCTTCATATATTTACCCTCACAAAGAGAGTCCAAAAGTCGGTAGCGGCTCTCGAAAAGTCTGCAATGATTAGTAGTTGCTGTTGTTGATGAATGTACGTAGTAGTAGTAGTTCCTACCAGGCTATGTGAAATCAATGCACCTTGGAAAGGAGTTTCGGTAATATTTAAAATACGTAAAATTACGTAAAAAGTATTACATTTTGTAATGAATGTACCTGTTACTGTATGGTCACAGAATGTACATAAAGACATGTTTCGAGGGCTTTATAACCAAAACAGGTGTATCCCATGATGTGCATTGTTAGCTCCCTCATGCTAACTATTTTTCTCTCTTTAGAACAAGGATTGTGGATGATGGTCAAAATTCCAAAAGAGTAAGCTTGTATGGATATTCGGAATAAACTATTTACCATTAAGGGCTCTTGTCATAATGTATGTATGTAAATCTATAAATTAAACAAGAATTACTCTATCAATGCAGTTTTTATGTACATATTTTTTCAGACTGCCTATAGCCATGGTAGCTGTGTGCTTTTGTTTCCTTTGCTATGCTATGCTAACAAGCTTTCCAGTAGTGTTATTTACCTCTGCTTGTGCATTGTGTTTTTAATAATGAGCACCCTGCTCACTCAAGGATGTAAATATAATTAGAGAACCCCAATCTCAGCATTTACTGACTCAAAGTATAGTCATTACAAAAAGGGAAAACAGCAGCAGCAGAGATTCGTGCAATAATGTGTTAGTTTCACATTAAGCAGATTGATAAATAAATAAATAGGATTGTGAATGCATAATTGCTTGTGACAGATTAGCGCAGGAAGAGCAACTGTACGCTCACATTTAGGCGGTGATAATGACGACGCTGTGATTTCCCTTCCAGCGCTACGCGATAACACAGAGCTGTTAATTATCTCGCCGCTCTCCCTCTTTTTTTTTTTTTTTTATTGCAGCTACGCATGGCGCCCCTCTTGCCGCATATGACAGCGTGGAAGAGGGACAGAACCCCACCTCCCACCCATGCTAGATTTGAATGGAAAAGCGTAACCTTGTACTTGATTTCAACACGCCTCAGATGATTATCTCCTCCCTCGGCTTCATCCTCCTATCTCTTGTGTGGTTGTCAAGGGCAACTGAAGGATAGGGTTGTATACAGTAAGCACAGGTGACTCTGGACAGGTGTGTGCAGAAACCAAAACCCCTGCCTCCAGGATCATGCTAAGTCATAACTAAGTCAAGTCCTCAATTCTTTGTTTACAGAGATGTTGACTTGTGATGATAGTCTCTCATCATCTGTCATTGGTTTGGTTTTATCCACTTCATGTGAGCGGGATGAGGCTCACATATAACTGTTGAACTAGTGCTGATATGACCCCTTATACTTTTATAGCAGGGGTCGTCAATCTCGATCAAATAGTTGATCTTTGGAGCTTTGATGCTTTTCAATGCTAGTCTTCTCATCTGTTAATGTGACTTGTGTTTCTGATGCTCAATGTTGGGGCAGTAAAATATGACTTTGGTCTTCACACAGACAAGTGCCATCGTACACAGATGTACCTTACCTTTCACCCAAAGTCAGCTGGGATAGGCTCCAGCATGCGCCTGCAAGTATTATGTAAATACAGCAAGTATTTGGTGCCCAAGCTAAACATGACTACATGTGATTTGCAGTACTCGTTTTTACACAACTCCTCCATATCCTGCAGGTTTTGAGGCTATGACATGGCGACTCAAATGTTCCAGTTCCCTCCACAGATTTTCTACGGGATTAAGGTCTAGACTCTGACTAGGCCACTTCAGGATCTACTGTAGTGTTTTCTTCTTGAGACACTCATTTGTGGCTTTGGTAGTATGTTTTAAAGTATTGTCATGCTGGGTGAGGAAATGAGTTTCTCATTCAAGAGTCTACATGTACAAAAACAGAAAACTGACTGTCAAGGTAAAGGTCGAAGGTTCCCATGACTATAATGTCATTTAACGCATGCACACTCTTTGGTCGTGATTTATGATGGACATTTACTGGAGGTAATCAAACACACAATGACAAAACAGACAACATATATGTATGCTTATTCCTGAAGTTTGCTGACCAAATCATCCACTTGTAATAGCATCTGATTGCTATGTGTGTGTGCGTGCGCGCAGTACGTGCGCGTACTCTTCACCAGTTTAACATCCGAACCGCAGCGATTGAGGCTTTCTAATCTCTCTCTCTCTCTCTCTCTCTCTCTCTCTCTCTCTCCCTCTCTCTCTCTCTTTCTCTCTCGCTCTCTCTCGTCTTCCTCCTCCGCCCTGCCTGCCTTCCTGCCTCCCTCTGCTCTTCCTACCTGATCCAGATTCGGTTCCGGCGCCGTGAGCACCATTGCTGCAAAGCCGAGCACCAGCGGATAGGACCCGGTGGCGATCACTCCGGAGCCCGGCCGAGGAGCGAGCGAGCGGAGCACGGCAGGCCGGGCGCCGGCAGCAGGCGGCCGGAGGAAGGGTAAGGCACCTCGTTGCTTCATTTCACGACGTGTTGTCGAACGGACTGTGTGGTCGTGGCGGTGACTCCGAATCTCGTCGCGCGTCTTAATTCTAACAATTGGACAAGAGACGTGCACGTCAGGATGGGCGATCACACGCAGGCACGGATCCTGACAGCCGTCAGTGCAATGAGAGGCATCTCCATCCGGTGTTTGCTCCTCATAATCATTATCATCGTCATCATCATTCCCATCGCCATCCAGAAAGGCCATTCTGTGTGACAGCAAAGGAGGAACCCTGGAGGAACTGAGAACTTGTCTCCCTGTGTGCATTGTGTGTTTGTGACTGCGCGTGAAGTGAGTGTGGTGTGAGGGATGCAGACAACACAACTGATGCCTCATGTCTTCATCTCTTCCACAGTTGCTGCCAGCTTCTCCATCCAAGTCCCCTTCTTGTACCCCATCCCAAATCTGACCCTACATGGCATCCAAGCTGAACCCCAACGTCTTGCACGTGGCCGAGCTGAGAGAGTCGGTCCAAACGGACGCTGAGAGAACCCCTATGGTAGGTTTCCAAATGTTGTTGATGTTTTTACAATGTGTGGTAGTTTGCAAGGCATCCTGCTCAAAAGCTGTTTCTAATGGTTTGCTTTGCTTTTGATGAGTGCTCTCATTTTGAATTGTATGACCTCACATTAAAGTAAGCTAAACATCTAAACGTACTTTAAATTTAACCACATTTATTAATGATGGATACTTATTGTTTTGGGTAAATGTTTGTAAACCTGTATTTGGACGGTGGCAGTGCCACATTTTGCCTTTACAGCATACACCACCACCACCTCAATGGATTAGACATAAAGCAATCAATTAATAAATCAGCATGTGTTTCAAGTGTAGACTTACAGCTTTAATGTAAGCGTTTTGACATAAATATAGCATTTCACATTTAGAAATGAAAGCTACAGGGGAATTAGACACAGCATTGGATGTGTCAAATACAACTTTACTGTAAATACAAACACCTTTTTAATACTTTGATGACAATTCTTTGCAATCAATGAAGCCAATGGACACTGGCTCATCATCAAATGGTGAGTAATAAACATGATGGATATATTTACAAGTATGTCCACTCAAAGTGAAATGGAGATTATCTATAAAATGTACCGTTTGTGGTAATTATGTTATTAATGGTGGTGATAGAAGTTTGTAGTGGCTGACCCAGGTTTGATCCCTGCATCCTCGGGCATCTCTGTGTGGAGTTTGCATGTTCTCCCCCCGTGTATGCGTGGGTTTTCTCCGGGGACTACGGTTTCCTCTCACGTTCCAAAAACATGCTAAGTTAATTGGCGACTCCAAATTGTCCATAGGTATGAATGTGAGTGTGAATGGTTGTTTGTCTATATGTGCCCTGTGATTGGCTGGCCACCAGTCCAGGGTGTACCCCGCCTCTCGCCCAAAAACAGCTGGGATAGGCTCCAGCATGCCCGTGACCCTTGTGAGGATGAGCGGTACAGAAAATGGATGGAAGTTTTGTGAAAACGGTTCGTAATACATTGGCCCTCTGTTGCAAGATTAAAGGGGAACTGCTCTTTTTTGGAATTTTGCCCATCATTCACAATGCTGTGAAAATCGCAATCTTATCATGTACTCGTTCTTACATGATCACAGCATGTATATTCGTCAAAATAGGTGCGTCCCAATGACGTGCATTGTTAGTAAATATTAAGTCATTTTTTGCTGTTATAATGCATTGAAAAGGGAAAGAAATGTGTTGATGTTTCACAGAAGAATTGTGAATGATGGGCAAAATTCCCCCAAAGTGCAGTTCCCCTTTAATAAGGTAACCAAAATATGAGCTGTCAGTTGTCTTGAGTAAAGCGTACTGGTGTAGTATTCCATAACCAGAACCGGGTACTAGTCAGTTGAAAATAACCTGCAAGGTATTTTGGTGCCGGCCGACTTTATTTAGAGTATTCTCTAAACCAGAGGTGTCCACACTTTACCTACTGGGGGCCACATGCTAATAAATCAAAGGATGCACATTATGTATTATGTATGTATGTGTTGTTTTAGTATCAACAGTTCAGATTTTTCTCATGACTTAATACCTTTTAGCATTTTAATTTTAGAATGACACTGTGTCGCAGGCCAATACGAAACAAACGTCTCACCCTACTTATGCTTTTCTGGTGTCATGACAGGCAGGTGAGGCGGGAGACGAGTCGTCCGACAGCGACGGCGAGCAAGAGGAGACGTCGCATAAACTGATCCGCAAAGTGTCCACTTCAGGCCAGATCCGCGCCAAGGTAGGAGACCACTTAATTATACCTGGTCCACTTTCTGTCACATGGCCAAGTTTCCCATAGCTGAGATTACTTCTGGCAACCTTGGCAGGGCCTTACTGCAAGAAATTAGCACTTTGATGTTGCTCTCTCATTTCTTATTAATAAGAGGTTTTGTTATTAATAATAGATAACTGATCCGCCATGACTTCTGCTAGCTGTGCATGGCTAACTCTCAGATGACCTCATTGTTGCTGCGTTAAGTCAAGATCGTTAGCCATCGCCGCCATCGAGCATCCACTGTAAATCACTTTCGGATCGATCAGAGACATGGGATATGGCTCTCGGTTGCCATGGCGATAGCATCCCATTATTGGCAGCATCTGTCCACCGGTATTGGATATCATTGATTGGCGAGCACCAACGTGAGGATCGCCATTTGGCGGGACATTAAAAGAAAATCAAAAATAAGAACTTGCTGGGTGAGTGTGTGAATGGGTATTAGATTTTGGCAGGTGTCAATCAAATCTAAATAGATTTGATTGAAGCCCTCATCTGGCTTTTGGAGGCGGACCCAATAAGAGTCAAGTTTGTGTGCTTAATGTGAAATTAAAGTGGAAACAAAGTGAGCTCGTCCTCAGGCCACTGCTGGTAATCAATACATGTTAGCGATGATGTGTCAGTCATGTGACCTAGATTAAGCCCACTCAGGGATTGGCTCTTCCTCACAATGGCCTCCAGCGGATTAGTGTGTTTGTTGGTGTGTCCTGTTGGGACACGCACGTGCGCCGTAGCCCCTCCTTCTCCGCTGCCGCCATTGTCGCGCGCACTCGTTAGAGCGTCGCACTTGTTAGAGAGGTGCTAATTCCTCTCCGACATGACATCCTCGCCCCTGTCAGATTAATGGCTCGCTCGGCGGTCCTCAGATAATCACGCAGATGCTCCGATAGCCTTCAAAGATGAGATGTCTCCCTCTGCCTGCTTTTTTTGCCTCTAATTAAATATCTTTCCAGGGAGGAGGCTGGTGGGTGTCAGCCATGTTTTGTCAGACTAGCAGCTGCATTTTCACAGGACAGCCCCCGCCTATCAGTTGCATAGACTCTTGGCAGTGAATGCTGGGTCGCCGCTGTTTTATGGTCGGCGCCGTACTCACCTTGTGATGTGACCTTGCAGTCTCGCTAATTGCAAGTGTGGCTAACACTCGGCCAGCCTGACTTTTTAGGATGGATGGAGGTTGATTAATTCTGTCTCGCTTGTGTGACGCCATCCTGGTGGCACTTAGCAGTGGCCACCTTTGGTTGCTCTTAATCTTTTCAAAAGTGCCTCTTCTTCCTCCTCCGCTTGCTTTAAGTTTTACTTTCACGTTACGTAAGGCTTCACACTCTCCTTCCTCCTGTTTGCCTCATAGTAGAGGAGCTTTGACTAGGCCTCTCCCACACACACTAACAAACATACCTACATTATGCTTCTTTCCACATAAGCCAATTGACACAAAACATATCCTGGTTACTTTCCTCCTCGCTCCAGTTTCTCCTCCCTCTGCTCGGAAATTAATTGTCTTAATTAATTTTTTCAGCATACTCTGCCCTCACAATGCCACTCCTGCACTCTTTTTTTAGTTCTGTAATTGTCCTGCGGCCCGCCCAAGCTCATGAGTGGTTTTTCAACTGCTCTGAATAGCGCCGGAAATCCTCACCTTTTACCTCCGAATGTGAGCCAACACCCCACGAGAGACTTGGGCATGATGTAAAAGTCAAATATGCTTTGTGCATATCTATTTCACCAGCTAAATGGATTACTTTTCCCATAAGGCCTTGCAAATGAGGCCTGCCGACCTTTGTGGATATAGCTTTCTACAGGAAAAGAACTACTCTTCCCATAAGTCGGGTGTACAAATTGCAGTCCGCGGGTTGCTTTTTCTTTTAGTGGCCAGCGGCACATTTAAAAGTAAAAATTAAACTAGAAATTTGAAAAAAAACAACAAAAAAAAAAACAAGATGGAAGCAGCAGATGGAATATAATTAAAGGTTGATAATAATACATATTGTGTGTATATATATATGTACAGTAACTTCTTAGCATATCTACATCAGATTGCTTTTAGTCCGTGTTACGAGTCACTCGGTACACAAGACGAGATGATACTTGACATTGGGTCTACGAGAGCAAGACATCTTTGTAACATTATTTTTTAATAATGATGAATAATAATGATTAAGAATATTTTCAAATAATGCAATATTTCCTTTAATATGTCATCTTTCACTGTTGTTGTGGAATTGCCATTTGTAACATGTATTTCCTCACAAGCAATTTGTACTGTCTGTCAAACGTTTGCAGCATTTCTTGAAATGCTTGTTTTTCAACTGTATTAAACAGCAACATCTTAGTTACTTTCTGTGAGCGCATACAATTTTGCACGGTTGCTTTTGTGTTTTATTTACTTTGTCCACCCATCATCTGAGTGAGTGGTGACGTTCAGGAGGAAGGCTCAGTATTTTATAGTTTTTCCCCAGCGGAAAACTGTGTAGGTGCTTTTGTTTTCGGTGCGAAAGTTCATTGCCTTGCCTTTTAGTTTTGCACAAATTTGGCATACAGGGTCGTCCGTCTTGATGGGGTCACCTTGCTCATTTGGTTTGAAGTCGAAATATGATATATTTGTTATTATATTATAATAAATATTTGTGAGCATCTTTTTCCTTACTAATTACGACTATGTTACCTTGAAGTGCTCCTCACAAGGCAACACTCTTCTGCTGTGTGTAAGCTAGTGGCCCCGTCTCCCCTTACAGATACAAAGAGACTATGACTGAGAGGTCTGAAGAGGTCTCACTCTGTTTGCCATTGTGCCACAGAACTATGGAGTACTATGAATTCTGAATGACATGAATTGACTTTGTGATAGTTTTTTGGACCTTCCTAATCCTTATTAAGCAATTTAAAATGGAACACTTGGCATGATTTGCTTATTATTGGCTTCTCTTTTTGAAAAGTTACGTGATTGCGGATCCAAAGACAAACCATGGTGATAAATATATCCCGTTTATTGATTAAAATCTGAATATGAATGCATTAGGAACAAATAAATAAATAAATTCCAATACATGCAAAGACCATCCACCCTTTTCTGATTATATAATGTAGAATATTTCTGGCATTTTTGAGCCATGACCAACAGGTATTTTCAGTCTTTTCCTCCTGCCTCCTATTCCGGTAGCTTTGCTGCAGGGAGCGTTTGGCCTTACCACATTTGTTCACTTTTTATCTGCATCTTGCTCTCTTAGCGTGTGCGGGCATGTGTGTGTGTGTGGGTGTCGACTGCATCGAAGATGAGGACGAGTTATAGGTGTGCGCGTGGGACGGCGAAAGAAACGGGAGAGTGCGCACGCACCAGTGTGTGGGATGGCCAGCATTGTGTGAGCAAGCGTGTGTGTGTGTTTGTGTGTGTGTGCGTGCGTGTGTGCTTTGATTTACGCCCCTGGCTGGATGTGATACAGTTGCAGTGCTACGTGAGGGTCAATAGTGAGAGGAGGAGATGGAGAGACAAAAGGGAGGACAGGACAGAGTGATGAAGTAGTGTAGAGACTTATGTAAGACACTCAACCAACAAACATGCCTTGTGAATAGCCATGAACAGGTGGGCAGCCCTGCACTGGAGCACAAAATGCAGCATCATGGAAGGCTAGAAGATACCCAAACGCAGCATTACATGACCCTATAGGGAACCCAAACGCAGCAGTAAAGCAATGAAGCTCCATAATGTAATGCAATAGGACGCCCAAACGCAGTATCATACATCTATACACTATAGTAATAAGGTTCCTGAATGCAGCATCTGGAAAGTAATAGGTCACCCAAATGCAGCAACATGTGTAGCAAAAGGGCACCTGAATGCAGCATCAGTTACACCTAAACGCAGCATTATGTATAGTAAAAGGGTACCCACATGAAGAATCATGTATAGTCATAGGATGCCTAAAGGCAGACCTATGTAAAGAATAACACTCCCGAGGCACCTGAACGCAGCATCAAGGAAGCGATAGGACGCCCAAATGAAATGTCATGTAAAGCAATGACACCTAAAAGCTCCATAATGTAATGCAATCGGACGCACAAACGCAGTATCATATATATATACATATATATATATATACTATAGTAATAAGGTTCCTGAATGCAGCATCTGGAAAGCAATAGGTCACTTGAATGCAGCAACATGTGTAGCAAAAGGGCACCTGAATGCAGCATCAGTTACGCCTAAATGCAGCATTATGTATTGTAAAAGGGTACCCACATGCAGAATCATGTATAGTCATCGGATGCCTGAAGGCAGACCTATGTAAAGAATAACACTCCCGAGGCACCCGAACGCAGCATCAAGGGAGCGATAGGACGCCCAAATGAAGCATCGTGTAAAGCAATGACACCTACAAGCAGCACCATGTCACCCAATAGAGCTCCTGAGTGCAGCATCATGTATAGTAAAAAGCTGCCTGAATGCATCACGAAGTGAAGCAACAAGACACCAGAATGCAACATAACGTAAAGACATCTGTCTTGTTCTTTCCGCCCACCGTGTCTGCTCATCGTCCTTCCTGTCCCTCTTTGTCCTTCACGTCAGTCTTGTCCCTCTGCTGATACGTGCTTTTTTTTAACTCTCCCTTTGTTCTCTCCTTCCATCCTCCTGTGTCTCTCTCCCCTTCTGTCTTCTCCTTCTCCATCACGCCCTGTCATTCCTCCTCCCATAAGGCCTCAGCCTACGACAGGCCATTAACGACTGTGCGTGTGTGCGTGTGCGTTCGAGACAGAAATACAGAGTTAATGAGCTATTTTCAGCGCCTGTGTCAAACATAGTGACACTCACTTTGAACATGTGTTAATGCCAAGCAGAGAGCAGTACCACTCATGCATGGTGCGTTTAGGTGGTGACGGTGTGGTCGACTAAAGTACTCCATGTGTGCATTCAGTCAGTAGCAGCTGTGTGTTTGTATCATCGCTAACGAGCTCGGACCTGATGTGAGTTTGTATGTTTGTGTCGACACTCTAATGTGTGTAATCAATCACTGTGTGTATGTGTATGTATGTGCGCTTGCATGTGTGTATTGTACTATTAATCTCCCCCCCTCCATCTCCTGTCTGTCGCTTAATGGAGACTGACAACACAACTTTGACACACACCATTTCTTTGTTATCCTACCCGAGCCTTGACAGGATTAAGTGTGTTTTTGTTTTGGGAATTACAGTGTTTTTATTATTATTAGGGCGGCACGGTGGATGAGTGGTTAGCACACGGACCTCACAAAAATGAATGAATGAATTAATTAATTATTATTATTAATAGTATTTGCCTTTTTAACCTTTAAACCTCAAACTATTTCAGTTCACATTGTACATGGTATCTTTGAAGTGCTCTCTGCATCAGCCTCTGCATCCAAAAATAGATTCACTCTGGTTTCTTGTTTGCTTTTTCACTCTGTTTTTAACAGGAATTCACTCACACACGTGCTACGGAAAATCCGAATGAGTGTCTCTAAGTTGTGATGCTTGAGTGTCACATTATCCTGACATGTAGCGTAACCATGAATCAGCAACACACATCTGTTTATGATGCATTCACTATGTGTGTATGTGTGTATGTGTGTATGTGTGTATGTGTGTGTGTGTGCAGGGGCACGTGTGTGCATGTGGGGCAAGGTCAATACAATAAAGCAGCCACATCCCCGCTTTCTGTCAGACCCAAATGTCCTGTTGCTGTTTTTAGCTCTGTGCAGGATTACCCAAAAACTCAGTATGAAACTGTGTGCAGGGTAGGGGCCTATTAGATGTTGGTGCAGATCTGGATAAACGTGAGCACAAGTCCATTTTCCTTTGCATTCTTTAGCCATTTGAGTTCTTGCTCGGACTCCATGATAGAGCTTTCCGGGCAGAGCAATCACTCTGCCCTGAAGTCCAGCTCCTAGACTCCTTCCCCTGCTAAGTTCCTTCTCTCCTCCCTGAGTCATGGCACTTGAGTTGGCAGCCAGACATTGAATCATATCGAAGGCAAGTGTTGGAAAAATATCAGCAAGACAACAACAACCACGCCAGCACCCTCCCGCTTGTGTTTCCTTTCAACGGTGCAATCTGGGTGATGAGCGTGCCATGCACCAGAGGCTGAACGAGCGCACAAATCTCTTGCAACAGAGCGACCACATCCTTTCTTGCCTAAAAGGAGGTGATCAAATATCAGCGGGAAAAAGAGGCAGGGGGGTTGAGAGCGTCTTATGCATTAAACTTATGCCTTTTTTGGATTTAGACTCAGACAGACTGGGAAATTGCTTGGTTCACCAGATTGAGACGTGATGATAAGTACAATGAAAAAATAGGACTGGACAAACAAACCTTTATTTCTGCCGTCAGCCACGTTCCACAGATGGCTCCTGCGCCACACTTTGGACACCCATTTTGCAGGGAGGCGAGTGTATCCAAGTTCTGCCTTCTTAGCGATGTTGGTCAAGGGCTGGGTTACAGTTTTTTACAGCTTTCAGATTTGCATTGCACGGCATTACAGAGGTGGAGCTCACCTGCTTGGCAGGTGCATAGTTTTTGTTAATTGCTTGTGTTTAATTACTGAATAAATGCATGATGCAAGAAACACTTAAATGCACACCCTTATTTACTAAATATAGCAACCATGTTGCTAATCTGTCAACACCAATCTCTTCTAAAGGTGTGTTTTACAGAGAAGATGATTTTCGGTGCTTCAGTTGCTGACGCTGGAAACACCGAGGTAGGTTGGACTGCAGGGTCTGACTAAAGCATTTAATGTGTGCTTCCAATAATGCATTACGCACGGCCACCTCCATGTTACTCTATTATAATTCATGGTAACAATGCCATAGTTCATAGTCTGCTTGGCTTTTGGCTGCCGCGTTCTCACGATGCAATAGAATCTTGCACAAGAAAATTAGTTCAACAGTTGCACGCTATTTGTTGATGTCCAAGCACAAGCTGTAGTAATTCTACATTTGATCAATTTAAAGATTTGTCAGATCAACTCATGTAGATGTTTGGACTTGTCTGTACTCTAATTGAGCATTTTTAATGACAACGATCAAACGAGATTGTAGATACAAGTGGCTGAAATTAGTTTCCTCATGCCACACAGCTGGGGGACCAGCGTTCGATTCCGTGCATGCGTGGGTTTTCTCCGGGTACTCCGGTTTCCGCCCACATTCCAAAACATGCTAGGTTAAATGGCCACTCCAAATTTTCCATAGGTATGAATGTGAGTGTGAATGGTTGTTTGTCTATATGTGCCCTGTGATTGGCTGGCAACCAGTCCAGGATGCACCCCGCCTCTCGCCCAAAGAGAGCTGGGATAGGCTCCAGCACCCCACGCGATGATAAGCGGTAGAAAATGAATGAATGAATGAATACATCACATGATGGCACTCTTATTAAAACTAAGATGGATAGGATGGGCTGACTTGAAACCACTAGTAACTTCATGGAGTTTAATCGAATTACCATGAAATTTGGTACGCACCTTTCAAGGACATCCGGGCACTCGTGTGAAAAGTGTTTGCAAGATTGTTTGAAAAACATCAAGTAAATCGTCATTGCAATTTTGCAATTAAGTGTCCCTAAGTCATTGACCAATCCAACTTTGAGGATGTTTATTAGGCCTACATGTATGCTAGGATGTCTTACAAATCATGTTGAGTACAACTCAAAGGGGGTGCCAATACAAACGATGTATATACCGTAACTGTATTCATGATGTGTGGAGCAGTGTGTTGTCACTGCTGCGGGATTCCCATTTTCCTGTCTCCTTGTCAGACGGAATGAGGACAGCTTCAAAAGACACACACACACATTTGTCATGCATTCTGCAGCACTAACCACTCAGTGAACTCCAGAAGGGCTATTTTTGGCACTGCATGTGTCTGAGTTTAAGATATGGAGCTTCTTGCAGCTGCACACATTTTATTACCCACACTTTTTTCCTGTCATTCTTTTTCCTTTTCTTTCTTTATTCCTCCTGTCCTTTGCTGATATGCCTGCCGGTGTGAGCGACCAGGCATGCGGTGCAGCAATCTGTTGCCTGTCAGAACAACAACAACACACACACATGCACACAGAAAAACACCCTTTTACATAGTGCAGCTTTGCATTAACATGCACGACAGTGACACTCTATTTGCATGCGCAGCTTCATCATCCATCCTCGCCATTTTAGGTACGTGACAAGTTATATTCATACACGCTCACTTTAATCAAAGCCCAATTAGAAGGGTTAATTCGTTTTTTTTTCTTCCCATGTATGGAGTAGAAATGAAACTTCATGTTGAAAGGTTACTTCCTTATGTGCTTTATGTGGCTTGTTTACATTGTAGGAGCTCAGTAATCTGATTAGAATCTGAAGCCGTTTACTGTTCTCTTGCACACACACACAGACACACACACACTCCCATGTAGATCACCTGATACTACACGAGGTGGAGAACAAAAGAGGCAAAACAAAAGAGATAATAGGAGGAGTGATTTAAAATGGCACCAATTAAAGTCATTGCTATCGGCACCAAAGTGTGTGAATTCTGACGCTATAATCACTGAGAAATTAAATCTGAAGCTCAGAATGTTACAACATCCTTTACAGAGGTTTCCACTGAAGCCACACACACGTTCATAAATACTGTATATACACAAGTGTCCTGTTTTAGAACCTCCTCTGGGATGTAACAGCTAAATTTAGATCTCTGTTTGGTTAAGCACATCTGTGTCAAAAAAAAAACTCAGTGCCTCATGCGCCCGTGCAGTTCTTCATTCACAACAGACAAAACAACACAGAATAGTCTCTCTGTAGTATGTTTTTTATTTTTGATAAAGCCAGCGTATCTCATCAGATTTGCAGTTGTACCGAGTGAAGTGGTAATTAACAAGTTTGTTTCTCGACTTTGATCAAAAGTTCAAGCAGCTGAAATCGTCGAGCCGAGAGTAATCCTTCGAGGCCACCAAACGCAGCACAGATATTAATTTTATCGGCTAAATCGCTGCGGTGAAAAAGCAGATTATTACGGTCTAGACATGCTGCTGTGTGCCTCATCCATCACGTTGTCAGAGACACAAGAGTCCAGGGTGGCCGTAACTTGTGTGCCTTGCCTAAAATAGTCCATAATGGTGTGTGTTATGAAAAGGGAGTGTTTCGTTTTCAACCCAATTTAGGTCAGCAATTTGACAGGCAGTAAAATAACCACTTTTTTCAGTAAAGAATCATCTAAGGTTTTACCATTTCCAAAACAATGATCAGATTATTGTTACCAAGTCATTGTACTTTACTGTTTTCCTTCGTAAAAAGATACCTGCATTGACTTTCTTCTTGTGTCTCACAATGGAGGGAGGAGAGACAGGCATTTTCTATAGCGGGAAATCCGGCCATGATTTTGGGCAGGGGCCGCCAACCTTGATCTTTGGGACTTTGCTGCTCGATTGAGAAAATTAGGAAAAATAATTGCCTTGTCACAACAGTACCCCCCCCCCCCCCCCCACACTCCTAGAGAGTGACCAACACGCCCATATGCATCATCACTCATCAGACATTCTCAGCCCTAAAAGCCCGGCCAAAGGTGTCTTGCCCCGCATGCACCAAACATTTCATCACATTCACCCCCCCCCCCCAAAAAAACTCTCAAGCTGTGGCGACACGGATCATTAAAGCTGACTGTTTTAACGCATCGACCAGCTCCATCCGCAACAACACTCCCCTCCCCTCAACCTCGCCCGGAATACCAAGCCATCAACCATATAGAGTTGTGGTTTGCACACAAACAAAGCCCCCACAAAGAACCACAAAAGCATGGGGCGTCTAAAGTGCGGCCCGGGGGCCATCAGTGGCTCATGTGTTATTAGCCTGCGGCACACTGCAGAAACGAAATCAAATAAGAACAATAAAAAAATGCAAAAATATTCAAAATAGAACAGACTGCACAATAAAAAAATAGCGGAAATGTTGGCAGCAACCATTTAGCATGACTTTGCACGTTAAGCATCATGGCAATTCTTTTTTTATTTTTTTGTATTTTTTTAGCCATAAATTAGCCGCATCATTATTTAAGCTTTGTGTGGAAAAAATGAATTTGCTGAGTTACTTTTTAAACTAGTGATCAGATGACTTTTTCAAGGTAACTGTGGCAATACACATACAGTAGGTGAAAAAACAAATCTAAGACCTGAATCTGCATTAAAATATCATTGACTCTCTCTTGACCTGTGCCCGAAACTTCTAGTTTTTGGAGGAAAGCTCCATACCAACAATCAAACGGATATTAGAATGTCGCGTCTGTGGCAGATAACGGTAGAAAAAGAGGATGAAGAAGAGGATGAAGGAGATGTGTATCGATCTGGGCCGCAAAGTGGGATAGAAGAGAGAACACAAAAAAGAGGAGGAGTAGCAGGAAAATATTGATCCAAGGTCAGGAATGGGAGTTAATGAGGGATGAAGTCGGCAAGGTGTGGAGAGTGAGCGAGTGCTTGGGACTCCACACTGTCAGATATAAAGCCTCATTGGGAACACAATTTGGGAAAAAACACACCAATTACCTGATTGGTTGGAGTATACAGTATTTGTCGAAGAATCTATGTTTCATGAGATTATGGATCATGAGTTAAGGCTGAATTAGCCTCCTGCGTCACCTTCAAACCCCCCAGTGGAGCTTGACTTTTGCCTCCATAAAATTCTGATTGGTTGGCTTTTCATCATACATCATTTTCGGAATTTCCCTCTCACGGAAGCACCACAAAGTCCAGCATAACAAAGTTTAGGTACTGCAGCGTCCTGATAGAGCATTTAAGTTGTATTGCCAAATTGTCCATAGGTATGAATGTGAGTGTGAATGATTGTTTTCACTGCGATTGGCTGGCGACCAGTCCAGGGTATACCAAAGACAGCTGGGATTGGCTCCAGCATACCCCCACGACCTGAGTGAGGATAAGCGACATAGAAAATGAATGGATGGGTTGCCAGTCACCATTTTGTACTATTATGCTGGATGCCAGCTACTCCAAAGAGAAACCGGAGCTGTGGTAGCTCAAGCTCAGGAAAAGGCTGCCCCTAGTGATTTGGTGGAGATTTGCACGTTAAGTGCTTCCCCCTGGCCAGAGAGCTATAAATGAAGCAAGACGCCATCAGAGAGCCAGAGTAGTGATTTCGCTGTAGCATAATTCAGCCTTTAGGCTGAGCTCCTGACTTGCAAATCTTTGCCAAAACACTAGGGTGGATATGTTTTCCTGAGAGTGAGCAGCCACAACTCTTGTTGACTATTTAGCTTTCAGTGTAGTAGTAGTGAACAATGCCAAATAACAGATCGTTGATATGAATGCATAATAATAATAATAATAACGGGCCACATTTCACTGCTGGTAACAGCGTTTGACTCCCAGCACTGAAGAAAACTAAACAAAAGCAAAAGCTACCACTGACTCTCAGTCAAATCCTGTAGATGTCAGAGCTTTCTGACCGGGTTGTGGGTTGAACTCTGGGTTGAAACATTGAAACATTGGGCGAGAGGCGGGGTACACCCTGTACTAGTCGCCAGCCAATCACAGAACACATATAGACAAACAACCATTCACACTCACATTCATACCTATGGACAATTTGGAGTCGCCAATTAACCTAGCATGTTTTTTTGGAATGTTGGAGGAAACCGTAGTCCCCGAAGAAAACCCACACATGCATGTGGAGAACATGCAAACTCCACACAGAGATGGCTGAGGGTGGAATCAAACTCGAGTCTCCTAGCTGTGTGGCCTGCATGCTAACTACTCGGCCGCCATGCAGCCCGCTTGAAAAAACAGAGAGATTCTATCTTACATGAACATAAAAGTGAATCAGTGTTACCACTCGAAGGTTGTTAACAAAGTCTCCTCCTTTCGGTGGACTTTCAAGGAATGATGCAATAAAGACTCCACGCCATCAAGGATGATGCATACCACAGGGTGCTGCCACAAAGGACCTGGGGAGGTTGTATTTTGTTGTTTTGCATTCAGGTCAATGCAAACAAATATCAAATACCCCTAAATATTCAATTAACGTGTGTGTGTGTGACAAATATACCAGCTTGAGTTGCAACATTGTAAACGCGACTCATGTCACCCATCAATAACAACATGCTAATCGTATCAGGACATTAAGGAGAAGCGGCAGCCATCATTTCCCTTTTTCTGTGTGTGTGTGTGTGTGTATGTGTGTGTGAGTGAGGATTATGGAGCACAAGAGCCAGATTTGGTCCGTATGCTCCGAGCCACCTCCCCCCCTCCCGTCACTGGCAAAGAGATTATGTGTCTTTCAGTTCACAAACCTCGCAGGCCGAATCCCAAAAATGGGATGATAGTACAGAATCACATTAAGAGAGTGGAAACATGTGGCTAAAGTTGGGGGATTTTGTGTGTGTGAGACACATCGGTTTCTTTTTCCTGCACATGTCGTGTGTGTTTGTGTGTCTATTAATAAACGCATGGGGTGCATGAGACAGGATGTGGTCGCCATGGTGCAAAGTCCTCCTACGCCTTGTTTTAACTGCGTGTGTGCGTGCACGTGCGTGGTCAGAGCAACATGTTTGTGCACGTCGAGTGTCTTTTTTCTAACCGTCCCTTACTGCGTCTTCCTCCTGCTCGATTACAATTTTATTGGTGCAGTTATTTCCTATTCGGATGATCTTGGCAAATCCCTGCTGTTTTAAGGTTCTGGATCAACAAGTTTAATGTCCTGTTAGCTTTATAGTGTGAATAATAGTTTTCAGAATATGGGGTGGCTGCTTGAGAAAATAAATATAAACACATTCTTCAGACCTGCTAAGCTCAGGCAAATGAATGCCACAAAATATGCTCCGCCGGGGAGTAGTTTTATGTTCTCTGAGGTAACGTTCAATGTGCCAGACTTTGAAAACCCCTTCAATATACTGCTCAGCCCCTTTCCAACATAATGTTACTGGGAACAGTGCAGTGATTTTTATTTGTCTCGCATGACAATTTGTAGTCGTGAAGTATCACTTAGTTACTCTCTCATGGTTTTTCAAAAATTAATTCATGAAAAAAATGATTGTTTCATGGTTGACTACGGCCTAGTAGTCCATAAATTCATACCTAAGCAAGTGTTTCCAAGCATAACAATGTTCCAAATACAAGACGATATAGTCTAACACATACAGTTTAACAAAAGAAAAGATATTAATGAGCTGTAGTCTACACTGGCCACTAGGTGTCACTAGTAACACGCACCAGACTTGATCACCAATGACAGGCTTTTATTCATTCATTCATTTTCTACCGCTTTATCTCACGAGGGTTGCGGGGGTGCTGGAGCCTATCCCAGCTGTCTTTGGGCGAGAGGCGGGGTACACCCTGGACTGGTCGCCAGCCAATCACAGGGCACATATAGACAAACAACCATTCACACTCACATTCATACCTATGGACAATTTGGAGAACCCAATTAACCTAGCATGCATGTTAGGTTAATTGGGGACGGGGAGACTCCACAAAGAAGTGCCCAAGCAGAGAATCGAACTTAGGTCCTCTTGAATGTGTGGCCAAAATGCTAAACATTCTCCACCGTGTGGCCACAGGTACCATCATAACATGATAATGATGATAATAATGTTAGCATTCATCATCGTGATATTAACACATAGGCTACTGTTGTGACACACTCCAGCTAAAATTCACCTCTGAATTCTCAACGCCACTTCCTGTCTGCACGTCCGGAAGATATTCATTGAAACACACACAAGCATGAGTCTTTTTGTGTCTTAAATGACTTATTTTCTCTGATTATATTGGTATATATTGAGTATTCTCTACTATATTGGGTAATATAAGTGTACAAGTCGCTATAGGGGTGTTATTTCATGTCTAGAGGGCTCCAATAATGGTTAAAAAAATGATTTGGAAAGTCACAAACCGGTTTTGTATGCTCTCACTATGAAAATATTCAGTTCATTATCATTTAATCATTTAAGCAAAGCTTATTAAATCCTACCCCTCCATCTGGTACTTTTACAATCAGGAACTGTTACATTTGTTCACTTCCTGCTCTCCATAACTTATGATAAAAATAGTCCAATATAGTCTGCATTTGCACATTTGTAGAGCCTAAATTTAGCAACTACAACTGCCTTTTGGTTTTACTTTCTCTTTCTGCCTGAGGGTTCTTCTTCAGCCCACATGTTGCTTACCCTGCCCTCCGCTGGGCAACACGCATATTTGCACCTTGTCATTTATTTTCAGTTTGTTTGCTGTTTAAAAGGCTCCCTCAAAAGAATTCTCATAGTCAAAAAATACACAACACTTTTTGGTAGTATGGAGCGTGAGCCAAAGGGAAATGCATTGCATTTTGGTGCAGGGTTTGCTCAGGTTTTCATACATTTTACAAATTGACCAATTCGGATTCTTTCACTACAGATTAGCGCTTATCTCAAGAATGTGCATAAAAACCGTTTGTGTCTGAAGCACGCACTCACTTGAATATATTTTTTTTGCTTTGGTTTATTGCTGTTTCTCCATTCACCAGCAAGAGTCATGATGACAGTAACAGGGGCGTCAACACTTTTCATTACATCTTCTAACAAAGCCATGAATGGGTTTGATTGTCGGGAATGGCAGGAGAGTTATTTTCTAAAATTGGAAGAGGCAGACATGACAAGTGAGTGAGTCTGCGGTTTTGCGCTTGTTAAACTGATAAACCAGAATGACGAGCACACACATACTAACACATTAGAGGGGAGTGGTGTGTGCGTGTGTGTGTGTGTATTTGTGTGTGCGCGTGCTTGTGTTTGTGTGTTCAGGTAGGAACAAGCTGATTTCCTGGAGGCTATAAATACAACTGGAGGAACCTGTCTGACTCGCACTGAAAACACACACACACACAGGTAGATAGAGTAAAAGGGGGCGGGCCCGCCAGCACACCTGAGGGGGCATTGCTACCTAACAAGTTGTGAAAGGCAGGAAGTGGCTGCCTGGTATTGTTTGAGTAGGAGCTAGTGTGGAAAGTGATCAGTGGGGTGGGTCAAGGAAGCCAGCTCGACTGTGTTCTTATGTTGGAGGGTGGGGATATCAACTGGACCGTTTATTTTTCTAATTTGGCGCTGACTAAAAACCGAAAAACAAGTTAGTCCGCCTCCGCCTGCCGATGCTCAGCCTGTGCCAAACGGGGTGCTGCGCAGCTCCAGTGTGGTTCCGTTGCGACGGATGGGGTCTCGCTGATGGTGACCACCTGAGCCAAGAGGATCATCTGGAGCACAGTGTGGCAAGGAGCAGTGAGGAGAGCCACTCAGTGGAAGAGGTCAGTGTGAAGCCACGTTGAGGATAGGATGGCAGGTATTGGCACTTATTCGGTAAAGTGGGGTCATTGTCCTTCTGAAAGAATGCAACAGCTGCTGTGGTGGTTCTCACTTTGGACCTGTTCTGTGTGTGTGCTAGTGACATTCTTGGAGCAAAGTCCATAGAATCATAAAGGAGAATGCTGTGTGATATCCTCTACGAGCTGCCAGAAAACATCAGAACTTAAAGCCCCATTCTCCACTGCTCTTGGACCCACTTAGCCCACCTAACACCTACATTGATTAGACCATACAACAAAAAATGGTGAATTTAGATGTGTGATGTGTTAAACCGTGCTGTGGAGCATAAAAAAAACACATACTGATTTGTTTCTTACGTGAGTGAGCTAAAGCGTGTTTTGCTTTAGCGACATGTCACCTCTGGCGTCCATGTTTGCACTGAGAAACCTGATCTATATCTAGTCTTGTTTTAATCTCTCCTTCTTCTTCATGTGGCAATAGACAAACAGTATGGGGTCATGCAGGGCAGTTGGGGCATGGTCACGCTTTTCTTACGGCACTCTGACATGGAAGCAAATGTGGAAGTTCAGGAAGTGTTCGACCCAAAGTGAACTAAAATGTTTTCTGACTTAGTCCGCTTATGTGTGTGCACAGAAGAGCGTAAAGGAGGGAATCTTGTTGAAGCAGACCAGCTCCTTCCAAAGATGGAAACGGCGCTATTTCAAACTCAGAGGGAGGACGCTCTACTATGCCAAGGACTGCAAGGTACCCCCAAAGTACGGTGTATAGATGTTGCCATTTAGTCAACTTGATTTCATTGTACTATTTTTGTAGTCTCTCATATTTGACGAGGTGGACCTGTCAGACGCCAGCGTAGCGGAGACCAGCACCAAGAACATCAACAATAGTTTCACCGTAAGAATCTGAATCCACCTTGTTTTGTCTTCTAAATGTGGCCTATTCATCTTTCTGATGTTCTTCTTCTTTCTCAGGTCATTACTCCTTTTCGCAAGTTGATGCTGTGCGCTGAGAACAGGAAAGAGATGGAAGACTGGATCGGCGCTCTAAGGTCTGTCCAGAAGTGGGAAATCTATGAGGTAGGTTTTTTTTTTAGTTTTTGTATGCTTCCAACTTTGTGTGGGGAAGGTCCTTTTTGTAGTATCTGTACGCTTCCTCTTTCTGCAGGCCAGCCAGTTCAACATGGAGCATTTTTCAGGGATGCACAACTGGTATGCCTGCTCGCACGCCCGCCCCACCTTCTGCAATGTCTGCAGGGAGGCTTTGCCCGGTGTCACCTCCCATGGCCTGTCCTGCGAAGGTACACACACACACAAACACACGCACAAATTCCAACTAAAGCTTTTGCATGCTTCTGCTTCCTGTCTTCCTCAAAAGTATGCAAGTTCAAAGCTCACAAGCGATGTGCAGTTCGCTCCACCAACAACTGCAAGTGGACCACCCTGGCTTCCATCGGGAACGACATCATAGAAGATGAGGATGGGGTGTGTGAGTTTTTAGTGTTTGCACTTTGCTTTGATGTGAATATTAGCATACCGATAGTCTTACAGCATGGCTTTTTTTCACCAGGTATCCATGCCTCACCAGTGGCTGGAAGGCAACCTGCCCGTCAGCGCCAAGTGTGTGGTGTGTGATAAGAACTGTGGCAGCGTGCGGCGACTGCAGGACTGGCGCTGCCTATGGTGCAAAGCCATTGTACGTGTCTTAGCGCAATCAGGAAGTACTGTAATTTCCAGATTATAGGTCACACTGGTATATAAGTCGCGGCCACTAAATTTAAAGAGAAAATACGATTTGTAAAAAAAAAATATATATATAGGCCCGATGGTGTATTAACTGCAGGTATTCATGTCATGACATGAAATATTTAGTACACAAACATATTTAACATGGTTAGTTAAACAGTAGCCTACCAGAAAAGTAATTTATCGCTGTCCTCGTTCTCCTCCTGGGAACTAAAAGTCGTCCTCGTCAAGTGTTGCCCACCGGTCGGCCTCTCTCCTTCTTTTGTTGCTGCCCCGAGGCAAATCAGCCCGCAAGCCTGTGCCGTCCACCCCAGCACGAAGCAGTCCAGCCCGCCAAATCCCGGCAGCAACAGTGGACCTCCCGACACCCCTCCACGCTTTCAAAGCTGCGAGATTGATCACCTTCAACCTGAAAGCCGATAAGTAGTGATGTGGCGATCAATACTAAAATATCAATACCTTCTAAACCATAATTAAAAAAAAAAAATCAAAATATAGATATGTCAGTTATTTCGGTAATGTATATCATTAACAGGAAGACACTGGAAGGTAACTAAAAGAGGCCAAATGCACACAAAAATGTTGCAAGACCACAAATTAGCTGCACGGTTCAAAGCGTAAAAAAAAAAAAGTTTCAGCTTATACAATAGAAATTACGGTATTTGCTGGAAAATGAAATGAAGCCCTACTGTATATACTACATGAGAGCTCCCACTCTTCCACTTAGCAAGGAGTGTGTCGGTGCAGTTGGTCAGATATGTGAGACACTCTGATCCTCACACACACACACAAATAAATCAGTGTGGTATTTGTAAAGGTTAGTGAAGTGACATTTGCTGCATTTGTGAGGATCGTAATGACCTTTGAGCTCATGCTGGAATATGAAATTATTATGGAGACTGCTTATTTTTCACGTGTCCGTCTCTGTGCGTACGCACCAGGTCCACAGCAGCTGTAAAGAACAAATGGCCAAAGTATGTCCCCTGGGTCAGTGTAGAGTGTCCATCATCCCTCCTACTGCACTTAACAGCATCGACTCTGACGGTAAGATGCCTCTCACTCACACACACACTGACCAACCTTTTCTGTTATTGGTTTCATTTATATGCATGCCTGTGATGTTTGTGCGCAGGCTTCTGGAAGGCCACTTCGGCATCCTGCTCCAGTCCTCTTCTGGTCCTGGTCAACTCTAAAAGCGGAGACAACCAGGGTGTCAAATTTTTGCGCAAGTTCAAACAACTCCTCAACCCGGCACAAGTCTTCGATCTCATGAACGGGGGGCCAGAGCTCGGGTAAGCGGCTCTCATGTGCCAAATCTTCTTTCACACTGAACATTTTCCTCACTCAGCATTTTTTTTTCAATTCCAGCCTGCGCCTTTTCCAGAAATTTGTCACGTTCCGTATCCTGGTGTGCGGGGGAGATGGCAGCGTGGGCTGGGTACTCTCTGAGCTGGATAAGCTCAACCTCCACAAGCAGGTGAGAGGCAGGAGAAGGCACTTTATCCCAAAATACTGTAAATGTTTCAATGAATGCGAATAACATCCTGGCTCTCTTGCCAGCTTTGGCAATCCCCTGATGTATTTTCTTTTTAAGTAGCACTCAGTGGTCAGCATCCAGCAGGTTTATCTACCTCTGCATGCGTTCAGTTGTACGTACAAAACGTACATTTTACACACTATTGTTTGCAATCAACTCATTGGTGCTATTAATGCTAACTGAGCAGTTTGCTTGTTGGTTGGTTATGTTGTTGCTGCATTGTGCAATACACTTATTCATAATTTACCAACAAAAAAATTCTCTTCCACTTTCTCATGCGCTTCAAATCATTATTTAAGTTAAAAATGAAGTTGTTATAGTGAAGTTGTCAGCCATCACCAAATGGCAGACCTCGGCCCGGATACAGACCAATTAAAGCGAAATGGAAATATAATAATATATAATCATGCTTGCTCACTGATTGCAGCGCCAGTTTGCAGGCTTAATTACTTCAGTTATTACAGCTATGTGACAGCAAACACAGTGAGGTCACTCAAAATGACCTAATGAGATTGTTTGCTTGTTGGGAAGTGAATGAGCGAAACCATGGCTTGCTCAAAAGTACCAAAAAAAACTGAACATTTTAAAAGTGAATGGATCTACCAATATGTTCTTTCTTTCAGAATCCAGTGCCAAACCACTGTCTCATATGCTCTAAAACTCTAGCGCTAGTCAAAAGAGCAAATGTGACAGGACATTACCCGACTAAACATCGATCATACGAGGGGACGTATCCACTCAAATCTGACTTTAGAGCAGGGAAAATAACGGCAATTAGAGCCCAGTATGAACAGCACAGCAATGATTCTATGGATATTGGATTTTCATATAAGGTAGTCAATTTTGGACGTTCGCTCTGCTTCCAATTAAAGCCACGTCCTTTTTGCGCTTTAGGTGAATAAATGCACTTGAGCACGGTAGTCCCAAAAGACCCTTTAAATTGTAAAACCAAGGTATACAGACATGTGACATTAAAAGACAACATGGAGACAGGAAATGTGATAATGGGATTAAAAGTATGTTCTCCCTCTCTTGAATGGGCAGTGTCAACTGGGCGTGCTGCCGCTGGGCACTGGTAACGACCTGGCCCGAGTCTTGGGCTGGGGAGGTCTCTGTGATGATGATGCTCAACTGCTGCAGATCTTGGAGAAGCTAGAGAGGGCCACCACCAAAATGCTGGACCGGTAAGGAGGACTTTGGAGCAGATCGCATGAGAGATATTCCACCGATGGAATAAGTTCAGGAAGAGTTCACGCAGTTGCCTCAATTTGACAATTGTAGATCACCGTGACTTGCGTGACTGAGAATATATGAGATATATTCTACTTTGTATGTTAATTGGACTGAACCACAAAAGATGGAAGACAGCTTCCATTGTAGGAATGAGGCATCTATTATGACTGTACTTTCAAATTGTAATTATTTATTATTATTTTTCTGCTTTGTGTGCATCAGGTGGAGCGTGATGACGTATGAGGTTCCCGCCACCACGAAACAGACGGCATTATTAAAGGAAGACGACCCCCTCGACTCCCCCTTGCAGGTATGTGCGTTTAATCCATGAGGATGCTTTTCCTACTGTACTGTCATCATCATCATCAGCACGTTTTTTTCCTCAGGTTCACATCACTCAGTATGCAGACTCTGTGGCGTCCCACCTGGCAAAGATCCTGGACTCAGACAAACACAGCGACGTCATTTCCTCTGCCAAGTAAGCCATGGATCTTGTGTTTGGGCCTCGAGTGCTGACTGACTGTATCACATGACCTGCTTAAATCCTTCTGAAGGTTCTTGTGTGGGACGGTAAATGAGTTTGTGGTGGAGGTGGGCAAGGCGTATGAGAGGGCCACTGAGAACAAGGAAGAGGCAGATGCCATGGCTAAGAAGGTAAATGGTTATTGTTGTAGTGTGTGTGCGTGGTATTACACAAGGTAGTTGTGTAAAAGCCACTAGTGGGCAGGTGTATTGTGTTCAAGGCTCTGATTCTACATTCTACAGACATTTGAACAAAAGTATTAGAAAATGTGCATATTTTGGTAAACTCCACTCTATACTTCCAACACTGGGAACCGAATGTGTTCTCACAAAGTTGCGTTGTAAGCATGCAATAGCCAAGAATGCTTTAGCAAGATGATGATGTGTTTCATTAAGAGGTGTGTCCCAAAAGTGCATATAGTGTATTTTAGTACACACAACAAAATGATCTGGATGATTGAAAAACATAAAATATAATTGTGTATATGTGTTTATCTTCCAGTGTGCATTGCTGAATGAGAAGCTAGATTCTCTGGTCAAAGCCTTAAGCGAGGAAGTGGACGCGCAGGTAATAAAGGAGGAGCTAACCTCTGTTGAGGACAAAAAAAACCAACCCTCTTGCTCATGTCCTGTTGCTTCCAGGTGGTTCCGGCAGATTCCATTCCCAGCCAGGAGGATGGCGGATCAGGCCCTGATAAAAACGGCGGCGACACTGGCTCTGATGGTCAAACGTACCGCTCCAGGGAGCAGCTGATGCTGCGGGCCAACAGCCTGAAAAAGGCACTGAGGCAGATCATCGAACAAGCGGAAAAAGGTGAGTGGAGAGTAACGGCATCCGTCACGCTCTTTGAGGCGGCGCCCCCGCTCACCCGTGTCATGTTTATAGTGGTGGACGAGCAGAACCGACACACTGAGTTCCATAGGATGTCTTCCTCATCCTCCATTAAAAGGGAAAACAGCGAGGAGCTGAAGGATGCCGAGATGCGTAAGACATTCTAAAAAAATATGTATTAAATGCTCTAATTAAGGCGGTCTCTTCATAAAACATTAAAATTACCATCTGTGGTTGTTGGCCTTCCGATGTAATTTTTATTAACTTATTAACAATATGACAGTAACTATACCAGTATCAAAATTGGTCAGCATCTAGTAGCTTTATCTACCTCTACATGCTCTTTAAAATGTTGCAGGTGCTGTTATTTACACTGAACTATTAATGCTGACTGAGCCGTTTGTTCCTTACTGCTTTTACAACATTTGTTGCTGTTGTGTTGTGCAATGCAGTTGTTCATTTGAGATGTTTTTTAAATTTGACATGACCATCCTCTGTTAAGGCCACGGAAGTCTGAGCCCATCCTCGCCCATCGTCCTGGAGAAACCAGATAGCCTCCATGCAGTCAACTTCAACGAGGATGTGTAAGTCTAACTATGCAGCTTCTTAGTGTTGCACTCTTTTTAACGCCTCTAAATTGACCATCTATGCTTGCCTGCAGGCAATGCTGGGAGAAGTGTGTCATGAACAACTACTTTGGCATTGGCCTGGACGCTAAGATCTCACTGGAGTTTAACAACAAGAGGGATGAGCACCCCAAAAAGTGCAGGTAAGCAAAAGTTGCACAGCTCGCCATGATGGGTTTAACATGATGTACTTTATGTTTGTTCTTCTGCAGCAGTCGCACAAAGAACATGATGTGGTACGGAGTGCTGGGGACGAAAGAGCTCGTCCAGAAGACCTACAAAAACCTGGAGCAGAGGGTTCAGCTCGAGGTTGGACTCATAAACTCATACAACTCCTCAATAAAGCCAAAAAACATAACAGAATCTTCTGTCTTTAGTGTGATGGCGTCTCCATGCCTCTGCCGAGTCTCCAGGGGCTGGCTGTGCTGAACATTCCCAGCTATGCAGGCGGCATCAACTTCTGGGGCGGCACCAAGGAGGACAATGTGAGCATGGATGTTAAAAATGAAGGAGTGCCTCTGTGCCGGCTGGACTCTGACTCTTTGGCTTGCTCTCTTCATCGATGCAGAACTTTGGTGCGCCATCTTTTGACGACAAGAAGCTGGAAGTGGTGGCCGTGTTTGGCAGCATGCAGATGGCCATGTCCAGAGTCATCAACCTGCAGCACCACCGAATCGCTCAGGTTACAACAGTGCTTCTCAAACCATGGGGATGTGTGACATGACAGGAGGCAGGGAAAAAAGGGGGGACTTTTGCAGTGTTATTGCAGGCCTGTCGCCATGTGTACATTTTTCGCATGTCTTAGTTTCAAGTTCAGTCAGTGAAACCCTGATAATGCTGAATCTGTTCATTAAGCACCGAAATGCCCTCTGACCTGTGCTTTGTGTTTTTCAGTGTCGCCAAGTGAAGATCACCATCCTGGGGGAGGAGGGAGTCCCCGTGCAGGTGGACGGTGAGGCCTGGATCCAGCCACCTGGCATTGTCAAGATCATCCACAAGAATCGAGCTCAGATGCTGACAAGAGACCGGGTGTGTACAACTCATGGTGATGATGTGGCGTTTAGCTTGTTGACTCTTGCTTCGTGATCAAATTAACTTGACGCCGCTCCAGTCTGTGGGAGCTCTCTTGAGCGGTGCAAGTTCAGGCAGATTGTTTCCATGGTACCCGCTGAGAGTGGGATGTTGACTCAAAGGATGGTTTGCGCCTCCTAAATGTGTCCTGTCCTTGGTTAAATGAGGTCATCATGTCAACGTGTCTCCTCAAAGCACCCTTGACTAAAGTTTGCGCTGTCTCTGCAGGCGTTCGAGAGCACGCTGAAGTCTTGGGAGGACAAGATGAAGATCGACATTGACCGCAACCCCAGGCCCCGCCTTGACTCACAGCAGTCCATGGAGTACCTGACGGAGGAAGAGTGCGCTCAGGTGCAGCAGCTCGGCATCGTGGCCGACACGCTCATCAACAAGTCAGTACAGCTTGTTCAAATATTTATGTGGCACCAACAGGTGCCGGAACAATCTTCATCCCTTCTTTCTACTCTCCCCAGGATCCGTGAGGCCGCCAAGACCCACAAGCTGGTGGAGCAGGAGTTGGCGCATGCTGTCAATGCCAGCGCCATGGTGCTGACCGAGGCCAAGCTGTCCAGTCCTGAGGTAGGGACGCCAGGCAAAGTAGGCAGATGGGTCCAGACGAGTCGACAGATGGCTCGGGGGGCCGACACAGTGCACGTTTGTACATGCTGAAACGTGAAGCCAAAGCATCACTCTAGTGTGGACAGGTCTTAAATATATGAGATATGCCATAGGACCCAGTAATGAGTAGCTGTGCCATTCGTCTTAGTCACCTCAAAAATTGGTTTGGAATGCTTGATGTGTTTCCAGGCGGTGGGTGGGAATATTGTGTCTGCGAAGATGGCTTCACGGGGGACATCCACAGTCTGAAACTGATTTTGAAACCATTTTTGACAACTTCCCTTGTCATCCATCCCATCCAAATGTTCTCAATTGAACTTTTGATGTGTAACACATGAGTTTTACTCCAGTAGCTGACTAGCAACATTTTAAAGCGCATGCAGAGGTAGATAAAGCTGCTGGATGCTGACCACTCATGTCATGTATTTTAACCCGGCACTAATTAGAGGCACTTTCAAAGTAAAATACTGTTTTTACCTTTTTTTTATTTTCAGTGTCTGAGTCGTAGCACGGCAGTGGAAATCGTCAACAGCAGCAAAGTTCTCCAGGCAGAGACCACCATGCTTCTGGATGGAAAACATCTAGTAAATGATCTTGCTCGCCGCTGCCACTACGCCTTACACTACACCTTTCTGTCGGGTTGCCTGTTACACACGCTTCTTGTCCTCTTTCCCAGTCTGAGTCCCCCGAGGAAGACGAGCTCCATGTGACCCTGAACAGCCTGATCGCCGAGCTCCACAAGCTGGATGACATCCACTGGATCTGTCCACTGATGCACTGCGCTGAGGAGGTGAGTTCTCACACCCACACCCCCACACACACAAGTACTTTCCATCCACTGTCATTGTGTATATCTGAGATTGTGTGTCCTGGCCCAGGAATCAGTCCGTCCCAGCAGCAGCAGCAGCGGTAAGAGCAGCATGAAATTGAAGATCATGCCCAAGGGAAAGAAGGAGAAGGAGAAGCTCCATAAGCAGAGGTCCAACAGCTCTCTCTCAGGTTAGAACAAATAAATCTCATATATCAGACCCATCAACGGTTTGGATGTAAGCTGCGTTCAGTGTTAATCACTTTGAGTAATACGTTGCTGCCCTCTAGTGGCTCAGCAAGTTGAAACATGCACAAACATTGTCTGCCTTCATTGTGGCGCTACATAAAAAGTTACAATGAAGAATATAAATTCTATCTCAGGACTATTCAGATAAATATTTATGCAGGCCACATTTACAGAAAGCTAAGGAACCATGACTATTATTCACTTCTTTTGGATAGGCTGTGTCATATTTTTTCTGAATGAGCCCTGCTGTAAATAGCAATATATTTCTGTGTATTGGTTTATTTTAATCCTCTGGAGTTTAGGGTAGTTTTTAGCATTTTACTACAAAATTGTGTTTACAATTATATCTCAATATCTTGTCTAGAAAAGTGTCTCTTGCCTTGTTTGGCTTCCATTTTACAGTAGTACAGTACAGTACAGAATCACGTGTGTTATTTTATTTCATTTTGACCGAACGTTCAAACACATTGGGTCTAAAAATCACCCAAATCCACATGGGGAATTTATTTTGGTGTGTTCAAATGCGTAACATTTGCAAAAATGAAGCCTAGCTATGTGGCAGCAGTCCTCAAAAGTCCAACCCAGTTGTGCAAGCTAGCATGCTAACCGTTAGCATATGTTAAAGTTAGCATTTTTGCCATTTTTATAGGTGTAAACTTACATAAAGACTAAACACTATTATGCTGAGTGGAAACAGCTAGCATGTTAGCATTGTTAGAATGTGAACATTAGCATGTTAGCATTTAAGCCATTTTATAGTTTGAATAGCATAGTATAGTATAACTTATAAAAAGGCTAATCGCCATCATGCCGAGGTGGTGTTATGCTGGCATTGTTAACATGCAAATGTTAGGATTTTAGTCATTTTCTTGGGTATTACCTTATATAGACACTTAGCATGCTATCTTGTGCTACCATGTAGGTAATAGCATGCTAACAGTTAGCATGCTAGCTAAAGTATGACAGTTCGGTGTCAGCATCGCCAGCATTCACATGCAATTTCTCCCAATATTGCACATCCTACTTATTATTATTATTATTATTATTATTTACCTTCAAAGCCAAGGAAGGTCTCATACAGGCAGTTAAAATTGACTATGTCCACAACATCTTTGATCATCCAGAGGGAAAAGTCAGGCCTATTTGGAGGTTCATGTCAAGCTTTACCTGATAGTTTGGAAGGGGGAGGAGCCTGCAACATGATCCATCCTATTTGTTGTTTGTGGTTCTGCTTTAGGAACATGGGACGTCAAAACTCCTGAAGCAGAATCATCGGGCAACTGAGGATGTGATGATGTACGTGATCTTGTCCATCACATTGACAGCCAGAGGCGGGGAGATGCCCCCTCTTCCGCTTCCTGCCTGTTGCCACCAGGTGGGCTGACAGAGGTGGGACCAAGGTGGTTTACTTCCTGTTCTTTTTGTTTTGGAAAGAGGCCTCGCTTCACCTGGGGTGAAAAAACTTCTAATTTAATGAGGATTTGTTTTTTTTTGTTCCAAACTGAGTGTTTACACGGTGCTCTCCTTGCATGCTGAGGCCCAAATGTCGGAAGCGAAACAGCCTTCAGACTCAAGTGAGACTCAGTTCTCGTTGCTACTGCCATGTGACCTCAGACTTGCAGAATATCTTAAATGTTGCAAAAAACAAAAAAAAGAAGAAACATATTGAATGTATTTGTGTGTTGAGCTGTGAATTGTTGAAATAATAATATAATTGATGATAATGTACACATGCAACATGAAGGTGTGGTGGTTCTAAAGTGGTTCTTAGTATGTCGTGGCCTCTCACAGGTACTCATGAGGTCCTTTGTGGCCATTCAGGGCCAGCTAACAAACTGCTGATTGTAGATGTAACGCACGAATGTCAGACCTTTTTTTTTTTTTTTTTGCTTTGCCAGTGCTTCTCACGATCTCCGGTGGCTTTGCTGCTTCCCCTTTGCCTTTTTTAGGACTATGATTAGGATCAATAATGACTAGAAATAGAATACACAATATGTAAGAGTATTGTAAGTACATGTTTATCGCCAGGGCTGCTTGCATTAGGAAATCACGCTGCATTGTATTACCGTATTGACCCGAATATAAGACGACTCATGTTGGTTCAGACTTGTTTTTTTGGCCGGTTTGGCGCCACCTTCTGGTTTGCATGAATACACATTTCAACCCCGAAAATAAGACAAGCTGTCTTTTTCAGAGTATACGAGACAACGTCTTATATTTGGGTCATTTATCATCAGGATAAATGCTGATTCATTTCTTTGACTCTTGTTAGGATTTAGACAATATTAGCCTTTATTGTAGTGATGCTACGCTGCCATATTATGACGAGCCTTTAAAAAAAGAAAACATTGTAGTTATGTCTGACTTAATTTTTCTACGCTGTCGTTAGACTGCAGCCACCGTGGAGGTGCTTGTGCCAAGCGGAGCGACACGTTTCAGGTGTGTGCGTGCGCGCATACCAGAGTGTGTGTGTGCGTGTATTTGTGTCATACATTTCAAAGTTTACTGTATCTTTGCCTTGCACTTTACCAACAAAGAGGGGAAATATGCGTGTGTGTGTGTGTGTGTGTGTGTGTGTGTGTTTACAAGCGCGTGTACGATGAGGTGAAGACAATTATTTACGGCAAACATGCTAAATATATCCACATGATGACATCAGTGGTTGTGTACTGTAGTTCCTCCTCCATGTAACCACGGTAACCATGTGAAGCTTTAAGCCAAAGCTGAAGAACTCCACCAATGTTGTCTGGAAGTAAATGTATCACCGATTGATTGGTTGATTGATTGATAAAGCTGAAATGTTTGAATTATCTGTTATTGTTATTTGTTTTGAACAAATGATGGCAATTTGTGTGTTGATTTTTTTAAACAAAGCTCATATTATATATATTTAATTTTTTTAAAGGATTGTTTTAATTTAATGTAATGGGATTTAGAAAAGGATCCCGCAACGCCAGAAGCCAAGCTCGATGTTTGCACGACCATGTGCTTTTGCCAGCTGTTGTATTGTGTGCTGTCGTGTGCAGCGTGTAACAAAGACAGCAAGCTTCGGAGATTAAAAAGACTTTAATGGTGTGTGGAATGTGTGACTGTTCCTTCTTTCTTTAAGCTTGACATGTTAAGTTTTCTCCATTGGTTCGGATTATTTCTTGACGCAAAAAAATACATGATCAAACAGTTTCACACTTGAGAACAATGCGATAGCTCACTTGCAAAAAGCTTGTATCTTTCCCCAAAAATGTAACTTTTCCATATGAATTGTTAATACCCGCAGCCTCTAAGGTTTGACATCACATTGCACTCTTGCTGCCAAGTAACTGTAATTACTTCAAAGTTGTTCTCCATTGGTTTGGCTCAAGAAATAACAAACCTCCAAGCAACTTGGCAATTGTTCACAACAGAATTTAATTTCTCACTAATTCCATTACATTGCAAATGTCTTAGTTCATGTGCCAAAATGTCTAACATCATCTGTGCAAAAGTCCAGGTTGCTACACTTACATTTACTGCAGCACAATTTCTAATCCAATGGATTTTGTTGATTTAAATTGTTGATCAATTTGTTGATCAATTTTGTTGATTGTGGATTCTCAGATCTCAGCTTCAAAACATTTTGGCATATATGGTATCCATATCGCATATTCCTGACTCATTTTTACAGTTGAACAGACTATTGTGCATGTGATGATTTATACAATGAAATGATGCTGACATGTTTTGGAGAAAACAATCATTTGACTATTCAATTGGAAATTGTGCTACATGGCTAACATGTACTTAATCAGTCACAAATACATACCTAGACATTGACACATGTCCTTAGACTCCAGAGTAGAACAAGATGCAACCTCTGGTTCCAGAACCCGAATTGTGTGTTGAGGGGAGTCTGACCATGTCCAGTCGGAATGTATCGCTCAAGTTCAGGCTCAGGCTTAGGTTCATTCATTCATTCATTCATTCATTCATTCATTTTCTACCGCTTTTTCCTCACGAGGGTCGCGGGGGTGCTGGAGCCTATCCCAGCTGTCTTCGGGCGAGAGGCGGGGTACACCCTGGACTGGTCGCCAATCACAGGGCACATATAGACAAACAACCATTCACACTCACATTCATACCTATGGACAATTTGGAGTCACCAATTAACCTAGCATGTTTTTGGAACGTGGGAGGAAACCGGAGTACCCGGAGAAAACCCACGCATGCACGGGGAGAACATGCAAACCCCACACAGAGATGGCCGAGGGCGGGAATTGAACCCTTGTCTCCTAGCTGTGAGGTCTACCCACTAGATCGCCGTGCCGCCCAGGCTTAGGTTCAGTTTTATAAAAAAGAAATAGTGAAATGAGTGAAGAAGATGGGTCTAAAATTAGCTTGAGGGCACAACAACATCACAAAGAAAACTGTATTTTAGGAACATAAAACAACACAATCGGAGTCTAAAAATGTCATTACTTGACAGGATTTAAATTTAGACTGTACGTTTACACAACATCACAGTGTGATGTAATTATTTTAAGTGATGGTTCTATTAAAGTGAAAGCTAATAATGGAAAATAATAAAAATTAAAATAATAAACTAGAGTTGGGCGATATTTTTTAATGTAACAGTATAACGGTATAGATTCTTCCCGTGATAAGAAAATTACTTATCAATGTTTAGATGATAAACGTTAAACGCCCTGTGATTGGCTGGCGACCAGTCCAGGGTGTACCCCGCCTCTCCCCCGAAGACAGCTGGGATAGGCTCCAGCACTCCGCACTACCCCTCCTGACTGAGACGGGTTGATGAACCCCGGCGAAAGTTAGCTGGCTGGCTAGCTCGGTTTGACTAGCTTCCATTCTCGCTTACAGAGCGTGAGTGGAAGCTAGCAAGTGTTAGCTTGTGTGGTTGTGTGTGCGCGACTCGGGCTCGATTAGGATATTTTCACCACGTTGTATTTAATTTTTTCAATGTAAGGAACATTTTACAGTGCTCGGTGGTGACGTGGAAAAAATGTGAAAAAGGGGAGTGAAAAAAAACGAGAAGCACGTTTATTTTTTTAAAGTAGCTCGTCTTAGCCGTAAATTGACATTCTACGCACACGGAACACATTTCCGTGAGCTTCCTTCAAAGTAAGAGCACCATTTTCCCCATGTCTGCGTAAACAAAACAACAGTGTCATAAAAATATCCAATTAGAAAAGTTAGCCAGTTTTATGTCATCATATTGTGATACATCCTAAAATATACATGCCAAGGTCCATATCGCACAACCCTATAACAAGCTAAAAAAAAATAATAAAATGAAAATCTCCATTGGCCACAACGTTAGCTCCGCCCACGGCGCTACCTCCTAATTGTTTATTAATTAGACTTGATTGGCGTCTTCTCTGTCTCATATTAGCCACGCTCTCCCCGAGGTGCCTTCAGTTGAATAATCCCTAACTAGTAAGTATCACCACCAAGTCATCACTAACAGGCATTAGTCGCCTTTCCTCCTCCAAATATGGACAAAAGAAGCGTGACCACCATCTCTGCCTGCGTGGATGCTGCTGTTTCGTCACCTGGTAGGAGAGTTTTGATTTTTTTGTCATATTTTGATAGCGTAGTGTGTTTTTCTTGTGTCTCGTTGAGAGAAAGATAGCATTCAATGTTGCCCTTTTTAATTTCCCAGTGTTGTCACTCAACTCAACTCCTAAAATAAAATTGAATTTATCTTTCTTATCTATTTTGATCTCTAAATAATTCGGCATGTAGCAAATACGTCCAAAGAAAGTTACTTTCTTATTGTCAGTGTTTCAAGATGTTGTTTTTGTCAACTAGTACATTTGGTTTGATATTGAAAAGGCTGCATTAAATAGCTTTTTTTTCTTCAATGAATTTTGATGTGGTGGAGTCATGCTGGCCTTTTGCCTTCTTTTTTGGACCACAGCTTGTTTGTATTTATTAAAATCCCCATCAGCATCTGCCATAGTAGTATCTATTGTATTTAATGATGAACTGCTACTTCTACTAAATGTGGATTGTACATGAAGAGACAGAAATGGCTGATTTTATAATGGAACTGTTTCCTGTCATCTGATTTTAGCACAGCAGTAGGCTTGAAAAACAGAATTCTGGAACATTCTGACCTGTGCTATATGGTCACGGATGAGAGGCATGACTTCCAGGACTAATCGCAGCGTGAGTTTCTCAGCTTTCAAGCGGCTTTTGTTTGTTCTTTTGGCCTTCTGGACACACTTGTATGGCGGGGTGGACCATCTGTCTTGGGACTGGGGCCAAGAGAAAAGAGGAAAAAAGTGGCACAAGATGGCCGAGGTTAAAAGGGACTCTTTGCAGCGGGTTCCTCCAACTGCCTGGATGGTACCAACTGCAAGCATTATATGCTTTTTTTTTTTTTCTCCCAATTTTAGCCTTTATTGGATGGACTTTTATTGGATTAGGTACCTGACTTACAGAGGTTTGTTACAAAAGCTTTGATTGTATAATAGCATTGCTTAATTATTGCATTGCATAATAGCAAAAGCTAGCATCGGCAATCGAAGAGAGTCAGCTCAAGAAGGCCTAATTGGTGATGTGGCGAAGGTGTGCAGCAAGGTAGCAGTGAGTGCTCCAAAAATGGAAAAGGATTTAGCTCTGTCTGCATCTTTAATTGTGTATACAAGTCATTTTAGTGTGTTAACAATCAGAAAACATGGTAACACTAGCTGAAAGCTTCCATTATCTTTTGAAGAGATTGTTCATGCCCACACCTTATTTTAGAAGAAGTAGCTGTGACAATGGAGCCACGAGCCGGAACAACTTTTTCTGAATATTGAGCAGAAATGGACAAAGACAAGACTATTTAGCTTCAGTAAAATTTTAGTAAATTTAGCTTCAGAACCCCGGGAGATTGCTCTCGCAATAAGATCAAAGTTACTTGAATCGACTGTCACTGTGACTTGAATTGACACGGAATACGTAGACCTGCCAGAAGTTGCAAGAAGGTACTGAATCACTGTCTTTTTCATTTTTGCTTTGGTTAGTGTCCCAATTAACTGATTTTTTTTCTTTGAATTGCAAGCTAAAATGTGGGTATGAGCTGAGGACACCTATGGGGGGGCTTATGTCAATCATGGCTGAAGCGCTAGCAATGCTAGCATTAGCACAGACTAGTTAGTCACCAGGAAAGAAAGATTATCAGTAAAACACATACATTATAGCAGTATCATTTATTTGACTTGTGTATTGTGTAAGACAGGAACAACATCAAATTAAAAGCACAAAATGAATACAGACCCATCATCCACCAGTATGAGCCTGGACTTTCAATGTTATTGTTTTTCTGGGAGGTTGTGTGACGAACAAATATGCACATTAGCACTCAATAAGGTCAAATCTTATCGTTATACATTCTCATATCATATCACAATTTTGGACCAAATATGTGGTGAAAGAAAAGGTGTAAAAATACAGTGTAGTTAGGCTGTACAATGAGACAAAGTTACATGGTGCATTCATGGACCGTCAAAAAGTGCCACTTGCAATAAATATGCAAGAACTGGGGAATTTATTCATTTTGAATGAAATAATGGCTGAAATTTCCAAAATTGATATTCCTTTACATAAAATTTTGACGTGTAATTATGATAGTTGCCCTTTCAAATAATTTACCACAAAGAGATTTCCAACCCTACTTATTATAGATAAAAACTTATTTCTCCATCCATCTTCTACCGCTTATTCGAGGTTGTGTCCTGGGGGCAGCAGTCCCCCCCTCCCAGCCGTGTTCCCTGGCCAATCGGAAGACATGTCTCTCTAACGTGTCCTGGGCCTTATCCGAGGGCAGGATCTAATCCCTGAACCGGTGATGGCACTCCACTCTGGCGAGAAGCATAGACTCAGACTTGGACGTGCTGATTCTCATCCAGGCCGCTTCATAGTCGGCTGCGATTTGATCCAGTGAGAGTTGAAGGTCTCGGCTCGATGTAGCCTGCAGCACCACATCATGTGCAAAAAGCAGAGACCCAATCTGGCAACCACCAAAACACAACCCCTCAACGCCACCAACAGTCGTCAGCGCTAGAGAGACTCAGCTCCAGGGTCATTTTGTATTTGTGCCTTTTTTATTTTTAGGTATATTTTGAGCCATGTTAACATGCAAAAACTACTGTTGTGTACTCGGGCACACCGTGCTGGTACCAGTTTTTGGGACTGGGCTCCTGGCTGCAGCTTGCTGGGTGCATGCCTGGTGAGTGGCAAGGTGTATGGGCGTGTTCAGTGGTCAAAACGCATGCCTATTGGCCACTCTCCAAGAGGGGAGGGCACTGATATAATAATGCATTTTTTTTCAACATTCTCATGATTGACCGGCAAAGTCCCAAAAGTCGACTCGTAGGTTGTGATCGATGGGTTGGTGACCCCTGGCCTACATTATTATTATTATTATTATTATTATTATTATTATTATTATTATTATTATTATTATTATTATTATTATTAGACTCAATGATGCTTCTTCTTCTTCTTAATTTATTTCAGACATGAATACTATGTTACATTATTCTTTCTCACATATGCACTTACAATATATATATATATATATATATATATATATATATATATATATATATAATCCTACCCCTTCTCCACGCCATAGCAGTTACCAATGCTGAACACTTCCATCATTCCAGTGGGACCTTGTGACAGGCAGACTGTAAATGTGACAGGAAGTGGGCTGGACTGGAAGAGGAAAAAGAGGGCTTGTACAAGGCTGACACCTTGTGGTCGTCAATGCTTACTACTGACTTGCTGCTAAAACTATCCTCTTAGATAACAGGATTGTTTGGCTATTGTTAATGACTTACCGCAAAACACAAGTCAAAGATACGCTACTGCAAGGGTGGGCAAACTACGGCCCGGGGGCCACATCCGGCACGCCAATAGTTTTAATGCGGCCTGCACGTTCTTTCCAAAGTATTTAATTTAAACTTAACATACAACTTAGCATCATGGCTTGAACCAACCTTTTCATGGTTTAAGTGGCTGTTTTATCAATTTGGTTATTTGATGTTGTGTGCTGTTTACAAAGTGCTCCTGAAAAAAAGGGACACAACAGATACAATACTTCCAGGTGGACTGTTTTGTGTAAAATATATCGTCTGGACACCATAAATTTTGTTAAAGCGATGTAAGTCAAAACATTTGCCCACATCTGCTCTACTGTATATGACAGTCAGATATTTTATGATCCATATGACAAGTGTTTTCTGGTGTTTTATGAAACACTATTCTGATGCCATATACTGGTTAAACCACAGTTTTCCTGCAACAGAACCTTGCTGTATTTTCCCTTTCTGCTGACATTGACAAGTACACAGGTCCTTTATTTGAGTGGGGGGCGTGTCTGGTCATCAATGTAGACTTCATCTTCTGCTGGCAAGTCATTTTTGGCCACATTGTCTTGAAAAATATACCCTTTTTTAATACGCTGTGCGATATTTGAGACAGTATGAGATGTTTTAATAAGTGAGTCTGGGAAAGAAATGGGGCTTTAATTGGGTGGAAGTTATGCTCGTGTGCACTAGAGGTGAGCATATCGATTGTGCTTTTCTGTCAAAGATTTCCCAGCAAGTGAGATCTGGTTGATGGTATTTTTTATTTATTTATTTATTTTTTTTAATGCTGCATTGCGGTGTGGTTTTTGATCCACAAGGCCACATCCCTGGTGCCTTGGCTAATTTTGGCTGGCCAAGGACAAGGTCAGCGTGTGTGATGCTAGTTCAACACAGTAGTTCACATTCTAGAAGGCTGCTCTGTTGTTTATGTCTACGCAGAGTGCTCCTGTAATAGAGGATCTTTGACAAACTCATTTTTGCAGTATGGTCTATAAATTGACTGCTGGTGCATCAACTTAATTACACTAAAAGCAACTTATTAAAAAAAAATGTAAGAGCGTGAATTCCCTATAGTGGTGTTTTACAACCTTTAGCATACCTCTCTCTCTCTCACTCGCCCCTTCCTCCTCATCTGTCTCCTCCTCCCTTTTTACACTCTGTTGCTCGGCTCCAGATCACTTTGCAAGCAGGGTGTGGAGCATCATTTATTTTTAAGCCTGCAGGCTAATCAAATCCAATTTTTCTGCATTTTTCTTTGCCGCAATTTTTTATTTCCCGAGTTGTTTGTTGAAGTTAGCGTGGGGAGGAGTCATTATCGAGGTCAACGCCATGTGTACCAAAGACAACCAGTGCCAAGGGGATGCACGACCCTTCCGTAAAGGCTTCTCAAAGAAAGTCCTGATCAACTGCTGCCTGGTGCGCCGCATCCTTGCTTGGGCCACCCCGAAAACAAAAGGTATGCAGGAGAAAGTCATTTACATCGTGTTTTATTTTCATTTACAACTTTTGCCTCCTATTAATTATCATGGCCCATGTGTCTAGCATATTGGCTCATCCATATCAGAAAAAAAATCCAAAGGAGCATACCTTCTGGTGGCTTTTGTTTCACCAGTGTAACATTACTGACACCTAGTGGCCAGACTAGAATATAGCCGCTGTTTGTTGGTTAAGTAAAGACTCAGGATAGACTTCAGTCACTTTATGAACAAGCAGCTAAGGCTTATGCAGTAAGCATTTACACAGGAGCTGCTGTCGGCCACTCTCTACCCTGCTAACCTGCTGCTAACAGTCAACTCCAGGTAGCTGAAGGCACATCATGTTTTTGTTCATTTAGCCATTTTTTGCTTAATGTAGGCCATGGATATATATACAGTGGCATAAAAATATATATTTTTGCAAAACTAACAATAGACCATATTTAACCACGAAACAGCAATCATTAATTAATTTTAAAAAATCACAATGTAGCGAGGGATGACTTTTCTGGATTTTGGATGCACTGTTGCAGTGTAAAGGTGACTATAGGGGTGTTATTTCATGTCTACAGAGCTCTAATAAAAAATATTTTTCCATGCTATGAAAATATTGAATTTTTTAATCTTGAATCCCACTTACGGTGGTGAGGTTTGGAACCAATTAACTGTGATAAATGAGGGACGACTGTACTTTGCTTTACTTAAATGGTACTATGCAGCTAGGTACTGCTGCTCAACCCTTGCAAACCCACTCTTGCATCTTGCATGTCAGCATTACAGTTTGTGGAGATCAAACCATTTCTTTTAAGGATTTACAGCTTGATGACAGGTCACACCGCTCTACAACCTCTGAGTGAATAAATCCTCCGTATTGATCCATGCCTGCATGTGTAGCCTTACAGACAATTGATTTGCAGCTAGTATTTCTATTAATGACCTCAATGGTGTGATCATTTTTACAGGAGTATTTAGCTTTTTCTGTTGAAGGTTTCATGGAGAGTTTGCCTTCCAGGATGCTATTAAATAGCCATGAACATCTCTGTTTACACCTGCAGGCCCCAAACAACGGCAGCTGTTCTCGTTATGCATCACAAAGGCAAATTATGCAAATGAATATGTTAAAAATAGACCTAGCTTTGAATCGGTCAGTTGTATTTTAACACGTTTAAGTGTGCATTTAGGATCCTCTTCCGTACTGAGAAAGTAATGGTCCTTTTCATGCACAAATAAGCCAAGTAGAAAGGTTATTCTATCATGGAACGCCAATATTGCTGCACTTTCTCGTTTTAGCCATAAGACAGGGGTCTCAAACACACGGCCCGTGGGCCAAATGTGGCCCGCAGGACACTAGTTTGAGGCCCCGCCTTGATATGAAAGTTTAATGTTAGTGTGGCCCGCGCAAGTTTGATATGGATGCTGTATGGTATCATGTACCCAGAAAAAATTAAGTTTGATTAATGTTCATGTTAAAGGTTAAATAACTGCTAATAGTTGTCCTCCCTATCCGTGTGGAAGTGGTAAGTTTTTGGCTACTCAAGTTCAAAGGAAATAACTTGAAGGCTACCGTTTAGGTCGCTGGCTCTCTAGTTTGCGAGTTAGCATGTGTCTCAAGACCCTGCAGTTGCGCAATATGTTGTAAATAAAAAGAGTATAAATGTGACTATAGTCGTGTTTTGTCATGTCTACAGGGCTCTAATAATGCTTTGTTCATTTTAATCTGAAAAAAAATTGTCTACCCACCAACTATATGTGGTTTCTTAAGTTTTTATTTGCCGTTTTATTATTATTGTATTTATTTATTACTGATTGATTTTCTTTATTCTTGATTTGTTTATTTATATTTCATCTAAGTTTGTGTAGAAAAATAAAAATTAAGATATTTGAGAACAGTGGAATGTTTTATCAGAGCTTTTCTTGTAGAAAATCGGAACCAAAGCAAAGTTTATTCATTTTTCTGTTTTTTTTTTTTTTTTTTGTTTTTTTTTTTTGAAAACCTAATGTGGCCCAGTCTCACCCAGACCCTAGCTCCAGTGGCCCCCAAGTAAATTGAGTTTGAGACCCCTGCTATAAGAGAACAGCAAATTAAGCTCGGCCCAAATGAAGGTTGTTACTGGTTCAAAGTGCAGTTCAAAGTATGCGATTACACAACGTGACGTAAAATGTATAGTTGTCATTGTACTGTTGGAAAGTTGTGGTGTGCCGGCGTTGCCCGTGACTGCCAATTAACAGTGGGTATAGAGTATCTTTGTGGCACTTTCTATTTTGGCCACAAGAGGGCAGCACCGTACTTTTCCTGTTGCTGTGTGTGATTTCATGTCTCTACATTGGAGTCTATTAACCACAAATGATTAACAATAAGAATAATAAATCATGTAACTGCTAAGGCGTCTCTCACAGTATGTTACCTTATCCAGCTGCTTGACATTGAAGAAATGTGATTCTCCATTTTGGGGAAAATATGACCTTTCCCGCTATTTGTCCTTGGTGATATCTGGCTGTCTTTGGAGGTCAATACAGAAGGACACTTTATATTTTAATGGTGGTCAAGTGTGCATCTCTTAAGTTGAAGTGAGGTGGCAGGTTAAAAAGACAATCATTGATGTTTGTGTGTGTGTGTGTGTGTGTGTGTGTGTAAAGCCCCTAGAGTATATCGAGAGGTGTACAGAAGGTTTAGCGGTAGACACGTTGTCATTGACGTGATTCATGTTGTGGAAAATGATGGGAAACGATGCAACATTTCCTCGACATTAATCTTCTTTCAGGAGATGGGAAGTTAAGAGGGGGGGGGGGTGCTACACCAGACAGCTGCTTGGAGGCTTGTGTGCCAACTACAGTATCTGGGGACTGCTATGATGTGCTGTGAAGTATTTATTGTGGGGTCACGGTAAACTCAAGGTGGCCATTTTAGCCGACATCACTTGGGGAGCAGTCGTGTGGTACCACCTGTTGGCTTGCATTTAAACCCCTCCATGTGTAATCTAACACTACAAAACTCTGTGCCTTTTCACTTCCTGGTTGCTGTGTAAGCGCTTATTTCCATGGGGAAGTTGCATGCCGAGCTCTATTAAATGCACTTCTGCCACTTTGTGGCAGTTTTTCCGGCTAAAACATGCACCAGACATGCTCTCCAATTGTGGACGTACATCATCACCTCTTTTTGCCTCAAACACAAAACCCCCTCTAAAAGACATGTAAATAGTGAATGAGTTTGTGTAAGATGTTTTTATGACACCATTAATTCATTCATTTTCTACCGCTTGTCCTCACGAGGTTCACAGGCATGCTGGAGCCTATCCCAGCTGTGTTCGGGTGAGAGGCAGGGTATACCCTGGACTGGTTGCCAGCCAATCTCGGACACAATTAGACAGGATGTGGCTTTTATTTTGAAGGATGGAAGCATGGTGTATGTTGAGAATAAACATGCCTGTTTTTGCGTTGTACTTTCTTTGCATACATCGTACAATGCTTGCTTGCGTTAAAGCGGTCAAACATAACATGCTGTAAACCATTCGCACACACAGCCACACTAGCATGCTTTGCTAAACTAACCTGGACGCTAACCTTGTTGGCTTCCATGCACGCTCCACCTTCTGCTGGTGTTTTGACATCTTTCGTTTGGGGGGTGTTTGAGAGTCTGCTACGATTGAGTGGTCCGCCGGGTAAATACTTCCCCACATGAACATCCCTAATAAGACATAATGACACTTTTTTTTTAATTTGTATAGTGCTTTTCAGAGTACTCAAAGACACTTTATAGTAGAGAAAAATAAATAAAAACAGAGTAAAAGATGCATTAAAATACAGTATCCAAACGTTCATTCAGAGCTAAAACAAGGCTAAAGGAGGGGTGGGGCGCAGCAGTCGGGTATAAAAAGTTAGACATTAAAAACTGATTTAAAAAAGTTGGGTTTTGAGTTGTTTTTTGAAGGTGGGAAGGTCAGGGCAAGCACTGCGTGAATGGGGCAAAGAGTTCCAGAGGATGGGGGCAGCAATGGAGAAGGCACCATAAGATATAAGACAACCCCTCTTTTTCAAATCAATTTTTTTAATCAAAAGTTTTTTTTGGTAGAATTTTTAGTTTTTGCACTAATACTGTATACACTCAAACATAAGACAACCATGAATGTTAAACAACCCATCTTTGTCAAGGGAATAAAGACAACATAATGTTGTTGTCGAGCATGTATAAATCTCTTGACCCCAAATATAAGGTCACACATCTGATTTAGAATTTTTTTTTTCCTTTTGGGAAAACATATCAAGATCTTGAACACAAGGCAACCTTTTTTCCACTCTTTTTAAGGAAAACTACTGCCTTATTGTTTACTAGAGTACGGTATAGCTCTACTTTTAGCTTGAACTCCAACACTGTCGTATCATAGTAATTGCATGGGCTGCATAATTCAAAAGGCACTTTCTCACAATGAGCCGGTGGTTGATAAATAAGGATTAGCTGCTAACAACCTGGGATTAGTCCCACCTCGTTGGTGTCAAAACACCTCCGAGTGGCCTGTTGAAGGATGTCCTGATGTCAAATAATTGGCTGTAAACCGAGCCGGCCCCATACATTATTCAAATGCATTTGTTAGTGTTCTAATTTGATCGTAAATACCTTTTGTGGATTATGACCTCCTATGCAAGAGGTGACTTTGTCTGCCTTAAATGCCCGAGCGCTCACATGCTGCTAACCCACTCCAGTCAAGTGTTTGTATCCCTTCTATAAATAAACCCTCCTTGATTGATACATACTTTTTCTTACGTCTCCCAGCATGACATCTGTCCAAAAAGTATGCTCAAAACTAGTCTGGACATACCAGCGCAGGTTGAGGTTTATTAGAAGCGATGCAGCACACTCCGGACATGTGTTCACGTCTCTAAAGATATGTCTGATGACCTGCTTTCAATTCTTAAAAACAAATTAAATAAAAAAAAAATGTTTTCAAAAGCCCTCCAAAGAAGCTCACATGACATTCTGTTTGCATCTGCTTTTTCCCCATTAATATATTGTAAAAATGTTAAATATAGTATCTTTAAATAAACACACAAAATAGCATATTAGAAACATCAATTTATATTCATACATAAAATATATAAAAACAAATTAAACACTGCTATTAAATACATGTTCAATTCATTTTCGTACATTAAATGGGACCTATTATGCTCATTTTGTTGTGGACTCCTATAGAGCAGCTGCACACAATAACCAGCAGACAAAGCTTTAGAGTTCTTCCAGAATCTGCACCTATTCAGCTGTATTTCTTTCTTTCAAAAACAGTGTGTTTTAAAGTATCCCACAGCCCGCCTCCAGGCACGCTCACTCCGCTGTGGTTGTTTAGGACTTCGGCTGTTCGACTTCCAACTTAATAGGGGTTGATAATAAACGTTGATGTATCTTTTTAAAATGTCCATGTTTAACATTTTTACGAGCCATTGCTATCAACGTAAACACAGAAGCAGAGCTTTTGGGAGGGCAGAGAGCGTGTCTGGCCTACAGACACGCCCATTAAGAAGCCCTCCCCTCTGACAGTTTTGCAACGACCTCTAAAAGAGTATTTTTCATCCAGGGCTCACTTCCAAATGTGCAAACCTCATTATCTGAAACTTTGGCATCGTTTAACACGACAATACAACATTCTAACTACATTTATAGGTCAGGAAAGTGGAAAAAGCATCATAGGTCCCCTTTAAGAAACAATTGCAGGCATTCAGTATACAGTATTGTATTTACAAAACCTCTTCCTGCTGTAAAATATTGAGTGAACTGACTGGAGAGATAACACCCTCTGCTGGATTCATAGGTGCAGCAATGCTTGGATTTTTTTTTTTTTTTAAATCTCTGCAGATATCGCCATCATTCAACATTGTATTTGAGAAGCACTTGGTCAGTTGATCCATTCCACAATGCCACCAAAATTCCAAATTTCCAATTTAATTGAATTGGCTCCACCCCACGATTAAATACAGTACAGCTATTAATTACAGTAACTCATTTGAATACTTTAATAAAGTAAAGCGGTCAGTCGCTTCCTTTAGGAAATAAAATTAAATGAATCTGTTCCAATGTCAAGCGCTCACCCTCTTTACAAATATTTATACGGTCAACTACGACCGTTAGAAGCTTCCATTTGTGGTTCTACGGTGATCATCACAATCGTGCTTTTCCCTTTTTGCCATCATGGCTAGTCATGAACATGGCTAACATTAACCCCTCCTCTTCCTCGGTATCATCACTCACTTTGAGCCACAGCGATCTGGAGAATGTCAGCCCTCCTGTATTTACTTTCTCCGCAGGCCCAGCCGAGCTCTTTAAAGACACACTAAAGCCTCGCTTATGATGAATGGCAATCTTCCCTGAGGAGGTTAGATAGTGTCGGCGGTGGGAGGACTTAGATTGAATTTAAACTACGTATGTTATATAGCGTGGCTCTGTAGTGCATTTATTATTAATAGCCCGGTTCCTGGACACTCGTGTACAGATTGACCTTTTGAGAGGAATAGTGTAGATAGATTAGAACTATGGGTCAAGGACACTTACATATTTTTACACTGCTTGGAATTGTTTAAAATGCAATCATATGCTTTATATACGTACTAGGACATTCATCTCTAATGTGGTTAGAATGTATTTCTCGTCCTCCGAGAAAATACAGTGCTCCAGTCTGTAGAGATTCTATTATGGCGCAAATAAATATTGTTGCTTTGATTATGTTGTAGGTTTGTGTGTGTCTAAGCCAACACGCGCTCGTGATTCTCAGCGGCACTCGAGCCGTAGCGGTGCCAAATAAGGAGTCCCTTGCCAATGCAATGGAAAAGGGGAGCAAAAATTGATAACTATCTTTTATTATTATTTAAAGAGACAGTCTTGTTTTTATTTCACTCTCGGGCTAATTGTCTTTAAATACAAATACTATTTGTATTTAACACTGTAGCTCATGTACTGTACCTGGAGATGACCATTAATTGCCGTCAATGAAATCCCAACAGCCAAGATTATGTTCTGTAAGAATTTTTCTACCACCGTACATTACCATACTGACTCCAATGTAAGAGGGTGTTTTTTCTCCCCCTTTTTGGAAAAAAAATAGTTTGGGTTCCATGCCAACCTACAGATTGAGTCAAACGACTCCTACAGCCAAAGCGAGTCAGCACTTTTCTTGCATGCATGACACAAAGACCCAATCAAAAAAACATGCATTACAAGGTCAAAATGTGTTCAAAAATCCATCCAAAAATGGGTCTTGAAAGGAAGGGGCTGATCTAATGCTGGCGTTGCCTTATATTTAGTCAATGCTGAATTATTTTTTTTATATAATAAATGGGGCCAAGTAATTTAGTATTATTCGACATTTGAAAATTGTCTTGAAATTGACAGGTTTGTCCTATATTCAGGCTTGAGACAATATGCAGGACAACTTAATTACCCCCCCCCCCCCCCCGTCTTAAAATATGTCATCACCTAATAGCAAGTGTCATGCCAGTATGGTCATTTAGTTTGACAGGTCTTGAGCAGGTATTGAAATAGAGGAGGTAACGTCTTATATTCATTCAGGCCAATATGGTAAAAAATATGATATATATATTACATAATATTGTGAACTCATTCAATCCCAGCCATTTTTCAAAAGACAACCCCTTCAGTACTGGAAAAAAGGGGAAAAAAAGTTGTACTCAGGAAAAAAGTTCTTTCTTTTTTTACGTTCTTTAGCAGTAGAACATAGGTAACGAAAAACTGCTTTTTGTGAAAAGATACATTTCAAGCATAACTTCAACTTTGACAAACATTTTTGCTTTTGTTACAAAATATCAAATATCCACACTGTACTATATCTATATACTATAACACAACATTCATTCATTTTCTACCGTTTATCCTCACTAGGGTTGCAGCTGTCTTTAGGCGAGAGGCGGGGTACACCCTGGACTGGTCGCCAGCCAATCACAGGGCACATATAGACAAACAACCATTCACACTCACATTCATACCTATGGACAATTTGGAGTCGGCAATTAACCTAGCATGTTTTTGGAATGTGGGAGGAAACCGGAGTCTCCGGGGAAAACCCATACATGCACAGGGAGAACATGCAAACTCCACACAGATGGCCGGGGGTGGAATTGAACTAGCTGTGTGGCCTGTGCGCTAACCACTCGGTGAATCCAATATCACAACATAAACAACACAAACATAACAATTTACAAATATAACACAGTGAACTATTTGCAATGTTCACATTTGGAACTAAACTGTGTGTGTGTGTGTGTGTGTGCATGTACAATGTCCCTACAATGCATAGCTTTCTGCATGCTACCCTCCTCCATGTTCTTCCACTTCCTCCATGCTGTGGAGTGTATTAATACATGCAAATAATCCATGCCAAGCGTTTATCAATTATCACTTTTGCCATCCTTATGGCTGTTATATGTTGCATCATCAGCACATGCAGTACAAGATGTATAAATAAGTCTTCGGGATCAGACCTTCGGGTTTTAAGACTACATAAATATTTTTTTTTAGTACTGAATGATTTCAAATATACTAGTTTTTAAGGCTTTTCTCCAGCAAAAACATAGTTTATATTCAGAATACTTTAGTAGCCCTCATTCTTGCTATGACCAGGGCTTAAGTTTCAGACTGAGAAGATCATCAAACTGTCATTAAGGTTTTTTAATGTCTGTTAGCAGCCACTCCTGCGAGAGGCACTCTCTGCTCCCAGTGGAACGGTGCAAATGGAAGCCACCACAAATGCAAGATTATTATTAGGAGCTGTAAACTACTTGACGTTTATCAGTAGGAGTGGCTTGTCGGTAAGCACTCCACAAGACAAGGATGAGGAAATGCGTTAATTGGAGATGCAAGAGGTTTTCTTGTAAAAGCAATGTTTACATTTGCGACTTGAGGACCAGAGCAGAAAAGCAGGCCTCCATACTGTAAGCACACCAAAGTGAGCAGCCATAACAACGCATCTACTGCGCCAATGCTAAAAAGCTCTCCTCCATGTGACCTCAATTCATTCCTGGTGTGGCTTGTTGACCCAATTCCAGCAAAAAAAAAAAAAAAAAAAAGAAGCGGACAGACGCAACAAATGAGAAAGTGCCATTAGCAAAAGCGGCAAATATAGAAATAGCTGTCCTTCGTGTTTCTGAAAATCACTCCCAGGGTGGCTGAGACATGTCAAGGACCGACCTTGAGGTTGTGGATGCTGCGCTTTGGGACGAGACGGGAACCAATTACCCGCTGCACACTGAAGAAAACCTCCACAATGACATATTACAGAAAAGGCTACCTTTTTATGAAAAGTACGTATGTCAAACTTTCAAAGCAGACAATACAGTCAAACTTGTTTTTCCAAGTCCCTCGGTTTTCGTATGATTTGTTCCTGTGCAGTGTTTGCGGTGTTTGGTCTTCAAGCCTCCCTGGAATTTTTTTTTTTTTGCGGCTTCACTTTTGCACAAATGAATGAGTTTCCCTTATCGGCATCCCATTTGAGGGCAGACAGCGGTGTGCAGATGGAGGTGAGCATCACTGACAGTGACATACAGCTCTGCAGTCACTGCTACTATTGCACTTTTGTAAAGAACAGGATTACAGTATATCCCCATGTCTGTAGTGACCTTTTTTTTTTTTTTAAAAGGAGCTTACATTTACCTCTCATTATGGCTTAAAAGAAAAGAGCAAGGAGTGCATACAAAAGCAGGACAGCGGGATCTTAATGTGAGGAGGCATCTCATATGCTTTTCTCCAGCCGAGCCCCCAGGGAGCGCTTGTGTTAACATCTGATGTCATAAGCAATTCATTACACTCGTCGGGTATCGACCCGCAAGGCTCTTATCTGCAGTGGCGCCCCCGCGTTGTCTCGGCCACCTTCCACCCCAAACAGGCTGAAAGTGCTTCCTATACAGCAATGAGCTCCTCGCCTCTTTCATTACTAATGCACTGAATTATCAGTGTCGGATGTGTAGTTCACTCGTGGTGGGAATTTTTCACGTTCATTTTTCACGTTCACGTTTTTCACGTTCATTTTTCACGTTCAAGTTGTTCCAACTCTGTTCCGCCATAGAAAAGTGTAAAAAGTTAAGATCTCTGCAATACAAGTGAATACAACTTAAAATAACAATTTGTACATACTATATAAGCTGGCTCATGTCCAAGTCATAAAATATCATATTGTGGCACGCACAAATCTGAGGACCAGGCAGCTCTTTGACAGGAGTCAATCATGAGCCATGGAAAATATGATGACAAGCTTGTCAACACATTAGAATTGGCAGAAGGTCATGACTCAACATATCAGACTCGCAGGGTCTTACAAAGAATGCTAAACTCATCACACAGCAACTTAACACTCGAAAGGTGTGCCTAAAGAAATTTTTTTTTTGTTTTCCCATGATGCATTGTATCTGAGCAAATCATTTAATTTTAATAGACAAACTGCATAGGAAATGGATGGATGGCCCTCTGTCCAGAGGAACCCAGAGGGAGGCTGACATCATTGCAGTGTGTTGCTTGCATTGTGGGAAAATGTTAAAATATATACAGGGTATGTTTTTTTTTTTCCATTTGAAACTCAAATTGGTGCTTGTTTGGATATTACATTTTACTACATTTAGAATGTTAAGCTGCGGTGTGATGAGTTTAGCTTTTCCTTAAAAAAATGACTTCTTCCCTGAGTGAGTCGGAGCTTTTCTTCCTGTCACTCATGCACACCAGTGACATGGAGATGATTAATTTTGTTTAATTACCCTGAGTTTCAGGGTATTCTGGGTTATCTAATAATTAGCTTACTTTACTACTTCTGATCGCTTCTGCCTCTAAGTGGATACAGAGGCACGTAGCAGTGGAACTCGAACTCCACAGGTCACCTGACAAGGGATGATACTCTGCTTGTACGCATGCATATAAACAACTAGCGTCTTTGTAAGTTGTGGCTCCACCCATGGCTAATGTTAGTAATTTAAGCGGGGTTCTCCTAGCATGTGTGGTATGCCAATTACATCAAGAGTCCTAATTTATTAGGCATTTCAATTAACTTGGCACTTAACTGTATTTTGCAAATAGCCTTTTTAAAAAGGGTTTCTTAGCAAGTAATGTAAAAGCCATGAAAATGAAATGCAGCTTTTAATCGAGCTGATTTGAGTTGGTGCAGCACATAAAACAAGCATGTCAATAATCAAGCCCTGATTAGGAAAAAAAACTGTGATGCACGCTGAAAATATTAGCAGCCCAGCATCACTAGTGGCTCACTGGCTGCTACAGGAATATTAAATCCACAACAGGGCACGCTGCTAAGATATTAAAAAAGCAAACTGATGACTTTATAGCACCTTTTGCTTGGCTGGAATTCTGTTTCATTTCGGTATGCTTCAGTCAGGGTTTAATGCCGCTGATTGTGATACCGATCATTCACAAAAGCACACAAATCTTCTTGATGTCAGGTTGATTTTGGTGCAGTGCAGCTGTCTTTTAGCTCTCTCGAATAATAGCAAAAAAAAAGCAAAATTTCTTCTTGTAGTGTCCTCCAAGGTGTTGTCTTAATGACTCAACAGCTGGTATGTGAAGGCCCTGCCAATAAAGCTATTACAGCAATGCTGCCATGGCAACATTTGGGGATGTCATTTTAAAAGGGGGTCGTTTGTTTAGCATGATTAACTTTTGATGGCCTTACTTTGTATGTGACAAGGGGTGTTCTGCTGTTCTTCTAGTGGTGGACACTAGGGGCATGCCTCTCACCCAGGGGGTGAGATTTGCTGTTGTAAGCACTTGACGAATAAAGTCAAGCTTGAAAGCAGCTAATGCATGCAATGGGAAACAAAGATTCTCTAAAAAAAACTTTCAAAAAAACACAGTGTTCCATTTAATTAATATGACCCGCATATTAAGTAAGATACAGCGGCATTGTTATTGTAGGAGCTAACACTGAAGAACTACTTTTGTGGCGTAGTGACACAGTGGCTCAAGTCACTACCATGAATAGTGGCTCTCAAGTTACGACCACATTGCTAGGAAGACTTTGCTAGATGCTAGTTTTTTTCTGAGGACTATGCTGAATTTACCAGCTCAACGGAACGCGTATCCCAGTAAAAATTGCAAGTGACACGAGAGCTTGTGTCACCACTAGTGGGCATTTGCATAGTAGCATTTGTTGTGAAATCAATAGTTCTGATAATGTTCAAATGACCAAAATACATATTATTATTATTATTATTATTATCATCAATGTACCTGTTGTGGCATGTATTTTACCTTGTTCATTCACAAGCCGGATTTGGTCTGTGGACGGTCAATTTGCCCTCCCCTGCTCCGTAGTAACATTGTCTGTCATTGTTTTCCACATCTGCAGCACTTTACTCGTCATTCCCTCTTTCTTTTCTCCTTTGCATGTCCCGTCCATCTCTTCCTCCTCCTCCTCCTTTCCTTGAGCCAATCAGGCCACGCCTCCATGGCAACCGTCAGCAGTAAAACCATCCACAGATGGTGGCGGGTAGAGCAAGAGGAGTGCTCACTTGTGCGACTAAGTGTGCAAGGGTGCTGTTGCGTGCGGTGAGAGAGGCAAGGAAGGAAGGAAGGAAAAAAGAAAGGAAGGCAGGCAGAGTTTTCCCACAAAGAGAGCTATAAAGCCTTACGCTGGAGCCACTCATTCATGATACGCTGACAGTGCCGCAGGAGGAGCAAAAGGGACTTTGTCGACTCTCTGCGCAGGTCAAGATGAGCTGTAGGAAAAGATGCAAGCGGGAGATTTTCAAGTTTGCCCAGTACCTGTTCCGACTTGTCACCGGCTCTTTGAACACCGGTAAGACCCTTCCCACTTAGTGGAGCGTCGCGCTTTCTTATTACAGCTGTGATTTTTGTTGACCAAAACTGGATAGCAATGACTGACCATGTTACTATAGAGCAGTGATGGGGAACTGGGGGGGCCCATGAATGACACGAGACCGGCCTGAAAGGTCACTTCTACACTTGGGAGTGACCATTTTTGAAACCCATTTGTTAATATGCCAGAAAGCCCCCTGTCACTTAGAGGACCTTTGACTGACAAGGGGGCAGCACGGTGGGCGCACATGTTGGCCACACAGTCAGGAGATCTGGGTTCGAATCTCCGTTGGGTATCTCTGTGTGGAGGTTCCAGATTCTCCGTGTGTGTGTGTGGGGGGGTACTCCGTCCGGGTACTCCGTCCGGGTACTCCGGGTACTCCGTCCGGGTACTCCGGGTACTCCGTCCGGGTACTCCGGGTACTCCGTCCGGGTACTCCGGGTACTTCGTCCGGGTACTCCGTCCGGGTACTTCGTCCGGGTACTCCGTCCGGGTACTCCGTCCGGGTACTCCGTCCGGGTACTCCGGGTACTCCGTCCGGGTACTCCGTCCGGGTACTCCGTCCGGGTACTCCGTCCGGGTACTCCGTCCGGGTACTCCGGTTTCCTCCCACATTCCAAAAACATGCTAAGTTAGTTGGTGACTCCAAATTGTCCATAAGCGTGAATGTGAGTGTGACCAGTCCATGGTGAACACCGCTTCTCACCAGCTGGGATAGGCTCCAGCATAATCCCTAATGAGAATGAATCAGCATTGAACATGAATAACACCGGGGCGACCTTTCCTTTTTTAATATAGGATTTTTGGCTAGTGTTTTTTTGTTTTTGTTAAAAACTGAGGATCCATGTAGTAGGTCCTTAAAAGTGCAAAAGTAACGGGCAAAGATGTGACAGGTGGGGCTTTCTGCAAGAAATAAAAATACTTGCCAAAGATCCCGACTGTTAGATGTTAGTCACTCCCAGTTTTCTCTCTCATGTCATTCACGGGTCTGATTTGGCCCGCAGGCCACCATTTGAATAGCCCTTCGCTGCGGCGGTGGCTTTTATGACTTTATTTAAAGACAACAAAGCCTACATACATATTACATGCTTTAAGGTCCTCCAGCATGAAGTACGAGGATTCTTTACTGCTCCGGTACAAAGTCATCAGTCAAGCAAGCGTTCCAGAACGACGTCAATTAAAAGCCACTGGTCCACTGCAGATAGCTTATAGGATTATTTACGCAGACAACGGAACGACAATAAACCATCCACTGGTCACTATGGAAACTAATGGCTTTAACTCCATTGGGTAAATTGATGGATTCCTCCAATCTTGGCTAATTTGTTTATGACATAAAAGCCTTCAGCCGTCTTTATCCTGCACGAGGTTCAACAAGAACCACAGGAAGTGGGCCGGGGAATATTTGTCTCCAAATGAAGGACGTCAAGGCAATTTAAAAGCGGATGATTGCTAAGAGAAGCACCCACAAGTCATTAGCATCATGTCGCAACACTATTTGCCTCTTGATGCTCGCTACGTTTACATGCAATCAAACAGTCGGATTCTCTCCATTTTTCACACTAATTCTATTGTCGGCCGTACGCTGCGTGGGTCTGAAACACCAGGGGGGATTTAAATGACATTGGCTTTGGTTCTTGTGGTGATTGTGTCAGTGACATGTAAATTATTGTATAGGGACGTTACACTCATCCCTGAAATATTTGAGACAGTGGAGGCTCCTTTTTATTGAGCACCATATTGTTGTCTACATTTCACTAACTAATGAAATACAGACGTGAAATACACACCTAAGGTCTCCATGGACGATTACTAGGAAAACACAAGTTTGTTTACTGGGGTCTGTATAGAAACTTAAAGCGGCATGCATACATTAGCATCTACCACACAGAGTTACACAGGAAGCAGAACTGGAGGTAGCAGAGATGAGGATGCTGAGGTGCTCATTGGGAGTGACCAGGATGGATAGGATCAGGAACGAGTACATCAGAGGGACGTTACATGTTAGGCCTTGGAGATGGTCAGAGAGGACAGACTGAGATGGTTCGGATGCTGCTTTTAGAGCTGCCAGGTAGGAGGCGTAGAGGAAGACCAAATAGAAGGTTTATGGATGTAGCGAAGGAGCACATGAGGGTAGTTGGTGTGAGATAGACGGGGTTTGGATGGAGGAGATTGATTTCCTGTGGCGACCCCTGAAGGGAAAAGCCCAAAGAGAAAGAAGACGCTGAGTTACACAGTGCTCTTGAACGCCTCATCATATGAACAGTGCATAGAGCAAACAGAACGTGGAGTCGTTCATTGTTCTGTGTTACATGTTACATGAACAAACCAGTAAGTTTTATGTTTTTTTTAATCTCAAAGATTCATTCATATTGTGTGCTAAATAAGAGCTGGCCTTCTTCTGTGGTTCTGTGACTGATTGCACTTTCTGAGCCGTATGAGCCCTTCATTTGTTTCTTGGCTGGATGTACTGACTAGTATCTGTGCAATTGAAAAATAAGCCGCATAATTTTTTTTTTTTTTTTGAACAACGATTAAGGCCAGAAAAAGTAGACCATGCCTTCATCAAACATACTGTTTCTCAGAGCACTAATGACATGGCACAGGATGTTTAAGAACTTGACTACAGTGAATCTTATTCACTACAGCTGGACGAGTCAACAGATGTGTGTGTGTGTGTGTGTGTGTGTATGCATTATAGCGGACATGCTCTTCTGTAAAGATTTTCTTTTCCAAAAAAATCCATTATAACAGGAGTAGGGGGAATAAGACTTAATGTCTGAAGGAGTATGGGACTGTGAAAAGTTTGGAGAGCACTGCTTTTATTTTATGATCGAGATGTTCTGCTGTTTTTAAGGACTAGTTCAGAGATTTCTAAGTAAAAAAAAAAATATGCACCAGAAACCAAAAACCAGGAGTAAAGACAAAGACAAGCTGGTGGGAAGCTGATACCAGACCCGCCCAAAAGGCGGTGACCCTCAGGAAAGGGGTGGTTGTAAAAAGGTCAAGAAAACCTTGACACTGACACCTTTCATCGTTTTAAGAGCCTTATAAAGCCAAGTTTCTGCAGCTTCCAGATTGGTCCTATAAAGCAGCAGAACAAGTGAATTATTCCAAAGCCGGAATGAGACTTCCTTACATGACGCCAGCCCACGTGGATGCAGGTATCAAATATTCAGTGTTTGTCAATGGAGTACTGTACAGGTGGAACATGACCTGATAGGAGGCCCCTGTGATGTCACCACAAGTGGATATTCCCCAGCCCATAAAGGAGAACTATACATTACGCTATACATTATACATGTGTTTATGCAACAGAGAGTCTGCAAAACTTTCATCCGTCATGTCCGAAGACACGCTTACGAGTCGAGTAATGTGCCGCAGACACAGCGAAGACACGTGCCGAAGAGGGATCTCGATCTCCATAAGCGTGAGAATGGAGATGCTTAATCGGCACACTCAGTCAGGGCAGAGTATTGGCAGCCTAATGAATGGGAATCCAAATGTCACTGGGAAGTGAAGCACTCAGCTGGAAATGATGGAGGAGATGAAGATGTTGCCTATCTTTCATACGTTGTAAGAAATGCTGACACTGCTCTATATGTGTGGACTGCAGCATTAAAGCTGTAGTAAGAATTGCCTACAGAAGAACACTTTGCTTCTTAAAGAAAAGCAGGGTTGTTCAACTGGCGGACTGCGGGCTGAAAGATCAGTTCAAAACATTTTTGTCCCCAAACTCTTAATATTGAGGATCTTTGGCTGGTGTTGCATCACAGTGCTCTCGTCACATGGAGGATCTTTGACTCAATCCTTTGCACAAGGTCCTCAACAGCAGGCATTTTTTCTCAGTCAGTCCTTAAAGGAGAACTGCACTTTATGGAGAGAATTTTGCCCATCATTCACAATGTTTATGTGAAACATGAACTGTGCATTTTAACGTGAGGTCAAGATACAAGTTCATTCATTCATTTTCTACCGCTTTTCCTCACGAGGGTCGCGGGGGGTGCTGGAGCCTATCCCAGCTGTCTTTGGACGAGAGGCAGGGGTACACCCTGGACTGGTCGCCAGCCAATCACAGGGCACATATAGACAAACAACCATTCACACTCACATTCATACCTATGGACAATTTGGAGTCGCCAATTAACCTAGCATGTTTTTGGAATGTGGGAGGAAACCGGAGTACCCGGAGAAAACATGCAAACTCCACACAGAGGGTGGATTTGAACCCTGGTCTCCTAGCTGTGAGGTGTGCGCGCTAACCACTCGACCGCCGTGCCGCCTCAATATACAAGTCAGTTATGTAAATGATGGTTATAATGCCCCAAAAAAGAAAGAAATACATGCTTATTTCTCATAAGGATTGTGAATGAGGGGCAAAAAAAAGTGCAGTTCCCCTTTAAGAAGACCAGAGCCCTGCTGCCTCAGATGCTTTTTGCCTGATTGACAGTTTGTTGACACGTGTTCAAGTGCTGTAAAATGATCCGCTTTTGTCGCAGAGAAGTGGAAAGTTAAACCTTCAGTTGTGTCCTCTGTCTCCCTCACACTCTCCCGTTCTTTTTTTTTTTTTTCATCCACCATTACATGTGAATGAATAATTAGGCACTGATGAGCCTGTCAAAGAGATGTCACCCTCGCCGTTGACGCGATTAAAGACTCCACTTACAGTATGTCCATTTACATCTTCTACCTTTAAGGTCCCTCCTAGGTAGCTCGTCCATGTCGTTTATTGCCGCTTAAGCACTTTTAACTTTAAACTCCCTGTGAGACTCTTTGTACCCTTCCCTCCAACCAAAGTAAAAAAAAAAAAATCAGAGAGACAATGTCCTCTCCACGCATCGTTCACTGGCAATTACTGGTCTTGCAGTCGTGCACAGGCTGCCGACAAACCACCAGGGAATCAAGCCCACCCCTCCAGGGAACTGGGATAATGATACATTTCATTATCCAACACATCTCAGCTAGCTATGTTAGCGGGTTCTTGCATTTTGCTGGTCGTGCAATTTATTTTTTGTCATATTTCATTTTCCGCCAGACGAACATGGCAGCTGGCAAATGGCTTTCATGTCCGCGTTTGACAGATCAATCTTCGGATGCTTTTTTTTGAAATATTGGGAATTGACACCCTGTTCTTAATTTCTACAAACCTCTAGTTCGTATCTTTTACACCTTTTTTCCAGTTCGGTGTTCTGTACGAACGGTACTGACACGCCTTCAGAGGTTGTACACGGTGTGCACTTTCACACAGCGACAATCAAACAGTTATATGATGTCAACACCAGGGTGTGGTGTGATGTATGAAATACACGGACAGCAACAATGGTGGAAGATCTGACATTCATACAGAAACAGTTGGCTAATATGATGACATCAGCACCAGCGTGTGGGACAGTAAAACAGGGGTCTCAAACTCAATTTACTTGGGGGCCACTGGAGCTCGGGTCTGGGTGAGACTGGGCTGCATCGGGTTTTCCAAAAAAAAAAAAAAACGCATTTATTAAAAACAAAATGTTTTTAAAAACTTCACTTTGGTTCCAATTTTCTACAACAAAAGCTGATAAAACATTCCACTGTTCTCAAATATCTTACTTTTTTTTTATTTTTCTACACAAAATAAGATGAAAAATAAACAAATCAAGAATAAAGAAAATCAATCAATCAGTAATAAATAAATAAATATAATAATAATAATTCACAATAATTCACAAGTCACATTTATACTTTTTTTATTTACAACATATTGCGCAACTGCAGGGTCTTGAGACACATGCTAACTTGCAAACTAGAGACCTAGCGACCTCAACGGTAGCCTTCAAGTTATTTCCTTTAAACTTAAATAGCCAAAAACTTACCACTTCCACACGGATAGGGAGGATAACTGTTAACAGTTATTTAACCTTTAACATGAACATTAATCAAACGTAATAATTTTTTCTGGGTACATGATACCATACAGCATCCATATCAAACTTGCGCGGGCCGCACTAACATTAAACTTTCATATCAAGGCAGGGGCCTCAAACTAGTGTCCTGCGGGCCACATTTGGCCCACGGGCCACATGTTTGAGACCCCTGGTGTAAACTATTTGTCAACATTTGATACTGCCTCCAAAGGTGGCAGTACAAATTGTATATTATATTCCAATATTAGTAGTTGTACTCGTAGATTGGGGATTTACCTTTTTAAGCTTTGCCTTTTACACAGAACAGAGACATTGCCTCACCTGCTTCCACACACCACCTCGACTAATGTGTAGCATGAAATACTTGCTGACAATGGGCTGTTTCAACTCTTGATGCCATATCTTCAGAGGTTTAAGATTGCAGAGTCTACTTCCGCCTTCTTGTTGCTAGCATTTTTACGGAACAATGAATGTGGTGGAAAAATGTCAACCTGTCTGCTTTATCTCATATATTTACGCCTTTTTTCCCAGCTCAGTGTAGAAAGGAAAAACCTCTACGGATTGTGTAAAACAAAGGCGAGGATACAGTATGAGCCCCACCTACAACCCCACAGTGGAATTGTCATTTACAATCATTCCCTCTGTTTCCCCTTCATTGTCCTCGCACCGCTGAGCGCACCACGAAATTCAATTTAAATGCAAAGCGGTGCAGGAATTGGCACTTTTTTTTTTATATTTTCGCTGCTTTTTGTGCTCCGGTATCACACCGGCTGTGCTTGTTGCTTCTGATACATTACATTTACACCTAATGAGGATTGATTTGGCTCCGGTGCCCCATTTTTGTGTCATCTGTGAGTGATTACGAAGACTCTGATGGACCACGAGAGGTCACCAGTTTTGTCACTGTTTAGCTTGTTGAATGGGAACTACAAGTGTTTGTTTCCAGCATAGCTTGGCCTGTTTGCATTTCACACATTTCCCCGCTGTTCCTGTTCCTGTTCCTGTCTGGCATTCTAATGCAATTTCATATCGCCTGCAAGACTGCTTGGCAAAGAAAGCAAATTAGTGTAATTGGAGATTTGCAGGAGGAAATAGAGCAGAGTGCGTGTAGATGGCGCCGCAGCAGTAAATAGATATAGTGTGGAATTTCCCCCAATGTGGGATAAATAAAGTTGATCTGGAGATGGACTCAAAAACAGTGTTTCATTTCCTCCCATTATCATTGCTCAGTGGCCAAAAAATAACTATTCCCGGAGGCGGTCCTTGTTATTGTGCTGCTGGACAAGCCAATTATTTGTCCAGCACTAAAAATAATAATATTTTTGAAATGCTACATGGTGCATTAAAGCTGCAGCAGAAGCCATTTTTTACCCCATTAAAGCAGTTAATTAAAGCAATTCTCCACAGAGGATTAATGCACTAAAAATCATGGATCATTTGTAGGCAACTGTTGGAGCATGAGCGGAGGGATGAAGTGTGCTGGAAATGAAGGAAGCAAAGTTCCACTTCAGTGCCACCAGTAAACATTAAAGCCCTGCTTTATTATTTAAAATCAACAGCTGGAAAAAAAATGGCTGACACTGATGGAATGGCGTCATTTGTTTACATCCAGGAAGTGGTTTCTTGACGCCAAAGATGAATTAGTCCTATTTTCTTAAACATTCTTGTCATGGAGATCTTTGACATGACTGATCATTTTTAACAATTTTCGGTCTGTTTTCTTTTAACTCGGTACAACCTCACAGGTGTGCCTGTACAGTTATCTTTTTCATATTTACATAGTGTATTAATACCATAATGCCTCATATTAACTCTCTAACAAGATCTCAGTGTATAGACTGGTCAAATATCTCACTTTGTTTCATATTATCTACATACTGTATTGTATATAACTCTGGGAAAAACTGTTGATTTTGTTAATACTTGGGTTGTTTATATTGTTTATTTTTCTATATTGTGTATTTTGTACTGCTTAACTGATTTCTGTACTCTTGCTGCTGTGCAATACAAATTTCCCCACTGAGGGACGAATAAAGGCATATCTTAATCTTAATCTTAACACATAGGGAATAAGCCACCCAAAAGCCTAATGGAGTGTCATGGCTCCGCTCCTAAGAACATTTAATTCACAAGAGAAGACCAAACCAAAGGGCGGGGGTAACAGAGACACTGCTGTCTAAAATACAGCATTTCTCCACCCACATAATTATAGTTGCACATTACTTACAGACATACAGTCTCCAAGGTAGAACTGTATAGGAAATTACTCCGCATCCTGTATGCCCTGTATCATTTAATATGTGAGTTGAATTGTGTCACCTTAACCTGGGAAAAACTGTTGATTTTGTTAATACTTGGGTTGTTTATATTGTTTATTTTTCTATATTGTGTATTTTGTACTGCTTAACTGACTCTGTACTCTTGCTGCTGTGCAATACAAATTTCCCCACTGAGGGGCGAATAAAGGCATATCTTAATCTTAATCTTAACTTTATTGCTAGTTGTCGTCCAAAAAAACCCAACCACCACCCCACTTTATTTTAAAAGCAGCACATCCTAAATTATATACTATATTTCTATATTAATATACATAAAGGTATATATATTTCTACATACCCCACAGTAAACACATTAAAAACATGTACAAAAATCAACATTATTGATCATAAATGTGGTTTTATTTGACCAATTTTCCCCATTAAAAGACTCTTACTGGTTTAAAGTCTGCACTGTGCTTGCGTAACCTGCAAATAGAAGGTTCTAGAGTTCATGTATGACTTTAAGACTGTATTAACAACTGTGACTGTCGGGGAGCAGTTTTCCACACTAAAATATATTGCTGCATAAGTGATACCTGCCCAGATGGTGCTTGTCGGCGGGTGCTGTAGGGCCTCGCCGTACGTCCACCTGCTATCCAAGTTGGAAAGCCTATTATTCATTTTACTCATGCCGCACACAGGGATACTTCAAGTGACATTACATTCATAACATCTCAGTGTAGTGTATTGTATTGTATTACAGTCGTGTAATAAACATTCCTGCACAATAAAAAAAAATCAATATTCTGTGGGGCTGATGACTGTCACTGAACAAGCAACCGAGACGCCCCACAGCAATAAGCATAACTCCTCGCTCCCACTCCATTTCAGCAATATTACATAAAAGGCATTATCATTCTGCACACAATCGCTCTCCATTGCACTTGAGAAGAAGCAAGGGGGTGCGTGGCATATCACAGCCAAGCGCTATTAGATATGCACAGTTTCAGTGGCTCAAAACTAAGAGGATTTATCCGGGAAACACTCGCTCCTCGCTGTGTGAAACTCATCTAGCGGGACTGAAAAGAGACGCTGAAACAAAGCAAGAATTAAGGAAGTTATTCTTATTATTATATAATATTAGTGTTTGGGGATTACATTTTTGTTGAATTCGTTTTTTTTTAATTGCACGGCCAACACGCCCGCGTACCATTGTGGGCCCGTGCGACTGCAAAAACTTGACACAAAAATCCTCCAGATGACATCAGTGCTCTGTTTTTTGAAGTAGCAGATTGAAATATTTCATTTATTTTTAGCATCTAATTTACAACCCGAGAGACTGAAAAGTGTGTTTGCTGCTTTACAAAGCACAAAAGTTGTTCAATGCAGAAGCAAGTCAACAAGTTCTAACACCAGCAAGGTTCTCAGGAGAGGAGGAGAGGATGCTTTTGGCCTCCAGCAGAGCACAGGCCTTGTAAATAAAGTCATAACAGAGATGCTCTTAAAAATGCACATATTTGTCCATAAATTGTGTTAATTTGTTGGCATCCCTATGTTGTTGTACTCCACCGCAAATTAATAAAGGACATAAATCATGCTGTTATACACATAAGGGGGGGTACATAAAAATGCATGTAAAAAGAAACTTTCCTTTTCTTAGGCCTTTTTAATCAATATACCACAATGAGCAATTACCGAAGCTTGTTTCAATAACAAAAGCATCATGCAGGCTGTATTTTATTGTAAAGATGTGACCTTTAAATACAGCCCCTAACCCTGCATAAAAGAAATTCTTCAAAACATGACATCAACACATTGTCAATTACGATGACGGTGTGTTCCTAACGCCAGTGTAAAGGACAATTTACCATGGTTACATTTTGTATGGGTTTAAAGGACAATGTCAATGTTTAACTGTTTTACAGGCGCTATGTGTTTTGAGCTGAGGCATTAATGCGGGCATCAAATTTTAACGAGTTGTTACATAAAGTCCATTTTTTTCTGGCCCGATGTCAACTTTTAACTGTTTTAGTGCTTGCCTCTAAAGCTGGGGTCTCGAACTCTAATGACCTAATGGGGGGCCTCTGGGGATAGACTCTGGGTCGCATCAAGTCGTCACTCCGGAAACAGGTTTCAACCACTGGACGCTGTGACAGGCCTGTGGAAAAAAGTCTAAAACATAAATATTAAAATAGAATATTGTGGCGCTCTTGAGGCTCTTCAGTTTGCTTCAAGGGGGTTGCTGCTCTTATGGGCATGCACAAACCATCTGATTCACAGCAATAGGTACATCACACATACACAGGGCAACTACTGCTACATGTGGAGGATGATAAACGAATTACTCTAAATTTGTATTTTGAGTAACTGTACAAAAAAGTGCCGCAAGGCATGCTGGGAGGCAGCCAGTGCTATAATTCTGACTTGGCGTTTTTCCTTGTGACATTTGCTTTTTGCTAAAGTTGCATGTTAGAGTTGTGTATTAGTTTAGTACTAATTGTTGTGTGTTTACTTACCTGTTACATGTCGTCATGGTTACCAGTTTCCATGCTATAAAAAAAAGTCACCACTAAAATCATCCACCATACCGTTTCCTGTAATATGAGAGAAGGTGGCGGTCCAGGGTGGCCATTACTTGGAAATACTATTTTTATGGAATTATTCCTTGAAGTTGGAACTTTGATGTGTTAAAACCAAGGGCCTGGGGCATAGCTGGATTGAGCGCCATTGTCGTTGGTGCCATTGTCGGTTGACGTATTACTCATGTCGAGGGTCACCAAATGTGGAGATGTGAGTCAGAACAAGACCGGAGTCGATGATAAATGGTTTAAACTGTTTATTCTCCACTGAACAAGCAACAACCACTTCATACTAACCATGTATACATGGACCCAAATATTCCGCTTGTATTCGGTTTATTTGCTCAAAGGGAAGGAATTTAACCTTTGTATACACCTCATTCATTGAACATATAATCGGATTGACATTGGTGGAGCACCCCACCTCTTGCCTGAAGACAGCTGGGATAGGCTCCAGCACCCCCGCGACCCTCATGAGGATAAGTGGTAGAAAATGAATGAATATTATTTATGTTGTGACCTTCTTGGAACACTTGATTGCATTTATTTGGATTTTTGCTTTATTTTTAAACCATAATATTTATTGTGTAAACTATAATATTTATTATGGTTCCATTTATCACAGCAAGTCTCGTCTCAGCAAAAGAGCCCCAGACCACTACACTACCACCACCATATTTTACTGTTGGTAAGATGTCTGAAATGCAGCATTACTTCACCAGATGTAATGGGACATGGCATGCAGACCAGTTTCTGTCTTATGGTGGAGTCATGAACACTGAGGCAAGTGAGGCCTGCAGTTCTTTGGATGTTGTTGTGAGGTGTTTTGTGACCTGTTGGATGAGTTGTCATTGCGGTCTTGGTCATTTTGGTTGGCCGGCCAATTCTGGGCAGGTTCACCACTGTTCCATGTTTACGCCTTTAGTGGATAATGGCTCTCACTGTTGTTTGCTGGAGTCCCAGAGCTATAGAAATGGCTTTAGAACCTTTTCCAGACTGATATTTCTCAATTAAACTCAATATTTGTTTTAACAGAAGGGCAGTCACTTTTTGCACGCAGGGCCATGTATGTTTGGATATTTTTTTTTCTCCTTTTAATCATAAAAAGTTTAATTAATAAACATTTTGTGGTCAGTTTTTGTTGTCATATTTGTTAGATGTTTCAGATTAAACAAATTAAAATAAAAAAAATCAGGAAGGGGGCCAACACTTTTTCACAACACTATGTTCCACTTTCATAGTGTTGGTTTTTTTTAAATGACTTGACTTCTAAAAAGATGTAAAAGTTGAACATTTTCAAACTGTAATTATTATTATACGGTGAAACCATGAAATTGTTTTTTTGCCCTGGGTTATCATACTGTCATCTCATGCTTAGTTGGTGTTCTGTCTATTGGTACCAACTCTTGTGGGTTTCAATGTCAGGGGCCAAAAAATCGGGCCACATGTAGACCCCTGCTCTAAAGCAAGACCACCACAATTGGTATGAGGCAACGTTAATGTCACACATCAGACATCAAGAGGTAATGCAGGCAATGGTAGAACATGCAGTTACATTTCCCAAGGCAGCGCACAAACACAAAGGAACTGTTCTTTTAAGATGCAATATTTCCTTAATTGGTTTCTCTGTCTAACATTGTGAAGGTCAGAAAGTTGAAAGGGTTCATGCATGCTTCCTGCGCTTCAGCAAAGGGCAAGCACCATTAAAAAGAAAAAAAAAGCCATGGCGTCATGGCGCCGATCGATGAATTTAATTTAGTCCTGAGACAGAAATGGGCCAAATTCAGTCTGAACCGTTATTGCGCACATTGGAATTCTGTGCTGTCCCATTTTCCATCATGGCCACTATTTCACCAACAATCTTCAGGATGCTCTCCTCAGTGGCAATGCTGGCTAAGCCCTCACCCTCAGACACGACTTCAGCATGAATTATTTACATGCACTTGTCTGGAAGTCAACACTATACTATGCTTTATGTGATACTATACTACGACTGGAGCATGCTGCTGTTTTTCAGGGCCTACTGCAAAAACGCGTAAGGATCCACTATATGTCAAGTGCTCTGAATCCGCTGCATAAAGAAACTTGCGGACCAGTTTGTAAGTAACTTTAGTGCACTTTTCAGACGTTTTGTTTGCAGCACTTTTGGCAAAGATTCTTGTTGCTTCACGGAAAAAAAGGGGAAAAAAGGCAAGTCTGAACTGTTTTATCATATTTATTTATTTGTACAGTTTTTCTCATGGTCATTCAGACTTGTCAACATGTATTTTCATCATTACCGAAACTTCTTTCCTGGGTGCACTGATTTCACATAGAAACCAGCGTTACTTACGTCAACAACAGCGTCTTTTTGCTACTACTCATCACAGCAGACTTCGTGATGACAACTACTTTTGGACAAATGATGATTCAGAAGCTTATCTTTTTGAGTCTAAATATACAGAGGATGAGTTAAAGGTTTTAGAAGTTGAGCCCGCAAAAAGAGAGAATGGGGGACAAATCATTACACCGACATGACTTGGTGGTGTAAAGATGGAGCTTGCCAAGCCATGCCAAGAGAAATTGAGTGTTTCTGCTACACTGAGTGTCATACAGTGTAATTTCTCCTACAGTCGGTGAGAAAACGGTAGCACTTTTTTTTTTTGGCAGAAGCCAATCACGCGATATCAATGAACTCATGACGAGCTTGTCAACCAATTAGAAATCGCAGGAGTATAACAATATAACAGACTGACTCATTTAATGTTCACAAAGAACACTAAACACATCACACAGCAACTTAACAGTCAAAAGGTACCTAATAAATATACAAACCAGTACCAATATAAGTTTAAAATGAAGTTTCCCATAATGCAGTGTGTCTGAACAGAGCATCCATATGTTTGCCGAGGAACTGCAATATTCTTTATAGGTTTAGTTTGAATTTCATTTGATAACTTTACTTGTGCTTTGTTTATAAATTTCATTATGCCACGCTAAGCACTTTCAATGTTTTAACTTCAATGTACAATGTTAGGTGCAATATAAATAAAAGCGCCTTTGGCTCCCTCTAGTGCACAGAGGCAGCATTGCAGTGTCAACGATTCAGTAGCAGCTGGTGTTGGGATCCCAAAGCAGAGAGTGACGCTTAGTGGTGAAATAAAAAAGTTTGATTCCAAAGGTGTCCTCTGTAGAGGTTAAAAGGCAATATAAATATAATATAAGAAATACAGTACAAACATAAACCACTGGCTAGGCAACAAAAAAGAGAAACAAAACACTGCTCTGAAAAGGTAATAACAAAAAAAAGCAAAGAACAAGATCCAGTTCAAAGCCTAAGTACGAGACGGACGTGATTGCAAACAGGTCTACATCGGTGACTCCGCCTCAGCCGGACCAGCCGTGCACTGCAAGCCGTGGCAGACAGGCGACAGCAAAGAGACAGACACAGAACATGACATCGTCTATCAATCAATTTTCTATGCCGCTTGTCCACCAGTGAAATGATTTGCTCAGACGCAGTGCATTATGGGAAACCTTTTAAATAGTTGCTTTTTTCCATGTATTTTTTCATTGTAAGTTGTATATTTATACTTTGCCATACCTTTTGCGTGTTAAGTTACTGTGTGATGAATTTAGACACCCTGAGTCTTCTGCAATTTCCAATGGGTTGACTAGCTTTTCGTGAGTTTTTTTCGTTGATTCTTGTCCTGATACACTGATGATTCTGAGACCCGCATTCCCCCGCAGGTGAATTGGATGAAACAATAGCACACTCTTGTGTCCAAAGCCTTGCAGTACACACATCTTCCACCAGTAGATTGATCCAAATACTAATATTTTTCTATCTCTAGACACTATATAATCCAAACATGTTTGAGTATTTAACCATGTTTTACTAATATGCAAATTTCCCCAGGCATATCTTAATTTTAATATACTTATTAATGCCTTTGAGTTGGCTATTAGGTCTATCAATATTTGTATCATTCTGTGAATGCATTTAATATAATTGCACTCTGCCTTTTGTGAAATTCTACTAATCTACTTTATTATTTCAATATTAAAGAATGTTCCTCACTGTTACTAAGCAAATTTTAAAGTGTGTGTGATACTAGAGCGCAGAATACTGTATCTTCACAAATACTCTACCTCCATCCAGTGGCCATTTTGAAGTACTGTTTTACCGGCATACATTACTGCTATTATAAATTACAAATATTGTATATTCTTGCATATACTCTTCCTAGAACTATTATTGCCATTATTCGTCAGTTTTTATGAACATAATACGACACTTCTCCGGTCAATGTTGCTGTCTGGAAGTATATTTTATTGTGTTTATTATTTTATCCACTCAAAGCAAGATTGTACAAGACAGGAGTTGTGACCTTGGCCTTAATCCCACACCAGGGGTCTGCAGGATCAGCAATGAGGAGGCAGCTATTGCATTTTGTAATTGGATCTCTCGCTTGGACACAACATTAGGAACACAACATCATTGACATATCCAACACTGGAAGTCCAATTTTTTTCCTTCCTCTTCTATCCTCTCTCTTTTTCTCTCCCTCCAATGTGAGGCACCCTGCAAAGCGTGGGAGGCAAAAAGTGTGTGTGATTTTGTGTGTGTGTGTGTATTTCCATATCAGTGGCAGCGAGACAGTGAGGGCATCATGGGAGCTTTAATGGTCATCTTCTCTCTGCAGCCCAAACAAAGACGCAAAACCACAGGTAGGCTTCCATGAGGCTTTATCAGATATCTTTGTATTCAGTGTGTCATTAGAAAGCAGCATGTGAATAGCAAATGGATGCATCACAGCATATCATAGCACCACCCGCATTGCATTGATGAGTTTCAATGGTGAAGTGTTGGGCTGTTGGAGTCTTCTTTCCAGACCAGCAGCACATGAAATTGTCTTTGTGTAAAAGTAGTCATGTTGTTAGCTTCCCTGAATATGCTGACGCTAGCAAAAGCCAGCCCGATGCTGATGCTGATGATGATGATAATTAAAGTCATATTTTATTTGGGCAGCCTTTGTTGCTGCTGTAAGCACATCTCACCTACAAGAAACCTACAAAGGATAGGAGAGTGGACCCACATTATGTATATATCATATCATTAAAAATATTAGACGATTTTTTGGATGTTTTTTTTTTACACTGATGGCATTAATATATATTTCCACATACAGTGTCAATAGAAATGTTTTGTTATGCCATATATGATGTGCTATCTTGTTTATTATTTTAATATATATTATATTTTTTTACATTTTATTATTATATATTAATATATTTTTAATCGTTTTATCCAATTCATTCATTATTTTAAATGTATTTTTATTTAGATTTTTATGATTTATCATTTTATTTTTTAAATTAATTATAATATATATATATATTCCACAGTTTAAAAAATTACGTTAGTGTGATGTAATGACAATTATTCAGTATGATGTTTTTTAAAATCAAGTTATTCAATTATTGATTCAAATGGTACTGTACATATTGTATTATGGGTGGTGTATACATGGTGGTGGTCTCCAGCGTCCATGCATTCTCTATAGAATTAAAAAAAACAAAAAACAGTCCAACAATATGGTGGTGTGTTCATTCCCACTCGATGCTGCTTTATTAAACATAAAAGCAGTCTTCCATTCATCTCCCATGGTTTGCATAACAACAGATAGCGCTCCAACGAGCACCCTTAGGTGCTCTCACATCAGGCTGTAGAGTGCTTCCACAGTGCTTTGTGTGTGTGTGTGTGTGTGTGTGTGTGTGTGTGTGTGTGTTACACACTGTTGTTGTCGTGTGGGAGTGAGATGGTTACTCAGGCTGCTACCAACTGGTCAGTCGTTTGTGACAAGAAATGTCTGGATAGGCTCCATCAGAGTGAAAAACCCCCACACAGGAATTGTCGTTCCTGTTCCTGTTCCTGTGTCTGTTCTGATCAAATTGTTACACATTATTGACATGTAGAAATATTTTTAATGTATTTCCTCATCCTGGCAAAAGTTTTTGTGTAGTTTGCCATCAAAGAAACATTGCAATTCTACACTTGTAATGCAAATAATGCAGACTTTGTTGTTATTTATATATTATTAAAAGGCCTGCAGTGTTGCTTTTGTCCACTGGATGGCAGCAGTGTCAAAGACAGACTTAACTGAAGATGACTTCTGCAGGAATTCTGTGAATCCTGCAAAGATGAAGGCTTGTTGTGGTTGGAATGTTTGGAAATGGAGCAGAATTGGTTGAGGAAAATGTGGAATTCTGGAAATTAGGACATTTTGGAATGTGGAAAATATGTTCTGAATGAGCTGAACAGTTTGCCATTGAAATGGTTGCCATCTGTTGAGAAATGTGGAAGTGGTAAACATGTAGACATAAGGTATTTAGCATAGGGAGATGAGCCTTAATGTTCTTTTTGTTCAGCAGTGGTTTTGGTCTTGCCTGCAAACTCCCCACAGAGATTAATAAAAAGTTTAATTTAAATAAATGATTTTGTGTACAGTTGTGTTGTCATTGACCTGAAACATTTACAATTAAGTACAATATAAAAGTATAACATTGGGTGCATTTAATTGAGTATTGAATATTTTTTTCCCCCAAAATGGCTGCCAGCATTAGTTGTCTTTGGCCTGTATGAATGCCACATTTTGCTATTTTCTAATCACCTCAAGATATTGCACAGGGCACAATCAAGGGTCCGTGGCTGACGCTGAACATAATGTTCCACAATCATCAGCACACAGTATGCCGTATCAATCAGCTTGTGATTTTTGGTGATGAGGATAATTACTAGAGTTGTGCGCACGGCGACACCTGCACCATGGATTCTTAGAAATATTACCAATGCAGCTATATTAGTAATAATAACACAATGTAATGCAATGCAATGCAAGTCAAATTGCATGTACAATCGTCCTTTGCATTTTTTTTTATTAATTAATGAAAGATTGTTGTTTCATGGTTGAATGGCATATTATTAGTCATAAAATACTGAAAGACAAAAGTATACTGTGTAGTATGCTGGCCACAAGGTGTCAGTAATGTTCCATTAGTGGTTCTCAGTGGTTTTCTGTCATGACTAATATTCAAAGTCCTAAATTACCATCACAGTGCATAGAGTCAGCCATAACATGATAGTGTGGAAGTGGTAATTTTTGTTTTCTTTTTCTCTAGTCCATTTAAAGCCCTTTCATAAGTTTAGAATACAGCATGTACATTGGAGTATATACGTATAAAGTATTTGCATATTGTGTAAAGGCTTGGCACTTTTTGCACTCTTGGTTATGTAGTAACTTGCTATCTGCTTGCATGCTAACAGTTAGCATGTTAGCATTGTAGCAAGTTTACACGTCAAAGTACACGCATACAAGCACTGTATATTACCACATTGTTATGTTGTCTTATTTTCCTATGTTAACAGGCAAATACTACAAATGGAAGACAGGAAGTGAATAAACGTAATGCAATTAATGTGAAACAGATGGGGGGGGGGTAGGATGGACATGTGATGTCTTGTGTGATGCATTCTAATGGAACTTGTATGCATGTTCAAATATAAGTATTACCATTAATATCACTACAACCCCACATTTTTATTGAATTGTTTTTGCTCATTTTAAATTAATTAAATGTAACTAATTATAATTTTTGAATTTAGAATTTTGTCAAAATATAGAATATTTTGCACAAATTATTTATTTTTTCATCAAATCGGTCACTGACCCACACACATTTATGTCCTAATTTTATTTTGCCCATATTTTTATGTATTGTTTTTAGTTTATTATTATCCTCATATAACAATAATTTTTAGCATTTTTTAAACAAATTTTCCCCTGCATTTTCCAATACTATTTTAGATATTTTCTCCCATTTTATGATTGGTAATAAGAACAGTGAGCAAACAAATCAGTTCAACTTAAGAGCACCACCTCCTCCTCCTATTCACCCCCTCCCTCACTGCTTCATGCCCATCAAGCGCACACTCTTGAGAGGCGTTTAATGACCCTGGGGACGTGCGGCACTCTGCATCAACATGAACTTGGAAGGTCTGGAGATGATCGCCGTGCTGGTGGTGGTGGTGCTCTTTGTGAAGGTTCTGGAGCAGTTTGGGCTGCTAGAAGACGGGTACGATGGTAAGACAAAGCAGGGAGGAAGTTGAATTGTGCTTGCGTGAGCTGTCCTGTTGCTTCCAAGTTTCATGACGCTAATCTTCTTTCCATAAGTGATGTCTCTATTGATTCCCTCTTGCCGCTGCTTGTACGTCATCCAGTGGACAGTGGCTCCAGCCGTCCTGGGTTCTCGCTGCTATTTTATGTCTCCCCTCGTTTTAGGTCTTGCGTTAACTCGCTGACCTTTTACGCTCGCAGTTCACCATGACTGACAGTCTGGCATAAATCAGGCCTGACTCTTATAACAAAGCCTTTTTTTTTTCATTCCTTGTCAATGTTGTCAAGACCGAGACACAGGCTAGTCAATGTTATCAGCTGCTCCATGCAGGTCCCCTCGGCTTTTGTCCGCTTTGTGACGGAGACGTTTCTTTTCGGTTCACTTTTTCATTTATTGGAAACAGGTGGCACTGCTGTACACAGGAGGCTGCCATGTGCAGTCAAGGATGAAGACGCTTGTCCCAGATAAAGATCCAGTGTGACAACTTATTATATTTTTGGTGCAAATCTGGATGAAGGTGCTAACCCGTTTAATTTAGGTTCACATCTGGTGCAGATGCCCATGTGACAATGTCATTTTGGTGCTGATGTAGTGTTATAACCCATTTAATTTTGGGGACAATCTGGTTAAAGATGTGAATCCAGTGTCGCACCTCATGAAAGTTTGATGTAAATCTAGATAAAGGTGCAAATATGCATAAAGGTGCAGTTCCTATGTAGCAACTGATGAGACTTTGGCATAAATCAGCGTAAAAGAGCATGTCTACTACTTCTACGAGACTGACATTTGATAACAGTGCTTCAAGATGATATGCTACAATAAATGTGCATCATGAATGGAAAATTGCCATAAGGTTAACCAGCGCTACACGCCTGATTGCCCCCGTTTTGCACCTCGTAATTACACTAACCCCCTCCCCTGCAGCGCTGCAGGTGTCACCTAATTGTATCACCGTCCTGATCTTCTGATGATGATAAACAATCTTTTCATCGCCCTCTTTATTGCCCGTCCACAACTTTGATTGATGACTCTTCTGTTTTCACCTAGCAGCCGTATTAATTAAGCCAACCTTAATGAAAATGTAGATTGTTTTTGAAAAAACAGCACGATGCTCCCTGTCAAATTGTGGATTATTCACTGTTTTTGCACTCCTGTCATGTCTCTGAATGGTGTTTTTGATGCGCAGTCGCCCCTCGTTTATGGCGGTTAAATGGTTCCAGACACCACCGCAAAAAGTGACTTCATGTATGAATAATAAAATGAAATATTTTATTTGACTTTCTACAGTGGTGTGAAAAATGCACCTTTTTGTTATTAAAGGAGAAATTAAATCCAACCCAACATGGCCCTGTGTGGAAAAATAATAAAAAAAAAAAGTTATTATAAAAAATAACAAAAAAAAGTAATTGCCCAGCCCTTAAAACATAACTGAGATGAAGTGAGATTTAGGAAAAGGTTATAAAGCAGCTTTGGGACTCCAGCAAACCACAGTGAGAGCCATTATCCACGAATGGAGAAAACATGGAACAGTGGTGAATCTTCCCAGGAGTGGCCGGCCAACCAAAATGACCCCAAGACCCATCTAAGAGGTCACAAAAGACCCCACAACAACATCCAAAGAACTGCAGGCATCACTTGCATTAAGGTCAGTGTTCATGACTCCAACATAAAGACACTGGGCAAAAACAGCCTGCATAGCAGAGTTCCAAGACCAAAACCACTGCTGAACAAAAGGAACATGAAGGTCTCAATTTTGCCAGAAAACCTCTTGATGATCCCCAAGACCTTTGGGAAAATACTGGTCTGATGAGACAAAAGTTGTAAAAGTAACGCCACATATCAGCAAAATAACATCATAACAGTAAAATATGGTGGTGGTAGTGTGATGGTCTAGGGCTGTTCTGCGCGTCAGGATCTGGAAGACTTGCTGTGATAAATGGAACCATGAATTCTGCTGTCTGACAAAAAAAAATCCTGAAGTAGAATATCCGGCCATTTGTTGGTGACCTCAAGCTGAAACCAACTTGGGTTCTGCAGCAGGACAATGATCCTAAACACACCAGTGAGTCCATCTCTGAATGGCTGAAGAAAAACAAAATGCAGACTTTGGATTGGCCTAGTCAGAGTCCTGATCTGAATCCTATTGAGATGCTGTGGCATGACCTTAAAAATGCACTCCATGCTGAAAAAAAACCTTCCAATTTGACGGAATGACAACAATTCTGCAAAGATGAGTGACTCAAAATTCCTCCACAGTGCTTTAAGAAACCTTTTGCAAGTTATCATAAGTTTTTGCTGCTTAAAGTGGCCCAACCAGTTATAGGTTTAGGGGGTAATCACTTTTTCACACAAGGCCATGGAGGTTAGATTCTTTTTCTCCCTTAATAACAAAAAGTTTCATTGTGTAATATAACATGATGTCTCATGAATGTAATATTACTCATGCAGAGTGACCAGAATACTACATACCACTTCTTTCAATATTTTTTGACTAATAAATGGGCAATAATTTGTGGGGACAATAGTAACCCATAAAACAGCGACCGACCATGATGGAGCAAGGGACAGTCCAAAGCAGGGGCCTCAAAGTAGTGTCCTGCGGGCCACATTTGGCCCGTTCCAAAGGCTGCCCACCCCTGCATAGTTGCATATAGCCACTGGATGGCGATATGCTCATCTCTTTCCTCTCTCTACCCTCCCTCTCACTCTCTCCCCGTCCCTCTCTCTGTCTCACATTTCTTCCCCTTGCTCCCTAAAGAGCAAGAAGAGAAGTGTAAGAGAGGACTTTGCTCCCGCTGCATCCTCATTGTTGTCATTAGTTCAAGTTGATGCCATGTGATCCGGTGGACCGTTCATGACCTTACAACACATAAGGTCAGGGAACCTCAGCCTGGATTCAGGCAGCGGCAGGAGGTCAGGAAGCAGGTGCCAGGGGGCGACGCGACGGGCTTGTGCGACCGGCACGGCTTAGCACTGGAGTGGGTTCGGGGCAACTGGAGCGCTGGACCAGGCGAGGATGAAGGGGGAGGCTCCGGTTCTGACTTGGGGTCCGGGTTCGAGGGCGGTGAGTGGGCCGAGGGCGGTGCAATGCTGAGCGCCATCTGGGAGACGGAGGGTCTGCAGACGGTGGGCATCGTGGTGCTGGTATTCGCCTCCATCAAGCTGCTGCACTTTCTGGGCCTCATCAACTTCTCAGAGGGTAAAGAAAAGTCAAATCAGCTGTTTTGGGGTGCTGCTTCTGCATGGATCTTATGGATCTTATGGATCTTATGGATCTTATGCTTATGGGGCTCAACTTCTCATAGTGTGAACAAAGTAAAATGAACTATTTTGTGGTGCTAATTCTGCATGTCTGTAACTTCTGGGGCTCATCAACTTCTCGTAGTAAAAATGTCTGTCTTTTCGGTGCGACTTCTGCATGGGACTCATATGCATGTCAAGGAAAAGCCCGTCTAATTAGGGCGGCCACTCTAAAGCTGGCTAACGCTTTAATCCCGATCGCGGCGCCAGTCTCATTAAGTAAAGCGGAGGTGCATTGTAAGCAGTTTGGACGAGCGCACACCTCAGCTCCCCTAATTAGTCTGGACGATCACAAAAAAAGGCACATTTATAATTAGGATGAGTATGCGTAATGCAATAGTGCACACATGGGAGCTGCGTTGTTACAATCTCTTTGCACAGACGATATCAGTATTCCAGACGTCTTACAGAAAATCAAACAGGCTGACGGGCTCCTCGTGCAAAAATATTGACAAGAAAGATCGTTTTACAATTAAGTGAGCGGCTACACTGTCACAGATGGCTGATAAAGGCTTAGAATCACTTTTTTAGGCCACTTTTGGAAGCCTTGCCACTAATTCCACTTTTTTTCCAAGGCTTGAAAAGAAGTAACCACCGTTAACTAAATGGAAACATGAGAAATGACCTTATTGGCCTGAAATGAGTCATTTTCAGACCTTTTTGTAGGCCTTTATTACAGTAAAACTTGAGTGCAAATGTTACAAAAAAGTCCCCACAAATGCTTACAACACATATACTATATGTCTTATATTCAAATATAAGACACACCTGAATATAAGATTACTTTCAATTATTCTATACCAATTTCTAGAAAACCAATTGGTTGGTTTGCTTCTATAAATCTCTAGACCTTGAATATAAGACCCCCCTCCTCCGTGTGTTCAAGACCTATATCTACTGCTTGGTTTGCATGTAAAAATGGAAAAACTACACCACAAATATAAGACAACACAAATATTTTCCAGGGGGAAAAACATATTTGGGTCAATATGGTAAACTATGATTCCCTTGAATAAAAGACGACCCGTCATTTTTCAAGTCGTTTTTTGAAAACACAACACCAGTTGATGAGTTTCCATGAATGACTAGGCTCCAAACATAAGACAACCTGACCGGTCAATACTGTTATAACACCCCCACAAAAAAAAACACATCATAATATATACCCTAATATAAATCACCCATGAATATATGACGATCCCAGTCTTTTGGGGAAAAAATATACAACAGTCGTTTTGATTTGCTTGACTTGAATATAAGATGATTCTCTATTTAAAAAAAAAAAAAAGACCCCACAAATGCTCATAAGCATACCTAACGTATTGACCTGAATATAAAACGCCGCTGAATATGAAACAATCATCTTTGACATTTTTCTGATTTCATGAACGATAATAAACTTTTTTCATATATTTAATTATTTTATTTATTATTTATTATTTATTATTTATTATTTATTATTTATTATTTAATTGTCCACATTTTTGTGGATTGCAGTTTTCTATACGACTCACAGTAATACGAGTGGGAAATGAATATCTTTTCATATACAGCATTTAAATTTATATTTAAAATGTATATAATTTTTCCATAAAGTGTGTGTGGGGGGGGCTTCTTTATGTTATGTCTAACCCTAAATGCAGCGATCCCCCCCCCCCCCCCAAACCTGCACTGTGCTTGAGCTGATTCAGCCAACTCAGCCCCATCCATCATTTTAATCTGCAAGAACAACAAAAACAAAATGAAGATGTGGGTGGGCTGGGGGTGGGGGGTGGGGATGTACATCTTTGTTGCAAGTAGCATGACATTGGTTTAAAGAGACAACAAGTAAGCAGCCCGATTAGCCTTTTGGCTATTTTCCTCAACTAACGTGGTGATTTGATTGACCTTTTTTTTGCTGGTGTGCCCCCACCCCCCCGGGAGACAGCAGGGGGATGGGTGGGGGTGTTCAGACTGAGCGCCATTGCTAATGGCTCACAGCTCATATATGGTCGAAATCAATAGGCATGTATGTGGACAAAAGTAATAGGACACCTGGTCATTGTATTTACTGCAAAGGTGTGAAAACTTTAGTTTCCCTCCACCAGGCACTCTAATTAGCCACAGGAAACCTGGTGATGGCTATTTTCCGTAAAGAAGGTGGACGACACGTTCTCATGCATAATGCAAAGTCGTTACACGTCACCTTCTGGAAAAGTGTCCAAAGAGAAAGTGGGACACACTGGGTGGACGTGCTGATGTGTCCCCCTGTTTATTATATTTGTTGTGTAATGAAAACAGTCATTTCTTCTTAAACACATCATATCGTTTTTAATCTACTACAAGGGAATGCATTGAGGATCTTTGACTTGCATTGTTTGCTGTATGTCTTAGTTGTCTTGCAGTAGGGAACATTTTAAAAAATGCAGTTTTCCTTTAAAAACAGCAGAGATTCCTGTCATGCAGAAAATCTTTGACGAGTAATTTTTGCATTAGGTCCTCAAACAGAAGAGCGCTCCTGTCATACAGAAGATCTTTGACACTACTGTCATATACTGTAGAGGACATTTGACTGATTTTTTTTTTTTTTTGAAGGTCATACTGTAAATAAAAAAAGTGTACTCTGCTGTTTTTAAGGACCCACTAGACCCAAGGACCTAAAACAAAATCGATGCAATGATGCAACTGCACACTAATAGAAGTCGCTGTCACTGCAGTGTTAAGCCGTAAAAATGCATTTGATGAGAGGTCTGCATGGATCTTTTACATGTACAGTAAAACTTGGGAACCTAGGAAAACCTCATTATACAAAAAATTCAGAATACAAAGTAAATTTGCTTCAAAGAAATTTCTGTCTTTCACAAAAAAAACGTTCACAAAAATCCCAAGTGCCACCCCAAAATCGCAGCAAAAGTAAAAAAAAAATTGTCAAAGTGAAAGTTGGGCCTTGAAATGTTTCTTTTCACAAAAAGCTTTTTTTGTTGGGAGCTGAAATTTTCCTGAAACATAACTACGTTCTAATTTGTCTACTACCCACCAACTATATATGTGTTTTTTTAAGTTTTTATTATTATTTATTATATTTATTTATTTATTACTGATTTATTTTCTTTATTCTTGATTTGTTTATTTACTTTTCATCTTATTTTGTGTAGAAAAATAAAAAGTAAGATATTTGAGAAAATGTTTTATCAGAGCTTTTCTTGTAGAAAATCGAAACCAAAGCAAAGTTCATTCATTTTTCTGTTTTTAATAAATGCGTTTTTGGGTTTTTTTTTTTTTTTTTTTGAAAAAACCTGATGCGGCCCAGTCTCGCCCAGACCCTAGCTCCAGTGGCCCCCAAGTAAATTGAGTTTGAGATCCCTGGTCCAAATGCTGCTCACCCCTGCATAGTTGCATATAGCCACTGGATGGAAAGAAATTTCTGTCTTTCACAAAAAAAAAAACATTCACAAAAATTCCAAGTGCCCCCCCAAAATTGCAGTGGTCACAGCAAAAGTAAAAAAAAATTTGTCAAAGTGAAAGTTGGGTCTTGAAATGTTTCTTTTCACAAAAAGCTTTTTTTGTTGGGAGCTGAAATTTTCCTGAAACGTACCTATGTTCTACTGCTGATTGCTAAAGAACGGAAAAAGCTTCTTTTTTTCTGATGAAAGACTAGTCGATTTTTTCTTTAGGTAGGTTGCATGTTTTTATAACCATAGAACACTCCCTGTGTGCCTTGACAAATCTGTCCAAATCATCTAAAATGGCCTAAACTAAAGGGGTTAACCTTTGGGAAAAATGGCTAGAAGAGAATGCACTCCTGTCAAGAGGATATTTAACAAGTGTTTTGGCAGTCAGCCCATAAAAACAGCGCAGCGCTCCTGTCGTATCAACAAAATGAATGACATGAGACAATATTACATGCACTCTTGCTGTGTTGTCTTTTCCTTTTCCCTAAGCCATTTTTTTTGCAAGCTGCAGGCACTTTTATTAAATATCAGCGCTGACATATGGGCTTATTTGTGTTCTGCTTGTGTATCTACCTCCCTCATGCTTGCTGCGCTGTTATCTGATTGTAAAAAAAAATAATAATACGCCGTGGGGCCGTATTGTGAGTCAATAAAACAAAAAGTAATCCAAAAAGTCTATTTTCCATGCAGGGTGCATCTTCTGTCGTTTTCTTTTTCCCTCCATGAATTGTGACAATTGATAAAATTTATCCTAGTATTTAATAGAAATGTCCATCAATACGACCATATCGTTATCTTCATTTCAAAGCCAGCAGTTTCGCGTCCAGCCTAAAAGAGTGATGAAAGACACAGCGACGCCGCTCTTGGAGATGTGATTTTTTTATGTTTTTTTTTTTTATTAGATGTGTGAAACGAGTGCAGCGATTACAGATACCACTCAGCAGCACATAAATATTAGCCTCTGAAAAAATCCAAAATGAACCTCGTCCAAATCTGCTTCTCTAAGCTGACCTTTAAGAGGGATGGATGAATTCAAATTGTACATTGAAAGCATGATGCATTCAGGGATGAAGGGAATTATTGGATCTATATTGTTACCGTATATGGAAATGAGCAGGCCTGTGCTGTATAAAGACTAGGGTACGCGGTCGTGTCGCATTTGGGGATAAGATCATGTTATGGGTGGCGTTCAGGTGCTTGCTTTAATGTTGTGCCAGTTTTGTGTTGCTTATAGAATAATAATACATAATACATGGAATTGAGTGGCGGTGGAAACACAAGGATGTGATTATATTTAATTGGCCTTTTCCAGGACTTTCTTTCGTTTTTCAACTGGCGGCGCCACAGTATTAGAGGTTATAAAACACTACATATTGCTTTTGGCATACGTTTGCAAATGGTTTAAAATGGTGTCGTTGTGGGGCCAAAAGGTGTACACCAGGGGTCTCAAAAACGCGGCCCGCGGGCCGTCTTGATATGAAAGTTTGTTAGTGCGGCCCGCGCAAGTTTGATATGGATGCTGTATGGTATCATGTACCCAGAAAAAATTATTACGTTTGATTAATGTTCATGTTAAAGGTTAAATAACTGTTAATAGTTATCCTCCCTATCCGTGTGGAAGTGGTGTGTAGGTGTAGGTCGCAAGTTTGCGAGTTAGCATGTGTCTCAAGACCCTGCAGTTGCGCAATATGTTGTAAATAAAAAGTATAAATGTGACTATAGTCGTGTTTTGTCATGTCTACAGGGCTCTAATAATGCTTTGTTCATTTTAATCTGAAAAAAATAATTTGTCTACCACCAACTATATGTGGTTTCTTAAGTTTTTATTATTTGCCGTTTTATTATATTTATTTATTACTGATTGATTTTCTTTATTCTTGTTTATTTATTTTTCATCTTATTTTGTGCAAAAAAATTAAGATATTTGAGAACAGTGGAATGTTTTATCAGAGCTTTTATTGTAGAAAATCAGAACCAAAGCACTGAAAAAGTTTGTATATTTTTCCGTTTTTAATAAATGCGTTTTTTTTTTTTTTTTGGAAAACCTGATACGGCCCAGCCTTGCCCAGACCCTAGCTCCAGTGGCCCCCAGGTAAATTGAGTTTGAGACCCCTGGTGTACACGCATGCTCCCAGGTTGAGGGAACAACTCCATTTAAGGTCAGCGTGCGTTGACATACAACCGCAGGCTGCCTATGATTGATGATTTCTAGCTAATATTCTCACTTTCACTGATGAAGACTTTTTAGTTTTCTTGCTGTCGTCGGCAAACCTCAGCGTGCCTTGCTCCCATGTTAATTATGTTTTTGCTGAGGTATTTGTCTCGTGTTTATGACCCCATAGGTGAGTCCTTCAATCTTAATAAGTTCAGGCTGTATTGTGTTGTTTAAAGGGGGGAAAAAGGGATAAAGCAGTGCTTGTTGATGGGAATTAGACATTATTATTCCTGTCGTGCAGTCTACAAGGTAGTATTTCTGGAAGAAGGCAAGAGTGCAGCATGTACAATCACAAGGGATGGGCATTTTTTTCACAAAATATCAGGTATGCCCTGAATATCTGATATACGTAATTGATACAGCACGTTCATTCATTCATTCATTCATTCATTCATTCATTCATTCATTTTCTACCGCTTTTTCCTCACGAGGGTCGCGGGGGTGCTGGAGCCTATCCCAGCTGTCTTTGGGCGAGAGGCGGGGTACACCCTGGACTGGTCGCCAGCCAATCACAGGGCACATATAGACAAACAACCATTCACACTCACATTCATACCTATGGACAATTTGGAGTCGCCAATTAACCTAGCATGTTTTTAGAATGTGGGAGGAAACCGGGTACTCCGCACGCATGCACGGGGAGGACATGCAAACTCCACACAGAGATGGCCGAGGGTGGAATCGAACCCTGGTCCTCCTAGCTGTGAAGTCTGCGTAGACCAGTAGACCGCTGTGCCGCCCGATACGGCACGTTAAGTGTAAATATGTAAAATATTTGGTACACTCAAAACAGTATGTGGTCCCAAGATATTAGGTGCACCCGCACCTAATATACTAGTATTAATTTCACACAAAATATTGGGTTTTATTTTTCTCTTAAAATCCTATTAATTTGGTGGTAATTTCTAAATATGTCATGATACAGGTAGAAAGACCACATATTTGCATGTTTATGTCTTTATGCTTAACTGATAATGCTTTTTATGTCGTGTTGGGATTTCGCCCTTCTTTCGGCAGCCATTGAATGTACCACAGTTCTATGCTATGCTAGACGGAAAATGTTTGTATGGCTACGGAAGCACTGGCTTCAACAAGCAATATGGCATCAAACTCAAATTTAAAAGTAGAAATTTAGTTTTCATTTTAATGGTCAATCTTTTAGACACAAGAAGTACCTTTTCTCTGCACCATTTGGCTGTAGTGTTTTTGTATCCTAGTTTAAACCTATTGCTCCTGTGGTAGTATTTTACTCCTTGTAGTCCTCTATGAACCCAATATTCATTTACACTATTCCATAGTGGCAAAGAGATCGGTAGCAAACAGGGAAGACGGCATTTCTGCCAAGGACATTGGCTGTAGATCATTGTCAATCAATCAAAACGCAGAGCACAATGTGGCTGCCGAGGTTCAGCTCACAAAAGTATACAACACCCACTACTGGTAGAAGTACTAAATACAATAACACACATAAAACAGAGCAGTGATAGATCGCTTTAATACACCACAAGGATGCAAACAACAATGCGCATTCATACACTGAGCGTAAATATGCAGAATTAAAATTACAGTCAAAATATCAGATACAGGCAGCATAAATATGATTGATTATAATGCCCATCCCTACTACTGTGTATTTTGTACTGTGTAAGTGTGATAAAGGGACTTCATTCTTCAGGACAACAGCCCACTAAAGATTACATGACGGTCCATCATGGAAGCCCCCAGAAGAGCAAAACAGACATGATTGTCTCCCAACTAACTCATCATAATTAAGAGTCTTCCAGGCCACTGCTTTTTTGTCCTTGAGCTTGCCACAGCTGGCTCCCTGCGGTGCACCCGAGCTTCCAAATAAAGCCGTCACGCTGTTGACGTTTGCTCGTGTGTATGTACAAAAAATCCACATCTGTCTGAAGTACACACACAAGGAAGAGGAGGCAACCATGGCGCAAATGACGCTATCCGTTATTCCACTCCTCCTCGCCGCCAACTTTGAATACATTTGGCAACGTTTGATTGTGAGACACATGCGTCCAAAGAATAACAATAAAAATTGATAAACGCTTTTTTTTTTTACATTTTCATAACCAGATTGACATTTTGGTAGCTTTATGAGGCAATTTTGTTCAGATATGTAATTGCTGCCATTGCATCTTTTTAATTGGCCAGTCATTGGCTGCTTCTCAGCTGCCAAAGAGCTAATTAAAGGAGTTCATAACTTTTTGTATATTTTCTTGGACTAAAAAGACATGGGAGTTTTTTTTCTAGCCATGTCAAGACTACATGTGGAAGACCTATAATATCAATAGGAGTAATATAAGCAGTAGTAGTAGTGGCACCCCAAATAGTAGGTACACATTTAGCCAAAGTACAGCTATCCCTCTTTTATAACAGTTAATTAGTTCTATTTATTGTTTACACCTATTATGCTGCAGGGACTTGGTGAGCCAATGTTAGTCTCTCATTTGTTTCTTAAAAACGTAATGATTTCAAATTGAGTGAGAAAGAAGGACAAAATAAGAAGTCACAAACCTACCACTTCCACACTGAATGGGAGGATAACCTTTTTTAAGTACAAGTTAGGGTAATGAAAATGTGTTTTGACTACTAATTGAATCTAGAAGCTTGTGCCTGAATGCAAAATTAGGTCAGAGGATCATGTTGTGCTGACCTACTGAGTGACTTTTAAATAAGTCATGTGACCTAGTGATGTCACACACACACACACACACACTGCTTTGTCTACAGGTGTAGCTTTACACCTGTATCCACCCTCTCTTAGCCTTTAACCTTCCCAGCTGCCCTATTTTGCCCTTTAAAAGCAACCCAACCAAATGTGCTGCTGTCCCGAAGAAGTGACCTCCTCGCATGCTCTCGCTCTTCTCCGAGCTGATGGCGTCCCATTGCCGTAGTAACCACCTCACTACTTCCTACTTCCTCCAGGTTACCCCCCGCCGCCACTGCTTGTCTACAGGCGTGGGGTGAGGGCTCGCCTCATGAGGCTGCTCCCGTGCTCCACGGTCAAAAAGTCATCTAGCAGTGTTCAAAGCAAGTGCGATGGTTTCTTGTTGTTACTAAACTACAGAGAGTGCCAGAGCAGTGGTCTGTATTTGTTAAATTTTTTTTTTTAAATATGGTACATTTTTAAAATAATTTTCCTGAATTAAATAATACATGTAAAAAATAATTCAATAACAATTGTTTTTTTGTTTGTTTGTTTTAGCAGTGAGCTTTTCCAGCAGTCGGCTACCGTTGATTGTAAGATGTTGGACCAATTTAACTTGCAATTCCACATTTTTCCACTTCCACCGACAATGTTGGGAAGTACTTGAAGGGAGAATGTGGGTGTTTTTTTGGCAGTTCACAGATGGGATGGTTGCACGGATCATTCCATGGTCTGCATTTTCCAACTGTTAGCTTTCCAACGGTGCCACTCACTTCCTTCTAAGACATCAGGAATTCTCCAAACTGGGATTTTGTGTAGGGATAAGGTGGCATCAACTTGGAATGTGGTGTTTCATTTCTTCAAGTGGACGACGCACCGCGGTCATATTTAGACAATGTGACAAAATATTATATGATGACATGTTGCTCTTGCAGACAGTGTTGAAGATGAGCTGGAGCTCTCTGCTGTCCGCCACCGCCCCGAGGGACTGGGACAGCTGGAGGCACAGACACGATTCTCCCGCAAGGAGCTTCAGATCCTGTACCGCGGCTTTAAGAGCGTAAGTGGCACCTGGCGCTGCCCCCCATCCCCCTAGTGCTTACAGCCACCAGGGGGCCATATTTGCTCTGCTACATATCATCGTGTGATACAAGCTCATTTTAGCCGCCGGGATCGAACATTTCTCTTAAGGAAGTCTGCAAAATAACGTCAGCCTTTTTTAATACAGTGCGCTCTTAACACAAGCTGGCATCCTGATGAGAAATGGAGCCCTTTTGTCCTTGCCGAGATAAATAAGGCGCCGGGAATGGGCAGAATGAGGTCATTTGTCTGCACTGACTGCGGCTCAGGCGACCAGAAAAGACCCCTGTCCCGGGTCAAAATGGACCTCCCCATTGAAATATAAAAAAAAAAAACTTTTTTGGAGATTAAAATGTGATTTCCTTTCACACTTCCTTATCGCTTTGAGGCGTATTCCGGGAAGGAATTTCACGCCTTGTGGTTTCTGTGTTCACGGATGAGCAAATGTTACAAGCATATCTAATCAAATACTTTTTTTTTTTCTGCCTTTATACTCCGCAGTAATACATTTGGTAATAAGAATAAGTAATAAGAATAATCGCAAGTGTTGATCCTGAATAATCCTTCTGTCCCTTTTAAATTGAATGGCCATTTTAATAGATTTTATATGTTGCCACAACACTGAATACTAGGTTGGTGGAACAGTCCCACCAACCTAGTATGTTAGCATGCTAATACCATGCTAATACCCCGCTTAATAGTGCGTACTTGTGAAAATGGCAAAAAAATACCAATTAACATTAAAATGCTAATGTTAGCAATAAAAATAGCAAGCTAACATCTAGCATGATAACGTTAAGTGTCTGCTTATGTTCATGTTCACAAAAAGTGCAAGAAAATGTTAATGAGCTAATGCTACATGCCAATGTTGTCATATGACCTTGTATAATAGTGTGTTCATGTGTGTATGAAAATCGCCGAAAATGTTAGTATGTCAATGTTAACATGCTAACATTAGCATTAAGTGTCTACTAGAGTTTATATTTAACAAAATTGCAAAAAACCATAGTATGCTAACGTTAACTTGCTGGGAATGCTAACATTTAACTTAATAGTGTACCTATGAAAATAGCTAAAAATGCTAGTATGTCAACACCGAGCATAATAGTCAACCTTGAAAATGGCTAAAAATGCTAGTATGTCAACACCGAGCATAATAGTCAACCTTGAAAATGGCTAAAAATGCTAGTATGTCAACACCGAGCATAATAGTCAACCTTGAAAATGGCTAAAAATGCTAGTATGCTAATTTTTAGCATGCTCAGCAATACTAACATTAGCATGCTAACACCTAGCATAATAGTGTCTACCGATGAAAATTACTGTAATGTTCCTAAAAACCACAAGATGGCAGCCTATGCTAAGCTAACTTCACGCAAATTAATTTATTTGTAATAAAAAAAAAACACGATAAAGGAGGGATGACTATGTAAAAATGTATATACTCATGTACAATTTCTGTATCATGTCTTGCAGGAATGCCCGAGTGGAGTGGTCAATGAAGACACCTTCAAGGACATTTACTCCCAGTTCTTCCCACAAGGAGGTTTGTCCCAGTTTTAGCTACCACTATCACGTCAAAATCCTAAAAACAAATGTGACGCGGATCACTGCCCATTCCTGTCCTATATTTGCTGCTTTTCGCTCTCTCTCCACAGACGCATCGACGTACGCTCATTTCCTGTTCAACGCCTTCGACACGGATCACAACGGCTCTGTGAGTTTCGAGGTAAGCTGGATGCTGTCACCCCTTTTTTGGTGCAAAGAATTCCATCTGATGTCAAATGTCCTTCAGGATTTTGTTATGGGTCTTTCCATTCTACTGCGAGGCACCATTCAAGAAAAACTCAACTGGGCGTTCAACCTTTACGACATCAACAAAGATGGTTATATCACTAAAGAGGTAGGCCCTCCATTGAATGACATGTCCTCTTAGAACTGGATGATGAGCTGGGAAGACTTTCTTGTCCTGCAGGAGATGCTGGACATCATGAAGGCCATCTATGACATGATGGGAAAGTGTACGTACCCAGTACTCAAAGAGGAGACGCCACGTCAGCATGTAGAAATATTCTTTCAGGCAAGTGTACCAATGCAAGTGTATTTTTGGGGGGGAACATAACTCTGAAGTAGAGACGTGACGGGACATCAGACCTGGGGGAATCTGAACCAGTAGCAAAGGCTCCACAGTGGTAGGCTCCACTGTGCCAATAAAAATAACAAAAACAAGAGAGCAAGATCAAAAGCTAGTGTCTTCTCGTGATTAATTTCTATTATTAATCGGTGATCTCTGTGTGGAGTTTGCATGTTCTCCCTGTGCGTGTGTGGGTTTTCTCCGGGTACTCCGGTTTCCTCCCACATTCCAAAAACATGCTAGGTTAATTGGCGACTCCAAATTGTCCATAGGTATGAATGTGAGTGTGAATGGTTGTTTGTCTATATGTGCCCTGTGATTGGCTGCCGACCAGCACCACCGCGACCCTTGTGAGGAAAAAGCGGTAGAAAATGAATGAATGAATGAATGAATGAATGAATAATCAGCGGTGCATGGCTAAAGCTAACCACCCATGTCTCTACTGAATCACTCAACCGCGCTCTCTGCTGGTGTAAACATGTCATTACACTATCATAATTACATTGGTAAGGTTCAATTAATAGTCATGTTTTGATATCACTACCCCCCGCCCCGGATTTTTTTTTTTCTGATTGTTCCCACCTTTTCTCCTAACAGAAGATGGACAAGAATAAAGACGGAGTGGTCACTATTGACGAGTTCATCGACTGCTGCCAAAATGTAAGTTGGGACACGGCCATCACATGTAATGTACACACAGATGATTGATTTTGACTCTCTAAACGCCATATTTGTTTTTGTCTCTAGGATGAAAACATCATGCGATCAATGCATCTCTTTGAAAATGTCCTTTAAATCCGTGAAAGTGACATTTTTTGGGACTCGTGTACAGCGTGCTATGCAGGTTTATGCGTTTTATTAAATAAAATAATTGTTGTTCCTTACTGTGGGCCACCAGGAGGAGGAGCTGTGGTGACACTCTTGGAAGCGTCAATCGGTTTTACTTACTTCCTGCCAGGTGACATCACTGTGACTTTTTGAAAAAAAAAACAAAAACATCATTCCATCCAATGAAGAATGTTCCATAGTGTCGCCACTTCTTTTAGTGGATACATGTATATATTTAGTATAGATACATGATGGAAAGAATCAGGAGTGTACCCGCCAACGAGGAGGTGACATCCACACAAGCACACAAGTAGCTTCTATTCAATTTATGTAGAATATTTGACAACACAGATGCTTTTTAAGTGTATTTTCTTTCTAGAGGAAAATTAATTTATTTAATGTATATGGTGTTATGCTCCTTGTACAAAACAGGTCATCCGTGCAGTATTAAAAGAACAATTGTGGGTTTGTTTGTGCGACTTTTAGCAGCTGCTCTGCAAGTATGTGGATTTTCATTTTATTTTTCTGAAAAATATTTCCGAAGAATGTAGTATTTATCACTTTTATTATGCCACGTGCTCATCATCACTTCTGAAATTCGACTGGATGACGCTTATTTCTACATTTATGTATATATAAAACACCACATTAAAAGAAATAATACATATCTTTCTTGTTTACTGTATTTTTTTTCATTTTTATTTTAATCTAGAGTCATGAAAGATATAAAACACAGTAATGAACGACTGTAAGAATTAAATAAAACTAATAAGAATGAACGTTAAAGCATTAACACCCTTTCCATATCAATAATAGGACCACTGTACTGCTTGGTTATTACTGTTGCTGAAGCAACCTGGCACTGACGTGGACTGTAGAGTTAAGAGTTCACTGATTTCTGACCGTCTTTGAACTCTACACGTCCTGACTGTGTGTGTGTGGCTGAGTGCAGAAAGGACAGTTGATTTTGCTGATGTTGTTTTGGTGTGGTGGAGACTGTTGATGGACCATCTCCTTGTCATCCTGGTAGATATCATAATACAACCATTATCCACAATGGTTGGCTATAGTGAAGCCATTCAGACAAGTGCAGCCAATATTGAGTATATTGTTTATTCTTCCACAGCATACCTCACCATAACTAATTTTCATGCCATTCCTGTGTTTATGGAACAAAATTACTGTAATATCACTGTCACTCCTTTTTTGTTGCGCGCTTTTGAACCCTGTGGCTAATTTATGGCTAAAAGAACTCCCGTTTCCACTGCGCTTAGGCAGCTTCACTTAGTGAATTGCAGTAGTCAAGTGGATGCAAATATCATTTTGATCTGACAAAAAAAAGTTTGATCAAGTGTAGGATCCAGCTGTTGTACTTCAATACAAAAAAAGTGTCTTACTGCTTATCATTGGAACTAATGAGTGACACGGGGACCAGTGTACTCAGGATTGCAAGGTTTATACATATACCGGTTATAGTTTGCCCTTGTGTGTAAATATGTATGGCTTATAAATATAAAAAATAGGAGACGCCACCTAGTTAAAAAAATATATTTTTTTAACTAGGTGGGTTTGGCTCATATTCAGGTGTGCTCAATAGTCCAGAAATTATTTGTCTTTAATAAAATTTACTGGAGTGAGTATGTAATTGCAAAATGACAAAACATGGAAAACTGTAAAACATGATCCACCTTCCTGTACTTTGTATTGTATGCCTGTTATTGTTAATGAGTAACGCTTCATTTCAAATGAGAGGCATATTATAAGGTTTGGAGAATCAGAACTAGGCCTTTTCTAGGACTTTTTTGTCATTTGGGTCCTTGAACATACCATACTGCTGTATTATATTGCAGTCTTATTTTTTTTAGTGCTCTGCTGCCTTTTAGCGGCTGTAAGGCGAAGGTACACCACTCCTTCTCACGTATGTACAGTGAATCCCCGCATATTTGAGTCATCATTCACAACCCTACAAATTTGTGAAATTTGGTCAAATTGTATGTATATTTTTATTTTTTTTCCTCCATAAATATGCATCTTTCTTTTGAAAACATATCTTATTTTCACTAAGTCAGTAATAATTCAAAAATACATATCTGCACGATATAACGACATGATGTCAGTGCCTAGTCTAATAATTACAGTCAATTTTATTGCAAATGTTGATCCGAGATGGGAATGTTAAGGTCAGTAGGGGGTGTAGTGAACCTGCGTAACGATGCAACAGAACAACCCAGGCTTTATTAGTTTCAAAAATAAACATTTTTATGGCTGTGTCAATTATTGGTATTTGCTATTTGCAAGTAGTTTAAATACATAACTTGTGCGAATAGAAGGGATCAACTGTATTTAAGACAAACAATATGCTCACATTACCTGAGGTTATGTTTTAATACAAACCAAATTGGAATGTTTCACCTAAAAAGGCAAGTGTCAATTTATTTATAAAGACAACATACGATACTGAAAAAAAAAAATCCTTAATCCACTTTTTTTTTCTCGACTGTAATTTGTTGTTTCAGACTGGCATTAAAAAGAAAAGGCACATTGACATTTGTCTTCCATTATTTGCTGAGTAAAAGTAGACTTGTATTGAAATAAACAATAAGCCGGAATGTGGTTTAAAAAAAAAAAAAAGGCAGCTTTGGCACATTTTCTCTGTGATCTGTGTTTGGAATGTTCCCAAAATACAGTTTCCCGCTTTTTGTACAATTAATAGTGTCCATTTTAAGCTCTCTTAAGTTTTAAGTGAGTACTTGTTTGATCTCCCTATGAACGTAGCACAGGAAGTCCATGTAGGAGGTTCCACCGTGAAGGCCTTTGTCCTCCACCAGGAACTGGCGGAACATCATCTCAGGTTTGTCCTTCTGCCTCACAATCTGAAGCTAAATAGAGGAAAAGACAAAGAAAAAATATTTTGAGAATAATCTCATATTGCAATTAAAATGATTACTATATGTTGGAAATTGACCGTCCATTTTCTATACCGTTTATCCTCACCAGGGTCATGGGTATGCTGGAGCCTATCCCAGCTGTCTTCGCACGAGAGGCGGGGTACACCCTGGACTGGTGGCCAGCCAATCACAGGGCACATATAGACAAACAACCATTCACACTCACATTCATACCTATGGACAATTTGGAGTCACCAATTAGCCTAGCATGTTTTTGTGGGAGCGAACCGGAGTAAATTGTAGGATTGGGTCTCTTTCTGCTTTTAGCCATGACCTTCAACTCTCGCTGGTTTGGTTCGCAGCAGAGTGTGAATTGGCTGGGATGAGAATCACCACCACCAAGTCTGAGTCTGTGGTTCTGGCCTGGAAAAGGGAGTTCGGGGCTGAGATCCTGTTCCAAGTGGAGGAGTTCAAGTACCTTGGGGTCTTGTTCACAAGTGAGGGAGGGAAGGATAGAACGTGAGATCAACATGCAAATTGGTGCGGCGTCTGCAGTGATGTGGACCCTGCACTGGTCCGTTGTGGTGATGAGGGAGCTCAGACTAAATTTATTCAATTTTTCAATTTTTGAGAGTAGTTTTTTAGAAAGTTTGCATCAGAAACAGCATAAGCTCTGAATAGGTTAAATACAATTATTTTTTTAATAATTAAATTTTTTTTTAAGCTCCAAAGCTACCAAAGGTGAGTGGACAGAACAAGACATGTTGGGTTCCTGACATTTTCCTGACAGTATTTCTTTGAACTTCTTACCTTCATGGATTTGGGCCTCTTTTCCAGAAGATCTCTGATGATGCATCGAACCTTCTTAGACAGAGGGTTGTCCAGCTCAGGAAGAACGCACTTTAGGGGAGGAAAAAACACAAAGTCAGGTATTTGAGTTATTGTTCTTATAGATATGGAGATATTAGTAGCTCCGACCATGTTGCCCTGCAGGTGGGCGAGGGAGGGTACGTTAAAGAGGCCCTGGATCACGTCAGGTGGACTCGCCTGACCCAGCCACAGGAACATAACGTGGCCGTTCTCCAAAAGGAAGACGCCGTTGTCTGCTAGACGCTCTTCCGTGCAACGCAGTGGAGTGGGTGGGGCCTCATTAGCAACATCCATGTTGTGCTAAAAGGAAACAAAATGAACTTTGGCCTTCATTTGTTGTGTTTTTTCCCTATCCTGTCTTTGCCATACCAGAGGGATAAGGCGCGGATAGAGCAGCAGCTGAGTGTCCTCCACACCCATGGCCATGACGGACAGCCTCTGATGAGCCCGATCGTCCGTGGACAGCTCAGTGCTGCCGGTCAAGGGAGATGTTTTCATCAGGTTGTTCATGTAGACCGGGAACACCTTCATGGCGTCTGGCAGGATTAGCTAAACACACACAAGTTACAAATACTTAATACTACTTAATACTTAAAGTACTGCTGTTGGTGGGGGTTACGTTACGACACCAGGAAAGGGAAAAAAATACCATGAATAATGTACGCATCCATAAAAAGTCTGAAAAATGTTTTTAATACTCCAAAGTGTCCAAAGTGTGTCCCGCATTGTGTTTTTTTTTATTGGCCAGCGGCATTAAATAAATTAAAAAAAAACAGCAAAAATTGGGCAAAATAGAATGTAAAGACTTGACATGTTAATACTAATAACTAAGAATGATTATAAGAATTATAAGAATACATAAAAAAAAATCTAAGTAGGTGCCCGCATCCTTTGAATTTCATTGTGGTGTTCAGTGACAAAGTTTGAACACCCCTGCTATAGATTTCTCTGCCAATGGAATGTAAATCCAAAACAAAAGACTACATAAAGTCAGAAAATAACTATATTTGTATAATTTTACCATATTACTATAATATTTTACAATTAATGTTTTTTACTATACATAGCCTGTTTTGCATATTTGCCAATTTTCTTGAAAGCAGCGCAGCAAGTTAGTATGTTTGTGTATTCCAGCCTACCTGGCTGGCCACGGAGGCGCTGGCACAGTTTTTCCTGTAGCAGGCCAGCATATGAGCCGTCTGGTTAACCAGAATCTCCCTGATGTTCTTCAGCGGCTGGTTCAAGATGGCCCGGTATGATGATTTGGCAAAGAAGTTGACGAGTGAGTCTGTCTCGCAGCTCTTGTAGAGCTCGGATAAGTGCGAGCTGCAGTTGAGGCTGAGGTTGAGGATGCGGAGACGGCGCTGCCCACTGATGGTTGTGTAGAGCAAGGCACACTGCGACGAGACGATCATTAGTTTAGTAACAAAAGCACTATGTAGACGCTAAGATTTTTTTTTGCGCATACCTGTATGAAAGCGCCTGTCTCCTCATTGAGCGCATCATCGTGCTTGAACTCCACCGTCACCGCCTTCTCGCAGTCGACCGCCGCCATTTCCACATCTGTGGTGTTCTTCATGTGGATGGCGCCGAAGAAGTCAGTGGCTCTGAAGCCTGTAGACACACTCACTTTGATATAATATTGTATACCACACTAAATGAATCTGTGCAGTTTAAGTGAGACGCATTACACAAAGTAAGACCGGCCAGTGTGTGTAATGATGATTGTACTTGATGGTGACGTTTATAATTAAGTTCCAGGGAGCAAACAGCTGAATTCGTTCACTCTGTAAAGTTACCGTCAGTTTGTAACGGGCTACAATAAAGGGCCTGAGTGGCTCTTCCATCGCCTCCCGTTCTCCCTTCACCAATAAGTCTTCCATAAAGGTCTTCTTTCTCTTTTGGCTTCCTCCTTCAGGGGTCGCCACAGCAAATCAATCTCCTCCATCCAACCTTGTCTTCTGAATCTGTTTCTGTCACACCAACTATCCTCATGTCCTCCTTCACTACATCCAAAACCTCTTTGGTCTTCCTGCCTCCTACCGGGCAGCTCTAAATGCAGCATCCTTCTACCAATATATTCACTATCTCTCCTCTGGACATGTCCTAACCATCTCAGTCTGGCCTCTCTGACTTTATCTCCAAGGCCTCTAACATGTAATGTCCCTCTGATGTACTCGTTCCTGATCCTATCCATCCTGGTCACTCCCAATGAGAACCTCAGCATCCTCATCTCCGCTGTTTTGCTTCCTGTCTTTTCCTAAGTGGCACTGTCTCTAGACCAAACGACATGGCTGGTCTCACCACAGTTTTGTATTAAGTCTTCCATAAAAGTAAAAGTGATATTAAATGTTCATTTAGAATTTATATTTTTTTCTCTTAGGTTTCTGCATGTATAACTAATTACCGTAAAATGTGGTTTGTGTTAATATCTCTGGATGTCTGGAATGTATTACACTGTATTTATATTATTTTTTATGAAAACTATTCCGTTTTTGTCCCATCTTTTGGAGAGGATTAGTGATGAAAACAGAGTTTCCACTCTATAAGACACCCCTCAATATAAGATGATGCTCAATATGTATTCCTCACCTGTACTGGTGCGAACACGCATGATGGCATCAAAGCCGATGCTCTTCTGCACTTCCTTCCTCACATCTCGCAGGAAGTGCTCCCCGTCCGTCTCCACCTGACGCCATACATTATGATATATAACCAGCAGATAGAAGGCTTACGTCTTCACCAGTAAAGAAGCTCACCTGGAAGTTGTTATACTTGAACACAGAGCCGCCTGTGTGCGACGGCACGTCTGCCATGGTGGCCACATCCACATATTGGTTGGGGAAGAGGAAGAGATCCACGCAGCAGCCTTGGGCCACGCAGTCCTTGGACAGCTGCTCGTAAATCCCCTTCAGCGGCTGGAAGAGTGTCTTCTCCTTCTCCGTATTGACCAGTTTTTTGTCATCCCTGTTCTTCAGCTTACCGGGAGCCTCAGCGGTGGGCATGGACGAGTGGAAGATGAAGAGTTTGCCGCTGCAGTCTGCTTCCTGCATGGTGAAGGCAAGCAAATGATGATGAGTTGCATGCACTTCTACAACAGAATGTTTCTGTCATTTCTCCTTTCCTTGAATGCCTCCACACCAGCCTGGATGACAGGAGCGAAGACTGTTTCGCTCTCGTTGGTGTCGGCAAACATATCAGGGATTTGGGTCAGGAGGCTGCCGATAACAAATCACACATTAACTTTCGTATTTAAGCGTTTGAATTATTGTTAGTAATATTATTACTTACTTGCAGATTAGCGCCCTGGATTCTTGGAAGTTGACTAGGAAGCCATCTGGGAGTGGCACATACATCTCAGCCATGTCAGACACCACCATCATCTGTGGCTGCGTCAGGGAGCTCTTGACGTTATAGAAGTGGAGTGTCTTGTTGTAGGTGACGAAACCCACCTTCACAGGTGAGTTGTCAACACCCTGCTCTCTGATGAGTGGGAGATAAGACAAGCTTCTGTGACAGTGACCGCATGAAAATCACTTCACCATCATTATTGACCAATTATTAAACGAAACAATTATTAATTTATTTCCCAAATTAATTATATTATCAATTTCATTTAAAAAAACAACAAAGTCAGCTGGGATAAAATCCAGCATACCCCTACAACTTTAATGAGGATTAAGCACTATAGAAAATGAATGAATGAATAAAAAATATGTACAATAAATAATAAAGTCAATAAAAAAATATCCCAAAATAATCATTTGAAATGGCTAGCAACCATAAAAACTACTGATGAAATTATTTTCAAAATAAATTCTATTACCATTCATTTTCAATACTGCTTGTCTTTCAAGTTTTTGGAAATGTGGACATTCCCACACGTTCCTACCTTGGCAGCTTGTCCAGCAGAGTCTTCAGCTCGTTACATATTAGTCTGACCAGCCCGCTTTTAACATTGTTGTAAGACACGTCGATCATGAAGATGTAAGCGGGAGGATTGGGTGGCTTGTTGTTCTGTGGAATCATCATATCATATAATATGTCCAACACAATTCTCAATGTGGTGCTGACTAATACTGTACAGTGGAACCTCGGCTAGCGTCAGACATTTCTTCCAGAAGGTATGAATCTAACCCACACGGATGCTAACTGAATAATTTTTTTTCCAGCAGAAATAATGTACCGGTAAATCCAATTAACCCGTTCCGGAAAGCCAAAAATTTTAACAAAAAACACATTTTTATAGCTTTACATGCAGAAGGTTAGTTTTTTTCTTGACTTTACTGTTGCTCAAGACACCATGAGGGAGCAGGATCAACATTGGCACCACCTTCCTGTTTTCCCATTACTAATTTCAACAGTTTTCACGTCAATAACTCAAAATGGAACCAAAGAAAGTTGCAAGTGCCAGAATATGATAAAAAAAAGTGAGAAACACGACTGAATTCAACAAATAAGTCATGACAAGCCAGAAAGGTGGTGTGCATGTTGATCTTGCTGCCACACCATGTCTTTAGACACTGTCATGTCAAATTAAAAGTAACCTAAAATGTCCATTTCTCCATTTCATTCATCATATACATGCATTTAAAATTGTCTTAGCTGTATGAAATTCTAAAAACGTATTTACATTTTTGAGAGTCAACCACTGACATCATTATTGACAGGTGATGCAGCTGACTTTCCTGTTTCCATGGACTAGCAAGTTAGTAGGATGTAACAAGGATGTTTTGTCATTAAATATACATAAGAACACAGTTGGACTCACACAGTGTATTAACAATATGACTAGATGAGCACCATATTGTACACTATCCAAGATATAATTATGGCGGCAACACGCTAACTGAGGTTCCACTGTACATGAAATCCTTGCTCAAAAGACCTTGCAGTAGTCCAGGGTGGCCACCATTTCATAGGATCCCAGCGACAGCTCTGGTCTCTCATATAAGTCCACCCTGCGGCCCATGTGGTCGAGGTGTTGGAAGTAGAAGACAGGCACTATGGATGAACAAAATAGTCATGTCTAACGATGCCTTCACGTTACTTTTGATTGCTGTGTGGGTGTAGCACCTTCATTGCTGCAGTTGCAGAAGCCGCACTGGTAGCGGCGGCCGCCATCGATGAACTGCATGTAGGGACACATGTAGGCCTTGCATCGATTGCAGCGGATGGGACCGCTTTCACCGTGGTTGACGAGGTACAGGGGCGTCTACACAAGAGGAGGACACGACAATGACATCATGGTGAATTCTATTAGCTTACATCTGGGAAGGTCGACAGCTTAAAATGTGTTTAAAACCTCCTCTCTTCTCCTCCAGATACAGTGTTGGATATTGCAGGGAACACTAACATTGCCTAAAAAGGCATAGGTGACGAGGCGAGTGGCAAGGGAAACATTATGACACTGCAAGGGATCCAAAAGGAGGTAGTGCATCTGTGTCATGCCATCCAGTACAAGTGAACTATTGATTTATGCTGGAAACATCATACTGAGAAATTTGATATACACATTTACTCACATTCGAAGAAATACATAAGCAAATAATACAGAATGGTTCACTTCCAATTTGGCAACATTTGGCAAATGATGGAACTATTTGGGGATAAGCAGTCTTACCTCGTTCTTTGGCAAGCTGGCAAAAGGTTTGACGATGCATGCCAAGGGCACCTGGCACTGTTTGGCTAGATCGGAGGTGCATGGCAGGGAGTAGGTGGTGCAGCGCATAAACCTGGGACTGGCATTGCCTTAATCCAATCAAATGTAGAGTGAGCACAAATGACACAAACAGAATAATTTTAGTGGGATAATACCTTGGTCTTGCACTGTGAAGTTGGTAGTGACTAGAGGTGGAATTTGTCCTCTGATGTTGGTACTAAAAACTTGTCCTCCATGTTTGGCTTGGTCGTCCTCCATGACTTGAATCTGGGCGGAAACAGAGATCAATTAGCATTACATGACAAATATTACACGAAATAAATAGTTGCATACGCACTGCGCTGGGAATGGAGTCCAGGTCCAGTTTCTTCTGAGGCGGACCAGCAGGGAATCCCCCAGGCCCTGGATGTGGTCCCGCCATGTGGCCTCCAAATGGACCTAAATGTAAACAAAAGGCATAACAAAGGATTTTAACCTCATAAAGTATGCCTCTTGTGTGCATTGTATTTTACTGTGATGCAAACGCAGTAGGGTGCCAGTGATGGCAATGCCATAACCATATGGAGCTTATTGCGAGATTTTATCAAGTGAGTGCAAACAAAATATGCTTACCAGTTTACTTACCATCACAATACCAGCCACTAGGTGACAGTATATAAGGTTTTATCTAATGTAATGATAAAGTGTAGTTTTTCTTTATACTCGTATGTCAACACCATGTTGCAGTCCCTGCTTGCTATTAGCACACAGGGACTGTCTGTATGAAACGCACTAAAACACATCTTTTGTGTATTTTGTGATGCAAACACTGCAGAATACCAGTAAAGGCGACGAGGAAAAGTGTAACCAGAAATGGAGCTTACTGTGACATTTTATCAGTGTAAATTACCTTACAATGCCTGCAAATCACATTCCTGATCCCTCACCATCCTTTAATTTAATGATATACTTTTTAGCTTCTCTTTATATTTGTATAGTCAAACCTTGGTTTTCACATGCCCCAATTTTCTTATGATTAAATTTTCAGCTATCACAAAATTTTGCCTAGATTCTTGAAGACTGACTTTAATAAAGACATGGATGAAGAATACTTGCTTATTTATATATTTGTCATTTAAGTTATTTTAGATTGTTTTCTGCATGTAAAACTAAACTATTCTCTATATAAACGTATTTTGTTTTAATATTTTTGGGCTTCTGGAATGGAGTAATTGGATTTACATTATTTTCTATGGAAGAAATTAGTTTGGATTTCATACATTTCAGCTTTCATTTGACCTTTTGGAATGAATTAATAACAAAAACAAAGCTACCACTGTATGTTCAAAGTTAATGTATGTACTTGCTGTGCATATCCAAGCATTGCGGCTGTTTTGAGGGTTTTGGAACTTCTTAATATACACCTCAATATGCTCTTTTGTTTTTTATTATGATGCAAACATTAAAAGGGTACCAGTGAAGGCAACGACTTAAGTGTGATGATAACCATAGATTTGGAAAGCCGAGTATTGTGAGATTTTCTTCGAATAAATACACTTATAATATCTATAAAATACTATTAAGCCAAAGTGTCACTCCGCCACGTCCCAACATTTAGCTTAATGTTACACTTACATGTTGAGAGTTACCGTACCTGCTTGCTGTGGGTATCCAGGTGGACCGACAGGACCAGGCTGCTGGAGCCCTGCAGAACTACCAGGATGAGGAGGCGGTGCTCCAGGGAAGGGTCGGCCCATCGAGGGGCTGCCCATGGACATGTTTGGTGCTGTGGCCATCTGGGGCGGCTGCATGTTGGGCGGCTGCATGTTGGGCGGCTGCATGTTGGGCGGCTGCATGTTGGGCGGCTGCATGTGGGGCAACTGCATGTTGGGAGGCTGCATGTTGGGAGGCTGCATGGGTGACTGCATGTTGGATGACTGCATATTGGGCGACTGCGATCCCATGGTCATCTGAGGAGGAGGGGGTGCACGGAAAGGCTGCTGGAGGCTTGTTGCAGATGGGGGGTTCTGAAACGCAGGTCCCGGCACTTCAACAAGAAAGAAAGTTCATTACAAGAGTTGTTGACATGTTTGATTAAGTTAAGGACAGCTTACCATAGTTGCCAATGTTCATTGTACTCATCTGATTGGTCAGCTGCATGGCTGGAGGCGGGGCTGAAGAGGCCATGCTGTTGTACGCTGTGGACTGTAGCGGTTGTCCGTAAGCAACAGGGTACCTCAGGTATAACAAATCACTTGATTATTTAATCCATCAATGTATGAATTAATTAAACAAATATATTTACTTCCACTTACCTTTGTGGGGGAGCCCCATTCTGCTGGCTGTTTGGACTGGAAGGAGTGGACACTGGAGGTGGCAAAACTGGTGATTTCATCCCTAAAAAATGGTAAGATTTTTTTTTTTTTTTTTTAGTAAACAGCCCAGCCTTTGGCCAGCAGGAGTCATGGCTAGCCAAAGTCTCCTATTAGGGAACACATCGCTACACCGGTGAAATACCAAAATGTGAATAAGACAAAAGCAGTGTGTTTTCATTATTCATTACATATGGGAAAGGGGTCAACACGTTGGAACCATTAATGCTGCACTTCAGCCAATAAGGATGTTTAATTTTCTAAAAAAAAAAAATTCAGACTGCCTAAACTGTTACTGTCACACTTGCTAGTTTTATTTTTCTATTTGAGAATTATATTCATTGGAGAGTTTCCTATTCAAAAACCATTAAAGCTGTTTTATGTTTTACATTAAAACCTAGCTCCATCACTTTGGTATACCGTTAACAACCGTAGTGACTTTCCTATTGTGACTGAATGTTTTCTGCATGGTCTATGCTCACCTGTCAGAGGTGCTTGGAACGTGGATGGGGCTCCTCCTCCATAGTGTCCATAATGGGGTTGCGCAGGACCGGACCCAAACCCACCTTGGTAGCCCCCTATCCCCGGCTGGGCCTGGGAGTAAGGAGGTGCAGCAACATAACCCTGTTGACTCATTTGTATGCTCTTCTCATGCCACAATAATTGGGCTTCTGGACAGTCTGTGGGAGGTAGAGAGACAGTTGTAGAAGTGTAATGACCTAAATAATCTGTTTACTCACACATGATGACCTCATGTAATAACGTGCATACAGCATGGACCTTTGAGATGCTGGTAAGAAGATAAGATTATTTGTGAAAGTCCTATCTATCCCCATAAGAGTCTATTAAACTTAAAATAAATATGCTTGATGACATTTGCTGGACGAAACGACGCAAAAACATCTTCACTGTCACTGTCACGTTGCATTTAATCTGATGGTGAATTCCTTCGGGGTAGTTGCCACGTCAAAGCTTGTTATCGTGGATAAAATCATTCTAAACGAATACATTATCTTACATACACTTAATTATGTTTAAATTACATTACACAAAATACAATTTGCGAGACGAGGGCATCTTTGCTAGCCAGCTACTTAGTAACAAACCTATTACACTATCGTGAAGTATATACAACGTGACGTAAACAAAACGCCCTAACACACAAGCATCCAACGCGACAATTTTTAAAATTATTATGAAGTGACAAATGTTATTTTATTTACCTGTAGATTGGAGAAGAAATCGCTTGGTCTGTTTGTTGCAGGGAATGCAGAGTGCCACGTCAAACTCCTCCAAGCAGCCGGTCTGTGTGACGTATGAGGAAACAAGGGTGGAGGGAAACTTCCTGTCAGTATTTGTTTTCAAAATAAACAACAGTTAAACTATCAATGGCCAATTAATACCCACATTAAACTTACAACAAGCATAAGAGGCATATTATTATTTTGTATAGCCTTTTGAATACATTACATTATTAAGTTAATCCTAAAACCAAAGTAAATGTTGTAAGAAGTGCTTTTATTTTGATGCTAGGCAGCCCGTTGTGGACGAGATACTCTTTGATATTTTTCGTTCACTTCACCTCAATGAAGACGTACGCATGCGCAGAGTGAGTCCATACGCGTCAGCGCCATAAACCCAAACAACTTTTTAGCTCATTCCGAAAAGATAAACAAATACAATCATTATAATAACACCAGTATAATAATACTTAATCATAATGATGAATAAATATGATACAGTTATATTGACCAGACCACTATTTTCAATCACATATAATATTTGTTTTTGAATGTGCACTAATGTGAATGAATCCGAAGTAATTAAATTTATATACAAATGTATAAAATCCAATACACAAAAAAATGAATAAAGCAGAAATTGAGATTTACAATATAATGAAATAACAAAATCTAAACTGAAATACAGTATATTCCAAAAAATGTCAATGACATTGAGAGAGCCCATACGTCATCACCATGAACATGAACACTGGACGAGAATTAAGTTATGCCAAAAATCAACCATTAAACTAAAAAAGGTTTTCGAAAAAATATCCTTTGCACACTAATTTACATCAAGTGAACAAATATTAATTCATTGTAATTAAATCCTTTAAATAAAATAAATAAAAACAAACAAATAAAATAAATATTGTCCAAAATAATATCAAAACATAATACTACACAATAATAATAATACATGAATATTTAATTAAATAAAAATATAAAAAAATTATACATAAATGACTTCTAGCAGTAATTTTATTAAAAATAATAATATTGCATACTAATAAGTAGAAATATGAATACATGCAATTTAATTGAACCCTTCATTTTTAAATGTTATATTTGTCAATGAGCTGGTGCTATTTTTCCCATTCAAAACATGCAGCAAAATGTCTCACCATTTCCTGTTTTCTGTCGTACTACTGAAATAATGAAGTATGCAGAATGTAAACATCCCTAATTAATACTGTATATGATATTTTTGTAGGCGTTTTGGGGAATACAGTATTCCCCTGCCCACGCCTACTTTTTCCTCAGGCTGGCTGGTCCTGTTTTGTTGTGATGTCACTGAGCGGGCTGGACCGAGCTCAGATGATGGGGATTAAACAGCAGCACTGGTGAGGAGGGGTGGTTCCTCTCTTGTCAAATGCTGTTTACTTGCCCGACTGCCTGACTGACTTCGGATTTGCTCTGGAGTGGTTCATGCAGACAGCATGGGAACCGGGGAGTACATGTGCATCACTTTAGAAGGTGGGCCGCCGTGGGGGTTCACTCTGAGGGAAGGACAAGGGGGGGCATCTTTGATGGTTTCCCAGGTAACTATCTTTCATTTAATACTTTTCAAGTTAATTACATTTCAAGGTATTCTTGTGGGTTTTGCATGCTTTGTCTGTGTTTCGGTGCAAGATTCCTTACAACCCTTATATGGTCAATGCCGAGGTGGAGGAGAAGAGACCAGTATGATCTGTTATCACTCAAAAACCAACAAAAAAAATGTAAAGGTATTTGTGTTATGCAGGGAATAAGTCTCCACCTAAAGCATTGTTGGCGCACAACAAGTACAAGGCATTACAGCCTCGCAGCCTGATGGATCCATTTTGTCCTTATAAGGAATTTTGTGTTTTTGCCCCCCTCCCGACCTGTGTACAAATTTGATGAGGTCATTTTATTTTTATTTTATGAAAGCCACACAAACCTCCTACTTTTATTATGGTATATGATGCACTTTTTTACATTATTTTTAAAGCTGGAGGGTACAAAAACAATACATTGTACAATAGTTAAAATTAGAGGATCATTGTCAGCCTAATAGTGACCCATGGCAACCTGATTAAGCAAAATGCCATCACTTTATCTTTTCAGTGGAGTAACCAAAGTGCTTCTTTCATTGGTGACAGAATGCAGGGAAGCAAAAACACTGATTTGCGGAGACAGTGCCTTGTTTTACTATCTATCATTATTGCAGTCTGTTTAAGAATTAGAGTGGAAGTTTACCTTTGCAATGTAGAGGTGCTTGAAGCTGCAAATGCCAAGAAGTGCAGGGTGGTCAAAATTCAGAACTTTTTAAAAAGCTTTTTTCTAAATGTAATAAATATAAAAACCGTGCAGCCATCAGTGAGAAAAGTTTGGACAACCCCAATGTAATATGGTTGCAATCCTTTTTTGGAGCAGAGATGTTGTTGTAGCCTTATACGGCCTGTGTGGACAGAGTCGGCTCATAAAATACATTTTATATTTAAGGCGGCTTGTTTTATTATGGTGGGTGTTGCTTATGTTAGGCTCTGTCATGGCCGCATGTGGGCTGATAAAGCAGTATAGTATAACTGTCATTTATTTAGTTTTGCATGTTTACCTGTCACTCCATGCAGGGATGGCTTTCCCAGCATAGTGAGGAGTGTTATTCAGTTGTTATTCAATTGTTGACAGCTATGGCCATGTAAAGTATTTTTGATTTTTGCTTGTGTTTTAATTAATTGCATAATTGTATTCATAGAAGATTTATGGTACATTTATGCTTATTTGAATCCTTTATTAACGAGGGGGCAGTAGGAAGCAATTACAAGGCAACAAAACCATCCATCACTGTAATAACTGCCCTTTTAAATGCATCTAGTGTGGACCATCGAGCAGTGTCTTCATTCTTTATAAGACACAGACAGATGAGAATGTATTGTAGCATCCCCATACATTTTATTCTGCTTAATCGGGTCGGGTTCGCTGGGGGTGCAGTCTTAGTAGGGAAGCCCTACAAAGACAGTGAAAAAACTGAATGGCACTTAGTAGTGTGCACCAATCCCATACTACCAGAGCACCACCCATTGGACACCACAAGGGATGGGGTTGATTGCCTTTTCCGAGTCCACAAAGCACATATAGTAGACCGGTTGGGCAAACTGCTGTGTACCCTCCGGTAAGGATGTCTGTGACCGGAAAACCGCATTGCACCTCCTGAAGCCATGGTTTGACGAATGGTTGTACACTGCTTTCCAACCCATGAAATAGACTTTTCCAGGGAGGCCGAGGAGTGTGATCATGAGCCCCCTACAGTTGGAACACACCCCATGGACCACCACCCAGGTCTGCTAATCCAGATGTATTGTTCCCGACTTCCAGGTAATGTGTCAGTTGAAGAGATGTGTCAAGCACAGTTCTTCAACAATGTTCAGAGCCTTGAGGAATTGAGGGTGAAACCCATCCACCTCAGGAGCTTTGCCACTCAGGAGTTTTTTTGACTACCCAAGATACCTCAGGCCCGGTGATGGACCTGTCCACATTTGTGTCCTGAGACTCAGCTTCCTCTATGGAAAGTATGTCAGTGGGATTGATAAGAGCCTCAAAGTATTCCTTCGACCACGCTGTATCCTCAGTTGAGGACTGTAAATAGTGACGGCTTCCCCTTTCTGAGGCTTTGAACGGTTTCGAATGGAACCTCTCAGACACCAAACTCCTCCCACACCCCAGTTTTTTGCCACGATTACCACCAAAGCTACTGTAGAATTTTGAGTGTAAAATGTATGTTTATCAACAGGTAGAAGAAGGCAGTCACGCTTCTAAGGCCGGCTTACAGGAAGGTGATGAGGTGGTGTCTCTGAATGGAGAGCAGTGTGCGACGGTCACCCTATCACAAGCTCACGCCCTCATGGACACATCCAACGACCTGCAGTTACTTGTCAAAAGGTATAAAAGCTCAATAATATATCACAATTGTAATATAATGATAATATAAAATTCCATTCTTATAGCAAAAATGGACAACGCACATGAATCGAACAGACATAGTAAATTAAATAGACCATTTTGGTTGGAAGCAGGAAGTCCATGGAAACACTGCAGGACGAGGTGAAGAATCTGGAAGCTATAGAAAGCTTTCTGTTGGGGTTATTGTGTGTAGCTGAGAATGAGCATATAGGTCCCCTTCAAATTGTTTGCACAGCCATACCTCTAATTTATTTGACAATTCACATATAACTGATGTGTACTGTAGTACACATTTTTTCTATATAAAAACAAACAAAATACATGGGTACAGTCTGCATATTTCGGAAATATGATGCTCTGATAATTGCCAAGATGTTAAACTCACTGTTTTCTGTGACAGGTCTGCGACCAAAGAAGCGTTAACAAGCTACAGAAGCCAAAATCCGACAGAACTGTACATATCTGAGTCCCAGGATGAGGCATCTGACGGTGACCAAGACATTGTCCCTGAAGACACGGAATGCACCTCTCTTGGAAGTGCCCACAGCATTAAAGGAAATCTCTCCACCAGAGGTTCCATCGCCACAAAGGAAGCACAATCCTCCATCCGTAAGCCATTGAGCCAGCATGGAGTTGTCGAAGGGACGGTATCATCAGCATCAGCATCAGCAGGGAGGGGCCTGGGAAGTTCCCAGAGTGGAGCAGAGGACAGGGGAGGTCCTTGTGAGAGTCCAGGGTCTTTCAGAGTTGCTTTTGAATTCCCGTCAGATGAGGGGACGCCCGCAGAGGAGGAGGAGGAGGAGGATTCCGACCAGGAGAAACCCAACAGGCATCGGGCGAGGCACGCCAGTGAGTGCTATTCTCTAAAGGGTCGTTTGATAATTGCTTGATATATGTTTGGGCCTGCAAAAGGTTCTTTTAGTCTTACATTATACACACGTTTTATTTAAAAAGGCCAACTGTAGCCTTCTAAAGTTTTTTTTTTGGGGGGGGTAGCTAAATATACCCACTGATGCCTACAGAAGTGTGGCACTTTGACAGACACCAGCATGTGCATGTGCTGCTCAAGCCGTTACCTGATCCTCCTCTCTAACTGAACTAAAAAGAGTAGGACACTCACTCTCACCGCTTGCAGTCCTCATCGCCTTCAGGTTAGTCTGAGAGGAAAACTCGAATCAATTTTGTTATTTGATGTCCATTATCATTGGGAATTTATTGCAGTGCATCTTTAGTCCTGCTGGTTTAATGTAGTGTGTTCTCACAGGATTAGACATGGGTCAAATACTTTTTAAATTGCTTTTGTGTATTTATGACTTGCAAATTAGGCTAGGTTATTGCCATAGATAATTTTCTTACCAGACTGTATGTATGTATGTGTTCAGCTTCTACTGGACACAAAAAGGCCTGTGGTATTATTTTTCTGAGAAATACACCACATGGTGATGTTGATATTTAAACCCCCGAAGTTTGACCCCATTAAGCGGATTGAATTGATTACATTTCTTCCACTCACTGTAACTTTGGCATGTTTTCCATTAAATTTGGATACATAGGATGGATAAATAGATGGATGCTAAAATACATTCTAATCTGTCTGTGTCTTATAATGAATACATACAAGCAAATTTCTAAAATTTGAGTAAGACTAGACAAGAAGCATGGCCTCCATCAAGCAATAGGTCTTTAAAGGGTCAACGGATGGACTAAACAACTGTCTAATGATTATAACACTTTGAGGATATCTGTATTGCATGTATGCTAGCGTGTCTTTTAAAGCATTTTGAGCACAACCTGTAGGAGGCACCATAAATGTCATTTAAACTCCTGTCGGTACTGTGTCATGGTGTTGTTGCAGTAATGACCTTTAGGCTGTCAATAAAAGTGTCAACCTCTCTTCCCGTAGGGCTCAGGCGTAGCGAGAGTCTCTCCGAGAAGCAGGTGAAGGAAGCCAAGTCCAAATGTAAGCGAATTGCCCTCCTCCTCACCACTGCTCCACCCAACCCCAACAACAAGGGGCTGTTGATGTTCAAGAAGCACCGGCAAAGAGCCAAAAAGTACACCCTTGTGAGCTACGGCACCGGTGAAGACGAGCAAGACAGCACAGAAGAAGAGGACGGTGACGAGGAAGGCCATCGAGGTGGAATCCATGTTTTGGAGTTCACCGTTGCAGCACAAGACCGCACCAATTTAGAGAAACATTTCAGCCAAGGTGGAAAAGGTGTGCTGACCATCAGCCTCCAGGACAAAGGTCTCCTTGCGCAGCATAAGCAAATGGAGTGTCTACCGGACACCAAGGGCAAGGGCGCTCTCATGTTCGCCCAGCGGCGCCAAAGGATGGATGAGATCGCTGCAGAGCATGAAGAGCTCCGGCGCCAGGGGATCCCAGTGGAAGGGGTGCAGGAGAAGCAGAAAGTGGTGGAGTCATCCTACATGCAGTCAGCCACAGAGGACCATGTGTACATGGATGTGAATGTACACCAGCGACAGCAGTACCAGCAGCAGCAGTACCAGGAGCAGCAGTACCAGGAGCAGCAGTACCAGCAGCAGCAGTACCAGCAGCAGTACCAGCAGCAGTACCAGCAGCAGCAGCAGTACCAGCAGCAGTATCAGCAGGTTCAGCAGGTTCAGCAACAGAAAATGTATCATCAAGAGTTTTCTCAGAATGGCTCAGTCCATCACCAAAGCAGTGAGATGCAGAGTTCCCTTAGCAATCGTACCGCAAAGCCCTTTTTAGTACAAAACATGGCCGCCACTCCTTACTCTACAGTCATGAGTGGCTCTGATCAAGAGTCTACAGGTCAAGGAGAGCAGATTGCCTCCCGCGATGAACGTATTTCCACACCGGCTATCAGGACGGGCCTTCTGGATTCCAAGAGAAGGAATGCCAGCAAGCCGATGTTCACTTTTAAGGAGGCGCCAAAGGTATCACCCAATCCCGAATTGCTGAACCTCCTTAACATGAGCAGAGATAAGAAGACGGGGTTCGAGTCTGGACCCGAGGAGGACTATCTCAGCCTTGGTGCAGAGGCATGTAATTTCCTGCAGTCCGCGCGGCTCAAACACAAGACTCCTCCACCAGTTGCTCCCAAACCCATGATCAACCCCAACGCCACCCCCTGGTCCCCTCAGATGGACAGCCAGGAAATGCCTCAGCAGCATGCTGAAAATAGTGCTTGCCCACCTGCTGTAGCCCCCGCTGTAGAGACCACACCTTCCACAGACCAGGAGCCAATCTCTGTTGCCCCCGAGCCATCTCCCCCTCAAGCTGCAGAAAAACAACAAACATGGCCTCCCTCTGCGCCAGAAACACAAGTGACACAAGCACAAGAGGGGAATGCTCATGCCAGTTCCTCGCCACAGCCTGATCCAGGAAGAATGTGCGATTCAGCAACAACGCAAGCAGCTCCGCAGCAATCCACCATTTCTTGTGGATTCCAATTACAACAGCCCCTGAACCCACCGCCAAGACAGTCCCCTCCTCAACAACAATGGGTGACACATCAGCCCACTCTGAGCCAGGTCCAGGCTCAGCCCCCAGTAGCCAATACTTGGCAGCCCTCCTGGACCCAACCAGAGCAAGCACAGCCTCCTGCCCAACCATCCTGGTGTCCGTCAGAAAAGCCACCACAAACAACCTGGTCGCAAGAACCACAAATGCAGCCGACCTGGGGACAACCACATACAGCGATGCAGCAGCAATCACAGACATCCTGGGCCCAGCCTCTGCAAGAACAGTCCCAATCGGCATGGCCGCAGCATAAATCCCAAGCGCAGCCACCTTGGGTTCAGCCAGAATCCCAGCCGCAACCACCATGGTGTAAACCAACGCAGCCTCAGGCTCCACCACAAGCCTGGTCACAAACCCAAGCACCAGATCAACACTGGGTTCCCCCTCAGCAGCAGCCACCCATTGATTCCTGGCCGCCTTCGCAACCTCCTTGGACCCAAGCAGCTCAAGCACAGCCTCCAGTCAGCTTGAATCCATGGGCCCCCGCTCCTGCCCAGCCGACATGGACTCAGCAGGCTCCAGAACAGGTCCAGAATGCCACTCCATCCTGGGGAGCAGCTCAAGATCAGGACCAACAACAGCCACCTTGGGTTCAGCCTGCTCGTTTGCAACCATCGCCACAGTCCACCTGGCAAACTCCAAAGCCTCCACCGCCGCCTGCAGTGAACGCATGGCCTCCAGCTCAACTTCAGACCCCTGTCAATGCCTGGACACCTCAGTCTCAGCAAACGCCAACAACCAGCACTCACCCCCTGCCAAAACCTTGGCAACAAAATCGTAGCCCTCCTCCACCACCACCAACACAGCAGCGAAACTTTGCCATTGGTCAAAAAGTTTCCTCCCCTGTGAACCCCTTGGCAACAATCTTGAACCCGTCGTCTGCCGGCTCAGCCTTCGAGATGCCAGCCGTTAAGGGAAAAGGTGCTGACATGTTTGCCAAGCGGCAGTCTCGCATGGAGAAGTACATCGTGGACTCGGAGACTGTTCAAGCCAACATGGCGAGCCGATCAACATCACCTGCTGCTTCCTTACCCAATGAGTGGAAGTATACCCCTAATGTACGTGCGCCACCTTCTCGGGCTTTTAACCCCATTCAGTCCCCTTCTTATCCACCGGCGGCATCAAAGCAACCCCCTTCCAGCGGCCCCGTGTCAAAATCTAAGAAAAAAGGCAAACCTGCCCCAAAACCGCTCAATGCTATCGACGTCATGAAGCATCAACCTTACCAGCTTAGCGCCTCGCTCTTTACATACGGTCCTGCAGCAGAATTTGCCAAGGAATCCAAACCTAACTGTTCACCTCCGAGCTATCAAGCACCCCCATATGAGCAAATGTCACCTGATCAACCAGACGGGACCTTTAGTCCTCCATACCCCCAACAGGCCTACGAACCCATCCAGGCTATGCCGCATGATGGCACCTACCAGCCAACTCCTTACCCCCCTCCTGATCCTTATCAGCAACCTTCAGGTGGTCCCTCCTGGGCACCATACAACCAACAGCCCAATCCCCAGTACCAACCACCTCCGGTCCCCTACCAAACAGCTGCTAATCCTCCTTACCTTGCATCTGCTTACCAGCAGCCCCATGCTAACATCACTCATAGTTTTCCTGTAGCTTCCCCGCCTGAGTCCACATCCGGGGGAAGCTCTGCTGCTGCCCCCAGACCTAAATTTACCGCAAGAAAAAGCTCCGCTCAGGTTTGGAAGCCCACTGGTGTTGAGAAAGAGTGATCCCAATCACATTGTATCATGTTTATTGGAAGAATTCATGTCATTTTAAACTTTAAAGTTCAAAGAATGTAGGGTGGTACGATGGGTAAAATAGGACAGAATTTTCGAAAAAGAGAGAAGGATGATTGTATGTGCTTAATGTCAAATATTTTAGAGACGTGATAGTTTGACAGCCCGAGAAGCGTCCAATTTTAACCTTATAAATGTTATCCTAATAATAACAATAATAGTAATACTAAAACTATTTGATTACTTCACTGTCCTTTACTTCCATGCAGCACCTTTGTCAAGTGAATTTATTTTCAGCGTTTTTTTTCCTGCCAGCTGTTGCGTCATGCTGGGTGTTATATTTATACCACGGTTGACACATAGCAGGCTTGAATTTCAACTTGAGCCAAACTAATCGACCATATAGCTTTATCTTTGCAATGGCCTTCGTATAAATAGACTGCATTTATTTATGTTTTGAAATTTGCTTTTTTGTTCCCTTTCTCCATTTTCCCCTCCTTAGTGTGTTCTCTTCTTCACAATGCACTTTCCTGTATACCATTCACTGCAGTGCCATTAAAAAACTTGTATCTTTCTTTGGCTTTTTCTTCTGTTTCCTTTTCTTCTCCTTGCTGCATGTTTTTCTGTTTTATTTTCCCATGCTTGTTTCTTTTTTACACTATGTGGTATTCTATATTATTTACAATTTTAATAAAAATATTACATCAAAATACAAATTTAGTATATTTTTTATACAGGATTTAATTTTACATACAGTAGCAGTCAAAGGTTTGGAGTGAATTCCAATAGCAGTAACTAGAAATACAAAATGTATTTAGAAATTATGTAGCAATTGAGGCTGGCATTGTGTTGGCCACAGAGTCAGGAAATCCGTCAGACCTTGGTTTGATTCTCTGCTTGGGCATCTATGTGTGGCGTTTGCATGTTCTCTTCGTGTGTGCTTGGGTTTTCTTTGGGTTTCTCCCACATTCCAAAAATATGCATGTTGGGTAAATTGGCAATTCAAAATTGTCCATAGGTATGGATGAGAGTGCAAATGGTTGTCTGTACTGTTTATGCCCTGCACTTGGCTGGCAACCAGTCCAGGATGAACCCTGCCTCTGCACGAATCAACTGTGATAGGCTCCAGCATAACCCCTGTGACCATAATGAGAATAAGTGGCATAAAAAATGGATGGCTTTAGTAACTGATTTACTTTGCTATCCTCTACTTACTTTAATACTGTATATTATTAGTGTATTTCCTTTACTCCTGTGCATTCAAGCTCTTGTAATTCTATCTTTCACCACACGATGACAGCCTTGCATTTCCTATATGTGTTATACAGGAGCTTGGCTTCAAAAGAGCAATTATTTTTTAATTTATATGTAGAACACAAAGATGTTTTTTTTCAGAACTCATGTTCCGGCATCTTTACTAAAATAAACTGCATTTGTGGTTTTTAGGTAACCGGGAGGAGCTATTCTCTCTCCCCTCCAGCAAGAATGTCCTCGACAGCCAATCGGTATCCAACGCGTGCATCCAGGCAGACGTCCTCCTGGCTTGACAAGGCCCCCAAACCCCTCACACCATGGGAGGCCGCTTCCCGCCATCCCCTGGGGCTGGTGGATGAAGCCTTCGCCATCCAAGACCTCCAGCAGAACCTGGCCTCTAATGTTTACCTGGCAGCCCAGCGCAAAATGGTCCCCGAACCACCGCCCCAGTGGAAGGAAAGGGTGTCCTACCAGGCCTCACAAAAGGGTGGAGGCCAGGCTTGGGGCCAGAGTAGAAGTGGTGTCTCTGCTATGGCTTATGGGTCCCTGCCTCGACAGTGGCAGCCTCACAGGCCACCCTCAGTGGGGCAGCAAACACACAAGTCTGTCACTGGTGTAAAATATTATCGGAAACAGTAGGAAGCACTTTTAATTTTAATTTGTTTTATTTGCATGCCGTACTTAAACACAACCACAGTGAGACTTTAGACTTGGACTTTAGAGGGTTTTTTGTTGTTGCCGTGGTTGCTCATATTAAGCACGATTAATGACCCAGAAATGGTTCCCTTATTGTTGGTGTCAGAAGTAGGATCACAGAAATGAACTCACCAATTTGGCCATGAAAGATGCAACCTTTCTTGGAAAATAAAGACAACCATAGCACATATGTGCTTTTTACATCCTCTTTAAGATCAAGAGGAGGGGCTTGTGTTACTATGGCAACCATCACTGCATCAAACTGCAAACTTTATGAATATAGCACACCCTCCTACTGTAATGTAACAAGGAACTGTGGTGCTCTAAATTTAGACACTTGTCAGCTACAGTAAATACTGATGACAACATAGTGACACCCACCCGTCCATCCACCCACCCACTCATTCAGGAAGCCCCCCCTGTGCCGTGGAGTGTACCCACTTGGTTCACACCACCATCTAGGTTCTTTTGCCACCTCCTGTACCCCGACAGGTGCACCAACAGACCCCTCTCCAAGGTCCTTAAGAGCAGGTAAGAAAGCACCCACATGGGTGCTAAGTTGTCAATTTTCTGAATGTTTCATTTTTTTTTTCTTTTTGAAGAAACTTTTGCATAGAACCCTCTCAAAGTACTTGAGAATACTGTGTATTCTTTTCCGCCAATTAACCATATATTGATTCCGAGAGTCCTGACACCTCTGCTAGCAGTGTCTGGATGAGCATGTGTGAGCAGTTTAACAGGCCAAGGTTATTTAAAGGGATGAGCTAACCTTGCCCTTTTCCGTCAGTCAGCACTTGGGCTGCTTGTACTTGATGTCACACATGCATTGTAGTGTGTAGGTCATGCTTACAATGTGTGACAATTCCAAATCCCAGGTGCAGCCATGTCGCTGTTCTCCACCATGACGACCAGGGAGCGGAAACTTCAGGCCGAAGCCATCTGTAGGGAGGTGCAAGCCCTGGAAGGTAGCATTGTTTTTCCTCGCCTTCCTTCTATTTCAGATACACTGATGTTTTTTTGTGTCAGGGCTACAGGGTTTACATTTACGTATATGCTTTTGGTGTTTGAGGATTACAAATGGTTCCACTGACACGAATGTACCTCATATGGTAAATAAGAGTTTTACAAAAGCAGTACTTTTGAGTGAAACCATCCATTTAACTCATTTGGATACTTAAGTGTGAAGTAGTTTACAATTTCCTTTTTGTGCCTTTTGGTAGAATAACAGTAATGGTAGATTCCATCTTTGTGAATGTATCTCATATAGGCAATTATTGTTACCAACTTATAAAAGTCAAGGTTACAAAAGCAGCCATTTTACCTTTTTACATAATTAGACCTGATTTGAGCCTCTTACCAAAACACAGAGACAAAAAAAATGGCTGGTTGCCATAACTTCATAACGTTCCTCGTAGTACTGTAATTATTATTATTATTATTAATTATTTTGTTACCACAAGTAAACAGGATGTGGTGCACAGCACTCTTATTTTGAAGGCCAAACGTATGTTGTGTGCGTTATAAAGGTCTCTTGACTGTTGCTAAACAGACAAGCTGCTACATGAATGAACATGCCTCACTGCTCATCCTTTGAAGTACTGGGATACTTTTTCTGTATCAGAAGTAAGATTACCAAAGTAGTCACAGTCCGTGTCAATGATTGTCCCAAAGTTATAAAAGTAGCAATTTTACCATTTTAGGTACTGTGATATACAGCTTTAGTGCATGCTGTACCTCCTATGGTCAACTGTTGGCTCCAAACAATAAACATCAAGGGCGCATCAAGCTAGTTTATCCTTTCAAGTACATTAATCCCTCATTTATTGCGGTTAATTGGTTCAAGACCCAACCGTGGTAAGTGAATTCCCGCAAAGTAGAATTGTTTCTTTATAAATGCAACATTTTTGTAGTTATGACATAGAAAATCTGTTTACCATCTTCTCATTTTTTTTTTTACATTATTAGAGCCTTCTCGGCATGAAACATTAGCCAATGTAATAGACATTCAATACATATTAGACATAACAGACTCACAAGTTACCATTGGGAGAGTTTTTTGTTGTTTTTTTCTGCATAGCAAACTTCCAAAGTTGGCTATTGTCTCATCAATGTAACACTACTACACCTTGTGACCAGTGTAGACATAGACATAGACGTTCTTTATTGTCATTGCACAATAACACAGCAGTGAAATTGGCAACGAAATGTCGTTGCCTGGCTCCTGTGTAATAATAAATAATAAATAATAAATAATAAATAATAAATAATAAATAATAAATAATAAATAATAAATAATAAATAATAAATAATAAATAATAAATAATAAATAATAAATAATAAATAATAAATAAATAGATTACATTAAATATGACCAATGTTCAGCGTAAACAGTACTTTGTACAAATAATTTGAATAATTTAGAATAAGACTACATATAACGTCTTTTTTGTTCATTTAGCCATTTTATGGTTAAAAATGCATAAATTTAGGCCAGTAGTGGGGCGGGCCCCCTTGGAGTTGGCAGGTGAACTGTTAGGGAGGGCGTGAGAGGCAGGGAGGACGTTGGGTATTAGTGCAGACCTGTCAACATGTACGAATTTATCGTACTCATACTTGTATACACTTGTATGCTTCACCACTCTTCATTTTTTTAAACTAATAAAAGTCCGTAGTCAACCAAGAAACAGTGACATTTAATGAGCTAATTTTGAAAAACTGATTGAATTGAGTGATATCCTTTTTGGTGAAACAACACCAGGACATTTGATCTTTTTAGGTACTTTGATATACTTTTGGTGTCAGAAATAGGAGGGTTCAAGTTAACTGTAATTTGTCTATATTTACACATATTGACTTACAGACACGACCCTGGCCGTGAATACTTTTATGGCCCAATGTAAGCAATCCCTTTGTCGTCTTGACTACGCTATTTGAGGCGAGGACAACTGCTGTCTGGCAATGGAGGACACACTGACAGCTGAGAGATACTTGTTACCACACTTAAGTGTACATGTACACTCAAAACATATTTTAAAGAGTAACCGAGGCATTTTACTCTTAAATGTACAATCATGTACTTGTCCTGTCACGAGTGGGATGGCAAAATGAAGTCGTACTGTTTTGTCTTGTTTTTATGAGGAGATGTGGAGATGGATCTGGGCAAGAAGGTGAGCGTGCCAAAGGACATCATGCTGGAGGAACTGTCCCTTGCCTCCAACCGAGGAACCCGCCTCTTTAAGATGCGGCAGAGACGTTCAGAAAAATACACCTATGAAAGCGTCCAGAATAACAACAACGCACACATGAATGTATGTATTATTCTTAATATTAATATTATTTCTTATTATAGTAACAGTATTATTTCTTTAGATCCTTGATATCAGGGGTGTCCAAACGAGGGCCACATACTGAAAAATGAAACATTGATATTTTGTCATATGCTAAGAAGTTATGTATATTTTGTGATATACCCCTAATTTGAATAAGCAGTATAGAAAATGGTTACTTTTTCCCCAAATATTTCAACATTTCTTAAAATAACCAATTTTTTTCCAAAAAGTGCAACTTTATTCTTTTTTTGTCATAATATTACAGCTTTGAAAAAGTATTTTTTACTGAAATTATGTTATTTAACATGAATAATATATTTTTATAAAATGGCCCACGGCCCCCACTTTGGACAACATATTGCTTTATATAAGTGAGCCTTCTGCTGGTTTTAAGGACCTTTTAAGGACCTCTTGTGTACTATTCAGTGACCGTTGAGGCCTCTACAAAGTAATGATTACACTAAAAGGAAGCACCCCCCTCCTCTTGCTTCCTTTCCTATCTTTGAAGTGACTCGCATATTTCTACTTTGTTTATTGCTCGAGGGGAAATGGAGTGGATTTTGTTTCAAGTTTTTCATCAGGAAGTTCTGGAGTAAATCATCATAAATATCTTTCACTGAGATGAAAGCTGCGACACAGTGTCTCTAATGTCTGGTCGTCTTTCTCGTCCATTCCTTTAGAACACAGTGGACTCTCAAGCTGATAATTCCACACAGGATGATGATACTGAGAAGCAGGCCTGCACAGTTGATATCACTGAAACAGTTCCACATCCAGACAGTATCGCCCCTGGTAGGCAAAACATAATGATAAAACACATATTGCATTGAGTTATTTTTTTCAATGATTTTCTACTGCATCTGTATATTTACGATTCTTTTACAGTATGTACCACTATGTGCACTGATGTTTTTAGCATTGTCTACTTCGGATTTACTATTACGCTAGTGTCCCAATCAAGTGGAAATTATTTACTTGCTTACTAACTTTCAGAACATCTTTATTTCATTCAGCTCTTTCTGATTCTCTTACATACATTATTACACTAAAGAGGGAATCGAGTCCATGTTTGAATCCAGTGGAACTGCCTTAACCACAATTTATGTACATAATATGAATAATCTTAATTTTTAAAAATGTATCACTGACGTCCCTCGTTTATCGTGGCTAATTAGTCCTAGGTAAGTGAATTTTTTCATTGTTAGCGCATAGAAATCATATTATTATCTATTATTAGAGTCATGTAGACGCCAATTATTAATTGCTTACAACACATTGCTAATGCTGCATAGCATCCTAGCAAACTAACTAGTTAGCCTCTAATTTTTTTTTCTCCTTAAAAGAAAAATATTTGCATCCACACTGTGTCGGATTAATAAATAGTTGCATCCATTCGCAGTGACTGAGTAAAAAGGATGTAATACACAAAGCCCACCTACGTGTGGCGCTATGAACAGATACGCAGATGCAACCATGTCATACACCAAACCACCAAAGAAGAAAGAACGCACGTGCATAAGTCTGTTGTCTTCCGCTTTCCAAGGCTCATCTAGACTTACGAGAAGTGGATTGACTTTTACGAGCCTTTATGCGGTATAAGACAACAAAATAACAAGAGAATGTCCACTGAAATATTCAGATGTTGTGTTGGCTTGTCGTCAAAGCAAACTTCTGGTCATGTGATGGCGATATGTGTCGGTGGCTCGGTGACCATCATTTTTGTGTTGGCTGACAACTCGGCATTCTCAGACTCTGGAAACCATTTTCAAAAAATACAATTTCAGGGCACCCAGAACGCAGTTTTCACATGGATGAGAGGCCAAAACTATAAAATCTTTGCCATTTTGACCTGAAAACTTTTCCGTGTGGAAGCCAAAAACTTACCACTACCACACGGAATAAGAGGAGAAGTTATTTTCACTCTCTTTCACTCATGTTGGACATGCCATTAACGACTGCGATAGAGTGAGAGAGAGATATTGAAACCGAAATGTAGCGAGGGACAAATGTACAAAAAATTAAACCATACCTATGATAAAATAATTAAATTAATATTATTTATTTCCATTTTCTTTTGTTTCCATTATCTTGAAATATAAAATAGAAAATACATTCTTTAAATCGCATATGTTTGCAAGCTGGAGGCCTATCCAAAGCACTATCCTTCTTCGAGCTGGCGCGTTACATAACGTGGGGGCGTCGTGTCACATCCAGACCTTTCACAATGAACAATCCCCCTTCCTGAGTTTATGTTTTGTCCTCTGGGGGAAGACGCAGAGACCAAACAGAGTTGTGTGGACGTTTTCTTTTCTTTTTGGCTCCTTTTTCCAGAAAGGATCTCCACCTAAAAGATCATCTCAGGTCACGGAATATGGTTCTGACTTTAACTCATGCACATCTAGTGTACGTCAAGCAAGGCTAGAAAACAGGAAATGCTTGTTAGAGGTGTCGCAAATGCCGTAAATCTCACTTAAAAGATTGGCTGGCCAGACAATGGTAGATTTTGGAAACGGCCTCTGGAAGCAGCTGTTGCTAATAAAAGTTAAAAACAATAAAAGTTTTGGACATAGATTTAAACATATATACGCAAGTTGTGTTTGATGCAGTTCCACTTCTCATAATGCTTCATAATTTCAAGTACGTATATACATTGGAAAAAAATTTATGTCAGCTGCAATTGAGACATGTTGACGCAAATAAAAAACAATACGTTTAGTCATAAAAAGTCAATTTAGTTTTATTTTATTTCGGACAATATTTGCACCGTGGAAGAGTGGTTAGCATGTTGGCCACAAAAACATGAGACATGTTGGTCATAAAAAGAGTACATTTTGTGAGATGCAGTTTGACTTTTCACAGAGGTAATTAGCTTCATTATGTACATTAGAACAGTGGTTCTCTGCTGGTGGGTGGGGACACAAACACGGGTTGCGGGTCCATTCTGGGTGGGTCACAGACACGCCAGTCAAAAATATGACAAGGTTTGATATGTTTTTAAATTTTAGCTATAATTTAGTCGTGTGTCATTCCTGTCAAATATGTGATTTTAATTAGAGCAATTTTGATACTTAATTTTAATTTATGCAGCTGCACGGTGGTTGAGAGCTTACCGCACTTGCCACACAGCTAGGAGACCCGGGTTTGATTCCTCTATGTGGAGTTTGCATGTTCTCCCCGTGCATGCGTGGGTTTTCTCCGGGTACTCCGGTTTCCTCCCACATTCCCAAAACATGCTAGGTTAATTAGCAACTCCATATTGTCCATAGGTATGAATATGAGTGTGAATGGTTGTTTGTCTATATGTATGTATGTATGAATAAATTACAGTACTTTCACTCTGTAAAGTGGCATTTGTGACATGTATCTGTTATTATTATAATCATGGTTTATTTCTGCAATGAGCCATGTTCCACAGATGGCTCTAGACCACACTTTGGAAACCCATGCGTGTTCCCCATGAGGGCAGCTGTTGCTCAGTGAAGTAACTAGGAGTTCAGAATCAGAGGGGGAAATCCTGCAAGGCGGATACCTTTGTGGAACGCCTGTATTTAATTACCCAATAAATTCCACTTTTAATGTGTACCTCTGCTTGATATATATAGCAACCATAGAGCGACAATGCCCCTAAATTGTCAACACGGATCTCCTCTTCGTATGAGGTACATTATGAAGCGGGGTTATGATTGCCACATTACGCCTTCATATCGGATGCACACTCTCCGCATGTCATAAGAAGGGTGCTGCCATTATTAAAGTTGATAGTGATTAATAGTAATGAGAAGTCCAAAGTAACTTTGATCATGGTTGGATATTAAAACATGTGGCAGCTGTTCAACTTCAATGAAAAAAACATCCACATGTCACTCCCTGACACTGGGAACACCAAGGTAGGTTGGATTGCAAGGTTTAAAGTGTGTATAAAGCAGTTAATGCACGCTTCCATTATTGCCTTATAAACTGCCATATCCATATTGCGTTTATTATCATAGTAGCAATGCCATAGTTCACAGCTTGATAATAATATTTAATCAGCTTTTTATTACTTAATAACTTATAACCGCTGTCTTTGCCATGCAATCATCCCAGGGTACGGAGGTCCTTTAAAAGATGTCCCACCAGAAAAGTTCAACAGTACGGCTGTCCCAAAGTCCTACCACTCACCGTGGGAACAGGCGATCATCAGCGACCCAGTCTTGGCTGAGACTCTCATAACCCACATATCAGAGCCGGAAGCACCAACAAACCGACCAGGCTACAAAAGTTTCAATCGGTGAGATCAGTGACAGTCTTGTTTGATTAAAAGAATGGCTAATTAAAGTTCCCTCTTCATGAATCACCTTTAGGGTGGCGACTCCCTTTGGTGGCTTCTCCAAGGCACCCCACTCTGCCCCCATAAAGAGGCCAAACGTTGAGCCCACCCTGCCCGAATACCCCGAGCTCAAAGAGGACTCTGCGCCATGTCGCCCCTCCTTTAACAGGTCTGCCCTCGGGTGGGTGTCCACAGATGCGCCAATCACCCTTTCCACTACCGTTTGCCAGCTCCCTGAGTCGGATGACCTTTGAACCTGTCATGCTGTAACTGATGTTGGGTTAGTGCAAAAAAATCCATTATACAGTGGTGTATAATAATGTCCGATGTTTTTGTTTTTGCTCAATAAAATTGGGTCAAATACAATATTTCCCAGTCCACTTCACTTTACTCCACTCCACTTTCCTCCATTCCATTCCACTCGACTTCACTTTACTCCTCTTCATTCTACTTCACTCAATTTCCCTCCACTTCCAGTTTAGTACACTTCACTCCTCTTCGTTTTACTCCATTCCGCTTTACTCCACCTCAACTGGGGTGGACTGGGACAAAAATTTGGCCTTGGACTTTTTATGGCCCCTTTGCACAAAACGGGCCCCATGACTCATGGATCGTGAGGGCCGGACGCACAGCTGCTATTGCAAGATTTGGAAAATAATTACGGATTATGGGAAAATTTACGCACATCATCCAACACAACATTATACTCAACAACATTCAATCAGTCAGTCTGTCATAGATATTGTTTAATGGCCACATATTAGCCTAGAGGGTTAGCATGTCAGCCTCACGGTCAGCCGATTGGATGCCCACATGGGAATGTGGGTGGTTGAAAAAAAATTGCTTCCACACTGTGTTGGATTAGTAAGTCTTTGAAACCAGACGGAATTGGATCACTGGGCAAAAAGGATGGAATACACAAGGCACACCTACGTGTGGCGCTGTAAACAGACCATGTGACACACCAAACAATAGAAGAAGAAAGAACAGGATGTCGTCTTTCACTTACCAAGGCTCTTCTAGACTTACAACAAAGTGGACTTTGTAGTATGTGTGACATTTTGGAATATAATACAACTAAATATCAGGACAATGTCAACTGGGGTGAGTCATGCCAGTCCAAATATTGAGATATTATGTTGGTGTTGTCATAGCTCACTTGTTGTCATAGCCGGTGTTTTCAGATTTTCTCACTCTGGAAGCCTTTTTAAAAAAAAAACAAGTTTCAGGGCACGACATTAATGACTGAAACAATAAAATACTGTTTTGACCTGAAAATGTTTCCGTGTGGATAGCACCGAAGGATCCGAATCACTGTTGAAACATCTGTGTGTGGAGCTCTCCCTGTGGGTTGCGTGGGTTTTCTCCAGGTAGTTCCGGCTTCCTCCCACATTCCAAAAACATGTTAGACTGATTGGAGACTGTCAAATTAGGTATGAATGTGAGTGTGAATGATTGTTTAAAATTAAAATCCTATTTTAGTTGTACTCAGCAGTCGTCAGAATATGTGTGTCAGATGGACGCCGCTGTGCTGCTTAGATCAGGTGGTAATAAATAGCTGAAAGACAAGTTATATGTAGCATTCTGGTCACTAGGCATTAGTAATGTTATAGGATTACATTAAATTTCACGCAGTATGGAGACTGACTACGAAAAATTTACCACTTCCACATGGTATGAGAGGAAGATCTTTTTTCCTCTACCTCAGCCAAGTCGACATGCCATGGCGGAGGTTGAGGGGGGAAAAAAAGATCCTCCTCTTATACCATGTGGAAGTGGTAAGTTCCACAAGTCGATATGCCATGGCTGAGGTCAAGGGAAAAAAGATCCTCCTCTCATACCATGTGGAAGTGGTAAGTTTTTGGCTCATTTCCCTTCCTCCCTGCTCTAAGGGGTGCTGATGGAAAGAGTCGGACAAAGAGGATTGATCTGGCCAGGGTGTCATCCAAGTCAGGTCCAGGATGTAGAATGTCTTTTGCCTGAAGTCCGCTGGGATAGGCTCCAGCTCAAGTGCCATAAAAAAATGAATGGATGATCCCCCTGTTAGTTTTTTGTTTATGTTTTGACTGTCCAGGTTGTCAGTACAAATGTGTCATATTGTCGGCTACCATGTGACTAAATTCAGCGTCAACATTCCAAGCCTCAGTAGGAGAACGCTTGGAATGTTACCACTCCCTTTCCCACAACCCCCCCCCCCCCCTCCTCCTCCCTCCTTCTAGTCCAATATTGAATTCCTGTCAGTGGTCACTTTTTGGAAGACGGTGCGTGAAGTATGAAGTAGCACTGCCAAATCACCCACTGAATAAATGTAATGCCACTCTACATTAATAGTGTGTGAACTCTATTTGCACTCTGTTTGGAGCGTTTATCACAAGGCACCAACGGGAAATAATATTGGCACAGGCTAGTGGAGGCTAGTAGAGGGGGGAGTCAGACAATTCGATTATTAGTGTCTAACTAATTTACCCTCAGGCTGTTTCATTTGGCATGAGGGAGACGCTGCACTCTAAAGTAAGCTGTATGCTCTTGTTAATTCACTACATTAATATGTATATAAATATATACTATACAAAATGTATAAAAGTATATAAAAGCAAACTGTATTATTTTCAGTACAATGTAAATATCTTTTTTTGTTGTGCTACACTTCACTCTACTTAACTTCAGTTTACTCCATCTAATCTATTCTACTTTACTAAAGCATAATCTAGTTTACTCCACTGCACTTCATGTTACCCAACGCTACTGTCCGTTACTGTACTCCACTTCCCTCTACTCCGCTCCACTGTACTTAACTTCACTATACTCCATCCAGTCTGCTCTACCCCACCCACTCCACTTTTCTCCACTACAATCCACCACTTTAACCCACTCAGCTATACATCAATATGTTTCACTTTACCGCTATAATTGACTACACTCTACTAAACTCCACTTTTTATTCCACTTTCCTTCACTTTCACTTTTAAAATTTAATAAAATAAGTGTGACAAAATGAAAATCAAAAAATAAAAAATATATCTACTAATACAAATAAAATAGATACTATAAAAATTATATATAATAACTGTGTTTTCTACTTCCATACTCAACATGAGCAGTGAGTGAAGGCATTATTACACAAGAACCCTCCTTCACGTTCAAACAGGTTGAGCAGGTCGTTTTGAAGTCAACGAGATGCCAATTAGCTGATGTCGCAACAGGAGCAGCTGTCCTTTCCAGTCGCTCCATCAGCAGTCCTGAGTCGTCGTTTGGGGTCCCTCGGGTTTCCATCTGCGCACACAGCACCTAACTCATGCCCCCTGTGTGCTGACAGCAGATAAACCATTGAATCCCGTGTTGTTGTGTTAAAGGGAGTCAGAGCTGAAAGGGCACAGTGAGACACTTGATTAAGCACTAGGAGTATTAGGAGTTAAGCATTAGGAGTACTATAGACTATATGTTTGGTATTAACCCCTGTAATATTGTTTTCAAGTAGACAGTGTTGTCCGGCTTTGGGCTGATGGATGGGTCGCAGCAGGTGTTGGTTCTCACGGGAAGGTGCAAAGCCTTATGGGATATCTAAAAATACCAAGAAGGATACAAGCCATGCAACCCTCGGGGGTCAGCAGGGTGGTGTTGGGTTGCCAAGGGTGTGTAGAGTGTTTTAAAATCAGGTAAAATGACGTAACAGGCATGTTGCTCAGTCCGCCATAAGTGCGATAATTATATGGACTAGCCTTATTGGGACATACAGAACAACTTTAAAGACTGGATGGTCTGAGCTGCATGCATGCCCATGTGAACTTTCATGGAAATTTCAGGTACAATCATCATTACACACATTGGCCCGACTTACTATCTCTTATGTGTCTCTCTTAAATCGTTCCCTCTGCAACATGTGTTAAAGGATCCTACCTTTAGATTGGAACAGACGTTCTCATTCGACTTTGCTATTAGTTCATTAACAGCTGTATTTAATAATAATAATAATAAAAAAAGCAACACTCAAATACACAGTGCGCCTGAACATTTCATCAGGCATGGCCGGCTGTTCTGATTAGGAGGAAGGAAGGAAACAGATACGAGTTGCTCATCATTAAAATCAACAGATGATTAAAGAATTCCATATCTATTGTGGGTCAACTCTATAAGGACCGCCATCCATTCTGGACTGGTTGCCAGCCAATCACAGGGCACATATAGACAAACAACCATTCACACTCACATTCATACCTATGGACAATTTGGAGTCACCAATTAACCTAGCATGTTTTTGGAATGTGGGAGGAAACCGGAGTACTCGGAGAAAACCCAGGCATGCACGGGGAAAACATGCAAACTCCGCACAGAGATGGCCGAGGGTGGAATTGAACCCTGGTCTCCTAGCTGTGAAGTCTGCGCGCTAACCACTAGACCGCCGTGCCGCCCATGCAGTATTTAATTTATAATTAATTTAATTTGCTTTTATTTTCTTATATTTTCTTATGTTATTGGGCTTTTTTCACTTAATTGCTTTTGTATTTTATTTTGTTATATTGTATTCTATTGTGGGCCGCATGGTGCTCAAGTGGTTAACATGTTGGCCTCACATTCAGGTGATTGCGTGTTAGTTTTATATAATACTAATATCATTGTTTCATATTATATCCATAACATAGTTGTGTTTTATATATTCATAATAGATATTTTTCAATAAATTATTCTATTTTTTTATTTCATTGCAGTGTATTTTACTTTTTTACTGTAATTTGCAGTGCATTGGAGTGTATGCTATCCCCCCAAAATGTACTTCTGTTTTATTACTATAAACTAAATGTCATCACAATGTTTTCATTTGTATTTTAATATTTAAAGCAATTTATACAAACAACATAAATAATTGAAATAATACTTCAACTGTTACAATAGAACGACCGTGCTTTCTGCAGTAACAGCTTAAGCATTACATGCTTTCTCTGCAGTCTAAAGCTACCGTGGCAACTGCAGCCAACACAGCAGAGAGACATTTTTCACCGTCACCCCTTTTGGCAGAGCTCCATAACCAAAGTAAGACAGTCAACTGCCAAAAGCGGATTTATGCTTATGTTATCTTCTTTTTTTTGCAGTAAAACAACAAAAAAAGATGAATGTACGTGGTGCAAGTATGCACCCCCAGCATAAAACAAACAATGTAGGCTGACTTTTATTGTTCTAGTTATTGTGTCATTTCCCACAATGCAAAGCTCCCAAGAAGTGTTTGTTATTGCAGAGGTGGCACATGGGGTTCTTTAATTATGTTTCTCCTTATAGCTTATTTATTAATTAATTCAGTTTTATGTTGCTGTATCAGGATGGACGCTTCATTTGGGCCCTAAAGAGCCATATAAACCAGTGCACTTAAATTTGTTGGCAACAGGAGCAATATGACGAATTCTCAGGAAGTCATCCAATGTACAGGACATTCCAGGTCAGCAATAATAATAATAATAATAAAAAGAATTAAAATAATAATAATAATAATACTTGTCGCCAGCCAATCACAGATAATAATACCATGTTCATCTTCTCTTTGGGCAATGTTAGCAGAAACAGAGTTTTAAGTCAACTGCAGTAGTGATGTAAAGGGACTCCCGGGACGATAAGGTCGCAACGGTGGGAATCCTTGTAAAGACTGTATGGAAGTGGCAGACACAGGAGGCGGTCGACAGAGATGAGGCCTTCCTGTGGCAAAAAAGCCCGGTGGGCACCATGGCAACAAAAGCTAGGTGGTCTAGGTTGCTTTCAAAATCGCTGCGACAGTTTTGTTTTGGAAAAAGGGAGACGTTATCTGGTACAGGATGAGGTCCAAACAGAAGTGGAGGAAGAACATACCAGCAATATGGTCGGCAGACCATGCAGGAAGCAAGACCTGTAGCAAACTGAACCATTGTGCATTAGTTTACTGACGCCCTCCCAAACCCAGCTAACCTGCAGCCATTTGGGGCTTGCAGACACAATGTATTCTGTGCCAAAAAGAGGGGCACTTTGAGCACATCCGAAGGAGCTGCCCAAAAGCTTTAGGGGGGTGGACGCTATCATTGACGCCATGACCATACACTGAGGTCTTTGGCAGATCCCATCTGTACAGTGATTCAGAGAAACAAGCCCCCGTTCGCAATTGCTTTCAATAGAGGCGGTGAGAAGTTTCAACAACAACCCAGCTCTACAGGAGGGCTCCTTTACACCACTCGTGACTGGCTCCAAGTTCACATTGGAAGACCGCTCAAGTTCCAAGCCAACCTTGCAACCACTTTACTCTGCTAAGATAAGGTTTTAAGATCGGAGTCAACCAAGCAGGTGGTCTGGACTTTGCGGTCTACTTACTATAGCTCACACTCATACTGGAACATTCTGGAGGCCGTAGAAAACATCTCGCTGTGGGGCTCATGGGTTAAGGTGCCACTAGGTTGATCCAACCCCGGCTGGGTCACCCAGGTGAGAGTGTCTGATGATTGAAGACCCGAAACGCCCTATAAATTCAGGTTTATCATTGACGTTGTGTCCGAGTAGCAACAGTAGGTGTGTTCAAGCACTGTTAAGATGGCACAACTGCGGACCCAGCTTGTTCTCTGGGGCTCTCGTAGCGACGAGGAGAGTATGTTGACAACAGAAAGGGAACGTTTGCGTTTTATGTCAGCTTTCGAATCACTCAATCACTCATCATAGTGAAGTCTGTTAGCTGTGAATTATAGCCACCCTAGTTCACCAACAATTGTCATGGTGAGATATGTGTTATGTATTCAGCATACAGTATTGCTATAGATTGATGTTTCCCTCTGCAACACCATACTCCAGGATAATTCAGAATCTGCAACTCCAGCATGGAAAATGCCATTCTGGACTTTCTGGACTGAGAAAGAACAAGAACGATAGGAGGTTGTTACAGCTGTAAGCTGTTATTTATTAGATAAATGAGGTAGGCTATAAGATTGAAATAATGTAGAAATGTATGCACCTTACTTTATGGTATCGGAAATATTTATTATGAATAATTGAATTGTCTCATCTTCCTATGTCACAGCCAGCAAGCGGTAAAAAGGTGATGACAGAATGAGAATCAAGTGGCATCGCATTTCTTAGTGGCTTCTCCCCATTGGATCTTGGTTTTAAGGGGCAGGGGTAGGAACTGGGATTCAGCCTGATTGACAGCAAGTCATACATATGGACAACCTCAAGCTCTTTGCCAGAGGAAATGCAGAACTAAGTGCTGAGCTGAATGTGGTTAAAAGGCAGATGTCTCCCTTGGTGACAAAGAAACCAACAAAAACCTGACGCTTGGAGGTATCTACAAGTATATGGACGTACATAGATGAGGGTGATGGCATCGAGCATGAACACCACCCAATCAGAATAGCTCTCTGATCAGAGCCGAAATCTATGAACAAGATTTCTGCAATCATCAGCTTAGCAGTGCCAGTTTTGGTATACTTTCATGGACCAACCTGGATATCAAGAATATGGAATACAAAGCCAGGAAACTGCTGACATTATGTGGCTTTCTATAAAAGCTGATGCTGAGCGCCTGTACATCTTGCGCCGCCAGTGAAGGCATGGTCTGCTGGAGATTGATCATTCAGAAGGCACAAGATCATAAATAACATGAAACACAGGCACTGCCAAAACCAAGCTGATGACCGGTATAATGACAGCAAAAATACAACACTGGAAGGACAAGCCACTGCATAGCCAATTTGCAAACAATGTCGACAAGCATTATGTGGACAAATAACATACTCACTCATGGTTGTGGAGTGCAGGACTCAAAGGAAAAACTGAAAGCCTAATTACCGCAGCATGGGACCAAGTGTTAAATCCCTGTGACCACCAGAAGAATGTGATGGACATGCAGGTCAGCAGCACGTGCTCAAAGAGATATCTGCATAGCCGAGGTTGGGAATGGGTGTTGGCACAAGAACATAACTGAGAAAATGGTTGACAACGGAGCTTATGTCCTCATGACATTTCTACAGATGGTACCATCTCTGCAAATTGGCCAGACATTGTGCTCTGTGAAAAGAATAGAAAAATATACTACTTGCTCAATGTGTCTATACCAAATGACAATAACATCTTGAAGATAGAGGCCAAGAAAATAAAAATGTAGAAGGATCTTAACGTAGAAGTCAAGTTGAATTGTGATTGGAGCTTTAAAAACCACCAACAAAAGATTCCATGAGAAACTGGACAAACTCATATGCAGAGTCGGTGCAAAAGAAATACAAATACTACCAGGGCAAAATTAAATAATACTAATAATAATAAACAGTGAATTTTACTTACATACACGCCACGCTCCCAAACTTTAAATTATGTCAAAAGGAAATGTTAAACATCCCCTCGAGGAAATGTGTGTGGAAGGAAACAGCTTCAAATGGATTTGAAATACTTCCTGGGGAAAGGCTGGACTGTGCTGATACATTGTGAGAACCCTCCACTGCACACACACTAAATCATTGTACTCTTTCTATTGCCTTGTGGAGCTGTATCACTTTAAAAATCCTATATTTCGTGTATCTTGGGGTATGGGCGGTCTTTGGGGTGTACCGCACTTTGTATCAGTCCAGTAGTCCAGTGCAGCGAGGAATGCACTCATTTTTATATTGGGCAAACCAATTTCCACTGATTTTATTCTATCATGTGTATTCTCCCTTGAACAGAATGCAGTAGTGTCATCTAGTACAGTATTTGTTTTAGGTACAAAATTTTAGTCCTAAAATTATATTTCAACTATTTGTAGAAATAAAACTCCAACTGAAAATAAAAGTGAAAAAAAATAAAACAAACATGAATAGAGCTTGTGTGTTTAGGCTTTAATTGCACCTCCTTTATGTAACAGGATCACGCAGATGGTGTTTGGTGTAACAACATGAGCCTTACATCACTTTTGCCTCTTTTTGCTCTCCTCTTCTCTCTCTTCCTATCTTCATGTTAAATATCGCTGCTGGGCTACAAGTATGCAGTGGCGAATATTCACACTCCACAAAAGGCGTCGACAATCATTCCCTTGACACGCTGGTATAGACGTAGAAATGACTGAAAATTTTGAATTGCTATGCATGTTGTCAAATGTGCAAGTTTTTAAATAAAAAAAGAGTAAAAGCTGTTATAAGATGCGCGTGTGCGTGTGAGTCGTGGAGCGAGCATGGGCACACACTGCAGTAAACAGAGAGTTGAGGAAGAGGCGTGGCTTGTCATCTCGCTGCACAAAACATCTCTGATCCAGTTGAAATATTTCAGGTGCCGAAACAAAGTGGACGAAGCGAGCCGCCATAGCTGCCGATTCCCTTCCAGCAGCAGCAGCAGCAGCAAAACAAACGCAAAGGGGGACTCTGTTTATCTATTTATTTTTATGGTTCCAAACCAGAAGGAAAGTTTGCATTATATCTGCCGGGGCGATCGTGTCTTGTGAAGCACCACCACTCGTCTACCTTGTTTATTGGATGGTTCCTCCTACTTTACCCCACCAATTTCGCAACTCTAGTTTGGACTGTGGAGCTGAAACCTTCGGATACGTTCTTCATTCACGTCTAGGTAAGGTGTTTAAATCATTTCATCTGTATTTTACCTCCTGTTGTCCACAAATTGGCTGTTTACGCTGCGCTTCCGGTGGGGAAATGTACCTGGTCGTGAGCTCAGGTAAGTCGAGGAATCGGGAAGGGCCTAAAAAGTCAGCAGCAGGTGGAATAAAACGTATATTGTTGAAAACAGTTATAAAACTACTTAGACGTGTTAACTGTCATTTGATTAAGGTTACCTACCTAGCAAAGTGACGTACCTGTTGTCATACCATGGCAAGCTAACCAGAGGAAAAGTTGTCGAAATAACTAAATTATTCGTTTTTTGAGGCGCTTAGGCGGACATCCACATAGTTAACCGCGTAAAGGCAATGATATATGAGTTAAAATTGATAAAATGACGTTGTGTATGTGATTGTTGGTTAAACTAGCTGCCTATGTTAATGCTTTGTGTGGCGTCATCACGTGGACAAATTGTGCTATGATGAAAGGACATAACATTTGGTACACTTTGTCTGAGTTGCAACATCTAAATAAGGAGGAAAACTGCGCTCATTTTTGATTAGAAATAAAAATATTGTCAATGTTCGTTACAGCTGTACATTTGTCTGTGGTTCGTATACACTTGTTGGCTTTTGAGCCAAAACAAAGTGACCTATGTGTTAGTAAAATGACAATGAAAAGCCCATCTTAAGGGAAATTATAAATAAATAAAATAAGTACGAAATGTTAGTTTGTGTCGTTTAAAACAACGTCGCTAATTCCACGACAGGTGAATTTAAATAAATTACCATAACACAGCTGCCAATGCGAAATGATTTGCGTGACGTCATCACGTCGACAACTTGAACCTGATGTGCGGACATAACATTAGGTACTCTTATTCAATACAAAAACCTGTTAAAACTAGGGCTGTCACGAGGCATGAGATTACTTTTCAGAAAAAAACACAATATAAAAATATATGGCAAGAGTTAACCTTCTTCCTGACTGTTTGGAGGCAGACATACATGTATATATGTTCATTTATTATGTGATTAATTCATTATTGTCCCAAGCTCAGTGTCTATTATGGAGAAACTCTGAATGAGAACTATTGTCACATTTAAATCTTGTGACACCCCTAGTTAAAAAGCTAATTTGTTTTTCTACATTAAATGACTGACGCTGTATTTCAAAACACAGTATTCTTACTTATTATTCTTATTTCTAATACTGTACATCAGTTGCGTTATTAAGCCAAATTATTGGAGCAAAATATCACAAACATCTACCAAGTATGTTGCAGTACCTGTTTACATCAATGGAAAAAGTAATGATTAAAACATTTTAAAATATATTCTTGTGTATCTAAACTGCGACTGAGGAAGATTTCCCTCCTTCATAAAGCGAGGCATGCTGGGGAACCAGTTTTGTTTGCAAGCTGCCAAACGAGAGCACTTTATACCATGTAAACATTACCTCAGTTAGTCAATCTGTGTACTCCGAAACTATAAGGTCACTGATTTCAGGTCACAAGAGGTCAAGGTGATCGAAATCATTGAAAGAACATTCGTTCACAACAGGTGTGATACTAATCATGTAGTAAAATGAAGACACTATGATGATTTAAATTTTTTTGCGATAATATGCTGAAAATGTGCAGATATTGACCTGCCATTGCCAAAAATAAAGCACTGTAATATTAGTTCAGGATTTAAAAGCATTAAAATGATGGAAATAAAAGTAATCATGGTCAAAATGTTGTCTTTACTGACCTTGCAGAGATTTTTCAAAAGTTAACAAAGTGTTCCCCTGTTAATAAAAACCGCATAACACAGATTTTAACATACCTAATTGTCATACAAGTGTGAAAACATGTAAAATTGCAGACCGCTTATGTATACTATATAAGTAGTATAAGTAGTATTATGTAAGGTGTCACGAAACGATACAATACATATAACATTGGGAGACATGATTTTAACACTACTAAGAAAACTACAATGAAAAATCAAAAAAATATATGACAATATATTGCAACATACTCATTTTATTTCTACTATGTTATGCTCTTCTACACTCTGTGAACCTGCAAGTGATGCACCCTCCACCTGTGAGACAAAGCGGCCGTATGAATGACAGAAGGGCTCACGTCGTTCATGGAACAAACGCGCCAGAGTGCTGAAACCAATGCAGAGAGTGAATGTTCTTCTTGCCTGTTTGGGGGAGGGAGATGAAGGAAACAGAGTATGCACATGTCAATATATTGAGGCCGCAGTTGCACACCACGTATTCCTCTATTTTTAACGTTTCTAATGATCAGCTGTTTTGTGGATGTCCTTTTTTTTAACGCAAAATAAGGTACCCCTGTGAACAGTTAAAAAAACAGATTGCTGTGAAACGCTGCCATGTATGTTATCTTCTCCTGCGTTGATTTTTTGGTATTTTGTTTGAGGACATTTTGTAATTTTATATTTTTTCGAAAATTAGTTTGCGGTCACAGTAATTGGAGACTGTCAGAGCAGATCATGAGTTTATTTCTACTTCCATGACATCAGCATGACTCATCCCAGTTGCTTATATGACCTAACCCAAAGCCAACGCTTCGTCACCGTGACATTCAATTGTGTTCTCATTAAAGCTCTTGGTTACAATTCAGACCTGTGCAGAACTGGCAATGGTTTTGAATAACTATGCCGACTAATTAACTCGCATATGTGCCTTGAAATTAGAGTGGGAACAAATAAAAATGGAGCACTTGTGCGAGTACATTTGTCAACCCTTTCATTCACATTTTGCTCCTAAAATAAGTCCATATAAAGTGAGTGCAGCTGCACTCGCTGACATAGAGCTAACTAGCTACTATGTTATCAGATGGATACTGCAGTGATGCAGGAAAGATGACTATTCTTTGTGATATAAGTGCTGCTAAATCTTTTTTTTCTGCCTTTTTATGCAGCATAACTCCGCTCCGAATTCCTGTGTGGCGCACATTAAAATAGAAAGCGAGGAAGTGTTTCTTTCATTAGGCAGTTACTCATCAACAAGCGGTCACGAGAGGCTTGTGGCCGGAGTGTGCCTCAACAAGTCCACTGTGGAAGCCTGCCTGATTGTGCCACGTAAAAACACAGCCTGGACTCACTCATTTGTTTACACGCCGCCCTCTATGTGAAATATGTAAACCAGGGATGTCCAAAGTGTGGACCGCATTTTTTTTATAGGCCTGTGAACAGCCCATTGTAGGAACAAAATATAAAAGTGGGAAAAAAAACTACAAGTAACAAGAAAAAAATGAAAGTGTATGAGTCATTTTGTCCAAACCTGACACAAGAAAAATATACGAAAGATACTTGGTGGCCGTACGGACAACACCCCATTAGTAATTGCATGAGACGGGAGGTGTATGTGTAGCTTAGTACATGTGTGTACAGGATGTAGTATGCCAGGCTATGTATGACCCTTTCATACATAGTCATACATAGTCCCAGGGAGACGTGGTCCTTAGGATGGCACTGTGTTTATATGTACAAGTGTGTTACTGTGTACGTTGTTTGAGTTTAATAATACAATTTAAAAATTTCACTTTGCTAAATGTTTCATTTAGGAGCACCTGTGCTCCTAGTGACAAAGCCAAGCCTACAGCGCTGATAATATATTCATAATAATGAATGTATTAATTAATTCAATTAAGAAAATGGAGTTAAATCCCAATCCTTGCTTGGACATGTGTACAAAAATACAACCACGGGCCAATTTCTCCATCCCGTGCAGCAAAAGGAGCCGTTCCCTAATGAGGTCGTCCATCAGCAGATGGCTATCGGAAGAAATTCTGCCAATTCCCGACCACTACGTGGCCAAAGATCCTTCTTCACAACTCCCTTGGCCCCCTGTCTGACTTGCTGATGCACCTCTCTGGGTGATTTGCTTGTGAGGTGCTAGCTTGTGCATTTTCCTAATGACGAGGGAAAGAAGCGCTGGATTGTTTTTTTTTTTGTGTGTATGTGTTTTTGCAAAACCTTTTATTTGCAGTGGAAGACCGAGCTTCCTCCACCGCCTTAGGGAAAACAGATGTATTTGCTTGTAAAACCGGTGAAAGCAAAGAATATTCCTTCATTAGTATGTTGATGTAATAGTGTAAACCACCAAAAAACAAAAGTTTTCCACGGAGGGCCGCATACTGACAAATCAAAGGATTCTGGGACCATTTTGATATTTTTTTACTTTTTTAAAAAAAGTCTTAGCTAGTGACAGAAACCAGACCATCTTCTGTCGTTTAAATCTCCTGTTTCCTCTGCTTTGCCTTGTCTGTGAAATATGTGCATTTTATTTTAAAATTTGAACACAAGTGATAAGCAGATTTATTTTCAGCATTTTGTTCCCTTACCATACCATTTGCTGTATATGCGAGTTCCCCTGCACCAGTAGTTGGACAGTGTTGGTCTATGTGTTGTTACCGCTTGTCACCTGTCATTCACAGAGTTGCATTGCAAAATGGCACAAAATAAATGTAGTGATGTGTTTATTATGGGCATGCCTGCAATGGAAGCAGCAGTCAATGGGGAAAGAAAACAAACAAAAACTAATTTCCAAGGTGTGGCAGCTTTTATTTTACTGTGGCGCTACGCCACAATCCATTACAGGTAGCGGAAACCCTACACAGACTGGTTAGACTACTAAAAGAAACAGGTCACCTATTGACACCCTTTTCATTGGCCTTTCTTCTCTCGTCTTTTGCTGTTCCTTTTTTCACTCTGAGAAATTATTTTACTGGGCGCTGGCAGCATTGTTTTACTTTCTTCTGCCACAACTGCCAACTGAAGTGGCAACATGCTGGATGAAGGAAGTAGTGGACCAAACCATTTCATGTAACACAATACAATAGAGATTGTTTTAATTGTTTTGTGAGTATATAAATAGCAAAATTATTTACTGCGGCCCCTTCCAGTCAAGGGCCCTTGGAATTGTCCTCACCTTTCTCCTCCTTTTATAGTGCCTCTGCTCAGTGGGTGCTTTTTACAGAAGCTGTAGGAATTCCACTACACTAGGAATTTGATAAAACATACTCAATATTTGTCAGATCAAAATACGATTTCTGCATATTATCAAAACATAGAATAGTTATAAAACATTTCAAAATGCACCTGCATTGTTTTTTGACTTGGTTAAATAAAAAAATTGTCCAGTCCTTTATTTGGTAGTTTTCTTACTGCAATGTTAAATATCATCTGGCCTCATTTGTCTGAACCCAGAATCATGAATCGTGTCATGAGCATATTGTGGCCCCTAGTGCGTACATAATGTTTTTAATGGGTTTACTTAATGGGCTTCTCTCCAAAGTAGGCAAGGTTGTGTATGTTATTTACATTGCTATGGTATGGGTGACATGTTGTGTTTTGGCCCTTCAGCTGTATTCAAATAAACATGGACACAAAATTAAGAAAATGTGAGTTTAGATTAGTCAACTAAAATTACAAAAATTAGTCGTCAGAAAATGAGTCATTCGTAGCGGCACTATTTTTTTTTTGTTTGTTTTATAAATATAGAATTGAGTGTCAATTAAAAAAAAAGATTGCACCAAATGGCCCGAGCTGCACTTTGGACATCCCATATAGTACTGGAGACCATTAAAAGTTCAGTGAAAATTCCTCGTCATAATACAAATTAAGCTAGATTAATGGGTTCCCCATTGTTCTTTTTTCTTGTGTTCATTAGGTTTCTTTTTTTGCACTTTTTTTTTTTTTGCTGATGCAGTGACCCAATTTCCACACTGGTATCAATAGTTTCTTTTCATTGCATATTAAGTAGACTGCTCTCGATCTGTCAGCGCTCGGTGGCGGAGTAAGGCCGTATTTTTCAGGGGAAAGAAAAATTATCCTTATGGTGCTGTCAATCATTGGAAATGTTTACATACGGTAAAATTCTTGACTGGAGGTGTCCAAAGTACGGGCTGCAACTCGTCTTTTACTGGCCTGCATAAAAGACGAGACCTATAAATTCTGCTGAGTTACATAAGAATGGCACTTACTTCCAAAGTGTATATCTCTCTCTCCGTAAAATTTGATGTCGTAATTGTTGTCGTTGTGTATCGAATCATTTACCACAGAGATTTACATCTCGAGTTAACTAAAGATGTGTGTTATATGTGTCCAAAGCCAACATTATGTTTAACCTCATTTTCTGCATATCCATGCCATGCCTTTAATAATTTATGGCAATGTCATCATATCCCCTTTTTATTTTAATGTATGCAATGGCTTGCAGATGTTGAATTTTACTGTCAAAGTTAGTTGTTGAGCAGCAGTTACTGAAAATGTCTGCTTGTTTTGTTGCAATGCATACAGTCAGAACACTTGCCTTGCCAGACCCGGAAACTAATCTGAAAACTTGCAGCTCTTAAGCAACTCTGAGCTTAAGTGATTGCTTTGGAATCCTATTGCCATGGAGCCCAGCTGCAAAGTACAAGCCCGAGAACTTCTGCATGTTTAATTGAATTGGATGCGGGTCGCTGAACGTCACAGTTTTTCAATCTACTGTTGAATGGTTACATGGCTGCCCTGTCATCGTCATCATCATCCATCATTCATCCAGGATTCCTGCAATTCCAGGGTGGCAAATCTTGTCCGACCGGTTGTGGCTGAAAGCTTGCGGATCTCTAGATCATGTGGGAAGTTTCATTGTGTTAACGCTGCTTTTTCCATGATATATGGAATCTGGAGTCACGTGATGTATACATATGCCGTATACAAATGTACATATGAAAAGCAGAATTCAGTAATGTAATAACATCATACTGGCACACTCAGCACAAATATAAACATTCATCAAAGCTATCAAAGTAAGCGCACACGGCTTTGGACTTTTTTTTTTTTTTTCCTGGATGGGAAATGGAATAAATTGAATGCCACCTCGCACTGTGACTCGTAATAGTATGCCATGCGCCAACTCTCTTCTTAAGAAAATAGGTCAGACCTGCATTGTTGTGTAGCTGGTAAGACAACAAAGTGGCATTTGAAAGGCGCCTGAAAGAGGAAAAGCTGAGGAAATTAAAGGCACAAAATGTGTTTAAAGGCTATTTTCATCCTTCCTTCAGCTATGGAAGTGTGTCGGTCACTCACATGAACACCTGAAGATTAATGAATGACAATCAATAAGTTACATTTTCTAGCTACTGTTTGCATTTGGTTATTGTTTTGTTTTAGAATTTCATTTCACTGACAGAGAATGAACATTTTTTCAAGTCAGATATCGTTCACTAAATGCTAAGTGTAAGATTGTGCCACTGTTACCGGGTGGAAGTTCAACTCGACCTTGGCCTTGGTTTTAAAAGCTGTTTGTAAAAGTTAATGTGCAAGCTTTGTTGACATACCTTAAAATGTTCAGTAAGGAGCCTTTCTTTTAGTTACGGCCAAACAAAATTTTATGTGGGTAAAAAAAAATAAAAAATTAAAGGATCGAACAAATGTTAATAAATGACTATACAGACCCGAATATAAAACCCCTCTTTCAGAACTCCGCTCACTGCTTTGAGTGACAGAAAGAAAATCTCTTGACTTGCCTGGGCAAAAGGCCTTCGGTGCCACCCACTGGTTAGCAGTAGGCTCCTTTTTGTTCACACATTAAATTATACTTATGTAGTGTGGAAATTATGGCACATATTCGTTTCATCAGCTGTCAGCAACAAGCCAAAAATTCAGTCTTTGCCATCCACATGAATAGGCTTGTTTTTTAAGGACAAAAATCCAAGTATATCAGATTGAAATCTAAATAAATATGCTATGATATGACTCAAAAACAAGATTTGATTCAACGGGTAACTCATTCAAGACCTGGGTTCAATTATCCGTGTGGAGTTTATATGTTCTCCCCATGTGTGCGTGCATGGGTTTTCTCCGGGTACTCCGGTTTCCTCCCACATTCCAAAAACCAGTGTGTACCCCGCCTCTCGCCTGAAGACAGCTGGGATAGGCTCCAGCATACCCGCAACCCAAGTGATGATAAGCGGCATAGAAAATGGATGGATGCAGGGTTAACTCATTCACTCTCAAAGACGTATTTATACGTCTTTTATGTTTTTTTGCTTTTGTGGCACAAAGAGGTGATGATGCAACTCCGCGGTTAAAGAGAGCACGTTTGGTGCAGTTTTAAGCCGAAAAACGGCCACTAGTTGGCAGAAGTGCATTTTATATTTCAAATGGGGGAGTCTGTACATAACCACTAAACAGCAAAACTCAGAGCACTGTAACTGAAGGACAACCTGTATATTATTTCTTATGGGAAAATTTATTCGGTTTTCATCTGACCTTTTGGAACAGATTAATGGGGAAAACCGAGGATCCACTTTCATTTTGGAGAACAGATCATGGCTTGCTTCTTGCATTTGCATTTGGTTTGCCAGACTATAAGGTGTAATAGACGAATTGGTGTTGCCAAGTTAGCATTGTTCTTGCTATTGTAGCAAGCTGTCATTGCAGCTATCAGTAAATACGGTAATACAGTGTGTCTTGAGAGTGTTTTTTGTAACAGATGTTTTTTGAATATATAGTACACATGCCACAGGTTGCCTATCTGTCCTGTACTGTATGTCATGTATTGATTCTAAGCGTGTCTTCAATAGGAACCTGGATTCAAGCGGATACTATGACCTTCCAACGGACCACTGTATGTCAACATCACATGTAGCAGATTCACCTTTGTGGGCTGCAAGATGATCAATTCAAGGCATCTAAATTCCACCTGCAAAGACTTGCCACTTGGATTATAACAGTTTTTTTGTAGTTTTCATTATTCATCCCCGGGAGACCTCATCTGCATGTGGTGCAAACCTGGACTAGTGGCCCATGTGTAGCGGGGAGTCTGCAGCATCCCACGGAATAACCTAGCAACCTCATATTTTTGGGGGCGGACCACCCCCCAATTCCCACTGCCCCCCACCTTTATTTTAGTCCTGGTGTCTCTGCTCAAAGCTGTGCAGAACCCACTACCCAATGGCATGGGTCAGGATTTTCAGGAAGCCGGGGGGCAACCTTGGGAAGTCCTACCAGCCAGGGAGCATGCTGTCCCTGGCGCCCACCAAAGGACTGTTGAACGAGCCCGGACAGAACAGCTGCTTTCTCAACAGTGCTGTGCAGGTAGGTGCTACGACTACGTATGTATTCACTTATGGACCTATTTGGATTCTGGCTGCATAGTATTAGGCCCTTTTACTTAAGTCTGTCTTAATTAGGGCTGGGCAATATGGACCAAAACTCATATATAATTATTAGATATATTTAGGTTGAATATTGATATATGACATATATCCCCATATTTTTTCCACAATGTGAGTTTTGACAAAAGTCAAAGCCAAATATGAGTGCAAAGTTTTATTAAAATGTAAACAATCTTATTGAACAATATAGCCACTGAAATAATATAGTATATTATCTAAATATAGAAAAAGTTAATTTAATCTTCACAGTAGTTTCTCTGTAGCCGGGTTAGCGCCAGTAGCGCCAGTAGCGCTTCCATCTCAGTAGTTTCTCTGTAGCCGGGTTAGCGCCATTAACGCTTCCATCTCATGTTCCCCATAACGACAGACTGTAAACATGGTTGATGCCGTCTTTATACAGCAACCTTTATACCGTCTTTTTTTACTGTTCACTCCCGCTATGCAGCCTCTCCTCCTCCGTATCTCTGTGGGGATCTCCGATCACTCTACGTAGCAAAGGGGTGCTCAAAGCTATCAGCTGCTCCCAAGTGTAAACAGTGGTGCAAGCTACGTAAATGTAACAAGATGAACAACCATAGCTACACACTTGCTTGAGGGGTCGGTAGGGCACAAAAAACAATAAGAAAGTAATTAATGGAGCACTATTAAACTCTAAAAGCAGAAGTCACAGAGGTGTTGTTGCTAGCTTGCACTCGGGCGGCACCATCTTGAAACATGAGACCTCTGTGTCAAATCCAGTCTATATTGATATGAACGATATGCTTGTTTTTGATATCGTGCTTAAAATAAATATCGATATATCGGCCAGCCCTAATCATAATCATCAATCAGCCAGTTATCTGATTGTTTAAATTGCAAGGTAAAGTGTGTGTGTCTGCCTGACTTACATTTGTACAGGACAACAGGGAGGCTACATTCAGCCATTGCAGCATATCATTCACGGTCTGAGAGTTGACAGCTATGCGGCTAATAGAATATACATACATAATGGGTGCTGGGGGGGTGGTGTCTAATGCTATTTATTTATTATGTATTGTGTATAAAACTAAGAAAGGCAGAACATCAAATTAAAAGCATAACAATAATATGGACTCAATAATACGGACTCACCATGTGTACATGTCTGGAGAGGACAGCCAGACAAGTGAAATTTACACACCCACCCACCCACTTGCTACTCCCACCCTGCGTTGTCCTGGCCGGCAATGGTGGAGGAGTGAGACCACAGGGAGGCGGAGACAACAGAAAAATAAATACACAGTATGACAGTATAAATACACAGTATGAATATGAAGCCAGAGCCCCTGGCTATATTTTAAGATGTGTAGCAAAGCCTGATTAACACACACGGGAGACAGTACTGGTAGGACATCATTTAAATATCCAGTTCATGCCCTAATGTTGTAAACCCGTGTCCTCACGCCGAACCCTTACACTGCATTCCACCATTTTCCAAAATAAGACTTATCTCGAGGTTTCACATCTTAGTCAGCGCCCTTCCCGAGCGATGTATGAATACACATGAAGTTTGGCTTGTGGGGCCTGTGGTTACTTCATGGTTTCCAGTCAGTGAGGTCACCCTCCACTCAGCATGACTCAGAGGGTGAGACACTAGTTGGAGCTGGTTGGAGATGAACATTTGTTTTTGCTCTTCTTGCATGACCTTGTGTCCCAAAAAAAAAATACTGAAAATGTTTTTGTCTTTTTCGTAGGTCCTTTGGCATTTGGACATTTTCCGCCGCAGTTTGAGGCAGCTGCCTGGGCACTTCTGTTTGGGGGAGTCATGCATCTTTTGTGCATTAAAGGTATTTTCAGTGCAAATTGTCCTGTTTTTGTCTACATTCTAACAGATTTCCTCTTTTTTTTTTTTAAGAGCATATTCTCCCAGTTCCAGCACAGTCGCGAGCGAGCGCTGCCCTCAGACAACCTGCGTCACGCCTTGGCGGAGACCTTTAAGGACGAGCAGCGCTTCCAACTGGGCTTCATGGACGATGCCGCAGAGTGCTTTGTAAGTTTCTTACAGGAGAGAGAGCCATTTGTTTGCAACAAGTGAGGTCATTGAAAAGAGCTTCTGCTCCTCCTTTCCTTTCCCATCAAGTGCTTGCCACATTGCCGCTAAATATCAGGATGACAGATTATATAAGTGCCGGTCAGGGTTGTTTGTTTTCTGCACATACATGAGGTTGCATCATTTGTGCGCTTTGGAAAAGGATGCCTCATGCATAATTAATGATGTTGACACCAGTTGATTTTTAAATATTTTTTACATTTGTTACATGCATTTATTCTTGTATTATATTTATAACATTTTCTTCCCAACCCTATGTTATGTGTGGGGGAGAAAAAAAAGAAGCCTATTCAAGCAAATGTTTTTATATATATTCTTGACCTAAATTAAGCATTTTCAAGCATGAAGATGTTCTAAAGGAACTAAAACACAGAGTTTCATACAAGATGTTGATAAACTGTAGTGTGTAGGTTCCCGAAGTGGTGTATGTGTACCCCTAGGGGTATGCCAATTGTAATGGGGGTGTATGTATATATATATATATATATATATATATATATATATATATATATATATATATATATATATATATATATATATATATATATATATATATATATGTATATATATATGTATATATATATGTATATATATATATGTATATATATATGTATATATATATGTATATATATATGTATATATATATGTATGTATATATATATGTATATATATATGTATGTATATATATATATATATATATATGTATATATATATATATATATATATATATATAGGGGTGTCAAACTCATTTTTCTTACAGGCCACATCATAGTTATGGCTGCCCTCAGTATATCGGAGACGTGTGTGAATAAAAACGGAAAACAATTATTGCTTAACAGTCATAATTACACGAGTGTGCCTGAATGCCTCATAGAGCATGGAAAACAGAGCAGAAAGGTGACAGAGCATGATGTTTTTAATTGCTCTGTGTGCATCATATGAACAAATGAAACAAAAAAGTAAGTTTGATGATTATTTTGGCCAGTAAGAGTGATTTACTTTGTAATGATGTTCCAAACCCCGCACAGCCCAGCGGTGAAAACATGTCACTGTTGCTTCATCGTCGGTTGTATGTCTTCCTATGACTATGCTTGTTTGCTCCCCCACCCACATGCTTGAGTTGCAAGTCACATGCAACCCAGCAATTGCAATCGCTCCTCCGCATTAAATTTACATTTCACAAACATTCATAATAAACAGCAATAGATCCGCTAAGTTAAAATAAATGCGATCGCTCCTCTGCATGCGATGGGCAGATGAAAAATTGTAAACATGTGACCATGTAGAGACAAAAATGACATTCTGTTGCGTAAATAAGCTAAGGCTATTTAGTTTGTTTAAAAAAAGGACAATGTATGTACAATGTTATTCTACATGAAAGGCATACTTAAATTACTTCTGTTGTCTGCTGGCAAAATAAATGAATGACTGTGGCAGTGGTCGAGGCAGCAGCAGAATTTATCTGCAGCCAGTGTCAGATTAACAGGCTGTGACGCTCTAGACCAGGGGTGGGCAAACTTTTTGACTCGCGGGCCGCATTGATATGACAAAATTTATGGGGGGGGGGGCAGACTATATATTTTACACGTAACAGTCCACCTGGTATTATTGTATCTGTAAAATTGTCATGCAATCTGCTATTATTATTTATTATTTTATATTTATATTTAAATATTTTAAAAATAATAAAATATTGTAATAATTACAATAAAATTAAAATAATAATTATTATATTATTGTTATGTAAAATATGTAAATAAAACAATATTATATATAATTAATATAATAATTAACATTAATATAATAATTATAATAATCATAAAGTTCTAATAATAATTATAATAATCTAATAATCTAATAATAATCATTATTATTATTATTAATATTATTATGTGCTTGTGTCCCTTTTTTCAGGAGCACTTTGTAAACAACAGACCATGTCAAAAAACGAAATTGATAAAACCATCAAAAGGTTGGCTCAGGCCATGATGCCAGGTTGTATGTTGAGTTTAAATGAAATACTTTGGAAAGATTGGGCGGGCCGTATTCAAACACTTGGCGGGTCGGATGTGGCCCCCGGGCCGTAGTTTGCCCACCCCTGCTCTAGACTGTAACCTCTGCAGGCCTGCCGTGCGGGCCTTTTAATATTTGATCAACTTCCCCATTCTAGGCCTAAAATGAACCTTTTTTGATTGTATTTAGCTTAGTCCTCCACATAAATACAAATGATTATTGTTATTTGACAGGAAAATATACTGGAGAGGATACATCTTCATATTGTGCCTGAAGAGACGGACGCGTGCACCTCAAAGTCATGCATTACTCACCAGAAGTTTGCCATGTCGCTTTACGAGCAGGTCAGTGGAACACCATTTCACTTACTCACTTGATTATTGTTTTGATTCGGGGCTGGTCAAGGAAACAGAATGCCTACACATACACTGGGGTCCGACAGGTACATGAATCAGTGTCTGAGACGGTGAGAATCCAATCTGTCATGTTCTTGAATGGAATAAGGGAGAGGTGGAGGGTGGGAGTTGTGGGGTTTGGTTTTGGACTCCTTTGTGGTCTCCATGCAGCATCAGCAGTACCGGGTAAATCACAGATGCTGTGTGTGTGTTTGGGTGTACATCCATTATAGCCAGGCAGACACCACCGGGGCCTTCTGAGATGCTGACTTTAGCTGGAGCCGACCATTGTGAAACATTATGGAAATTAACAATGATCCGTTCCAGGGTCAAACTGGCGAACTTCAGTTCATTTCGAATTAATTTTTTGTGTGATTTATTGTCCCAGCCCTAGTGCCCATGACAGTTTTTTTTTCTGAATGAGAAGTCATGATTTAATCTTGCGAGATCTTGTGACAACCCAAGTAAACACACACACACACACAAAATTTCACTCTTGCAATTGTAAAAAGATGTTAAGATGTTATCTTATATATTTGGATTTGAACTACACTGCCCACTGCTGGCCCAGCATATATACTGCAATGCTAGCAATTTGTAAATTTTTAAAGAAGTTTGTTTGTCTTTATTCGTCCCCCTCTTTCCTCTCAGTCTGTGTGCCGTAGCTGCGGGGCATCCTCTGACCCACTGCCGTTTATAGAGCTGGTGCATTATGTCTCCACCACCGCACTCTGGTAAGGCTGCATTGTCATCTGTCCCGCTCTTGTTGTCCCTGCACTTTTGCATCCCGGGGCTTGACATGGGAGTGTCCTCACCGTGCTCAGTTGTCTCACATCTTTTGTGTTTGTCTTCTTTTTCAGTCAGCAGATGCTTCAGCGCAAGGATGATTCATTTGGAGAACTGTTACAAGCAGCGTGCACGGTCGGAGACCTGAGGAACTGTCCCGTAAGTTTTTTTTTTTATGTGTTAAATAAGCATGCATGTCCATTTCCATCATGTTTGGGACAACAATTTTCTAAACTTTTCATTGATATTATATTATAACTACCTTGTGCTGTTCAGTGTTTTCCAACAAAATAAGATTGGAACAGAAAAAGAAAATCAGTGTTGGACAAACTCGACCAGTCCAGAATGTAATTCAGCTGGGATAGGCTCCAGCATACCCCCGCGGCCCTAATGAGGACAGGTGGCATAGAAAATGGATGGATGAGTGACATGGGTGGCACAGCTACAGAAGCCTGTAACAAGCAGTTGGTTTATGAGTACATAAACTTAAATGAGTACAGATGTTTTGTTGACTACTCCACCCAACTCCATCCATTTTCTATACCACTTATCTTCATTGGGGCGGCAGGGGGTATGCTGGAGCCTACCCAGGCTGACTTTGGGTGAGAGGCGGGGTACACCCTGGACTGGTCGCCGGCCAATGGCAGGACACACACACACATATATATATATATATATATATATATATATACACTCACATTCATACCTATGGACAATTTGGAGTCACCAATTAACCTATAAATAGCATGCTTATCAAATACATTGTTATTGGGGCCTAACTGATTCCCAAGTATGTTAGTGTGTGTGAATGCATAAACAAGAGGCATTGACTTCAATTTATTTGTACAAAGGCGCTTAAAGTAAGTAGATTTTACTGTATTCACTGACACCACGGCCTTGCCACATCCAATATGGCGGCAACGTTGATGTACGTAGACTCAGTGCTCCATGTGGGCTTTGTATTTAGATTAAGACATTTATACCGTGATACCAGGGAACCGTTACACCACGAAATATATGGGGAAAGATTTATATCTTAGCTTGACAATCTAATAGCCAGGAGTCTGCAACTAGTGCAAGACTACTGCATCGAAGGCCTCGAACAGTGAACAATGCCACACAGTACTGTCTGTTCTTCAAGGCCTTGATTACATTGTCCAGTTATTCTGTAGATGCCTACATTTTTCCCGAAGGCACATTGAAACTGATTTGGAATATTGTTAAAATGCAAAAAAACACTTCCTTTTATTGTCCTGATGTTTTACTTAGTTTTGCTTTTTCTTTCTTTTTTGGTCCAGAGCAAATGTGGACAAAGGATTCGCATCAGGCGCGTCCTCATGAATTCCCCGGAGATTGTCACCATCGGCTTTGTGTGGGATTCCGACCAGTCGGACCTCACTGAGGATGTGATACGCTCACTGGGGCCTCACCTCAGTCTCTCCGCGGTGAGCTTCCTGTATATATAGAAGATCTTTGACAAGTATTATTTTGTGTTGTTTTGAGGACATTTGACTCATGCTTTACAAGTGGCGTACCCCTAGGGGTTACGTGTACCCCACTGGGAACCTACGACATACTAACGGCAGCCATAATGTGATGTTTCCTGCAATAACAATGAGCTTGACACCCCTGACATACTAGAGGATCTTGTCTAGTGGAAACATATTGCTTATGTTTTAATGTATACATTTATGGGTTTATTTATGATATTATCCATTAGGTACATCAAAGCATGACAGCCTTGTTACATTATTATGAGCATTATGTACACAATAATAATAGTGGAAAAATATCTGAAAAATGTGGCCCCAGGCTAAACTTCAGTTGAAACCCCTACTGGGGTTGCCCTCCCTTTGCTGATGAAAAGGCCCCCGCTGTCCTGGGTCACACAGTGCAAAAACCCCACCCAAAAGCTGTGCTCCTTCTGTGTGGGCTTCACAAGCAACAGAATTCAAGCGGGGCTTCAGAACAGACGAGGCCTCTTCATGTTGCATAACTTCAGTCTTGTACTGAAGTATTCAATCTGTTTGTGACGGTTCATGTTTCTGAAGCTCCCGCTGATGTACGCCACAAAAGCCTTGATTCATTCGGGAGTATTTAACGTGACATTGTTGGGTGTTAAAAGGCAGACCTCCCCCCCGCTACTTGTTTGTTATTGTTCACAAGGGTGAGAACTGGCTGAGCAGGAAACACAGGAGGCAAAAACAAAACCTCATTCTTGTTCCCTCCGCAGCCCTTTAGCTTTCTGTTAGTTGTGATTTAAAGCGTTATTGTGTGTGTGCAGCTTTTCTACAGGGTGACTGACGAGCACGCCAAAAAGGGCGAGCTGTTGCTGGTGGGGATGATCTGCTACTCCAGCCGCCATTACTGTGCCTTTGCCTACCACACCAAGTCTTCCAAGTGGGTTTTCTTTGACGATGCCACAGTTAAAGAGGTAACTACTTGACCAACAAGACTGTTAGAACACCATATGTAGATGGAGGTTTTTATGGGCCCGTGGCAAAAAAAAACAAAAAACAAACTTGGACATTAACACAGGGGCAGCTGTTGAACTCAGGTGGGGAAAAAACAGTCACACTTTGCGAGTGCAGGTAAGATTTCAAGGTTTGTGGAAAGCACAAATTAGACACCGGCCGGAAGGAATATATAAGCAGCAAAGTGCTCCTGTCACAATAGAAGATCTTTACCATGCACTTGAATGAGAAGAAGTCTGCAAACTTTGCATAGGTATTATACATACGACTAAATGTGAAACACAAAATCAAACGTTTGGAGACACCTTCTCATTCACTTTTGACCTGTTCTGGTTATAAACACTTTTGCACATTTAATATGCATCGCATGGTGTCTTAATTGGCGTCGTTCCACCTGCCTGCTACGATCTCGTCCTGCCTTTTGCTTAATTAAGAACCAAACAACCATCTGTTAGCCTGCGAGCTGATGTGATTGTTCCACACACTCCAGGCGAGGTTCACCCCAATTTTAATTTCTGGTGATGTCCAAACATCTGCTCTTTTATTTCCCTGCATCTTCTTGCAGGTGGGGTCCAAGTGGAAAGATGTGGTCAGCAAATGTATCAAAGGTCATTTCCAGCCTCTTCTGCTGTTTTATGCCAACCCTGAAGGCAGCGCCATTACAGCTGAGGACGTGTCACAGCAACACCTGAGGCAGACCCAGAACAAGACCCCTGTCAATGGAGAAGGTAGGATATAGATCAGATCTGTGGGTGGGGGAAATGTAATGTAATACTATTTATTTATTATGCATTGTATATAAAACAAAGACTAGTACAGTGTAACCAAGTGTCTTGCAACGATGACCACTGACGTGAAAGCCTAACTGAAGGAAAGACGACAGCCAATGAACTCGGGAGTCACTTCATGGACACTCAAGTTCGTCTTCCCGTCACACATTACATCCATCAAGACCAACAACACATTTACGGCCTGCACAATACAAGTGCTACATGTTACATTCGGTCTGATTGCATTGAACAAAATGATCGTCTCATCAAATGAAAGCATAAAAGGAGTGCAGACTCATCATTGGTACGAGCCTGGAGCTTGTTTTCTCGAAAGAAGATTTCAAGTCGTTTGACATGTGGAGTATGCGAGCGTGAATTAACTTGAGGTTTTGCGCTAAATAAATATGCACACTTGGACTCAACACGGACATCATATGTCATCAATCGTCACCTTTATGCATTCATACACAGCATCTGCATTTTGAAGTAACGACAAAGTGAAAGAAGAATGGGGAAAATATGTAGTGTATTTGTGGCCGTATGGGTAAAGCTATATATGGTGCGTTCAAGGACCGCCAAACAAAGTGGAAAAAAGCGACATAAACATGCCAAAAATGTGGTCTTTTTAACAAACATTAGTTTTCCAATAAAATAATCACCCTTATTTCCAAAATTAATGTTGTTAATTTATGTTAAAAACATTTTTGGAGACAGTTTAACATGCAATTAAATCAGAAGGTGTTTTCAACTTTTGAGTACATATGAGTCAAAAGTTTGGAGACACTTTCTCATGCAATTGAGTGATACAATGTATCCAAACTTTTCACTGGTCATCAAAATCAAAAGCTTGGAGATGCCTTCTAATTCAATTGCATGTTAAAATATCTCCAAACAATAACACACTGCCTTAACTTTGACTGTTGTACTTTGACTCTTACTCCGCCTTTCACTTAAGATGGTGAAAAAGCAAAATGTTCTGGTCACTGTCCTACAAGCATCAAAAGAAGCTCATCAAAATAAAACAGTCAGTCCTATCAGTGACATATGGCACATTTGTGACAATTTTTTAGCTTGTCTCACAAGTATAAAAAGAAGCAAACCACAATGTCACACTAGCTGACAAACTTATTAATTTCTTCTTCCCCCATCTTTCAGGTCTTCAGTCTCCTCTTCCATCACCCGAGAAGCTTGACCTGACCAAGGAGAATCTGAATGGTCTGCTGAGCCAAGGTTCCTTGAAACCGAAATCTCCTTCCGCCTTTAGCCGGGGCAGTGCCCATAACAGCGGAGGACGAGGGGCAGGTAGTAAAAAACATTATACAGGATAATTTGCATACCAAGGCATTAGGTGCACGCCATATGGAACCTTTCTTTGAAAGGACAAAAAGATGCATAGAAAAAGATGGTGGTCATTTGACTTATTCTTGTTTCCTTGTTTTCATTTTTTGTAACAGTGCAACTTGATCTCAAGCGTCACTTTAAAGAGATTTTCAGGGAAGTCGCCCATCGAGCCAGCGGTGAGGTGCATTCATCCGGAAGAGACTCTGATCGGAGTGGTCAACGTAGGCCGGAGTCACGCTACAGAGGTCGGTTGGTTGCTGATTTCTTTTCTTTTTTTTTTCCCCCCAGCACCCCGCACACGAATGGTATCTGGATGGTAACACAACAGCTGAATATCACACACACACACAATTCTCTGGCCCCTTATGTAACCCGCTGTTAGGGAGCGACGTGTCAGAAAGGGGATTAACTGCTGACGTTCGTCTGAGCCGAGTGTCTTTCATCCCGCTCTCTCTGAGTCACAACCTCTGCTTTTCCTCGCCAGGACAACAACAGGATAATGCTATCCCATCCTATAAGTGCATTATGCAGTATCTGACAAAATGTTAAGAGACAATAGTATGGAAATCATACCCGGATATGTAGTACTTTAGATTAATCAGTGTACAGCTTGAATAGCAGTATCAATTTACTATCCACTTAAGACCAGTCAACACACAGCCATTACAGTAATGGTTTATTGAAGTTAATTGGTTCCAGAACCGACTGTGACAAGTAACTTTCCGCAGAGTATAGGATAACTTATTGATAAATGGAATATCTTTGCAGTTAGAGCGGAGAAAACCTGTTTGGGACCAATGTGTTTCTTTTTTTCATCATTATTACAGAACTAACACCGCTATATTTACTTTCACACTCTTATTAATGAACATATTTGACATGATAAGAGTAAATAAGCCATTTAAGATATAAATAAGACTCATGTTCATGTGTGTTGCTATAAATGTGTTCAGAATTGAGTTTTAACTTTGCATGTTTTACTGCAGTAACGGTAGCCCATGATTTTATTAGGGATTAGAATTAATTAAATAGCTAGCAACAAGCTTGCTGATGGCACATGAAGTTGTCACAAATTGTATTTCATATCTCCTCAGATCAACCTCAAGACCGCATCTACTCTCGCTCGAACTCTCCCCCGGAAAATGGTTTCAAGCAACACCTTGAGACTCGCCTGTACAGCAGCCAAGGAAAAGGCCCCATCCGCAGTGACCGACCAGCCACCCACCTTAGCACCAGGTCTTTCCAGGAGCCCCTCCAATCCAACTCAAGGGTCCGGGTGCTACCCAGTGTTCCCAGCAGCGGGCATTACAGCAGGAGGGTGGAGAATCAATCCAACGGCTACGACACCGATAGCAGCCAGGACTCTCGAGGGCGTCCCAGAAGTGCTGGGAACGGCCGCAGCAGTAACAGCAGCAGCAAGTCCAGTCGTCCCTGGAAGCCCATGAGAGAGGCTCTCAACGTGGATAGTGTATTAAGCAGCGGTGGTGGCCGTGGCGGGGGAGCAAGTCCAGAACGGAGGCCGCACAGCCCCAGAAGGCGCTCAAGCAGCAAGTCGCAGGAGTGGGACTTGACGTGGGCAGGCCGAGAGGAGCGGAAGGCCAAGAGCCTGATGACCATTTACGAAGATGAACTGAGGCAAGAGAACGGCAGCAGCCGCAGCTCGCTGGACTCGGACAAGGACAGACCAAAGGGCACCGCCACCCTGAAGGTCTACAACGACAACTGGAAGATTCAGCGGACTGAATCGGGCTACGAGAGCAGCGACAGGATTAGCAACAGCTCTGCAAATTTGGACTCACCTGTGGTTGAAAACTTCTCTTCCAAGGAGCTACGACCCATACATGAGCTGCATTTGAGCCGGTAACGTATTGTACAGCAAAGTGTAAATCAGTGAGGTTTACAAATGAGGAACTGTAATGAATTGTATGCACTTTTAGGGATCAGTTCCCCCCAAAGGGAAGTAATGACATCCTGCATGCTACTTTTTCCACTGGTAAGTCAATTTACTTGATTTATTGTTCTATTTGTACTCTTAAGCATGATTGAAGGAAAACATCACTGCTCACACAACTCACCCACTACCAAAGACGTAGTCATACAGTATAACCATATTCATATGTTCACTCCACAAGATGTATTTATATAACATTTGCGTTTTTTTCACAAAAGGCGCAAAGAGGTGATGATATAACTCTACCATAGAAGAGATCGCATTTTCAGTTTTGGACCGAAAAAGCATTCACAGGATAGCATTTTAGAAGAGCATAGCCTGCATTGAAATATTTGCTCCGCAGCAACCAGGAAGTGAAAAGGCATCTTCTCAAAACTCTGCCAGTGATGTCCTACTACTGAAAATTGGTATCCATAATGGCTTTTTATTAAGAAATGTTTTGTCTTTAGAACATTAGTTATCTGGAAACTTCCAATCAGAAGTTGTTCCGTTTTATTTTGGGAGAAGAGGGATCGCAGATCATCTCCCTCAAATTGTGAATTGCCGCATGGACTTAGCGGCTTAAAAATGCAATAGCGTTGTGGAGTATGGGGCGGGGTGATCTGACTTCCCCCACTCCCCCCCCGGGTGTAATTGCATGCCAGCACAAAGGATTTAGCCTCTAATGCTTTTGAGAGAGAGTGCTGACGCATCGCAGATGGCATCACTCACTCCCCGTCCTACGTCTGGTTAGTCAGCGGATCACTACTCAAAACCAAACCATGGATGTGCTTTTGTGTTTCTTTAAGTTGATGTTCTTCTACACCAAATTACTTTTTTGACCCCAATATTTCCCCCCTAAAAAGTGTATTATGGGGATTCTGGGGTCTGGTCATTTATACATGCAAACCAACGAGTGAGTCAGAGCTTTTCTTCCTGTCACACACACACACAAAGCAGTGACCTGCCAACACATAAATCCACTGGCAAGTGTATCAAAGATTTTTATCAAGTGGTCACTTAACAGAGTCCTTGTGGGTAGGAAGATAAAGCCACGGCAGATGTTAGCTTGCTTTGCTTTGTACTTTTCAAAACCCAGAATTTATTTTTTTCTTCTCCTCCAGGTGAGCAAGGGAGAAAATCTCCGGACCTGTATGACCCAAACAAGCCATTACAAAGGTAAATTAAATAAAAATAGACCGTGTCAGTGAGAAGATGTATTAATTTTACTTTTGTACCAGACGAAGAGCCTTCCGATACACACCTGGAGTCCTAGAAAATGATCTGGACAGCGAAAGGGAAGATAACGTGGAAAGCCCAATCAGCCCGGTGCCGCCTTACTTGACAAAGACCAGTAGTTCTGAGTGGAACAGCTCGGATGACCAAACGGGGCCCTTCTCAGAGCACGAAGAGGCCACCATGAAGGGGCTCGCTCTGCACAACTATCCACCTCCTTTACCACCAAAAACATTTCACACTGACCAATCCGAACTGCCACCGATACCAGCCCGCTTGAGCCGGGACAAAAATGGCTCAGCACCCGTGCTCTCACATACCACCCTCATCCGTTGGATCGAGACGCCCGCCGAGCACAGGCTTTCATCCGACACCAGCTCCAAGTCCTCAGACCAGGACAGGAACGAGATGTCAGCCAGCGAGGGCGAAGAGAGGATACCGGGCCGCGACGGTGCCGACTCCCCTGACATGGTTCTACCCACTACCTACTTCTCAGTGGATAACTGTATGACCGACACCTACCGGGCCAAGTATCACAAGAGGCCCGCCTTGTACATGAGAGCGGATGAGCACACCTCTTCAGGGGAGAGTGATGTGGATGCCAGAGGACTTCCTGCACCGGATGACGAGATGGCAGAGCCTTCCAGTAACCGACCAGAGCCAGGTACTCTAAAGTTTGCGGTGATGTTTCAACTGAACGTTTGCCTCTATTCAAAGTTAGTAGGTTTATGCCAAAACTACGCCCTGCCACTCAGGTGTTCCTTTCTAGACAATACTTTTTTATGCGCCAACAAATAATCCGTCCTCCCGCCAGGTATGGACAGCCACATGAATAATGTAAATAAACAACGAAAATGGTCACAAAAATAATCCAAAATGTCAAAGCCCACCATGTGATTGCTTATGCACGAGCCCCACCTGGGCTCACTGTGTAATATACTTCTATAACTGCATCATCTCTGGGTTGCACGTGACGTCGTCACAGGCTCAAACAGGATATGTAGCTGGAATACATGCACTGTTGTGACAAGTGGAAATGTTGCAAATCAGGATTTCAGGGATAAATTATTATCTTATTATTAATCAAATAAAGTTGGAACTACAAAGTCCCATATTCATTTCATCTTGTGGCACCATCTTTTTGTTAAAACATCCATATGGGGTCTCTGCGCATCTCGGCCTGCCCCCCTGGTTCTGTCACCCCATGAGGGCTCAAAGACAGTCGGGTGTCCTTGGCCCCTCTCCATCCCGGTTCTCCTGACCTCCCGGGAAGCACCCAGACTAAAAAGACGATGTGTTCCGCTTGGAAGCATGCTCCACGGAGGACGAAGGGTGGGGAAATGTGGTGGGCACCGGGACTTTCAGCAGCCCAGAACCAGTGCGTACGCAGGAGTCCGAAACGACTATGGCACTCGAACTTTGTCAAACAATGCAGTAAAAGAAGGACGCATACAAGAATGTATTTGTGCCAGTTATTAATGACAACCGCCACCTTGCAGATGTCCTAGAAACAAACCAAACAAAAACAAATAATGCACAACTCCAAACTTGCATACGTTACAGAAATAAACAGGTCCCACAAATAATCCATAAAGCCTCCAGTTTGATTGCTGATGCACAAGCACGGCCGCCTCATCTGATCCACAATGACACGTGCCACCCGACACCTTGGAAAAATAGTCCACAGCCTCAAAGACTACGATGTGATTGCTCATGAAGGAGTATCAAGTGATCCTTCCTCTCGTCAATTATTGACGAGAACGACAGCTTGCATGTGTTATATAAGTATAAACAAACAAAACTTGTATAAGTCCATCAAGTCAAAGACCGTGGTGTGATTCTTCATGCCCGGGCCCAGACACCTCATATATTTGTAAAAATAATTACTTTTTCTTGTTTCTCTGTAGGCTATTCGTCTTCTTCCCCGAAGCCTATCGTGAAATGGAACCCTGTGATGCCGAAAGGACTGGACGAACACGGTTTCCTATAGTCGGAGCAAAAACAACAATAATGAATACCAAAAATTAAAAAAAACAACTATGCATTATGACTGTTGTACAGTTTGAATGTCTGTCGCAAGATGAAAGAATGTGGAAGCCAAAGAGATTGTTGAAAAAAAAAGGATGAATATTGAATTTGCACAAGCAGAAAGGTACAGAAAGGGGGGAGGGGGCGACTGAGAATCCTCCTATCAGGGTTACCAAGTTAAGACTACTGAGCGAAAAAGTGTCGAATAATGCTAATTTTCCACCATTTGAACAGTCTTTCTTTGTACTGGCTTTACTAGATCCCAGGGATCTGTGTGGGTAATGAGGTGTCTTCCTTCTGTCTCTTGGATAAATGCCGCTGGATCAACTCTCCTAAGGTGACGGGCAATTATCGCCAATGCTAATTAGCACAAATGTCTTATCACTGTATTATCACTATAGACACTCCAAAACATACAAGCGTTGCTGTAGGAAAATGCTGTACATTTGTTTTTGGCTCCTTGGTTTAGTATGTAATGCAGAGTTTTTACTGCACAGTGCCTTTTTGTATTTTTTTTCCAAAATGACAAAAGGTTCGAATCTATGCCGTGGTTTGTACAAGGATTTGATTCCAGAGATTTTTGCAAATTAGTTTTATGTTTATTGACTGCCACTTGTCCAAGAAAATAAACCAATGTTTGACTAATTTTGCCTATATTATTATTATTATTATTATTTATGAGATTAGTAGTAATAGTACTAGTAAAATTAAAAACAATATAATTTAACATTTACACTAAAGGTAATGTGACTATTTAGTAGATTTTGTACCATTCATTCACATGTTCACATGCTGCTGCTTTTCTGCCCCCTGTTGTTGTCTGCACGTAATTACACCCAAACCCCTTTTGCCGTTTTTTGCTCAATCAAATGTTTAAAATCGTAACAAGTTCAGAAAAAATACAACATTCTTATAGAACATAACATTTAAGCTACGAATTGTATTCCATTTCCAATACGTTTTTGTTCATATTAGCCCCAAACCCAGAAGTTTACCATTTTTATTAACACATACTTAACACTTATTTAACACATACCATATATGAGTTAAGAAAATATACTTAAAACATGATGTTTTAGTAAAATGGGGAATCCAATGTGGCGGCCACGTTGACGTATGATTCAGCTCTCAACGTAGAGAAAATAGTGTGCTGTATTTCTAATTGAAGTCAAAAACAAGTCGGGTAGTGATTATATTTTGAAAGAAACCGGAAGTATGTTTCCCTCCCACCGCCGGTTTTGTGACGTAGCCGGATAAACAAGAAAATGAGGCGTTCCTAGCGGAGGCGGACACGACAGTCATTTATTTATTCTCAGTGTTTCAAAACGTTCTATTTATTCGATATTTATTCAGAGAATGCTGTCTTCGAAGCGGAGCGAGAGTGACTGGCAAGGGCTGGTTAGCGAGGTGAGTTAGCGGAATTGTACAGCGTTATGATATTACACTTGACAGCGGCTTCAAAGGCTCCCCGACATATGGACTCCCCACTTCTCTTGAATTTCTGCTTTAAAATGAACACAATTTACTGCTAATTCATAGAATAACGCACTTGGAATATGGGAACATAGTCCAACACTACATCAGGTATACTACCAAATGATATGCAATGTAGATGCTAGGTGTACCTAAGGTTGTGGCCACTGTTTGGTAGATGCTAGAGGAGCAGCAGCTGTTGTTTACTTTGTGTACTTGTCTTTACACTCCTAACTGTGATGTTTACCTTTCCACTTGCTGCTATGAACTGTGACACTTGCACAGTCACATATTGTGATAGAATTCTGTGTGCACAGTCTTTAACATTTTTCAATTCAGTATGGTAGGATGCAGCATATCATTCAACTTTGTCTGCATGCATTATTGAACCTTATGTCTGTCCCTGTGTTGTGCTAGTTCCTGGTGTGTAAGCGCAAGCTGGAGAGTAAGAAAGAAGCCCTCCTGATTCTGTCTAAGGAGCTGGACACCTGTCAGCAGGAGCGAGACCAGTACAAACTGATGGCCAACCAGCTCAGAGAACGTCACCAGGGGCTCAAGAAGAAGTACAGGGAGCTCATTGTGAGCAGACGACATTTTTTTTTAAATATGTAGTATTTCTTCTTGCAATGCTTTGCAATACAGTTTTAAAAAACACGACTGGAATAGACGTGAAATGCGGCTAATACTGCGAGAGACAATAGTGGAAAGCAATTTTTTTCAAAACCCTTGCAGGTCTTTGATGTTGTGTGGAATTTTCTGATGTTACATTCTGTGTTAGAAGGTCTTACTTCCATGCCAGTGGTACTTATACACTGCATGCTGTGGATTGAGTCTGGTTGCTGTCCTTCATTCAGCTGATTTGACTTTCTCGTCCCCTGATGAATCCCCATAATTTTGTTCCACCCACAGACATCCATCCATCCATGCATTTTCTATTCCACTTACATATGTATCTGCACTTTGCAGCTTTGTGTGTATGTATGTATGTGCTTTTCCTGCACATACATTGGTTGTTTGTCTCCTTCCTGATGTCTTACCTTTAGCTTTTTTGGCTTACTTAAATGTTACAGATCATCAAACAAATTTAAATATTACTCAATGACACAACTGAACACATTATGTAGTTTTTAAATGAAATTTATTAGGGATTAAGGGAGAAAAAAAAATCTAAACCCTGCAGAATTGTTGTCATACAGCCACATTGGAGGGTTTTCGAACATGGACTGCCTGTTTAAGGACTCCGACTAGGCCATTCCAAGTCTTCATTTTGTTTTTCTTTAGCCATTCAGAGGTGGACTTGCTGGTGTGTTTTGGATCATTGTCCTGCTGCAGAACCCAAGTTGGTTTCAGCTTGAGGTCACCAACAGCTGCGCAGATATTCTCCTTCAGGATTTTTTGGTAGACGAGTCTAAGCAAGTCTTCCAGGTCCTGAAGAAGCAAAACAGCCCCAGACCATCACACTACCGCCACCATATTTTATGTTGTTATGATGTTATTTTTCTTGTGGCTTTACTTTTACACCAGATGTATTAGGACACACACTTTCAACACACACCTTCCAAAAAGTTCAACTTTTGTCTTGTGAGAGCGCAGATTCGGGATCATCTAGATGTTTTTTGGAAAAATTGAGAAATGTTGTTTTGTTCAGCTGTGTTTTCCATTTTGGAACTCTGCTATGCAGGCCGTTATTGCTCAGTCTCTTTCTTATAGTGGAGTCATGAACACCGGCCTTAACGGAGGCAAGTGAGGCCTGCAGTTCTTACGATGTTGTTGTGGGGTCTTTTGGGACCTCTTGGATGAGTAGTTGCTGGGCTGTTGGGGTCATTTTGGTCGGGCTGCCATTCCTGGGAAGGTTCGCTATAGTTCCCTGTTTTTGTGGATAATGGCTCTCACTGTGGTTGGCTGGAGTCCCAAAGCTTAAGAAACGGCTTTATAACCTTTTCCAGACTGATAGAGACTGATTTTCACACAGGGCCGTGTAGATTTAGATTTAGACATATACTCTCTTAATGAATATATGAAAAACTCAGCAATAGTCATCTCGCTATGTGACAGCCACAGTAACTGTGTCATTTTTCACAATTTAGGATGGTGACCCGTCTTTACCACCGGAAAAACGCAACCAGGTAAGATCCCCCAATATCTAGTGATCCTCCATCCCCTGCATGCCTTTCCGGTTGAGTGCTTTTTTTTTGCTCCCTGATCAGGTGAACCTTGCCCAGCTGCTGAGAGACTCCAAGGAGCGAGTGAAGCAGCTGACCGAGGAGGTGAAGGAGCTGACTCAGCGCTTGCTCGAGGCTCAGGGGGACAACAAGGTAAGACGATTTGTACAGTTTTCCCAAGTATAAACAGGAAGCGTCGATTTCTTTTCATCTTTGTGTTTGCGGCAGCTCCTTAGAATGACTATCACGCGACAGAGACTTGGGGATGATGAGGTAGGCGTCCGCCACTTCCCCGCCCATGAACGGGAAGATTTAGTTTGCCGGCTGGAAAGAGCAGGCCTTCAGGTACATCCATTAAATATTCCAAAGCGTGGTCACCAATATAGTCAGATATTAGATATTCAAGGACTCACATTATCACCGCTCACTTACATGAAACCCAGGAAATATAAAAAAAAAGTCAAATATTTCAGGTTAAAAACATAGTATCATATAGCTAGTCATTTTATCCATCGTATATTGTAAAGCACACATGACATTGTAGAATGTGTTGTATTACCTGGTGTATATCAAATATAACAGATGGAGGAGATGGAGCACAACGCAAAGGCTCTGACGGATGAGCTCCAGGACGTGAAGGCAGAGCGCGGCGTCTACAGGGAGAAGGCAGAGCGCCTCAACGTGGAACTCAACCACATACTGGGCAACCGCGAGGCACGCATCATCGACCTGGATGCCCTCTGCATGGAAAACAGGTATATGAAATAAAACCTCTCTCTCACGTTCTTGTTTATGATGTTACATTTTTGGCTCTTGGAAGGTATTTACACGAGCGTTTCAAACAACTACAAGAGGAGGTGAACCTGCTGAAATCAAACATCATGAAGTACAAGGTAAAGGCTCATTTAAAGGCTCAAAAAAATCCCTAGCAAAACTTTAAATAATGCTTAAAATCTTGGCAGACGGCATTAGAGAGAAGGAAAAACTCCAGCAACAATGGGAAATCTAACAGTCCACTCACAGGTGTCCTCTCGGCCAAACAAGGTTAGTGTGGAAATGTCACCAACTGCCTGTTTCTAAACGTATTTACCTTTTTTCCAGGGGAATTAAAAGATGACCGTAAGATATCCTGACATGATCAAAGAAGAAGAAATAGAAATGAATACATCTCTGGAACACAAGATGACACATTTTCCCTCTTTATAGTCCAGCAGATGCTCCTGGAAGAGCACGGCTGCAGCCTCCCCGCCACGCCGCAGTCCATTTCTGACCTAAAGTCCCTGGCCACGGCGCTGCTGGAAACCATCCACGAGAAGAACTTGGTCATCCAACACCAACGCCACACCAACAGGTGATGAAATTATCCCCACCACGTGGTCTAAAACCGCCTCCAAGCAAACACCCACCATATTGATGTACTCTATTCACTTGGCAGGATCCTCGGAAACAGAGTATCAGATTTGGAAAGGAAGTTGAAGACGCTGGAGGTCGCTGGGTTTTGGAGTCTGCCAGGTGCGTTTGTAAAGCATTACAGTCCACAAACAATTTAAAGGTTCAGTCCATCTCCAAATGACACTTTTTTTTTCAACCAAATAATATAGGAAAAACACCCCCAGCACCGATAGCGGTTTAAAACAACAATTCTTTGTCACAATTCAAAGATAAACTTTGTAAAAATTGTCGTTCATGGCTTTCACTCTTTGCTGTCAGGTATTCACATCCATAGCTCAAACATCCAACAGCAATCTCAGAAAAGCAAACAACAATTTGGAGTCATTGTATAGTTATGATAGGCAATGCATTCGATAATAGCTATCATTTGCAGCTAAACTTTGCCAAATTGCTATCATTAGCTGACACCAGACATAACTCATGTGTGTTACCAGGCTTGTGGCTTGTCACCTCGGTGCAGGGAATGGGGGAAATATACAGTTTTGGAGGGTAAAAAAAACCCTCACAAATGTCCCTTTGTTCTTCGTAATGTTATGATGTGATATATCATATATTGTAATGCAGTTTTGTATATTACTGTAATCACTGGAACCTTTCTATTATTTGCACACAAACCTGAGAATTTTTTTTGCACATAATATTTTATTTGTTTGCTTTTTCTTCTCCCCTGCGGCTGCATCTCAGGCCTGACCTACCGCATATCCATTGGAATCGGGAGTATGTATGTCTTCTATGCAGTTTAGATTAGCTCCGCCCCTTCACTGTGTGTTCATTTGACCATCCCATCAACTGCCTGTAGCTCCCAATTTCTCCACCGGAGGGGGATATTGTGCCACTTATGAGGCTGCCAACGACGGTGTCTCATCATTCTCAGCGCTATAAAACTGACAAGCATCCATTACTGAAAATGATTGCCCACATTACAAACACATTTAGGGGAATGTGCCCATTATTAGGGAATTTGTAGGCCACCACCGCAGAGAGAGAGAGAGAGAGAGAGGTGTGTGGGATGATGCGTATTTAACAGTTATTTGTTTGGAGTGAAAACCAAATGATTGATGGAGCACCCCTCACATCACCCTCACCCTCATGGTCCTCCATTTTTGTTTTGTTTTTGTTTTACTCACACTTGAATGCTCCAAAACAGGTTGATGGGCACATTTTAGGCATATTTTGTGTGTGTGTTTGTGTGTAGCATATGGGGTGTCAGGCTGAGAGGCTAATGAAGACGGATGACAGGGAAGTGAGGCTTTGATTATGGCGTCATCCACACTGTCCTTCTCACAGGGGCTCGGCACGACATCACGCCTAATGAAAACCTCCTGCCGGAGCTTTGTCCTACCCGGGGGACGACGTCACAGCAGCAACATTCACCCAAAGGTAACGGTTGTAACATAGTGTGTAACTCTGCTGGTTGTGGGAATCTGTGGGTAACTCTCGTACCTTTGAACAGAAATGGTGTGCTGGTCTGATGTCATTCCTGTGCCCCATTTGGCCCGTGGGCCGCCAATTGAATAGCCCTGCCCACATGCGTGTGCCATACATCCCATTCTTTTCCTGCCTTTTCATTGGTGCAAGCTGCTACAAATGTCATGGCATTTTAAAAATTCTCATCCACTGACATTCACAAACTGTTGAGTGTGAAATGTGTGTCCATAAATATGGATGCCCTGAAGTGGCCATATTCTTTTTCTGCAACGATGCGCTTCTGAAAGTCTTTAACCTTTTTTTTTTTTTACCTGCATGCCCACAAATATGGGTCAGCAGTCCCCCAAAGTGTGGGCTGCATTTTGCCAAAGAAGAAAAAGCAGAACTAAGTTGTCGCTCCTGTGGAGGTGTGTCGTGTCACACTTGCTTGGTGTCCTCTTGCTTGTGTCTCAGAGGCTATATTTAGACTGTTGGCATGGAAGCACTCCAGCCACATTGATATAACTTCTTACATTTCCACTAACATCTAAAATCTAGTATTTTTAATTTAAGACCTTAACATGTCTATGATTCTATTAAAACATCTTAAAGGGGACCTATTATGCTCATTTGTTGGCTGTTTGTATTGAGTGGTGGACTCCTATAGAGCAGCTACACACGATAACCAACACACAATGCTTTATAGTTCTTCCAGAATCTGCGCCTATTCTGCAGTATTTCTTTGGATTTTGTGGTTCCCTCAGCCAGTCTATTCCAGTCTGAACTACCTGAGCACTAAGTTAACAATAAATCAAGGTAGAATTACAGCCCTCCTACAATTAGAAATATGCATACAAGTCTGCCTAAAGGTTTCTTTTTACTGTCAGTGTATATTACTACATGCAATTTTCAGGACCAAGCAAAAAAGTATGCTCAAAATGACCCATCATTGTTTCTTTCTCCAACTAGCATCGGGTGATGCAAGTTTAAAGGAAGCACAGTGGGAGTGCCACTCCATCGCCAGAAGCCATCTTTGTGCAGATGGGCCCGAAAACCAAGATGCGAAGAGAAATGGGATTGAAATGACAGGAGGAGGAGACACGGTGACGCCTCTGGAAGAGGAGGCGGAAGTGCGTAGTCCGGTGGAGGAGGAGGGGCGGGAGGTGAACGGCGCGGAGGAGGAGGACCTCGCTTCGACGGTAGAGGAGGGAGAGGACGCGGCGTTGGCATTGGACGTTTCTCCCGATGAATCGCACCTTACATGGCTTACGATAAAACAGGAATCAACCCACAACTCCCAGGATACACCTGGATTACCATCAGCGCAGTGGGACATCCGTTGTCAATCTAGTGACACATGTCAGAACTTGGCCTGATTGTGATATCATCAAAGACCCTGGTGAAAGAGGATGAAAGACTTCAAACCATCTATCCTCCAGGAAGCCTTCCTCACCGTGCAATTAGATTAATTCCCAATTTTTGCTTTCTTCGTCGTCTTGAGGGATGTTTATGAAGTTAGCCACCTCTGTGAAGATGTGCCTTAACAACATCACCATTTAAAAAATACACTTTTAAAAGTTTCTGGTGTTCTAACAGTAACGTTTGTCCCGAGAGCCAGTTTATGAGCACCAAACGAAAGAAAAAGATATCATCTGCCTTACTTGTTTGCTCCACTTTTGAAACGTGGGCTTCGCTACACATCTTAAAATAAAGATCTGTCAACAATAAGTCAGTCTTATAGCTTACAGAAGGATATACACCATACTTTACATGAAGATAAATACTTATAATACCCAAAATAGGATTTAACAAAAAGAAGCAGAAGTCTGCTAAATAAAAATAAGAAAGTTTAATTAGTAGGACTGTCAACATAAGGACATACCTCTTTGCCACCTCTCATGTAACGCCTCTGCACTTTACTCTAAAACTTACAAACGGCAACTAAATACATGATTTGGAACATTTTCTAAATGATTTCAATGAAAACATGAACTTGTCAATGTATGAGCCCCTGGAAATCCTGCATGGGTGTACCAAGTGAAGTGAGACACAGTGTGTATCTGCATATATCTTTATTTCACTTGAAACGCTGTATAATAGTCTTAGATTGTGGTGGACATGTGAAAAAAACAATTGCATCTCTTTGTTTACCTCACAGTTTTGGTCTCAAAATCTTGGGGGGGGGGGGGACTACAAATATTCTTGAAAGGCGTGGCACTAAAGTATAGTGTTACGTTGCATGATGTTACTGTTAAAGTGTGCCAGTAATCTTAGATAATCTGTAGTTTAAAATTATGAATAACTTAATACAGGCAGAAAAAAAAGTGTATTCAAGTGAACAATAGCGCTTATTGCAGGAGACAGGAATAGACAAACACAGCTCATTAGCATTAAAGCTACAGACACACAAAATGTGTTCCCATTGGGGCTTACTCAAGGCGCTTTTAAAATGTCTAAATTCCATCATCAAGGCTTGAGTTTGTACAGCACATTTTATTGTGGCACCTCATATTTAAAATGAAAAAAGTACTGTAATATGGGACCATGCTAACTTTAGTAGGTGACAGCTGGTCTCTCCATGCCAACATCGATGCCATAACTGCTTACGCGGTACAATTGCTATGTTTTTAATCCCAAATGTGAGTGATGGGAGCAGTGGCGTAAACCCCGAGCTTTGTTGGCGGCAGGCAGCTGATTTGGCACACTCTTTTCCTCCCGCCCCAAAGGAGTTTAAACACCAGATGGGAGTGAGAACTAATGAAGTTGCAAGATAATACTGCATCCTCGCATGCCTTAAAGAAAGATTTGCATATTTGTAAGGAAAAACGCACACACTTTTTTGGCAAAGATGCTGCAGCTCTTGTGGGCCTTGTGTGACATACATTTTGTGTTTCACCTCCTTAGATCTGAATGTCAACACCGTAATGGAAATAATGTGCCCAAATATTGTTTTTTTTTAAGATGGTGCAATAAATTCCACATGTTTAAGAAGCTGCTGTGATACTATAATTGCTATTATTTATTTTATAAAAAATAAGGCTCCTTTGTGTGGAAAAAAGGGGCGGCACGGTGATCTAGTGGTTAGCGCGCAGACCTCACAGCTAGGAGACCAGGGTTCAATTTCACCCTCGGCCATCTCTGTGTGGAGTTTTGCATGTGTGGGTTTCCTCCCACATTCCAAAAACATGCTAGGTTAATTGGCGACTCCAAATTGTCCATAGGTATGAATGTGAGTGTGAATGGTTGTTTGTCTATATGTGCCCTGCGATTGGCTGGCGACCAGTCCAGGGTGTACCCCTCCTCTCGCCCGAAGACAGCTGGGATAGGCTCCAGCACCCCTGCGACCCTCGTGAGGAAAAAGCGGTAGAAAATGAATGAATGAATGAATGTGTGGAAAAAAATTGTTATATTACAAAATTGCGTGTAGAACCAAAGAAAGAACATAAAAATCCCCAAAACAGAACAACTCAGAAACCTGAATTCAAATGCTTATGTTTTGTAATGTGACCAATATCTTGAGGAAAAACTAGCCGTAAAGTGACAAGAACTTACAATTTTACGATATCAACTATGCAATCATCACTGAATAAACTTCATGTAAATATTTTGCATTTTTTTAGAAGGTGACATTTTTGCCAACTCCTAGACAAAAAAAAAAACAACGGCCAAAATAAAATATAAAAACCGGACATGTCTTTTCAAAAGCGGACCTTTGGTCACCGATTACGACACGTCCACAAGGATTCCAAATTCTGCATTCTCTTTGTGGCAGAGAGGGGGTGGTCGCAGTGCAGCATCACCACGCTTTCCACCGCATCCCTGTACCACCACCGCACCTTAAATAAACATGCAAGGAGCACGCTAGTAAAGAAGTAAACAACACTTACAATCCAAGGACAAACATGATGAGGTAAGCACTTCCGGGTGTTGTAATGTTAGCCCTAGCAACAATACGCCTTGTTATGCTATGTAGCCTGCTAGCGTTAGCCTATCGCCATCAGCGTTTTTTGCTAGGTGTGTCGTGTTGCTAATGTGATGTTTAGCGGCACAAAGTCAACATGACTCAACTAATTAATGGTCGCTTTGATGTGTAACGTTGTTAAATAAACCGTATATGTGGAGCACGGGTTGCTAGCAAGCCTAGCATAAATAGGATGCACCTTGAGGTGTCATGTGATTCCATCCACCGGAAGTCCCACCGAAAAGTCAACAAAAACAATATATCTGCAGTATAAAAATGTACTACTACAAGAAGTTAGGGATATTTAAGATACGTTTCAGAATTAATTAAAATATACTAGTGTATAACCTTTACAGGTGAACTTAATTTGAACTCACGTACAGCTTGCTATTCTCTAACAAAACATTTGTTCATATCACCATCTTGGTGTGATTGGTATAAATGTGGATTATGTTTGTTGGTAGTTTGAGCGTATTTAATGGAATTGCGTGTATTGTTTTCAAAAGTACATTAAGAGGCACTGCTAGAAAACAGGATGTTTTGCCAGTTTTGCTTGGCAGGGAAGGGATTTAGTTGGTGCTGCATGTAATAAATGATAGATGTATTATAGTATTTGAAGATTTCACTGCTAAATATATCTTCCAAGAAGAGTTCCAAAAATTGTTTAAGCCTCCAAATATTCTGACAACAGCATATAATCTTCCTGATGAAATGAAGCCCTGATCTTCCTATACTTTTGGTTAATGGGCTTGGTATTACAGCCAAAAAGTGATGAGGATATTGGCTATTTGAAGGGAATTGGCTCTTTTGGCCTGGATCCAGCTCTGAAAAGGCTCCTGTTTTTTGCAGACACTATCATATGTCCGGGCATATTTTTAATAATATTTTGTTGGTGTAACAATGATTGTATGTCTTCCAGGCGTGACTGGGACAGGGGACGAGCCACAATGGAGTCCGCCATGATGGCACCCAACAGGCCCACTCAACAGCAGATCAACCCATTTACTGAACTGCCCTACACTCCTCGTTACTACGAAATCCTCAAGAAACGTCTGCATCTCCCTGTGTGGGAGTACCGAGAGAACTTCGCCGACATCCTCATGCATCACCAGTGTTTCGTCCTGGTGGGGGAGACCGGTTCTGGGAAGACCACACAGGTAAAGTAGCCTGGATGATAACTCATTCAACCTTTTGCGGAGTTTGCATCTTCTCTCCGTGCATGTTTTGATTTTCTCCGGGTACTCCGGTTTCCTCCCACTTTGCAAAAACGTGGCTACTCCAAATTGTCCATAGGTATGAATGTGAGCGTGAATCGTTGTTTGTCTATATGTGCCTTGTGATTGGCTGGTGTGTACACCACCTCTCGCCCAAAGTCAGCTGGAATACCCCAGCATATCCCCACCAACCTTATGAGGATGAGCGGCATAGAAAATGGATGGATGGAGGTTCCCGAGGGGACATGGAAAAAAGATAAAAAGATCATTCCCTGATGATATTATCAATCTATAAGTGGGATAGATATTCATATGAGGGAATATGCTAGATATGTTCACGCTAGAACTATTAATAAAAGGCAATATAGAAATGTTAATAATTCATGTAAATGTCACAGGAGTTGTGCCTGAGTACTCAGCTCATTAGCCTGCTTATATTACGATATTTGCTGGCGGAATAAACGTGCTGAGACATCAATCAACACTTTGTATATTATAAAAAGGGAAAAAAATTAAGTTTCCACTGGTCACAACAATATACAGTAGATACAGTATGTCATGAAGCTATGGTAATCACAAATGAAAGTTGTTACTCCAACATATTTATTTTTTAAATGGAAGTGTTAATATGTCAAAGTTGTGCCGTGTTGCATTGGTAAATAAAAAGACTAGTTTTTGTCATAATCAGTATGATTCTTCCATTGGAATGATCCATGCCAAGCTCTTATCAAATGCACTTCTGCCACGGCTTAAAAGTGCTCTGAAATAGTAATACAGGAGTGGAGAGTTGCATCATCACCGCTTTTTGCCACTTGCGCAAAAAAAAAATTGATAAATATGTTTTGCGGATTGGGCGTTGAAAGAGTTGATTTCAAGTTTTTTGTCCATCAGATCCCTCAGTGGTGTGTGGAAATGGTCCCTAAAAGGGCGGTAGCTTGCACCCAGCCCAGGAGGGTGGCAGCCATGAGCGTCGCCCGGAGGGTGGCTGATGAGATGGATGTGATGCTAGGCCAGGAGGTAGGCTACTCCATCCGGTTTGAAGACTGCACCTCTGGCAAGACAGTCCTCAAGTAAGAACATTCTCACAGATGTCTGAACGCTTCTTCAGACAGACTTCCACCAAGGCTTTTTTTCCCCCCTCTTGTCCTTGCAGGTACTTGACTGACGGAATGTTGCTCCGGGAGGCCATGAATGACCCACTTCTGGAGCGCTACGGCGTGGTCATCTTGGATGAGGCTCACGAACGCACGGTAGCCACGGACATCCTCATGGGGGTTCTTAAGCAGGTGGTCCGCCAAAGACATGACCTCAAGGTAACCTGATTCTTTTGTTGTCATCTCCTGTCTTGCATTCTGACTTCATTTACTGACAGTTGCTACTGGCCTTTAAATTCGACCAGAGCGGCACAAGAAAGCCATAAAAAGGTCCCAATTGACACTAGGATGCGATCTGTCAACTGTTCTGATTGTACTGCATCACAAACAAGCACCTTTATTGGGTGAGCGGGTTTTGACTTGAGTCTTGCGGCTATTCAGTGTTTATTTAAAGCCATATTTATTCATTTACTTTTACATTGTTGAATTGTGGTCCCAATTCTAAGAAAGAAAATTGTGATTCCCATTTTTGCCAGAATTGTAATTGTAATTGGACACGCATTTCCCTGTCCTTTCCTACAAATAAAGACCTAAATCTGACTCTGCAACATACTTTAATTGTCATGAATCAGATGGATTGTTGCTGGCGGTGGAAGTTATTGGGAATGATCCTCACCCGCCTTTCCCCTCCATCTCCTTCAACCCTATCGCCTTGCCGAATTCGGAAGTTTAATTTGCCTTGATTAAGAGCAATTATGGTGTCCCGCCGAGCGTAAAGCGAAGAGAGAGCAAGGGAGAGAATGTTTGAGATTGAAAACGTGGCAAAGCGCTTCCCATCAGAATCCTAATGCACTCTATCTAATGGCTCGAGAGGGAACAGTGTGTACCCGACATGGGGGGGCCAAGGACTGTCGTATCCTGGTGTAGGTCACTGGCTTTGGAGTGTGATGCCAAGTTTGCAGCGTAGACTGCCGCTGTTCATATAAAGTCTTCCGGGCGCCATATTTGCAGAAAGATAAGGACTAGTCGGAGCAGACTTTTTGTATGTTTTGTATGTAATGACCTTTACATTTTTACCTCACCTAATTGATAAAATAATCATAAATAATGCCATAAAATCATACATTAAAACAAAATTTGTTTGTTTCATAACCCGAGGACCATATATTCTGTAGACCACAGCCCTGCCTGGGCCAATAGTTCAAATTGGACATAAAACACTTCCAGTCCGCTCTACCATCATACCTCGGCGTTTGCATTGTGGGTGGAATTCCCCCATGCGACTTAACTTGAGCTGCAGCCATGAGATGCTCTCTCTCTGTAGTGCTGTGTACTTCTCTTCATTGCGCTATATGACAGAAGCTGTTGCTAGGCACTGACTGCAAAAACACGCGTCAGAGATCCTCTAAACCAGGGATTCTAAACTGGTGGGTCAGGATCCCGAAGTGGGTCAAGCAAACATTTTGTGTGGGTCGCAGACAGCCAGCGAAAGTACCACAAATAGAGTAATAAAAATCATGACAAATACAAAAATAATATTGGGTACATTTCCTACCTACATTTGAGTGTTAAGTTGCTGTGTGATGAGTTTAGTGTTGTTTGTAAGATGACATAGTGAGTCAGAATGTTTGAATGAATTAGCTGCACCACTGTTTAAGCCGCAGGATTCGAAGTTGGAGGAAAAAAAGTAGCAGCTTATACACTGGAATTTACGGTATATCCATCTATTTATATACAGAGCTAGCTGGCCCTTTAGTCAATATAAGCAATTGCTAGGGGAGCATTGCCTCCGAGTTTGGCAAAAAATTCACCTTCAATATAATTATGTGTATTAATGTCTCTCGCCCAAAGTCAGCTGGGATAGGTTCTATCATACCCATGACACTAGTGAGGATAAGCGGCATAGAAAACGGATGGATGGATGGATGGATGTTTAAGAAGAGGATTTGATTTAAAAAAAATACATTTGGGTGAGCAAGTGAGTCAAAACCTAATGATGGTTAGAAAACGTGGGTCTTGAGTTTGAGACCATTTCAGAACCTCTGCTCTAAATGACAGTTGATCACTTTGGGATCTACTGCAAAAACATACAAGCAACAAGTGCAAAAACACTACCTGCATGGACAACTATGCTTTGCTGCTCCCAATTTATTTCCTACGGGGGCTGCATTTGGCCACTGGAAGTACTGTACTATGGAAACATGGCAACATCCTAACATTCCTCTATATCCCTGCTCCAGGTTATTGTAATGAGTGCCACCTTGGATGCCGGAAAGTTCCAGCTGTACTTTGACAGCTGCCCTCTCCTTACCATTCCCGGGCGCATGCACCCCGTGGAGATCTTTTACACACCGGAACCAAAGCAGGACTACCTGGATGCGGCCATACGCACTGTGATCCAGATCCACATGTTCGAGGAAGTCGAAGGGGACATATTGCTGTTCCTCACCGGACAAGAGGTAAGGAAATTTGCGAGAATTCACCATTGGAAATAACGGGAATTCATCTGTTCTAGTGTCAAACCACTCCCATTATGACACATCATCACATTGTCACATTTTGGTCTATTTAACTGTGTTAAATGTGTACAATGTGTTTTGTTGATAGTAAAATACTGTATATAGCTTAGCTTAGGATTTAAGGTGAGGAAAGAGGGGGGAGGGGGAGTTGTTGTTGTTAGAATGGAAAGAGGAGACGAGTGACCCAAATTCTGCCCTCCTCACGATTCCCTGAAATTAAGTCATTTAGATTTTTTTCCCTGCTCACTATTGTTCATTGATGTGTAATGGAGGGCAAGGTTCACTTTTGGAATTATGAATTTGGTTACAGCTGGGTGGGCACACACACACACACACATACAGAAAAGCTCAACAAATGCTTCCAGATAATTGCAAGCAGATGCTGGAAATGCAAACAACTTTATTTGTACTGTTTGTATTAATGCAGCCAATGCAAAAGCACTTGTAGCAGAAAGTGTTTGCGGCACGCGCCCATGCCGCTTTTCATTGACCCGAGCAGGATCGATACTTGGCGGTTTAAAGTTGTCCCCCCCTGGAGAAGAAGGACATTGATTTTTATATTTAGCCGGCACACTTTTATGGAGAAAAAATAGGGACGCACCCGCCTAATCGATTCCCAGACCTCCACCAAGGAAGTTAGCTGGACTTGTGCTTAAGCTACATATTCGGTTTAAAAACAAGAAAACACATGTAAAAGATTCCCTGTGACAGGCGCTGTCGTCTGTATTTAAAGGGTACTTATAATGCTAATTTTCAGCCATTTATATTGGGTGGTGGACTCCTATAGAGCAGCTACACAGAATAACCTGCACAGAATTCCATGACTTTCTAATTTTGTCAGTATAGGAGTTGATAATAAAGGAATATCTGATCTAATGTAATTTAATTAACCCTTTGGCTACTGGTAGCTCATGAGCTACTGGCTGGAGACCCCTGACTTACTGTCTACAGCTGGTATACTGGTGTGGTGGACGTGAGGGCGCTGCTTTCACCTCGCCTGCCCTATGATGAGCACTCGCTGTTGGACACACTTTGTCAAAGTATGTGAGGGTGCCGCGTCTACTACGTGCAGGCAATCTTGGGACAACATTAGAAGTGGAAATGTGGTGATTACAGGTTTTTTGCGGGACTACCCGTATTCCAGACATCGGTGAGCTTGTAATTTGCATGCATGTACAAAAGACGCTAACTGTATGCACAGTCTATAATGCTACACACACAACCGCTTACTTGCACAAACTCAACACAGTGCTAACAAGGTGAAATCTTCCACAAAAAAGTGCAGCAGAGCCGGGAGGAGGGCAGGCGTACCCTGGCATGCCCATATAAGAAAGTCCGGCTCCCTGTGACAATCACAATTTCAATGATACCGAGAGAATCGCATTGTTAGTCGCAGTTCCCATGAATGCTTAAGACACGATGTTCGACCCACGTCTTAAGTGATGATGGAGGATGCTGCAGCGATGGGAACAGACCCCGGGCCTTTCTTTGCGGCTGGCTTTTTTGGCGGCGCATGCGTATTTGTGAGCTTTCGAGGCAACTTCGTGGTGATGTTGGCGTTTCGGGTGGCTGGCAGAGTATGGTTGTTGGATTTTTCTCTCGTTGTGAAATCGTCTGTAACATTTGGTGCGACTATCGTGTGAGGCAGTGGGGAGGTCCTGCAGGATCGATGCCATGTTTGTTTACGACACGTCAAGTGTTGGAAAAGATGTGCATGTTTTGCTCAGCCCAATGGCCACCACACACGGAAAGCGTCATTGCTTCGATTTCATTCATTTTCAGTGGAACCTGCAGAACAGGGCAGTTATCGCGAATCACCGTCCAGCGAAGCCATACCTGAAATTCATGCAAGTGCAGGCTTGTGCATGTCATCGTGCACACGCTGGCTTCTGACGCCATTTGGGAAATTTAAAAATGTTAAACTTTTCAGCGCTGTCGCTCATTGGCCAACCAATGAGCTGGCAGGATGCTGTTTTGTACTCTCTTACAGGTAAACATGAGGGGAAAATTTAAGGAGGTATTTGACATTTAAAGTTTATATTGATTTTCATGGACATTTACGTAGGTTTATTTCTGCTCCTAGCAAGATTACACGATCAACACCAGTCTTTTTCTACTTTAATAAGTGGTCTCGTTGCAAAAAGTGTTGCAAGAAAGCCAAAGCAAATGCAAAATCCTTTGACGCTCGCTGGACTGAGGTCTTATAAGGCATTCATAATGGTTCAAACTTGTTTTGTCCTACTTTCAAGGCGTCTTTGCCTGAAAATGTTGGTTGAATTACTAAGCTAGCGTATTTAGATGTTTGTTTTTTTTCTTGCATTTCGGTGTAATTTGATTTTGACCCCACTCATGTCTAACCATAAGCTCACTGCCGTTCATTATCAGCACCTCCTAATTGGGAGAGAGCGTCAGGGCTTGGTGCCCCCTTCCGAGCCTGGTCTTCACCTCTTCCTCGGCCTCGCAGCAACTTTGATGTGGACTAATGATTGGAAGGCAATCATCTTTCTTTTTGGAAGGGATGAGGATGGATGGCGCACTCTCTTGATATTCTGCCGACAAATGGAGCACCTCCTCTAAATCACAGCTGTAGAGCAAAGATAATATTTAAGCTTCCCCCTTCAGCTGCTAACATCAAAACATAGCAGCAGCAGCAGCAGCAAAATAAATAATAATACAGAGCAGGGTGGCCCAGTCAAGAGAAGTGTTGGTGATTAGCTTGGCTTCAAGAGCTGCTGGACACAACACAACACAACACACATATTCCTACGGGAATGGCAGCCCAGCTTGCTTCCAGCGCTTTTGGCAAACAGCTCCATGTTTTTTTTTTTTCCTCCACGGCAGCTGCTGCATCCCTGGGCTTGATAGGCTATTAATACCCCGGCTAATTTTTAGCAATCCATTCCCATTTAGTGTTTTCCACTTGTCATTGCTTTGATTAAGAGGCATCAGCGGGACTTTGACTTCAAATGTGATGTACAAGGGTAGGTACAAAGTGGCGGGGTTAATTGTTGCACGCTCAGAAAGGACCCAGGAAATATCATAGGGGCACTATTTAACATGTTAGCACTGCACAGTGTTCAGATATAGAATATGTATATACAGTATGTTTTGCTTACTTTACTGTGTCACAAGTTCAGAAACACATCTCACTGAGTCCATAACATGTATACAGCAATGAGTGTTTGTCTGCCAACCTGAACATTGTGGGTTCGATCCTCTGAAGTATCCTTGGGCAGTTACTCATGATGCTGCGTCATCAATAGTTACAGTAAATGTGCTAACAGTGCTAACACTTCAAAGTGGAGAAGTGCTATAAAAGTTAAAGACTTATATGGCTTGTATATATTTAATTACATTACATAAATGAGCACAAATAAGACAAAAAAATGTACCACTATTATAAAGAAAGCATTAAAAAAACTACTGATCATAATGCAAAAATTAACATGAATAAATTAATACCTCTTCAGTACAGTATTTATATTTTTGACAGCGTCAAGTGAACCTCAGTAGATGGATTCATTACAATTTTAGTTAATTTAGTTCATTCATTCATTCATTCATTTTCTACCGCTTATCCTCATGAGGGTTGCAGGGGGGCTGGAGCCTATCCCAGCTGTCTTCGGGTGAGAGGCGGGGTACACCCTGGACTGGTGGCCAGCCAATCACAGGGCACATACGTATAGACAAACAACCATTCACACTCACATTCAGACCTATGGACAATTTGGAGTCGCCAATTAACCTAGCATGTTTTTGGAATGTGGGAGGAAACCGGAGCACCCGGGGAAAACCCACGCATGGGGAGAACATGCAAACTCCACACAGAGATGGCCGAAGGTGGAATTGAACTCAGGTCTCCTAGCTGTGAGGTCTGCGTGCTTTAGTTTTATTTCATTTAATGTCTACAGTTGTGGATATCAATATATTACAGGTCTACCTAATTACATTTAATTGTACATTATGTGGCTTACCCAATTGTTATTTCTTTAAATTTTATTTTTGTTTCACCTGGTGAATCTCACTGGATTGTGCAGGTTTACTAAATTACCTTTATTTGTCTTTGTAGTTTATTTTAGTTATTATTTAGTTCATTCTTTAATTTCTTGGCCGTGCATTGCTGTTCTAGTCCTGCAAGTGGTGCTACAGCACAGGCTGTAAAAATGTGACGCTTGTAACAGCAGCACAGAATGATTGTTGACAGGAAAACAAAAGAAAAGGTGGTGTGAAAGACAAATATGGGCATTTAAGGGTCTTTTTTTTTAAATAGTGGATGTGAGTGTGCAGTCTGTCAGTGCATGTAATGGTTTTAGACTTTTCAGCAGTCTCATCACCTATTTCCCTTTACAATGCTGCATGTTTTCGTTTGACAGCAGAGCCACAGGGAGCTCAGCAAAACATACTGCAGTTTAATTTCCTCCATCAGAAAGTGAATACATTCACTGTCGTTTTACGTCCTGCAGGAAATCGAGGAAGCCTGCAAGCGAATCAGGTTAGAGGCAGATGACCTGGGGCCCGATGCTGGCAATATCAAAATCATCCCGCTGTACTCCATGCTGCCCCCCCTGCAGCAGCAGAGGATCTTCGAGCCGCCCCCTGCAAAGAAACCGAATGGCGCCATCGGAAGGAAGGTAAGCACAACCTGCCTCCCTCGCTCTGTGGGCTTTCAACGCAGAAGTGAGTCACATATGCAACATATGCTAGCATTTGGAAATGATGGGAGTTAGTCACACCCTCTGAGCACACTGAAAACCAAGTCAAGAGTTTGCAGTATTGAGAGGAGTCAAGACAAAGGCCAAGGTAATTTGAGTCCAAAACGAGGTTAGGGCTTCCAGGATAACACAGTCAATCTATTTTTGAGGCCAAGACAAGGCCAATCCTGGGACCGTTAAAGAAAATAAAGTTTTCCCTCAATGAGGAAAACAAATCTCTTCCTTGCATCCTCTGAGCAAACCAAAAACCAAGCCAAGACCAAACCATTGACACAATAAGAAGTCAATAATAAGACCAAGACTAGGATAGAATAGACTAGAATATGTCTGAAACTAAGCACTGCTGTCCCTGCAGTAAATGTGCTTAAGTTTTAAGATTCTGAGACCGAGATCCCCCCCAAATATTGAAGACCAGTTTCTAACCAAGAGTGATCTTGAGTACTACAACACGACTGGAAATAAGCACTCCCGATGCAAATTAAGTGGATCAAGACTGAGGTTTCTTTCCACCAAATCAAGACCAAGACTTTGAGGCTTCCAGAGGAATCAAAGCAAAGCAGAGGAAATTTGAGGCCGAGGTTAAGGTTTCTAGGATAATTTTTTACCACGACTGCATCATCTAATGCTAAGTATTACAACATGAGAGGAAATGGGAGAAACTTAGTCAAAACTGAGATAAGTCAAGACCACGACCAACTTGTGTCCTGCCATTGGCTGTTCCAGAGTGTACCCTTCCTTCCACCGCCCGACAGGCTGCCTTCGAGACCTGCAACTATAGTGAGGACAAGCAGTACAGAAAATAGATGCATGGATGGATAACTGGTTACCTCCCCAATGTTTGAGTCGAAGACAAGACCGATCTTGACACTGAAGTGATACAACAATTCAAGGTTTTGAAGACTGATCATTAGTTATACAAAACCACTGAAAAAATATAAAAGTAAAATAGAAGTAGAGGGAACTAAGCATTGCCGTTTCTGCAGAGATCATGGTGTTTCAGATGTTGGAGGTGATCAAGACTGATCTTGAGTACTATGTCAATAGTACAATAGTCCAGGGTGTAGTCCAATAGTACAGTAGTACAATAGTACTGTCCACAAGTACTACCTCAACATGGAAAACTAAGCAGAAGATGAGCAAGACTGTTCTTGAAAGTGATGTCTGAGTCCATGACAAGACTGAATGTGAGAACAAGGTCCTCTATATGTTGACCAAGACTGATCTCGAGTACTGCAACACATTGAGAAATCAGGCACCCTCTAAACGGGGAAAGCAATTCTGAAGAGGACGGAGATTTTAAATGTTTGTGCTTTTAGTTTGGTATTGATACAAATCTTTACCTGGACACGGCTTTACCTTTACCCGAAATGTACAACTGTGGCTTAATCTGTTAAAATAATGGCGATAAGATATTTTTTTCTTAGTTTGAGGGCTATCCTGGATCTGAGGTAAAGATCAGCAACAACAGGGTATTTTTATGTGAACTATCCCAGGAACTCCATCGTCATCACACCCCAATGCCACCCGTTTTCATTTGGCCAATATCTCGACAACATGGCGGCGGTGGTGGTGGTGTTGGCCCGGCATCTGACAGAATATATCAGAACATCATCACTGCCGGCGAACTGAGCAAACATCCCCCCCCCCCCTCCTCCGTCTCCCCTCTTGGCGTCTGATCGGGAGACGGGTGGTGATGGATGACTCATTGCCGCAACCCCTCTAATTGAGGCGGACTGAGCTGACATGTTAGCAGGGGGAAATATTTACGGGGCTGTCAGACTCGCCGCGGCAAAATTTCTGGAACAGAAATGCAAGTTTTTTTTTTTTGATCAAAGACTGTAATTTGCTTTCTGTTTGAGTGTGTCAACGCTGGCTTAAGACGCTCATGCTTAGCTGGTTTGATTACTTGGGATAAGATCAAACATTGTTCACAGTGTTTGCTGTTTTAGAGTCGACAAGAACGTGGCAACCGATACAGGGAAAAACGTCAAACCGAGGAGTTAGCTTCACTCCTTCCGAGGGGCCTCACGTCGAGTGAAAAATGCGAAGATGTCACTGGAGCCTCGCCGAGAGGAAGTCATGAAAAAGAATTAAGGCTTGTCACGCCCGCCGCTGTGCATGCTAACGACTGCATTAGGCAGCCCTCGATTAACATAAAGCGCTCGCTCGTCATTTAGTCGCCATTTGTCCAGGAAAGCCACAGATCGTCTTGTTTTTTTTACTCATTCTAATCTCACTTTGTCCCGACAAGTGCGTTCCGATGAGTTTATCTGCAAGTACTCCCTCAAATGTCATCTGCGGTATATCCGATAGATGTATCTTCATCAACTCTACTTTAGCTTCAATCTGTGTCAACAAAGCGCCCAAAATGTGAGAGATGGCCACTGTGCAGGTAATAACCCAGAAATAACACTCTTTAATGATATTACTGATGAAGCAAGGCCCCGGATTATCCTGCGCACCAGCAAACTGGAAGCGTTCTCTGTGTAATGGGCCCGGCCTGAGATAATCCTTCAGAATCAATGCGGTCAATGAAGCCGACTGTATGATCATGAAATGGGAGAAGGTGTCATGTGTGGCATCTGCTGGTGTCCCGGAGACAACCTCATGGGTTTAGCCATTTTTAATCCAATCTTGAAGCACTCATGCATCCTGTTACAACTGATAGAGAGCACTTGGTCGTTTGAAAAAAAATCAAAACAACAGATGCAAAAATATGAGATAAGCATCCTCTATATGACAAGGGGTGCTGTGTGTGTATTTTTGGATCTATTGCAAAAATGGTCATGTAAGAGCCTCCAATCAATAAGAATAATAAGAAAATCTAGCGGTTCCATTTCTCTGTGTATTTTTCTCACCTTTGCTTCACTAATTATTGTTTGACCATTGAGCATTTTTTTTCTGGATTAAAAACACTTTACTAGTACACAAATGTGTCTATTCAATAATGTTTCATTGTGGTGCACAACTTATAAAAAGGCAAATTTTTTACATGGGGCAAGTTCGGACAAGTAGTTCTCACCTTAAGGATTCCCCATGGGCAAGTCATTTTTGTTTTTAATGTAGAGCCCTGTCTGGTCGTATTGGTTTGTCCTTCACAACTCTCAACTTCAGAAATACTGGTCAAAGGTTTACATGCGTGCTGGCCGTTTTGGGGAATCTACTTTAACTCATTTGCTACCAAACACGTATTTTCAACCCGCCGGCTCTCTCCCAAAGAAGTATTTATACATGTTTTATGTTTTTTTCCGCGAGAGACACATAGAGGTGATGATACAATGCCACAGTAGAAGAGATCATGTTTGGGGCAGTTTTTAAGCTGAAAAAACGGCCACTATGTGGCAGGAATGCATTTATTAGAGTGTGACATACATGCTCTGAAACAACCAGGAAGTGAAATTGCATCTCGTCGTGTAGCATACAGCGTACGCGTGCATCTGTGTACACAAGTAGATGGTGTTATATTTGTAAAATAATGTTTGAAAATAACCAATTTTTGGGTTGTTTTTGTTGTGGCATGTTCAGACATTTTGGCCAAATATATATATACGTATATGGTTAGATTTCTGTCCAAAGTGACAATGTATCTTTTCACAAAAAGCCTTTTTCTCCCCTTTTTTGAATTTATATTTTGCTACAACTTACCTATGTTCTACGGAAGATTAAGAAAGAACAGAAAATGGTGGTAACAAACTTCCTTTTTATGATGAAAGATGTGTTTTTATAGCTCTTGGACACAATATTCCATGCGCCTTGAAAAATCAGTCAAACTCATCAAAAATGCCCGCTACCGAGAGGGATGGCTGGGATTGAATGAGTTAAATATCATAGAAAGACCCATAATGAAAACACTGCTTTCATGTTCTATATGTTCAATAATCCCAGAAGGTTTATTGGATTCATGTGGGTCTCATCGTCCACCCACCAGCATATGAAGTTATGACTCTGAAGAGGCGGTTGCCAGTTTGAGTGGACTATTAGTCAGCCGTCACAGTACAGAATGCTTTGATGAGCTGGTCGTGTTTCCACTCTTATATAAGCAGAAGTCACCCTAGCAGCAGACGCTGTTTCGCGTGATCCCCTCTTTCTCTGTTTGGGTATATGCTGACAGCACGATGCCCCATTGGGCGGGATGACTCATTGAACTGTCATTTTTCACAGACAGCCTCGCTATGGTGCATCATTGAAATAACAACAGATTTTTGTAGTTGCAGTTTTTGTGCTGTGTCAGTATTTTTATATAGTTTTTAGGGGTGTAAGAGTATGGTATCCTCCTGGTTCGGTATGTACCTCGGCATGAAGGTGACAATTCGATTCATTTTTGGTACCGTAAGGGTACAAAATACAAACCATAAAACAACTTAGCTAAAATAGCGTTGTTAAATCAAATAAATAAGTTAATATTTATAATTTTTAAAAAGCAAAAAGGTTGAAAAAAATGTATCCACACATGTTGGATGAGAAAATAGTCACATATCACTGGTTGAAAACAATACAATACATAAAGCATGAATAAATACATCAATACAAAGCAAACACAAGTTCATTCATTCATTCATTTTCTACCGCAGGGGTCGGGAACCTTTTTGGCTAAGAGAGCCATAAAGGCCAGATATTTTAAAATGTGTATCTGTGAGAGCCATATACATTTTTTTAAACATTGAATGCAATAAAATGTGTGCATTTTTATGTAAAGACCAACAGTTTTAGATATAATGGGCTCTAATTGTGTAGACCAGGCACACTACCCCACGCCAATGGGGTGTGGCCAGCACACTTTCGTGAGCAGCGCAGTGTCTAATAATAAATCAAATACTTGTTGCCATTAATACAACTTCTGCTGCTGCATAGTTTTGCACCATACTCCATAGACGTATTTCATTCTTTTGGCCATCTTTGCCAGAAGGCTTGGTTCTGCAGCTTTAGCTAGGTGACTATTTGACTAAAGGAGAAAAGTTTATATTTACATGTTGACATCTCAATGACCGAGGTAGACTACCGCATTACCCAGTAATAATCGAGTTTTGGTGTTTGACCTGGAAAATATCAGGAAAGATGGATATGGTCGGCCGAAAATAGATGGACGAATTAAAATGCATAAACGAGTAGTTGATTTTTAATATTATCATCATTTCTGTGATGGTTTACTTTAAAATGTTAGCAAAAATACATTTTTATTGTGGTAAGAAATGTTTGAGAGCCAGATACAGTCATCAAAAGAGCCCTACCTGGCTCCCAAGCCATAGGTTCCCTACCTCTGTTCTACCGCTTACCCTCACATGATGGAGCCTATCCCAGCTGTCTTCAGGCGAGAGGCGGGGTACACCCTGGACTGGTCGCCAGCCAATCACAGGGCACATATAGACAAACAACCATTCACACTCACATTTATACCTATGGACAATTTGGAGTCACCAATTAACCTAGCATGTTTTTGGAATGTGGGAGGAAACCGGAGTACCCGGAGAAAACCCACGCATGCACCGGTAGAACATGCAAACTCCACACAGAAATGGCTGAAGGTGGAATCAAACTCAGGTCTCCTAGCTGTGAGGCCTGCGTGCTAACCACTCAACTGCAAACATAAGTTACTTTTAAAGATTTTTTACACCAGTCTTAAACATTGAAATGTATAATTTTTATTTATTTGTTTGTTTTTTTAACAGGTTGTGGTGTCAACAAACATCGCCGAGACATCACTCACCATAGATGGCATTGTCTTTGTAATTGATCCAGGATTCGTCAAGCAAAAGGTTAGCATTTTTGTGTCATTCATGGCCCTTTTTCTGTTTGCCACCGACCTGGGAATTGCTAAAACGTGCAAGTTTGTAATGTTTCGTATGCTTCATCAGATGTACAACCCTCGCATCCGAGTGGAGTCGCTTCTGGTGTCGGCCATCAGCAAAGCGTCAGCCCAGCAGAGGGCAGGTCGAGCTGGACGCACGCGTCTGGGGAAGTGCTTCCGGCTGTACACAGAAAAGACTTACAAGACAGAAATGCAGGTCAGAACAACCATTTTTAGCTTCTTTTCACATAGATGTCTCACATAATTGCTGCATCACAGTCATTACAGCATTTTAGTCAGAACCTGACATATTTATATTCATTTTTACATCCATCTTAAGAAACTACTACAAGTGTTTAGTAGATTTTATTGGTATTGTGCTTGCATAACATCTTGTTTGTCAAAGCATACAGTACAGCAGTCCAATTCCAACACCATATACTGTATTTATCTCCAACTCACACATGTTGCTGTTTTTTTACTTTTCATGTGGCCCCTAGACAGCCCTGCTTACAGATAGTGGCATCAAATCAGTTTCTATTGAAGCTACCAGAAAAAATACAGTAATTATTCACAATTTAACACCCATTGAATCCACAAATATGCAGGGTCACGAACGCCAAACCTCAAACAGGCAGAGGTCTACTGGACCACTTTTACAAGCTATCTGTTGTTCCTTCAGGACAACACCTATCCAGAGATTCTCAGGTCCAATCTGGGCTTGGTGGTGCTGCAGCTAAAAAAGCTGGGTGTTGATGACCTGGTACATTTTGACTTCATGGACCCGCCAGGTAAGCAAATAGTCCTACAGTAAAGGGGAGGACCCTGTGATTGGCTGGCAACCAGTCCAGGGTGTACCCCGCCTCTCGCCCAAAGACAGCTGGGATAGGCTCCAGCACCCCCGCGACCCTTGTGAGGAAAAGCGGTAGAAACGAAATGAATGAATAAAGGGGGGACCCTTTACCATGTGTGTTCACATTTGATTTAACATGATACAATGCCACTCTCTTGACTGTGATCGCTGTGGTCTTAATCGATATCAACACGGTTACAAGCGTTGCCTTTGGCTCCCAGTGGGCAGTTGAAAATTAGCCTCCAGCGTGATTTGGAGAATGTAATTCCACAACCATTGTTTAAAAATGGGTAACAAATATCGATTGGCGGCACATTGTTTTGGGCTGCTTCTTACTGCACAAACGGCTGTTGAACCTGAAGTAGCGTGATGAAGCGGCGTGGAAATGCAATCTGTGGCTCATCAGAAAGCGAGTATTGACTGCCTGAACCACGCAGGAATCTAATATAGGGCTAAATCAATGGGCCCAAAGGCTAAAAGGTACATTAAACCTGCTACCTCTTTGGAAATGTCATAAGGCGAATGAAAGCTTCATCCGCAGAGTCAAGTCCACTGATTTCTTATCCCTCGTCGCAAAGAAGGGCCAAACAAAAAGAGTGGGAAAGAAAGCTGTAAAAGACACATCCCTGCCCGGCCCATTTATTCAGGAGGCAGGTGCGTAAAAATCGATCGGATGCGACTAGATATTATAAAGAAGTCTGTCCAAAGCGTTGGTAGCTTTCTTGTTAGGTAGCAGCATCCCATGCCACCAGTGGATCAAATAAATAAACCCCCCGTCTCTCCCTCCCCACCCCAGACAAGGCCGATCCGATATGTTGACGCTTACATTTTGTGAGGAACGCGGGGGCTGGCTGGATGCTGGAGGTCAGTCACTGGAGGAATATAAAGGAGGAGGCAATAGCCAAGGTGATAGCGCCGCTATTGATGTAACCAATTTCATTCTCAAAATGGCGCCACGAGTGGGAGGAGGTGGTGGTGGTGGGGGTTTCATCTCAGAGGTGAGATGAAAAGTATATTATGGGGGAGGGAGGGGGGTCTCCTCGGGAAGATGTAGTAACACTCTCTCCTGGGGGGAATCTGTTTGGCCTAATTCTAGCGTGATTCAGAGCGCTCATCAAAAAAAACGCTCAGAAAAAAAAAAATTCTCCCGATGGTGCAGCTGCGTTTGATATCTGCCGAGATCGTTTTATCTCGTCGCCGGCTCCCGAGTGAGACAGACCCGGGATTTAATATCTGCACATCAAACGGCCGTGCTTGTAACTGCGTTTATATTGATTAAGACGACACAGATCACAATCAAGACAGCGGCATTGTCTGTCATGTAGAGGACTTTTGACTAGCATTTTTGCCATACGTCATGTGTGTCAAACTCCAGCCTGCTGTAATTTCATCTGGCCTGTGGAACTGTTTGGAAAATGGCAAGGAACCGGCCCTTTTCGCTGACCTCAATGGCATCACTGGATATAAAGTGACCGCAGTATTATTTGTGTGTGTGTGTGTGTATATATATATATATATATATATATATTTATTTATTCATTCAATTTCTACCGCTTATCCTCACAAGGGTCGCCGGGGTGCTGGAGCCTATCCCAGGGGTACACCCTGGACCAGTTGCCAGCCAATCACAGGACACAAATAGACAACCATAAACAACCATTCCCACTCACAGTCATACCTATGGACAATATGGAGTCCAATTTGGAGTTTGGAAAACTGGAGTACTCGGAGAAAACCCACGCATGCACGGGGAGAACATGCAAACTCCACATAGACATGGCCCAGGGTGGTATATATATATATATATATATACAAGCAGAGTAAAAGTACAGTAAAGTACAACACCGCCTTTTGTCTGTACAAAACATCACCTTAACGAGGCATAGGACAGTCAAGAATGATCATGATCAACTAAAGCAAAACAACCCAGGAAACACGTAATCTACCCATTCCACAGCTGCAGTCTCTTCCGGGTTCCACTTGTGAAATGTGGTGGTGTTGTGTGGATATAAAATACTCTAGCTTTTGCTTGAATGTTAAGAGAATGACAAAGATTGTTGAGAATCATCACTTTATAAAAGCAAAAACCTTGCTAAAGGAACCGTAGTCATTTTTTGCCCGCCGCCAAAAATACTCACACGAGTGAAGTTTAAAAAAAATTAAATGTGTGTCCATATTTTTACAGATGTACAGATGTCCCGATCAATATTTTTTGGTTTTGCATACGATTTTTTTGTTGTCTTGCCGATCCAGAATCCACAATCCAGAACCAATACTTTTATTTTCTTATTTAAATAGGAACCTTTTGTGGTGAGACCAGCCATGTTGAGGAATGTAGAGGAAGACCAAAGAGGAGGTTCATGGATGTAGTGAAGGAGGGTAGTTAGTGTGAGAGAGACAGATGCAGAAGACAAGGTTGGATGGAGGAGATTGATTTGCTGTGGCGACCCCTGAAGGGAAAAGCCCAAAGAGAAAGAAGAAGCTGCTTTTGTCACGAATATGAATTTGTGCAATTGAATATGGTGATCACAATACTTCTTCAAAGCATTACAAATAATGCAAATAAGTGTTACTGAATGTACGTTTTTATTACACAGCATAGCCAACAATATTGTTTGGCTTTTGTAACTGTCTTCAAGGCAATAGTAATTTATTGATGATCCCTAGTTTAAATAACACAGCAGTCCATGCACAGTGAGGGGGAAATATTGCTGGAGCCCAATATCCAACATCCATTGTGAAACTAACCTCACTATGGCACACGACGGACATGTCTGCATGGTGGTGTTGTGTTTTCTTCTTCATGCGAGTGGTGGCAGTCGAGTGGCAACCAGCTTTGAGGTGCATTACCGCACCTAGCATGTTAGTTTGTTGCCCTTTTGTTACAAACGTGATACGGCAACTGGATCTTCAAAATGTCATCCAGTGTGAGGGGTTGTCGACATGAAGTGTGGAGGATCATTGATGAATGGTTGCAGTATGCGCTTAAAAACAGCATTTTTCTCTGATCCAAACAATGAACAGTAACCTCAACATCAAGTTCTTGCTATTGCGTCCTTTGCAGCTCCAGAGACCCTGATGCGAGCCCTGGAGCTGCTCAACTACCTGGCGGCGCTTAACGACGAAGGCGACCTGACAGAGTTGGGCGCCACAATGGCCGAGTTCCCGCTGGACCCTCAGCTGGCCAAGATGGTGGTTGCCAGCTGTGAATTTGACTGCTCTGACGAGGCGCTCTCCATCACCGCCATGTTGTCAGGTAAGAGGGTAGTCTATTCTTGCCGCAAACAAAAACACTAGTAAGTGTCATGTGCACATAGTCAAGCAGCAAAAGTCAGCTATTATTGGTGAAAACTTTTTCAAAAGTCGAGTATCTGGAACAGCAGTGGGTTGTGCTACAGCGGTAATTGCATTTTAGGCTTGCCAAAGCAGAATGCTGCTCATTCGGATGAATCTTTTTGCCTCCGAAGCATGAGGAGCCTGTGAGAGCAGGGGGGGAGAAATGGATTTCAATTTCAAGAGCAGGTGTTTCCGAACGGCGGCTTTCTGCTGAGTTCATTAGTGGTGTAAACGCCACGCGTTACAATCGAGAAGTTGCAGTTAAGCAGCTCCGAGGTAGAAGAGTCGCTTCTTCCCCAACCCTCCTCTTCTTTCCCGACATTAGCATCAGTCTGTGGGGTTAACTTCTCCCTGTGGGCCCATACCGACCTTGTCTAGTCCCGCAGTGCTTCATCCGACCCACCGAGGCCAAGAGGGTGTCCGACGAGGCCAAGATGCGCTTTGCACACGCCGATGGAGACCACCTCACTCTTCTTAACGTCTACCACGCCTTTAAACAAAGCAAGTGGGACCGCCTTGAGTGCAAATGTCTCATCACCACGTCTGGATTTTTAACTCTCGATCATTTTCCTACACAGACCACGAGTCCTCCCAGTGGTGCTACGATAATTTTGTTAGCTACCGCTCGCTGATGTCGGCTGACAACGTACGGCTTCAGCTATGCCGCATCATGGATCGCTTGGGGTTGCCTCGACGGAGCTGCGCACACAACTGCAGAGAGTACTACACCAATATCCGCCGAATGCTCGTCACCGGGTTCTTCATGCAGGTCGGGATTTTACACCATATATTTAGCTTTATCATCATGTTGTACGCCAGGGTTCAATTCCACACCCTCAGCCATCTCTGTGTGGAGTTTGCATGTTCTCCGGGTACTCCGGTTTCCTCCCACATTCCAAAAACATGCTAGGTTAATTGGCGACTCCAAATTGTCCATAGGTATGAATGTGAGTGTGAATGGTTGTTTGTCTATATGTGCCCTATGATTGGCTGGCGACCAGTTGGGATAGGCTCCAGCACCCCCGTGAGGATAAGCGGTAGAAAATGAATGAATGAATCATGTTGTACATTGCACGTTATTATTTTTCAAAAAGTGTAAGTCAATCAAATCGACCCACGCGGAAGCCGAACGTGGCTGAATTGCCACAATTCGGAATGTGACCAACATTTTTTGGAAAATTCATGTTTCTGACATTCAAAACCGTAAAGGTTATTTTTATGTTTTACTACGCTAACCTCAGTTTGCACAAAAGCATTGGCATTATTCATAAATGTCTTTGTTGGAAGTGTCCATTCACCACATTTAACACTTTAATATTAAAAAGCAGTAGATACATGCGAATGCAGTGCCAGCACTGCCCAGAATGATCAGCCCACCAACCGAGACATTGGCAGGTCCAAATGGTCTCTGATATTAAAAAAAGAGTCCTTCTTCATGATAGGTCCACTTTGGATGGGGGTCCCAATCTCAGGAAACCTTCCATTGGTGTATTGGCTAAGCGTCCTGGCCAGCACATGGGAAAGATAACTCATAATAAACCAATGTATATGTGTGTGATTTTTTTTTTTACATGAAGTTTTATGAGCATTCAGCTATGTAGTGCATCAACAGTGACTGACCCCCCCACTTCATCAATGTAAACGCTCTTGTGTCATAGCAGCCTTCAAAGAAGAAGATTGCTGTGTGTCTTTCTGTTGCATGTCTACAACAGAGTGGAACATTTCCCAACTCTCCATGATGGCATTTCATCTTTCATTTGCTCAGACAAAAATCACAAAAAGACAAACTGTTTGTACTTGCAGAATTATATATCTCTGATCTAATTTTATTTGGATTTCATACACATCACTAGATAGAGCCTGCATACCACCGCTGGTACTCGTGCCACAGTTTGAGAATCAAACATCTCCATATTATTTCCACAGGTCGCTCATTTGGAGCGCACAGGTCATTACCTGACCGTGATGGACAACCAGGTGGTACAGCTCCACCCCTCCACAGTGCTGGGCCGGAAACCAGAGTGGGTCCTCTACAGCGAGTTTGTACTCACCGCCAAGAACTACATCCGCACCTGCACCCACGTCGAACCCGAGTGGTGAGTCGAATCATAATTCAGGAAGTTCAGTGCAGTTACCCTTTTTGTTACGTTTTAGTTACATGAATTCCATAAGTAATTAACTAATACCATATGTATGGGTTGAAATTTGGTCACATGAATCATATAGTATTACATTAGTGTTCAAACCAGTTAGGTTGTTGCTAATGTTCTACTATAGTAAGTTTTAACGTTTTAGTTCCGCTAGTTTCATTTTTATGTTACGTTTTTGCTAGGGCTGTCAAATGATTACAAATTTTAATACGATTAATCACCGTTTTAAAATTGATTAATCATGAATATGTCTGGGCGGCACGGCGGTCTACTGGTTAGTGCGCAGACCTCACAGCTAGGAGACCAGGGTTCAATTCCACCCTCGGGCATCTCTGTGTGGTTTGCATGTTCTCCCCGTGCACGCGTGGGTTTTCTCCGGGTACTCCGGTACTCCGGGTCCCACATTCCAAAAACATGCTAGTGTGAATGGTTGTTTGTCTATATGTGCCCTGTGATTGGCTGCCGACCAGTCCAGGGTGTACCCCGCCTCTCGCCCAAAGACAGCTGGGATAGGCTCCAGCACCCCCCGCGACCCTCGTGAGGAAAAAGCGGTAGAAAATGAATGAATATGTCTGAAATAGGCCCATTTTTACCATATTTAATGAACAGAAAATGACGGGACATACTATATATTTGTATATATGTAGCTCCAAATGAATCTAAACAATACCACACAAGTCTAAAAGTCCATTTGTCTAATTCTAGGCTCTGTAATAGTAGCAGAACATTTGAATCACACTGAATGCGTAATTGGGGTTCTGTTCAAAGACATCACGTAATTTAAATTAAATGTACTTGTTTTCAGTGTATTTTCCTGCATACTTAAATGCAGGAAATTGTATGTTCGTATTAAGAGCTATGAAGTGAGTGATAAGAATATTCACTTCATGTTTTTCTTTATTTTCCCATTTATTTACACAGACACACATGCTGTGTAAAGCGCTTTTTGTGATCTTCGGGGCGTTCCTGAATGCATCTCGCGTTCTTGTAATGACAGTGATGAAGTATTGTTCCCAGGATGAAGGGACTAGAGTATGTGTGAGTTGCAGGTACACGCAGTATATGGTGTTGGAAATGTACTGCTGTTGATGTGTTCAGGTCAGAGTGAAGCTAAAAGAGGAACGTCTGACTGTGTGACTGTGTGGGGATGCTCCACTGTGCTTCCGTCTTCCGTCATAACAGAGAGCCATGCTTGGTCTGGTGCTCATTGTGCGCGTTAATTACACTCAAAGATTTAATGTAATTAATGAAATTAATTAGTTACCGCATTATTTTTGACAGCCCTTGTTTTATATTAATTTTGTACATTTATTCTTAGAGTGGGGGAAATTTCCTGGAAATTACATCACATAATAGTTTGTGAATTTATTTTACATTTATTGTACATTTGTTCTCACCGATCAGAAAGTGTGGCCTCGTCACAAATCTCGCATCCAAAGTGGAATATTGACATGGATATTTGACATGCCACTATAAACACAATAACCTCATGTAAAAAAGACGATTGATTCATGCTAAAAAAAACTTATAATGACATTTTTCTGTAACAACTGTTACATCAGGATTAACGATGACATTGTTTTTTTTTCAAGGCTGCTGAAAATTGCCCCACGTTACTACGAGATGAGTAAGTTCCCTCCATGCGAAGCAAAGAGGCAATTGCAGCGGATCATTGGCAAGCCCTCTCAGTTTTAAATAGTAGAGAATATACTTTTTATTTATGTTGATGTCCATAATAATTACAGACATTGCTGTTCATTTATTCACTTAATAAACATGAATTTGTTTTTAAAAAATGTCCCATGATTTAGTCCCTCCGTTATACCAAAGGCTCTACTTTTTTTATTGATCATGGCTGCAAAATGATGCAACGAAAATGAGAAACACGACTGAATTCAAGAAATAACTCATACGAAGGTGGAGCTCTCCTCCATCGCCAATGCCTCGCGGCCATCTTTACAACATTAGTTTTTAAGCAAGGTAAACATGACATTAAATCTTTAAGTATCCCTTTTATTTGTCATTTCTCTACATTTGGTGTTGTTTTCCAAGGGCCACTTTGATATTTTGTAAACACATGTACAGTAGATATGATAAGAAGTTGTATATACAGCTTTGTTATGTAGGTGAACTGTTAGTATGAATTTTTTTGCTGTTTTTTATTAATTTTCAAAATATTTCAGCTTATATCTTAAATATTTTTTTCCCTCATAACCATATGACTTTATTACCATCATATTTTGACTTTTTCCTCAACCTAATTTTCAAAAAATGACAACTTTATTTAGTTTTGTTTGTAATATTTTTTTAAATATTTAAACTAAATTGAAATAAATTTTACACATAATATTACATGTTTGTGCTTGTAAAATCGGGCCTTTTTTTCTTATTAGAATTGACTTTTTTCTTAATATTTTTTTTTTTTTACTTTATTTTTGTAAAAATACAGCTTTTTTTTACCCCATTTTTGCTGTTTTTAAAAAAATTATTTTCCAAATACCGTATTTGAACTATTTCGTTGTAATTTTTTCTTTTCATATTTATAACTTTATTCCCACAATATTTTTGCATTATTATTATTTTTAATATTATTTTTGTAACATTTTTTTATATTACGACTTTAAAAAAATATTTTTCATATTTCAACTTTATGCTACTAAAATTACAAAATGACATTATAACATTAATATTTTGCCTTTATTCTTGTAAAATTACTTCTGATTTTTCTTTTTTTTAAAGTTTTCTTATTAAATGATATTTTTAGAATGTGCCACATGCCCATAAAAACAGTGATGGGCCACAAATAATTCTATATTAAAGGTGTTTTGTGTAATATGTTTGGGTGTCTGGAATGGATGAATTGGATTTATCTTGTATCTAATGGGAACAATTATTTCAGCTTCGTATTTAGTCCCAGTCGGGCAGCAGCGAGACAAAAGTGCAAGTCACTGCATTGGGATGCTAAATGTAGATTTCCGAATTGCACAATATGCTAATTCAAGAGGTTAGCATTTGCTCTTTTTAGCAGGCCGACCACACACACAACTTTTTAAAGTGCCTTCTGTGAAGCAGAGTCATCCTTCTCCCAGCCAATAGAAAGCCCATTAGTCGGAGCTGATCTGGAAATTATATGGAATCGATCCCCGGGGGTAAGAACAGTTTTTCAGGCTCGATACTTCCCATTGATTCCCGGCTGCTATAATTATAAATGAAAATCGTTTCAAAGCCAAGTTGTGTTTTGAACACTCGCGCGCTCTTTGGATAATATTAGAAGTGATTTTTCTCTCTCTGTGTTGGTGTTTGGAGAAGAAGTTACATAAGGTCACTTGGCAGCCCATCTTAAATGGCGACAATTTATCACACGGGGCATCTATTGGATTTTTAGATGCAATCCAGTGTGTGAACGCACTGTTAAGTCCAAGTGCTCTACCGAGTGGTAAGTTGGTCAATTACTGTTTAACAAAACTTTTTTAAGAAAAAAGTTGTCATGTCCAACAACTGTCATTTTTATGCTCAGTGTGACCCTAATACTCCATTGAGAGTTTTCACATTAACATGGTGGGCCGGATAAAATGCTTTGATGGACCAAATTTAGCTCATGTTCTTTAGGTTGGCCACCCCTGCTTGCTTTCCCAACAAACAGTAGGCAGCGTTTATCCAGTGTGTTTCCAAACAGTGTGAATCATCATCCCAATCTCCTGCCACCCCCGGAGTGCTGCTTGGCACCTCATCATCATTTGACGACTGCGGGCGGGACACTTTATTGCCTCAGCGTTTTCAGGAAGTCCATCCACCCACCCTGTCCGACTACACCTCCGCTTTCTTTCCCCCCCCCCCCCCCCCCCCCCGTCTTTCCAGACTTCCTTATCTCCCGTTTTGCTGCACAAATGCAGCCAATCTTTGGGGAAGATGGCAACGGAAATGTGACAAATCCATCTGTCCTGCTTTGAATTTCTATGCTAATTTGAAGTAATAGTCCCTGTGGTGACAGTGCAGGGGAACAATTCAATCTCACCATCTATGACAACTATGCCTCCTGTAGCTATTAAAGCATATAACTGGGGTGGCCAAACTTTTTCCACCAAGGGCTGCATACAGAACAAATGAAAAATGGGGGAGGGGTGGTGACTTTATTATATTGTTTACATAAAATACGGTTCTATCTTAATATAACAGCCACATATTGAAAATGAAAATTAGTGTAATAATTTAGCTTGTTTATCGTGCGTAGTTAATTAGTTCCATACCCGACTGTGATAAGTGAATTTCTGTGAAGAAGGATTCTGTTCATAGTTATAGAAAACATATTTCCAACCTTCTAAGTAGGGTTTTTAACACTATTAGAGTTCTCTGACATGAGATAACACCCCTATAGTCACCTTAACATTCGTTTTATCCAATCTAGTAGAGAAAATCATAAAAAAAAAACAATATAGACTTAATCCCACCGTCGACCATCTCTGTGTGGAGTTTGCATGTTCTCCCCCGGGTTTTGTCCGGGGACTCCGGTTTCCTCCCACATTCCAAAAACATGCTAGGTTAATTGGCGACTCCAAATTGTCCATAGGTATGAATGTGAGTGTGAATGGTTGTTTGTCTATATGTGCCCTGTGATTGGCTGGCGACCAGTCCAGGGTGTACCCTGCCTCTCGCCCAAAGACAGCTGGGATAGGCTCCAGCACGCCCGCGACCCCCGTGAGGATAAGTGGTAAAAAATGAATGAATGAATGAATGAACAATATAGACTTACGTACATAGACTCAACTCAGAGTTGCTTGTTTTTTTTTCCCTCGCTTGATGATGTCATCATCTAAGTTGTATATCATCAACATATTATGTTGTAAAATGCTATAGGAGAAACAAAAAAAGTAAAAACACCTTAAGAAAACACCTGATTCTTGGTTTGTTGGTTTAAAATTTAAAATCATTCCCTCAAAATAAAATAGCTTTATTATTTTCTCAAAATTAGCTCAATTGACAAATGAATAACAGATGATGTTGTGTTTTTTCTATGGATCACATTCACATGACTGTGTGGTTCGTGAGTATCACGCGGCCTACAAAGGGGCTCTTTAAGTGGTAACCTGAGAACCAAATCAGGAGGATGTTTGACCCGCGTAAACATATGACTTGTGTTTTCATGTATGACTTTATTCATGCCTCTGTTAAGCTTTTAATGGTGCTCTACTGTACCTAATTTGGTGTATAATTTTCATTTGTAATTTGACCTCTTCCCCATTTGCATCTCCCAGTTTACCTTCCAGGAGGATATAAACAAAAGAACGCTAACATTGCATTGTCACCAAAAGTGTCTCCTTCCCCGCCTGTTGATGTGATTCAGTGAGAAGCTTTTCACGCGTCGCCGGGCAGAAAAACGAGAGATGTTTCTGAAGAGAGGAAACAGAAGATGCATGTATTAAATGAGCTGAGCCGTGCAGGGATATTCACTACCTTGTGCTGTGCAAATATATGACACTGTGTTATCTTTAAATTGATCTATACCACACACAGGAAAGATTACATTTGATGTTGGATGGTGGAAGGTGAGGCATAGTTTTTTTCTGCTGCCACTTTCTGCATGTTATCTTATAGTTTTATCTGTCAAAACCAGCTAAAGTATGTAAAACATAGGCTTGAGTTTATTTATTTTTTATTTAACAAATACACTTATTTAAAGTCAACAAGAAACAAGCTTTAACCATTCCCATTATTTTACTTTATTAAAAGTTTGGTAAAACAACAAAAAAAGACCTGAAGAGTACTTTATGTATAGAAAATAATTATTTAAAAATAAAAAAAATACTGTTTGAATAGATACATTTAGTGCAAATGACAAAATAAATAATATATTTTTTTTAATTGCAAAAAATCTTATGTGATTCTGTGCTATCCCAGCACATAAAACGAGTATTCATACATTCCAACACTGATTGTTAGTGATGGCGTCAAAATATGACGTCATAAAAATTGACTAATCACAACAAGCCCTGCCACCGAAATGCGGAAGTAATCAAAAATCAAAACAAATAACCCAATTCACACGTGGGGCGGGTTCTCGTTTGCATCTGTAGTGACAGCTAATTCTTTAAAAAACAGTCAAAGTTTTAGCAGCCTAGTTTTATTATTTGGGTTATTTGTTTTAATATTATTATTTTTTTGTATGCGGCACCACGTGACCGAGGAAGCTGGAGTAATCGCCCCACTTAGCCACCTTGTATCCATCCACACCGTGCGGCTGGATCCACTGTGGTGCTGACAAAACTCTGGAGGGGAACATTTCATTCCAAAAAAGCCCGAGGATCGAGCACTATCACCCGTCCACCTCAAGACATGGACCCCCGCTGGCGGCGCGACGACGAGCCGGTATCACCCTGCATCGTCACTTGGGAGAGCTGCTCAACGCAGGTAGATACTTCCACGTCTATGGATACTTCCCTAACATCCGCCATGACACCTTTAGTTTCACCTTGACATGTTTCATAGAGAAAATTGAGTGAGCTTTAATTGTTGAATATATACGTAGCTGAATTTCACTACAAATGAACTTTTTCTTCCAACAATTTTAGTAAAGTACAGTACATTAATTGATAATTAATGAAACTAGACGAACCAAAATGACACAAACATTTATAATGTTGCCATGTGGGTGTCATATTCTGCTAATTGCTTGGTTGCTAGATATCACTTTAAACATGTTATTGTAAACTGTCCTCTATACTTTAAATATTTTGAGCTGTTTACTTCATTAATGACCACAATGAGCCTATTTTGCTTCTATTAAAAAAAAACATTTGTGTTCCAAAATGTACAGGTACAGCAGGTTGCAAAAGCAAAGCAGGTATGTAAAACTAATTGCCATTCAACAGCAAAACAATCATGGCACAACTAGTCGATACAATTTGAAGTTAACCCCACAAAAAGTACTCCCAAAATACTATAATAAAAAGTAGTAGTTCTATTTTGTTTGTGTTGTTACAGCACGTGGCAAAGTTTGTGTTCCATCAGAGTCAGTGATGCAGGGTCACCATGGCAATGGGGGAGACGCGAGTAGCCATTGAAACATTCATGTTGTTACATAACGTTGCCTCATTTCCATGTTGTTTCAGTGTTAGAGAGTGTCTGATGCTGCAGGCACTTTAACTGCTCATGACACCAAAACACATGTTCATCTTCTTCTAACATTGAAAAATAACTTTGAAAGGCGTGTTTCCTGTGTAAGATGTGTGCTCTAATTGAAATTGAATCGATATATTTGCTATTCTCCACACTTTTTGTCACTGAACCCAGTCCTCGGAGGAAGTGATGTTTCTCCAAGAACCCTCCCATTCGGAAGTGCCATGGATTCTTTTGGATTCTATATGGTTGTGGTGAAGTTTTTGGTAAAATTTCCATAGTTTATTTTTTATTATTTTTTCAGCATAATCTTTTAATATTATTTACGCTTGTTATGTGGACGGCTTTTACTCAAACACTTGAGACAGTACATTTCGAGGACAACTGTTTTGTTACCGCACCTCAGATGAATCTTAACTAATCTTAATACTAATAATATTGGGTTTCATGCCAGGATTAGCTAAGCATCCATCTCTGCACACTGTATTGTATCTTGTCTGTGTCAGTCAATGCCAGTCAATGTTGGCATCAAACAGACTTTAGTCATTTGTTGTCTTACTTAGATGACTCTGACTGGATAGAGGAAGCGCCGGCACAGCTGGAGGTGTTCAAACAAGTTGGTCATGCACACTCTTTTGCATGATTTGAACGTGGGTGGCAATGGACACACACACACACACACACATGCTTCCTGCTGCTTCTTTTTTGTTGGTGTTTACGGATATTTTTTCCAGTCGGTGCACTGGGAATTTTAACAAGGAATCAAAAATGCCACATTCTGAACAGTAATTTTAATCCCGATTGCGTTGATGCTCAAAACTCGATGCCTAACCTGAATTGGTGGCATTTTTAGGGGGATATTTTCTCGATTTTGAACACTGAAAAGAAGGTTTCTGATCCAATTTAGTTTACTATACTTTAGATTTGTTTTGTTGTATGGTTTTACTTTATGTCTTACACTCTGGTACCTCTTATGCATCATGTGTACTCTTGCAGTACTTTACTTTTATTTATGTTGCGCCATGTTGCAGTAAGTTAACTTTTATTTATGCTGCCTTGTGTAAAGTGACAGTAATGACACTACTACCAATATTGCTAATTATTGCTATTATCATTAGAATTATACTAATAATATTTAGTATTATACTAATAATATAGTAAATGATATGATAGTAATTACAGCGGAACTGTAAAGTGGTACCCGTCGTGGAGTCTCAAAGTTGACCCACTTTTCGGCTTATTGCCACTAACTTGTACTACACAAGTGCAAGGCATGATTTTATAACCTTGGATTAATTTTTACCAAACTCGGAGGCGATGTTGCAGCAGCTCCAGTAGCTAGTATTACCGCTGTGGGCAAGATGCTGCGTCACTACACCGGAAAAGTAGTTCTTTGGTACAACAATGTCACTGTAGCTTGGTTAATATGCAGTTCAAGTTACGTAAATAGAATATTGGTTATATTTTTAGAAGGCTTTATATTTGTGGTTTGTTAGCAGGTTTTCTCTATCTAGAACACACCGAAAAGGGAAATATGTGTGTTCATGTCTCCCATAAGGATTGTGGATGATAGGCAAAATTACAAAAAAGTGCACATTTTTCTACTAAGTACAGACTCAACCACTGATGACATCATCAACGGTTTCTGTTTCTCTGTAGTAGCAAGCTAATAGGAATAGCATTTTGGGATAAAAATACATTAAAAACACAGTTGCACTCATGCCTTATATTAGTATGTTAACCGAAAAAACATGCTAATGAGGTTCCAATGTGTGTGTGTGTGTGTGTGTGTAGTCACAAATGGACTATGATGCCCATCCTTAGTTGTGTTCTTGTGAAAGCAGGTCATCTCAGTTTGGGCAGCCATGTTATTCGCCCTCACCGTATTCTCCCTCCCTCCAAAATCCAGTGGTGGGCGGGTGTGTAGTTGGGTAAATAAATAAAAAGGAAAGGAAGAAAAGGGAAATGTTGACACAGCTTGTCCTTGTGGCCAGATTAGCCACTCATGCTTGAGCGTGGGCTAAAGGCGCTTGCATTATTCAGCCTCCGACACAGATGAACAACTATAGAGTGTGTGTGTGTGTCTGTGAGGAGTGTTTGGGGCGGACCCCTTCACTTTTGTGGGCATTGCAGGGATGCAGAACACTGCGGGAAGCTTGATGCTTAATTAGCATCTTTCTCGGGGGTTGCTGTCCACGGTGCTGAAAGTTTCATCCCACCCTTTTTTTGTGTATGCCTGCCTGCAGCTCGCACCGCTCTTCAAAAGCCAATAAATGGACAAAAAGCCTGCTAGGTATAAAAAAACATGTCTTTCTCCACGCCAAGGCTCAAGTTACTGCTCTCTCTCAGTGGCGCGCTTAAACGAAAATCTCCTTTGTGTCCAATATTTGATCCAAGCAGAACACAAGTAGTGAGTCAGTGGCTGGAATGGCCATGAGGGAGGTTCACATTATTGAAAAATTGGCCATTTTCTGGTTAGATTGATGTAGTTTTACAATTACAGGAGTAAGTGCTTTCAGATTTGTCTCAATTAACTAATAAACCCTACACTGCAAATCATACATGCCAAGCTAACCATTCCTAGTTTAAAAAAGGACAGCATAGCTTTCAAACTCCTGTTCATTTCAGGGGCTTTTAAGATGATATGGGATCCCAGTGGGGAACTAGACTAGGTTTCTTTTTAATAAGAGAAGTTGTGTACAGGGCAAGTTTGCGTTCTTCTTTTTTTCCACAGCCTTCTCCCCCGACCATGCCTTCTTTTGTTGCAAAAGGATCGACTCTATCACTGTTATCTATTATAATATTATATATTGGTGAACTGGTACAAGTTAAACACAGGAAGTGACAACGATTTGTAGCTGCTGAAAAATGGGCAAGGAGAACGGTTAAATGAACTGCTGAATTGTTGAATTGTGCAAATGTAAACATGTGATGGTACTGCAAATTGTTGTAAAATGTTCCTAATCAACTAAACCAGGGGTCTCAAACTCAATTTACCTGGGGGCCACTGGAGCTAGGGTCTGGGCAAAGCTGGGCCGTATCAGGTTTTCCAAAAAAACCCCACATTTATTAAAAACAGAAAAATATACAAACTTTTTCAGTGCTTTGGTTCCGATTTTCTACAATAAAAGCTCTGATAAAACATTCCACTGTTCTCAAATATCTTAATTTTTATTTTTCTGCACAAAATAAAAAATAAAAAATCAAGAATAAAGAAAATCAATCAATCAGTAATAAATAATAATAATAATAAAACAGATTAAAATGAACAAAGCATTATTAGAGCCCTGTAGACATGACAAAACACGACTATAGTCACATTTATACTCTTTTTATTTACAACATATTGCGCAACTGCAGGGTCTTGAGACACATGCTAACTCGCAAACTAGAGAGCTAGCGACCTAAACGGTAGCCTTCAAGTTATTTCCTTTAAACTTAAATAGCCAAAAACCTACCACTTCCACACGGACAGGGAGGATAACTATTAACAGTTATTTAACCTTTAACATGAACATTAATCAAACGTAATAATTTTTTCTGGGTACATGATACCATACAGCATCCATATCAAACTTGCGCGGGCCGCACTAACATTAAACTTTCATATCAAGGCGGGGGCCTCAAACTAGTGTCCTGCGGGCCGCGTGTTTGAGACCCCTGAACTAAACCATTCCCATGACCAAGATGAATGTGAATGGCACCGGTCTAATTCCTAGTTGTCTGCAAAGCCTACTACTTTTCTTTGGCCAGCTCTCAGCATCATTTCTTGTTGACTGTTTTATTTTCTCTGCCACATTGGCACACAGTCAAAAAGCATCCATTGATTTTTCACTGCTGTGTGCGTCTGTCAGCTTTGACTCCCATAAAGATGCCTGGCAGCCGTGATAAGAAAATACAGTTTAAAAGGCAGCATTTATCCCATGAACGATCTTTTGCCGCTTTTCCCTTCATGGCCAAGGAGTAGTACAGCTCATTTACATGTTTTGGTTTTTTCATTCTCCGTCAACAAGTGTGTGCCGGGTGTTGAACACCGAGGCTTTAATGACAACATATTGACAGGTTATACAGTATGCATGGATAATTTACTCATCAGGATGCTTAACTCACCACTGACCTGCTTCAGTATATTTGACACTTTGTATTGCTTTAATAAATGTGTCAGGCATATTAGCATGAAATAATGTCACAATCCGGGAGTTAGCCCATGTGATTGTTTGGTTTGTTTAGCCTTTCTATGCCTTATTTCCTGTTTCCATGCGTTTCTGATTGTGTTGATTATTTACTTCAGCCAGTAGCATCCTTCTGTGTTGGAGCATTGTGAGTTGTCGGTCAAGAACCCTATTGATATTGAGGGATGTCTCCCCCCCATAACCACCATACAAGTGGTGGCTAATTGTTTTCTATTCAAGCAGGACCTTTAAACATACAGATATCAAGAACCCCGTTGATTAGGCTGTCTGCCCTAAAAGGTAGCTGAGTTCAAAGGTCATGTTTAGCACTGTACCGGTGCGATGTGATTGTTTTCCCAGCTAGAGGAATGGAACGCCCAAGACTTTTTCAGCAGCTTTCTTGAATTCGCTTCCCATTTGTGTGTGAATGATTGTGTTGGATGAAAAAAAAAAAAAAAGAACTCCATTCGTCTTCCTTCCCTGCTTCTTGACAATCTGTTGATCCCTTGCAGAATCTCCAGATGAAAGGCGATGCCGCTCAGACTGTGAAGCATCCTTCTCACCTCCTCCTCACCGGGAGGTGAGGCAAAATGACACAATGAGGCGTTATCGGTGCCACTTTTTTTAGATGGCGGCTTGCCTTCAATCAAAGTTGTATGAGTACAAATGAATTTGGATTTTACGTTCAGTTAATCCAATGTGTGTTTTCCGTTGGTTAGTGGATGGCTTTTCCAATTGTTTTCCTGCCATATCTCCCTGTCCTTTCTGAATTGATTGGAGGCAAAGTGCTTGGAGGATTTTTGGTATTAATACAATTTGTAGTTTTCCTTATTGCCAAGGAAATGGGGACTTTTTTAAATTTTGCCTAGCAACAAGGAGATGTGGAAATGGCTCCCTAGTGAGGATAAGCGGCATGGCAAATGATGTAGGGATGTAAATCCGAACCTAGTTAATTAATATAATACATCCTGTAGAATGCAGTTGTAACCTTTTTTTAGATTTTATTTATTTACATTTTTAATGATAGTATTATTTTATTTTTCATTTTGTGTAAGGAGTGCTATTGCCCAGAGTTATAGCATGCAATGAGATGAGTTGTCAGGAAAATGACAGTGTGCCATAAAAGTGTGCGGGTGCTGACAAGGGGGCGTTTCCATGCTGTAATATGACAGCTACATCTTTTTTTTTTTTTGCCCGCTCTCCTTATTCAATGATTAAATAGATTTCGGCCTTGCTCGTGAGGCAATTTTATTTATTTTTACCTCCCTCCTTCATTGAGTGCTCTTTTTTTATTTGCCTTTGAGACACACATCCCATCTTCCTTTTTCTTCCCTCTCTTCCCTTCAGGACATCCTGAAAGCATGTCCAGGGGTGTGTGTCAATGATTCATGCTCTCCATTTTGCAGCCGGTCCACCTACAGTCGCTGTTTTGAGCTCAAATTCTCTTGACTGCCACTCAGGTTGCATTTTTTTTTTTTAATGCTTTGATTCAAGGTTCCCCCTGGTGTTGGAAATTTAAACGAAAATGCTTGAAATGTGCATTTTAAAGGCTTGATAAGTGCCTGCAGGGCTTTACAGGGCTTGAAATCACAAGTAGTTTACTCTTTAGATGATGAAAATCACATTCATTTTACCTGTCCCTTTTAGGGCACGATTTATGGGGCTTGTTCATTTGTCAGGTAGTTCATTAGTCAGCTAGTTAGGCACTTTGTTACTTCTTATTTGTCGGTTTGGTCATTAGTTAGTCAGTTCCTTAGTTAGGTCATTTGTCAGCTAGTCACTTGTTGGTTATTATCATTCTGTCAGACAGTCAGTTCTTTTGTGTGTTTGTTCGTAGTCTTTTAATTTGTTTTGTTTTTTGTCTATTTGTTAGTTAGTCTGCTAATATGTCTAGTCACTTTGTTAGTTATTGAGTTAATTTGCTTGTTTGTTCGTTGGCTAGTTAGTCAGTTTGTTGGTCTCGTTAAATTGTGAGTTCTTGTGTTAATCTGTCAGTTTGTTAGTTTGCTAATTCATCCATTATTGTTTCCTGAGAAAAAAAATCAATATAATTAAGGTCTAGAGATGTAAACCAACAAGTGGCATCAAATGCGTTCTCTTCAAACCAATCACAACTTTAGTCTTAGCTTTCACAAATGGGCAAACAAACGGAACAATTCAAACAAACTGATGAAATAAATGACAATAATGATGAAATGAACAAAGAAATTATTGAATAAACTTGCTGACAAAATTAATCACGCCTATACGGAGAAGAGACAAACTAACAGAATAATTTAGTAATTGATAAATTGGATAAATGGTCAGGCAAATTAATTACGACTAGCAAACTGAATAGCTGTCAAATGAAAACATGAACAGAATAACAAACTGACTTAGTGGTGACTTAGTTGTGAGTTTAGCATGTTGACTACACTGTCAGGAGATGGATGGTTTGTTTCTCAGTTTGGACATTGTTGTCTGTTGTCCCGTTCACTCGCCATTCTTCTCCCACATTCCAAAAAGATTTTCCAGAATCTGCTGTATTTCTTTTGATTTTATGCTTCCTGCCTGTTTCAATTTATTCCACCCACGACCCGCCTCCGGGCATGCCCACTCCACTGTGATTGGTCACACGCCCAAAGTGCTTCCTAACTATGATCCATATAAGAAAGTCTGCCCCTCTGTGACATCACAAAGAGGCAGTTTTACCACGCCTTTTGAAACAGAGCGTTTAGAGCCATCCCAAACTTCTTTCAGGGCTCACTTTTATTTTATTTATAGGTCAGAAAAGTGGAAAACGTTTTTTAGTCGTGTAGAGTTAAATTATTTATACTTTAACAAACTGACAGACTCGCACAATAGCGAACACATTGACATTTGACTAATTCTCTGGTGGACTGGCACAATAACTAACAGACTGATAGCTGATTAATAAAGAAAAATAGACTCATCAAACAGACTAAGGCTAATGAACTGACTAACAAATCAACAAAAAAATGACACGCGGAATAACTGCATAATTATCGAACACAAAGTAACAAATGGTTGGCATAGTACAATAATGACTAATGGATTAACGCAACATCTTGCTAACAAATTAACAAACAAGCTGACTATTGAAGGTTCGCCATGCTAGGTTCTAGTTTTAACCAAAGCTAGCAGGGACATTGAGGTTTCTGTTCAAATAGAAATTTTTCCACATTATTCAGATGTTGTACAGAAAAGTGCTTGCGTCTTAGGTAGCCCCTCCCCAATGGTGGTGTGTTCAATCAAGTTTTGGGCATCTTTTAATTATTCTCATGCAAACAGTGCAGGCATTTTGCCTTGTTTACCACAAACAGCTTTGTCATTATATTCCACACACACAAAAAAAAAAGCTCATTCTGTTTTTTTTCTTTTGTGCCTTTTTCAAAAGTGACCATCAGTGTGCCTCCAGTGTTTGCTTCTATTTCAGTATGCTAATAGATTACGGCTTAATGAAGCGGCAACACAAAACGGCCTTGTTGTGGCGCCACCGTCATCTGTCTGGCTTTCTGGGAGTCTAACCTTCACCCAAAGAGCGCATCATTTCCCCCCTTGGCGAAGCTTAATGAGACATGCTAACAAACGGCGGAGTGCCACGTCAAAGTGACTTTCCAGGTAAAGGCCGTTAGCCGTGCTCGTAATCAGTCCCCTAGTGCAGCTAAACGGTGCAGAGTCTCGGTCTCAGCAGCTTGTCGTCGACTTTTTATGGCGGGCCTCGCTGGGGCCGTGCGGCGGCATGTTACATCTTGATATGCCCTCAAATAAAACACATAATCTGCTTTTGTTGTCAGCTAGTGGGCTGTGATACACACAATGGAGCCCGCTTTTTTTTTTTTTTCCACGGGAAACACTACCACTGCCGCACAGCGTGGATGTGTATCGCTTTAAATGTACATGATGAACACTGTAACTGGTTTTAAGGCTCCCCCTATGGCTGTGAAGTGGAATATATGACAATACATATGTTATGATCACAGCTCACTGAAAGTACTCAAGTACGGTAGGTGACCCTTGGTTGCCATGGTCACTGTGATGCTATTCACCCTGTTAGAAGCTGCTGCGATTTTGATTGTATTTCACGGTATTGACCCAAATATAAAATGTTAATTGTTAGGAGCAGCCGTTAATTGGGAGATGCTCTCCGAACCTGCAGAGAGCTTTACAAGTACAAGTACATTTCAGGAACACAAGCTTGCTGACACCCTCAACTTTGGAGTCATAGTACATGTTTTGCATGCTGCAAAATGCATTTGTTGCATAAAGTGTTACACTTCGGGAATCACGGCTGCTGACACCTAAATTCCACCGTCACAACCGGCACCAAGAAAGTATTTCATTGTGGAGCACACCACACAGACAGCTAGCGAGGGCGCAGCAGAAGCACTCTGCACACTCTGTTCATTCCGTTATAGAACCAACACGCCCAGGTGTCGAAACAGATGCACAGATTGAACTCCTTTGTTATAACTTGTTTGGTAGACAGATTTATTGATTATTGTGTCAGGCCAAAGATGGTTTATTGTCTTATTATGCATAGATTAGATATTGGGTGATACAAGTGTAGAGGTCACTCTGGGGTGTTAGTTCATGTCTAGAAGGTTCTAATACTGAGGTCATACATATTAAGATTAAGATATGCCTGTATTCGTCCCTCAGTGGGGAAATTTGTATTGCACAGCAGCAAGAGTACAAAATAAACAATATAAACAACCCAAGTATTAACAAAATCAACAGAGTTATATACAATACAGTATGTAGATAATATGAAACGAGATGAGATATATGACCACAGTCTATACACTGAGATCTTGCTAGAGAGTTAATATGAGGCATTATGGAAATACTTCACATAGAACTTAGTATATTGCATTTAGAGCCCTTAATATTGCACATGGAGGTTGATCAGATATTGCACAGTGAATGGGGTCTGGAGTACTATACTGACTATAAAAAGCAAGTATTACACAGATGTACATAGTGGTGTAGAAGTCTATTGGGAGCGGTGCTGGTTGTACAGCCTGACAGCTGCAGGAAGAAAGGTCATCTATGCTCTACTTCAATGAAATCCACTCATCGCGGGAGAGTTTCAAACCAATTAACCACAATAAACGAGGGACAAGGTATGACTGTACAATAAAATTACAATCCTGGCCACCACCGGTGAAAACTGGCCCATTCTTAGCACCCCCGTCATCTGACAAGACAAGATATGGCAATGTTTACCTCAGCGCCACATTTTATTGTAATACAGTTAATTCTCACATCAAATTTCCATATAAAGTGTCCCATCATCACATGTGTAAAAGGTTGGGAGTTTTTTTTTTTTTGTTTTTGTTTTTGATTGAATGTTTTCCATTTAGCAAGCGAGCAGAAAGGAAGATAGGAGTGCTAAGCAAATAGCTCGACTCGACTGATTCGTCTCCCTCCCACACCCCCCTGCGAGGGCTTTACAGCGCGAGCCCGTGGAGCCATCAATCAATGGCGCCGCACACTCCAAGGACAACTTTGTCTCTTTATGCAATTTGTAAAGGCTGTCCAGTCAAATTGATTCCTTAAGCGTGAGCCTTCCACTGAAAGGCAAAAAAAAAAAAAAAGAACATTAACCTCCCTCGGTGTTTACCAGTAAACAAGACAATAAATGACTGCTGCCTGTTTGCGGCCTGAAAAACACCCCAAAAAGTAGGTGACAAACAAGATGAACAGTGATCGCAGGAATGATTGATTTAATAGTGTTTAATGGAACACTGTTGTCTTTTGATTCTTTACACAGACAAAACGCCATCAAAATAAACGTTATTAAACAACATGAAGATGGCATCTCTAATTCCTTAGCAATATGTTTTAGGTTATGTTCTTTGTTATTATGTGATACACAATGAAACGAGATGCAGTCGGTCCAGTAGCTGCATTTAGCTACTTGCCGTACGTTGTTTACAATGAGTTCAACAGCACTAATAATGCTGGCGGAGCAAGCATTTACTCCTCACCGCTATGACAACATTGGTTCTCTTGCAGCTGTGTTGTGCAGTATACTTATAAACTTTTAATACCGATATGCCGATATTGCCCAACTCTCAATTTGTCAATACCGATATGTGTAACACATTTCTCCTGGTTGCACATAGGGCTGCACGGCGGTCGAGGGGTTAGCGCCAAAAACATGCTAGGTTAAATGCTCACTCCAAATTGTCCATAGGTATGAATGTGAGTGTGAATGGTTGTTTGTCTATATGTTGTCTATATGAATCGCCAATTAACCTAGCATGTTTTTGGAATGTGGGGGGAACCCGGAGTAACCGGAGAAAACCCACGCATGCACAGGGAGAACATGCAAACTCTAACAGAGCTGGCCGAGCGTGGAATTGAACCCTGGTCTACTACTACTAATAATAAATAACCACATGTTCGGATAGAGCTAGGTTTTCATTTTCTCATGCACCCACAGTCATTGAAAAAAAACAACCTGTGCTATATAATGACTTTTCAAAAGACAAAGTTACACTTGCTTTACCGTTTTTCAGTCACGTCAATTGGACTTCAGTGTTTAAGAACTGTCAGAAAGTATTTTTGTTTGTCTCTGCCTTGGGGTCCAACAGCTAATCATAACAGTTTGATCTTTACCAGTATTCCAACATTGGATATTTAGCTGCTGCTCAGCCGCTCAATTCATATTCCAAGGGTTGTGTCAAAAATCTTCAAAGTACATCCACATTTTGCAGAATGTAGTTGCTTCATAAAGGAATATGGAGGCCATGTGGGTTCGCAGCCTTAAAATGTGTTAACTGATCTCTCACAATCCTCAGTATGGCTGCAAAGGAGGAAGTCTTTTGTAAGGAAAAGCATGTTACTAATATTGGATCTTCCTCCCTCTAGATTTGTCTTATCGCACGCGAGAAACGCGCAGCGAGGCTGACACATCGTGGTGCCGTTTTGTCAGGCGGCCCTCAGATGGAATGTTTGGGGTTCCAACACCTCCCTGACACTTCCCATCATCAAACTGAAATCAACTACATTTTCCTTTCCTGCTTGTGTGTATTGCCACAAGTCTCAGCATTTTTCTCCTGCGTGAGCCAGTTGTCAGAGGTTTATGGGTGAGATTTCCTGCCTTGGGTTTAATCACATGGCGCTTCAAAGTGACGCTTCAGCAGCAACAGACTGCATTTGTTTCTATTTTAATGTAGAATTCTGCAGCAGATAAATGAACAATCCTTAATCTTTCATATTAAAGATCATAGTATGATGTTTACTACCAGGTTTAATTTGTTTTCAATTTGGATTGTTCCTACTCTTTCTTCTTTTATAGTGTTGGAGCAGTGAAGGTTTTTTCTACCTAAAGTAAGTACTTTTATTGCATCTCCACCCAGCAGATTATCCTCTATTCTATGTATATTTTGAAATTATTAATCATGTGTAAAAGGTAATTTTTATGGTTGTACTTATTAATACAATAGTGAGGTACAGTAACACCTCATGCATTGCAGTTAATTGTTCCCAGAGTTAGTTTTGTTGTAAGAGCATAAAAAAATCTGTTCTGAATACTTTTTTTGGAACATTAGAGCCCTCTGGACATGAAATAACACCCCTATAGTCATACATAAATATGTTTTGTGCCTATGTGTGTCGCTATAAATGTGTTCCCCAATGGGGGGGCTGGGTGGCAGGCGGACAGGAAGTGACATTGAGCGTTATGATTTGAGTTTTAGCTTATTGTAGTAACACTAGCCCCTGTTGTTTTTTTTGTGATTTTTATTAGGGATCATTGTGACCAGTGTAGAATACTACATAACATTCATAGCATATTTGATTGCATCTTCTAAATGCCTTATATATGTTTTAGTTCATTCAGCCACTTGTATACATCAAACTGCTTAATTTAGCAAAAAATAACATGTAAAAATGTACTTCAATATGCATGTTTTTGACTAATAATAGGCTGTAAATCATAGGAAGCAGCATGATTTATTAATATATTAATTTTATTAATATTATTAAATGACTTATTAATATATTTTTAAGTCATTAAGTTATGAGAACTGCAAAATTTGAACCTCGAAGTGGCATTAGTGATGAAGAAAAACCTTTTTTTTTTGATGGATGATTTAATCCTGGATATTGGGGGGTAAAAAAGGACACAAAGACATGACAGGAGTATCCTGGTTTTATTGAATGTCTTTGGTATTTGTTGATTGTTGATGTGCACACCGCAGTGCACACAATTTCTACTACACAGATAACGTTGATGAAGTGCAGGCAATTTGGATTCCAAGACAAATAGTTACCTTTCGTGTCCGCTGCTGTCACACTTGTTAATTAGCCTGGGAAATGCCTTCAATGTCTTCCGTCCGTTTTGCTTTTCACACACGCACACACACACACACACACACACACACACACACACACACACACACACCAGCTGCAAACCAAGAAGCTAGGCTCCAGTTATGGATAACTAGACTCCATTTGAATAACATAAGAGTCAATAATAAACTGTTGTTAATTATATATTGATATGTAAAAATCATAGTGTCTAAATCAGGGGTCTCAAACACGCGGGCCAAATGTGGCCCGCAGGACACTAGTTTGAGGCCCCCGCCTTGATATGAAAGTTTAATGTTAGTGCGGCCCGCGCAAGTTTGATATGGATGCTGTATGGTATCATGTACCCAGAAAAAAATATTACGTTTCATTAATGTTCATGTTAAAGGTTAAATAACTGTTAATAGTTATCCTCCCTATCCGTGTGGAAGTGGTACGTTTTTGGCTATTTAAGTTTAAAGGAAATAACTTGAAGGCTACCGTTTAGGTCGCTAGCTCTCTAGTTAGCTCCAGTGGCCCCCAGGTAAATTGAGTTTGAGACCCCTGGTCTAAATCATCATGACTGTTGACATTTTGCGAAAACCACGCAACCGATGTTGAGTAATGTAACAATACCCTCGAAAGTGGCATTCTTACAGTATTGTCAAATCTAATGTCAATCCATTATCGTCTTCTGTCCTGGCCACATTGACACAAGCGCGCCAAATAGTTGTCCTTGGCTATGCCTGCTAGTAAATAGCAGCTTATACCCAAATTTTAGCCCACAGTTCATTCAAGTACCCTTTTCTTTGTCCATTCCTGCTCAATATTGGTCCCGCTTGTGGCTCCACATTTAACCCTACGATTCTTCACACTCCAGTCTGGGCTGTTTGCCAAATGGGATGTGCGCATGTTAATCAAAACAAAATAATGCAGTTCAAGGAAATTTCTGTTAATGTGTTAACTTTGCCAGTCGTAATATACAGTCATGGAAAAAAGAAATATTAGACTAGCCTTGTTTATTTAGTTCATTTGTTCCCATTAATACCTGGTACAACTAAAGGTATTGATTGATTTAAGAGTGTATACTGTGTACACAGCCATCCACCCAGTTTGCGGGTTGCCGCCCAATGCCCCAGTCACTACTTGCACCACTGTTGCCTTCACACCCTGCATTTTCTTTGATATTTCCTTGGTATTTCCCTAGCTTTTCATGTTCCTTTTTTCTGATGTTGTCACTCAGGATTGCTCCTCTATCACCGCAGCTGTCTTCTGATGTTTATCCACCACTATGTCAGGCTGATTGCCCATCACCAGTTTGTCAGTCTGCTGCAAGACAAAACATTTTTGAGTAAGCAATTTATTGCAAAGAACAATTGAAGTGAAATATGCTGTTCGCCAGCTGAGCAAAAGTTTAAGACCACAGCCTCTAAAAGCAAAACTCTTTATAACAATATGGAATTCAGTGTTGTGATCTCTTGATGATAAAGGCAGGGAAGCCTTTATTCATATTTTGAACGTGGTTGTTGAGCTGTATTATCAAGGCACATAACACATTTTAAGGTTTATGGGAGAAAAAAGTCAAGTAGTAGACCCCAAAGAATGGCTCCCAACGTACTACCATGCCAGGAGAACCCAGCTCAAATGTTTTCCACACAGCACAGTAGATGGGACATGATGATCTGGGGTGTTTTTTCCTTCAATGGACCAATGGAGTTTCAGGTTGTGCAGGGGCGTCAATCGGCAGCTGGCTATGTGGAGCTATTGTAGGGGGCATCCTCATGATAGAGGACCCTCATCTGTGTGGTAATGACCGAGTTTTTCAACAGGACAACACTGCAGTTCACAGTGCCTGTCTGACTTTGAGGCTTGTGATTGGCAAAAAATCGATTTTCGGGTTTTCAAAGGCCTATCTGTTGCTTTGACCAGCATTTTCTATTGGACTAATAATAATGAAAATATTTGACCTCTCCTAAAGGGAATAAATCATAATCAATGAGGGTCTTCCCTCTAGACTTTGTTGAGTTAAAGGTGTGTGTTTGTGTGTATATGTTTGGTGGTGGGGGGGTCACAGCGTCCTACCTTGTGAGGTTTATCACACGAAGTGGAGACATGGTCACCTTACCGCAGGCTTTACTTTAGAGGATGCTATTGGAAATCAATACCCCCTCACCCGCCTCACGCTCTTTAATTGTTAGAAAACAATAGCCACGTTGTTTAGCCGGGACCGCCTGACTTTCATTTACTTTTAGTTATTTATTTGTCTTCGGAATATACTTATTTGATGGTGACTGTAAATGCTGGAAACAACTCTTATTCAGTTGGCTGCATCTCCTACTGGAATGATCAAAAATCTATGTTGCGATTTAATTTTCATCCTCTCGCGATAACGAGATATAATAATCCCTCGTTTATCAAAGTTAATTGGTTCCAGATCCAGCCTTGATAAATACATTTCTTATTCATAAATTTAATATTAAAAAAAGACGGTTTAAGCCCTTCTAAATATTGGTTTTAACATTATTAGAGCACTCAATACACAAACTAACACCCCTATAGTCACCGTTATACTCTTATTACCCAATATAGTAGACATAATACAAGAAAAGAAGACATAGACTCACAGATGTTAGCATTAAGAGTTGTTTGTTTACTTCTGGTTTCTGCCCCCCCCCCCGTGGTAATTATTATTCATCAATGTAAGGTAACATTCCTGACACCTAGTAGAATAGTGTAGTAGTGTAGAATATTACATACCATCACAATGTGATGCAGAAAAAAAGACGCAGAACTGGAGGTAGCAGAGATGAGGATGCTGAGGTTCTTATTGGGAGTGACCAGGATGGATAGGATCAGGAACGAGTACAGCAGAGGGACATTACATGTTAGAGATGGTTTGGACATGTCCAGAGGAGAGATAGTGAATTTATAGGTAGAAGGATGCTGCATTTAGAGCTGCCAGGTAGGAGGCGTAGAGGAAAACCAAAGAGGAGGTTTATGGATGTAGTGAAGGAGGACATGGAGGTAGTTGGTGTGAGAGAGACAGATTCAGAAGACAGGGTTGGGTGGAGGAGATTGATTTGCTGTGGCGACCCCTGAAGGGAAAAGCCCAAAGAGAAAGAAGAAGACAATGTCTTTGAATGTGTCTTCTTAATGCCTTATAAACTATTTGTATTTACGTTCATTTAGTAATTTTTCTGTTTCAAAATTCTTAATACAAGCAAAACATATATACAATTGGCTGAAATATGCATATTTTGGGATTAATAATATAGCATATTCAAAAACGAAACAGTGATGCTTTATGAATTTTTCCAAATCTATAATAGATTGAAGAAGCGAACTTCGAAGTGTGATGGCAACATATCATTGTGCATACAATATAAATTGTATACACTTATTAATTGGCTCACTAATTTCCTATTCCTACTTACTCTCCGCTCTAACGCCGTTTTGGCTAGATTTCTATTAAAGTCTGTTTTGCTACTTCACATTCAAGGCAGCTTTGCTGTTTGCATGGCTTCTCTGTCTTTAGCTTAGCCATTCCTTGGCTTATGTACATTTTTTTATTTCCCATCAAGCCAAATGAGTAAAACTCCCATGCAGCAATTCCGATCTTTCCAGGACATTTTCCTTGCATGACTGACGTAAAGAGCTCGTCGGCAATGACAAATTAGCACGATTGCAAGGTTCCACCCTTTCCGCTCAGGCTGATTTGTGAGCTTGGCGATATTTCCAGTGCACGCCCTTCATAATGGATGTACTCTGGCTTTGAATTGTTGTGCGGGAGAAGCTGTTCAATTAATACCGCGCTGCAATAAAATAACTATTGGAGTGACAAATGGGCGAATGAATAGGCAGTCGTCGGGGGGGAGGCGGAGATTTATGTCGGCAAATTGCATGCTTTTGGGGATGATGATGATGATGATGGCGTCGAGTTGTGTTGCAGACAAGAAGAGGCAGGTAAAAGATATTTACTGCTGCATTTATGTGAAGGAGGTTTAGCTTCAGTAGACTTATGCTGCAGCGGGATCGCATGCAATGTGCAGCAGAATAGCCTTTGGTAGCTAACACCCTTTCATTTCAGTCATTTCAGGAAGCAATGCCATAATAAGCTGTAGGGGTAAATATGCATGACGGATGAAGAAGAGCCCACAGTGATCTTGGCATGATGACCCAGTCAGTTTTTTAACCTAGTCCAAGGTTACTGGGGTACCTCTTCAGTCTTAAATCCCAGTCTTGTTAACAAGTATATTGCACAACACAGCAGCAACGGAACTGATTTTTTTAGTAGCGGTAATGAACAAAAACTGTTCAGACAGTATTAATAGAGACGATTAATTCATAGCAAAAAAAAGAACTTTTTCTTTTACTTTTTTACTATTTACACCAAAAGAAGTTGAAGACTCAACTAGTCGTGTCGAGATCAATATTGTACCTTTTAGACTACATGGGCGGTGGCCACGGCTGCTGCTTAGCGACTGTGAAAATCCTTGGCCTTAACTCCACAAGATGGGAGTAGATTTATTTGAAGTGCCATGCGGCATCCAGCAGATTTTTTTTTTACCTCTGTGTGTGCTACAAGTGCTGCTATTCAGTTGTTGGTGTGAAAATCATGTGTTACACTTGTGGTATCGTTGCTTGCGTTGATCTCATCAGCATTATTGATGCTGCCTGAACAGTTTGCACCTTATCACTATTACAACATTGGTTCTGTTGCTGTTGTGTCGTGCAATATACAATGTAATTCAGTATACAATGAATTACCATGTTGGCAGGCAACTCTCGCGCAGCATGAATGGATGCTTAGTTTAGCAGAGCATGCTAGGGACGAAGGCTCAGTGTGACCCTGCAATAGATTATTGACACATTTCCTGTAAAAATTATTTAGTTAATTTTAGTTAATTTAATTTAGTTAATTTAGTTTAGCGGCACGGCAGTCTAGTGGTTAGCGCGCAGACCTCACAGCTAGAAGACCAGGGTACAATTCCACCCTCGGCCATGTGGAGTTTGCATGTTCTCCCTGTGCATGCGTGGGTTTTCTCCGGGTACTCCGGTTTCCTCCCACATTCCAAAAACATGCTAGGTTAATTGGCGACTTCAAATTGTCCATAGGTATGAATGTGTGTGTGTGAATGGTTGTTTGTCTATATGTGCCCTGTGATTGGCTGGCGACTAGGCCAGGGTGTACTCCGCCTCTCGCCCATAGACAGCTGGGATAGGCTCCAGCACCCCCCGCGACCCTTGTGAGGAAAAAGCGGTAGAAAATGAATGAATGAAATATTTAGTTTTTTCTGCTGGGTTATTTTGTGCCAACACAGCACATTCAAAATTCAGTCAGTAAAAAAGAACTGTCTGAAGTGTTATTCCTGGCATTGCTTGCCCATATTGGGATAAAACATCTCCTTTTATAGCCCAGACTTGCAAGACAATGAGCTGTGTCCAGAGTGCAGTTCACTCCACTTTCAATTAGGAACGTCTAAATGAATGAAGAGCTTTAAAGACATTCCAGTCGGCGGTATTAACCTGGTGCTTCTCATTAGCCACCCCTGGCTGATAAAGAGGAGTCCCCCCCCACCCCGCCCACCCTCCTTCAACTCTCCACCTCCGACAACTGGTGACACCGCCTCATGAATAGTAATGGCCGCCGACACGTCCCGCGTGAGGAGTGACTGATTCCTGTGTCAACAGGGCCCATGGTGAGGGAGAAGAGACTTGACATGTGACGGAGATGTTCTACAGGGTGGAAGTGATGGCAAGGAGACGGAGAGACCAGCGAGGACTGGAGGGTGCAGGGGGGGGGTGGTGGGTGTTGGATGACATGAAGGCTGCATCATAAGACTGTTTGTCACGGGCACCTTCTTCGTCTCCCACTGAGCGAATAAATAAGTGCAGGGAAAGGAAGTACACTTGTTTAACAGAGCTTGTAGTTATTCTATAACCTTAACATTTGCCGTTTTAATGTTTTCAGGGGTTTTTTTTAGGATTCTATGGCAAACGGGTGATCCGGATCACCAGGAATTTTCAAAAGGATTCTTTAATATTGCAAGAAATGGTAAGAGTACTTGTTCAGGACATTTAGCCATCCCGGTACATTGCCCTATAATACGTTAGCATTGCTAGCATGCGATGAGCATTGCGATTTTCATCAATATGAACTTAAGCAGACAATTAGCGCTATCATGTTAGGTGAAAACTTTAGCATGATAACATAATTATACATTGTAACATTTTTAGCATTTTTAAAGGAAGGCACTGATAAAAACACTCAGCGCTATTATGCTAGGTGTTAGCATGTTACCATTCAACATCATTCAAGCCCTTCCTGTTATGTTTTTATGGTGAAGGAATTTAAAGATGTAGATAAAAGTAGGAATAGTGTGTGTGTGTGTGTGTGTGTGTATATATATATATATATATATATATATATATATAGTGTATATTCTATATACGTATATATACATACACTATATATACTATATTATACTATATTAAACCTCGGATATATCGGATTCAATTGTTCCCACTGGTTTTATCCAATATAAGCGAAATCCGGTATATGCGTAAATCGGATTTTATCCGTTATAAAAAGGCACTTCCTTGACTATGTTTCCAATGTACCTGACTGGGCAATGAAAAGAGACGTAAGGTAATGAGAATTTAACTTTATTGGACTCTGAGCATAACAAATGCATTGCAGAAAAATCGGTTCTTTTTTATCTGTCCGTTGAGCGAATTTCCGATATATCCGAGTCCGATATATCCGAGGTTTACTGTATATACGTATATATATATATATTAATTCATTCATTTTCTACTGCTTTTTCCTCACAAGGATCGCAGGGAGAGCTGGAGCCTATCCCAACTGTCTTCGGGCGAGAGGCGGCGTACACCCTGGCCAGCCAATCATAGGGCACATATAGACAAACAACCATTCACACTCACATTCATACCTATGCACAATTTGGAGTCGCCAATTAACCTAGCATGTTTTTGGAACGTGGGAGGAAACCGGAGTACCCGGAGAAAACCCACGCATGCACGGGGAGAACATGCAAACTCCACACAGAGATGACCGAGGGTGGGATTGAACTCAGTTCTCCTAGCTGTGAGGTCTGCGTGCTAACCACTCGCCCGCCGTGCCGCCCTATATATATATATATATATATATATATATATATATATATATATATATATATATATGCGATATATATAGTATGGGCGGGCTATGACTCCTGGCCTGTGCTCTCTTGGTGCTTTTCTAGTTATCTTCTTAAAAAACGCTTTGATTGACAGGAAGTGAGGCAAGTATTCTCAAGCGGTGGGGCATGGATCATTTGGTACTGGGATTGTTTAATTAGCTGTACAGGTTTGGTTACTGTACATGTCCGTATGTACTTAGACTTGCATGGCTTAATCTTTGAGACAAGCATATGCTACTGGCAGGATCAACCAGGTATTCCATATGTGGAATTAAGTTATACAACAGACTGAGTAAAGAATTCAATGTGCGAACATGAGCCAGTGTATGAAAGGATATTTGGTGGGGATGATGAGGAGTAGGGGAGTATATACACTGTAGAAATTACAATAAAAAAATACCCGCAGTGCTTTCTCAACTCACAGCGACAGTGGATAGTAATAACTTTGGTCTTGTTATGAGAGAACCAACAGAAACAATGTTAAGGAGTAAAGTGCTTTAATGCCGCTGTTGACCACTGTAAACAACAGTACAGCAATGGTAACACGACTTTTACACCAGCAGCCGTGTAGCGATACATCGAAGTGCATGCAGAGGTAGATAAAGCTGCTGGATGCTGAGCACTCATCATACTTCAGATGCAGTTACTGTCATCTTACGGTGTGAATATAATCAACTATAATCAGGAGGCTGCCTAAACCGCAGCTGTTAATATCAGTGTTCTTAAATTTAATTCGAGACACCTGCAGTTATTTACTATCCACCCTATGGAGTTGTTCCCCGAACCTTTCCAATAAGACCAGATTTATCTTGGATGTTGGCTTTTTTTGGAGTAGACACAATAGATGCGTCTTTGTGGCTTTGGCATTTTAATTCATCAGTTATCTCCCGACCACTGCTGTGAGTCATCGTACCGCCGTCTTAAAACAAACAAACTCCTGAGCTGATGCGTTGGCGGGGGACATTGTGGGGTGGGCAACCAATTTAACGGCCATCTTAATGGAATCTATAATAAGCGCTGGGGCAAAGTCACGGTGCAAAGTGACATATTTTGCAAAAAGTATATGACAAAGCTTTGGAATCAGCAAACAAAAATGTCCAGATGTCAATTTTGGGCTCCGCTAAGGCATCACTCGGGATGGCTACCTCAACTCGTCACTTTAATTTCATGGCCAGTCGTTCCTTCATGTGCACCTGGATGGAGGTGTTGTCGTTTTCATGTACAATTATTTCTCCCTGTATGAGCTTTTTACAGGGTAAGGGGGTGCGACAGTGAAGTGGTCAATAAGCAAACAGTGCAAACAGTAAGTACGGGTAACCCAGCAATCAAAGCGGGGCCCTGGCATGTTTGGCTGTGCAGATGTCTGTAATGATGGTACTGTCTGAAATTAGCAAAAATGACTTCCTCATTAGCTCCCTCATTGCTCCTGTAAGTAGTCGTACTTTCAGCACCATTAGATTGGGCCTTGCAAACAAGCGCCGATTTCACACACAAAATCAAGCTTGGTTAACCAAGCGTTTTTTTTTACCATTACAGACTATTAAATGACAGGTTACGTTTTAACCTTCAACACCCTCATCTTCAGCTGTTAAACCACCATTTTTGCCCCATTCATTTGCATAATTATTGCTTTAAATAAACAGTGTGGCAGTTTTTGTCCTTGTGTACATGAATACAATAGGACATGAATACAATAGGACTCCCCCTGCATAGAGCCTGAGGCTGAATGCATTTGAATACGTCCTCATACATGTTGTTAGTGGCGAATAAAACGACATGACATTTTCACAAGACTCAGAACCGTCAATATAATTCTTATTTTGAATATAATGTAAACGCAAGGCTTTGTCATCATATTTTTACCTCGTAATATCATATTGTCATTCTGTAAATAATAATAACTATGACTAATGATAATAAGTCATACATTTATAGCATAATGTTCATTTATTGTACACTACTTAATGATCCTCTATGTCAGTGGTGTCACACTCAATCACACAGGGGCTAAATTTAAAGCCAGCTTTAGGTCGTGAGCCAAACAGCCCCCCCCCCCATATCTTTATTCCTGCAGATATTTTCAACACTTACATACTTCTTCATTTTGAATTATTATAAATCTTCATAACACCTTGTCTATTTCATTCATTCATTTTCTACCGCTTTTTCCTCACGAGGGTCGCGGGGGTGCTGGAGCCTATCCGAGCTGAGTGCGGGCGAGAGGCGGGGTACACCCTGGACTGGTCGCCAGCCAATCACAGGGCACATATAGACAAACAACCATTCACACTCACATTCATACCTATGGACAATATGGAGTCGCTAATTAACCTAGCATGTTTTTGGAATGTGGGAGGAAACCGGAGTACCTGGAGAAAACCCACGCATGCACGGGGAGAACATGCAAACTCCATACAGAGATGGCCGAGGGTGGAATTGAACCCTGATCTCCTAGCTGTGAGGTCTACGCGCTAACCACTTGACCGCCGTGCCACCCCTTGTCTATTTAACCAACAAAATTGTAGCACATCATCAGGGAACACACACAAATGATCCACTTCTCCAGGCTCAAAAAATGTATTTATTATGGTCAGATTTTGAGAAAATGTCAGATTAGCACTGACTGTAAGATACTGTAAGTAAGCAGGCGACGTACCTTTTTCCTGGTTCCCAACGTGCTTGATACTGGGATTGGAACATACCAACTTTGCACACCAATATCATGTATTTTCAAAAATATCAGTCTGTCCATTCACAACCATGTGGTTGTTCGTTTCAATAAAGTGATTGTTCATCGATGACTTCTTATAAAGCAAAAGCTTTATATCAACACTAAAAGACCACAATCTGTGGGATGTGTAACAGGGAAGAATATACAGCTGTGGAATGGATAGATTACGTGTTTCCCCAGCTTGCTTTATCATTTTCCCAGCCTGGATATATTGACATGTGAATGTGTGTTTGATTTCCTCCTCTCTCGCTACCAAACAGGCTAGATGACAAGAGTGCATCTGTCACAACACGTGGGAGCGTTGGTTTTATAGCAGAAATGAACGAAGTGAGTAAGCCCTCCTGTCAGTCATTCAGCATCTTTGTCCCAGTGTGGGGAGGCAGGGCGCTAGCAAGTGAGTGTTGTGAGGAGTGATTCTCCTGAATGTGGTACCAGCGATACTGCAATTACTATTATGACACACACACTACAGTGATTTGAAGCCATAGCCGTGTGAAAGTACTGTCTGAAAACATGTCTGTCCCCTGTGGGGGCATGATGGAAATGAACCCAAGAACTACTGGTTTAACGTAATATGTCCATTTTATTTAAAAGCACTTGACATTCCAATTGCATTGTTTAATACTCTTGAGACCTTCAAGCTTATTGCTTTTGATACAGTGTACTCTCCTTACATACTATCCATATGTACACAGTATGCCATATATTGTCATTCATATTGTCAGTAATGTGACACGTATGCCTATTTAAGGTGTTGAAATTGTGTTTTTTAGTTGTTGACAGTTAAATTATTGCAAATTTAAGGTGGAGTCTGGCATGTTTAGCAACATGCAACAGACTCCATTCACTGTGCCATATCAAGGCTCAAAATACAATATATTAAGTTCTATTTGAAGTACTTCTATAATGCCTCATATTAACTCACTAGCAAGATGTCATATATTTCATCTCGTTTCGTATTATCTGCATACTGTAGTTGTACATAACTCTGGGTAAAACTGTTGATTTGTTAATACTTGGGTTGTTTATATTGTTTATATTTTTATATTGTGTATTTTTGTACTGTTTAACTGATTCTGTACTCTTGCTGCTGTGCAATGCAAATTTCTTATCTTATCTTATCGGCTGTGCAATTATTGCTATATAGTATATATAATACCATGGTTACTTACAGTTCATAATGCTGCAGCAATGTTTGAAACTGACAGAATGATTTTATTGGCCAGATCATGGTTTTTGCAGTCGGTCCTCAGAAACACCAAAGTGATCTTTGACGAGTGTTTACACAGTGAGAACACTCCCGTCATATAGAGGATCTTTGGCTCACGCTTTTGCTCTAAGTGCTTAAAAATAGACGAGCTCTCCTGTCATATCGTGTACAGGATACTAGCATTTTTCTAGTAGGTCCTTACAAACAAACTGACCGTCATGTAGAATATCTTGACCGGCATTTTCGCAGTATGTTAAGGAATGCTCTGCTATATACTATGATATATTTGGTAGTTTTTGCACATGTTCTTATTAGCTAGAAATGCTAAAATTAGAACAGAAGCTTGAGTCACGATACGCGATCATTTTAACACCTACCAGTTAGCGTCAGATACACTCGCCTCCTACAACTGTGCGGTATTTCTGTCTGCGGTGCCTCGTAAAAACCATAAATAGCCACCATCACACTCTGGAAACCCACACACTTTCTTCCCAAAAATACCTCCTGGGCCTTGCGTCATGGCTGGTTGTTTCTCTGGGTTTATTATGGAACTGGAGGCAGGCAGGCGGGGGGGTGGACAAAGGGAACGTTGCCAGCTCCGTCAATGTGGCGTACGAGGCTGACGCTGCCAAGATCTCATAGCGTGGAAAATGTGCCAGCTGATGTCCCGCCATGTAAATGAAAAGGCGGCATGGTGGGTCACGGAGGTTGAGTTAGCTGAACGGAGCAAGGTTGCACTCTCTGGGAAATGTGTCTGCACAAGTAGCAGGTGGACATTTAGTGGCTTTTTTTCCTCCCTTTTTTTGCAATCAAGTCTGACAATATTTCAGTTAGCATTGCTTAGTGCAGTGTTTTTCAACCTTTTTTGAGCCACGGCACGTTTTTTTTTACATTGGAAAACTAAGTCAAGAGGAGCAACGAGCTAGGTGTTGCCACATGGACCGATATTACATTGCTCTGCCAGTCTTTACACCACGGAGACTTGACAGTAGCCATGTTTACATGTGGAGTTTTTCTCTTTCTGACTTTTCCGGAAACAATGGTATACATGAAAAGGAATATTCCAATCTCTTGTCTACATGCGTCGCTATAATCAACCAGAATAGTCAATGGGGCATGCCCAGTAAAGCGTAAACACCAACATCACGTGATACCGACTTCCCCGAGTTGTTGTTTCACTTGTTGGAATAATTCCGTACTGCCAGTTTTTCATTTGTCCAGTCTTGAAATTTAGTTTGAATCAAAAACAAACTTTCCGTAGCAGTCCGGTGCCGATTGCTGGCCTCCATTTTTAAAACTGAAGAACGTCTGGAGCTTGCTAATATTTTATAATTCAACTCGGTACATGTTTTTATATAGATATATATTTTCTTTTGACTTATGGACTTGAGAATGGCGTATAGAAGGGTTTAGATTCTGTTCCACAGATGGCGCTAATGCACACGAAAGCTGCTTGCCAACCACCAATAAAGTACAGAAGAAGAAAAACGCACCCTGACAACTTTCCGTTTGAGCGGCTACAAGATACCTCAATCGGATTGGGGAAAGGAATATTCCACCCCTGTTAATCCCATTATACATTCATTCGGATTGGCACTATTCTTTCGGAATGAGGCATATACAGAGGTTAAATTCTTTCAGTTTGAACAAATAAACCAAATGCAATTGGAATATTTGGGTCCACTTATATGTGGATATTGACATGATATTTGCAAATGATGATTAATAAATGTTAATTATAAAAAGTGATATTACTCACGGCACACCTGACAATTTCTCAAGTCACACTAGTGGTTGAAAATCACTGGCTTAGTGCATGTTAAAATATTATTATTATATATTTGGATCAATTTTGTGTCATTTCAGTGTCAAATACAGTCATTTTCAAGGTTCGGTACTGAGGAAGCAAGCTTGTTGCTGTGCTTGGCATCACTTAGTCACCGATGTCATTATCAACACAAAAAAACGATATGAATCAACATCTCATTTTTAGGTCAGTATTGGCTGATGATATGGGTAGGCTGATATTTTCCGACATCACGAAAAAAATAATCTCACCTCAGTGTAGTTCTGATGTATTTTAGGTAATTTACCCAAGCAACACACCCACAGTAAATCGAGCAATCACATTTAATGCGGGCCGCTAGTTGAACGCCCTGCTCTAGGGGTTATCTACCTAATTCCGAGACTGTCCATCCAGGAAAGCCCATGACTCTGTATTCTGAAAGATTTAGAGCATGTCTGGGGTTACTGAAGCAAGGACGGCCTTTGTGGCGTGGAGATGAGTGACAAATGGCTGTCAGCGGGGTTATGGAGTGTGATGAGGAACAAAGAGGCCTGTCAAAGTGGAAAAACATGGCGGATCAAATGTCCTTTCTCCTCTGGACCTCATTTTGAGTGTCGCTATCTTTAACACATTGCATCGGGATGGTAAGTGAGACGTCCTACTGTTTTTGTTTTGCCATTTAGAGCCGTTATAATATGGTCCTGTTTCTTGGACTGGATGGACTCCCATTTTAGTGGGAGTGTCACATTGCAGCAGCTTTAATGTAAAGAGTCATGTATTAGGTCCTTGATCCGGTAATGATGAAGCCTAAAAAAATCCAAGATTTCCTGTAGGCTGATTTTCTTTCATATATATCCACACACCTTATATATATATATGTCTTTACTTTCATGTCGACTGCTAAGGATTATACCTTAGCAATCATTACTTCCTCTTAGCTGTTTTGATGCATGTCATCCCGTTGCAAATCCTCCTCTTGATAGACGCAACAAATTAAAGGCTTCCTAAAGGTCAGCTAAAGGTGACAGGCGCCTCTGCTGCTCCTCGTAGATATGGTTTGGATTGATTTTCACGGTGGAAAAAAAAAAGACACAGGTTTTTGGTAAAGCTAAGTCTGAAGGTGATGGCGACTGTATGGTCAGGGGCGCACCGGGAATTCTGAAAAAAAAAAAAAAATCACTTTGTCTCTCCTCCCCCAGGCAGTTGTTGTCAACACATCATAGTATAACGTTTTAAATCACAACCAGATAGCAATTTTTTTAACCTATTTACTATTAACTTCACCAGGGTTCAATTCCACCCTCAGCCATCTCTGTGTGGAGTTTGCATGTTCTCCCCGTGCATGCGTGGGTTTTACTCCGGTTTCCTCCTACATTCCAAAAACATGCTAGGTTAATTGGCGACTCCAAATTGTCCATAGGTATGAATGTGAGTGTGAATGGTTGTTTGTCTATATGTGCCCTGTGATTGGCTGGCGACCAGTCCAGGGTGTACCCCGCCTCTCGCCCAAAGACAGCTGGGATAGGCTCCAGAAAATGAATGAATGAATGAATGAACTATTAATTTTTCCCCCCGTATGCCGCCACTGGTTATGGTTATTGAGTTGTCTTTCCACAAGGAGGATGATTCACTTTGGTATTTTTAGAATACCTCCAGCAGACTTTTAATGATTTGGGGAATTTTCATGGTCTTTCAGTTTCCTTTTACAATGCTTATATTATTTCTAATGATATACCTTAAATATATTATGCCCCCCTTGTCACTCACATCACTATACTGTAGTTCTGATTTACCGCAGCTGTTCCCAAACACACCGACAGTGAATAAATATACCCATGGAACATCAAAACAACCTCATCTCGTTGTAGTGTCAATTTGCCATGCATCGTTTGTGTCCTCTAAACAAACAACACCCACGATAAATCATAACAAGCATAATTCATTCATTCAATCTCAAGCATTTTTCATAAGCCGTCCCTCTTGTAATGGACATTTTTTTTATGATTTTGACTGATTTTTCAAAGCACACAGAATATTGTGGTTTTGGGCTATATAGACATAGTATATACCAAAAGAAATATTAAACTTTCATCTTTCATTAGAAAAAAAAAGTTTGTTTCAAGCTTTTTCCGTTCTAAAAGTATATTGAGCCAAAATGTCTAACAACGATGCCACAACATAAACAACACAGAAAATGGCAGTTTTACATGAAAATAACATTTTTTTTGCAACACCATGAGCAGTTAAATGTGTGTGCATGCATTCAACTTTCCCTTCAATATGTAACCTCATTTGTGTAACACGGCGAGATGCAGAGCATATATTTATCATATATTTCAATGGAAAGATCATTTTTTTCAGTTTAAAAGGGACCTTTTATGACCCTTTGTATTGAGTTGTGGGCTCCTATAGAGCAGCTACACACAATAATATGCACAGAATCTGCACCTCAAGCTGTATTTCCTTTGATTTGTGCTTCCTGTCTTTTAAAAAAAAATTTCACCCACGACCCACCTCCGGGCATGCCCACTCCGCTGTGATTGGTCACACGCCCAAAGTGCTTCCTAACTATGAAGCATATAAGGAAGTCCCCCCCTCTGTGACGCCACAAACCGAGCGTTTTGAGCCATCCCAAACTTCTTTCAGGGCTCACTTCCAAATGCGCAAACCTCATTATCTGAAACATTTGCATTGTTCATTCATTCATTCATTTTCTACCGCTTTTTCCTCACGAGGGTCGCGGGGGCCTATCCCAGCTGTCTTTAGGCGAGAGGCGGGGTACACCCTGGACTGGTGGCCACCCAATCACAGGGCACATTTGCATTACTTAACACAAAAATACAACATTTAAACTACATTTACAGGTCGGAAAAGTGGAAAAAGCACAATAGGTCCCCTTTAAAACTGCATAAAAAATGCTCTCTTTTATTGTGGAGTTGCATGATCACCTTTTTGTGCCCCTCGTGCAAAAAAACTTAAAAACTTAATATGTCACTTTGTTGGTGTGCATACTTGTGACCATCTTTTGGCGTGTGTTACATCATAGTCGCACAATATCAGTGAATGTTAATGAACCTTTTGTTGTGACTGTGTCGCTTTCTTAGCTTTGCTTTGAGTTCCTGGCTCCATATCCGTATTATGGTTATGATGTCACAGCCAAGATGGCTTCGCTTTAGTTTATTATCTATGGTGGCAGTAACGATCCTAATGTTTTATTAAGTGAGTACTTTCATTTTTTTGGTGGTATGAGCATTTGACTATTTAAAAAAGCTCAAAATAGCTCCAGTGTCAAGGTGATGCCATTTGTGTCACGTTGTTTTTTGGTTTTGTTTTTTACCTCGTGGATTGATTAAAAAAAGATGTTGTCTCATGAATTCTGACGGCGTCTGTCCTCCAGAGATGGGCAAGTTATTACAGAGCGGCGGCATTGAGGGGCGTTGATGTATTGTGCTGGGCTTTGGGACAAGGCGAGATGGAGAAGGAGTGACAGGACAGGACTCGAGACAGGAGGGTGATGAGGAGTTAAAGACCACAAAAAAAAAAAAAAAACGGTGTGAAATGGACACGCTAACTTTGTCTTTCTCCATCTGCGTGTCCTCAGTCATCTTTTACGCTAGCCTGCTAACAGGTTGTCACAGCGCTGACGCTTCTGGACGTATTGTTTGTGTTGTCGTGACAACACCTTGTCTGGCATCTCCACGGGACGCCACAGGCAGGAAAATTGCCCAAGTTGAACGTCGGAACACAGCCCAAGTGGGAGGACGGGTGTTGTGATCTGATGCCAAAAAAAAAAGAGGGAAGAGTCAAGGGAAACCAGGGAGCGCATCTGTCCTTATGTTGACACTTTTTTGTGTTGAACTTACTCTGACACTCTCAATAGTCAGGTGCAGCAGCTTGAGAAAAAACAAGAAAAATTATTACAGTCATAAATGTATATTATGGATTCCAACGGAAGTCTCCATGTGACCTCTGATCCGGCGTTTATCTTCAACTTTGTTTAAACTCCTCACCAGCACGAGGGTCAACGTCCATCTCATCATGGGACATAGGCGTGGCAAGTTCTTCGACCCTTCGTGCTCCTCCACTTTTTTTTGTTGTGCTTTTAATTGACAGCTGTCCGCCAACAATGGTTAGGGTCAGGACCTTCATCTCTTGCCACCTCTAAGTGGATATTGTTAGCTGAAGGACCTTGATTGCACTGTTGTTGTCCCCATCAGCTGTTGTTGGAAAGATAATGGAAGGTGATGACTTTTGACATAATCGACAATGACAAAGTAAGCTGACTTTATAGGTTTTATTTATATACAGTATGCATGTGTGTGTATATTACACAATATCATAGTACTTTTACATTAATATTTTATATTATGATGTAAGTAAAAGTAAAAAACAATAGATATTTACACTGTTACATTGATTTTGTGATACTATTGTGATTATTGCAATAGCACAATATCACTATAGTATTGTTGGCAAAGGGCTGCACGGTGCAGAGTGGTTAGTGCGCAGGCCACACAGCTAAGAGACAAGGGTTCGATGCGTGGGTCTTCTTCTGGTACTCCAGTTTCCTCCCACATTCCAAAAACATGTTTAATTTTTTAATTTTGATTAATTGGCGACTCCAAATTGTCCATAGGTATGAATGTGAGTGTGAATGGTTGTTTGTCTATATGTGCCCTGTGATTGGCTGGCGACCAGTCCAGGGTGTACCCCGTCTCTCCCCCGAAGACAGCTGAGACTGACTCAACAATATCAACCTCCATTTTATTATGGATAAACTTGTTAGTATTAGTTAGTATCTTGTTAGTATTATTATTATTATTATTAACTTGCGTCTACTTGTATTGGTAGTGTCTAACACATCAGTATCACAATGTAGTACATCATTACCACTGACAGTAGAGTATCAATAGCCCAGCATTGCTACTTTTTGCTTTATTGTTATATCATAATTGAGTAAATATTGGAATATTATTGTGTGAGTAATATTTAAAGTATTTCATGCAGTGTATCAAATTGGCTTGTTGTATGAATCCATCAACATAATACACACTGCTCTAAAAAATGAAAGGGAACACTAAAATAACACATCCAAGACTCTTTACATAGTTGAATGTGCTGGCAACAAAATCACACGAAAATGATTGTCGACTCAGATTCTTTTAAGAGGCATGGCTTTTAGTTTAAGTTTCCTTTGGGATGAAACTTCTCCACCGTTTCTTAAATTCCATGATCTTTTTATGAACGTTACAATGCATTTCTCACAGGGGTATTTTCAACCGATATGTAAATAACCAAAATAAAAATATGTTTAGTGTAAATAATAAATAAAAAAACAAATCCCCCAAAACCATGGAACATGAATATGAATGTTATGAGGGTTCTTTTCCACAGGAGTTCAAAAAAGATCTTTATTTTTGAAATCCTCATGAAAAAACATGGACGCATATCCTGTTGTTTAAGTATTAAAGTGTCTGATGATGCAGGAACTTAAACATGTTCCTGAGTTGCCACTAACTTAGGTGCAGAACATCCGACAAACAAAAAAATAGACTTTTTCATTCATTCATTCATTTTCATTTTCGGGGGTGCTGGAGCCTATCCCAGCTGTCTTTTCGGGTGAGAGGCGGGGTACACCCTGGACTGGTCGCCAGCCAATCACAGGGCACATATAGACAAACAACCATTCACACTCACATTCATACCTATGGACAATTTGGAGTCGCCAATTAACCTAGCATGTTTTTGGAATGTGGGAGGAAACCGGAGTACCCGGAGAAAACCCACGCATGCACGGGGAGAACATGCAAACTCCACACAGAGATGGCCAAGGGTGGAATTGAACCCTGGTCTCCTAGCTGTGAGGTCTGCGCACTAACCACTCGACCGCCGTGCCGCCCAAAATAGACTTTTTATACTAGAAAAGTTAGAAAGTGTTAGAAAGTAGTAGAAATTGTTAGTTACCTCAGTGTTGCCATTAGACGGGTGTAGTTTATAATTTTACTTACACACCAAAGATGGTGCAAAGATTTCTACATCACAAATTTTGCACAGTGTAATAGTGTTGCAAATGTTGGAGACCGGTTATTTATTTTTTTTCGGCCAAACATGTGAGTGCCGCCCAACACTGTCCATAGTTGCAATGGACACACACATCCTGCATACTTTTCTTTTTTTGTTTGTTCGGCAGGCAATTAAACTACAAATCAGAATTAAAAAATGTGAATGACACTGGGAGAATCGTAATGTCAGTCCCAGGTTCGAAAATGTCAATATTTGCTTGTATCCCGTTGGTATCGCTCCCAGTTTAGTATCAACACATCAATGTAAGATATTGGTTTCAATACTGTGACATATTGCATCATTGTTATTTTTTGCAGTGAATAAATTAGCATTCAATTGCTATTGTATCGCATTACTATCATTTCCATAGCCATTTATGAAGTAATAAAGTTGGATCAATGGGAGGCTAAGCTACTACCATGTCAAGCTAAATCAGGTAATTGACCTTCAAGCTGTGTTATCCCGTTAACTCGCCCTGCTGGGAGTTTAACATGCCGGGACCTCCCCCCCTGCTACGCCTGTGATTCCACACGGTGGGCACACACCGGGTGGTGTGGGGAGAAATGAACCGCCCCTTATTTGCCGACGCGTAGATTTTTTGGATTTTTGCAGGATTAGGTTTAAATCTCATAATTAGTGCTAAAGGCCAGCAGGGGTTAGCGAGGTAGAGGAGAATGTAAACGGACAAGTGGGGGGGAGCCCCTCCGCTATCTGCCCACGGCATGCCTGGAAGGCTTATCAGGCTCCATAGCAGCAGCAGCAGCAATGTTTATGTAGAACTTAAAGCTCCTGTGTGACAGTTCAATTTATGAAGCGATTACAATGCCGACTGACCCTGAACTGCTCTTACACAAAGGTGATCTTCGGGTTTTTATTTTATTTTTTTTGCTACACGGAGGATGAGTCAATGCCACAGCAGCATCCAATTAGCATGAAGCTGTCCACCCATCTTGTTCTTTTTATTAAAATGCACTTTAATTATTTTCACGTTAATTGGCAGCATGTAAAGTGTTTGTGCATTTGTGGCCACGCTCACTTCAGGGATTTGTCACAATGATGATTCAAAAGGCCACTCTCGTCCTGGATTGGTTGTTATAGTTGTGTTTGTTTTTCTCCTTCTTGTTTGGTGACACAAACCACACTGCGAACTACAGAGTGATCCTCGGGGTGATACTGTTGGAATCAACTTGGAAAACTGATGCATATTCTTGCTAGATGTCATGCAAAAACCTTGCAAGACTTTAGAATATTGTGTGGCATATCTTCCGTTCTTGTGATACCTTAGCAGGCAGGCATTGTCAGACTCACAAAACCTCTTCATATCTTTTAAGGCAGGGGTCTCAAACACGCAGCCAGTGGGCCAAATGTGGCCCGCAGGACACTAGTTTGAGGCCCCCGCCTTGATATGAAAGTTTAATGTTCGCGCAAGTTTGATATGGATACTGTATGGTATCATGTACCCAGAAAAAATTATTACGTTTGATTAATGTTCATGTTAAAGGTTAAATAACTGTTAATAGTTATCCTCCCTATCCGTGTGGAAGTGGTAAGTTTTTGTCTTTTTTAAGTTTAAAGGAAATAACTTGGAGGCTAGCGTTTAGGTCGCTAGAGCTCTAGTTTGCGAGTTAGCATGTGTCTCGCCAGCCAATCACAGGGCACATATAGACAAACAACCATTCACACTCACATTCATACCTATGGACAATTTGGAGTCGCCAATTAACCTAGCATGTTTTTGGAATGTGGGAGGAAACCGGAGTACCCGGAGAAAACCCACGCATGCACGGGGAGAACATGCAAACTCCACACAGAGATGGCCGAGGGTGGAATTGAACCCTGGTCTCCTCGCTGTGAGGTCTGCGCGCTAACCACTTGACCGCCGTGCCGCCCCATTGGACCTCAGCGAATCTAAAAAGAAAATCTCTGGAAAAATGTATTCTCAATCTGATAAAGTGCAGGTCAACGAGCACGTCAGAAATGATCACCTTTGACCTTTAAAACAAATACAACTTTTTACCAAGTTAGGGTGATGTCAAAGTTGGCAGCGCTTCGATTCAAACAACAAAAAAAACACAAGGTGAAAATTAGCCTCTTCAAGCACAAGATGGATTATGCAAATGAAAGATCAATTGCGTTCCCAAAGGGCTTTGTTTACCAAAATCCTTTTTAGCCATCAAGGTGAGGTTTTTTTTTTTTTTACTTTTTGCAGAGAACCTGCAGGGTTCCGTGTTCTTCATACGACAACAGGTGCTCATTTTAAGATAGCTAGTGAGGGTACGGCGTTTGTCGTTTTCAATGCAATGTCATTCACTCACAGGAATCAAAGAGGTCACACGCTGACCTCCTTTGCCTCCCGCGGTTCTGTTTCAAGCACACTCCAGCCTTTTACACTTCACTACAAAGCTACATGCCTGGGAGGCGCACGTCTGGTGTGTTTAGATTAAAAAAAAATGTGTCAACAAGCTTAACGGGCCGCCTTTTGAAATATGCCTCGTATTTCCATTAACGCTTGACACCACTTAATAAGTAACACCTGATACGTGTAATACTCAATCGTTCCTGATTGATCTCCTCAGGAAACGGTGGTCAATTCCACATCTTCTTCCTGTTTTTTTTTTTTTCTGTTTAGTCATGGGGATTACGCTGTTGGACTAGCTTTAAAGTCTACAATGAGGAGCTGTGCTTAATGCAAGGATGATATGGGCACTGCAGTGGTGGTTTAAAACAAAACGCTCACAAACTTCACTTTTAAGCGAAATATATGTCGATTTTAATTTTAAAAATATGAAAAAATCTATCTATTGTTTGCTCCAATTTTGAGAAAAGAGAGTCAGCTTTGGGGCGGCACGGCGGTCTAGTGGTTAGCGCGCAGGCCTCACAGCTAGGAGACCAGGGTTCAATGCCATCTCTATGTGTAGTTTGCACGTTCGCCCCGTGCATGCCGGTTTCCTCCCACATTCCAAAAACATGCTAGGTTAATTGGCGACTCCAAATTGTCCATAGGTATGAATGTGAGTGTGAATGGTTGTTTGTCTATATGTGCCCCTGGCGACCAGTCCAGGGAGGACCCCGTCTCTCGCCCAAAGACAGCTGGGATAGGCTCCAGCACCCCCGCGACCCTCGTGAGGAAAAAGCGGTGGAAAATGAATGAATGAATAAAACAAACCCACCTTATTAGGGTAGAGCATCGTTTGACTTTGAGATTCCCATTCAGATTCCTCATTTTTATTCCAGTTTGTAACGATTCTTGATTCCAATTCTTTTCAGAGGTAGGGTCACAAGAGTTGCCGTGGTTTAAATGATGGCGCGAACCAAAGTTGAAATGTGATGAAGGTGTTCATTTTCTTTGTTGGAGAGATGCAGAATAGACGAAATGTAACTTTAGTACAACTTAATTTATTATTTTACTGGTTGGAAGAAGTCCGGCGTAGTGCATGAAAAGCAGGGCAAACTGCACACCGTGCATCGGGAGGTGTTTAATCATGTTAGTGGTGCACCTTCTTTTGCATGATATGATGCCGTTGCAGATCTTGCACGGTACCGGGCGTTCATTTTTTGCTGAATTTCAGCCACTGCAGAGCCTCCCTTTCCGCATTTTTATATACTTTTTTTATTCTATCACAAAATGCAAAATCTATTCCATTGACGACACCGGTGGTCACCCCTGAGTCCATGATCCATGGTCTGGCCATGAACTTAAGCAAGATCAGGGCCACAAATTGGGCACTCGTGCTTCGGCGTGTGGCGTCAGCTCTGTGAGCAAACCAGCGATCCACGTTGTCACATCTCAATGATTTCTTTTGGAAGCTCTTCCTTTTGAGGACTGTTTTTTGTTAAAAAAATAAAACAAACTGATATTTTAAAGACAAAATCAATTTGTGTGAGCGACAGGAAGAAAAGCTCTGACTAAACCAGTGAGAAGATATTGATTTTTCTGTTACCTGTTAATAAACCTTGAGGTGAGAACGTATTTTCACATGCAGATGAAATTTAGATTTTTACCAGACCACTAAAAGTCTCACTACACATTAAATCCCCGGAGCAAACATCCCTAACCTCGCACTCCCGTAGCCCCCGTCTGTGATCACATAATAAGATAACTTTGTTAGCTAACCCTCGACGTGAAGTGTTTTCGTCATCACTTGATCAAAGCGTTGCCACATTTCCCAACATCAAATATAAAATCTTGAAAGGGGCCCAAGTAATGAATTTCTACGCTGGACGTTTTCATTAGCCAGTGTAGCGACGTGCCGGGTTACAAAGATCCTCCGTCAGTATGTCACACCCGGCTCTGAAAATTAAAAAAGAATGGAAGCATTACAAAAAAAGCAGTTTAATCTGTTTCACTCTTTATCCTCCTAGTCCAAGTAATTAAAACATCAGTCGCTATGTTTTTTTCTTGCCTGTATGCACAGGGTCTCCAAAGCATCAGCACATTACAAACCAATTTCCCTATATCAGCTTATTTCACATTTGATTCTGTCGCAGCGCTGATGGGAGTTGGAAGTACACGGGAATGTAAAATAACGTCATGACGCTCGGCGGAGACTTCATTTAAAATCCAATGCCTTGGCGGAATTCCATTATGACTTTCTTCACTCCTTTATTTGTGGGAAATAAAGGAAAAGCTAAGAATAGGAAAAAGTCATTCCGCACACAATCCAACACTAAACCAACAAAGTAGCTTGGCTGGTCTTAAGTTGCTGCAAACTGACACCTTGGAACATCTGGAAGACCCCTCAGAGCTCAGCTGGCAGCCGGACCAGGCCAGGGTAAAAAGGCATAACGGACCTGAACATCTGTGTGGCCTCGCGTCTGATTAATGGCCGCCACGTTATCAATCAGTGATGCGTGCCAGGCAAGTGTGTCCCTGTCATAAAGACTTATTTACACCAACAACTTCTCAACATCGTTGATTGTTTGTGATCTCTGTTTTGTTAAAGGGCACCTATTATGTTCATTTTTAGCCCTTTGTATTTGTATTTGAGTTGTGGACTCCTATAGAGCAGCTAGACACAATAACCAGCACACAAAGCTTTGTAGTTCTTCCAGAATCTGCACCTATTCAACTATTTCTTTGTTTTAATGTGTTCCACCCACGGCCTGCCTCCAGGCACACCTACTCCGCTGTGATTGGTCACACTCCTGTGGGCAGAGAAATACGTCTGTTTTTTTGCTGCTAACTTGTGTTGGATCCCGAATCTGATTTGGAAGTACAGACTGGACAGTCTGAATTTTCTAAAGAAAAGAGGTTACTTCTAGACTCTCTCAATGGTAAGTAGCTTTAGCATTTTAGCGTTTTTTTTACAGCATCGGAAAATGGCTATTAGCAACCCTGCTCCCTGTATACAAGCGCTTTTGCTCCAAGAATTACGGAAAATAAACACACTTAGGACACTGATAAATTATTACTTACTGTTTGCTCAGTCCACACAAACAAACAACATTGGAAAGGCGGTGGCTAGTCCAGCCCATGTTCACAAAACAGTTCAGTCTGAAATGCCATTGACAGATTAAAATGTATTTCTTTTCCTGGTAGGGAATCAGGAATTCCAACCACTTGTGCCTGATAGTGCCGTCGTTTGGAATTGTAAACAAATGTGGCTTTGCTAGCAAGTAAACAGAGGAGCAGGGCTTGGGGGAAGCAAGAGCACTATTGGACTTCCAGACATGCCCATATAAGGAAGTCTGCCTCTCTGTGACATCACAAAGGACCAGTTTTACCACGCCTTTTGAAACTGAGCGTTTGGAGCCATTCTTTGTTCATTTCGTTTTTTCGTTTCTCACCTTCTTTGTCAAAGTGTTGGCACTCACAACTTTATTTGGCCTCTTGGCAGGTTATGTTGTGCAGTCACTAAAAAAACCTTGTGAAAAGTGGGGATCTACTTATATAATAATAATCTGAAGTTATATTTGTTAATTATTATAATCAATTTTAATTTTTTAATAATAAGTACATCAATTATACAAATTACTAACATTTAATGTGTATGTTACTTCTTGGTAAAATGAAAACAAAATTTGCATTGTAATTTGTATTTGCATTGCATTTGTAATATACATAACTATTAAAATGGAAATATTCTGATGCATAAAATACAGTATTTTAAACATATATGGTAATTGGTAAGTTTATTTTGAACATGCAACAAGGTTACATTGAAGTACATCACAGTTACAAAGTTCAGCATGTCTGAAAATATGAAAAAAAAATAATCTAACAATACTCTTTCAAAACAAAAAAAAAACATGTCCAGCATATAATTCCCTTCATTCACTTTTCATTCTAATTGGCAGAGACATGACAAAAACTAATGCGACCTCACAACAAACAAGCTCAGGCCTGTACATCATCATTAAGAGGGTTGTGGTTGGAGTCGACAAAGGCGTCACCTGTCACCTTGTCATATGCGAAAAGCATCTAATTACTTATCAAAGTGCCTGCACAATGTCAACACGCTAAATCCCTTTCATCAGAAATGTGTGAGTCACAATTTAGGACTCCCGCAACCACCACCAGCAACCTTTTCCCAAGGGGAGGAAAATCAATTCCAATCTAAAAGTCCTGCAGCCTATTCCATATGTATTTCCCTGTGCGACACAATGTACATTATCTGAGGACCATGTGACAGGTGATGATATTTGGATGTTGAACGTTTATACATACAAGTCATGTGGACTGGAAATGTCCTTTCTGGTGCCCCCTTTTGGGTTGTGCTGAAAATACTTTGGAAGACATGCAAGCATACAAATTCCGCCTAATTTTAGTCCCCACATTTTGTGGGGATTCGACTACAAACCTTAAAGTTACAGGGGGGGGGGGTTGTTGTGCTGTGTGAGAACTTTCAAGTCAAACTGATTCATGGGGTTTAATAATGGTGCCAACAGTGGTGTATTTGTCTGACAATAATAGCACAGGCAACATCCTTTTGTCTGCAGCGGTTCATGAAGTAGAAGCTTGGAGTCACGTGACTGGGGGAGGAAAGTGTCAAGATTGCCATAATCTGGACAATAGTAAATCCAGCTGCTATAAATAGCGAGTGTGAATTTGTTTATTTCTGTCTCAACGCTACGGGGTCCTTTCATCAGCGCTCTGGCAGGCCAAATCCCAACAAATTAGCCAGAATTGCGACTGCGGGCCTTAAGGTCTCCAAGGCTAATCTGCTTATCGCGCTCACGCGCTAAGATGACCGCATGACTCGCCTTGCGATGCAACTGAACATTTGTTTGGTATTGAATCACAAAAACATCCCCCCCCCACTGATGACAGGAAGTCATGCATGTTTATACATGAACTGTCCACAGAATATCTGCTGTGAAGGACTTCCTCTGTGAATCACAATAGCCTTCTTAAGGACTAGAGAGAGGGGACAGGATGGACAAATCTGCTTACTTTGGAGCTTATTGAGCAGAATGAGTCATGCATGGAGATGAAACGTGACTGAAAAGCAAAAAGGTAAAAAAAAAAAAAAAGTGGGACGCTGGTGAGAAGATGGGAGAGTACAGAGAGGTGAAACAGGCACGCCTGAATATGGATGTCCATGGGGGACATTAAAAGGCCATGTGGAATGGTTTACGTCAAGACAGCGGGGGCGCTGTTGCACTGACCGAAGGAGTCAAGTCGGAAGAGTGTCTGCAAAAACACAAACCAAAGTTCCTCCATATTCCAGGAGAGCTGCTGTTTTAACTAATTCAATCCCAGCCATTGGATGAGTTAAAATAGTAGTGGCCATTTTAGATTCTGATTTTTCAAGGCACACAGAATATTGTGTTCAATTCCTACATAAACATCAACTCTTTTTGACTGTTGCACAAAGAAATGTAAAATTAATTTAAATCTATGAATTAAGGACCTATTGCAAAAATTCTAGCTATGATTTGAGTGCTTTTTGTTTTTAATGATGTTAAAAAAAATCAAATATGGAAGAGGTGCTGGGATTTGCTGTGTGTATGTGCAGCTGGTCTTCTGTTAAACACACATTTTCATTTTCAATTCTATATTGAAGGGGACTTTATAAAATTTAAAGGGGGCTTTTTCCCACTTTTCTGACCTATAAATGAAGTTAGAATGTTTTATTCTTGTGTCAAATGATGCCAAGCTTTCAGGTAATGAGGTTTGCACATTTGGAAGTGAGCCCTAAAAGAAGTTTGGTATGGCTCAAAACGCTTGGTTTGAAAAGGCGTGGTAAAACAGTTCATTTGTGATGTCACAAAGGAGCAGACTTCCTTATATGGGCATGTGACCAATCACAAGGAAGTGGATGGAAAAAATTATAACAGATCATTTTGGCAGCTGGAATAGGTGCAGATTCTGTTAAAGTTTTCTGTGCGGGTTATTGTGTCTAGCTGCTCTATAGGAGTCGATAACTTAAAAATGAGCATATTAGGTCCCCTTTGACACAAATGAGGCTGATGTATCAAAATCGACAATTACTAACAAACACAAAGGCATTCTATGTAAAAACGCATGCTCAGCAAAAGCCGTGGGCACCCCCATGTAGTGGTACAATTTGATCACATGACACTTTTACATCGATCCACAGTGAATATTTTTGTGCTGGAATATGGCTACTTTGCACTACCTGAAATTTTTCCACGAATGACAAAATATTTTTGTTGAAAAATGTCTGCAATATTCATTCATTCATTCATTTTCTACCGCTTTCTACCGTCGCGGGGGTGCTGGAGCCTATCCCAGCTGTCTTCGGGCGAGAGGCTGGGTACACCCTGGAATGGTCGCAAGCCAATCACAGGGCACATATAGACAAACAACCATTCACACTCACATTCATACCTATGGACAATTTTGAGTCGCCGATTAACCTAGCATGTTTTTGGAATGTGGGAGGAAACCGGAGTGTCTGCAATATAAAAACATAAAATAATATCCCACAGCCAAACTGTTCTATATCACTAAATCACTCTGACTAGTAAGTAGGTCCTCCATATGACTTGATTTCTGGGTCAGTCTCCTAAAATGGGTACCAGAGGGGGTGACGTCACTTTGAGGGCCATGATGCACAGATTACAGTGAATTACAGCGATAACAGCGTCCTAAACGCGTGCATGCTGGAGCCTATCCCAGCTGTTGTCTCAGTGAGAGGCGGGGTACATCCTGGAATGGTCGCCAGCCAATCACAGGGCACATATAGACAAACAACCATTCACACTCGCGTTCATACCTATGGACAATTTAGAATGTGGGAGAAAAACCGGAGTATATTTTAATGATTTTTAGTATGCAACTTGATCTGCTAATGACTGTCAATTTAGCTTGCTATGTCATGCTTTTGGTACCCCATTCAGGCGACCCTTCTTTGCTGCAAAGATTTGCTCGCTCCCATGTTGTGACTAAACTCCCTGCGGGCTACCAGTGGACTATCCCAGCTATAAAAGATGCCCTGTGCCAGTTATGAAAGGAGATCCCCCATGATGCCTTCAGTCGTCTCATTAGAATCACGGGCGTACATACATGCACGTGCAGCCCATTCATCGACGCAAGGTTAGCTTAGCATGCCACCGTGTCTTTCCAGCTCATTTTCTCATCACACAAGCTGCAGGCTGAATGTCTCATCCATCTATAAATTCAGGATGAAGCGCCGCATGAGACACATTCGCCGGTTTGGGAAGCTAAAATTGTAAGGATTAGAGATGTGTATTTTGATGGAAAAGGCAACTTTATTGTGAGCCTTCAATAGCAGAGGTCACAACGAGCTAGCTGTCAAAGGTTTTCAGGGTAATTTTAATGGAAAAAGCTTGCTTTGGAAGGACTGTGTGACAGCAAGCCAACGCAAAACACTACACGCCCGTTATTCATCGTGACATGGACAACTTTGTGACAAAAAAAAAAATAGGCCGCTTAGTTAAAATCCCTTCTATTTTTCTCTGGTTCCATAATACAAGTAGTCAGCTTTCTGTCAATGCTTAGCAATCAGAACAAGCGGCTGTGATTTTCTTTTTTTTTTTTTTTCTTTTTTAAAATTACCACAACACAACATATGAAAGGGGTGGAAAAAAAAATGAGGCATCACGTTCAAAGCACCGTCAAGTGACAATTCGAGGCGCTGTAAGAATGAATCATATTATGCATCTCTTGGGTAATAAGACCTCCTCTGATAGGTGCTATTTCCCCAGGAAACAAGAGTCATCATGGCGTTACTGGCCAGGAATTTTTGATGAACTTCCCTGAGGAAACAGTGTTATTCTTTTCTCTCTTTTTTTTTTTTTTTTTTTTTTTTTACATACAGGCAGCAGTTGTCTTTAAAGCCATCCAACCACTACTGCTTTTTTTAGTATGTGCACTCCATAATGATGGAATATTGCATTAGGTATTAGACTTAGTCTTAAATATACACACAATAATCAGAGGTGTGGACTTGTTACGCAATTTTTATTTGACTTTCATAACTCTGGACTTCAATGTGAGTGTGAATGGTTGTTTGTCTATATGTGCCCTGTGATTGGCTGGCGACCAGTCCAAGGTGTACCCCGCCTGTCGCCCGAAGACAGCTGGGATAGGCTCCAGCACCCCCGCGACCCTCGTGAGGAAAAAGCGGTACAAAATGAATGAATGAATGAATGAACTCTGGACTTGAATGTGAGTGTGAATGGTTGCTTGTCTATATGTGCCCTGTGATTGGCTGGTGACCATTCCAGGGTGTACCCCGCCAATCACTGTGACAACAGCTGGGATAGGCTCCAGTATGCCCGCAATGTTTGTGCCGCGTGTAGGTGCATGTTTAGGACGCTGTTATCGCTGGACTTGAATGTGAGTGTGAATGGTTGTTTGTCTATATGTGAAGGACATGAGCTGTAATGTGTCATGTCCATTCATAGCTGTCAGACCTTTCTGATAGGTATTTTGTTGATTGTATGTATGTGTTATTAATGGTCCAGAGTGGCTACTATCACTTTAAACGGCACATTAGATAGCGTGCATTTAACATTAAATCTCAGTATTAAAAAACTCCTTCAAATCAAGTCCTATAAATGATTTTTTATTTTATATATTTTTTGCCAATCACGAATCGTCCAAAAGGGAGATGGGAATCAGCGGCTCATCAGCCGAGGTGGCGATCCTCCCGTGGAAGTCCTCGTCATCTATTTCAAATCAACTTTTTGAAGAAGTAGCGAATGCTTGACCCTCATCAGTGCACTCGCCAAAAAGCTTTGCCAATCAGCATCTTGACACAGTTTATTCATATAAAAAACAGAAAATTGCTACCAAGGAACATAATGGTGGCGCTTGCTTTAAAGCTAACACGCCACCCAGTGATTATTACCACCAAACCTTCCCCGTAAGGAGCACACTTTTCATACCCATCCATGGGTAATTATAGTGCATAGTGGAGCTGTCAAAAGTGTAATTGCTAGAGGAATGGTGGGCAAATCACACCGCATTTGAACGGTGACAGCGCCTGATTAGAACCAGTGTGGGAGATGGAGGTGCAACCCCACGGCGTGAACACCACGTAGTTGATATTTTGAATTTTGAAGTCCCATATGATAATATTCATGTGCAAGCTACTTCCTGTTTTTATGTTGTCTGTCTGCCGATATAGTAGTTCGGCTTTTTCAAGAGACCATGCTTTTGCACATTTAGTGTGAAGTGTGAACTACTTCCTGTTGTGGTGTTTATGGTGTCACTATTATCTGCATGCCATCCTATGGCGAGGGTCTAGGGCAGGGGTGGGCAAACTACGGCCCGGGGGCCACATCCGTCCCGCCAAGTGTTTGAATACGGCCCGCCCAATCTTTCCAAAGTATTTCATTTAAACTCAACATACAACCTGGCATCATGGCCTGAGCCAACCTTTTGATGGTTTTATCAATTTTGTTTTTTGACATGGTCTGTTGTTTACAAAGTGTTCCTGAAAAAGGGACACAAGCACATAATAATAATAATAATAATTATTATTATTATTAGATTATTATAATTATGATTAGAACTACTATGATTATTATAATTATTATATTAATGCTAATTATTATATTAATTATATATAATATTATTGTTATATTTGCATATTTTACATAATAATAATAATATAATAATTATTATTTTAATTTTATTGTAATTATAATATTTTATTATTTTTAAAATATGTAAATATAAATATAAAATAATAAATAATAATAGCAGATTGCATGACAATTTTACAGATACAATAATACCAGGTGGACTGTTACGTGTAAAATATATAGTCTGCCTCCCCCCCCATAAATTTTGTCATATCAATGCGGCCCGCGAGTCAAAAAGTTTGCCCACCCCTGGTCTAGGGTGTCCCTCGCCACTCACCCAAAGTCAGCTGGGGTAGGGTCCAGCATATCCCGTGACCCTAATGAGGATAAGCGAAAATAAATATTCTACTGTAAAAATTAGCAAAATACAAAACAAATTATTCTGTGGAAGTTACTCAATGCCTGGTAACATTCACTCATACATTTTCTATACAACATATCCTTATTAGGGTAGCGGGGGGCATGCTGGAGCCTATCCCAGAAAGGGCAAACCATGGATTTTTCACCAGCAAATCTCTGTATTAACATCATGAGGCCAATCGTGTCAAAGGCAGCGTTCAGGTCTAGCAGAACTAAAACTGAGAATTTGCCTGCATTTGTGTTCAGACGGATATCATTTGTCACTTTGACCAAAGCTGTCTCAGTGCTGTCGTGGGGCCTGAAGCCTGATTGCAAAGTATTGAACACATTGTAGATTGCACACTGAACTGCTGGTTCGGGTGTAACAAGACAGGTCAAAGAAAACACACAAGTGATCCGATAGAGCAACACCCACAACATTCACATTTGAAATAGCTTAGTAATGACCAAATCAAATGGGTACGTTTAATCATATGCTTAGTTAGACCAAACACTTCAAGGACAGCAGTCATTAGCTACAGCTACACTACAGTGCACACTAGGGATCGACCGATATGGTTTTTTTGGTTGCAGATGCCGATGCCGATTTTTTGCTTGGGCCAATATATGTGGCCGATACTGCTTTTGATCCCTTAATTTACATGAAAAAATGACCATGATAACAAATATTACAGGTCTCATGTTTAAACAAATATTTATTGAAATGTAAACTGTGTTTATAAATATAAGTATTTATAAATGTAACAGTATTTAACAGTAGGATTCAGCTTTCTTAAACACACATTTAAACGACATCATCAACTTTAAAAGGAATAAATATTCAACCATGTGCAAAACATTTCTGTCGTAGTTTAAATTTATCTAGCATCGATGTGATGACTGCTCCTCCGCAGCGTGACGTGTATTGCGGGGGTACTCTGCCGCAATGCCTGACTGTAAATCATGCGGTGGAAAAATACATCGGCGAACCTACGCGCGTATCGGCTGATACCGAGGAAAAAACGCAAATATCGGCTCGATATATCGGCCGGCCGATGTATCGGTCGATCCTTAGTGCACACAACTGAAAGTAATTCAGTAAAATTGTCAATACAACAAATCTGGAGTGGTTTATAAATGATAACTAATAAATATGGAAAAACTAATTACATTTTTTTTATTGAGTGTATGATTATATATAATAGCCCTTAATCACAAAAGAGCCTCAAGTAGACAACAGTAGATGATAGACGATAGACAACATCCCCTGATCTGAACCCCCATCAGGCCAAGGAAAAACTCCAAACCAATTAGGGAAAAAGAAACCTTGCGAAGGGAATCCTGTGTGTTCAGTTGTGTTGTCATTGACTAAAATTTTAATTTGAAACATTTAAGTGTGACAAACATTGAAAAAATAAGAAATCAGGAAAGGGTAAAAAAACACTTTTTTTTACACCACTTTGTTTCATACAGTGGTGTTTCTTGAGGTTTAACATGACATAACATAGAGTCCTTTTTTTTCAAGAGGGATATTACAGCACACTTGTGTGGCAGCAACATCATTACCTGTAACACATCAAACATGAGACCTCATCTTGTTAGCGCAAATTGCCACGGGTAAACGTTTGCACTTGCTGTCATGAATGGCCCATTTCCGTGCCAGAAGCTTCTGGAAGGGTTGGAGAGCGAAGGGAGCGAGTCACAAAAAAAGGGATTTTAATTTCTTCGAAATTCAATGCAGGCTGCGAGGGAGACAGCACAGTCCAGCTAGCAGAAAAAAAAAAAAAAAAAAAACAACTTGCGCTGGGATATTATTGGTGGAATGATGAGGAAATCAATGGGGACTACAAAGGTAATCATAACAGTGCAGCAGTGTGGACACTTTTCTTCCCACAGGCACGTAATTGCAGTGGACAGCCTGAATGGTGTCCATTCACGCCACTTTACATACAGTACACACACACACACATACACGCACACACACACACACACACACACCCCGCACCGACTAGCTAATTGCATTTTCAAAGTGTTATTGTGCCACGGCGCCAAATATTGATTGAATGCTAAACATCTGCGGGTGTCAGCACGTAAAAGCCAATTTGATTTAAATGGCGGCGGCGAGGTGCAGACTAACCTCTCCTGTCAGCAGCAGAACGTTTGGAATATGAAAGTGGCTGCCACCCTCGGAATGTGCTGGAATATCTCAATCGTGAGCTTCTGACGGGAGATGGAATGAGCTTAATTGAAAGTGGCATGTAATTGGGGGGCATTAACCTAGCGTGAAATTTGGCCCGGTGCTACATTATCTCCAAATATCACCGCTGGTAATAGACAACATTTACACTTGTTTTTTATGTGTTTACTAGGGGTGTCACGAAACACCCAAATCACGAGATGAGACAATGCATGAGATTCCACAAGGACCATACAAGACGAGATTTCATGTTCGGAAAGTATAATACATTTTTGAGATCTAATAAACCACTGTTATGATTTTTTTCACAGGCACTTCATATTGTCTGTCAAACATTTGCAGCATTTCTTGAAATGCTGGCTTTTTAATAGGGCTGTCAGCAATAATAGTAACAGCTTCTAGTAGGGTAGGGTGGTGTTCTGGCTCATCGTCTGGATCCAGGAATTATTGTACATTCTTAACATAGGACCATTTTTGCCATAACTTTTTGCCATAATTTGGAAAAAAAATATGAGACAATTTTCCAACAGGTTTATTATTTTGGTGTGAATCACAATATGGGGAGGGAATGGTGGAGGTCTGCACTCTTGGCACCACTTTGGACACCCACTCATGTGTTGGGTTGCATTGTAGAGGGGTGTATGCAGCTTTCAGACAGGCACAGCAGTCCGGGGCAGCATTCCACACCTGGTCACCTGCATGGCGGATGCTGCACTTGTAATGTGGTAATGTGCACCCCTACCCATTAAATACCATGTCCCAAAATTGTCAACATGGATCTTTTGTACATGTGAGATGTATAGTGAAGCACAGTTATGGTTGGCACAATACCATTATAAAGAAGCCAAACACCCCCGCTCAACTCTTTATCTCCCAATACATCATCACTGATACGCCAAACTTCAATTTCTGCTTCTAGCTTGGAGCATTATTCACTAACTTCTACCACTGAACTGTCTTCCATTGAAGGAAAAAGCACACTAGATCATGATGTGTCACGTGGAAAAAAACACCTCAGGTGTCATGCCAGTAACTTTGGAAGCCATCAGAACGCGTAGGGTTACACTTTATCTCACCAGAGAACAAAATTTACTTCCACTTTTCAGTATCTTCTCTCGTATGGTGGTTATTAAACTATATGCATATGCATATTAGACTATGTATGCCAAGGACCTTCCCGGATCTTGACAGACAGAATATCAGATCCTCCGGCTCAGGGCCGGTGACATATTTTGGGTCTACCACATGATGTTTTTGTTCCATAACCTTCTGCGTTACTATGTCTACCCGGGCGGCACGGCGGTCGAGTGGTTAGTGTGCAGACCTCACAGCTAGGAGACCAGGGTTCAATTCCACCCTCTGCCATCTCTGTGTGGAGTTTGCATGTTCTCCTCGTGCATGCGTACTCCGGTTTCCTCCCACATTCCAAAAACATGCTAGGTTAATTGGTGACTCCAAATTGTCCATAGGTATGAATGTGAGTGTGAATGGTTGTTTGTCTATATGTGCCCTGTGGTTGGCTGGCGACCAGTCCAGGGTGTACCCCGCCTCTCGCCCAAAGACAGCTGGGATAGGCTCCAGCACCCCCGCGACCCTTGTGAGGAAAAGCGGTAAAAAATGAACAAACGAACTATGTCCACCCCTGCCGTGAGAGGCGTTGCTTATGTAGCTCAGTAATGAAAATTTGTTGACGTACCTTTTTTAAATAGTGTGCATTAGTGGTATTGGCATTTTTATGAGTTTTGATAATGTTAATACACGTTGCTCATTAAAAACATAAGAAAAAGAAGAGAATAATTCACTTTGGTCAACAAATGTTTTTGAATACTTGTACGATAAATTTTTACGATCGCAAGATCAAGTGACATCACAACCACCCTTGACGACATATTTTCTAATCCATAATACATTTTCATAATAATACATTTTCTATACATAAGTAAAAGTGATGACATTTTGGTGAGCTTGTGCCTGTCATCCTCCATCCTCCATCAATCAAATGCATTCCTTTATTCAGCAGCTCATAAGAGTATCTTGCATTTGTCTTGCTGCTCTCCGCTGGATTTTCCGGTCTATGGAAGACGGCACTGACAAGCATCTTCATGCTAACACACGGCACCATCCATCCACGTTTATCGCAGAGGAGAAATTCCCCAAATAGAGAAATAGCCCGCACAAAGTGAGATTTGCAAAGTTGCCAAATGTATTTTTAACAAGTTATTTATCTGTTAAGGCTGTAAACCCCCTCAGTATATACCCCGCCACGCTTTTACTCATGTTTTAACTGTGTATTAACGAATGAATGTTGTATTTTGGTGTGCCCTCAACTCTATTTACTTGCTTTATTCAACTCCATTCTTCTGTAAAGTGTCTTTGAGTATTTTGAAAAGCGCTATACAAATAAGATGTATTATTATTTTTATTATTATTAGTATACACTTTATACACTTTTCTCAGACAGGCATTAACATTTTCTCACATCTCTCTTTTTATAATCTCCAAAAAGTTCAAATTTTGGTTTGAATTGTAAATGATTAACCTACAAGGTTGGACACAAGCATATTTCACTCCTCTGACCGTGCCTCCATAATGGCGCCCTACAGCCGCAACTTCTTCTCGCTCCTCTGCCTTTCAGGTGCGACTACGCGTGCCTTTGACAGCACAGAATGTTTCATCAACATTGTGTGTGTTGTCGGGGATAACATTTGCAAACATACAGCACTTCAGAGCCGCAGTGCTAGCGATCAAACATTTATGCAAATTTCGCAAGCCGAACGCATTCAGTACTGCACTGGAAGGTACAGAGGAGATTGAATGACGATGGTCAGGACGTGCAACACGTTCATACGTTCATACGCTGTTTATACGCTGTCCAATTAGAAAGAAGAATGATGTGACACATTTTACATCAAAGACTTTACACAGGCTGTAGACCAGGGGTCTCAAACTTAATTTACTTGGGGGCCACTGGAGCTAGGGTCTGGGTGAGACTAGGCCATATCAGGTTTTCCAAAAAAAAAACCCAAAAAAACACGCATATATTAAAAACAGAAAAATATACAAACTTTTTCAGTGCTTTGGTTCCGATTTTCTACAATAAAAGCTCTGATAAAACATTCCACTGTTCTCAAATATCTTCATTTTTATTTTTCTGCACAAAATAAGATGAAAAATAAATAAATCAAGAATAAAGAAAATCAATCAATCAGTAATAAATAAATATAAAAATAATAAGCAAATAACAGCAAATAATAAAAACTTAAGAAACCACATATAGTTGGTGGGTAGACAAATTATTTTTTTCAGATTAAAATGAACAAAGCATTATTAGAGCCCTGTAGACATGACAAAACACGACTATAGTCACATTTATACTATTTTTATTTACAACATATTGCGCAACTGCAGGGTCTTGAGACACATGCTAACTCGCAAACTAGAGAGCTAGCGACGTAAACGGTAGCCTTCAAGTTATTTCCTTTATAGCCAAAAACTTACCACTTCCACACGGACAGGGAGGATAACTATTAACAGTTATTTAACCTTGAACATGAACATTAATCAAACGTAATAATTTTTTCTGGGTACATGATACCATACAGCATCCATATCAAACTTGCGCGGGCCGCACTAACATTAAACTTTCATATCAAGGCGGGGGCCTAAACTAGCGTCCTGCGGGCCGCGTGTTTGAGACCCCTGCTATAGAGTAATGTCCCAATGTGAGCTATACAGCATGGTATGTTTTTCTGTTGTCTGCATGAGGTCTGTACTATAAAGCAACAATGTGCAATTTGAGGCCTTATGCTAAGATCCAAGTGTGAGCTATTTCCAGTTATGATGTTTTTGCCCACTTATTACCTCACACACACACTCGACAAACATCCTGCTGTCACACATGGGCGCCAGTAATTGTCGGCGCCACAAAGCGTGGGCGTGCTGGTGGGGTAAAAGGAAAACATCGCAGCTGCCACCCGCCGAACGGAACAGAGGACAGTGTATTGTTGCGGCGACGGGAAACCAACCGTCTCTGATTGAATCCTCCGACCGCTCTGTTTTTCGTACATCGAACAGATGTGTTTGTTGGTGATAAGAGCTTGGTGCGCGCATGTCAACACGCGTGGCGATCAACAGGTACCTCCTTGCGATGCTTGCTGGCGACGCCGGCTTTGCAGTTGCATCCTTTTGATATGGAAACTTCCTGTGCACGCTTCGCTTGTGAAGTTTCCTCCGGGCCTCACTCTACTTTTATGATAATCACATAACACAAGACGTTTCCCTCGCGCCCTGATATTACTATAAATACTGCAATGCACGCATCCTAGTAGTACTATAAATACTGCACTCTTGACAAAGCTGGGGCCCTGTGTGATGCCGCTCAAAAGGGATTTGTCTTTTGCTTGACTTGACTGGAGTGTAAACATGGCTTGAAAGGATGTGTGTACGTCTCTTCCTCATTTAACTACCAGTGACAGAAGGCCTTCAATCATCACTTCATGCACCAAAAATATATTGCTTTTGAGGATTTTCAATGAGTTGTTTATATCAGCTGTTTGTTGCTTGCAAACTTGGGAGGACTAACATTTTTGCAGCAGATTCCTAAAAAGAGTAAAAGAACTAAAAGAACTGTTGCCAAATAGAATATCTTTGACAAGAATTCTTCTTTCTCTTTGGGCTTTTTCCCTTCAGGGGTCGCCACAGCAAATCAATCTCCTCCATCCAACCCTGTCTTCCGCATCTGTCTCTCTCACACCAACTACCCTCATGTCCTCCATAAACCTCCTCTTCGGTCTTCCTCTACGCCTCCCACCTGGCATCCTTCTACCAATATATTCACTATCAGTCCTCTGGACATGTCCCAACCATCCCAGTCAGGCCTCTCTGACTTTATCTCCAAGGCCTCTAACATGTAATGTCCCTCTGATGTACTCGTTCCTGATCCTATCCATCCTGGTCACTCCCAATGTGAACCTCAGCATCCGAACAAGGTGCTCCTGTTATATACAGGCTCTTCAATTAGCATGTTTGCAGACATTCCTAAAAAGGCAGTAGAGTGGTATAGACCATCTTTGACTAGCATTCTTGTAGTAGGTCCCAAAAAACAGCAGAGCCATAGATACAGTCTACGTATATGTACAGTAGGGTATTTGACAGTAGTACATTTTTAAAAGCAGCATAGCACTCATTTCGTATAGAGGATCTATGAGTAGTGTTTTTGCAGTCGATCATTAAAAAAAAAAAATACAGCGCAGCACGTGTTATGGAGACGATCTTTGACTAGCATGTTTGCAGTAGTTCCTATAACAGCAGCACAGTGCTCCTGTCATATAGACCATCTTTGACCAGCATTTTTGCAGTAGGTTTTAAAAAATCAACAGAGCACTCACTGTCATATGGCGGATCTTTGATTGATGTTTTTTCAATAGGCCACACATTAACAGTCGGATACAGTATTTGACTAATAGTAGATCTTTGTCTTTTTGCAGTAGATCCTAAAAAGCAGCTGGGAGCTTGTCGCATCTTTGTCGGCACTCTCCTGTCATAAAATACAGGATCTTTGCAGTAGACTTTCACTCTCGTTTAATCCATTATCTTGGTGACCTACCACGTCCATAAACATATTTGAGTTGAAGCAAGAACACATTTCCACCTTGGCAAACAAATAGAACTTCAGTGCTGGACGTCATCGTAGGTCAAGGCGAGACTCGGCGGCAGGTTAAGCGTGATAAGCGAGAATGAGCATATGCCAGGGGGAGCAAGATAATGGCCCAAAAATGACTTTCTGTCCCTCCGACACACAGAAAGGGAGACAGGTAGAGGTGGCACAGCTGCTGTGGAAGATTAATGGTGCTGCCAGATGTGTGGTGCAGGTGGGGGTGGGGGGGGGGGACTCTGGAGAGAGTGACCAGCCCTTGGTTGCAAGGAAAGGACAAAGCAGGCATGCAGATTATATAGAAAAAAAGATGACAAGCTAATGATGTTGTTTGGCTGCAATGATACCTAAATCTCCTCCATACACGCAATAATCCGTAAGTAATGATGCTGCTTGCCAGGAAGATTGACTTTATACCCCTTAGCTCGTTTTGCTAAAGCTTTGTGACATGCTAAACAGCTTAAGCCTGATACGCACACAGAGATTTTTTAATGAGGTTTTGCACAATGAATGTAACCTGGTGTAGTACATGGAGTGTCCTGTGAGGGGCAGCAATGTGTGCTGGCAGAACCGAGGCTGGCTAAAAACAAGGTGTGGTTAGGCTTTGAGCTTATCTGGCAACTTAAAAGTGGTGGTGATTTCCCTCACGCAATCTCAATTATTAAGTAATAAACTAATAGGGCGGCACGGTGTTATAGTGGTTAGCGCGCAGACCTCACAGCTAGGAGACCAGGGTTCAATTCCACCCTCGGCCATCTCTGGAGTTTGCATGTTCTCCCTGTGCATGCGTGGGTTTTCTCCGGGTAATCCGGTTTCCTCCCACATTCCAAAAACATGCTGAGTTAATTGGCGATTCATAGGTATGAACGTGAGTGTGAATGGTTGTTTGTCTATATGTGCTTGGCTGGCCACCAGTCCAGGGTGTACCCCGCCTCACGCCCGAAAACAGCTGGGATAGCCTCCAGCACCCCCGTGACCCTCGTGAGGAAAAGCAGTAGAAAATGAATGAATGAATAATTAATACATGATCGCTGTTTTGTGGTTGACAATGGCCCATTTTTATTTAAAAAAATATGTGGAAATACAAGTTACAACCACTAGGTATCAGTTATGACACAAAACATTGATGAGATATGACACTGCATGTAGTTGGCCATGGCATGTTCGACACGATAGTGAAGTTCTCCTATTCCGTGTGGAAGTGGTAAGTTATGGCTTCATACTTTTCCCCATTCTGTTTGAAGCCCTTCAAGTTTTAGCTAACTAACCCTCGGGCATCTCTGTGTGGAGTTTGCATGTTCTCCCCGTGTGTGTGTGTGTGTGTGTGTATTCCGGTTTCCTCCCACATTCCAAAAACATGCTAGGTTAATTGGCTACTCCAAATTGTCCATAGGTATGAATGTGAGTGTGAATGGTTGTTTGTCTCTATGTGCCCTGTGATTGGCAGCTGGAATAGGCTCCAGCATGCCCACGATCTTCGTGATGATAAGTGTAATAGAAAATGAATGAATGAAATTGGCTAACTAGTTAGCTTGCTATCATGCTCCACAACCATGTGGCCGTCTCGTGTCCCTATAATGACCTTGTCCCCTGCACATTAGCAATGTAGTGTGAATAAAGAATAATGGCAGTGTAACGGTGAAGGGTGCTAACTGCGTAGTGGCTACGGGTTTGAAAATCCACGTGTGAGTCTCTTGTGTTTTTGCACATAACCAGTGCATAGGAGCCGGTACTTTTTTCAAGAATTTAGTACACGTCTTCAAAGGAAATATTAGGACAAAAGTTTCCACCTCGAGGACTTGGAAAGACATCAAAGGGCAATTGAGTAAAAAAACAGTGGCCCCTACTGTTAAGAGTCACCTCGGACTCACCTTTAAGGTCACTGAAGTCAAGAGCCATCACAGCAAAAAAGTGTCAATAGTGCAATTTGTTCCCCTTATATCAAGGTTAAACGGAACAAATCGATCACCCGGTGGGACAAAGATGTCCAAAAAGGTTATGAAGACTTTTTTTTTTTTTTCTGGGAAAGTGAAAGAAACCCGAGAGCGTCTGAAAGCCTTCCTGCCGAATCTGCAGACAACGTTGTTCCTCTGGAACAGATAGCGTTTCAATTACACGCCCGTGCCTGGGCTATTTCAATATTTTATGTTGATCCATGATGCCGTCATTTCTTTCCATTCAGGAGACTTTAGAAGTGCTTTATCAGGCCTCGCTCGCTGTTGTTTTTGCTCCGATACAGAATGGATCTTAGACAATACAGAATGGCAATACATAAATTACAAATGCACAATTACTTCTCCGGCGCGTCGCTACACCTCGCTAGTATCTCGTCTTGTCAATGTTGCCATGTAATTGGCTCAAATGTAGTGATATGGTACAAGGGCCTGTTTTTCAGTATTCTGCCTGAAAAAAATGACAAAACACCCATCAGTGGTAGGAAGGTGATACCTTGAGAGCTGTTTTTTTCTCTTAGGACAGCAATGGTGGGCATTTTTAGGGAAAAAAGCACTTTTGGTACCATCCTGGTGAAACTTTTATGCTGGAGCCTATCCCAGCTGTCTTTGGGCGAGAGGCGGGGTACACCCTGACATCAGTCAGTTTGAGGATGTTGTTAAATGTTATATTGTGTGCTAAATATGAGCGGATGTTGTAGCTAATTTATGAGCCTGTAATTTTGTCTTGAATGCAGGGACTGTTACTGGATGCACGTTGATGCTCATCATGCTTCGCTAATAAAGCGAGGCCACTTTATTTGGCAGTTCTTGAACGCACCGTATGTAGTTGTTTGTGACGTGGATTGAGATTTATACATCGACGCTGCACAGTCAGACACGTGTTTTCTGTTCATCCTTTTACCTCGTCTTTGTTCACAAATGTTAATGTTGTGCGTAAAAGCACAGACGGGTGCTTTATTGACGTTGTTATGCATTTTTGTTTAATGCTATTTGTGGTCATACTGTATGTCCGTTTGGCTTTATATGGAATTCATTCCCTTATTGATTCCTGTACTTTCATTCATTCATTTTCTACTGCTTTTTCCTCACGAAAGTCGCGGGGGAGCTGGAGCCTATCCCAGCTGTCTTTAGGCAAGAGGCAGGCTACACCCTGGACTGGTCGCCAGCCAATCACAGGGCACATATAGACAAACAACCATTCACACTCACATTCATACCTATGGACAATTTGGAGTCGCCAATTAACCTAGCATGTTTTTTTGGAATGTGGGAGGAAACCGGAGTACCCGGAGAAAACCCACGCATGCACAGAGATGGCCGAGGGTGGAATTGAACCCTGGTCTCCTAGCTGTGAGGTCTGCGTGCTAACCACTCGCCCGCCTGTACTTAGTTTTCATAATTGTTTAGAATTACAGCATGTCAAGGATGAGTTGCATTGTACTGATTGTTGCCATGTTGCCAAATAAATAACATAAATAGGTTTAAGATGTATTATTGTGTGCTTATTGTTGTTTGTGTTTTTGCACAAGTGTGCAGGAGTAGAGGTTACACATCACTGAGATATTTGGGAACCGCTGCTCTACACGGTTCTTCACCCAGTGAAGGGTTAAAAAGGCCAGACCCGAGGGTTGAATTTGTTCCACATTTTTTGCATTCAGGCTGTACAATCCACCTGAAGCCTTCATTACGCTCCTTTACAGCGACATCATGAAGATTGATTGGCTGGCTCAGGTGTGGCGTACCAACCTTAGTATTTTTTTTTTTTTTTATATCTTTTGCACTTTTACGGCGCATATGCTGGTGCTGAAGCGGCACACAAATACACAGTGAAAAAGACATCTTAAACATCTCCAGAAATGCAAATAACAGTCATGAAAAGGGTGTTAAAGACCTAAGACCCCTTGAGGAAGTTTCAGGCGCTCTCAACTTGACATGAACCCGCTGAAACTCTGAAGAAGTTTGCGGCTCATTAAAAATATCACCACCTCCTACGCCAACCACCCTGCCCAAGAACTACCCCTCACCCCCCCACAGACACACACACCCTCTGGAAACTAATCATTGTAATGCATCTCTGTTCTTTTAATTAAGGGATAATGTCCAATTTCATGACGTTTATGAGGTTGTAACATCCATTAGCCTGCAACAGATGCTACGCAAAAACCGCTAAGGAGCCTCAAGCCGAGTCGGTCCGGCAAAACCCTGCCGGTTAATTGCAAAAAAAGACTCTCCCGACTTTTGGATGCTAATTTTTTTCCCCCTGTTGTCTCCGCCCACCACCCCCCCGCCTATTCCGGCTTTCCATTTCGCTGCCTCGAAGCAGAATGAGATTTTATTTTATTTTTTAAGAGTATAAAGCGACTGAACTTTAAACTGCTCACGGCCGGAGACGCATAAAAGTGGCATTTAAAATTTGCGATTGCAATTAAAAGGCACAAAAGAGAATGTCAAAAGCAGTTCTAATCATTTTTATTGGCTAACTTCATTATTGCATCATATTCCATTCCGGGACAAATGACCATTTGCTAACATTCTTTGTCAAAAACCTCAAGAGGTTTTCACTTACTCATTTGTATTAAATGCCAAAGAATGTCAACTGTCCAAATATTAGATATATTATATACATTGTTATTGATTTTCAGTCCAGGGTGTACCCCACCTCTCCCAAAGACAGCTGGGATACGCTCCAGCATACCTGACCCTACTGAGGATAAGCGGCATAGAAAGTGCATGGATGGACTAGTAAACAATAACTCACACTCGAAATGCGTAGGTCCAAAATGAACTGCCTTAACTAACAAAGTAGCAAGAAGAAGCAATGATGTTTCCTGTAGTGGCGGATAAGTGGTTTGTCATGGTAAACATCACGCATATGAAGTGGATTGACATTTTGAGTATGATTGAGGCTTTTCTAAGATTCCACACGACAAGAAAAAAAAAATCATGTTTAAGAGGAACTTTCAGCATCTCAGTAATTGGAATCCAATTATGGAACTGATTGAGAAAGGAACTCAAAATGAGTGATTTTTAAGAAACAGTACAAGCAGTGGATGTTTAAAAGATACGAGGAAAATACACACAATATGTAAAATACAATGCTAAGTCTAATTAATTAAACAACATTGGTATCGACTAATATTCAAGGCCCCCGTACAAAAAAAAAACTCCCAGGATGGAAGAGCTGTAAAAATAACAACAGCAGTCCTTATTGTTGGAATGCTTCATTGTTGAATTGCACTCCATTCCTGGAAAAATGAGCATTATCCAATATTCTCCCCATCTACTTCATTATATCTAAATAAATCTGCTGGGGAAAGAAAGTGGATCCAGCAAGTTTCCAAACATCCCAAACCCCATCCCTCATGAGCCAGATGGCATCCAGTCTCGTAACAAATTAGCTTCATGAGCCCGCCTCTGTTGGAGGTGAAGCGTCTTCGCTCCCTGGAGGCGTCACTGCCAAGCTCGGCTGATGGAGATGGACTGAAGCTGGCATCTTCCAGCGCCAGGGTCTGTTTTTTTTTTTTTTGTTGTTGTTGTTATTTGGGGAGGGTTGGTGGAAGTAAGATAGACGCGGTCTCCGAGGGCGGCGTGAGGGTCTGCTGGGCAGCTGTCCCCTAATTAGTCCCCTCCCTTTGCACTCGGCCCCTGGCATCTGTTGGGAGTGGCGTGGACCTGGTCCAGTTCCCGGCGCTGGGCTCTGTCAGAGCCCGTTTGACTTTATTTAAGCACACCCACCTGCCGTTAAAGCGGCACCTGGACCACATGTGGGACAGATGTGATCAGTTGCTCCTATTTATCTCCACGCTACCATTTGCTCCTGTCATTAGTTTTGAGGCTAATGTGGTATAAAAAAATACACAAGATTATAGCCCAGAAAAGGAAGAAGAAACACATTAAGCCAATTAAAAGACCTCCTAGCCCTGTGATTCATTCATTCAATTTATGTACAGATAAATAAAACAAAGTTTGTATTTGTGACACAATTTGTTGTGTTTTTAGCCTGTGTTGATACAAGGCTAACACGTTTTTTCAAGATGCCCAAGTTTGTTTGGACATTATTACGGTGTTTTGCTTTAAAATGTTTAAAGGCGACTCACGCAATCTCATTTATTAAGTAATTAATTAACTAATAGGGTGGCACGCGCAGACCTCACAGCTAGGAGACCAGGGTTCAATTCCACCCTCGGCCATCTCTGTGTGGAGTTTGCATGTTCTCCCCGTGCATGCGTGGGTTTTCTCCGGGTACTCCGGTTTCCTCCCACATTCCAAAAACATGCTAGGTTAATTGGTGACTCCAAATTGTCCGTAGGTATGAATGTGAGTGTGAATGGTTGTTTGTCTATATGTGCCTTGTGATTGGCTGGCGACCAGTCCAGGGTGTACCCCGCCTCACACACTCCAGCACCCCCTGCGACCCTCGTGAGGAAAAGCAGTAGAAAATGAATGAATAATTAACTTTATAATTATAATTCTTATAATTATAATTATAAGAATAATTAACTAGTGACTTTTCCACTTTTTTAGAAGTTTCAGATAATGAGGTTTGCACATTTGGAAATTAGTCCTGAAAGAAGTTTGGGATGGCTTCAAAGGGTGGGTTTCAAAGAGTTTTTTTCTAATAGCGGCTCCCTGTGACATCACAGTGAGATAGACTTCCTTATATGGGCGTTCCCCAACACAAGACACATGTAGACCTGCCACCCCATTGCTCTGATGCACTGTGAAGATTAGCTCTCCAAATACTTTATTCATTTATTATCAATTCCTATACCCACAGTATTAGAAAGTGGGGTTCATTCGTAGTCAGGAAGCACTTTGGGTGTGTGACAAATCACAGCAAAGTGGGCGTGCCCGGTGGCAGGCCGTGGGTAGAATAAATTAAAACAGACATTTTTGGAAATCCAAGGAAATGGAGCTGGAATAGGTGCAGCTTCTGGAAGATCATTGTGATCCTTTATAACCATCATTGACATTTGCTGATGTAGGCCTTTTTTTGTTTCTGTTATTCTGTGATTGTCATTTCAATTGTGGTTGTTGCTGTGGTTTTTGTCTCTTTGTATTGTCCCCCTCTTGTCCCTGCACTCTCCTCTCTGTTTTATTGTTTTGTTCTTTTCTATTCCCTCCTGCTCCGGTCCGCCTGCTCAAAATTTTCCCAACAAAAAATCATCAAATGAAGCCAAATAATAAAGCCAAAAAAAATGTTTAGCATGTAAGGTCATTTAAATCAATAATACTAAATGCCCCAATGGCTGGATAGGACAAAAAAAAAAAAAAAAAAAAAGAACACGAGAAGGCGTGCATCAAAACCAAAGACTGCACACACAGGCGAAACTGTGACGTAAATTTTAAACGTGAACTGAAAAACACGGCAACTGAGGTTAAACAATACTTCCTATGGAAAACATTGTGATAATGAAGTGTTTTTACACTTCTGTGACAGTGGAAAAAAAAAATATTAAAACATTTCATGATGAAACGGCTTTGACTATTCCCGACACATGCTAAAATATTACTTAAAAATCACATGCAAAGGTGTTTTCAATGCAAAATTATTTCTCAGTTGTACCGGAAGGAAATGATTCCCCAGAAAGGCAAAGACGCGACAATATAAGGTAAAAAAACCTCAGATTGTACCGTAATGATGTACAATGTCTCCAATAGAAACACTTGATGGTTCACTTCATTGCAGCAACTTGTTAATTTCCTCCACTGCGTGGTCAGGATTACAGCGAGTAAATTGCATTTGATGATTAAGAGCGAGTGTTTAATGGCGGGAAGTGAGACGTATCGGCATCAATAATTAAAACGCCAAAGACAAAAGAGCTGAGCAGTAAGATGGAGCGATCAAGAAGCTGCTTGATATATAAATAGACTGTTGTGTTGTCGCTGCTGAAAGGAAAATCTAATCTGAGTCGCCGCACTGAAGTGCTTTTTAATCGCCATCCCCTTGGCGAAGAGGCGCCACGTGCTTTCCCCTTGCATCCTCCTCCATCACATAGCTGCAACTGTACTTAAATGTAGCCTGACACACAAAAACACAAACAAACCACGGTAATACAAATTAACCTGACACGCCATCAGCAATTAAGCCTCATTTGAATAATATCCATGCATATTTTCCCATTACCGCAATCAAGCCAACACAAAGGTACTTTTTTTCTGGACAAATTACTTTAACCGTATGGTACATTCCGTTTTGCTGGAGCTTGGTCCAAGTATATGTTTAGCAGCAAAATGCCTTTGGTACACAATGAGGTGAAACCAAAGTTCCACTGTTTTCTTTTATTTAGTTCATCGTCTTTGTTACACACTTTTGCATGTCACAATATGGGGATGCACCAACAGGCTGAAATTGACATGACGTCCTTTTTGATACACAATAAACAAAAAAAAATATTGGACTTTCTTTCTATGCTGCTGTTGTTGACGGATGTAATGTTAGTTCCTATTGAGCTATGTGAAATCTATGCGTATTTGATTGTTTTATGATGGTAAAAGGGCGGCACGGCGGTCTAGTGGTTAGCGCGCAGGTTCAATTCCACCCTCGGCCATCTCTGTGTGGAGTTTGCATGTTCTCCCCGTGCATGCGTGGAATGCAACTCATGCTTGACATGCTGTAATTCTAAACAATTATGAAAACTAAGTACAGGAATCGGGCGGTACCAGGGTTCAATTCCACCCTCGGCCATCTCTGTGTGGAGTTGCATGTTCTCTGGGTACTCCGGTTTCCTCCCACATTCCAAAAACAAATTGTTCATAGGTATGAATGTGAGTGTGAATGGTTGTTTGTCTATATGTGCCCTGTGATTGGCTGGCCACCAGTCCAGGGTGTACCTCGCCCTGAAGACAGCTGGGATAGGCTCCAGCACCCCTGCGACCCTCGTGAGAAAAAAACAGTAGAAAATGAATGAATGAATGAATGATGGTAAAAGTTGAAAATGAATGAATAGTTTCCATCAGAGACAAAACAGTTCTTCCTTAACGCAGATGCATAGCAGCATGCATAATAAATCTCCCCCCTACTTTTTTAAATTTTTTTACGGCTCTGCGGTGACCCGATTCCAAACAAACATTCTCAACATGTTGTATTCCACAATGTTTGCCATGGCCAGAAGGCAGCAAAAAACATCATGGCAGCTAAACGAATTCCTGTCTATTTGTGGGAAGAGACTTACTGTACGTTGTCTCATGAATAGAACATTAGCTCCTAGCCAGGTGAACCGTGATAACGACGGGAAAGGAGATGACGGTATGGACACGGCGACACGCAATAATTGCACACTTAACGTGTGCCAGCTTGTGTAGGGACTGACGCTAGAAAATGATACATTCATAATAAACTCATAGAAATAACAACATGCATTAAAGAGGGGGTTCCCAAACTGTGGTCCCTGACCTATTGTATTGCTAAAAAACAAATTCCGAAACACTAGCCAAAATATGACTCCTGACTGTGTGCTACCCACATTTTATGCAAGTTCCATTTTTATCGATTGTGTTTCTTTCATTGTTTCTTCTGTTTTCGCCGACATTGCACAGATAAGACATATCATAGAGTATACGTATCTGTATTTTACCTGCTCGTCTTTCACCTCATATTTGTTCCCAAATGCTGATACTGTGGGAATGATAAAAGTAAGAGTGCTAATGAGAATATTTGTCACACCATACGACGTTATAATCTCCTCTCTGAAAACTCCAGGCTCGTACTGAAATGGTTTGTATTCATTTTGTGGTTATAAATTGGTGCTGTGGATGTTTTAGTTTTATACACAACATTGTAATGCAGTTTCAGGGTGAGTCAAGAGAGGAGCCGTAAACAAGGACTTGAGTTTCACAAATGCAGATTCAGCCTGCGGGGTCCAAACAAAGGGAATCTTAGTAGATGTAAGCTTAGTCAGAGGTCCTGCTTTGCAGAATTTGATGCCTGTAGAAATTAGCAAACCCTAGGAACTTCATTGCTTGATTTTAGAAAAGGGCCATTCGACCTCCACCTGAATCTTAGTGGAATAGGCACATAAGTGGCCCGTCTTCACAATGTACCCCAAGAACAATACGGCAGTCGAGTGAAAATGGCACTTCTCAGCCTGAACATATAATCTATTCTCCAATAGGCGTTGGAGAATGGCGGATGTGGTCCTGGTTTCTGGAAAAAATGAGAATGTGGTAAACAAAACAAAACCGATTAAACGTGAGTGAGTCCAAAAGATAACCGGATATTCATAGTGACCCATGGGTGTGTTAGATGTTCCAACCATAAAAATCCGGGCTCCATGAAGTAACAAAAAAGCGGAGAGGCAATGAGTTGATATTGCAAACGGTGATATCATTAAGACCTCTGGAATGCACGGTCACAAGGACTTATCCTTCTTCTCCACAAAAAAAAATCCCATCCCCAGGAGAGACGATGAGAGGTGAATAAGTCCAGCAGATAGCGAGGGCAAATATATTCTTTGAGTGCTTGCTGCTTCGGACCCAAGGCGTTGTATAATCTGGCGCTAGGTAAGAATGTCCCGGGAAGTAACTGGATGGCGCAATAATAGGGATAGCGGAGGGGTAAGGTCTTTGCCTTGTCTTTACTGAAAACTTTACTGTAATGCATACAAAAGCTGCTTTCCAACCGCCAATAAACAACAGAAGAAGAAAAACACCACAAAGAAGAACAACTTTCCGTTTGAGCGGGCACAAGATACCTCAATCGGATTGGTTAAAGGAATATTCCATCCGTGTTCAATTCTTTCCATTTGAGCAAATAAACCAACTGCAATTGGAATATTTGGGTCCATGTATACTATTGACATAATATTTGTAAATGATGATTAATAAATGTTCATTATAAAAAGTGATATTGGATAATTCCTCACGACATACCTGACAGTTTCTCAAGGTACACTAGTGTGTACTAGTACTAGTAGTACTGCCGCGGCACAGTGGTTGAAAATCACTGGTTTATGGCTTACCTTACATTATAAAACAAAGAAGACAATTCCATAAAAGTGGCATTCTTATGTATGTGTAAAAGAGCACATCATATCCCCAAGTATGCTGGAAGGAGTCCCAAGAGACTTTCGGGTTCAATTATTAAAAGGAAGCACTTAAAAAAATATAAAAATAAAAATAAAATAAATAACTATATCACAGTTTATGTAAATTGATGTAAATATTTGAAATATGGGCCATTATGTTATTGAAGAGATAATAAACAGTTAGAAATCTGCATATTTATTTGTATGTTTACGTCTTGTAAGCTAGTGTCGGCCTGCCCCTGTATTTGATGGTCCTTGAACACACCATCTAACACTGACTCCTATACCAACTACTATGCTGTGTTTTTCCAAATTTGTCTTTCACCTAGTATTTGATCCCAAATACTGGTACTCTGTGGTAATGTACATATTTATTTAATCCACAACGTCAAGTTACATTAGCACTGAAATCAAACAGTGGCGTATAATCCAAACTCCAGACTCGTACTTTCGGATGGTGGTTCTGTGTTCATTCTGTACTTTTAATTTGATGTTGTGCTTTTATTTTCTTATTATTGTCATCTTCAGCCATGGTAAGCTCCAAAGTGTGCATGGCAATCCTTTCGCCAGCAGCCCAAGCTCTCGTATTATTTAAGAGACGCACTGTCACTGTCAACCGGTTGTCTCTACAATCGATTAATCTCAGGATTTATGGCTGATTCTTATCAATCCAGGAGGCTGCTACCGATGCAAGCGCATCTCTCGCTTGCCAAACGGCATACCCAGTCACACCGGTTTATTGTTTATTGTTCCCTAATAAATAGCATTACATTGCTGGAGGATTCTTGGAACAAAAGTTGGCGCTATAGGACTGAGTTTTCTGTTGTTTTTGAACACTTACTACAAAAGCAATAGTCCAAGATCATCTACATCAGTGATTTTCAACCACTGTGCCGTGTCACGCTAGTGTACCTTGAGAAACCATCAGGTGTGCCGTGAGGAATTATCCAATATCACTTTTTATAATTAACATTTATTCATCATCATTTGCAAATATTATGTCAATAGTATACATGGACCCAAATATTCCTTTCCCTAATCCGATTGAGGTATCTTGTACCCGCTCAAACGGAAAGTTGTCAGGGTGCCTTCTTCTTTGTGGTGTTTTTCTTCTTCTGTTGTTTATTGGCGGTTAGCTTTCGTATGCATTACCGCCATCTGTGAAACAGAATCTAAACACTTCTATACTTTATTCACAAGTGCATTTTTATTAAAAAATAAAATATATATCTATATTAAACTGAGTTTAATTAATTAAATAATTAATAATATTAGCAAGATTGAATTTGATCTTTTCCTGTTTACATTTATCCCGGGTGCGTTCTTTCACGCTCAGATATGACGCAACACGCAGATCCAGACGTTCTTCACTTTTAAAAATGGAGGCCAGCAATCTGCACTGGACTAAGCAAAGTTTGTTTTTGATTCAAACTAAATTTCAAGACTGAACAGACGAAAAACTGGCAATACGGAGTTATTCCAACAAGTGAAAGAAAAACTCGGGGAAGCCGGTATCACGTGATGTTGATGTTTACGTTTTACTGGGCATGCCCCATTGACTATTCTGGTTGATTTTCACGGCGCATGTAGACAAGAGATTGGAATATTCCTTTCTATGGATACCATTGTTTCCCGAAAGGTCATTCGGAAAGAGAAAAACTCGTCATGTAAAAACGTGGCTACTGTGGAGTGTCTGTGGTGTAAAGACTGGCAGAGCAATGTAATATTGGTCCGTGTGGCAACACCTACCTTGTTCCTCTGATAGACTTATTGATGCACGTGTGAGGTCGTGGTGACATTTGGTAACATTTTTGGTTAGTGGTGTGCCACAAGATTTTTCCAATGTAAAAAACGTGCCGTGGTTCAAAAAAGGTTGAAAAACACTGACCTACATGACAGGATGAGCGCTCCCATGCCCACCCAGGTGACACTTGACAAGGCATTCAGTTTTAGCACAGCATGGATCTACTTTGTCTTCTCAATTTGGTCCTAATTTTATTCCCAAACTTTTGCTCAGCGGGGCGACCTATTTTGCATTATTGACTTTAATGACACATCTCAGCATTCAGACTTTGCAATTTAATTTACGTGGCCTTCAAAGCATGCCGCCTAATAATGAAAGGAGTGCAGTAAATGTAGGTACTGTAGGTTGGAACAGTGACGACTTAGTGTTTATATGTATTTAATGTGCATACACCCATACATTTTCTATACGTTTTGTCCTCCTTGGGGTCACGGGTAAGATGGAACCTATTTAATTTATGCCTATATATGTAAGTTCACTCTTTATAAACAGCTTGCATGCTCTCCCCCGCCCTCCCTGAGGTTTTGTCCAAAAGTGCTGAAATGGACCGTACTGATCGTCACAAACAATCATGGCGAATTAAACCCCTCAAGGTCTTAGGCAAGAAGGGGATTAAGGAAATTATCATGGCCGTCTCTACTGACTGTTTATTCTTGGTGACAAAAAAAAAACCCAACGTAAACAGTATTGATTGGGAATAGGCTACAATGTTGTTTTGATAGCCAGCTGTGCAATTACACGCTGCACTTTTTGTCTGAGTTGTTGCATTTACACGTGTCGCCTCATTACCAAACACAACTAAGTGGATGTGAAGCACAATTAAAAAGTGACACTAAGCCTTTGTTTCCAGTCATCGACAATGAAGGCAGGAATTATCATTAGCATCCTTGGAATGCTGCCTTTTCAACACATTGTTTTCACTGTTTTGCTTTAAAATAAAAACAAGTGGACCGACTGCAAAAACAGTAGTCATAGATCTGTCACATTCGGGCATGGTCGTGTAGTGTATCGACCCCAGGATGCAGAGATGTTATTGCGACCAAAAAACGACAATGACCCAACAACGAAAGGAGCACGCACCTGAACTAAATAGGCAACACAAATAATGGGAAACAAGTGCTGGAGATAATGGAAAGCAACTGAAAACAGAACAGAGCAACACAGGAAGTTAATACAAAATAAGGGCATGAAACAGGAACTGAGGAAAAGAGGAAAAAGCTAAGCTGTCACGAGGGGGTGAAGCCCAATCGTGACAAGATCTTCTGTCAAGGATCTTTAACAGTCTATGGCTGGTATGGAAACCTTACGTTGGTAAGGAAACCTATTATGGTTTTTCACTTTTCTGGCCTATAAATGTTGTTATAATGTTGTATCCTCGTGGTAAACAATGCCAAAGTGTCAGATAATGAGCTTTGCATTTGGAAGTGAGACCCGAAAGATGTAATGGATGGCTTTACAGAGTTTTCTACAACACCAAGTTCTACTCAAGTCAACGCGAGCTGGACTTTCTTATATGGGCTGCAAATTGACTGCACTCAGTAAACATACCGATGTATCCCAAAGTCCTCAGAAGTGCTTGAGAGTGGAGTAACTTAAACAGACCGTTTCGGTCAAAGTGCATGGAAGTACTGGAGCAGGAGATGCAGGATCTGGAAGATCTAGAAAGCTTTAACGTATTATCATGTGTAGCTGCTCCATAGGAGCCCACAACTCAATACAAAGTGCCGAAAATGAGCACAAGTCCCCTTTAAGTACTTTCCCTTTTAAGAATAAATGTGGCAAAATGAACTAAAATAGAAAATACAGGGCATTAACAAGAATGCCTTATTTCCTCTACTATATTGGGTACACTATAAAGTACTATAAAGGTGATGGCTCTAATACTGTAAGAAAAACATGTATTTAGAGGGTTGTAAACAGGTTTTCTATGCTATAATTATGAAAAATGTCATTTATGAATAACAAATCCTACTTCGCGGAAATTCACATACCACGGTTGGGTCTGGAATCAATTAAACACAACAAACGAGAGAAATACCGTACAATATAAACGATATCAGTCATATAAATAAAACACTATCCCTCATCTGTTACAGTTAATTGACAATTAATTTAAGAGTTAAAGTATATTTTTAACCCTTCTTCTGCTGCCTTTTTATTAATTTACCAATTTTATTCCCAATAAAATGCGTGTTAAAAGCTAACAGTAACTCTATTAGTGCGTATCCTGGGCAGCAGATGGCAATCCACAGGCCTGCCATGTTGAATTAGAGATGATGCTGTTGTTTTACGTGCTGGCTGCCGCCGTGACAACCCATAAAACTCCTAATTAAGCTTACAAATTAATAAACGACATCCCGCCATCGCTGTAACGTACAGGTAAGTCCTTCATTAGTGGCGCCTTTTCTCCATTTATGCAAGAAATCCTTATTATGGCTTGGCTATTAAGAGCAATTAAATGGCGATTGAAGACGCCGGAAGCATCCACAGGGTTTTGTTTACTCTCCTCCGAGTCAAATCTGGGCAAACTCCATCCACTTAATCCCTTCGATGTTTTATTAAAAACAAATTATGTCCGACTACAATGGCGCTAATCCGCCGCATCAAGTATTGGTAACCGCCTGAAGGAGAAGCACGCTCAGCTTTTAATTAAGAGGCCAAGTAACGAGGAGTGTGTGAGGAAGGGAAAGTGTGTTTACTTGGCAAAGAGAAGAGAAAAAAAAAACATTGTGTGGTTTATTTATTTTTTTAATTGGGCTGTGGATCACAGGGATCTTTGTATGAGTTAAATGTGTAGCTGTAAAAAATAAATTAAATACAAAAAGCAATTAGACAAGGACACACTACAGTGAAAAGTGTGAAAAAACGTATAAAATAACGAAAACGAAAAATGTGATTTGCTTTTCACTGGATAGTGACGGTGAGTAAATACTAGTAAATACAATTTCATAATACAGTCATACAATGTTTAATATTTAAACAACTAAAATCACAAACTAATCCAGTAACGATGCTGTCCAGTGAAGATCAATTACTTTGTTTAACTTGAACTGCATGGAATCCGTCATGGATCGGGAGAGAGAAAAAAAAAAGTTCTCCTCCCAATCCTTGTGGAAGTGGTACATATATTCCTTCAAACTTTGTCCTTCCCCAATCATTTTAAAATCTTTTCCGGATTAAGTAAGGAACTTAAAAACTTTACTAAAGTGAGCAAATTCAAGAAACTACTACTTATTATGACTGTGAAAAAAATATATATTCACAAACTGTTATGTTACTCATCATGGAATACAGGAAGTCAACAAATGTACTGTAACAGATGTAAAACTGCATTAAGCAGGGTATTAAATGAGCTTGGTCGAATTGTGAATCGAATGATGTGAAGTAACGTATTTCATGCATACGTTATATGCATGTTCAAATAAAATAAACCGTTACCATTACCATTTCTTGAGTTTGGAATAAATAATTCGGAGAGGCAAAGTAGTTAGCTCGGTAGCTTGCTTTGCTTAAAGTAGCAGTCATCTATTGTGTCCCTGCAGAGATCCTGTGGCCTGAACGTAAAAGTTGCACGATGTGGCATAAACAAAGGATAACAGTAGTGTAAAAAGGACTATAGGGGTGTTATTTAATGTCTACGGGGCTCTAATAATGAAAAAAAAAACATATTTAGAAAGTTATAAACAGCTTTTCTATTCTCTATGAACAAATGTGATGCTCATGATGTATTTAGATAACGACTTGTTTTCAAATCTACCATTCAGCCAAGGGATCCCACTTCTGACACCAAACTGAAATGGTTGAAAAAAACACCTACAAGCTAGAATAATAAAAAAATAAAATAAATAAAAAACACAGACACAACTGATTCTACGATTTCGAGTCAATGTTGTCCGAAAGCCACCGAGACAGTTCAGTCGTACCCCGGAGCAGTCCTGCTTACATCCCATAATTGACATACTCAGCTATAATCCCTTATGGGAACTCCACTGTGTTCCCAGACTTGAGTGGGGGAGATCTGCTGCTTTTTCTTCTCAAAGAAGTCATGACCACTGTTTGATCAAAGAGGCTTTCTGCCGAATCAATCCTGTACAAAATCCCCACTTCCTCGAGTCATGCTAAGTTCACTCGTTGTTTTTACGTTGGCAAAAGGGGATGAAAATTTATACATGTTCATCTTCATAAAAATATAATGCTCTAATAAACCAGCATTGTTTTCTTCCTTCTCCTATCAGCCTACAAGCAGAGTTCTTGCAGCTCTCATAAAAAAAATGCCCTGGATGTTTTTCATTTTCCAAACAAGAATAACAAGAAAAGGCTCATAATTACAGAATTTACTGCAGTTGGAAAACTTCTGTTGGCATTAATGGGAAATATGCTAATTAGTTGTTCATAGGAGGTTGGTGTTCATGACAGACTTCCATTTTTTTTAAGCTGCGCTGATTCAGATTGGATGCAAAGGGATGGATCATTAAGCTGGGCGTTGTTTCATTAAATGTGTTAAGGTAATTAGTTGTCGGCATGGTTTATTTAGCTACAAATTGACAAAAAAAATCAGTTTTGCTATAACCATGCTCAGGGAGCTAGTGCATGATTCGGTGTGGTGGCTGGAATATAAATTACATCTGGTAAGTACATAAGCATATTTGCTACTAAGGCAAGGCTTATTGTTTAAATACTTGAGGAAATATTCATGCAACATAAACAACAATGGCGGATCCCATTTCTGACACCGCTGTTCCAATACTGCGATTTGTTAGTGGTTGATTAGCTACAAATAGACAAATGATTCATTTCCTACATGTATGCCAAGGGAACCAGTGTATTTATCTATTTCATAGCTGGAATATGCATTTTAAAGAAAGATGATGCTTACTAAAGCAAGGTGTGTTGTTTTAAAAAATATATGTATACGGTGCAGTATATGAATGTAAATATGTAATTAGCATAACAATTGTGGATCACTGTGGACAGTGATGGTGTTCTACTTGTGCTGTTTGTGAGTTGTCATTTCATTTAGCCACAAATTGACTAACAAATGCTTATTTTTGCTATAGCAACGCTAAGGGAGCTAGTGTATTTGTCAGTATAGTGGATGGAATATAAATTACAACTGTAGGGAGAGGGCGGCACGGTGGACGAGTGGTTAGCGCGCCAACCTCACAGCTAGGAGACCAGTGTTCAATTCCACCTCGGCCATCTCTGTGTTGAGTTTCCATGGTCGCTCCGTGCATGCAAGTTTTCTCTGGGTACCCTAGTTTTGAGTGTGAATGGTTGTTTGTCTATATGTGCCCTGTGATTGGCTGGCGACCAGTCCAGGGTGTACCCCGCCTTTTGCCCCAAGACAGCTGGGATAGGCTCCAGCACCCCTGCGACCCTCGTGCGGAAAAAAGCGGTAGAAAATGAATGAATGAATTGTAGGGAGAACCTTATCTTTGAGAGAAATGTTACTTCTGTGTTAATTATCGTAAGACCAGTCTAAGCACGAGCCAGTATGTCATAAACGGCATAACATTGCTGGATCCCACTTCAGACACCATTCCGAACTGGACTGGTGTTGTAATCGCGTTATCTGTAAAACCTGTAAAACTTACAGTTAAGATTTATTATAATAGAAATATATTCCACTGAGACTTTATTATTGTTGTACACATGCATAGTGTTGATTCACAGCAGGTAATGCAACATATGTTTTTAACTAAAAATTCCCCAAATTTGTTGTGGTTCTGATTGGATGTTAAGAGACGGCTCATTAAACAATCCGTCCCAGGAGTCTTGTGTCGTTAAACGTCATCTAGAAGTAGTCATGAGGCGTCGTAGCGGGGCAAACGGTGTGCCATTGTCTTATGGCGTCCCGGTCATTACTTACCCAACAAGACGCCCAATGACACGAGCAATGTCCCCCAGGTTTGCCCTTCATAGCTTGTTGTGCAGCCACCCAGCATTAATGATGATAACAGGCAGGTGAAAGCCCGCACACACTCCCCCACCTGCCTTTGTCTCAGAGAGGACGCAAAGATTGTATCTTGCAATTTAACCCTTCATATGTATTCATTTTGTTGATAACACAAGCCTGTTTACAAACAACACTGCAATTTGTAATTACAATGATTAAAATGCAGATGTAATTCTTTAGTTTACTGTTAAAATCCTCTTCCAATTTATTCAGCTTAGGATCCAACACTGGATTTCATGTGGCATTTTAATACTGCTATTTAAAGTTTGGAAAAATACCTCAGGCCTGCAAGAACTTTTACTTGCAGTGTCATTTCATATAAGCGCTTTTTATGTGACATTGGATATGACTTAAACCGAATATTCAATTTATTGCATCAAATCCTTAAACTGACATACACCGCTTAAGACCTGCGCTATTGTTGTTAATCACCTCAAAAATTGGGGAGGCACGGCGGTCTAGTGGTTAGCGTGCAGACCTCGCAGCTAGGAAACCAGGGTTCAATTCCACACTCGGCCATCTCTGTGTGGAGTTTTCATGTTCTCCCCATGCATGCGTGGGTACTCCGGTTTCCTCCCACATTCCAAAAACATGCTAGGTTAATTGGCAACTCCAAATTGTCCATAGGTATGAATGTGAGTGTGAATGGTTGTTTGTCTATATGTGCCCTGTGATTGGCTGGCCCTCGCGACCCTCGTGAGGATAAGCGGTAGAAAACGATTGAACAAATGAACGACCTCAAAAATTGGTTTGAGGATGTTTGACGCCAGTGTTTCCAAGAGGAATGATCTGGATTTGGTTTGGAATTTGATTTGATTTGGAATTAGATCAGAATAATCCAAAAAAAAGTGAGGTCCGTCGGGCTTTTTAAACTACAGCATTGTCCTGTTGAAAAAAACAACCGTTACCACACAGACGAGGACCTTCAGTCATGAGGGATGCCCCCGTGCAACATTTCCATACAGCGGTTTGACGCCCCTGCACAACCTACAGCAACCGCAGATCATGACAGCGCCCCCTCCAGTGTACCATGTAGAAAACATCTCAGGTCTTGTTGGAAACGCAGTAAAGGTTACAAAAATACGGGAATAAAACGTTCTTCCACCTTTCAATGTCCCATATTTGGTTAGGGTTATTGGCATTGAAGGAGACTTGCACCCGCGTTTTGATGGACAACCAATAGGATCTTCCGGCTCAGGGCTGGGAAACTTCTTTTTGGTCTACCACTTGACTTTTTTGCGCCCGACAACAGCAGCAATTTTGAGCCTTGCTTATGCAGCTCAGCAATCAGGCCGCGTTCAAAGAGAGAAAGCTTTTTTTGCCTTGCCGTCAAGAGATCATACCTGACAGATAAAGACATTGAAACCACATATTTAATTTTGGCTATTAAAGGCTATTATTTCACTTTAATGGTCCCTACGCAATTTTTTTGTGTAAGCCCATTTCTTCTTTTTACATTTTGAAGCGTTACTTAGAACCTCCATTAGTACAAAATGTAAATTCCTGCAATTTTTCACACGGCACACAGCAGCCACTCCCGTCCACCCTGTGGTGCGGCCCCATGTGTCTGATGTTGATTTAGCTGTAGTAGCGTGCTGCTTATTCCCGGCACGCTGCCCAATGGAGTTATAACGGCGTGGCATTCATCGGACGGGTCTCTGAAGAACGGCAAAGAAAGTGACAGGAGGGAAAAAAAGAGGTTTTATTAGGATTGAGGTGGTGCAGTAAAAGAGTAAAAGAGAGGTGGTGACACATTTATTCTTTACACACTCGCTGACTCTATTGATTTCCTGACTTTTCCTCTTGAACGAGCCAAATAAATATTCATCGGATGGATGGATGGATGGATGGATGGCGGTTGACCCACACCATTATTCTCATCCTCTTTGGGTATCTTGCATGTGTCCTTATTTTGTGGTGACTTGTTTCATTGACCGCTTGGGAACAAACCTTGGAGGTTTGTGGTTCAATAATAATGTGTTATTTTAATTTGACTTGTATATGAGAAATAGGAGTACGAATAAGAACATGTGGAAAAGGGTTTCCCACTTCCCGATTTCTTAATTTTTGCACGTTTATGATACTTAATTGTTTAAGATCATCAAACAAATTTAAATATGAGTCAATGAAAACACAACTAAACACAAAATGCAGTTTCTAAATGTATTATTAAGGGAGAAGAATTGCAAGTTATTGCCAATGCTTGATTGCAGGTGTTGCTAGCCCAACCAGTTATTAAGTTCAGGGCGCAATAACTTGTCGCATTGTCCCATAATAATAAAAAGTTTCATTTAAAAATGGATTTTTGATTTTCAGTTGTGTTGTCCTTGACTAATATTTACATTTGTTTGATGATCTGAAACATGCAAAACAATAAGAAACCAGGAAAAAAACACTTTTTCACAATACTGTATAGTTTTATATTTTTTTCTTCATATACAACTAGTTTTTTTATTATTTTAAGTGAAACAGAAATTTTAAATACATGATTTCTAATGGGAAAAATGTATTCAGTTTTAGTAAGATTCAGTTTTCGACTGACCCTATGGAACGGATTAATAACTATTACATGGTAGTACTCTTATATTAACTCTTTCAATACAAAAGACCTACTGTAAGATGATATCTTACAACCCCAAACGCCGAAAACCGACAACCTATTCGCACATATTTTGTGTTGTTTTTACATGGAAGTCAATAAATGGTGATGATGCAACTCTGCGTTAATGCATTAACATTTCAGAGCACTTTTAAGCTATGTAAACAACCACAAAATAGTTTTTATATATGACTCGTGCTTATTTATTATCATTTAATTGTTAGAATTTGGCAAGAAAATTACCACTTTCTATACATTATTTTTATATTATTACAACTTTATTTGCGTGAAATAACTTTTCTTGCAATGTAACAATTTTTTTTGCGATGGTTCCCGTAATATTACACATCTCGCAAATTTAAGATTGACAGGGAACTATTTTATCTCATGAACAGAGACTATTTAGCCATGTCCACATGTGCGAAAAATATATGTTCAATGGATAATATGAAAACTAATTGCCTGTGAAGGCTATATTTTGTATTTGCAAGAAGATATTCGACTGTAATTACTGTAATATTATCTGAAACCTATATTATATTAATGGTATGATTTAGCAGGGTTTTGCACATCAATTTATGCAGTAGAAAATATTTAAAAACACCTTGTGTTGTTTGGGGTTTGAAAGTTTTTTTTTTCCTGTGTGTTATGGCTTCCTCCAAGGATACAAATAAACAACAATTTCTATCTCTTCTCTCCAAAATAGATATTTTTTTTTAATTCTTCACTTCCCAGGAGGAGTGTGTTTCATCCAAACAAAGAAGACACATCCTAGTGTACACAGTTAATGGTCATATTAGACATACTGTGATGTAGACCGCAGAGACACTTTGGTGAAACATGAGGTTGTACAAATGGGTTAAAGCTACATTAAGGAATAATGGTTGCCAATTTGTTGCTTGCTGGTCCTCCTGCTGTTGTTTTCAATTACACTTCAAGTGATAAAGGCTAAAAGTTATACTGCCTATGATCAGAAATCAAAATTACTAAATACATAAAACTTATAGTGGAAAAAAAACTTCCTGTAGGACAATTTACATTGTTTAAACTACAAAAATCATCCTAAAAAATGATTCCATCATATCAGATACCCACAACTAGTGCGTGTGTTGCTGATCTTTTAGCCCATCAGTTATGTTATTTTGTGGCTGGTCGCCAAACAGACAGATGGCAATCCTTAACACAAGCACATTTAACCTAACACACACACACACACACACACACACTTTGCAACAGTGTTCTCACATGACAATTGACTTACTATTTCCTCTGTCTGTTCTGTACGGTTGCATCCAGTTTCAAAGGTTCCATGACAGCCAATAAAAGAGCACCTGTTCCAGTGTGCTAATCTAACCCCGCCTTGTGCACGTTAGTCCTTGCAGTGTCACGTTTCCTTTGGCGACACGGTTCTGCATCAGACAACGTAGCACCCACCTGACGCAGTGTGACAAAGTCAAGGATCCAGCTGCCGATCAACAACTGTCTCTTTTCGATAATACATTTGTGTTACCATGTCGGAAAAAAAAAAATATATATATATATATATATATATATATAGTAGAGCTGTCCAAAACAACACATTAACGGCAGTAACTGATTTATTTCACTAATTGCGTTCCATATTTTAGTGTCAGTTCCTCATGTGCACCAGAGCAAGCACACCTCTCTGTTATGACAGCAGATGGAAGCACAGTGGAGCGTCCCCGCCGAGTCACACAGAGTCTGCCGCTCTTTTATAACTTCATTCTGACCTCAACACTACTGTGTTCAGGTACTGTATGTACCTCCAACTCACACACGCTTCCGGTCCCTTCATCCCGGGAGAGACACTCCCTCATTGGTAATAATAACACAGTTTGAAGTGTGATTTGAATTTTGTGCTACTATGAAAGTGTTGGAAACATATTTTTTTAGATTTGTGTGGTATTGTTTAGCTTGTTTGACAAATTATTTAAGTTCATTTGTGGCTGTTAATACATACAGACATTTATCAACTCTCTCTGTTCATTGAATACAGTAAAAATGGGCTGATTTCACACATCGTTTGTGATTAATCATGATTAATTAATTAAAAAAACTGATTTCTGATTCAAAATTGACATAATTTGAGAGCCCTATAATATAGTCAAAATATGATGAAGGAGACTAATGGTTTAATTTTATATGAACATGCATACACGTTACAATGGAATACATCACATAATTCAAATCACAGTCCGAAAGGAGTAGGAAGATGCACAGTTTATTTAATCCTATGCTCTTTCAATGCTAAATAATGTAAATCCAATTTGTTACGGACACCCACAAATGTTGTTTTGCAGCCGTGTAGAAGGACTTGGGTTGTAACTGTTATAGTGAGCTAAGAACTACAGAGGAAATTGGTGGTGATGTCAGAGCTGGTTGCTAGTTTCCACTTTTTGAGATGTAAAAAGTTAAAATGTTTGCAGAAATTTGTAACGTAAACCAAAAAGATGCTGACCGATTTTTTTGTAAATCATATTTTTTTTTTCACGATATGTCATAAAAAAAAATTCTTCTAAGCTTTTCTGGCAACATTACATAACTGTATATTTTTTCCCTCTTTGTTTTTTGTACTACTACAGCGTCAATCTTGTAAAATTAAGGTTCATAGTAAAAGTGTCAAATGTGTCTTATAATGAAAGTCACGTTTTTTCATTTTATTTTTCTAGCTGAGAACATCAAATAAATATTTAAGAAACAACTACTTAAATTCATCTTTCATGGTGTTGAATCAGCTTGTCGTGCTTTAATTCTGCTTTTATCTCAGGGCACTTTTTGGAGGGCTGTACCAAATTGAGATATGGATTTTTCTGTCTCTTTGCGACTGGAACATGATCACTTTGAAGAGGCGGGGTTTGAGATCACATCTAATTTTTGTATTTATTTATTTATTTTTGGTCCACCGGCATGCATATTTACTTATCTGGCAACTCAATGGAGATTTCCATCATTGGTCATGTGACAGTTGTGCAACATGCATGCAATGTCTCATTCATCTGATTGAACATGCATATTAAATGGACCTGTTGAATAATTAATCTTATGCAAATTCTCCATTAAAAGGCATGATGTAATGATTGCGCTGCAACAGCTTTGCTAAGGAAGAAGGGGATATAGCATATCAAGGAGCAACCATAAAAAGAATGTTTATATTATTTTATTATATATTACATTAAATACAAAAAAAAACATTTGTCCACCCACAAACTGTATTTATATCTTCTATTATTTTGTATTATTTTATTTTGCATGTACAATTACTGAAATTTGTTGTTTTCCCATTCATGGCTTTCTTCCAACCCTAAATGAAAACATTTTTCACTACAATAAGCCATGAGAAAAAAAATGATTTTAATCTAATTGACTGGATTCATATAGCATGTTACGAGATTTTCCAAAGTGATTTCCACTGAATATTCCACCAAATATTCAGTCAGTAGTGGTGGTAGTCTACTAATCTACTTCTGGGGTCGTCTCTCCGGCCACTACCCAACATTTATTTACAGTCACGGCCAAAGGTTCTGCTAATTTTTTAGATATTTTTGTCAGATGTTCCTATGTTTTTCCTTGAGCCACTTATCACTTTTGTCTTTGGAAAAGGCATTGTTCATCACCAAACTGTTCATGGATGATTGGGAAACGTTTGCAGAGGTTGTTTTGGTACCATTCTTTATTCATGGCTGTGTTTTAGGCAAACTTGTGAGTGAGCTCACTCCCTTGGCTGAAAAGCAACCCTCCACATGAATGATTTCTGGATGCTTTACTGTTGGCATGACGGAACTCACCTTTTCTTCTCTGGACAAGCTTTTTTCTGGAAGCCCCAAACAATCAGAAAGAGGATTCTTCAGAGAAAAAGGTTTATATTGTTTTTAATGGTACCTAAAGCTGCAGCGATTAATCATGCCCAATTAATCGACAGCTACTTTGGTCATTGGTTAATCGCTTTTTGATTTAAATATGTACAGTGATATGTGGTATTGATATGTTGCGTACCCAAATGCTAACTATAAATGTTGGACTCATATTAATTTGGTCCATCTATTGCCTCAGCGATTACTTCATTAATACAAGAAACAACATAATGATTGTATTTTTGTGTATATGTATCAGTTACTGCAGCTACATGACAAATATTTATATTATTTTAACAGAATATTCAAGTGTCAACCTGGGGTTTGTGCACCTATTTGCTCAGACAGTTCAGAGCTTCCATTCTGAAAAAGAGGCAAATATTTAAAATGTGTTTTTTTTAATCCTATACATGGATTAATTGAAAAAAAAAAAAAACTGACAATTAATCGATTACTATTATTGTTATTTGCAGCCCTAGTTTTCAGGAGTCCATTACTTGTATCTTTTGCAATAATATCAGTTTGCCCTGATGTTTTTCGAGAGAGAAGTGGCTCCTTTGCGACTTTCTTGACACTAAGCCATCTTCCAAAAGTCTTTGCCTCACTGTGCATGGGGATGTACCGCCTGGTGCAATTCCTAAGCAAGCATTGTACTCGTGGTTCTCCGATCCTGCAGCTAAATCAACTTTCTGAGACAGTCCAGACATTTGCTGGACTTTTTTAGGGGCCCAAAGCCTTCTTCACATCAATAGAACCTCTCTCCTTGAAGTTCTTAATGATCTGATGAATAGTTGGTTTAGGTGCCATCTTACTAGGGGCAATATCCTTGCCTATGAAGCCCTTTTTGTGCAAAGCAAGGATGATGGCAAGTTTCCTTTTCCTTTTTTTGACACGTTTCCAATCAGGTAACCATGGTTAACAGAGGAAAAACAATCACCTCTGTTAAACAGAGAATCACTAACATGATGGCAACTGGTGCTTTTGTGACAGGGCTGAAATGCAGTGGAAATGTTTGACAAAGAGGGACTTTGTAATCCATTGCAATCTATCATGCCTCTGTTTGTAACATTCTTGAGTTTATGCAAATTTCCATCATAAAAACCGAGTTAGCAGACTTTGTGAATATTAATATTTCTGTCATTCTCAAACTTTTGGGCATGACTGTACATTTATGAACCAGTGTTCAAACAAGGTGGCTTGCATGGAGGAAGCTCGGTTCAAACCTCCAGCCTTTCTGGTTTCTGGACGACCTGGTATGCCTTTACCATTTTTAAACATGCACATGTATGTGTGAACCAGCAAAGACACCTACCGTGTTACGTTAGTGCCTGTGTTGATGGTTCGTTATCAATATTATGATATAACCTGCATGTTAATAAGTCATACTGCATTGAATTAAAATGAGATCCAACACCGAGATTAGCTCCACCAGCCATTTCTTACAGTGTCTTTAAGGATAAAACCAGTATGTCCTTGCAGAGACCTTGCTCTCGATAAGAGGTTAATGGCGTCAACAGCACATAAAGTGTGCTAAATCCAGCAAACTTACAATGTTTGCATGAGCGCCGACATGATATACGAGTCATGCCCCGTGTTGTTCTTTCATCTTTACGGGGGATCGCAGTGGGCTCAAACGCTCCTTTAAATCTCCTGCAATAAAACACTTGCTGAAAGCTGCTGCGCACCACCGGGGCCATGCCAGGGGTCCCCCAAAAATGTATGCACGAAATGAACTCATTTTAATATAAATGAGCTCCTGACATAATAACACAGTGGGAAGGAGAGCGGGCCAGTTAGCAAGCAAGTGTATGGCGATAAATCACGTGTAATTAAAACACTTTGGAACTATACGGGCCACGGCAGGTGGGGCGGGTGGCAAAGGGGGGGTGCCCATATTGGTGCCCCATCTAAGTCTATTAAAACATCTCCCAAGTTTAAAATGTGACCCAATCCCGGCGACAGATTAATTGCACCCGATCAGAGTCGTTAAGTACAAGTCGCAATGGGGACTTTTTTATGAGTTGGGAGAATTTTTAATACGATCCTGTCTTCGTGCTTTACTTTTTTTTTTGTTTTACTTTCAAAGCCGAGCATGGCGCATTAATGGCACAGATGAAGGTTGATCACGGAGCATTAGACATAGAGGCCACAGAACTGAAGGCCTTAGTGGAATATAATTCAGTGCACTGGATCCACTATGAAAGAGCACTTAGGTATGTAATTTCAGGTTGCCGTGATACTGACATAGATCCCACTCTTCTTATTTTAAGCCAGATATCAGGTAATTTTGCTTTAATGGTGGAAAAACTAAAAGTAGAACTCCAGATTTAAACTTTTTCCTTTTTTTGGGGGGTGGGAAGAGGATAGAAGGGAACACAAGCATCGGCGTCGGCAGAATTGCGCTGAAGCCTTAATTGGGGAGCATCAGGTTATCAGGCTTAGGAAGAAATCTTCATTGAAGTAATCAAACCTTGATGAATTAACGCGCTAAGCCCCCGTGTTTGGCCGTGATAGAACTCATCGCCTATAGCTTAGCCGGTAGCTTTATTACGATTAAAAAAAACAACAAAAAAAACAATAAAAACACAAATCCAAGTGTTATTTGCATCAGCATGTTTTGGTGTAAAATTGCAGATGCTGCCAAAAAAAACAAACTGAAAATGTAATCAGTGGCGCTCTCAAAAGGCTTTTGGAGAGGGCATCTGTGCTTATCTCCTTGGGAAAATTATGTTTGGCATCTTTAGCAGGGCTTGATTTGATAGCTTGATTGACTCCACGGGGACAATGGAGACATATTTTTGCCACAAGAACAATGCTCAAGAGGAGAAAAAAGTCTTGGCCCAGCAGTGATTGGTGCACACTTCATACATTTTGTGGTTCTTGCATCCAACTTTTTTCAGTTACATGTTTTCATGCTCTCCTTGAGGCCACGGATTTGTGTGTATGGTCCTTGCACACGTTAATAGATTCAAAACATTATTTTTGTATGCATTGGATGTAAACTGCATGAAGTTGTCAAATCAGTCTATATTAGCTCCTTTTCTGTGTGTCGCAACTGTGTGTGTTCCAACTTATCGAAAAAAACATTAATAATACTCATGACTAGGGACAGGAATCCAATTAATTTTGTTTTTGAATGAAAATCTCTCAAGTCTTTACTGAGTTTCAAACGGGATAAAGGAGCTGTCCATGTCAGCACCTCCATGTAGTCTGATGCTGCATGGACATAGCTGGTGTCATGTCGGTCCGTATGCACTCTTTCAGGACATTGGAGGACAGCAGTGACACTACCACTACAGTAGATCCCTGATAATCCGTGGGGATTGCGTTCCAAGACCCCCACAAATGGTGAAAAACTACAAATAATGGCCTCCATAACAATACTTATTTTTGATACCCTAAACCAGGGATCACTAACTGGCGGACTCCTGTTCAAGTCCAGAACCAATGTATCGTCAATTGATTATTACGTACTTTAAGTTACGTATTTTATGTGTTTTTTTTTTTTACGTTCAGCAAATCCTCTGATCAATTGAATGCAAGTTAAGACATCCCACATGGTGCTAGTCAATCAAATATGTGCATAAGCATTTCAACTCTAAATGCAACAGGGACAGATTAAAAAGGAGATAAGTGAACAAGAAGAAGGAGTGACACATCCAGTAAACGAAGGGATACATACAGATAAAGAGGACAGACGAGTGAAATTTACGGAGAAAGACAAGAGAGAAATGTGTCCTCCGCCCCCCGCCTGCTTGCCATTCCTGGCGTGAGAGGATATGGAGACAAGTGAGGCATAGACAACAGAAGAATAAATACACATGCTGTATAAAAAGTGGAAAGTGTTTTCAACCCAGAATGGACACACTCATTTATGTTCATTCTTCCCTCTGGAATCACAAAACCAGTTTTATGCTCAGAGATTGTGGCACTCATAAAAAGTGGCAAATTTTTGAGCACTCATATCCACTCAAGTCTGAACTTACGTGACGGAAAATAATAGTTGGTAAACATATTTTAAATTCAGTCTCATCAAAGCATCTTGCTGCTGGACAAGGTTGAGTGAATTGACTCATGGGACAGTATACAGTATACAACAGTATACAACTCACAAGATGAGCGTCCATGAGAGGCAATACTTCAACATTACTTTAAATTACTAAGAAAAGTACAATGACAAAAACTATGACTGGACAAACCAACTTTTTACCAACATTGCGTAAGGTCTCTCGCAGTGTGGCATTTCTGATGACGCAGTAAGACAGTCATAATGAATTTTTTGAAAGAACCTGAGCATTATGGAACAAAAGAGTCAAGTGGTAGACCTGCATTAAGTAAAAGAATTTGATTGGCTGCCCGTCAAGACACAGGATGGTCCTCAACCCAAATGAAGGCCGTTACTGGTGCCGACATCTGTGGGAAAAGGGTTTCAAAAACAAAAAACAAATTCAAAGACCTCGTCTCCTTCAATGCCACAAAACCGCCTGTTTAAATTTTACCAGGGAGCATCAAACATGGGACATTGAGAGGTGGAAAAAATGTGTATTTTCTGATTAGAAAAAATGTAACCTTGACGGTCCAGATGGCTTCCATCATTACTGACATGACATGGAGATCCACCTGAGATGAAAACCGATGAAAACCAACGCGGGGAGAACATGCAAACTCCACGCAGAGATGCCCACGTAGAGAATCGAACCCAGGTCTTCTCGATCTCCCGTTCTTCCCGATCGCCCGAGTGTAACCACTCATTCACCGTGCAATGCACAGCTTTCAGTTATGTGGCCTTTATGCCTTCCACTGTGAAAAACTATCTTCATCATGGTAAACAAGTAATGAATGGAGTAACACATGACGAGTCAACTTGCTGGCTAAGGCTAGCGTTAGCATAAATTAAAGTATAGCATTATGTTGGATATTTTAATTGCTCCTCTCAGTACCATTATTAATGAAGCAAGACACCCACTCAACCCGTTATCTTACCTTGGAACACCAAGGTAGGTTGGACTGCAAGGTTAATAGTGTGCGTAAAGCACTTAATGTGCGGTTCAAGTTGTGCCACTTCTATATCACATGTATTATAACTCTTAGTAGCAATGCTATAGCTCACATTATCAATGGCTTCTGGCTGCCATGTTGACAGAGACAGCTTTTCTCCAGTGGAGAACTCTTGTCACATTTTAATCTTGACACCCCGGCTAATTATCATTTTAAAGCAGAGATAAGAAATCTGAAATTTGGAATGGAATCCACTTGCACCCTTTGCCAACATTCATATCGGTATCAAGTAGCCAATCACATAATTGTACACCTAAATATTAATAATATAACAATAATAGTGGAATCATGTTGATTCAAACCCATAAGTTTGCTGGGTTCAAAGGTCACCAAATGCAAATATCCTCTCCTCGCTTCCCCAACTTTCCGCCTTGCGTAACACAAACATGCCACAGTGCATCACCGTGAACCCTGCAGTGGAACCCTTGTGATTTGCATGCTTATTTCTTCGTTTGCCTTGTGTTTGTTTGTTTCTTATCTAATCTCCGCATCGCATCTACTTATCGTAAGTGCCACAAATCAAAATCATGTGCAGCTTCCTATTAAAAAAAAAAAAAAAAAAAGGTTGCATAGCTGTGTGCGCTTACTATCTGGACAAGATCTTGCAGTGCTTTCATTTTTTTGCAGGATTTTTTTACGTTATTCTGAAGAAGGACAGTGAGTGTGTGTGTGTGTGGGGGGGGTATAACACTAAAGGTGAGGTTGGTCTGTATTTGCTTCTTTGCTACTAATCAAGTATTTCTCTATATATGGATAGCGAGATACTTTATTAATGCCCAACAGAGGAAGAAAAAAGGGAAGAGCAGTCCAATTAACTTTGAAATTGGAATGAAATTTGATTACGTTTACTCAGTATGCGTGTCTAGCCAACACTTTTATCAGTTTTAAATATGAATAATGATGCTGATGATAATAATTGTAGAATCCTGTTAGTATTGAATGTATTAGATTCAAGCTGCATGACGTAGCTGGTGAGCCATGTCGGTCTGCATGCGCTCCATGCCACAGGATCACTGTGACACTGTGACAAATGTCAGCCTTTTTTCCCCAACGTAACAACACTAATAATAAGAATAAATAAAACAGAAATGCAATTCACTGTTTGAATTTTGTATAAAATTCTCTCAGTGGATTTGTACATTTCTAAATAAAGTACAGAAACCTGAGGTGAAGCTGCAGCTGTATGCAAGCACTGCCTACCGTCATGGCGACAATAATTTCATATTTGCAGAAACATTATTATGCATGCGGCACGGCGGTCTAGTGGTTAGCTCGCAGACCTCACAGCTAGGAGACCAGGGTTCAGTTCCCGCCCTCGGCCATCTCTGTGTGGAGTTTGCATGTTCTCCCCGTGCATGCGTGGGTTTTCTCCGGGTACTCCGGTGTCCTCCCACATTCCAAAAACATGCTAGGTTAATTGGCGACTCCAAATTGTCCATAGGTATGAATGTGAGTGTGAATGGTTGTTTGTCTATATGTGCCCTGTGATTGGCTGGCGACCAGTCCAGGGTGTACCCCGCTTCTCGCCCGAAGACAGCTGGGATAGGCTCCAGCACCCCCCGCGACCCTCGTGAGGAAAAAGCGGTAGAAAATGAATGAATGAATGAATTATTATGCATCATGACTTGTAGAGTCTTGTAATGTAAATGTGACATAATTATTCTTACTACGTAACAATGAAACACATAAAAACATCATACGTGGGGGCTCTTATGCTTGTCACTACTGTCCTTCCATAGAGAGGAAACCCCAGCAGATTATATATCAAAGCTCACCAGAAGGTGGTCATACTTTTACAACAAAGTATGAAGAATAGGGTGCATGTACTTATACCTATACAGATATGTGACTAAGAAGTATTTGAATATCAAAGTGAATTTTTGAAAACACTCCAAGGGAGTCAGTGCCTCACCAGCCATGAACCTCACCACATGTCGCTGCATGTAAGTATTTAAATATTAATACCAATTTTAATATTAATAATAATATATGGATAGTATCCATATATATATATATATATATATATATATATATATATATATATATATATATATATATATATATATATGGATGATATTAATAGTGAATCCAGAAAAAAAACATGGACCGTGTTGGTCTGTGTGTGCTCTTTTTCACTGCATTTTTAAGTTTGATAAATTTTTCTTCAAGGAAACAAATTAATATGAGCTAGCTAACAATGTTGCCATTTGGGATACGCCTATTTGGACTATGAAGCCTTCTAAAAAAAAAAAACCTTTAACATCGTTGCATGGTTTGATATCCATACTATGATCATGCATTAACGCGTACACTGATCATAACATGTAATAGTTGTAGTATGTTGCCGTATTTTGATGATTTAAAACACTACCCAAACTTCATTGATACACATACTTATGCTAGTTCTGTCAACAATAGCAGCGTCAACACTTACATGTCCGCTCTCATTGGTATGGCTGCGTCTTCCAGCACAAGGCGTGTTCTCCAGTCCTCAGGTAAAACATGCTGACGGCAAACAAGCATCTTGTTGAGTCTTTGTAGCGAGAGCTAGGTATCCATTCTTCTGTCTGTGAATGATGCTGAGACTAGCGATTAGCGACGCGTCATGTTAGCCCGCAAGATAAAAATAGTTTTTTTATGTTAGCTGCTACAATAACAATAACACAGTAGCTTGGTTAATATACAAGTCAGTTATGTAAATGGAACACTGTTGGCATTTTTTTAGTTTTTTGTGAGGGCTTTAGCATCAAAATTTATACAGTATTTCTAGCTAATGCTAGCTTGCTCATGTATCTTGTTTTCTCGTGCTAGAATGCAAATGCATGTTTCACATGAGGATTGTGAATGATGGGCAAAATTCCCCTTAAAAGTGCATTCCCCGTTAAGTGTTGACTCACAATCAGCTGAGGTAGATGCAGTAATTTTTCTTTTCAACTTTCAGCCCATTTTTTTAAACTTAACAAATATAACGAGAAATGTAACGAGGAATTCAATTGACTTTGAATTTCAAACACAATTCACTGAAGTTTACCCTCTATGTGCTCCTTCCCATCAAGTTTATTGTTTCTAAATGTCATGAGTAATATTGTACTAGATAGTGGAATCCTGTTGTATTGGAATGAGCTCAACAACTTTATTTGATAGCTGTTAGTTTGTATGTTAACAGCCCTTTTTTTAACATGAGAATAATAATAACAGTAATTAATGGCGCTGGAATCCGGTGCACCGTGTTATTATTATTATTATTATTATTATTATTATTATTATTATTATTATTATTATTATTATTATTATTATTATTATTATTATTATTATTATTATTATTATTATTATTATTATTATTATTATTATTATTATTATTATTATTATTATGTGAGTGTGAATGGTTGTTTGTCTATATGTGCCCTGTGTTTGGCTGGCAACCAGTCCAGGGTGGACCCCGCCTCTCACCCAAAGACAGCTGGGATAGGCTCCAGCACCCCCTGCGACCCTCGTGAGGAAAAGCGGTAGAAAATGAATGAATTATTATTATTATTATTATTATTATTATTATTATTATTATTATTATTATTATTATTATTATTATTATTATTATTATTATTATGTGAGTGTGAATGGTTGTTTGTCTATATGTGCCCTGTGTTTGGCTGGCAACCAGTCCAGGGTGGACCCCGCCTCTCACCCAAAGACAGCTGGGATAGGCTCCAGCACCCCCGCGACCCTTGTGAGGAAAAGCGGTAGAAAATGAATGAATGAATTATTATTATTATTATTATTATTATTATTATTATTATTATTATTATTATTATTATTATTATTATTATTATTATTATTATTATTATATGAGCTTTACATTTTGAAAACAAGCCACTAGTTTACCCTGTATATGTTCCTTCCCAGGAATCTTATCCACATGTCAATCAATTACTTTTCTAGCTAAATATTAATAATAGAAGAATTATAGGAGAATCATGTTGATTCAAACCACTTGAAGTAGTGAGGTTCAAAGTTCACAAAGTGCAAATAACCTCTCAGTTTCTTTCTTCTTCTTCTTTCCCTGATTTGAACTCCCTTGGCCATTTTCGCAAGTCTTTCATTAACTCCTCTGCCCCCCAAAAAGCCGTCATTTCATTTCCTTTCTTCTCTCCTCCCTCTCAATTTTACGTCAAATTTTCCTCCTCTCTCTTTTGCGCGTGTTCTCCCTCTCTCTCTTTATGTGTCTGTTTTCCCTGTCAAGCGTTCCCTTCTCGCCTCTTGCTGGCATGGCCGCCTTGTGTGGATATTATTAAGATGTAACAGGCAAGGCGCTGTGTTGCTCTCTGATGTATGTGTGACCTCCTTTCCGCCAGACCCAATCTAGCCTCCTGCCTGCCTGCCTGCCTGCCTGCCTGCCTGCCTTTGCTGGCTAGTAGTAGCGGTTCTCGCTTTGCATCCTGCACTGGGTCTCATGGCAAGTGAGGGATTAGCCGTAATTGCCTTTTTCTTCTACTCATACAGCTTCTTGACTAGTGTCTTATGAACTGTCAGTGCCTTTTAATTCAGCAATCTTTGGTGAAAGACTGCCGACAAAAGCACAAAGTGTCTTCCTTTCCTGTCCTCTGACAATTTTATTTTATTTTTTCTGGGAGGGGGGGTTGTTACTGAGTCGCATCTGTTCAAATTAGCAGCGTGGAAACACCTAATCATATATTAAAAGATAGCACTGTAAGAAAGACATGGAGTACAGATCAGAATAACTTTTCTTTTATTTTACTTGTATTGAGTTTTACCTACAGAGGGTACACTATAAAGAACCATATACTATAATTCCCAGGGGATCTTTAGGGGAGCTTGTCCTCGGCGTGTCCCCATCAGGGGCATCTCGAAGTTAACCACAGTTTCACCTCGCTGTCGTCCCTTTGTGCACGTCCCAGCCGGCCGCCATTGTTGTACACAAAACAACATGGCTCACCTGAGGCGATGCACATTTTTTTGTTTTGATCAATGAGGCCCAGAGTAGGAATAATACACTGAACTGGGCAAAATAAAAGCATGTTGTTTTGGGATTTGGGGCCATTTTGACTTTTGCTAGCATGCTGCGCGTAATATAATATAAGTGTTGTAATGTTATGAAAAGTGCTGCACATTACAAAGTGCGGTTGTGTTGAACGCTGCTCTAATCAGCAGCCAATTAAACATCCTTGTTGTTGTTGTTGCTGTTTAATGCACGAACCCGCCGCCCACTTGAGGCAAACTAAGTGTCAGAGCAGAAAGGTGGAATCCAGTGCATTCCCTGTGGTCCAAACCGTATGTTTCCACTACTATATCTCAGCCAAGGAGATCATTTATTCCTAATTTAGCAGGTTTTCACAACAACTACTTCATTTTGCCAGAATGTCAATGGAGTTTGGTGCAGATCTGGATAAATGTGTTTATTTCCTATTGGAAAAAGCTCAATTGTTACAATCCCTTGGTTTTACTATACAAATTGTGCTTTTTCAAAACTATATGTAGTATGTTAATGCAGACGATACGTACTACGTATATATACTCGTGAGCATATATGTGTGAGCAGACCACAGTGAAATTGCACAGCACAGATGTGCAGGACAGCTGCAAATAGCTAGGGATTCCACAGGCAAATGGCAACAATACGGAAGCATCTTGGAGGGCAGCCACAGGCAACCAATAGAGGGTGATGAGGCAGATCCTGAAGAGTCAGCTGAATGGCAAGAATAAGGTCCAGGTCATTAATGCATATGTCCTATCCAGTCATTAGATACCCCACTGGCATAGTAACCTGGCCGCTGGAAGAGATACCACCGATATCAACCTTACAAAGCATGGAGGCTTCAACAACAGGCCTCTAAGAATATTTACATACTTTGTAGAGAATGGATGGATGGATAATATATGTTCAGATAAGCCTTCATATGTCAGGGGGGTCTTTTAAAGTCGTGTCGTGGTTGTTGTCATGTTTGCTACTGTACCTCCTAGCAAACACTGTGATTATTTATTGTATATAAAAAGATCATTACGCCCACTTCAGTTTTACTCTGATGGATGTTTGTAAGACCCTCCTCTCTTGATCTTACCTTGTAATCAATGTGATACCTGCTTCCCCATCACCTCTATTCCTCGGAGATCCACGTGAATGGAGTCTTACAAGAAAGGTAATTAAAGCAGTGGCAGGTGAGAAAAGAGAGGAGCTCTGCCTCTGATCAACTTATCTTTAATCCCAACGTTACATTAAGGTTGGCATCATTCAACAACTCGACAGCAGCTGCACACCAACTCTCTCTTTCACAGCCCATCAATAAAAACAGCAGAATGCTCCTTTCAAATACACACACACACAAGTAATACTGCAAAAACACTAGTCAAAGATCTATTATATGACAGGAACACTGTTTCTTTTTAGGGCCCATGCCAGTGTCTGTTTAAAGATCCGATAAATAGTAGGAACACATTGCCGTTTTTATATATATCCATTGCTGCATTTAGGAATCTACTACAAAAACTCTGTATGACCGGAACTTTTGCTGTTTTTAGGAATTTGCTACAAAGACACTCGTCAAAATGGCCTTTATATGACAGAAATGTTCTGCTGTTTTTAGAATCTACTGCAAAAACACTAGTCAGAAATCCCCTGTAAGGCTGGAGAGTTCTGCTGGGTTTTTTTTTGTTTTGAATAAATCTACTGCTGTTTTTGAATCTGCCACAAAAATTCTCATCAAAAATATTCTGGGGGACAGGAGTGTTCTGCTGTTTTTAGGAATCTGCTGTAAAAGCATGAGCCAAAGATCCTCTATCTATACAGGGATGTTTTATGAATTTGCTACAAAGACACTCATCAAAATGGCCTTTATGTGACAGAAATGTTCTGCTGTTTTTAGAATCTACTGCAAAAACACTAGTCAGAAATCTCCTGTAAGGCCGGTGAGTTCTGCTGTTTTTTAAAAAATAAATCTGCTGTTTTTGGAATCTGCCGCAAAAATGCTCATCAAAATATTCTGTAGGACAGGAGCGTTCTGTTGTTTTTGGAATCTGTTGTAAAAGTATGAGCCAAAGATTCTCTATCTATACAGGAATGTTCTACTCTTTTTATACATTTTTTTGCCGTTTTTAAGAATCTATTGCAAAAACACTAGTCAGAAAGCTCCTGTAAGGCTGGAGAGTTCTGCTGAGTTTTTTGTTTTAAATAAATCTACTGCTGTTTTTGAATCTGCCACAAAAATTCTCATCAAAAATATTCTGTAGGACAGGAGCGTTCTGCTGTTTTTAGGAATCTGCTGTAAAAGCGTGAGCCAAAGATCCTCTATCTATCTATACAGGGATGTTCTGCTGTTTTTAGGAATCTACTGCAAAAATACTAATAAATAATCTTATGTATGGAGTCTTCTGCTTGGGCTGGTATGATGTGGTTTAAGGGCCATGTTTGGCCCGTGGACTGCCAGTTGGATAGCGCTGTTGTAAATATGGTGTCTCCATGGCAACAGAGGAAACTGAATTCTCACCCTATGCTGTTAAATTATTTTTGAGGTGGTATTAACTACACATTAACTACACATTTTTCGAGATCTTTTTTTTTTCCATATATTAAAAGCATTTAGGCCTCATCATTTCAACGATGCGTTTGGTTGCTCGAGCAGCCGTGAAATACAGCCCCTCGTGACGGTTATTGCGGGCCGTAAAAGGCGGCAACATAAAATACAAAACAGAGACTGGCGTGTCTATTTATGGAGCAGATAATCGGCGCATTAATCAGTGTAACCCCCCCTCTCCCCCAGCACTCTTCGCTAAAGTGGCTTTATGGGCCGCATGAGGTCACAAACAACATTCGCATGACTTATGGAGTTTTTTCTTATTATTTTGCACATGGTGATGTTTTTTTGAGATTACCTGGAATACAACGCTAGTGTTTGTTAGCACAAGTGCAGTGCTTCTCAAATAGTAAGGCCGGCGCCATTGGGGGGGTGTAAGAGGCAGGAAGGACTTTTAATATTAATGCAGACCTGCTAATATGTATGAATTTGTCGAGCAGGGAGTTGTCGAGTGGTTTTGAGTTCAGTCTGCACACTACAGATAAATCAGTCGACAAATAGATATCATCAATTTCTCAATAGTGTTTAAAATAGGAGGGGTAGTAACACTGCTACTTTAAAGTAACAGCTTCAAAATCATTTTTGATGCACAAATACGAGGAAAACTCTTTCTTTTGTTAGCATGATGACACCAGATAACTCATTCGCAATTTATACTTTTTTCAACCCGACATTTTGCAACCTTTTGTCTTTTTTGTTTGTTTTTTGCGCAAGAGGCATGTTTGGTGCAGTTTTAAGGTGAATAAACTACCACATGGTGGCAGAAGTGCATTTTAACTCTGCCCACATTGAAATGGATGCTGCACAGCAACCAGGAAGTGAAAAGGCATCTCAGGTGTTGCGCAGGAGGTTATGCAATGAATTGAAATTTTAACAGATGTACGCACAAATATGTGCACACACAGTTAAGTTGCAAATATGAAAAATTGTAAATAGTTATGGTGTTATATTTGCAAAATAAATTGTTCATGGCAAAATAAATAGGGCTAAATTTGTGTCAAAGTGAAAGTTATGCTTGAAATGTATCGTTAAAAAAATACTTTTTTAAAATCTTTTTTGTTGGGAACTGATATTTTGCTGAAACTTACGTATGTTCTACTGCTGATTAGTAAATAACGCGAAAAGGTAGTTTTTTTTTTGATGAAACCATCCTTTTGGTATATATCACGAAAATACCAATAAAGAATGTTTAAATGTATTCTTTACAGCTTTAACAGATAATAGTTTAAGCAACAGTATGTAGCTTAGGGTTTTACAATACCAACCACTTACAGTAGATAGCATACTGTCTCAAAATAAAAACAACATATTTTTATACTTTATACGGGAGCATCTAATTTAGTGCTATTTTGATAGTCAAAATAGCACTAGCATATTGATCACTCGATCGATTTGAAATACTAAAGAAACTGATATTTACCGAATATTTATTCATTTATCTGTACTGTACTGACACAACTTGAAACTTAAACCAGGAAATGCAACAAAATGGAAAGCATACGAGCATATTCAAATTGCATGTTGAGTAGTATATATTTGTACATGTTGGCAGGTCTGCACTAAAATGAAAGCCTCTCGCACGTCTCCCCCAGGGGGGGCCAACCCCACCATTTGAGAAGCACTGCTTTAGTGGCTTGTGTTTGTATAGTTTTGCTGCAGCGCTCACCAAATGATGATTATGTAGGAAAACAATATCCCATATTTCGGCATGAAGCAAGGGGGTTAACTCCATTATACTGCAATGTGGAGTCTCTTGCAGTGACCACCCCCCACGTCACAACTCCCCCAGCCTGTACAATAATAATCTCTCTGTGTGTCTCTTTAGGCTTTATCCGAGCTAAATAGAATTTAATGCAGCACAAGTGGTTGGTGTGGTCATACAAATAAAGTGTCCATTCATATGTTAAGTAAACAAACAGATTTATTGTGGGCTGTTCTTCATACGGCTAAGGAGCATATTTAAATGCATGAGGTTTCACATATTAAGGGAGAAAATGCACACCATTTGAGGCGTTTTTGTGACGCCGGCATTTTTTTAATTAGAAAAAAATTAGATTCTTGTTTCACTTGTGAGCACAACCGATGACTCTCATTTGCGTACTTTTAAGGAGCAATTCATAGAGGCTACTTAGGCACCATGAGGACGTTGAAATGAATGATGGCAGCCTTATCAAAACACACTCCCTTCTTCCTTTTTGCAGCAACACCACAATGTAAATGCAAATTGACAGTATTGAAACGTCCTGCTTAATGGAATCACATGCATGAGGGTTGGAGGGGGGGATGGAAGAATTACCAGCAGGAATTGATATACATGTTCTTGTTTGTTTTTGTAGTCCGCCTCTTTATTGCATTGCTACTCATGCTAAACGACTATATGTGGAAACAATTTCAGCCAAAAATGCATCTCCACTCCGCATGGTGTGCTATTATGTTTCTAGGTTTTCAGAAACACAGTGGTGATATTTTTAATCCCCAAAAGTGCTAGTAGAGTAGTATTTGCTACTCCGTCTGACATAAATGTGTTTATGACAGCATAGAAACATGGCCGCTATGATCCTGTATAGCATCTGCATGTGCACCTACACATTTTGTTGTGTTTCACCACCTCCCGCTTACGTAGTGTGACGTGAACCACCAAAAAAACAGTGTACCGTAAAGTGTATATCATGTGTATATCACATACAGCCCACCCCCACAAATGCCTTCTCGAGCAAGTACTATTTGCAGTCAGGTACTCATAAAATTTATTCAAGATTGGCGGGTCTGTTATGTCCAAACACAAAATTTATGGAAAACATGCATCTCATCTGTGCTATGTATGAATTTTTCAATCAATCTGACACACGGTGGTGCAATTTTTAATCCCCTAAAGCAATGGCCTTCTACCTTTTTGGACCCATAGACTGACTCGTGTTCCCATACATTATAGCAACATATATAGTGATTTATTTATTATGCGTTGTGTAAAACTAAGACAGGAACAACATCAAATTACAAATATGCACATTAGAGCTCATTAATGTTATTAAATTTTACCTTCATGCATTGCCACATAGTGTTGGCATTTGGAACCAAATATGAGGTGAAAAAAAAAACGGGAAAAATACAGTATAGTAGTCTATTCAATTCTATTATGTCGAGAAAGTGCATGTACATACATAGCCATGGTGTGTTCAAAGACCATCGAAAGACAGGTATGGGATATATTTTTGATATATTTTGTTTTTGCCAGATGTGGGCACTAATTTGGAACTGAACCAGCATGGTGAGGAAGAACTGGAAAAACCCTCAACACCATCAAACATATTTGAACTTGGAAATTCCTACATATTCCGTGTAGAATGTCTTCAGAGAAGAGTGGAATTGATCCGTGTCTCCTGTCCTACATAGTGTATTACTATTATTATTATTCTAAAGAGTCCTTCTGTATCCTGGACAAAGTGTCCTTGGTTTGTCCGACTTAATGTTTCAAGTATGGACGCCAAGCGTGTGGCTCCTGTCCAACTTCCTCAAGAAGTCTGCTTGGTGTCATAAAGTCCCTCAAACACACCTCCAGTACGTGCACACCCACACGCACACATTTAACTTAATGCGATTAACATTAAAATGATCCCACTTCTGACACCACATGGAAATGTATTGTACGTCCTCGTTTATTTTAATAGGTTAAACTTTTAAAGCCGTTCGACAAGTTGGAGGGGTGACTCACTTTCACCTTTTTTCTCCCGTACTTCCACAATTTGCCAATCAGGCATATGTTCCACTCATTAATCATCTGGGTTTTAATCTGCAAGCCAGTCGGTTCAATATTTTTTTAACGCTTTAATTAGCAATATAGCGATATACACATTTTGTAATGAGGTTTTGTGTACACAGCATTTCATACAATACAATGTTTGCCTGGCTGGTGGTAAAACAACCTGTTAGTGGCCATTCTTCCCATCGAATGAGACAATCTTTGGAGGAGCAATGTTAGGAGATTGTTATAAGCAGATGATGGGTGATGGGTGCAAAACTCCTCCTCTGTTTATGAGGGGTCTTTCTAGTGTGATGTAGATGGTCACACCTCTTCCAACCCCCCCTATCCAGAATTTGGACAGTCTGCAAATGAACTGCTGACTGTCTCCTATGTGGTGCCATGCGTTTCATGGTCTCTCCAATGTAGTGGGCACCTCATTACAATAAACAACATTGCTGAGGCTTTTGTGTCAAGTTTGAAATGCACGGTTATGTTGTGTTTGAGTTTCTCTGACAAACTAGCCTCGTACGACAACACCACATTTCGTCTAGGGTGTAGAATCTCTGACCTTAAAAGCGAGGTCTGTACCAAACCGTGATTATGGCACCGGCTACGGTTCTAACCCTAGTAAATGAGTGATTACAGGAAACTTTTCTTCTAATTCGAACTCATTTGTCATGCATGGAAGTGGGATTTCAAGGACGAGGTTTTAGACACGTCTGCTGTATTGATTTTGGTTAACGAGCTTGCGTTCAGACCCACTTCCACATGGGGAAGGGGCCACAGACACAATGGAGCACATTTGCCCGCCACACAATGTGGGCATGCAGCGTTTTGAAGACTGCAGGGAGGGGGACACACATTCAGGCCTACATTCAGGCTCTCTGCCAAGCGAGAGGATAGAAGAGGGTCTGTGAAGTGAGAGGAAAACGGATAAGAAAGGGGTGATAATGTTGGACAAAAATCTTGGCAATGACGTCTTCGTGTCTTCATCAATCACGGGTTGGCATTTCGGGCTATTCTATGTGTCCAACTTTGTCGGAAGAGTTTACGAAAAGCTTTTCGTGGGCCAGTTTTTTGCTTCTTGACTTGTCAAAGCCAGGTTTGCATAGTTTAGGTTCCAAGCTAACAGGGAACAGCTTATTACCAGAAAAAAATCAATCAAATGAACAAGAGATTGAGTTTTTTGATTTTTTTTTGTATTCACTTGAAATTTCTCAGGCCACCAATTATGGTAAATTTACTATGATTTCAGCCTGATGTACGTTTGTTTAGCGTTGAGCAAGATTTTGCCCTGCACAGCAAAAAATTGCTGCCTTTTTCCAATACAGATTTACATGGCTTCTACTGCTAAATGGTGATACGGTAATCCCTCGTTTACAGTGGTTCACTAGTTCCGCACTCGAAGAAATTTCTGCAAAGTGGGATTCCTTCTTCATAAATGGAACATTGTTGTAGTTAGAGCATAGAAAACCTGTTCACGATCTTTTAAATCCTGTTTTTAACATTATTGGCACTCTCAAGACATGAAATAACATTTATAGTCACCTTTACACTCCTATCACCAAATATAGTAGACATAAAACAATGTAAAGAAGTCATTTACGACACAAATAAGACTTATGAGTTTATCTTGAGTTTTATGTTGGTGGTTTTTTTTTATCAGGGATTATTTTGCCTGCAATAAAAGGCTGTTGTACTGGCGATCAAGTATGGTGTCTGTCTCGCTGTCATTTGCGACTGCAATAAGTTAATTTCCACAAAATAGGATTCAATATTAATAAACATAATATTTTTGAAGCATATAAAACCTGTGTATGACTTTCTCAATACAATATTTACCGTTATTAGAGCCCTCTAGAAATGAAATAACACCCCTATAAGCTTTACATTCATATTACCAGCAGTATTGGATATACTGTCATTAAAGAAAATAAGCCATTTAAGACATAAAATGTGAATTGAAAGGAAGTAACGTCGGGGATGAAAAGTTGAATTTTAGCTGGAGTATGGCAACAACAGTACCCTGTGTTATTATGATGATTGCGACTGTTATTTGTATTATTGTATTATTATTGTGTCTACTTTGAGATGAATAGTTGTTGTTGTCACTCAACAACTACTAGTGATACCTAGTGGCCTTAGACTGTGTTTGTAATGTCATTTACAACATTTTTATGCCTGAAAAGGCTTAATTTGCTGGTCTATTTGCAAAAAAATGCAAGAAATGCACAAAGGCTATTTTCAAGCCGTAGACTGGCAGCAATTCTACGGGTGCGTAAAACACAAACCTACGCACTTCACATGTCTTTGTGCATCATATGCACGGCTGATGTGTGTCTTTCGTACATTTTGCTGGTGTCAGGTTTAAACAAAATGTAATTTTTTTTTCATATTTTGTGTCCTTCATGCATGTCCAAATCTTACTCCTTCATGGTCACCGCTACTACGCTCTGCACAAATAACAACAACAACAACAAAAATCATATGCCTGGTTGTGACCTCGCTTTTAGTTTATTTTGCATGCAATCCTTACATTTTCACTGAATCAACAACAAATTTGTCATGCTGGACATACAAATGTTTTGAAGAGTTGAGACACATGGTGGCCATTTTCTTTTACATCTTCGTACTGCTACTCCTGCTCAGTGGTGACTTGCTGATTCATGACATTTTAGAAGACCATGCATCTCGCCACCTTTGACCTTTGAGGGTCGGGGCTTAGCTTTTACCAGTTGTCCAATGGTAAGACTGATGTTAAGAGGACAGCCACTGAAACGGCCGGCCCACTAATATTATCCACCATCAGAATCACATGACATTTACACATATGCTTGCGTGAAGATGGAGGAAAGTGACAAAGTAGTCCCAATAAGGCCCTTGAGGCCTCCTGCCAATGTTTAAATGTACAGTAATAATCTCATACAGCATCTACTATTATGGAATGTCATTTGTCTGCCCCTCATTTTTGCCGCATAGTGTAGAAAATGTCCATTATTGCTAGTTAACAGAGTGGAGCTGGAGAAGTCAATCAAGGCTCTCTTCTTCTTTAGTGGGCCATAAAAGCTAACGGGCGCAGAGCAGGACAGAGCTTACCTTTTTTTTTTTTTTTTTTTTTTTGCCCCCCCTTTGTGTTCCTCAGACAAATTGGCAGCCAGGATGGAGGTGAGGGTCATAAATAAGGAAAACGCTCGTCATGTCACATGCACACGCTTGCATGCACACGTGCCGATCACCGTCTCGCACTCGTGCACAGCTCTAGGCTGATGCCCCCACCCTTTTCTCTCTCACACACACATTTCTTTTAGGTGTACACTTCAGGTGCAGGCAGGGAGGAGAAACTTCTAAAAATACAGTCGGCGCCACTGCTGAGGTTAAACAAGCCAAAGAGCTGCAGGCAATCATTCAATTAAAAAAAAAAATGCACCAGGAAGCCTCGAGGGCCGCCGGCTGGCCGGAGCGGGACGCGTAAAGAAGTTTAACAGCTCACTGTTTTACAGTCCAGGAAAATGACTTCTGAGTACAGGAGCAAAGACACCAGCGAAGGCGACGTCTCTATGTGGGTTGGATGAAAACAAACAAAGAAGGTGGACATTGTTTTCGACATTTTCCAACATGTCCCCCCCCCCCCCCATAAAACAAGTGCACAAGACGACTAAAGCAATAAAGCAGGGGTTTCCAAAGTGTGGCCCAGAGGCCATGTGCGGCCATGGCTGTTTTTTCATTGGCCCGCAGCACATTCCAAAAATATAATTTAAAAAGAAAACCTAAAGAGAACCTATTATGCTCTTTTTTTTCTGCCCTTTGTTTTGAGTTGTAGACTCCTATAGAGCAGCTACACACAATAACCAGAACAGAAAGCTTTTTAGAACTTCCAGTATCCACACCTATTCCAGCTGTATTTCTGTGCATTCCGTGCTTCTTCTTGTGAAGATGGTCTGTTTTAATTTATTTCACCCGCAGCCCACAGCACGGCCACTCTGCTGTAGTTGGTCACATTCCCGAGTACTTAGAAGGTTTTGTGCCGCTAGCTGCAAACCCAACTTTATTTTATTTATTATATGTTTTTTATTATATATATTACATGTGTTGGATCGCGAATCTGATCCAGAAGTAGAGACTGGACAGTCGGAAGTTTCTCAAGAAAAGAGGTTACTTGAAGACGTCTCTCAATGGTATGTTTTACCATTTTAGCATTAGATTTTCCACAGCATCGGTAACATGTAATGTGGTCATTACACGTTTTTTGCAGGACAACCGGTGTTTAAAAAAGTCGGGTAGACCCACTGATTGCTCCCTGTATGCACACTCTATAATGCTACACAGACAACTGTGTTCCTTCCATGACTTACATAAAATAAACACAGTTTAAATGCCCTTGACAGATTAAAATATTTTCTTTTGCTGAAAGGGAATCAGGAACTCCAACCACTTGTGCCTGATGCGTCGTCAGGAATAGTCAACAAATGTTCCTGTGAGCCATTGCTAACAACATAACATAATAACAACATAACATAATATAATATACGGCTATGTGGTTGTTTTTATAAACTTACCTATGTTCTACTTCTGATTACTAAAGAACAGAAAAATATTATACACTCTTTTTTGGGGGAATTTCTATGTTTATATCGCCATAAAACACAATATTCTGTGTGCCTCGAAAGATCAGTGAAAATCGTCTCAAATTGCCTGCTACTTCAAAAATGACTGGGATTGAATTAGTTAATTTATGGTTGCTTTAAGAAGGATGACTTAAAGCAACAGTAAGGAAAAACAGGTCTGTTTTTTTAAGCCTTTTCTCAACAAATGACTGAAAGTAATCTGCGCCCTTTATAAAGACTGACGTGACGGACGCTAAAAACCCACACAGCCAAGCAAATCGGCGGGGACAGGCTGAGAAAGGCGAAGATGAGAAAAAGAAAGAGACGAAGGCAATGATCCATACAGGAGAAGACAGGTAGGACGAGTGAGAGACAGACAGGCGGCAGGGAAGGGGGACAAGGCGGAAAGCTTAGTCGAGCCGACACGGTGCGGCTAACCGGTGCGAGCAAGAGACAAGGAGGGTGTCACAAGCGATGAACGCAAACGCATGAGACGGAATGTATTTTTAAAGTGGCGGAGAGGACAGCGACAGCGGGCATGGAGGGGACAATTTTGGGACATTTTTTTGATCCAATGCATAAATATAGTTTTAAAGTACACATATTGATACAGCATCCTCTCGAGACTAGACTCATACTTGGCTCTGTTGTACTACAGTTGCAGCTTGTGCATTGAATTATGTTGTTTACTGTTGCTTTAAGTATTCTAGTGAGTATTGTACACTACTTCCTTTTAAAGCAAGTACATGGCCCTACAGATTTTGAGACAGTGAGGTCAGTTCCTTTTTTTTTTCCCGTAAACTGAAAACTTGGGTTTGATGTCAAAACTACGAGACCCGAGAGCAACATTTCAGCTTTTATTTCCAGGTGTTTACATCTTGATCTTAGAAGATTGTTTTTGTTTAAACCCGCCCATTTAAATGAGTAGTACTGGAACATGTGTTATATCTGCCTGCATTACTTATTCAATCAGTAAACAGCACTGAATGTCTATGCTCAGTTTAGATTGAGTAGCGTAGGTTTTGCATGTAGACTGCATTTAGAGGTAAAAGCAACATGAAAATCAGACATCTGTCTAAGGATGAAAAACAACAACAGAGGAGGTAGAAAATCAAAACCATTACACAAACATTGGTCATAACTAGGGATCGACCAATATGTTTTTTTGGGGGCCGATGCCGATACCGATTTTGCTTGGGCTGATATTTGTGGCCGATACTGCTTTTGATCCCTCAATTTACATGAAAAAAAATGACGATGATAACAAATATTACAGGTCTCATGTTTAAACAAATATTTATTGAAATATAAACACTGAACACAGTAGGATTCAGCTTTCTTAAACACACATTTAAACGGCATTATCAACTTTAAAAGGAATAAATATTCATTTCTGTCGTAGTTTAAATTTATCTAGCATCAATGTGATGACTGCTCCTCCGCAGCGTGACGCACACTGTTATGCACTGTTATACACTGTTATACACTGTTATGCACTGTTATGCACTGTTATGCACTGTTATGCACTGTTATGCACTGTTATGCACTGTTATGCACTGTTATACACTGTTATGCACTGTTATGCACTGTTATGCACTGTTATGCACTGTTATGCACTGTTATGCACTGTTACACAACCCAGTTAGTAAAGTGTTAAAAGCAAGCAAACTCTATTACTTGTGAAAACACGCTCTTGATGTGATTCAACAGTGGGGGCGGGGCAGCTTTGTGTTGCCCCAGATGTCTGACTGTAAATCATGCGGTGGAAAAATACATCGGCGAACCCACGCGCGTATCGGCCGATACCAATACAAGGAAAAAACACAAATATCAACCCGATATATATCGGCCGGCCGATGTATCGGTCGATCCTTAGTCATAACCAGTACAACTACTTGGAATGTCCCGAAGAAAGAAACCACTGGTATCATATGCAACTGTGTGAAGATATCACTATCTACTGTTCATAGAAGACTTCATTAGCAAAAATACACCAGTACCAAAAGTCTTCTTAATTCATACATAATTGTAAGGCAGGTTTTTATAAGGTGAAATGTTATTGTGTGTCCAATATTTATATATATCTTTTGCCCATGCACATGAGGTTGCTATGCATTGGATGAAAGTGCAGAAGGGGAAGAAGCGCAGCCAGACTGGTGATTCAATAGCAAGACCCCTCTCCCCTGCCAGCCTCCCCTGTGGACCAGGCTTACGGGAGTGCTGATGAAAAAGTAATGTAGTGTGTCTGCAAGGTACTGCCTGGCTTTTCCCTCGTGCTTCCTCATCTTCCACATGGAAATGCTAAAAACAACCCCCCCCCAAAAAAAATGCTTTTCAGCCAGTTTTCACGTGCAAAATTCACAGAACGCTGAGGAGTTGTGCTTGTTTTTAAAGTACGATAAATAAAGCTGTGATCATGAATATGGATCCCAGAGAGTCATCATCATCATCATCATCATCATGCAAAACAATCACAAATTTGGTGGAAAAAAAGCCTCCACTGGAATTATTTTGGGCAAAGATTGTTGATTAATTCATAAGGCAGTGAGCTCTCACTATTTGTTTGTGACAAAGGAGGGATAGTACACAAGAAGAGACAAGGGAATGGCAAGTTAAATCCATCGCTTCCACCTCCTCTTCTTCTTCTTCTTCTTCTTCTTCTTCTCAGCCGGCTTGTCCTTGGGCTCCCAGCGCTGACTCTGCAAACTGTTTCAAAAAGTTTACTCAAGGACTCGAAAAGTCTACAAACAATTGATCCACCATCATAAACTTTGTACTTCTTTAAATGTTCATCTTCAGTGATAGTTTGTATTGTCTGTTACGTTCCTCATGAGAGTCTTGGACTTATAATTGTGTCCATTTCCTGTTTTGCATCATCGGCAGTGCATTTCCTTTATGTCACAATATCTCACAATAATGGGACAATAATATATTAATTAGTTAATCACATCACATAAGAAATTAAAACCAGCCTCAATATATTGCCATTGCCATATATTGCCATGCGCATGCATGTCTGTTTTTCCACGTCTCTCGCCTCCTAGCATACACACAAGTGAACGGTTTAACATAGTAGAAATGACATGAGTAGATTAGTAGAGTAGGAATTGGTGTGGTGTCTGCAGTGTGGTTGCAGTTTGTGTTTTATCCTACACTTGTGTTGTGATGTCCATATTCCATTTTCCAATGATGATTTCATAAATATATTCCAAAATCTGTGGAAACATCTTGATGGATCTTATTAATTTTTACTCCAATATCCTATTGAAATATTAAACAATAAAGTATACAATTGATTTTTCAATTACTGTTTATGTGTATGAACAAAAAAAAAACTAAAATGGTGACACGCTGAAAATGTAAAAATGTCCAAATAATTGTTTTCAAAACCTTAGTTTTTCCCTCATAACATGTGATACTTGATTTTAAGATGCAAAATAAGTATAATTTTTACTTTCTATGCCACAGTATGTTTTCTATGTTTGCTTAGTAGCCCTTACAGCAGAATGACCCATAAAACGAGTGAAAATGAAATAATCCAAATTTTTCCAAAAGTATTTTTCCTCCTTTTGTACATTTCACATTCATCCAATCAAAGCTAATAAAATGTAAATGTAACTTTACAGCGCTAACCTAGGATTAGGTACCCATTAGGGCGCATCAAAAAACACAATTATTGAATTTTGATATGGCTGGGTACTAAAAGTGTTCCAATATATGTAGAAACAACACATACAAAATATTTTTCCAATACCATACATTTTTGTGGAATAAAGTGGTGAACAGTGCTCAATGGTCGCCATGAATTGTTATTTAAAGATGTTACTATTGCCCCTTGTGTTTATGATAAAATACAAATAAAATAAAAAAAAAACAAAGTGTTTAAACTTTATATGTATGTCAAATATCCATCACTGCTACATAAAATTCAGGGTAAGGCCATGTGAACATGTCCCATTTACTGCCATTCATTTTGTCAATAGGACAAATGAATGGAGAATCTTGAAAGTTGAATTCTGAGAAATACCCAATCTGCCCAAAGAGAAAACAAATATATTTACTTTAATAACCCTATAAAAATGATGTTGTATAGAAGTTTATTGTATTCAACATTTCCAGGTCAACTTTTTGGCAATTTGACTAGAAATTGCACATTTTCCGAAATTTTACAAAAGTTTATGTGTGAGGTGGCACTCCTAAATTTTAATGGATTTCCTCAAAACTTTGCAAAAGACATTTTTATGTTCATTAAAATAAAATAAAATAAAATGAAATGCCAAATTGATATTATGAAATTAAAATTTCCTGTTCAAATTTGAGTACCTAGTACCCATGTATAGGAACTCTGGGTGCTCCGATCAATCGGCCGCAGATCGGTATCAGCTGATATCAGTGAAAAAGTACGGTATCGACACCGGAGCCGATACTTGCACCACCGATCAGCTCTACCCCGGCTGCAGCATTCAGAACAAGTATGTCTGCCGTTTGTGACGGTGATATAAGTTTTGCACCCTTCAAAACGTGCCTCAAAAATGTCTCACCTTGGTGGTGCTTTAAAAAGCTTTAGGCTATCAATCCTGATCGGAACATCCCAACTAGGAACCTAAGATTGTTTTTTGACATTCCTGGAAGGAAAGTTTTATTATTTTAACCAAGACGAATTCAGATGGAAGTTCCTTATTGGCAGGAGGAGTCTAAGATTTGATGGATAAGCACAATAGTTGCTGTAATAAAAGCGTAATGCCCCTGACTGTGTTTAACTTTGAAGTATGATGATGATTTTGTTTGTCTTTCCTGAACCAACAAGTCATTAGAAAGTACACCCCAATACCAATTTCCTTCTGCATACAACAGGCTGCCTTCAATTCATACTTCCGTGGATGTTGTTCCCTCTGCTTTGGGAGCGCCTGTTGTGTTAGCATTTGGGTTGCCAACGCACACACAGCAGCCTAATTAGCATAAATTCGGGCCAAAAGCGGGGCCAGAAGAGCCGTAATTGCTATTGACAGAATTAACAAACACGTTAAATCCTTACAATGATTAGACAGTCAAATATAAAACTGTCAGAGCGGCTGTCATCCATCATTGGACGTCCATGGCCATTTGTTCATTTTTCATTTTTCCTTTCATTTGTTTCCGTCTGTTTTGCTTCTAATACAAAAAATGGTCAGTGCCGTAACTGAAAAAATCCCGTTTGTTTAGCTTGCAGGGAGTTGATTGATTGATGATTTGGCCTTCCAATTAGAGGAATGTTGCATTAACGTGAGGCAAAGACACACATTTGGACTAAAAAACAAATGTCAGATCAATGCAGATGTCGAGTGGAAGCATTTATCACAAACAGTATTACCTTTTAATCAATGTTTTGTACTTTTTAGGCGCTGTTGGAACGAGACTTGGAAAAACACCTGCCTTTCCTCTCTCAGGTTGGACAATTCTTTTATATACTTTTTGGAATCCGCATGGAATTTGTTAAAACAATGTTGTATCGTTTAGTTTACTGCATGAATGGGCTGCCACAGAAAGGTAAACAGAAAGTGAGTTAAATGTGATGCTTTAAGTTGTATTGTAAAAGATTAATTCATCAATTATATTAAATTAAAGTAACAATATGTAACAACAGGACCACCCACTTTAGTGGTAGTGACCCAGCCACTGCAACTTAGTGTTCTTTTGAAACACAAATTAATATTTAAAAGTAATTCATAGGAGGTGGTGTTAATTCAAAGCACCGATATATAACAATTTGATCACCCCCATTGTAATATTGTTGATCCAGCCTGGACAGCTTGCGTTGTGTTCAATAGTAGTAATCATCTGTATCAATATGGTAACCTTTATGAAGTAATTTCAAGCAACAATAAGTGTATCCATTTTAGTGTCAAAATTATTGGTGGACCAGGCTGGGCACCTTGACTCATGTGGTACTCAGTGGTATTTGTAATGTTAGTGGACTTGCCAGTACACAGCAAAAATATGTAATTTAATCGTTAACATAATGATAATGTGAATCTTATTTAAGAGTGGGCTGGCTGGTCCACGCCAGGAATCTCCTCGAGTTTTGCAATAATTTGTCGTCCTAACTATTTGTGGACCTGGCTGGTTACCGTAATCAACATTGATCATGTGATCATCATCACCTCTTAAATGATGATGGACAGGCTGGTACACCTTTTTATGTTGTGTTTACTTGAGTCAGCTATGTTTAGCAATATGATAACCTTTATTATGTCTTATCATGTTGTTAATAATAATGGCGGTTCAGCACCTTGACTTTAAAGCAACTATATGCAACATGTGTTATCATAAGTTTATGGACATTTAATGTTTGTTTATGAATGCAAAGAAAGGTAAGTGGCTGCTTTATTAGCTTCATGTGGACTTGCTTTCCCCTCCTCCTCCTCGTCAGGGAGGATGACGTTATGTCACATGTATTCCCCGGGATGGCTTTGACCTCCACGGTCAGGAAAGCCCAGCTGATGTCCGTTAAAGTATGGCAGCTATTAATTGAGCAAATGGCAAAGATGTAAAAACGGCATCGTCCTTTCCTTGTCTTGTTTGCATTTCTTTCAGAAGGTGATTGATTTGTAACATTTCTATTGGTGCTCGTTGTTGATGGAGTCAACATATTTCATAAAACAGTCTGGGCACATTTAAAGCAATAATCCGGAACAATATGATCACGTCATGGTGGTGGACCACCCGGGATACCTTGAGTTATGTCAGTTTAAAAGAATATTGTGTAAAGCCTATCCAGCTGTCTTTGGGCGAGAGGCGGGGTACACCCTGGACTGGTCGCCAGCCAATCACAGGGCACATATAGACAAACAACCATTCACACTCACATTCATACCTATGGACAATTTGGAGTCGTCAATTAACCTAGCATGTTTTTGGAATGTGGGAGGAAACCGGAGAACCCGGAGAAAACTCATGCATGCACGGTGAGAACATGCAAACTCCACACAGAGATGACCGAGGGTGGAATTGAACCCTGGTCTCCTAGCTGTGAGGTCTGCGCGCTAAGCACTCGTCCGCCGTGCCGCCCCAACGTATTTCCTGTCTCTTTAATTAGACGAAAGCAAAAGTATGCAAGAATAACATCCCCTTCCTCCATAATCACCGTTTACGTTCTTAATTTAAAGCAGTGATGCATGACAACATGATCACCAGCCGCCTCACTTCCTCTCCATATCGATCGCAAACCCCAACTTCCTGAAGAGGGCACCTTCGCCACTCGCCAGCAACAATAAATATGAGCGGTGGCAAACAATTAGCCTCCTTAACAAGGGATTAATTGTGTCAAGATGGAGTGAGGACGGCGCAGAGGTCGTCTGACGCCGTACATTCCTAATGTTAGTTGGAACGATGAGTCTTTGCTAAGTTGAGCCACTGTCCGTACCTTTAAGAAAGGGCTTGTATCATATAGAGGATCTTTGACATGCATTTTTGCAGTATATGCTTAAAAATATCATAGCGCTTCTGTCATATAAATGATCTTTGATGATCTCTACTTAAGCTCATTTATCGGTGGTGTCGTTGGATTGCTACATTTGTTGCCTCTCTAAGTTGCCTTGTCAAGCCCTCCTAAGTGTGTCATCAAGCTCCAGTCATGACTTGAGGCAGAGCTCAGTCATGTTCGCCGCCGACAAGCGATTAGGTGGCTGTGTGGCGCCCACACCGCTGCAAATCGAGCTGCAACCGGCCATTTGTTTCATGGCGCTAGAAGTGCGTCAGAGCGCTCTCCGCATGCCTTACCCGCCCCCCCCACCCTTGTCCCCCGTGGCCGATGGACACACGCCGCCTGCGTGTTTACATTAGATTTGTGTGCAAGTGAGAGCCGAGAGGGCGAGTGAGGAAAATGGGGAGGGGGAGCAGGGAGAGAAACGGGATCAAAAGGGAATTACTTTTTCGTTGCCGCATCAGCTGATGTGGTTTGAAACACTCTCATTGGCCACATTGGATGGACGCTTGCGCTTCAGGCCGGGATGATATGATTCACTCCTGTGTCATTTAGAGGATCTTTGACTCGTGTGTCTTGTGCATCCATGCAGAGTCACTTTGTTCAACTGTTAGAAGCCAGAGCTTCTGTCATGTTTACATATCTAGCATGTATGTAACATATACGTTGGCGTGTACCTCCAGGGTTTTTTTTTCTGTCGGTAACCAACCAACCCTCCCACAAGCGCTACCTCTCTATTTATAGCGGGGAAACGGGTGAGACCATCAAAGCTGCTCCCATATATCAAAGCTGATCCCATCATCTTCCTCCTCCTCTGTTCTAAAACGAGAAGGCAGGGAAAGCCTCCACTGGAGAGAGCCCACCGGTGGGGTTGGATGAGGGCGGGAAGAGTGTGGGAATGTGCAGGGGGAAAAAAAGTGAGCTAGCGGGTTTTTTGGTGTTTGCTCAAACGTAACTCCTTGGCTCCTCGTGGGTATCACCAGCCTCTGGGGGGGTTTGATGTGTTGATGCGACACAGTGTTCATTGTCGCCTAATGAAATTACAATGAACCCTGGGAGGCCCCGCGAGGCACCGCCGCTCCGCTCATATGGAGGATCTTTGACTAGTGTTTTTGCAGTGGGTGCTTAAAAACAGCATAGCTCTCCTGGTTCTCCTCTTTCTAAGTTTGGTAGCACAGCCTGGACATCTCGAATTTGTCTTAAAGGGGACTTATTATGCTCATTTTTGGTGTTTTGTGGACTCCTATAGAGCAGCTACACACCATAACCTACACTGGAAGCTTTCTAGATCTTCCAGATTCTGCACCTCTTTTTGGTCTTACTGCTTCCGACCCATCGGTCTGTTTAATCTAATTCACCCCGACCCTCCTTTATGTAGACCCATCTTGCAGGGATTGGTCACACTTCCAATCGCTCCAAAAGACTTCCGGTTTGCATGTCCATATAAGACAGATTATAGAGAGATTATAGAGAGAGATTATAAGAGAGCCCATATAAGGAAGTCCAGATCACGTTGACGTCTGTAGAACTTACTTCCAAATGTGAAAAACTCATTATCTGCCGCTTTGGCAACGCTTTTTACAACATTCTAACAACATTTATAGGTTAGAAAAGTGGAAAAAGCATAATAGGTCCCCGTCAAGCACCTCTATGTAACTACAACATCACTATCTATTTTATGGCTATGCAACCTTTGAATGCATTTGGATTGGCTGCTGGAGGTGGTCTATTATGATTTAGCAATGCTTTGTGGACATGAACATGCCTCACATGAAGCTTTACATAGGACTCCAACAACACATTTGCTAAACAAAGCAGCGTCATGGGCATTGGAGGCAATTACGTCCTGTCAGGTTGTTGTTAAAGGTGTACTTGTACCATGCAACACACCTGCACAAACACACCTGACTGCTGCAGAAATGATACATTGCACAATCTTGTGTACGTGTGTATGTGTGTGTGAAAGGGGGGGGGGGGGTGCGTGGCACATGTTGAAATATGGCTCCCATATTTCACTGCACACACAGCATTTGTAAATGCCAAGCCTCCCTCCCCCTCCTCTCTTCTATGGCGATTGGACCATCCCACTGAGGCTGGGGGCTTTTAAGAAATTGAAGGCATAATCCACTTGAAATTGGGATGGTGGAACCCCCCCACCCCCAAATATCAGGAAAATACAGTAAACAAAGACAGACGCTCCAGTAAAGCACAAAAACAGGCCATTTTTTTTCTACCGCAAACCATAAAATCAGAAAGGATGATGGGAGTCCAAGATGAGAGCACTTGCGCTCCCCCCCCCCCATCCCATCGTCTTACCTTCCGCTGTCTCTCTGTGCTTGCCACACTCATTCAATCTCCTGAAGCGTCACAGTAAATGGCTAAATTTATAACTGCCACTTCAGCTGACAATCACACGCTATCACTACACTGTCTCTCACTGAGGAGGGGCAAAGGCAGCCTGTTAAGGGGGTCGTACCCACTAAAAAAAACACTATATTTATTGTTCTTCTAAGCATTTTTGCCTTTTATATTCACCTAGATATGCACCAAATGGCTGACTACGGTTTCAAAAGCAAAGGTAGGATGTCCACTAGGATGCGGTGTGGTTGTCTACAGCCATTGTGAGTTGTTTTTATAAAAAATGAAGATTAAGGTAGCTTTTTGACCCCGCTGGGTTTGTTGTAAACAGGGTAGTGGAACACATGTTAGTTACACCAATAGTTGAGTATCACTATTTTAAAGTGCATGCAAAGGTAAATGAAGCTGCAAGTATAGATACCTTGTGAAGGTTATTAAAAAAATAGAGTAAACAACACACCTGGAAAATACATTACAGACATTTATTTTATTATTTTATTTTCTTATTTATTGTAAACAAATTATTATGTCAATTGTCGGAAAATTTTCAGTCGAGATGATTAGCAGTGCAAGATTTTGCTTCCCGTTTGATTTTCTTCCGGTTTGTGATTGGCTAAATAGGCCTTTGTGTATGTTATAAAGTTATAACATTAGCATGTACTGTAATTACCGATGTATAAGCCACTACTTTTTCTTAAACTTTGAATATTGCAGCTTATTCAGCAATGCAACTAATTTCTGGCTATATTCTCATCTCATGACATCTCCTTTACTTGAGAACTAGCGAGTCTTCATAAGCTATCAGTGAACTCACAACCAGCTTGTCAAGCCAAGGAAAATTTCCAGAAGTCATCAGTCAATACACAGAAACAGTCTGACTCGTGAAAAAAATCATCACACAGTAACTTAACACTCAAAATGTAGCTAAGAAATATGCAATGCAAGTATCAATACAATGCAGCTTAATGAATCAGCTTTGGAATGCTTGGAATGAAAGTTGCTGTGTGATGAGTTTAGCATTCTTTCTAAGATGACGCGGTTATAATGACTCATAACTCATAATTGGCTCTTGTCAAATACGGAGCTTCCTATAAGATAAGACTATAAGATGCACATGGACATGTGCATTTCATAGTCCGGTGTGGTTTATGTATGAAAAAGTCTTTGTTTTCCTCTAAATTGAGTGGGTGTGGCTTAAACACACAATTAAATTACATACAGTAGTACCATAATGTGATTATTTTTACAGTATGTGTAGCATCCTCACTGAACCAAGTAGTTTTTGTAGTGAGAAATTGTCATTTTTATGTTTGGACAATCGATGTCAGCTTGTTAAAGGCGGTCCCGGTCCTCCCCTATCGTTCCCTGTTTCTGTATTCCCTGTTTTTCCTGGGCGTCCCCCCTGTACATCCATCTCCCCATGCGGGCTGGTCCATGTCAAGGCCTCTGTCTCGCGCCCTCGTTTGACATGCCGTTCATAATGGTCAGACGGGGGAATACCACACTCCCGGCCCGTCGCCGCCGATCTTCTCGCAGCTCCATCACTCCCCCTCTGTCCCCCTTGTTCTCTCTCTCCTTGTCACAAAGCCACGCAAAAATGGAGAAAATCAATTGAAACACTCTCTGAAGGCTGTCGGCGTAGATGTGGCGAGCTGATTCCACAAGTGTATACATTTGGATGCAGGAAGAGGAGGACTGAGAGGACGGCACGGGGCGTGAGGGGCGGGGGGGATTAGTGACAGACTCAAGCTGGGGACGCTGCTCGTCACTTTCCCCGCCAGCCAGTGGACATGACAGCCAAGGCGGCTGAGCGGCGAGTGGCGGGCTCCCAGGACCTGAGCGCTGGAGTGACAGATGACTCTGTGGTGCTCAGGCCATCATGATGGTGGTGAGGCAGGAAGAGATGTCTTGTGACAGTATCAAAACCCAGCAGTCACAGAGACTAGATGCCATGTCTGTCAGTATTCTGTAACAGGACTCTCAAAAGCTGCTAGTTTTTGCATAATCGTTAAGTTATGGATTCTATTTCATTCAAATAAAATTAAAACCCAAATCAAATCCAATGAATTACATAAATGCGACGGTTTGGTGGCATATTTTTCTTCCTCTCGATGGGCCTGGTGGACCACCCTTAGTCTCTGGGCAGGGTCCTGTAGCCTATGTCCACCTTGGATGGTGGCCTTTTGAAGGTTGTACAATTTAGAAAAAGCAACATTTTGGGAAAAAACTAAAGATTATAGGAAATTAGTGAAGGTGCAACCTCTGCTTGTTGGGTCTTTACATCTTATGGAATAGGAATGGTGTTTCATGGCCTTGGTGACCCCGGATAGTGGCCTTTTGTGGAACATATTATTTGGAATTTTGGGACAAAGTTTGGAATTTGAGGCAACCTCTGGGTCCTGTGGCTAAACCAGTCATTCTCATGTATTTTCTGTCATTCCCCCGCACTGAACTGGGACATAAATGTTTTGTGCCCCACCAATTTAATATATTATTGAGGTCCTGATAATTCATTCTTTCATTCATTTTCTACCTCTTTTCCTCACGAGGGTCGCGGGGGGTGCTGTAGCCTATCCCAGCTAACTTTGGGGCGAGAGGCGGGGTACACCCTGGACTGGTGGGCAGCTAATCCCAGGGCACATATAGACAAACAACCATTCACACTCACATTCATACCTATGGACAATTTGGAGTGGCCAATTAACCTAGCATGTTTTTGGAATGTTGGAGGAAACCGGAGTACCCGGGGAAAACCCACGCATGCACGGGGAGAACAGACGGCCGAGGGTGGAATTGAACCCTGGTCTCCTAGCTGTGAGGTCTGCATGCTAACCACTCCACCACCATGCCGCCGGTCCTATTCTATTTATTTATCTGAAATGTATAGACTGAACTTGAAATTGAAAGCAGCAAAAGTGTTTTCAATAGTCAAATTTCAGTATGTCAAATTCATACACAGGTCTGCACTAATATTGACAGTCCTCCCTGCCTCTAACCCCACCCCACTATTTGAGAAGCACAGCCCTAAAGCAAGAGCACCAGGTCTCAAAAGCCTGGATTACCATCTCTAACCAGGACACTCCAACCTAGCACTTGTGAGATACAGATTCCAACTGTGAACTGAATGTCAAGGTAACTGTATGCCGTGTAATTATGTCTCCACGGTAGAGCAAAAAAACAAAAACCAAAAACACAATCAATTGTGGCAATTTTGTCCTTGAAGTGTAAGTTGGACATGTTCAACTCTTCCAATAACCATTTTCACAAAACTGGCATTTTCGTCTTAACAGAAGCGTAGAAATAATCTCTCCCATTGCTGCCACATGTTTGAGTGAGCCACACACACTAATAACCAGCAATCATGACAATCTATAAACGCACTCCAGCAGAGTCCCCAGAGAAGCATTACGGTCATGTTGCGGCCCAATAAATAACATCACAAATAAAGCGTGTGTCTAGTACATATGGTAAATAGGTCAATAACACTATTCTGGAGGTCACTGCCGGACACTTTACTTTATTGACTGGACAAGGATTGTACAAGGATTCCGGAGGAATTATGCAACAATTTGTAGAGGGCTGCGTCACTTAAAAGTGCTATCCTTCTTTGGCTCCAAACACTTTTTAACCAAAAAAGAGAACTTAATTTGATTTGCATGATTTGTTGGGGAAATTTGATTTGGTTAGAGTCGATTTAATGACTCTAACCAAGGTTGCACTTTATTTTTGTGATGAATGTAATTAAGTATCCTGTCACTATAGATTGTATATCATGTGATTTTTCATTGTGTACTTTCATTGTGTTTTGTAGTTACTGGTCAATCAGGTAATTAAGTATTAAGAATGATAAAATATACAAAGAGAGGATGCTAACCATCGCTGGTTGGACTTCTGGACATGCTGAAGGAATGTAGAAAATATGCAACTATATGGCACTATTATTGAATACCTTTTGAGGTAAATGCATTGTCGGTTTGAAGGACGATGGCAGAAATATGATTTAACAAGGATACAAAAACACTACAGCTCAGCAGAACAGTGCCAGGACAAAAAGGCATGGCAACAGGAGTGAAATAACAATCACTGAATAATTTCTTGTCTCCAACCTGTAGGTAAATTCACATTTTTTTGAGAACCTATTCCCCGCGATAATCGAGGGAATCCTGTACTGCTTTACATTTCTGATGATAGATTTGTGAGTGTGTGTTAAATAAAATAAAATACTGAAAATTTGATAAATGCTAGCGGGTCATGGAATTCAGAATCGCAAAAAAGTTTCTGGAAAAAAAATGCAAAAGTCAGTTATAATTTAGAGTGGAACATTTTTCAGAATTTTACTGGAAGGTATTTGATTATGCAGAAAATCAAAGTGTATTGCTGCCCAAAAATGATCAGACTGGTTGGGACACCTGTTGGGTGGGCATGATCTAGAGAACACCCCCGTTCCAGGTACCGACTTTGGTTGGCAGGGCTTCCAATGTTCCCCTACTGATGACACAGAAGGGGGCAGCACTTTCCTTAGTGTCGTTCTTTTTACACCACCCTAAGCTCCTTTTTTCCGCCTCCCTCTTCATGTAATTTTCAGTTGACAGTGCTATTGACTATATTTAACAGACTGATGAATGACAAAAATAAACACCATTTCCAGGGATGCCCCGGGGGGCCGACCGCGACAATACATTACAATTAAAACCCTTGAGGGAACGAAGACTAAAGTCGTCTGCGGGCAATTAGCCGGAACCTTCAAAGGGAGAACTCACAAATATGACTGCTTGTGTGCAAACATGGGGTTTCTAGCTAAAATTTGCTTTCTTTTTCCCCAATTTTTTTCTCTGAGTAGATACTCTGGGAATTAATTGCTCATTTAGCAAGTCTTTCCCCATATTTCACGCTTGAGAGAGTAGCCAAATTAGCTTTGCCATTGGAGTTCACTGCTTCCCTCCTCTATCCCGCGGGTTGGGATGACCACAGTTCCAGGCCGTACCAATCAGGTGCCATCTTTGGGTCAAACTAAACTGGGGAAAGGTCAACACTGTGGTGGGATTGACCTAAAGGAGTGGGAAGTCTATGTCGGGGAGATACCAGCCATCCATCCACACCATTCTGACGAGTCGTGTCATTAAAGCTAGCGTTCGCCAAGGAGCTAATTAGCCAAAGTGTGGCATCAATCAGCTGCAACAGCTTCTTGTGCCTCCCGGGGCGTCTGCAACGTACTTTTTTTTTTTTTTTTGCCCCCGTCCCATCTCCCTCCCCCCTTCCTCGTTCCTCACTTGGTAGGCATTAACCTTCGCAGTCTTGGTCATTTGTCTATGACGAGCTCCCATGCCGGAAAAAAGCCTTTGCGCTGTATTTCTACCACTGGATGGACGTGTAAATGCCAGAGTTGCTCGGTCATGTGGAGCATGAAGACCAGACAGGAGACTGCAAAAAGACCTGGCTATTTTTAGATGTTAGCTTAAAGAATAGAAGACTTCAGCTTCAGAACTTTTAAAATGGTACACTAGCCTGTAATATGAAGAATCTTTGTTGTTGCCGTGGGGAACCCAGCATAAACTAGTTAGTTTTGTCTTTAACATGTTAGCACTAGCGACTGTCTATTGTCATACACACATTATGTGTGTTTTTGTTTGATCCATTTTTGTTGGTTTTGGGAAACACATTATCTTGATTTATTCATACCTTTAGCAGGTGAATAACTATGTATATGATTTGTATAATCATCATGAATTGTCCACTAATGTGAGTTGCTGATATGCTTTTTGCGATTAAAAAAAACGGCTTTGACAGTTCAATTTCGAAGCCCTCAGTTAGCGCCACTAAATGAAATCTGTTTAATGTTGACCGATGGGTCATTTGCGTGTCCTGCTGCACCCTCCCTGATAAACAAATGACTTTGGGCCAAAACAAAATGGCCTCCATCAGTACTCACACAGTGACAGCTCCATCTGCTGTCAGGCAAAGCATTAAAAGTGCAGGGCAACATTTCAGCCCTGTCAGTGCATATAAAGTCGCTCATTTCTCTCTATCAAGTCTAGCGGTCCTTGCACAACACCATTGAGAACTCCCCAACATTTTGATTTCATTACCAGCTGCCACTGAATATTCATTTTCTTTTCTTATGTTGAAGTCACACCTGGAATCTCTAGGACGTCATGAATTATTCATGAGGCAAAGGCAACGGGGTGTGGCCAAATATAGTTTTTCCCAACTACACTTCCTGATATATTGATGATGCAAAGGGGACCTATTATGTTCATTTTTTGTCTCTTTTTATTGACTCCTATAGAGCAGCTACACACAATAACCGGCTTTATAGTGCTTCCAGAATCTGCACCTATTCAGCTGTATTTCTTTGGATTTCATGTTTCCCGCGAAAACGGTCTGTTTTAATGTATTCCACCCAAGGCCCGCCTCCAGGCACGCCAACTTTGCTGTAGTTGGTCACACTAGCAAGTCCTTAAAAGGAGTTCCGGTTTGTGTCGCTAGCCAACGGTATAGGAGTTGATAATAAACAGCGATTTATCTTTTTAAAATGTCGGCTTTTAACATGGACACAGGCCCCCCAATCCCACTTGGTATGTTTCCCACATGGCACAGTGCAGTTCTTTCAATAGACCAATAGAGCTTCAGGTTGTGCAGGGGCGTCAAACGGCATATGCTATGTGGAGATGATGAAGGCCCTCATTACATATTTTATATTTTATTCATATTGCGTAGCATTTTATTCAAAAGTGTGTATTTTTTTTCTGCAGTTGAGCTCCTGCAACCTAGCATTTTCCCTTGTGGATCAATAAAGTCTGTCTAAGTCAAAGTCTTCAACAGACAGTGACCATAAATATCATTACCATAAAGTAGCGGTTGTAAATACAACAGTCATCTATATGTACATTTGTTTTGCGCGATCTAAGATAAGATGAGCTAAGAAGCCAAGTTAGAGAAAATTACCAGTATTGTCCTTCACTCTCAGACACAAACACATAATATTGTGACACTAAACAGCATCTCCCAGTCTCTTTGTGACCTCTTCACCCCCCCATAACATAGCTTCCTCTTTACAAGAATCCTACTGGTATTAAAAGCTTTGTCCATCATAAACATTGCAGCTGATAAGCTGGTATTTGGGTGATTGGTGTTTCAAGGTGAGGTCATTGGTGAATGATTATATTCCCATATTTATACAAGACCTTCCCGTTTAGGTGCTCTGCTGCTTTTGTTGTTATGCTAAAACCAGATAAATCAGTAGAACAATAGTAGGTATAATTGTCTTTGTTGTATTTGCCTGACCTGTCCCTGACAGGGCACAAGATTGCTTCCTCTTTGCTAAGATGGAAGTGCAGGTGGAAGGAGGCGGACGGGGAGAGGAGGCCATGCTAACTGGTGGGCCTGTCCACAGCACCCTCCGAGACCGAGCTTTGTTTGAGCGGCAGCAAGCATTTCAATCAAATACTGACCTTTATGTTCCCCTGAAGGCTGACGTACGAATGTCCAACTGTTGGGCTAGGACTTCCTTTTCAGTTTGGCTGTTCCAGAGTATCATGTCTGACACGGTTCCATCTGTTTAGGTCACAGATCCTTAAAAACAGCACAAAATTTTGACAACTCCTGTCACATAGGCTACGTTCGGATTTTTTGTTAATTACCATTTTGTATGTCGTCATTCATATTACCCAAAAAATTTGCAAAAAGTGTGTGTTTCCTCCTCGGTGCATTTATGCAAGGAGTTCCGAGGAGCATGTAGCTAGATGTCGGAGCCATCCACCCACATATGAGCTGCTTCACTGACACTTTTTAAAAATAAATTTCAAATGACAAGAAGAGGTTTCTGTGAGTGCCTTTATCCAAGTCTCGGTAAACATGGCAAAACCACGCCTTTCGATGACATACATATATGTTGCATACATGCTATACATATTATACATATGTTATACATATTAGATTTATACCTGCATCACATGTGAAAAAATCTGAATGGTGCTGTTCATACTGGTATGAAGAAATCAGATGTAGGTCACATATGATGATAAAATTGACTGGCAGTGTAAACATAGTCATATACCCGTGTTTTTAACGCCACTATGCAAATATTTTAGTCACTTCCAAGTTTTGTATTGAACTCACGGGCCGGTGTGATTTATTCAGGGACCGCATTTGGCCCTCGGGCCTACAGTTGAATTACCCTTTCTGTATATATTACAACAGTTGTCTTTCCTTTCTGAGCTGAAAGACAATTTGACATTGTTCTTGTCATCTGTCTCTCCCTGAATTACAGTCAACTTCCATAATTTGTCATGAAAGTTGTCCTTCTGTATTTTCCACAGCCTTTTTCAGCTCCTGAGGCAATAGTAAGGCAGCTTTTCCATGGCGGGGAGTCGACTTGAATAGAGTCTGTCCACCAACGGGGAGCTGAGCAAATAACTCCTACATGCAGCGTGTCATTCTGCACATTTACCAGGCAGGCAAAGTAAAGACAGGTTATGCAAATGCAAGTATCTGGTGTGTTTACACCGTTCTTGCCCGAGGGGTTCTACAAATATTTGCATCAAAAAAAAAAAAAAAAACTCAAAAAATGACTTTTTTAATGCCTTATTTGAGAGTTGCGTGCATTAACCTGTCTTCGAGATTTCAAATAGTGTGGTGCATGGACTCTCAGCTCTGAAGCCATAGTAGAAATTTTTTACAAAATATGGGAAGGGAATGAAGATGAGGTGTTGTGGTGGTGCAGGAAGAGGGATCCTCCAGGAAGAAACATCAAAGGCAAAGGGGCAGATTTCGGGAAACTGCTCCAATTTGTAATGCGGCGATTGTGGAAAAAGATTAGTAGAGGGAATAGTGTGGAAAAGAGGACATGAGGAAAAAATGCCATGTTTGTACCATTTACTTTGATAAATACCACATTTATCTGAACGCAAGACGACCCTGAATATAAGACGGTGTCTCTCCAGGTCACTGGTGTGTTTGTTGCCTATTGGTTGGCATGTATAAATTTGTAGAAAAAAATATTGTATTGACTCAAATATTAGACAATAATCTGAATGTAAGAATGTAAGATGACATCTGTTTATCAAGACCCACTTTCAGGAACAAACTTTACATGTTTGTGGATGAGTGTGTGGTTACCTGTTGTTTGGCGTATATAACTCTCAAGACCCCAAATATATCACACATCTTTTTCAGATTTTTTTTTTCTCAAAAACGATTATCTATATAAGGCAACCCCTTTTTTCAAGTCTTGCTTTAAGGCAAAAACAAATGAGAAGCTGTTGGTTGGCATATGTCAATCAAAACACACTGAATATAAGATGACCTTTTTGGGTTTTTTTTTTTCGGGGAAAAATACAGTATTGACTCTTGAATATAAGACACAAACTAAACATGTCTGTCAGTCCATACCTCAAATATAAGACGCCCCCTTCAGGGTACATATGGTGTCAATATGGTAGATATTCTTAGTAGTGAATATAAAAACATGAGGTGCCAAAAGAACCCCCCAACAAATATGAGCAAAAAAAACCTAGGGAGCAAGGTAAAAATGTATCAATAAATAACAAAACAAAAAAGAATTGCATCTGCACGCTTCATCCTCCACCGCTCACAACAAACACCAACAAAACAACCAAATAGATTGGCGGCAGTAAATGTAGGCCGTACTGCAAACACAAAGTTGGGGCGCTGGTGCAGTTCATCTTTATCGCGTCTCATAGGCTTTCCTCACCTGAATGATGCTTTGGCTTGCACAAACAGGTGGAATAGATGATGCATTTTTTTAGTCATAAATAAATATTGAAAATCCTTTTCCGAGAACAACAGGGTCACTTTGCCTTCAGCTTATTTGTGTTTTATTACTCTTTACTAACATTCATTCATTCATTTTCTACCGCTTTTCCTCACGAGGGTCGCGGGGGGTGCTGGAGCCTATCCCAGCTGTCTTTGGGCGAGAGGCGAGGTACACCCTGGACTGGTCGCCAGCCAATTACAGGGCACATATATAGCCAAACAACCATTCACACTCACATTCATACCTATGGACAATTTGGAGTCACCAATTAACCTAGCATGTTTTTGGAATGTGGGAGGAAACCGGAGTACCCGGAGAAAACCCACGCATGCATGGGGAGAACATGCAAACTCTACACAGAGATGGCCGAGGGTGGGAATTGAACCCAGGTTTCCTAGCTGTGAGGTCTGCGCGCTAACCACTCGACCGCCGTGCCGCCCCAGTAGAGCTTAAAAATACTAAAAATTGTGCTCAAGAGTAAATAAAAAAATACAGTAGAGTTGCTCTTTAGTTGTATAATTTGTTTATTTTTCATCTTTTTAGATAGCCAATCGGTTCTGGTAGTTGGAGAACTCTGATGTAGAAGATCTTTGATTAGTGGTTTTACAGTATGTCCTTAAAAACACTCCTGTCATGAAGTTACAGTAATAGGTCAATAGGTCCTTAAAAATGGCAGATTATCGTGTCGTATAGAGGATGTTTGTGGTGGGTCGTTAAAATGCCAGCATCTTCAGAGGATCTTTAAGATGTATTCTTGCAAAAACGACATAGCAGTGCTATCACATAGAGTGATTTTTCAAGTGTTTTTGCAGTAGGCCTTTACAAACAGGAGTGCTCCTGTCATTTCGAGGATCTTTGAGAAGTGTTTTTTGCAGTAGGTCATTAAAAACAACCGAGTGCTTCTATCATGGTCATTTCAGTGATTCTTTGTGTCGAAACAACACACACGCAAAAAAAATCTTTATTGCTTTAATCCCTGCCCCTGTGATCGCTTGTTGAGAAATTGAGCTGTTTGCCATTTAGACAAGTAGCGACAGAAAAGAAAGAAACAAACAAAGATGGACGCTAATGTTTTTGGAGCGGAGAAGTAAAGAAAAAACAACCTTTTCCCTTTGCTGATATCAATTACCTGCGACTGTTAATCAATTACACTGACGCTGTAATGATTTTGCGTCGCAGGTAAGAGGAATGACCACCGTTGCCGTTCTTTTGGGTTCCGCTTGACATTTCCCTCTTAAGATCTTTTTGCTAACATTCCCACTTTTCGTTGTTTGCTTGGATTGAAAAACATGATTGGGATATGGATTCTAAGTTTATTTCCTGAAATCCTTCCTGCTATGACTGATTGGTTTATGGAGGAATTCTAACGATTGTTGGGATGAAAGGTGCTTTCGTCTAATGTCTCTTTTGAGGAAAACTTCTGTCGCTTATCTGTTTGCTGAGTGGCTTTCTTCATTTCCTGCTCCTTGATACACCGATAAAGAGTCCCATTTTATGCTTAGTTAGTTTTGATGAAGAATTAATGGGCCTTTCAAACGTAGTGTCTTGATAAGGTACACATGATGGAGATACTTCCAATCGCATAAATAAACACTTTGTGATTCTTCTAGTGGAAATATGAAGTTTTTCATAACTATTATCATTCACGAGCACACATGTACGAGTTTTCCGACTCGTACACGAGCAGTTGTTTCCTTTGAGTTGGATTGGTCCACCCGTGCTCGCATTCTTCCATTTAGATGCTGCTGAGCTCAGCCCGGCAAGGGCTAATGCCCGCGAGGGATGCCGCATCATTTCTGGCCGGGAGCGATTCGGAGACGTCTAGCAGTGGAGGCTTTGTGGCTCCACGCATCTGGCGCTCGAAGATTAGCATACATGCTGGACTGGGGGAAAGTCCTTGTCACATGTGCTTTGAAGGAAAACAACATAAAATGAACCTCACAAGGCGGTCATATTCATTTATATAAGATATTATTATAAACTACTCACAAAAAGTCTGACTTGATACTGGAGGATTGTATCGATCTTATGATATCTATTAAGCATGCGCTGATAGATCAGCCACCGATCAGTCAATTGCCATATGCAAATAAACGCCTTTCAAAAGCTGTGTTGGACTGGTGGCCAGTTCAGGGTGCACCTCACCTCTCGCCCAAAGTAAGATGGGATAGGCTCCAGCATACCCCGAAAAATAATTGCATTCATCGGATGAAAGCAGCCCTTGGAATGGAATAAAACTGGTTTGCTAAAGTCTCTTTGAAGAAGGCATCTCATATTCTGGAATTTTCACCACTGATTTATGTTGTCTCCAAAAAGTAAGCAAAAATGTTTATATCAAATAGCTAGTAGCAGGGCTGCAGCCTCCCATGTATCCATTTTCCTCTGCTTATCCAGGTCGCGGAGGCAGCAGTCTTATTAGGGAAGCTCCAGACTTCCCGGTCCCCAGCCACCTCCTCCAGTTCCACCTGGGTGACACCAAGGCCAGCTGTGAGACATAATCCCTCCAGCGTGTCCTAGGTCTGCCCCGGGGCCTTCTCCTGACTGGGCATGCCCGGAACACCTCACCAGGGAGGTGTCCGAGAGGCATCCAAACTCGATTCCCTCGCCACCTCAACTGGCTCAACTTGATGTGAAGGAGCAGTGGCTCTACTCTGAGATCCTCTCGGATGACTGAGCACCCCCCCGACCCCCCTTAGTAATTAATTACAATTTTTATTAGCAATTAAATATGTTTTTTGGCCCCCCTGGCAATCATGGGACCTTGGAATTGTCCTGACTTTTCCCTTTTATCAGAATCAGTTTTCAGTACTGGATGATCGGTATAAGAATCGGCAGCATAAAACCCTGATCAGATAATCCCTAATATTTATATTTTCCAAAGTAGGTGGTGATCTTACCGTTGTTACTGCCATCATTGCTAAAATTTGCAGTTTACAGTCTTCCAGTTCACGTTGTCACACAGACTATTGATAGTAAACATGAATTCAGCACTACAGTGCTTAACATCAGAAGCATTTACAGCATCAGAGGCACTTAAATATATAAATATAGCGGTTTGCAAGCTGTGTTATTCCTATGCAAAACCCCACCAAACTCCCACCCAACCTCCGACGTCAACACCTAGATAAGCTACAAAGAAGCTGAAAGGTGATGCTACACGGCGCATACTTGAACTACACCGGAGTGAATGTCTATGTAAACCAAGGTTTGAGGATGCCTGCTGATGTTGTGAAAGTTCAGTGTAAATAACGTAACAGTCAAGAGACCTTCAAAATGAGAGCGTTGTGTTCCACATCCAGTTTACTTCTAAAAAATAAATAAGGAAAATAGTTGAAATTGACTTGTCTGATGGCGAGACTGCCGACCTCATATGTTCAGTGTCAAGCTAAAAAAGCTGTCAAATAATTCTCTTCAAAACAGGCCACTTGATATACACTTTGCTACACTTCATTCTTCCTTATACTACACTTTATTTCTACTATTTTCAAAGGCAGTTTGCACTGTTTCAATAAATACAATATAACCAGTTTTCTCATCACATGTTGGGTTCATTTTCTTCCAGCATTAAGCTATTGACCCTCTGTCCGGTTAGAGCCATAGATCTGGCTTTCACTTCTCAATTCATTTCATTCAATCCAATCCAATGGAACACTGACAAGATGCCACCAAAATGACATTGTCCTTTGCAAATTTTTCTGAAAATTTTATAGAAAGGTATCATATCTAATCATATCGTCGGCCCAATATATGATACACTGTATATCATATTATGAGCAAAATATCATGTCACATGATGTCACATCACCTCATATCGTGAGATTAGTGTATCAAATTACATATTTATTTGTGTAATTTCCATCAAGACAACATATTTTTGACCCTCGTGAGGATAAGTGGTATAGAAAATGGATGGATGGACCTTTCACTTGACTGAACCAGTCTTTTCTTAACTTGCAACACTGACTTGCTTTCAGCTTTGGTAGCAGGCAATAAGTATTAATACAGTATATCTTCTCAGGGTAGAATGCTATAGAAATAGATATCCATTAGAGTAGTCAGTAGACAGCTTGTACAGCAGTATCAAGTTTCAAACAATAAAAATATAATATATATACACTTGCTACCATCTTGCATAAGATGAACCCAAAGATCTAAAACTTTTGCTACGTACACAAAAGACCTGTTTCTGTCAAAAAGTGTTGACAAATCTGTCTAAATCTGTTAGCGAGCTGAGATAATCAATCCACCTCACAGGTGTGGCATATCAAGATGCTGATTAGACAGCGTGATTATTGCACAGGTGTGCCTCAGGCTGGTCACAATAGAGTAGAAACACTCCAAAGTATGAAGTTTATCACACAGCAGAAAGCCATACGTAGATGTGTTGAGGGGAGCCTGGCATGCCCAGAACTGTTGCCCACGAATCTCAGAGAAGCTCATCTGCATGCTTGTCATACTCGTCGATTTCTGGACCTGACTGCAGTTTGTCATAATCACCGACTTGAGTGGCCAAATGCTCACATTTGATGTCGTCTGGCGCTGTGGAGACATGTTCTCCTCACAGATGAATCCCAGTTTTCACTGTACAGAGCAGATGGCAGACAGTATTTACGACGCCGTGTGGGTTAGCGGTTAGCTGATGTTAATGTTATCGATTGAGTGACCCAAGGTGGCGGTTTGGTTATGGTTTGGGCATCAAGAAGATACAGTAGATCCTCGCTATTCGGATAGGTTAAGTTTAAAGGCGCCTCTCAAGTAGTAAATAAACGGAAACAAACAGGGCTTACTGTGTAGCATCCACTTGTAGCATCTAGTTTGGTACCAATAGGACTAAACCTCTTGGCGAGTTTGTTTTGTCTTGTAATGGAAATATATATATATGTTTTTACCCTGCTTTGTTTATAAATAAGCCAATATATATAAAATAACATCCATCTTTGGACACGTTACAGCAGTCTCGTAATGAGCCTAAGTCATTTGTGTGGCAGTAATTACACACTTCTTCGAATAAAGATGGCTGCGCTGGATTGTATTTGGGTAATTATTCCCTTTTGCGTCCATGTGATAAGCTAACGTCCAGCTGAGTTAATGACGTGCTCGGAATGGTCAAAGAGAATATCCAGCGGCAAGAGCCTCAGCGTGGCGGCACTAGCCAGGCTAAAGTAATTGGTTCTGAAATGGCATGGTTGCACGGGCATGGATCCCCTTTCCCTTGTTATAAGAATGCTAATGACAGCTAGCCTTAGTGCTTTATGGTTAACATGTGACTGCCCCTCCAGTGATGCTAATTAAAGTCTGCATTTTTTTCCCCTTGTGCACTCTTTTCTATGCCTACTTCCTTGCAACATGCTTGACCTAATCCCACTCTTTATACTACTTGCTGTTTGTAATTAACACTTCTCTACATCTCTTTGTTTAGCCACTTTTTAGCCTAGCTTCCCCCTATATGACATATTGTAAGACATATACCTTTAACCATACGACCACTTAAGCCAATCAGAAACCTGAAAAAAAAACCTTGTAGAACAGCCACCATACCAGAAATAGAGCCTGAAGTTTCAAGATTGCCCTTTTTAGCCTTGGAGAAGTGACAACTTGCTTAAGTTAGCTCAACAGGGGGGGTACCATCCTCGCCAGCTGACCCATGTGTGGTGCTCCCAGAGGGCTGCTTTAGGGGCACCATCGCAGGCAGAGAGAGTCACGTGGGGAAGCAGAAGAAAGAGAAACTATTGGGCAGCGATCGGTCAGTGGCCCTGGTTTATCGACAGTGGCAGGTTTCGCCAAACAGTGTCCAAACAGTCCTGGGGGCCTCCACTGCAACTGTTGTAATGAATGCAAACGAGGCAGGCAGGGGCGGTTCAGAATATGCCAACAACTGGGCTCCTCGAGCCACGATGGGGGCCTGGCAGCGGACAACCCAGAAAAGAGGTGCCAGGAGCCGTTGGTTTTACAAGGCCCAGAGATGGCGCTTCATTCTAAGAACAGAGAGGCTTTGTAGTCAGGGCCAGCTATGCTAACGCTCACACATAAACAAGCTTTATTTGTGTAAGCCGCTGTCTCCCTCGCCTAAAACGAAAGTAGCATTTCTAAATGATACCGTCTGTGAAGCTCAGTCACGAATCAGGCAGGATATAGAACGAGAGCACCCCAAAGCTGGAAAAGTCAACCCTTCTGTTGTTTGGGAGATGGCGTGTAGCAATATTTTTTGCTTTTATTTCATAACTAATACAAATTCCCATTCAAATCAATTTAATTTATTTTAATAATGCCAAACAAAACAAGAGAAAGTAGCTTTAAAGCATTGGCAACCCTTTACTTGGCGACCCCACTTATTTTTGGTAAACATCATTAGGATTTATCAACATTTAAATGAACATTTGTCAACATTCTCCTTATCATAACAATAAGGATCACCATAGCAGCAAAAATGTATCTTTTCAGACACCGAAGTCATGAGTTTTTGCTGCTTTTCTGGAGTTTTCTCTCACTGAGTTTTGTCATTCATTTGCTCACCATTCCAATTCAGGGGTTGCCATAGCAAGTCGATCGTATGAATGGTTTTGGCGTAGTTTTCACACAAAAACAATTCAAGTCAACATGGATCAAAAAGGCTTCAACAAGAAAACATGTTGTGATGAATATTACTAGTAAAGTTGCTTAAAGCATTGATGGCCCAGTGAAAACTGACCCATGACCCATTTCTGGGGCACATTGATAGACGTCTTCTCCTTTTAATAATTTATAATAATTCTAATAATATGTCTGGTTTTCTGTTTATGCCGTTCCAATTTTCATAATTTCGTGCCACGGATGTTGGAGAAAAAATCTTCAGTGTCTTAGCTCTCGGTTGACACAGAATCAGAATCAGTCAGAATCAGAGTCAAACAATAAATGACGTTTGTGTCATGCAGGGTAATCCAGGTTTTCAGGATACTTGCTGACGTCTTGAAAGTATAAAAAGTTTATTATTATGTGCAAAGTCAATAGACTTTTTCAACCTCCGAATGTTGGATGTTGTGGGAATGTCTTGGTTGATACGTCTCCTCTAGATTAAATGAAAGTCAGGAATAGTACGTCTGGATTGGTAGCCTGGTGGTGGGCCTCCTTTTCAAGAAGAATGACCGGAGTATGTGTTCCAACGCGAAGGCAATCACTCCCTGGGAAAGTCTATTGGTAAAAAATTGGGGCAGCATCTGCAAAAATGTGGTCTATGTACCGGAGAGAGTTGCTCAGAATTTATTGGTTGATTTACATTCCTACCTTCACCTATGGTCTTGAGCTTTGGGCATAAATTTCCTCTGTATGGTGGCTGGACTCACCCTAATACATAGGATGGGGAGCTTTGTCATCTGGGGTGGATCCCAGAGTAGAGTCAGTGTGCCTTTGCCATCTAGTCCAGATGCCTCTTGGATGGCTCCCCGGGGAGGTGTTCCAGGCATGCCCAGCCGGAAGAAGGCCCTGGGACACGCTAGAGGGATTATGTCTTGCTGATGGCCTGGGAATGCCTTGGTGTCCTCACGGTGGAGCTGGAAGAGGTAGTCGGGGACCGAGAAGTCAAAACTTTCCTACGAAGACTGCTGTCCATGTGCCTGAAAGTTAAAATATTTACAAAAAGAAACCATTCAGAGATTTGAAAAGGAAGTCAACATAACTTTGATGCAGATTATTTGGTATTGTGTTTGGCACATTTCCAGGACAGTTGTTTTGAAAGTTTGGGACAGAATGTGTATTGCCAGAGGATCAGCTGGGACGACTATCTTTCCTTGACCCAGACAGTGGTCTGTGAGTGAAATACAACCCAGTCGACAAAACAAAAAGTAAGAAACACAGAAGTTTGACGATGGAAAAGCTTTCTCGTACTTGTATACTACATATCTTACAATTATGAGTTTACAAGCCCGACCAGTTCAGGGTCTACCCTGCCTCTCACCCAAAGAAATCTGATCCAATTGGCTCAGCATGTCCCCTAGTGAGGATAAGCAGAAAAGTAAATGGATGGATGAGTTTTCATGCCAAATTTCAAGGCGAGATCAACAGGGACTTCTGCTTACTGATCTTGTATCTTGCAGTCTCTACATAGATCTGTCAGTGCCTGCCAGTCAACAACATACCTGTTGTGGCTGATTTGGGGACTGATCTGAAATTTCCCCTTGTGGGACTAATAAAGGCACATTTTATATCTTATCTTTTTTGGTGTTTTGTATCAGATGCTCAGTGAACTGCTTTGTCAAGCAGACTGGTACAGCGCCAGCCAACAATGTTGAAAAAGTAATGTATACATGCAATGTACAATGTATTAATAACTACACAAATCAGTCAATGTTATGGTTGTGAATATTTCACTTTCTTCATGTTGCTCTGTGTCCAAAGCTGTGTTTTGATTGGTCTGGTTGCCAGAAAGCATTCATGTTTTGACGTCACAGCCACGATTCTCCGGTTCAGAAAACTCACTGGGGGGTATTTGATAATCACTTGCATTTTGGTCCCTGAGCGTCGGATTCATCAAGTAAAAAAAATACTCAGCGTCAATAAGTAAGGACGCAACATTGATCAACTGCCTTGAAGTAATGGCCCAACTAACTGTTTTAACAGATTTTACTGTTGAACATTAACATGCCACCAGCTGACACATTCATCCATGGAAACTTTGCTCATGTGACCCCCCCCACCACCCCATGTCTTTTTCCCCTAACACTTGATCTGTCCCACTTTCCCAAGCTTGCCACCATCCCACCACAGACCTTTACACTACCCACATGCAGCTGGCTGTAACCTTAGCCTCATTCGGACGCTGCGTAATCTCTCTCATGTGCACCCTCCCACCCCCCCAGACTAATCTAACTTGTTCCCCCTGCTGCTCAGGGCTTTACGTGGGAATGCCGGAGGCCATGTCTGGGCTGTGCAAGAGGAGCTCTGGCATGGTCCAAAAAAAAACCCTATATCTGTGACATCACTTGGCTGTCCTCGCGGGATGTGTCACGAGTTGTCGGTGGCTGGCTTTTTTTTCCAGGGTGGTGTGTTCATCACTGGCAGGGGACTAGAGGATAGGGGATAGGGGAAGAATCTTCCATTAGCCTGCAGTGTGCATCACATGATTCCAGTCAGAATAGAAAGGGATGATGCAACCCAGAGAGACGACACAGCTGATGCAAGATGGCATTTTCCTCGCTTTTCTTCCTTTTTTCTACCGTCATTTATTGCCAGTTTTACATAACGAGAGCGAGGGTCAAGATTGCGACAGCGCCTGACGACATGTCCCACTTGCGTGAACTGACGACACACAGAGGGTCAGATGAGAGTGATGTGATGCTCTAGGCCCAAATTTTGACCTTTCGCCGACCCTAATGTTAACCTCGGGCTCATTTCCATAGTTAACGAGAAAATGGCACAGGATAGGGTGCAGACCTCGGCCAAGGCTGAACAACCTTAATTTGGATCATTCCCCCCAGTGATACTCCTTCCATTGCCTATGTCTATAATGTCTATGTCTGTTTTCATTATTATTATAATTGGAATAATTACAATGTTGATGTAACATGTAGCAGGGAGTAGTGTTTTAGTTCCGGTAATGAGAGTAGATGTATCATGAGGGTAGATATTAAATTAATTATGAAATTAAATTTAAATATGTTGGATCTTAAAGGGGAACTGCACTTATTTTTATTTTGTCCATCATTCATAATCCTGATGTGAACCATTAACATATATTTCTTCCCCTTTTCTGTTAATTCTAGCACAAAAAAACAAGTTAATATGAGCTAGCTAACCATGGACGTCATGAGAAATACCTATTTTGATGTGATAGCCCTCACAAAGAAAACCTTTTAAAATGACGCCAATGGTGCTCCATTTAGAAAACTGACTTCATATTGACCAAACTACAGAGATATTGTTATTGTAGCAGCTAATACCGAAAAAATTTATCTGGCGGTCTAACACGATGCGCCGCTAACCGCTCATCTCAGCTCTCATCATTCACAGATGGACGAGTGGATATGCATGATCACAGCATGTAAATCAAACCATGCAACACTGTTGGAGTTTTTTTTTTAGAGGGCTTCATAGTCGAAATCTCAATTATGTGCATTGTTAGCTAACTCATATTAACACATTTTCTCGTGTTATAATGCACAGAAAAGGGAAATTGTTTTCCATATGGCACAGTGGAGGGGGTGCCACCATGTTCTGTAGTGCTTTTTCCTTCACTGGAACAATGGAGCTTCGGGTTGTGCAGGGGCGTCAAACAGCAATTGGCTATGTGGAGATGTTGGAGGGGGCATGCCTCATGACTAAAGGCCTTTGTTTGTGAAACACTGGTAACAAGCATGCCCAAACTAATTTTTAGGTTGATTAATAAGAAAGTCATTTTTTGTTGTATTTTTGGTTTAGCTGTAGCCTTGAACATTTTTTTTTCAGAGACTAGGATATGTCTAACCATGTGTAAAACATGAGTAATAATCTAAATTAAAATGTAACAACCAAGTCAGCTGAGCTATAGGCTCCAGCTCTGAACAAGACAGGGTCTCTGCCATTTTTGGGGGTGGTCTCACATCTCATGACTAAACTAAACTAAACTTGTGTAACTGTAAAGCCTGCCAGAACTAGTGAAGTCTCGCCATCCTTGAATGCGTCACCCCTTTTCTCAGTTGCCTTTAGTGTAGGGTGTCAAATGCTGCTACGTTGTATGAAGGCATGCAAGAGACACATGTCCCAGTCCGTCCCTTGCAAAGGAGACCATGAATGGGATGGAAAAAAACATGCAGGGGGGGCGCCACATAAGATCTTTGACTCCTTTTAGTTTGGTTTTCACTACTTTTGAAGTAACACATTAGAATCCTTCCTGTTCTAGCTTGTCAATCATTATCACCTAAGCTTACAACAGTCAATCATTGGTCCTTTTTTGAACTTTGAATCTTTTTTTACAGAAATGTAACAGAGCATTTTAATTCACTTTGCATCTCCAGAAGGCAAATTTTGCCCCTGCCCCTTCATCAATTCCTTTAGACGCTCCGTTTAGCAGCCATATTGACTTGTTGTCCACCGTATGTTTGTTGCTATTTTTCCCCCTTTACTCTTGGCATGCCAGAAATGGATCTGTGGTATAATCACATTCCATCTGCTGTGCCGGAGAATTCCTCTTTCTTAATTGTGCTGTTGGGTAAGTGGGATTGCTGTTTCCTATTAGTGCACACATACAAATACACCAACTGCGGTATGTTAGGCGGGGGCAAGTCCTATCCAAACACTCAGCTTGCCATGTGGCACTACATCGATACCGCCAAACACCATTCTCATCTTCTTCCCGGCCTTTGTTTTTAATCTTTGAAAAGCAAAACAAGTCACTTCCTCTTGGATATCTGCATCATTAAGACTTGATTGACTTGGATTGTACAATGATGGTAAAAAAATAGTAATAATAGTTTTTATTGGAGAATGACCTGTTAACTGTTTGCCGTTTAATGATAAAAATCATTAAAGTTGTTTGCATGAAAGCTAATCTATGCATTTTATAATGCATTTTTTTTTTATTTTACTGTACCAGAAATTCAAACCAAACCGTGACATTAAAACAGAAGTACACAGCAAAGCACACATTCGTTACTCCCCTAGTCACGACAATGCATGTTTGTATGCTAACAAGCTAAGTGTTTGTGGATTAGCTGCGGCAATAAGATGCAAAAACTTTGAGACAAATGCAACAAAACACCCCTCAGTGTGTGTGTGTGTGTGTGTGTGTGTGTGTGTGTGTGCATTCCACTCCCTGTTGCCCTTCATCTGTCAAAACATGATAAGATATAAAACTCTGCAGGGCGACGAGAACAAGCAGCCTTCCTCTTCAATCTCCTTAAACAAATACCAGGCAAATAGATGAATTTTGAGCAGCAGCCGCTGCCGCCGCCCGTCTATATCACCAGACTGATCTCTCGGTTTATTTCATTCTGCCACCTTCTCTGGGCTTTTCCAAAGCAACTCTAATAAGATTTCCTTTTACTGTCTTTGCAGCCCACATAGCGCCGGCTTCATTGTTTAATCACAGAGTCTATTAAAAAGGCAATTAAACACCACACAGGTAATACGTATAATCCTCTCAACAAATCCGGGATCAAATATGCAAATAGAAGGGGTGTAAAGGTACGCCATAATCAGGGTTTGGTACGTACCTTGGTTTTAAGGTCACAATTCAGTCAGGGACAAAATGCAAAGCATAACTGCTTAACTTATGTATAATCACTTTCAATTATTAAAAAAAAAATCAATTTAGAGACGGCAATTCTCAAATAAAAAAAACGAAAAAAATAAAAGAAAAGAAAATGTGACTGTATTCGAAGTGCATTCCAAAAATTTGATGAAAACATCTGCAGCCATCTCTGAAATGTCACTATGAAGCGTCACCTTAGCCACGTGACTTCATATTGGCCACCGGTGTGTACAGTGGAGAGGTGCTGAAACCCAAAAAGCCCGCTCAAACGTCACTCACCAATGAGGTGTCGCCAATTCACATAACCACCAACCGACAGCACATCACCTCATGCCGCCAAGGAAAAAAAAAAGCCAAGGTATCAGATTTCAAATCCTCTGTCACATGCGGCCCTAACCTGAATCCTAACTTTTTTCATTCCGTCTGGTTCTGCTTGATTCGTGCTGATTCATGCCGAATATGATGGGGGGGCTTAACCACAGGCTGGACTGCACAGTATTTGTTGACAAAGTCAATGCTTCACTCTGAGCACTGATACTTCCTGTCCTTCACTTAATGTGTACCTTGTGGATACTCAGTATGTTACAGAGGCGTACCCAGCCAATATACCAAAAATGACCGATAGATGTACCATTAAAGTACGAGTTATGGCGTATTCCAAGAAATGGAAAGCCTCAACAGTATGGTCAGAGGCCAGCTTCCTAGTTTAGTTATGGGGGAAATGAATGCTGCGTTCCATTTGTAATTCCTTTGTGGGCTACAGGGGTTGAAAGTGAGGATACGGCAGGGGCACGGGGAGCAGCGGAGGTCAAAGTAATTGAATGGAAGTAACAATCATGACTACGTTTATGAATGTTGACGTGTGTGTGTGTGTGTCAAAGTCAGTGCTGAGTTAGGGTCATGAAATTCATCCAGTGCAAGAGCTGAAAATATTAATTTAAGCAATGTGTGTTAACTACTGGTTAACTGCAGTAGAATATCACTCAGTAGAGCGTGGAGCTCCCGCCATGCCAAACAAATCGAATTGTTTGGATCAGCCTGTTTTGACAATTCGTCATAAAATTACACTCAGAAAAAATAAAACAAAGTCTGCATTCATATTTGTTTACTCTGGTCTGGACCGAAATTTTGAAGAACACACTTGCTGCCTCCAAACTTTGCGAAGGGCCGACCCCTACAGATGCAATAAAATGATATTAAATGTTAATTTCTCCATCTCACATGTCATGCTTGTGGTATTGTTACTTGAATGGAAACTGCCTTTAACAGCCTTTAACATATCTATCTGTATAGATGTTATGTTATGTTAACATATCTATCTGTATAGATGTTATGTTATGTTAACATATCTATCTGTATAGATGTTATGTAAAAAAAAAAAAGGATGTGGAGCATGGCCATCCATCCACCCATTTTCTATGCCGCTTATCCTCACTAGGGTTGCAGGTACGCTGGAGCCTATCCCAGCTGTCTTTAGGCGTGACTGGTGGGGGTAGCATGGCTTCCAAGCATAATCTCCTCTCCTCCCTTTCCCTCTTTGCAAAACTAGGTAAAAGTATGTTATGTGTCAGTTGTTCATGTTAAAAAGCCTTTTTACTGCCCCATGAGTGTAATAACTGTCAAAAAGAAAGGATTGCCCTCCAAGTGTAATCTCCTCGCCACCTCTTTTTTTGTAAAACTAGATAAAAGTGATGTTAGATGTTCAGGTGTATATTAATTTGTCATTTGTGATTATTTTTACATCATTTTCAAGATGTCAAATGTTAACGTCTTGAACGGATTAATTCGATTTTCAACTGGAAAATCCAATATGCTTTGGTTAGAGTCCGTTTTGGTTTGAGTCATACCTATGCTAACTAATGACACTAACTAAGGCACCGCTGAATTCCAAACCAAAATATTGTTTGCAGAGTTGGCAGCTGGTTTGCTGGTCGCCAGCCAATCACAGGGCACATATAGACAAACAACCATTCACACTCACATTTGGAGTCGCCAATTAACCTAGCATGTTTTTGGAATGTGTGAGGAAACTGGAGTACCCGGAGAAAACCCACGGGGGAGAACATGCAAACTCCACACAGAGATGGCCGAGGGTGGAATTTAACTCGGGTCTCCTAGCTGTGAGTCCTGCGTGGTAACCACTTGCACGCCGTGCAGCCCCATGATATGATATACATTATAATATCCCCATCTTTTTCTATTGTCTTTTTTTGTATGCTAAATGTCACAAGGCCTGTAACGCCCCACAGTATGTTTGTTTGTATGTGTTGCGGTGGAGCGATATGAACACTCATTTGTGACTCATTTCTCTGCAGGCGTCCCAGCAGGTCTTTTTGGCAACATGGAGCTTGTGTGTGTGTTGATGTACGTGTGTTTTGTGTCAGCATCCACCTCCTTTTCTCCGCATGCAAAATCATCCCATTGTGCTTATCCCCTCTTTCTTCCACCTGTTTCCCCTCCATCCCTCTTTTGTCCATCTCGCTTCATCTGTCACCATCCTCTCGCGTCACCCCACCCCTCCCTGGTCTCCGTCCGTCCAGGGGCCTCTAGCGTGACATTCTATCTCTGACACATCATGCATGTCCTGCTCTGATGATGCCAGCCAGCGCACTGACAGATCAGCTACAATGTGTGTCATCTGGCTAAAGAAGGGCCAGGGAGGGAGGGAGGGGGAGTGCATGCATACTGTATGTGCTATGTGTGCTTTTTAGATCCATTATCCGCTTTTTATTCTTGAGTTTGGTGTGGACGAATCTGAAGGAATCCCGTAAAACACCTTTGCAGATGAGCTTTAATTTACTGAAAACCTTACAAGTACACAGAAAAATGTCACCCATGACACTACAAAACCCAGAAGAAAGACCCATATGTGGGACAGCTCTAGCATCATTACAATATACTAGGTGTGACCAATTGTTGCAAATATTAATATTATTCTGTTCCTATTGAAATTGTGCAAAAAACAGTTTTGCTCGTAAATGGTTGCAAATGAAGCATTGTTACTAGTAGAGATTAAACTGCTATGGAACTATATACATACTGTACAGTAGATTGCATACACTGATAATACATTCAGAACAATGTATAATTTATATTGTGTGTTAACATGTTTATGTTAACATTGACTGATGGTTTAAACAGCTTACATGATGGTTGGCCCTTAAAAATGTCACGCCAATCTGCTGGAAAAGGTTGCCTAAAGGACTCTTGTTGGCGTAAATCTCAATGTATGTTGTCATTGGTAATGTCAATGTATGCACACAGTGGATCATCCATATGTGATCATACATAATGGATACAGGAAGGCGTATTAACGTATTAATCCTTAGCTTCTTAGCTACAGCGTGGTCCGACATGTTTGACCTCACCATCCACCATTTATACTTAGCAATCCCATCAGTTATGTCACAAAAGTGGGCCTAGGATAACCCCCCTCATCCCCAATGGTGTTTAATGGTTTCTATAACTGTGTCTAACGGCGAGTTTCCACTGTGGGTTTTTACAAACGTGGATCTGCCAATCCATTGTTATCGTGTTAAGCCTATGAGGCTATTGTCGTAGTAGTGTAAAAAAAGTGTTTGCCTCCTTCCTGATTTCTTAATTTTTTGCACGTTTGTCACACATAAATGTTTCAGATCTTCAAACAAATTTAAATGTTAGTCAATGACAACACAACTGAACACAAAATAAGTTTTCAAACAAATCTTTTTATTATTAGGGGAGAAAAAAAATCCACACCTACATGGCCCTGTGTGAAAAAGCGATTACCCCCCAGCCCCACCCTGTTAAAATATAACTTAAATGAAATTAATTGAGATCTATTAGTCTGGAAAAAGGTTATAAAGCCATTGCTAAAGATTTGGGACTCCTGCAAACCACAGTGAGAGCCATTTTCTGCAAATGGCAAAAACATGGAACAGTGGTGAACCTTCCCAGGAGTGGCCGGCCAACCAAAATTACTGCTAGAGCGCAGAGTTTGGTTACGAAGGAGCCGCATACCGTTTTGGCTTGAGCACTTTATGGTTCCCAGTTGCTGGGAGGAACAGGTGAAATAGATGAGAAGCTATGATCCTTTGCCCCCATTGTGATACCTGTTCATGGCATTGCAAAACTACGAAAAGTGATGATAAATTATTTGATATGCACCTTCATCTGAAAAATGTATCTTGTTGACAAGCAAAAAAAAAATATTTGTGTTCAGTTTGCACCTTTATCCAGATCTGCACCAAAGCCACACAATTAGATATCTTGCTAACAAATAGCAAAAAGCTAAAAATGTTAGCTAGCACCATGAGCATTTCTGCCAACAATAATAAATTGTGTTTGTACTAATAATAACCGAGATATAATTGATTTGCACATTTGTCAAGACTTGCACCAAAATTCAATGGGTCCTTCCGAGCCACCCATATTCTGCTAAGTAGCTAAGGTAGCAACTTCATACGACATTGGATCCATGATTGATGAATGATGGTTAAAAAAGAGAAAAAGACCACTTTGTTCCGGACCTGTCTTTCCATCTTCCGGGACAAATGGCGTGGCATGAGAGGTTGGTCTGGGGCAGACAGCGCTTTAGTAGGAGATGTCAGCGCTGAGCTATGGGAGTGCTGGAGGAATCGCTTCCCGGAGGCCCCAGCTGTGGCAATCACTGCTCAGTGGGCCGCCGGGCCGCAGCAATCAGGCCACCAGCGAACCTTCAGCTGAGCCTCTCCTCATATTCTTCCAGCGATCCCATCATCCTGATCACATGATGATGATGACACGGTCCTCCTGTTATCGGATTCGGACTTCTCTTTAAGGGCCGCTCTGTTGTTTTAAGGACCTATTGCAAAAACAGTACACAGATTCTCTACATGCAGTCGTCCATTCTCACAATGCAGTTGAAATATTGCTGCTTCAGTTCAAATTATTGCTGTTTTATGGTTGAAAAAAACCTGTTATTAGTCAAATAATAAGCACATTTAAGCTCATTTCACGTATGAATGAGGCTGTGCCAGATTTGGATCACGGGACACCGGTTGACTAACACTACTGTGTTGGATGGAGGTGTCATATGTTGCTTTTTCCTCCCTTATCTTTTTCTGACTGGGCTGCAGAGGGGCTGTGGGCTATGTCATCTTGTCTCTAAACACACACACACACATTCGTCCTCCATCACAGTGGGAGTCAGTGGGCTCGGCTGTCTCTCTGATCTCTCCATGCAGCCATCCGAGCCTCGGAGATAGGGTCAGCTCAGCGGCGCAATGGCCTTCCAATCGTGTCTCGGATAACACACACACACACACACACATGCACACACAAGAGCGTGGGTCAATAACCAGGCTATACCAACAGCAATCACAGGACTCGCCCTACGTCCAGGCTGTGTATTTGCGTGACATTCGATCGGACGGATTGTTCTTCCTGCTCCCCCGGGAAGTCGTCTGTGACATTTTTTCGGAGGCGACTTTCCCCTTTTTCTGATGATGGCGGCCACTACAGGGGGATCCGTACACCTGAGCGAGGACGCTTTTACTTGCAAGGGATTGTTAAAAAGCAACATGTGATAAAGTGATGTGATGCTATAGGATGGCAGGGATAAAATGAAAAAAAAAAAAATAGAATGGTTTTGTTCCAGATGCTATCACAAAGACTGACAATCCTATTGCCTCTCTAATCTCATTCAAAGCCATGATGACATGATAGGAATCTTTAAAGCCGCAATAAGGGACAATTGTTGTTGACCATTTCCTCCTCCAGGGCTCCCCCTACAGGTGTGAAAGACACCGATATACAAATTATGCGAACAATTCATGATACAAACAACAAAATCGTCCAGCAGCTTCTGCTTTTGCATGTAGACGGCAATGTTTTTAACTACCTCATGATCAAATTTGTCACCATGTCTTACATGCCATCTTACATTAAAAAGCACCTCATGCCAGTCAGTCAAAAATGGATGTGAATTGTGCAGCACTGAACTTAACGTTGATGTTCATTCATTCATTTTCTACCTCACGAGGGTCGCGGGGGTGCTGGAGCCTATCCCAGCTGTCTTCGGGCGAGAGGCGGGGTACACCCTGGACTGGTCGCCAGCCAATCACAGGGCACATACGTATAGACAAACAACCATTCACACTCACATTCATACCTATGGACAATTTGGAGTTGCCAATTAACCTAGCATGTTTTTGGAATGTGGGAGGAAACCGGAGTACCCGGAGAAAACCCACGCATGCACGGGGAGAACATGCAAACTCCACACAGAGATGGCCGAGGGTGGAATTGAACCCTGGTCTCCTAGCTGTGAGGTCTGCGCACTAACCACTCGACCGTGCCGCCTCTTAACGTTGATGTAATGTATCAAAATGCTGACTGCTGCATCCGCCATTATTTTTGTGTACTAATACATGACTTGCATGTCTTTTTGCACGAGGACATGTCGTGTCCATTAGCATGCTATATGCAACTGTAGCGAGAGGCTGAGCTCATAAAGTCTCTCAAAAAGATTCTCCACACTTGACCTTACGGATAATACTTCCGCTAGGTTTTTTGGAGTGCTTAATAAGTAATATTCCACTAAAGGCCAGCAGGTATTCGGAGCAGGGAATCATTATTGAATGAGGCTCAGACCCGGTTTATGGTCCCAATTATCACATGCAATAAAAGTGGATAGTGGGTAGGAGTGGTAGTGGCCGAAAAAAAAGTTTCACTCAAGTTGCTGAGGAGAGATTAGTTTGATTGGAAGTGGAAGTTGCAGCCTTCTTACGTCAGCTTTTTTCCCCCCCTCTTTTTCTTATCAATGGTCACATCTGAAAAAGAGAGACTTTAGGGTTTAGTCCGTTCAACTAAAGAACTAAGGGCCAAATCCAGCCTGTGAAGGACATCAGACCAGCTTAGGGGTTCACTTCAGAACTTGGGAACAACTAATGTTGTTGCTGTTGATTCCTAAAAACATCAGCATGCTTGCCATATGGAAGATCTTTAACCAATATTTTTGCAATAGGTCCTTAAAAACATTCTACCTGTCACATTTATCATTTGTGATATCATTTTTTGCAGGTAGGTCCAAATCCTATAATAGGATAGCCATTACTGAAGATCCATTGTAGCAAAGTTTCAGGGACAGATTTAGGTGACCCAATCCCATTGTGGTCATGCCACTTGTTCACAACAAGTCAATCTGCTGTCCTTCTCTTCATTGATGGCCTCTTTGACTCCTTTGCCCTGACCCTGAAATTACATTTGAGATGGTACTGAAATGAGGGAAAACAGTTTGGTTTGTGAGGCATATAACAGACTGACCTCTCTATCTGTTCCATTCTGTAAAGGACACCTAACACCATCCGAACAAAAATTGTGTCAATTTATGGCCATCAATACTGCTCATTCATAGACCGTTTGGACTTTTTCAAGAAACCACAAAAAGTTCTATAACTTTTAAAATCCAGTATTAAGTCTACAAAAGTAATATTTTTAATGCTTCTACCCCAATCACAAGCCATTGTATGACGACAAAGGGACACAATTTGGTCAAGGCAGTACAATGCTATGGAATGGCAACTTTACCCTTTGCCTACTTCTGCTATTTGAAGCAGAAAACATGCAGTCTTGACCTCAACCGAATTGTACAGCTGTGTGTAACCAGACAATTGTGGTCTTGTATGGTTCTTTCACACACTACTGAGGCTTTGTTCAAATAATAACATTATACCGTATTTAAAGAATGTTGCCCATGCCAAAATGCCTCCCACTGAACCTCATCCCGAACATGACAACCTACAGAGTGATGTTCATCTGAGATATTTTGATGAGAAAGAATGCAGTCCTAACACCAGCTTTTCAGAATCAAACTATGGAATGGATTTAGTAAGGACCTCAAACAATGCACAACGATGAGCCAATACAAGCAGTTGATGTTTGCTAAATACAAGGATGAAGAGTCTTGAACCAGTCATGATGTGCTATACATATCACTATATTGACACTTACTATGGTACCCATTATGTCATTGGATGCTCATATCACCATGTACTTCAGTAGGAGGTGCATTCATTCATTCATTTTCTACCGCTTTTTCCTCACGAGGGTCGCGGGGGTGCTGGAGCCTATCCCAGCTGTCTATGGGCGAGAGGCGGGGGAACACCCTGGACTAGTTGCCAGCCAATCACAGGGCACATATAGACAAACAACCATTCACACTCACATTCATACCTAGTGGCCAATTAACCTAGCATGTTTTTGGAATGTGGGAGGAAACCGGAGTACCCGGAGAAAACCCACGCATGCACGGGGAGAACATGCAAACTCCACACAGAGATGGGTGGAATTGAACCCTGGTCTCCTAGCTGTGAGGTCTGCGCTCTAACCACTAGACCGCCGTGCTGCACAAGGTGCATTATTTAAAAAAAAACAACAACCTTAAACGGTATAATGGAAAGCAGGAAGTGAACAAATGTAACAGTTACTGATTGTAAAAGTACCAGATGGAGGGGTAGGATGTAATAAGCTTTGCTTCTTCCTACTCCTTTTGGACATGTGGAACTGTGAACTGATTATGGGATGCACTCAATTGTAATCGGATGCATGTTCAAATGAAATAAAACCATTACCATAACTTAGGGATCGGTTTAGGCACCCCCTTTGTACTAGAGTCCCCAACATGATTACCTTGGCTTGCTTGCCGTCCCACAGCAGTGTGTGACCAGGCTGTCTTTCCACACTCCGCTACTTAAGCTCCGAACTAAACTCCATTCCCAATAGGACATCTCACAGGGTGGTTTTCATCAGAGACTATCCTCTGAGTTTGGGAGTAGAAATAATGATCTAACTGTGGGATCATCTTAGGTACTGCACATACAGGAATGTTATCAAATAGTGAAGTATTTTATTGTCTCAGCATTTCATCCTCACGGAAATGGCCTTTTGGGTGCGCTGAAATTGAATTTTTGAAAAATGCTCTCAGTGTGCGAAAATCGCGCCGTTGCCATATGGACAATCTGCTACTTTGTTTTTCTTCTTCTGTTGTTTAAGTATGTCACATTGCTCTGTCTGTGCTTCAGAGGGCCGCATGGAGGTGTGGTTTATGTATTACATCTTTTTCACCCGGTAATGCGTTCTCATGTAGAGGGGTTATTTACTGAATTGTCAGTGTCGATGTCACAAAAAAACACACACATAAAAAAAAAACATGTGGACATGGCCTTAGCCATGCTGCCTGTGTTAGAATCATTCATTCATTTTCTACCGCTTTTTCCTCACGAGGGTCGCGGGGGTGCTGGAGCCTATCCCAGCTGTCTTCGGGCGAGAGGCGGGGTGCATCCTGGACTGGTCGGCAGCCAATTACAGGGCACTTATAGACAAACAACCATTCACACTCACATTCATACCTATGGACAATTTGGAGTCACCAATTAACCTAGCATGTTTTTGGAATGTGGGAGGAAACCGGAGTACCCGGAGAAAACCCACACATGCAAACTCCACACAGAGATGGCCGAGGGTGGAATCGAACCCCAGTCCTCCTCGCTGTAAGGTCTGCGTGCTAACCACTTGACCGCCATGCCACCTGTGTTAGAATCACCAGCACAAAAATATTTGCAGACTTGCTAACGCCGTATGTCTTGTTTCAATGATCCAATCCACCAAACAAACAGAAAACATGAACATGATCAAGTGGTGATCGTATTAGGTGATTTTTTTTTCCTCCAGCTGAGCCCCTATCGGCATCACCAGGTAGAATGAATCTATTTCAGGAAAAGCCTTTAGCCGCCTGATGATGCTTCACATGAAGTGACAGCCATGACCGAATCCGGTGAGGCTGAACCACATGTGCATTCTTCCTCAGCCCACCTCTACCTCCGTTTTTTTTTTACCCTCCTCAGAGATCCCCACCCTTGCTGCAGCCATTAGCGAATAATTCTCCAGGAATGGCGAGTCGTTTACTGGAGCTTTCTAGCGCGCTAATGGCGATGACCACGCAAGCAGCCACTCTGGCTGGAATGGCATCTGGTACACCTGGGCCTGCCTTCACGTGTCATTGGACGCGGGAAATGAGAAGCCTCCCGCATCCCGATGGAGCGGCTGACTGAAGGGGAGGCCATCAGTTAACGTGGAAGCAAATGAGAGACCTGTGAGAGCGCCGAGTCGCTGTGGATTTTAAAGCATTGCAAAACAAACGTGTGTAGCATTTAAGCGGAGAGTCAACAACTTTCTTCCTTCATGGCAACTTAGACCGTTTTAATCGAGGTTCATTTCTATGTGGGTGCTAGGTGATGCAAAGCTATGGTGTCATGACCAAAGTGGTGGTAAGAAAGATTTAACAAGAAAAAAAAACAGCAAAAATGGGAAAATCTGGAGTCATTTTACAGGAATAAAATCTAAATACTGTATCAATAGAAAAAAAGTCTAATCTAACAAGAAAAAGCTCTAATTTTACAAGAACAATGTACTATTATGTAATAAATTAACATAATTTTAATACCATAAAGTTGAAATATTAAAAAAAAATATTTTTGCAATACAGTGAAGAAAATAAGTATTTGAACACCCTGCTATTTTGCTATTTCTCCCACTTAGAAATCATGGAGGGGTCTGAAATTTTCATCGTAGGTGCATGTCCACTGTGAGAGAGATAAACTAAAAAGAAAAATCCAGAAATCACAATGCATGATTTTTTAACAATTTATTTGTGTGATACAGCTGCAAATAAGTATTTGAACACCTGAGAAAATGAATGTTAATATTTGGTACAGTAGCCTTTGTTTGCTATTACAGAGGTCAAACGTTTCCTGTAGTTTTTCACCAGGTTTGCACACACTGCAGGAGGGATCTTGGCCCACTCCTCCACACAGATCTTCTCTAGATCAGTCAGGTTTCTGGGCTGTCGCTGAGAAACACGGAGCTTGAGCTCCCTCCAAAGATTTTCGATTGGGTTCAGGTCTGGAGACTGGCTGGGCCATGCTAGAACCTTGATATGCTTCTTACGGAGCCACTCCTTGGTTTTCCTGGCTGTGTGCTTCGGGTCGTTGTCGTGTTGGAAGACCCAGCCACGACCCATCTTCAATGCTCTGACAGAGGGAAGGAGGTTGTTCCCCAAAATCTCACAATACACGGCCCCAGTCATCCTCTCTTTAATGCAGTGCACTCGTCCTGTCCCATGTGCAGAAAAACACCCCCAAAGCATGATGCTACCACCCCCATGCTTCACAGTAGGGATGGTGTTCTTCGGATTGTACTCTTCATTCTTCTTCCTCCAAACACGCTTATTGGAATTATGACCAAAAAGTTCTATTTTGGTCTCATCTGACCATAAAACTTTCTCCCATGACTCCTCTGTATCATCCAAATGGTCATATGCAAACTTAAGACGGGCCTTGACATGTGCTGGTTTAAGCAGGGGAACCTTTCGTGCCATGCATGATTTCACATCATGACGTCTTAGTGTATTACCTACAGTAACCTTGGAAACGGTGGTCCCAGCTCTTTTCAGGTCATTGACCAAGTCCTGTCGTGTAGTTCTGGGCTGATTCCTCACCTTTCTTAGAATCATTGAGACCCCACGAGGTGATATCTTGCATGGGGCTCCACTCCGATTGAGATTGACCGTCATGTTTAGCTTCTTCCATTTTCTAATGATAGCTCCAACAGTGGACCTTTTTTCACCAAGCTGCTTGGTAATTGCTCCGTAGCCCTTTCCAGCCTTGTGGAGGTGTACAATTTTGTCTCTGGTGTCTTTGGACAGCTCTTTGGTCTTCGCCATGTTACAAGTTAAAGTCTTACTGATTGTATGGGGTGGACAGGTGTCTTTATGCAGCTAACGACCTCAAACAGGTGCATCTGATTCAGGATGATACATGGAGTGCAGGTGGACTTCTAATGGGCAGACTAACAGGTCTTTCAGGGTCAGAATTCTAGATGATACACAGGTGTTCAAATACTTATTTGCAGCTGTATCACACAAATAAATTGTTAAAAAATCATGCATTGTGATTTCTGGATTTTTCTTTTTAGTTTATCTCTCTCACAGTGGACATGCACCTACGATGAAAATTTCAGACCCCTCCATGATTTCTAAGTGGGAGAAATAGCAAAATAGCAGGGTGTTCAAATACTTATTTTCTTCACTGTATATGAGACACAACAAGAAATACAGTTGTAATTTTGGGGGAAAATTATGTTGCAGAAAAAGATATAATCTTACAAAAATTAAGTAAAAATATTTACGGAAAAAAAAATAATTATGGGAATGACATGTAAAAGCAGAAAGCTGAAATAGTTGACAAAAAACACCTACATCAGAAATGGATAAAACAGTCATTTTACAAGAGCAAAATCCAAATATTACAAGGAAACAGTCATATTCTAACAAGAAAAAAATTGCAATTTTACAAGAATAAACTTTATTATTAGGAAAAATAATATCATTTTACCAGCATAGAGCTGGAACAATAAGGTACACGGAATGACAGTAGTTACTGAGGGATGAACCTACCTAACCCTAACCAGTACTCATTCATTCCTCATTAGGTCTTCATTATTCCCTCAGTAATTACTGTATTTTTGTCTACCTTATTATAAAATGAGACCTAAAGAATATATTATTTTTCAGTCATGATATGAGTCGTAATGAAAAACAAACAAAACAAAATTCGGTAAAAGTTGATTAAGGGACAATAATAAAAAAGAAAATAAATTAAATGTTTGGGGCAAAAAAATAATAGCAAAAATGAGAAAAAAGAGCAAAGAGTGAAGTTTTTTACCTACTGTATATCGTAAAGTTCAGATGCATTTTTTGGGGGGGGAAATTATATCACTTCTTAGCATGTTGCTTTACAAAATATCAATGTGGCCCTTTTATTTTTTTACCTATGCTAGTTTGGACATCCTTAACATAGAGGATCTTTGACTAGCCTAAACATATTCCCTGTGCATGCTAATACATGGTAATTGCTATGCATGATTTTAATGATGTAAAAAAAAACACTTAAGGATTTGAAGGCTAAAACCAGGAATGAGGAGTCAAGAGGAAAGAAAAGGAAGAGAAAGAAGGAGGATGAGGAAGAGGAGCAGCAGAATGGCATTATGTCTATCGGTGTGGATAATTGAATGTTGGAGCGTTTGTCCTCCGAGCCTTTGTTGTCCGATCGATATGGCAGTTCCCGAGGGAGCTAATCTGTATTAGCGGAATTAGCCTGCAGGCTAACTTGGATGTCTCAAGCAGGCGGGGATGAGAGGAGGAGGGAGGAGAGTGGAAGGGAGCTATCATCCAGAATGATGATGATGATGCTGATGCCAGAATGTGAGAATTCCAACTTGGTGATGTTGAGATAAAGAGTTTTTATCACAGCCTGAAAAGTTTGTCAACTCAATCCTGTTGTTTATCTTGGATCGCTTCGATATTAGGGTGAGAGTTCACTCTCTGTTTTGCCTCAACTGTGATGGGGAGTGAGCACAATAGTAGGCAAGTAGGAAAATAGGAAATTAGGATGTCCAGGAAAGGATATTAAACTAGAAGTTCATTGTCATAGACAACCACAATGTATGCCAGCAGACATCCTCCAATTGTTGATGATGTATAGTGTGATTCATTCTTCATACGATTATGAAATGTTGATTTAGAGAACATATTGTTTGTTTGATAAAACCATACAAAAACCATACAGTTCAATTGACTGATGTTTGGGTTGGTCACCTGTCCAGACACAGTCTCAAGTTCTTGTTTTTTAATGCACAAGATTAGACACATGCAATCCAGAAAATAAGTAAATGTCACAAAAAAGTGGGCTAATAAATTGACACACAAAGACTGGAGATTTCTGAAAATAAAACAGAAGAAATTTCTACACTGTACAAGAAGCAATGAAGTCTGTAAAATTAAATAATTAAAAATAAAAAATCACAAAATCTTCAACTACAATGATGAAAATAATAATATTAGTGATGATTATAATGATGGTAATAATGATAAAGATTATAACAATAAGGATAATGATAATAATAATAATAATAATAATAATAATACAATGATAATAATAACAGGGGAAACAAGACAGTGGCATGAACATAATTATATCTTGCAAAAAGGGGTAGGCATTTATAAGCTTTTGCTTCAGCCTACTCCTTTTGGGCTTGTTATCAGATGGTTGAATACAAATGTAAATAATGGAAAGTTATATTTTGATTTTGATTGATGTAAGAAATGCACTGTTATGATTCATATATTTGCCCAAATAAAGCGGGAAAAAAAAAAAAAAAAAAAAAAAAAAAAAATTATTAGTACTAATTAAATACTGTTCTTAAAAGCCATGATGCCTTGCTGCTATTTTAGCTTGCCAGTCAGTGATGAGTATAAGTTTACATGACCCCCTGCTCATGGACAGGGGTGGGGGTTTCAGGGTGTTGTAACATTGTCGCCACATATTAACTCACCAGTATCCACCACCATGACACGTAACATGTATGTGCTATAATTAGCCACTAATAATATTTAAGGGGTGCTTGCCAAAGATAGAATGTGATATATGTAGGACAGGGGTCGGGAACCTTTTTGGCTAAGAGACCCATGAAACGCAAGTATTTTTAAATGTGTGTCGGTGAGAGTTATACTGAAGCTATCTGATAATACATGAGTGTTCCCTCATTTATGGCGGGAGATGGGTTCCCAAAATAACCCGTAATAAGTGAAAGCCACAAAGAAGCCAACTATTTGTTTACCATTATTATATATGTTTTAAGACTGTAAGAACCCTCATCACTTAGTTCTCAGACAGGCTCTAACACAATTTTTGATCCCACTGATTGATATGACAAAATTTACGGGGGGCAGACTATATATTTTACACGTAACAGTCCACCTGGTATTATTGTATCTGTAAAATTGTCATGCAATCTGCTATTATTATTTATTATTTTATATTTATATTTAAATATTTTAAAAATAATAAAATATTATAATAATTACAATAAAATTAAAATAATAATTATTATATTATTATTATGTAAAATATGCAAATATAACAATAATGTTATATATAATTAATATAATAATTAGCATTAATATAATAATTATAATAATCATAATAGTTCTAATAATAATTATAATAATCTAATAATCTAATAATAATAATAATAATAATTATTATTATTATGTGCTTGTGTCCCTTTTTTCAGGAGCACTTTGTAAACAACAGACCATGTCAAAAAACGAAATTGATAAAACCATCAAAAGGTTGGCTCAGGCCATGATGCCAGGTTGTATGTTGAGTTTAAATGAAATACTGGGCGGGCCGTATTCAAACACTTGGCGGGCCGGATGTGGCCCCCGGGCCGTAGTTTGCCCACCCCTGCTCTAACATGTCCTCGCATTTTGTATCGTTTTTAAACACTCTCAAAGTTAACATTTCTTTAGAATTGTAATGAACAACCTGACTGTGGCTTTTGCCATTCGGCTGTGGCGTTTATGTGTTCTTGTTGAAGTGTGTTGCATTTGGCGTTGTGTAATAATGCAGAGCATTTTGCCAGTGGTGCAGCTTTTAGAATCGCACGGTTGACAATTTTTTAAGCAACAGCTGGCCACCAAAACATGTCACTAGTAGTAGCTAACTGTTTATTAGCTCTCCAGGACCACAACAGGAAGACAGTCTTAGGACTTAGGACAGGAGACTACGACACTCCCACAAAGAAAAAGGCTAGACTCAACCTCTAACGGCGTTTGTTCACTGTAATATCGTTTTTTTTTTTAAAAGAAGCACTAAAATGGCATTAAAAAATTCAGCAAAGAAGCAAATCCGCAAAAAGTGAACCACGATGGAGCAGTTATTACCACTTCTGGTGCTGCACGGTTTTACACCATACTCCATATCATTTTTTCTTTTCACCATCTTCTTTGTCAGAAGGGTTGGCTAATGTATTATTCAGTAATAATTGAGTTTTGGTGTCTGACTCGGACAGCTGGCATCAACACTGGCCACCCAACACATTGCAGTAGAACATGGATGGATGGATTATTTTTAACACCGTGATTTCCGTAATGATTTACTTCAAAATGTCAGCAATAAATAAATAAATAAATGTTATTGTGTTAAGAAATGTAAAATACACATCCTGAATTGGACTCACGTTACAGTCAGTAAATACTGTGAGACCCTTGACACCATACATTCTGCAACCCTCCACCTTTTATCTTAACCTTGACAACCGAATACCCAACCCTGACCCCTTTGAGAATACCATTGTTAAAGGTTACACAATACATTTAAAAGTAATTCCACTTTCTGTGTTACTTTTCATGCACTTCGACTAAACATCACAGGTGATTAAATGCAAGAATAATTTCAACAGTTTTTTTTGGTTGTTTGTGCCTGTTCATTAAACCCAACAGATACTACATACTAAGTGAGACCTTTGACCCCAAGCATTCTCCAACCCTCCGACCTTTAGCTTAACCTTGACGACTCAATACCTTGCCAATGATGATAAAATTAGACATTGCAGTGTGGCAGGACTTCATTAGAATCCAATTGTTTGTATGGGTCCAAAAAGACGATATCCGGTCACCACAAGGTTAACATTTGTGAACATTTCAAAGGCTTTGCAAGACCTACTGCATTATAGATGCTACATTTCGATGATTCTATGTCTTTTCATTGCCACATAATTCCAATTCTTGGCCTTAACTCTTGGCCTTTCTCCTCGCCTCTTCTGGCTATAATCGCCACTGAATGTATTTACAGAGTAGCGGGCGGAGCCAGACAGGAATTGATCACATATCTCAGCGGTAAACGGCGAGCACCGTTGTTTACTGACACAAACTAAACTGACTTGAACTATTGATTTCACCTCGCCACTGCTGGGGGGAAAAAAAGCCCCTCGGCCTGCAGTATGCACCCAAATAAACCACATCTGGACGGAATGTGTTAAAAAGAGCTGAAAAGTGTAGTTTAATAGTTTTAATAGAATTGCAAGGAGGTGCTTAGAAATGCTGCTACTGAGCCAAAACACCAATAAAATACACGGACACGGCAGAGCGCTCCTGGCACATACTGGATCTTTTACTAGCGGCAGGTTCTTCAAAGTGCTCATGACACCAAAACACATGTTAATCTCGTTATTTACACAGTGAAAAATAACATTGAAAGGCATCGTTCCTGTGTTAGATGTGTTAGACTGCAGTTCGTATGGTCTAGTTCTAGACCATAAGCATCTTTCAATATCACAACTCAGTTATTATTGTGAGTCAGCAGTCAGTCATACTGTTTGCAATTAACTTATAAACACAATACTGCTATTACAACATTGGTTCTGTTGCTGCTGTGTTGTATCAATATACTTAACTTATATATACTTATATACTTATACTTAAGTAACATGTGCTCAAAGTGAGCGACATTTTCCTTTCCACTTCCTCTTGCAGCACAAACCATTACTAAGGCTTTAAAAAAATAACATATAATGTATTATTATATATACTGTATACAGTTATTATACCTATATTATGGAATGGAATGGCCTTTATTGTCATTATACAAGATGTACAACGAGATTGGAGAGCTTCTCCTTTCAGTGCAGTAGTCAAGTTAAAAAAAGTAGAAAAGTATATAAAAGTAGAGTAAAAAAGACAATTTAGCATATAAGATATATACAAGATATATACAATATATACAAGATATATACAATATTACATCCTCTTAGACTAAACTTTGACAAAAATACTTCACCAAACATGCTAGTTATTTTTGTTTTGGGAGGCTTAAATGTTTTTATAAAACCCGGCCATGACACTCCACGAAGACCAGCTTTTTAATCCAAAACATGGTACTTTTTGATTTTTGGTGAATTGGTGTTCTGTAGTACCAACACAATTTGGTGAAAGTACAGAATTTGGTAACAAGGATATATATCTTATGAATATCTTATCTATGAACATACAAGACAAAAACACAGTACTAATCAGTACCAAAGTACTATTTCTGCCATCCTTTAAGGCCATACCAGCTTTTGAGAGTGTAACTATAACACCCCCAGGATGAAAGAGAAGATCTACATCTACTTGGCAATAATTGGCTTGGGGCTGCAGTCATGGGGAGTTCAAATAATGAGAGTCAGATTAGCACATTATTGGTTTTACTCCATTAACGGGATTTGGGAACAAAAAAAAGGACACACACACACATAAAAAAAGAGACACATAAGAAAGTAAAAGTCTTATCTTTTAAATGATTCAGGTTTAAAAAAAAAAAAAGGAATCAAAGCACCTTGCTGTAAAGTCAGCTTGGACTATTTTAATAAGAGGAGTATTGGGAATGTGCACGTATATTTAAGGTGTCCCTTTATTACTCTTATTTTGTAAACAATGTTAATGCAAAACTCTGTCATAGATTCAAATTTTTCCGTCAACTCATCAATAATGTTAGTAGCGAGTCATTAAAAAGATATTCATTCATTTTCTACTGCTTATCGTCACAAGGGTCGCGGGGGTGCTGGAGCCTATCCCAGCTGTCTCCGGGCGAGAGGCAGGGTACACCCTGGACTGGTCGCCAGCCAATCACAGGGCACATATAGACAAACAACCATTCACACTCACATTCATACCTATGGACAATTTGGAGTCGCCAATTAACCTAGCATGTTTTTGGAATGTGGGAGGAAACCGGAGTACCCGGAGAAAACCCACGCATGCACGGGGAGAACATGCAAACTCCACACAGAGATGGCCGAGGGTGGAATTGAACCCTGGTCTCCCAGCTGTGAGGTCTGCGCGCTAACCACTAGACCGCCGTGCCGCCCTAACTCGTAGATATCACTAGATTAAAAAACAAAACAAAACACATGAACCCTTAACTTTAAAACAGTAAGCGCTCCTGTCACATCAAGGATCTATGACTGTCTTTTTTTGCAGTAATTCCTTAAAAACAGTCCAATTAGCTCCGCTCCCAACATGTTGCTAACAGGTGCCTCAGCCTCCACCTTGCCGAGCTATCTAAATCCTTGGGCAGGTTAATCCAACTCTGACCTCCTCCAGTTCTCACTGACCGATCATATCGTCTTCCTCAGCTCAGGCAGTCATCTCCAGCCTACCCTTGTCTCCCATCGCTCGTCCTTGCCTTCTTCCATCCCTTATAGAGTCCTTATCGCTTACCTGGCTGTCCCTTTTCCTCACCCCCTACCCCAAAGTGGCCCTAAAGGAGATTTTTAAAGCTGCAGTTTGATGTACAGATAAAATGTGTTGTTTATTTCTTGTCTTCTTGACCCTGTAAGCCTTTAGTAGTGTGTATTTGCAGCATGGAAGGAATTGGGAGGGGAAGGAATGTTTTTAGGAAAAGGTGACTCCAAATGGCCCCAAAGGATACTAAGCATGGCGGCACCCTCGGGCAAGGTAGCGAATAGATGGATGATTTGGATCACTTGGCCGTGTACACATGGAAGTAGCTCATTTAAGATGTATATCTTCGTCGTTTATTATGAGCCTTCCCTGGGTGACATGTGCAAAGGTTGTGGTGGAAAATGGCATTTGAAGGGGATTTTAAAAAGCAAAGGCAGAGAGCTGCAGAAGAACTTTGAGTTGCCTTTCTTTTTTTTTTTTTTTTTCTTCTTAAACCTGTCGTCGTCTCTCCGGAGGTCTACCCTTGGCACTTAATGACCATATGTGACATTATGCACCTCGCGTCTTTATAAACAGACACAAGCCGTTTGCTATTCTAGCTGTCAAGAGGGGATGCAGGTCAAGCAGCTGGAGGTGATCGTAAATATTTGTTCGGAATTCCCTTCCTCAATAAGATGACGACGGATGTAGTTGGACACAGGCCAGGACAGTTACATGTCATGTCTTTCAAATGTAGTATATCTGGTACAGAGTACAGGGTACAGGGTTATGTATGTTAGACGACAAAAGAGATGGAAATCTAACATGAAACATATCCAATATATCCAAGAAATACGTTTTTTTTTTCCCTTTATTTGGGCAAATATATGAAACATTACAGTACATTTCCCACATCAAGCAAAATATAACTTCAAAATATAACTTTCCATTATTTACATTTGTATTCAACTATCTGATAACAAGCTTATAAATGCATACCCCTTTTTGCAAGATATAATCATGTTCATGCCACTGTCTTGTTTTCCCCCGTTATTAACATTGTAATATTCATTCATTCATTCATTTTCTACCGCTTTTCCTCACGAGGGTTGCGGGGGGTGCTGGAGCCTATCCCAGCTGTCTTTGGGCGAGAGGCGGGGTACACCCTGGACTGGTCGCCAGCCAATCACAGGGCACATATAGACAAACAACCATTCACACTCACATTCATACCTATGGACAATTTGGAGTCGCCAATTAACCTAGCATGTTTTTGGAATGTGGGCGGAAACCGGAGTACCCGGAGAAAACCCACGCATGCACGGGGAGAACATGCAAACTCCACACAGAGATGGCCGAGGGTGGGAATTGAACCCTGGTCTCCTAGCTGTGAGGTCTGTGCGCTAAGCACTAGACCGCCGTGCCGCCGTTGTAATATTATTATTATTATTATTATCATTATCATTATTGTTTTAATCTTTATCATTATTATCATCATTATAATCATCATTAATATTACCATTTTCATCATTATAGTTAACAATTTTTTTTTTTTTTTGTTATTTTTAATTATTTAATTTTACAGACTTCATTGCTTCTAGACCAAAAATCAATCCATACTTTGTGTTGTTTACTGGTTGTTGTTTGATTATAACAAAATGACCAAGGGCATTTTTGTTAAGCCTATGTCACTCACACAGAGGAAGAAGTGAATGTTTGGTTGAAGGAGCGGGAAGGCGGAAGAGGTGAGGGAATAGAACGAAAGAGAAAAGATGAAAAAACAGAAAATGTCAAAAGTATGGGAACATTTTAGGGTAAACAGCAAGTTGAACACTGTGACATGTATCCATTGTAATGTGTCACTTAGTACATACCACAACTGTACATTTTTGATGTTGTGGCAACCAGAATGGAGAGGATGAGCCGACACAAGGCAAAATTAACATAGCGCAAATCAATTTACCTTACTACTAACATAACGTTAGCCATGAGGAGGGCTAGTTTTATCTTAATTATAAATACTGTCGAATGTGTGACTGCTTTATTACGACAGAATGCCATTAAGGTTGATGTGACTTCATCAGTGGGCCAGCAAAGCCTTCTCTGCTGGCCTTAATTAACTTGAGATATTCAATATAATTCATTGGTTCACTCCTTTTAAAATAATTCTGGGTGGAAAAATGTGTGCGGGAACATTTTTGCATGGCAACATTTAGATAAAGTTTGACACAAGCACTGATAAATAGATAAGTAATCATCCTACATATCTTTTATTCCACTCTGTCACTTTTATGTTTTCATTTTTTGTCCATTCACGATGGCTACGGTTTAATTCTGCACATTCATTTGTTATGTCTTACTCTTATTATGAGTGGTTGGTTTTATTCTTGTGATTTCCAAGTGTCCATGAATGCAGCGGTAACTTGTCCCGGAGGTATTCTTAGAAAAGCTCGCTCAGCGCTGATAGCAGTTTGCTCGGGTTGATCCTGCTAGTTGAGTATGAAGTGTCCATTATCTGACCGGAATCTTTCTATGGTTTCCCAGCTGGAAAAAGAAGCACTTCCTCATTCTTAATAGTATCCAAAGTACATAAAATACATACAACGATAAATCCTGGCCACCACTTTCCACCAATGTGCCTTGCAGAGATTAATATGAACAGTAATTCAAATGAAATCTTCAAGAAACACTCTTAATAAATAAAATAATAATTCAAATGTACTTCCGACTCTGGTTTTCACACATTACGAGCGATTCAAGTGTACTCGTAATTGTGAGTGTGAGGCACGTACCCTCACGAGAACCTTCATTAGAGAACCTAAGGTGTAGATGTTTCAAGACGTTCTATTCAAGGTCCTTACGTTAGGTTGAGCGCTAACTTTACAAGCATCAGTATACTGTTGCTCACCTGTGGGAATGAATTACAAGCTCAAAAGTAAAACACGCGGTAATGTAGGTCAGGCTTATTGGTGATCTATTAGAAGATAAGAGGACTATTAGTGATACAGTATTGGCATTGCAGTGATCTGGTAGACACTAATTGTGTTGGAGTTCCCTCACATTGTCTCTGCCAGCATGGCATGGGTTTGCAACCTCAGCATGGCACATTTTATTATAGACATATATTTTAAAATTAGTGTCTGCTGAAAAAAAATCTGTCCGGTTAAGTCCCCACTATGCCAAATGCACTGGACTTCATACAGGCTTTCTGCAAAAAGACAGCAGTGTGAGTTAAGAAGATGGAAAACGGATTTCACTAGTCCACCGGTGCTTGTAAACATGGCACTCGGCCAAAAGTGACGAGCATAAATAGACCGGCTTGGGGATTAAAGGTTCAGATGACTCCATACATATACGCTAAAACATCATCTGAAGCTGTTCACAATCAATATTTCTCTCACAGCGTGACAAAAATAGAAAACCTTTTAGGCAAAATACATTTACCTACCACAGATTTCTCCTCAGTGCAAACATGCAATCGGTACAGGGGGATGCCTCTTTGCACCGATCAATCAATCGGAACTGGGGGCCTTCAAGCTGGATGGAGGAATAAGAAATCTAAAAAAACAAAACAAAACAAAAAAACTGCCCTCTTGCTACTGTGCATGTGACAGCGACCTTTCTAGTATATTCATTATACTATGCTTACCTGCTGTAGTATTTTTGATTCCTTATAATACCGAACATGTATTTATGTTTTATTTATTGATGTATATATACTACTTTATATTGCTGTTACAGCGACTCTCTACAAACCGTTGTTTGAACGCTACTATTGCACATCTTTGTCATTTTATTGTCCTTCAAAAATTGTTAATGGTAGATACTGACTATATAAAGTGAACAAATGTATTTGTAATTGAGTAATTGGGGTGAAATAAGCTCTGCTTAATCCAACTCATTTTCGGACATTGACTCTATCATTATAGAAATAATCTGTTGCAGGGTCAAACTGTGACTGTAACAAACTATTAACTATACAATAATAATAGTTAAGCATTTGAACATTTCTGTGTCAACATGAGCTGACTCATTGTTTATATAAAAAATGTAATAAATTGTCAAAAATAACCCTCCTTTCAAATGGAGGCCAATAGAAGAGTGAGAATGCCTTCTCTATCTCATGTCCATTCTGACAACATGGAGCTTTCGTCGGGGTGGGGGATGGATGGATGGATGGATGGATGGATGGATGGAGGGTAGAGAGGAGCTTCTCATGCCACTAGCCTGTAGCCGCTGAGCTTGATGCGTGCACTGGTTGCGTGTAAGCACTGCTAATTGCACCCGCCTTGAATGTCTGCTGCATTATGCATTGTGCGCATACATACATACATACAGTAGATTGGAAGCCTATAGGCCAGGGGTATCCAAAATGCGGCTCACAGATATTTTTTTTTTGTGGCATATTCTAAAAATAACAATGAACAATTCTTGGTTTAGAACATTACACAGAAATCAGAGAAATAGTTGTTCCACCCTCGGCCATCTCTGTGTGTTAAGTTGCTGTATGATGAGTTTAGTGTTCTACAATTTCCAATTGGAAATGTTCATCATGAGTTTTTTTCCATAGCTCATGATTGGGCTCTGTCAAATAAAGAGCTGCCTGGACTTGTGTATGCCACAATATGCCGTTTTATAACACTTATAGTCAGACAGTGCATCTTATGTACAGTATGTACAGCTGTGTTCTTCCTCTAATTTTTGTGTTTTTTTCTGCAACACTCATTGTAAAGAATGAATGAATGTTGTTTTTTTTTTTAGTTGGAGTAATAATATAATAAGAACAGTAAAGAATAAGAAGCCACGACAACTTCTTTGAGGAAGTTGATATTTAAGCTGTTTTTTTAAATATCTGAATACAATAAACTAACACTGGATTAGCTTTAGCGTGTCTCATGAATTAAAATGCAAAAAAATATGCAAAAAAGTGGCCTCCACAATGTTCATTTTGTTCTATATGCGGGTTTATGGAGACCAATATAGACGGTACAAATCAGGACCATCTGGGATGGACGCCTCAGGGCAAACCTCTTTCCCTTCTATTCCTTATGATACACGGCTGATCCATACGGTGTGCAGGTGGGCTGTTTTTAAACGACTAAATGATTTATAGGTGCGTGCTCTTTTGGCGTGAGTGTCAACTGGCGTGTTTGTATCATGAAACACTAAACAGAGATCTACTGACAGGAACCAGAAAGGAATATATATCTACAGTATACGTGGGATCCCCTAAGGCTCAATTGTAAACCACAAGAATCCAATCTTGGAATAATAATAGGAATTCTGACAGGCAATGTCCAGCAGGTCCATATGAGTGCAAAGGTCCCCATCCACACAGAACAAGCCTATCCATTAAAAAACCTTGTCTCGGTTCCCAACAGAGCGAGCCCAAGTAGGGCATGATTCACACTTGGAATGACCACCCGTTTTTTTTTTTTTTTTTTTTTGACAACAGGAAGAGTCTTTTGAATGAGGTCAGTCCATTTGGTAAAAATTTGGCTTTAATAGGCATTCTGAAAAATTGTCTAGTGCTGTTTATACAGAAGAGCGACATGGAAAACAAAGCTGGCTTTTATTTTTTTTTTTATTTTATAGAGCGAAAGGGGCTACACACTAATTCCAAAGCTATAAAATGTAACTTCATTACATGTCGGTGTTTTTTTATATGGAACAACAACACATGGAAGACAGAACTCTGATACTACTCATGAGTCATAACTACTTGATTGCTTTTATGGGACTCTAATGAGGACAAGAAATATAAAAAATGGATGGATGGATGAGATGACTATTGCATGAGTATCGGTCTTAAACGTTTTGAGTTGACTTCATCAGTTCATACTCAAAGACTAGGTGGGGCACATACCAGTCAGACTAGATAGGACAGCTCTTGTCTATGAACCCTGATTGGTTGAGAAGTCTTGTGAGACAACCTGAACAGTCCAGCGGCAGTCGATTAAATGCCTTGAGAACCCAGGGCATGACTTAGATGAATGGGAATATTCACAGGTTTGTTCTATGGAGCAAAGGTGCTAAGGTGGTGAAAGCAATGCACAGAGTGAGCTCAATTCCTGCTGTGTGGAGGCAAGAGATGAGGAAAAAAGACACACATGGTCATGGCGATATATTGAGACCGGCAAAATGATCATTTCTATTTTTGGTTGATTAATTAATTAATTAAGATTGTGACACCTCTAAAATACAATGTTGTTCACCTCATTTGTGACTTTCAAGAATGACAATTATTATAATACATAATAGTGGCTGCATGGCGGCAGAGTGGTTTGCGCGCAGGCCACACCCTCGATTCCACCCTCGGCCATCTCTGTATGGAGTTTGCATGTTTTCCCCGTGCATGCGTGGGTTTTCTCCAGGTACATTCCAAAAAGATGCTAATTGGCGACTCCAAGTTGTCCATAGGTATGAATGTGAGTGTGAATGGTTGTTTGTCTATATGTGCCCTGTGATTGGCTGGCGACCAGTCCAGGGTGTACCCCGCCTCTCGCACAAAAACAGCTGGGATAGGCTCCAGCATCCCCGCGACCCTTGTGAGGATAAGCAGTAGAAAACGAATGAATTAATAATAAATAATAATAATAAATGCAGGCGGCACGGCGGTCGAGTGGTTAGCGTGCAGACCTCACAGCTAGGAGACCAGGGTTCAATTCCACCCTTGGCCATTTCTGTGTGGAGTTTGCATGTTCTCCCCGTGCATGCGTGGGTTTTCTCCGGGTACTCCGGTTTCCTCCCACATTCTAAAAACATGCTAGGTTAATTGGCGACTCCAAATTGTCCATAGGTATGAATGTGAGTGTGAATGGTTGTTTGTCTATATGTGCCATGTGATTGGCTGGTGACCAGTCCAGGGTGTACCCCGCCTCTCGCACGAAAACAGCTGGGATAGGCTCCAGCATCCCTACGACCCTCGTGAGGAAAAGCAGTAGAAAATTAATAATAAATAATAATAATAATAAAATTTAGTAGTGGAAATGTTTCAAATTTTGGAGCATTTGTGAAGTTTGTGAAGAAATGACTGGGTTCCTATTTAATTTTTTCAAAAATATCAAAGCAAATCAATGTATCCAAACCTTGGTTTTGTTAGAATTCGCAGGCCAGCTTTCAGTGATATTGATATTCATCACATTGTGTAGTTTTCTATTTTATTCAGGCTCCAGCCCTGCTAAACGTCCCCTTTTGTCTTCCTGACTCCCGCCCTTTCTTCCCTGTCTATTCCTGTCACTCCTTTCCTGCTATGTGGAACATGGAGTCTCGCCGAGCATTCAATCTTTCATGGCGCCGCCGCTTTTCAGTCTCGCTTTGACACGCCACTCAGTCAGCATGAGAGGAATAGCCGCTCTTTCTCGCTCCCTTCTTACCGCCGCCATTTGGATGCATTTAAATGCCGTAAATAGGAGGACCTGTGCAGCATTTGTCGCTATAAGAAGACTTTAAACCACAGGCGCTCCATGTACGGAATGATGAAGTAGACGCTAAACACACACACACACACAGCTCACATGCACGACTACATTCACAGTAAATGTCAGCCTCTTTGATATTCAGATGCTTCGCCCTGATTTTCTTCTTAAGTAGCTGACGTGTGATCCCTGCAAATGAGAAGTTTTGGAGTTGCGGCCAGTTTAGGCCACTTAGCGGGCAGACGTGTGCTTTTAAATGAGAGGCGAAGGCGGCGGAGCTACTCTACACATGTCTAATATAAAGTGGGGAGCAAATGAGGGAAAGCAGCTTTAAAAATTGAACTGATGCTCCTCTTTAGATGCTATAAAAGCTGGTTATTGTTAAATAGTGATGTCTAGATCTACTTAAAACTTGATATGATTTTTATACACGACTCTGTTTCAAGTTTCAAGATTTTTAACGGCAATGCTAAAATGCACTATAACCTTTACAGGTCAAAACCTACCGTTATCTAATAAGGAGCTGAAAGGCAAAATTCACAATGTTTTTTTTTTTTGTGACTCTTCAAGTCTCCCTGTATCTCTGTTGCAACTTGCTGGTGACAGGTCTCTTAGGTGTGGTCTCGAATGTGAACAACAGAGGACTGTTTCTATACAAATATTAATTTATTCATGGATTACACACCCGATTTAAACTCAAAGTTGTGCAAAAAGTATGGAAAAATTGAGTTCAACATGTGCATTCAAACGTTTACGGAAGGTCACATTGAATAAATTACCTGTAATAGTTATAAGTAACTTTAAAACCGAGCTACCAAAATTTACAGACTAGAGAGGGCAACAGTCTATTAGCTGGAGCCACAACATTTAAAGAGAAAAAAATATTTGTACATATATAGGCCATACCTGTTTATAAGTCACATTTTTCCATGTCGTAACATGGGACCTTTTGTACATAAAAAGTTTAGTTTAAATGAATATCCATCCATCCATTTTCTGTACCGCTTATCCTCACTCGAGTTGCGGCCGCGGGGTACACCCTGGACTGGTCGCCTGCCAATCACAAGGCACATACAGACAACCATTCACACTCACATTCATAAGCTAACATTAACCAGAAAACCCACACACGGTGAGAACATGCAAACATGCCCGAGTGGGGAATGAAACCCCACTGCCTGCGCACTAACTACTACTATGCACAGTGCCAAACAGTGTAGGTAAAATGGTTGTTTAAAATGTATCTTACCAGAAAAGTCATTAATCGCCATCCTCCTCCTGGAAAGTAAAACCACTAAAGTTGTCTTCTTCAGCATGAGAATTGAGCAACCTCAGAATTTTTTCACTTTGTCGGTGTCAAACTGCCCCCCCAAAAAATGATAGTAGTTCTACACTTGGTAATGGTAATGGTTTTATTTCATTTGAACATGCATCAGATTACAATTGAATGCATCACATAATCAGTTCACAGTTCTACATGACCAAAAGGAGTAGGAAGAAGCAAAGCTTATTAAATCCTACCCCTCCATCTGGTACTTTTACAATCAGTAACTGTTACATTTGTTCACTTCCTGCTTTCCATAATACAGTTTAATTTTTTTTTTTTTTAATAATGCACCTCGTACCGAAGTACGAGGTGATATGACCATACAATGACATAACGGGTACCATAGTAACTGTCAATATAGTGATATGTATAGCACAACATGACTGGTTCACTTGAATGTATTTAACAACTTTATCAACTTTATGATCACACTTACTTTAAGATTTGTCAGATCAAAAAAACATGATTACTGCATAAGGCTTTAAAAGGTGATATTACATTCCACTTCACTCGTTCACGCCACTTCTTCCTGATCTGCACTCTAAGCATCATGGGAGAAGTAATGTTTAGCCATTAATTAGCTGCATCACTGTACAAGTTGCATGGTGTGACAAAAAAGTAGCGGCCTATTCACTACTATACCCCAATAAAAAAAGGTGACACACACACTTACATTTCTGCATTTAAATCAATGTTTCAGCTCTTTAATTTTGTACATTGTTTCTTCTGCTAAGGCACAAGTTGCTGACTTTTTATGGCATTTGCTTGCAAACTTCGTTCAAAACAATCTGCTGCCTAAAAAATAAAAGTCAACATTTGCCCCCATGAGCAAAACAGCCGGGTCCTAAAATGCAATCCTGTCTCTTTATGTTGCTGCTTGTTTATCACCATACGTTTGTATCATAGACAATGAATACATATTGTGTATTCTTCATTTTATGTTACTTCTTTTTTTTTTTTTTTTACAAAAAACAACACAAATCTTTATTTGGAGTATAAAACCATGAACATTTATTTTATTTAAAAATTGAACATCAATCTATTAACAGTCAAACCCACCAGCATCATCATCATCTTATGGCTTTGCCTGCAAGGCTTTGATTGTTTGGCCCTAAAGCATCACTGCGCATATAAATAATGCATAGATTCAGAGAATGCTGTCTTTTTAATTGTAACTCTTATGACACGGCATGTTTTCACATTGCCACGCATGCATAATTCAGCCTCCTTGGTCAAAAGCCAACGTCTGAATAAAATGAACAGTGTGTCACTTTTCTTTCATGTCTAAAAGAGCTAGCATTGATTGCATGAAGTTATAGATCCTCTATATCCTCGAGTCCCAAAGTGGGGTACACGTACAACTAGATTGCCGTAGGGAGCATGTGAATAAAAATTAAAAATGCATTGACTGTATTAGTTCTGAACACTGAGATTTACATAATGAGTTTGAACTACGACCAGTCCAGGGTGTACCCAGCCTCTTGGCCAAAAACTGAGAATAAGCAGTATAGAAATGGACGGAAGGTGTTTGAACGCATCACGTAAACAACCACAGCAGGCAGTGCAGTGTAGAGGAAAGGTGACAACATGAAGTGGTTTATTGTTCTGTGTGTGTTGGATAGTGTTGGAAGTTTGATGATGACGTGCATTAAAATTGTTTCATCTTGAAGATATTTCAAAATAATTTATGTTGTGTGCGTTGCCTTTCACCAGCCTTTTGTCGTTGTTTACAAATATTAATGCTGTTTGCAAATTCACATACTAAGTGAGCACAAATTAGACACTGATAATGTTCATTCACTCATTCATTTTCTACCGCTTATCCTTATGAGGGTCGCGGGGGTGCTGGATCCTATCCCAGCTGTCTTCGGGCGAGAGGCTGCACTGGTCGCCAGCCAATCACAGGCCACTTATATAGACAAACAACCATCACTGATAATGCATATTTATCAAACATGTCATTGTGTAGTGAATGCTTTTTAAGTGTGATAGGAGCACTCTACCATCTGCAGGATATACTGCAAAAAAATAGTCAAAAAAGTGATGAGTTAATTAATAGCTATTTATTATGGGCAATTGTTTATGGTAATTTTGATCATAGGCTCCCCCTTCTATTGTGGAGTCCAAATAGATTGCATCTGTCAACAACAGACCCAGGTAGTGTGAGCAAGTGCTAAAAGTAGGCTGTGTGATAGTGATTATTTTCCATAGTACAAACCAGGAAAAGTAGAAAACAAAGAAAATGTGTGTTTCCTGCCTTTCCTCGTGGTGTCTGCACATCAGCATTCATGCTGCATCATTTGCAATTCGCAGCAGCCCTCCCTGGCGCCTTGTCTCGATCTCGGCCTACTTTTGTGTGTTTTCCTCCGTGCATTGTCGTAGCCTGCAGCTAGCGCTTTGGATTGACTGGTGGCCCTGCTTTACCTCTCTGCTCTGGATGATTGATGGATGAGTCTTGCAATCCCACTCCTTCAATATTATGAACGCCATTCCAAACAAACCCTATTCTCGTTTACCACGCAGTACAGTTTGGTTACTTGACACGGCTAATGAACAAAAAAGCTGGCTTTTTTGAGGCTTTTTACCTTTAGGAGTTGAAGTTGACCAGGCAATTTTCCGTAGTATCAGTAGTAGTATCAGAGTTTAACTAAAGGCAATACGCTGCTTGTGTACATTTGTGTTTTTTCCTGCCTTGTTCCTGTGTCGCTGTTGTGTATAAACAGTAATGAAACAGAATGTGGGTTGAAAAAGTGGACCCAGCTTTGTACATAGTGTCAGAGCCGTGTAGCACCTTTCCCGCAGGCTATAACGGCTGACTATTTCCCAACTTTTTTCCCAATGTCCACCTGGCAATTTTGCTGCATAATAGGTAAAAAGGGACATTTCACTCCTCCTGAAATGGACAGTGTTTTTCTATGTTGAGTGGCCAAGTGACCCTGGGAGTTATGTTGTCCGATAAGGTATCCCTCGGCAAACAGGTCCTTGGTGACAGGCCGGCAGATTCAGAAAAGTGTAATTCAGAAAACCCGATGAACCAGAACGAAAAGAGGGACGGCACCCCGTCCCAAGATGTGGGATAGTGGGGTCACACGCTGAAGCCAGGCTCCAGAACCCCCCCCCCGGAGACACACCACGTGCAATGGCAAGCATATGGGTCCGGTGCAATGTGCATTGGGCGGCACCTGGGTGACCTGGTCTTTGGCTGCATAATCCGGTTCTTGGGACATGGAACGTCACTTTGCTGGTGGGGAGACTGCTATACCCGGACCTGGATAAGTCGGGTAGATATGCAAAAGTGGACTGACAAAGTTAACCCAGTAATTTTCCAGCTTCGTATGTAGTATCATAGCCAAAACAGCGGCGGGATGGTACATCAGCTCACAAGTTCTATCAATTGTCACTGTTTGACAGTTATTTTAACAGTCACCACCACTCGCCCATCAAACTGGACTATGTATGAAAACACACACTTTTTAGGCTGTGTAAAAGACACAAGGGAAAATTATATGTTGCTGGGTTGCAAAACTGGTCATTTTCTATGGGGATACCCACACGGCAATGTTTTCAGGTCAAAACAGCAAAGTATTTTACTGGAAAATGACATTCTTGGTGCCCTGGAATTTACAAATCGGCTTCCGTTTTCAGAAAATCTGAAAACATAGTTTTTCAGCCAACACGAAAACAACCAACACCGTCAACAATCACAACAATCACCGTCCCAACAAGCCAACATAATATGTGATTATTTCAAATGGCATGACTCTCCTAATATTTTGTTGTTTTATACTCCTTAATGGGCGGCACAGCGGGCGAATGGTTAGCGCACAGACCTTACAGCTAGGAGGACCAGGGTTCGATTCCACCCTCTGGACTCTCCCCTCTCCCCCTCTCTGTGTGGAGTTTGCATGTTCTCCCCGTGCATGTGTGGGTTTTCTCCGGGTACTCCGGTTTCCTCCCACATTCCAAAAACATGCTAGGTTAATTGGCCACTCCAAATTGTCCATAGGTATGAATGTGAGTGTGAATGGTTGTTTGTCTATATGTGCCCTGTGATTGGTTGGCCACCAGTCCGGGGTGTACCCCGCCTCTCGCCCGAAGACAGCTGGGATAGGCTCCAGCAGCGGTAGAAAATGAATGAATGAATACTCCATAATGAGTCAAAGAAAAAAAATTCCACGTCCATCTTCCATCACTCTTCTCTCTTTGGTTCTTTCTTCTTCTATGGTTTGTTGTGTCACATGGTTGTGTCTGCACGTCTGTTCACAGCGCCACACGTAGGTGTGCCTTATGTATTACATCGTTTTCACTCAGTGATCCGTTCCCATCTGGATGGAACTATTTACTAATCTGGCATCGTGTGGATGCAAAAAAATCCCAGGAGCGAGAGGAAGGCCTACAGCTCCTTTCTTCTTTTTGGAGCTATTCCCTGTCACTCAGCTCAATTTTTGCTTTGCCCTTTTGATGTGGTTCCATGCTGCTGGATTGCCCCCACCCCACTACCCCCACTCATTCCTCCTCTCTCAGGGTTAGCAGCCAGCGGCAGTGGCAGTGATTAGGAGGTGTTAGAAAGAATGGACGTGCTGTTCCCATAAAGCGCTCTGTGCTGTCAACACCAGCTTTGGTGGAATGGAATCAGATTAAAAAAAAACCTACATATATACTGTATGTGTGTGTGGACAGAACGGGTGCAGGGGGGTCAATTAGAAGATTCTAAGGAGACACGTACTTACTGCTGTAAAGTTACTTTGCCCTTCAGCTGAACTGTCACTTGCAGATATGAGGAAGAAAGAGGACAAGACAGCAAAAGCATCGGCATGAATACCTTGACCCTCCCGGCATGCCCTCGCATAAATGTTTGGCAACACATGCCGGGCAAGCGATGACAACATTTGGCACCAGATTGGAATGCCAGTGGGTGCAGAGAGCAGTGGGGCAGGGTAACGGCGGGCTAAAGCAGTTCCGATTATCAGGTGCCTGCTGCAAGGCTTTTTGACTCTTTTGGCGTCTTCTTGGGTCCGACTACACAGAAGACCTGGGAAGAGAGAAAAACATCTTGAGTGCCCTATTTTTGTATTTGTGCATCCATTTACTCAATAGCATTCAACTTAATAGTAGTCAGACTGAGATGATGACTGGAGTGTACCATTTTTATTCTGGGGCAAAAGAGAAAAACTGTGTTGTGTTAGTTGTCAGACTGCTTCCTGGTTCTAGGATGTCATAAGAGGACAGGATCCCACCATTGCTATTTTGGAGCAAGGGGAGCATAGTGACTATTTGAACAGAAAGGACAAAATGATGGAGTCAGGTGTTGGCTTGTGGATTTGTTACATAGCAGATTAGTTCCTGGATCGTACCATTTTTATTCCAGAAATGTGAAAATCGTGACTCTAAAGACAAAAAGAGAAAATAAATTCCTGTAACAAAAGTGATAATCTTGAAACAATATATTAATCTATGCATTGATAGTTAGCGAGCTACTTTATTTTGTGGTAAATCATACATTTTGTCTCAAATGGCAAAAACAAGTAAAACAGAGGATTCAAACAAAAACTATAAAATTGTGGCGTGAGAAATATCTCTGTTCCATTCCAGTCCGTATAGTTGTTGTTTGGTGAACTATTTCCTGCTTTATGGAGGATAATGTAAGATGACAGGACTGTACCATATTGATTCTGCAGCAGGGGGTATGTCGTGACTCAAAACATTACAATACGACTATACTCATTCATTCATTCATTTTCTACTGCTTATCCTCACGAGGGTCACAGGCATGCTGGAGCCTATCCCAGCTGTCTTCGGGCCAGAGACAGGGTACACCCTGGACTGGTCGCCAGCCAATCACAGGGCACATATAGACAAACAACCATTCACACTCAAATTCATACCTATGGATATGAAAGTGAAAAAAGACGTTTATTGTGTTATATTATATTATATTACATGTTTGCATTGCAATTCTTACTCAGCAAGCTACTTCCCATGTTATCAATGAAATGCTTGTGAGACATATGAGACATGAACACATGTCTTTCTTTTTTTTTTGTTGTACATTCTAAAGATATAAAAACAGATCAAATAGACAACTAGGAATGCATGTAATGCCTTTTTGTGTATTGTTAGCGTTTCTGTCAGCGTTCAGGAGGTTTTAACAGGACTTTAACGGGACTACTGTGGCTTTGTTGTTACCACAAGGACAGCAAAATGAGCAAAAACAGGTACATTTTTGCAAAGTTTTCCCGAAAACATCCAAATTAGTGTTGTGTTGTAAAAATGAATACGATCAGAAAATGCATGCCATCATCACGTGTGGCCTTGTGTAAATAGAAAGGTGAAAAAAAGATGCATTATTTACGAGTAGCTTTTGTATTAAAATGATTAGCACACTTAAAGTAGCACAGATGCATTGATATTTACACCAGCTATTATGTGGTCAAAGGTTTTATGGCATGTTTTACAACAGCGTCAGACGTGACTCGCCCATTCGATGAAATGGAACGTGCTTTTCTTTTCTCCTGGGGGGGGGTGGGGTGTGTGTGTGAAATGGAAGCCTGGCGTTATTGTGCATGAGAATGTCAGACGCGCCTGTTGTCTTGTTACCCGCACCAGGCAGCTGCTGTAAATAAAGGCCTGGAGCAACGCTGGTGAAAATGTCATGACATGGCCAAAATATCAGGTATAGAGGAAGAAAACATAAGGAAGGGAAATGTTTGGGTCCATTTCTGGCTGCAATCACCTGTGGCCACTGCTCTTGACTTGACACTGAGTGTGAGGAGCGCCCCGGTCAGAGGAGAAAAGCTCCCTGTTTAGCCCCGCGGTGTGCCCGTTTGTAATTGGCCCAAAACACCAAGCGGCCTGTAGCTATTTGTCAGCCTGAATAATTGACACGCGCAAACATGAGGCCTTTACTTTGCCCTTTTTTTTTTAGGCTGGTCATGTGACGCCTTGATGAATTATGCATATGGATTAACATCTTAAAGAAGCCAATCAATTAGGAGACTTGTAGGAGTGAGAGGGAGATTAAATTGGTGAGATAGCCGAGCCAAATTAACTGTTCGGGTGGAGAAGATGAGATGCTTGTCTGTGAATGACAAGCTTGAACTCTTCCCCCTGCAGCTGGACGGCAATGGTACAGTCCTGTCGTCGTATGGTATCCTGTCGCCGGTGAACCAGGTACAAGCATGCAAGAATTTATTCTCTTTTTTTGTTTTTTGTTACACCTAAAAATGGTCCAATCCAGCCGTTGACGATATCATACTTTGTGAACCAGGATGGCGCCAACTTTGTTCATTGGCTGACCTTTTTATGCAGATGGATTTGATGTGCGCGTTTTTGTCTTAGTCACCCCCCCCCCCTCCTCTCAATTCGTGGCTCTTATGTCCTAATTAACTCCCTTTTGTATTGCCGTGTTTTTCCAAACGTGATTTTCTATCTTGTAATTAGTTTGGAGGAACAATGCAAGCGTTTATGGCCTCGCTTTATTTTGTGGCAATGAAAAAAAAGGGGGGAGAGAGGGATCCAGAAGCATGTTGAGAGAACATAAGCCGCCTCGCAGGACTCCCGAACGCGCCGGTCCGGACTTTTGATGCCAGATTAGTGACGGCAAATCAGTGAGGTGCATGGCATGGCGTCAGCTTGAGATCAATGCGGAGGCACAGAATGAAAGTGTTGTGTTGGAAATGGACTTATGAACTGGTGTAATTGAAGTGGAGATGTACTGCATGTTGCACAGCCAATCTGTCAGACGGCACTTTGTCATTTAAGTGCTCATTTTCACATTAAAGCCTTGTTTTTTTTCCCCTCCATGAATACAAAATGCTAATGAACAGGGCAAAATGTGCACAGCACATCCCTGTTTCTAAAAGACAAAATCACCTCATTATTGTTATTATTATTCCAGTTACAGTCAAACCTTGCTTTTCAAACACCCCAGTTTTTGTTTTTCAATTGTAATATATGAGTAGTAGTAGTACTCTGACACCTAGTAAGAGAAGCAAAACTTTCATCCTTTTTTGATTAATGACTTAATACTAACTTATTAACTAAATTGACTTCATTGCCAACTCATTGCCTGGCATACACAGTTGTCCCCCGTTTATTGCAGTTAATTAAGTGATTAATTATTGCAGTTAATTAAGAGTGAATTTCCCCAAAGTAGTATCCATTATTAATGAACAGAATATTTTTGTAGTTACAGAAAATCGGTGTATAACTTTCTAAATACATTTTTTCCATTATTAGAGCTCTGTATGTAGTCCACCTTTTTGTGATTAGTGTATATGGACACAGAGTCAACAGAGCTATAACTGAATGAGTGACTGCTGTGATGTGAGACGGGGTAGGATTTAATAAGCTCTACTATTACCTGTTCCTGTTTGGACATGTTAAGTAGTGAATTGTGAAAATATGATGTATTTCAATGTACTATTGTATGCATGTTTGAAATAAATCAAACTAAACAAAAAACATCCCTAAACTATAGACAGAACCCCCCCATAGTCACTTTTACCCACATATTATCCATTGTTTAACTCTAATGCACAGGCTACGGGATCACTGCAGACATAAGAGAAAAAGTAAGAAGCAAAAAAAAAAAAAAAATCGTACCACTTCCACATGGAATGAGAGGATAACTTTTTTTTCATTCTATAATGCCATGGTGGTAATGTAATATAATGTCCTGTCACATCAATGTAACATTACTAATGCCTAATGACCAGAATACTACCAATGACTTGCCTTTCAATATTTTTTTTTACTAATAATGGGCCATAATCAACCACAAAAAAGCAACTATTTATTAATTCATTTTTGAAAAAACATGACAAAGCGACTTTCAAACTGCAATGTAACCATTGATGACTGTATACAGCACTTCTCCAGTCCAATATATTATTCATTCATTCATTATACCGCTCATTATACCACTTGGTTGGGGGGCATGCTGGAGCCTATCCTATCCTCGGGGTACACCCTGGACTGGTCGCCAGCCAATCACAGGGCACATATAGACAAACAACCATTCACACTCACATTCATACCTATGGACAATTTGGAATCAACATGCAAACTCCACACACATGCCCAACTGGGGAATCGAACCCGAGTCTCCTAGCTGTATGGCTGCGTGCTAACCACTGGTCCACCATGCAGCCGAATATATTATTCATTCATTCATTTTCTGCCGCTTTTCCTCACAAGGGTCGCGGGGGTGCTGGAGCCTATCCCAGCTGTCTTCGGGCGAGAGGCGGGGTACACCCTGGACTGGTCGCCAGCCAATCACAGGGCACATATAGACAAACAACCATTCACACTCACATTCATACCTATGGACAATTTGGAGTCAACATGCAAACTCCACACAGAGATGCCCAACTGGGGAATCGAACCCGAGTCTCCTAGCTGTATGGCTGCGTGCTAACCACTGGGCCACCATGCAGCCAAATATATTATGTTTATTATTATTAGGAGTAGTCGTTATAGTGTTAGTAGTAGGCATAATTTCAACAAGAAAAGCTAAACTTTTGTCCTTTTTATGATTATTTGATGATAAACAGTGAACGCTACACTAGTGGCCTGGCTTTGTTGTCTTTACAGTCCAGTGGGTTTGTAAGTATCCTGCTTCTTTCCTATAAACAACACATGGATTTGTAAATGATGACAAACCCTTTCTGTACCGTGTCATTTCCATAACCTCGAACCCTGGGAAAGGAGAGGGTAGGAAGTGGTGGGGGAGAATAAAAAGGCGTGGGAGTGCAAATCAGGTGCCGTGACAATGGAGTGATCGCTCCTAAACAGCTGGGCCTGTGATCAGTATTGATTTCGCCCGCCCGCTCTTCTTCTCGTGTCGATGCGTCAAGGCTTGTGCCAGATGAAATTTCTGATGTGACGAGCAAGCGAGAGGAGGAGGACGGTAGATGAGCAGGAATGCTTGTCTTCCCCCTCACGTCCAGCGCCATGTGTAATTGGCTGCTGTTCCTCCGCCTCAGAGTGTGTGTGCTCATCACTTCACTATGGTGTTTGCATAGGCCCGCTTCCAGTGACGCCAAACAGCCTGTTAGCCAATAAGTCCCTGCGACTGTGGCCACTGTGGACTTCTGACCACCCATGAAAACATGACTCTGCATAAATGAGAACACCCGCTGCCCTCAAAGAAAAAAAAACAAAAAAAACATCTATACTTTTATGTTTGATGAGTATTGGGAATAAACTGTGACAACCACTTTGTATTCATCAGAGTTTGGAGTTCCAAATTGCTACACGGGGGATTTAATGACATGCATTGTCTTTTTGCAGTTTCTGAAGACATTGCATGTGAATGCTTCATTGCAGTGGAAATTTTTCTCATGGAAAATCTGGGAATACAGAAAAATCAGGACTTGTTTTGGATTGTTAAAGTGAATAGCCAACATGTTCAAAATGAGCTTAAAACTTTTGAATTGGTTGAGAAATGTGGAACGAGTCAACATTTTCCATTTTCGGGAAAATTGTCACTGATGCAAAAATATGGAATCAAATGTTGGAAATTCCTGGAATCTTCCAAGAACTTAATCTGCCAGGGTTCTAAGTGGGAAACCTGTCTAAATAAATTGTCACGGATGCAAAAATATGGAATCAAATGTTGGAAATTCCTGGAATCTTCCAAGAACTTAATCTGCCTGGGTTCTAAGTGGGAAACTTGTCTAAAAAAAATTTCACTGATGCAAAAATATGGAATCAAATGTTGGAAATTCCTGGAATCTTCCAAGAACTTAATCTGCCAGGGTTCTAAGTGGGAAACCTGTCTAAATAAATTGTCACGGATGCAAAAATATGGAATCAAATGTTGGAAATTCCTGGAATCTTCCAAGAACTTAATCTGCCAGGGTTCTAAGTGGGAAACTTGTCTAAATTCTCAATTTCAAATGAAATTTAGGACACAGGAAATGTGGAATTACTGGAAAAGCAGAGATATTCGCCATGTGGAACGATGGAAAAAATAATGATTTCTACAATGTGAAAGCAAACATGTGATAAATATGCTGACTCTTTGATGTTTGAATGGTTTGAAGCTTCGATAAATGAATAACTTGTCACAGCGAGAGAATGTATTTGTTGTGGAAAACATGGAATCATCGGCATGTTAAAAATAGTCCTTATGTCCTGGATGGGGGGGTGGGGTGGGGTGGGGGTATGTACAGCGTGTACAGTATTTGAACGTCTATGCAGATTTGATTAATTAGAGAAAATGCAACCCTGCAAAAACAGCATTAAAGGCTCCACATTATTCCGTTCAGTCCCATGATGAGTGTATGTAAACTGTAAATGATAATTACTAATCCCTCCCTTTAAGGCCACTCAATGGGGGCCTTAATGACGCCTCTCGTCTCAGTCTACTGCTTGGATAGACAATCCCGTCCGTACACACGTGTGGGATTGAGTAACTGAGCAGTCAAGGGGTCAAGAACTGTGTGTTTGTGTTAGATAAACTCAACACAAAGGTTAATGACTGGCAAGGCAGTAAGGCAAATGTGGTCCACAGAGTCTGAAGTTTTTCTGCTACATTCTTCTGGTAGATTTTCCTCAGATTTTTTTTTTTTTTTAGGCTCATAAACAGGTCCCCCCGGAGCACAGCGAGGCGGGTGTGAAGAGCGGCTGTCTTAATTATGGCGGAGGTGCCATGTGAAGTGTTTTTTTGGCCAGGAAGGAACAGTTTGAAGCCCAGAAATAAGGCCAAACCCACCTGGCATCCCCCTGAGGCGACAGATGAACCAACTACAACAAACACTCCTGTAGCATTTGGCTATTTCGCTGCCAAATTAAGCATGACGTGGATTGCCCTTAAAGCAACACTTTGTGACAAGTGGACTTTAAGATGATGGCGTCATTTAGATCAAAAACTGGTGCTTTTTGTTGTTTTTATCGTTGGTGGACCAACATGGGCACCTCTCTTGCTGGCAACACGAGCGTCACAACGAATATTTCTTGTTCCTCCTCAAGTTTGTTGGGTTAAAATAAAATGTTCTTCCCCTTTGGGCTTCTTTAGTTTCTGACTACACTTTTAGGCAGTGGCCTGCAGTGCATTTGGTACCTCTGCATTCAGTGGAGACTTGACCAACTTAATGTTAATACCAAAACCATTGCCACTCCCAATTATCCAAACCATCATTAATATCCAAAAATGCAATATAACATGGCGTTGCAATACATATATAGAGAAAGAGAGAGAGAGGCATTTCATGTATTGAGGATGAATCATGGAGTCACAGTCCGGATGTTATGAGGATGAATTGCTAATTGCCAGTCATGTTGAAGTGATATCAGCCTGCACTCCTGATTCTGAAGGCCTGGGAAGATGTGATAGACATGGCAACACATAGAAGCTGAAATCTGATTGGACAACAAAATCTTTCATACACATACATTATTGGAAGCAGTAATACTGGTGCAGTCAATGCAGTTGGTGTAAATGAATACAATATTTGGGGGCAAATGTAGTGGATGTAGTGGAACCATGGTTAATGGAATTAATGCATTCCATTTGACTCTAACCAAAATAATTTTTCCCATAAGAAATCATCTAAAAACAATTAATCCATTCCAGAAAGCCCAAAACATATTAACAAAACACATTTTATAGTTTTATCATTATAGTTGGAGATGCAGAAAACAGGGCCTTCTGTGGGGTAGTGGATAGCGTTCTGGACTTTGGAGCAGGCACCTCAGGTTTAAATCTCCACTAGTATGCATCAACGGTATTTGTCAGGAAGGGCATCTGGAATTTAAAGGGCCCAAGCCAAAAATCAGTATATGGATCAAAAAGATCTGATGTGGCGACTCCGTAATCAGGAAAATGCCGAAAGAAACAAACAATGGTTGGAGATGCAGAAAACAATTCAAAATACATACTAATGGTAAAAATAAAATATGCCTTTTTTTTTAGTCCCACAAGGGGAAATTTCAGAAATACTGAAATAATCCCATACTGGGAGTCAAACTCAGGCCACCTGGGTGAAAAGTGTGAGAACACTATTGAATTCAAGAAATAATTCATGACAAAACAGGACTATTTTTTCCTTTGTGGTGTCTGCCAGATTGTGTCTTTGGGAACAGTAGTCTTCAACGAAAATAAAAGTAACTTAAAGGTCCATTCATCTGTCATTTATAAAAATGTAGAATCATTTTATGCATGTAAAATGATCATTATAAAACTATAAAAAGATGTTTTGTGTTCACGTCAACTGGTGATGATGTCATAAGACAGCTGACACAACTTCCGGTTCCATTTGCCATTTTGTTCACAAGCTAATAGGATGCCAACAAGGAACGCCATTTACTGATAAAACTGTTTCAAATACAGATGGACTTATGCAGTTTATTAATAACATAGCAAGAAGTGAACCATATTGTACACTTACTTACCAAAAAACATACAAATCAGGGTGGACTGTAACGGAGGTTCCATTGTATTAGAATTAAAGTTGTAAATGTAAATTAGTGTGTCTGATAGTGTTTAGGCCAGCAGAGGAGGCTTTGCAGGCCCTGACTGCACACCACTCGCACTTTCATCATTATTGATGTTTATATTCCCTGCTTTTTTGCCAACATTGTTCACAATTATATTTACTTTGTATATATCAGGGATTTATTTAATATTTTTTTAAAACTTAATATTCATTGGAATGTGAGTGTGAATGGTTGTTGGTCTATATGTGCCCTATGATTGGCTGGTGACCAGTCCAGGGTGTACCCCGCCTCTCGCCCAAAGACTGAAGAATGAATGAATTAATTAATATTTATTGGTAGTTTTGGCTTTTGCGGAAAAATTACTTTCTTTGGACTTCCAACTATCTAAAATGGCTGTCCTGTTGTTTCTGCATCTGACTACTTGTAAATGCATTTTCATGTTGAACTTGATATACAGTATTTGTTTGTGTTTTTCTATTATTTCTTTTGGGAAAATTTGAAAAATTAAAAAAAATGCAAGACTGCAGGTTGTTAAATTAGCGTAAAGGGTGCAATGTGTGTTCCCTTTAATGCGTCAAAGAGTTGAATATGCATCGATAGGGACTACAAAGAGAACAATTGTATCACTGTCATATCTAATAATAGCTCCATTAGCATACCCTTCAGGGCCATATCTATGGGGGGATGTGCGCTGGCGTGTGCACTCATGGAAATAACGCCAGTACAAACAGGATGGTCCCTGCTGACATTCCCTTCCTAGCTTCTTCCTTGCAGTTTTTCCAGTCTACGGCCAGACGGGAGTGTCTCAATTTGGGCACATAATTGTGTAACTATCCGCAAATTGACACACAGCCCTGGACTGAAGGTGCAAAGCCAGCTAACCTCAACTCAGTAGAACATATGTGAATTTGTGAGTTTATATTTGAATCTGTATGTACAATTTTGGCCCTTTGTCAATTAGAGAAATACAACTCTGGAAAAAGTGTCCCTGATAAATGATAAAAGAATCTGTTAGCCTTGATTATACGGCAACGTACCGCGAGCATTTTCCTGTTTGGAGTACATACGTAGCATCTGACATTATACATTGACGTAAGTCCAGCGTCATCCTTTCCATGATTAAATCATAGCTTGCTTTATCGCTCGTCGCTTGTAAACCTTTTTACACTTTTCCAAACCCTATGCTGATAGGAACAAACTCTGGGCGTTGTAAGCCCTTTATTATCATTATTCATTACAATTATTATTATTTATATTATTATATTATTGTTATTTTTATTCTATTTATTTAAAATATATTTTATTATGTTTTATTATTATTATTATTTATATATAAAAACATAAAAAGCAATAAAACAATGAAGAAATACAATGTAAACCTAAGGTGAGTCACTTATAAACATGGCAAAAATAAAAAATGTTGTCTGGTCATTCAAGTGTAAGAAGACATTAACCAGCATTTCAAAAAACTACAAAATAATGAAAAATGTACACGCCTAAACATGAATTATATCATAAATAACATTTAAAAAATGTATATTTAATGTACTTGTTAGACGAGTCCAGCGCCATCATTTCCATGATGAAATCGTAGCTTGCTTTATCGCTCGTCGCTTGTAAACCTTTTTATACTTTTCAAACCCTGCGGTGATAGGAACAAACCCTGGGCATTGTAAGTCCTTTATTATCATTATTCATTACAATTATTATTATTTATATTAATATATTATTGTTTTGTTTATTTTATTTATTTAAAATGTGGGGGTGCTGGAGCCTATCCCAGTACACCCTGGACTGGTGGCCAGCCAATCACAGGGCACATATAGACAAACAACCATTCACACTCACATTCATACCTATGGACAATTTGGAGTCGCCAATTAACCTAGCATGTTTTTGGAATGTGGGAGGAAACCGGAGTACCCGGAGAAAACCCACGCATGCACGGGGAGAACATGCAAACTCCACACAGAAATAGCCAAGGGTGGAATTGAACCCTGGTCTCCTAGCTGTGAGGTCTGTGCGCTAACCACTCGACCGCCGTGCCGCCAAAATATATTTTATGTTTTATTATTATTATTATTATTTATATATACAAAAATGTAAAAAATGTAAACCTAAAGTGAGTCACTTGTAAACATGGCAAAAATAAAAATAAAAACCCATACAGCTCATTTAAAGGCTCAAAATAAATATGACATTCATTCTCATGATGAATGTATGTAAACTGTAAATAATCATTTATTTGTATTCCAGTACAAAGAGGACGGCTGCTCTTCATTCCCTTCCCAGCTTCCTCCTCTTGGCAGTTGTTCAAGACAACGGACAAACAGGAGATGGAAGTGAAGGTGCAAAGAAAAAGTGACGACTTTGTTTGCCTTTGTTTTGCTCACTCCCGGCAAATTTATCAGACAAAAATAAGCCCAATTTGTCCGCCAATGGCTTTGTCACATTTCAAGATGCCCCGACCTGATGGGGACTACTTTTTTTTTTTTCCTTCTTCAAACAAATCAATAGCGCCGTAGTTTAGCCTTTCATAGCAAAGATTACAGAGAAATGGCTATTAAGGGCTTAGCCTCTATCACTTCTCCCATCTCAAAGCCACTTAAAGACTCTGGGTTGGGATCGTGGACCCCGCTGACCCTTCCGTCACACTGCAGGGGTTGTCAGACAGGACTTGAAGATCACGTTTGGCTTAAAAGGAGATGGACCGTGCAGGTGCACAACTTTGATGGGACAAGGGCAAAGGAAAGAAAATGGAAGAAATTGTCTTCTGACTCTTATTGGACTTTTCTACTGAGTCACTAGACGCTTAAGTGACCGTGCACTTCTTTAAAAATGGGAGCGTGTGACTGGAATGTCAAGTGACTCCTCTTGGTAGTGCTAAAAAAAAAAAAGACTCTTTTGCTGGAGTGCATGAATGACATATAGGCTGTGAGCATGAATGACACATAGTCCAGATTCCTGTGGCTAAATGATTCTATGTCTTATTTAGCTATTGATTTTGAGCCAGAGTCAGCGCGGGTATTGACTGTTCGTTTTTTGAATGAGCAGCGTTGAAGGATGAGAGGTTTGTCTTATTGCATGGTTTTAGTCTCCATGCTAACAATTACAGTTTCATCAGAAATTCAGGAAATAATCATCCAAGTAAGAGTTCTGTTGTTTTTGAACAATATCAGGCCCAAGGACAGAGACGTGTTTCTTGTTGGCATTTTAGCAATTGCAGTGTTTTACCGATGATCTTATTCATGGTGAAAAATAAATTATATCATAAATGATATTTTAAAAATTTACTTAAGTCCAGCGTCATCATTTCCATGATGAAATCATAGCTTTCTTTATCGCTCGTCGCTTGTAAACCTTTTTACACTTTTCAAACCCTGCGCTGATAGGAACAAACCCTGGGCATTGTAAGTCCTTTATTATCATTATTCATTACAATTATTATTATTTATATTATTATATTATTGTTATTTTATTTATTTAAAATACATTTTATTATGTTTTATTATTATTAATTTTTATATGAAAAAACATAAAAATCAATAAAACAATGAAAAATATAATGTAAACCTAAGGTGAGTCACTCGTAAACATGGCAAAAATTCAAATTTTGTCTGGTCATTCAAGTGTAAGAAGACATTAACCAGCATTTCAAAAAACTACAAAATAATGAAAAATGTATGTGCCTAAACATGAATTATATCATGAATAATATTTCAAAAATGTATATTTAATGTACTTGTTAGACGAGTCCAGCGCCATCATTTCCACAATGAAATCATAGCTTGTTGTATCGCTTGTCGCTTGTGAACCTTTTTATACTTTTCAAACCCTGCGCTGATAGGAACAAACCCTGGGCATTGTAAGTCTTTTATTATCATTATTCATTACAATCACTATTATTTATATTAATATATTATTGTTTTTTTATTTTATTCATTAAAAATAAAATGTATTATGTTTTATTATTATTATTATTATTATTATTTATATATAAAAACACAAAAAGCAATAAAACAATGAAAAAGTACAATGTAAACCTAAGGTGAGTCACTCGTAACCATGGAAAAAATTAAACATTTTGTCTGGTCATTCAGGTGTAAGAAGACATTAACCAGCATTTCAAAAAACTACAAAATAATGCAAAATGTATGCGCCTAAACATGAATTATATCATAAATAATATTTCAAAAATGTATATTTAATGTACTTATTAGACGAGTCCAGCGCCATCATTTCCACAATTAAATCATAGCTTGTTGTATCGCTCGTCGCTTGTAAACTCTTTTTGCACTTTTCAAACCCTGCGCTGATAGGAACAAGCCCTGGGCGTTGTAGCAATGCTGGCCTTTCAAGTGGCTGATAAGGTTTGGTTTGTTGAAGGTCGTTGTTTTTTTCCCTCATTGCGGAATGTTTGCAAAGCATTTGGAACATATGCCGAAATGTCTTCCTCTGAAACAGCGAGACATCCCACACGATCAATGCCACAATCGGTTAGAATCACAGCGCTTGATGTATCGCGCTAACCCACCTACAACACAGAAAGGTGGAATCTCACATTATTGTGTCTTTTTTTTAATTTGAGCTATTCTTTAATGTTTTCTGATTTATTGGTATGATGTCAGAATTTCTCATATTGGCTTGATAACTATCAAACTGATAATTATTTTCTTTTTTTTTTTACTTTTTGGAGGGAACTCCTCCCATGCAAATGAACTGATTGTCTTTCCTGTCTTGTCATTGGCATTTTGGGCTGTAAAGCATACACACACTGAGGCTTTCTGCAGATGTGTGAGATTTCATGGCTGCGTGACATGAATGCAATAGTAGTAGAAGTAGTACCATCCCCCCCCCCCTTCCTCCACCTGCCTGCCTGCCTTCCATGATTATTCCTACAATAACATTCCATACCATTTCCATGCAGCAATATAGTGCAAGAGTATGGAAAATTGCGCCCCGAAGCTGTACACCTCACTGCTGTTATGGCAGCAGCGTTTAAGCTTGGTGGTGGGAGACTTTTATTGGAAGTTTCACAGGGAAAGTGAAAGGATATCTTTTTCTTTTTTATTTTTTTTTAAGGGAGTGAGGGCAGTGGGTGAGTCTGAGTGGCTGTGATATTGGCGGATTTAACGCTACATCCAGGATTTGGAGCTTTTGTAGCGTTTTTGCAGTCCAGGCTGGGCCCCCGACCTTATTTAAAAAGTGTGTGCACACAACTCACTACTGTAAATCCCTGCACTGTTGTATGTAAACAGCACAAACATGAAGGAATTTAGGTTGTTTGACCTCAGATTACCGTAGTTCACATTTCAAAAACATTTTGACATTTTTTTCCCGTAAGTGAATAATAGAAGTGCAAATGAACTGCTCCCAAGTCAGCATTATGACTTATGACTTATAACGTATTTTTATACTACTCACAAGAACCTCGGGATAGTTCAGATTTCAGTATTACTGTATAAACGTTACAGGTGAACTGCATTTGAGCTTCTCTAATTTTGAACAATATATTCAATACTTAAAATACTATACCTAACGTGTTGTGAGTAGTAGTAGTAGTAGTAGTAGTTATAACATAAAAATATTGCTCTTTAAACATTGCACACTGAGAAAATTGTCATGAAAAGGCGAGTCAAATACAGTATTTATTTATTTTTATAGTATTTCTTTATTTATTATAATTATGTGTATTATTGTTGCTTACTTTCAATTTAATTTATTTTATGTAAATATTCATTCATCCATTCATTTTGTACTGCTTATCCTCACGAGGGTCGCAGGGGTGCTGGAGCCTATCCCAGCTGTCTTCGGGCGAGAGACGGGGTACATAATATATTTACATAATATATGTAAATATATTATTTACATAATATATGTAAGTATATTATTTACATAATATATGTAAATATATTATTTATACATTTATTTTTTATATACATATTATTAATTATTTTTATATATAAAAACATAAAAAGCAATAAAACAATGAAAAAGTACAATGTAAACCAAAGGTAAGTCACTCGTAAATATTGCTAAAAACTGTCACAATTAAAAAAAATTATGGTCATTCAAGTGTAAGAAGATGTTAACCAGCGTTTATATGGTTAAAACAACATAATAAAACAATAAATTAATGAAAAATGTATGTGCTAAAATGCCTAATTTTCATCACAATTGAAAGCGACTGAAACAATAAAAAAAATTGTTTTTACTTAACAAAGATTGTGTTAATGGAGGCTTATGTTTTTCTAAATTTCTGCAATGTTGCTGAAGTATTTTTTTTTTTTTAATGCATAAAATTCCATATTGCACGGCCCTAGGGGCGTTTATTTGAGTCTCAACTCCACCCCCTCCTTTCCCCGTGGCGCCTCACGCTTTAGCCAATAACATGTTTGCTATGATATGGACAGCTGCTCGGCCCAGAAGGTGTGAAATATGGGATACCATTTATAGCACATTAGCCTCCTTTTGTTGGGGAAAAACGCTCCCAAAACTCAGAGGCAGGCTCCTGGAATCTTCTTCTCATCGATGAGCGCCCCTCATTGACTGCTTTTCTTAATTGATTGAGGGTGAGCAGAGCTAATATTTGTCATTTTGACACATCCATTATGGCAACGTAGCGCTGTCCACTGGAGCTTCAGGAGTGTCAATAAATGAGAATGGATTCCGAGCGATACTGACAAGCATCCAAGGAGCTCTCTTCTGGTAATAGGATCATTTGGAGATACTGAAATGTACTCTTTCAGGGTGCAAAAAAAAGCATGACAGTAGTTATTGGCGTTATTTCAGCAAATATCCAAAATTTGAACCCTGTGTTATGCAAAAGTGACCACAGTAATATCTGTCCCTAAGGCGCCATGAGCGTGCCTCAGACCCAACCCTATATAGATGAGCCTGCCCTGTGGAAACCAGGCTTCGCTACACATCTTAAAATAAAGCAGTCAGCTAACTGGTTTTAGGTGGCAGTTTCAGTTTTTTACTGATTGTTATTTTTTGTTATATGTGATGATGTGGAGAGGATGAGGCGGCACGGCAGTCGAGTGGTTAGCGCACAGACCTCACAGCTAGGAGACCAGGGTTCAATTCCACCCTCTGTCATCTCTGTGTGGATTTTGCATGTTCTCCCCGTGCATGCGTGGCACTGACATCGACGAATTCTCTTGATAGCGGGATTCCATGTCTTTCAATAAACACGAACATAGTTCCTCCAATTTCCTGTGTGAAATGCACTGAACATGTGTAATTGACTTAGGATCTTTGCGTGAAAAGGTCATCACCATCATTAATACTTTTGAATTCAATTGAGTTTAATATATGTCGGATCAGCGGCACAGCAGTAGAGTTGTTAGTGCGCAGACCTCACAGCTAGGAGACCAGGGTTCAATTCCACCCTCTGTCATCTCTGTGTGGATTTTGCATGTTCTCCCCGTGCATGCGTGGGTTTTCTCCGGGTATTCCGGTTTCCTCCCACATTCCAAAAACATGCTAGGTTAATTGGCGACTCCAAATTGTCCATAGGTATGAATGTGAGTGTGAATGGTTGTTTGTCTATATGTGCCCTGTGATTGGCTGGCACCCCGCCTCTCGCCCCAAGACAGCTGGGATAGGCTCCAGCACCCCCCGCGACCCTCGTGAGGAAAAGCGGTAGAAAATGAATGAATGAATGTTCTATTGATGTTGAAAGACGTGTAGCAGAACTGTAGCTGGACGGGGTAAAAGGCAGAAAAACTTTATAGCATCGCACAGATTTAGTTGGCTTTCAGCAGCAGTTGCAGTTTCTCACATATATTTTTGTTAATTTCAAGCTTTGTGTCATTATGGTGTAAAAGTTGTAAAAGTTTCCTGTCGATGCGGACAGTGCTCATTCGATTAACCCCCCCGCTCATATTTGGATTAGGCGGACAAACCAGACTTCGCTTGTCAGTATGCGGCGGGCGCGTCCGATCAGTGTTGATTGAATCATTTTCCCAAATAGGGGGAAAGGATAATTAGAAGAAGTGGCAGCTCGGCACATTATGCAAGTGCTGCGCCATGACTTTGGAGCCAAACGGGGGCCCTTTCTTATTAAAGACCCGACTGGGCCCAGCCAAGCCTCCTAATCTATTTCCAGGATTTCCGAAGATTCAGCAATCCAGGGATTAGGACTTTTCTCACAGATTTAGACGACCGCTCCCCTCTGCTTCACCCCCACCAACCACATCCCTCCGCCCCCCCACCCTTGATTTACTAGAAGACATGGAAAAGTATAACATTTTCTCTATTATATGTCATTCATACACTCTTGCAGTGTTGCAGTTTTGCACTCTAGCAATATCACAATAGTCATCATGCACTCTAGTAATCTTGCAATTTAGCCCCCCATCGCTGGATTATGACGTTCATGCACTCAAACAATGTTGCAATAATCATTCATGGATTTTAGCAGATCTGTACTTCAGATGTCATTCCTGCACTCTAGTAATCTTGGTATTTAGCCCCCAGATCTGGACTATGGCATTGATAGTTCTGGACTACCCCAAGTACACCAAGTTCTGCACTATATGTCACTCATGCACTTTAATGATGGTTCCATTTATGTCACATTATTTTGATGTATTTACAGGGTTTTTCCACACAGAATTAAAACTGAACTGATTTGTCAATGTTAAGCAAGTAAAATGTCTCAAACAGACAATTGAGGTGTGAACACCCAGGTGGTCTCCAGGCTATCTTAGTCCGGGCGAGCGTGCAACCTTTAACACATGTTGTCATATTTACGTCTTTGTTTGTATTTATACTCACCGCTCTCACCATGACATCCGGAGTGGAGCGTGATTACAAGCGGCGTTCAGCTTCTTTCTCCGGACCCCAATGCCCCCTCCCAAACTGTCTCAGCTTTGACCTTTCCACTTAGGACACAGCTGTCCGCCTCATAAACTAGAATATTCCACTCAAGTCACCGAACTGTTATTTTGTCTTCAACACAGACGTCTCCGTTGTTCTATATGACCTTTGTAAAATGTATGTTATCTCCTTGTCATGATTCTTTAAGCTTCTATAAGATCCCCCCCCCCAACTGCATCATTTAGGACTTCATATAAGACAGGAGATAGCATGTATTTATGCAACTTTTTTTACCCCATGTCAAATGATATTACAACTCATTGTAATATCTAGCATTCATCAGCACCAATTTGCTGTATGATGCTCATTGGACTGACTAAAAGCGCACAAAAGACATGTAATATTCTTAATGTTATTATTACTGAAGCAGCACATACAGACAAAAAGTGGTAAAGTGGCATTTCTTGCAAAATGTCAAAAACAGGTGTGGCGTGTATCCTAGGCCAAATAAGTGGGGTTAAATTTGTAGCATTATGTAAGTGTAAAAATAAGTCAAGCACTGTTAATATGACAATATAAATACAATCATAAAGGGATAATGCGAAGATAAGTTTGGTGATCATGTGTCATGAAAATGGTTTAATCATTCCCAATGGTCATACATGTTTTTTGTTTGATTTTTTCGACTTTTTCCTGTTTACGGATTCGCCGCAGCAGATCTTTTTGATCCGCATGCTGATTTTTGGCTTGAGCATTTTTATATTTTGGATGCCCTTTCTGACCAATACTGATGATGCTTTCCAGTAGACGCTACAAAATTTGAATAAAGTAAAGCATGCATGCGCTCCAGCAATATAGTGAAGCAAAAATAAACACTAGTGGTAATACATGTGAAATACTGTAAAGACATTTTGCAATGGTGAGCATGTATTTTACTTTTGCGCAACTTGCGTAGCATTCTCAACAGTAATACAGTGTAAAAAAAAAGTGGACCTATTATGCTTTTTCCACTTTTCTGACCTATAAATGTAGTTAGAATATTAAATGATGCCAATATTTCAGAAAATGAGGTTTGCACATTTGGAAGTGAGCCCTGAAAAAGGTTTGAGGGCCTTGCAAATCTGTTTCATTTGCGATGTTGCCGACAAACTGAAGCCCGACACCTTTCCAATGTTACTTGGTCGTGTCAAAAGACCAAACAGTATAAACAGAATATAGTAAACTAAATAAAATAAACTACTATAAAGGCATTTTTCAATGGGAATTTTGCAGTTTCTTTGCAGTGGTCATGGAGTTATAAAAATAAGTTAATCAATGCGTCCTGGCTGGTCCATGAACAATGCATTAAAGTTAACAATTCAATGTTGCCATGGCAATGGCCGTGCTCAGTCCAGTGCTGAATTTCAGTGTGTGCGTTAACCCTAATTATCCCTTACCATTGCTTTAAATGGACACAAAAGGACATCTATGAGAAAATATGGAAATGGGAGCAAAAGGGGAAATTGAGCTGCAGCTCGTAAGCCTTTGGGGAGGTGATAAGCTTATCTTTACCATTTTCATTTCACCGTCCAAGCAAACAAAAAGAATGAAGATGTGATAAAGTACTGCAAGCAAGGACAACTTACATCAGAAGAATGCTCCTGTTATATAGATGATCTTTGACAGCATTTTCTCTTGTCATATAGAGGATCTTTGACAAATGTTTTTGCAGTTGGTGCTCAAAAACAGTATAAAATGTGTGTTTTTCAATCGGACTTTGAAACAGCACAGCACTCCTGTCACATAGAAGATCTTTGACTGGCATATTGATCTTAAAAAATAAGAGGATTATTTTTGCATTGGTCCTTAAAAACAGAACAGTGCTTCTGTTATTTAGAGAATCTTTGGGTCCTCAAAAACACCAGAGAATCTGTGACTTGTGGGTTTTTGTTTTTTTTTGCAGTTGGACCTTAAACACAGCACAGCCGTCTTGTACCATTTCAAGTTTTTGACTAGAAAGTGTCCCGAATAACCATCTACTACTTTAGCGTTATTGTTTCAGGCTCCTTTGTTAATCCTACAAGTCAGCATCCTGTCCCCCCCAGCCTCTCCCCCACCCCCACCCCGGAAGCATCCACATAATAAAAGACAACAAGTGTCCGCTCATAAACATCATGGTGGCACAAGAGCGTCCTTCTATCTTTGACCATTAAGCCTAATTAATGAGCCAGGTATGGAGAGGCGATAACTGCTCAGCAGCTATTATCCGTCCACTCATTCGCAACACAAAAGCCTAGTCTGTGCTCAATGGCCGCTGGCGGAAAAGGGCGAGGAGATCAATTGCAAGGAGAGGAGTAATAAAGGAGTTAAAAGGGAATGTGTGATGGAAGCAGGCAGTTGTTACAAACAGGCTTGGATGGAGAGGTGCTAGGTTGGACCATGTGGGAGTTTGTTGTCTGCAGTAGTAGTACTGTATATATTACCACAAATTACCAGTTAATTCCTAAAAAACTGCTGTATATTCATGTTCAGTGCTTTGTGCCGCAGACATGGACTAGATAGATGGCGAAGACAGCAGCGAGTCGTTTGCAGCTACTTAGAAGCAAAGGTGTGAAAGAGGTCAGCGCAGAGGCGAGAAGGCGACGCCACAAATGAGCTTGATGATGGACTAGTTTGCATGTGAGAGGGTCATTAAAGGAGAAAGAACCGTTGGTCCTTGCAGGATGTCTCACTCTGTTAGCAGGCCAAAGTGTTGTTGCCTGCAACCTACATTGATGCAGCTGCAGGACAAATGGAGACCACCAAGGTCTTTTGCTTGAATTGACAAGACAAGACAAAACACATTCAAACGTCATTCTGTAGTTAGCAGTATGGTTTTAGACCAGGGGTCTCAAACTCAATTTACTTGGGGGCCACTGGAGTTAGGGTCTGGGTGAGACTGGGCCGCATCACATTTTCAAAAAAAAAAAAAAAACGCATTTATTTAAAACAGAAAAATGATTAAACTTTGCTTTGGTTACGATTTTCTACAAGAAAAACCTCAAGAAACCACATATAGTTGGTGGGTAGACAAATTATTTTTAAGTATTAGTAGAGCCCTGTAGACATGACAAAACACGACTATAGTCACATTTATACTTTTTTTATTTACAACATATTGCACAACTGCAGAGTCTGGAGACACATGCTAACTCGCAAACTAGAGAGCTAGCGACCTAAACGGTAGCCTTCAAGTTATTTCCTTTACACTTAAATAGCCAAAAACTTACCACTTCCACACGAATAGGGAGGATAACTATTAACAGATATTTAACCTTTAACATGAACATTAATCAAACGTAATAATTTTTTCTGGGTACATGATACCATACAGCATCCATATCAAACTTGCGCGGGCCGCACTAACATTAAACTTTCATATCTCGGCGGGGGCCTCAAACTAGTGTCCTGCGGGCCACATTTGGCCCGCGGGCCGCGTGTTTGAGACCCCTGCTTTAGACACTAGAAAATGCAATCCAGTTCCTCTGACGTAGCGATATCGCAAAGGTGATCCGACATATTAATTAATTCATTCATTTTCTGCCGCTTTTCCTCACGAGGGTCACGCGGGGTGCTGGAGCCTATCCCAGCTGTCTTCGGGTAAGAGGCGGGGTACACCCTGGACTCGTCACCAGCCAATCACAGGGCACATATAGACAAACAACCATTCACACTCACATTCATACCTATGGACAATTTGGAGGCACGGGGGAAACCCACGCATGCACTGGGAGAACATGCAAACTACACACACAGATGGTCTGCACGCTAACCACTCAACCGCCGTGCCGCTAATCCGACATATATTAAACTCAATTGAATTCAAAAGTATTAATGATGGTGATTACCTTTTCACACAAAGATCCTAAATCAATTACACATGTTCAGTGCATTTCACACAGAACCCTGTAAGACAGGAAATTGGAGGAACTATGTTCGTGTTTATTGAAAGACATGGAATTAGTCGATGTCAGTGCCAGTGTCTGGTGTGAAGTATAAAATACTTGTTGTATAGCAACAATTGCCAGGACCAAGTTCATACTCCTTTTCCAGGATTGCAGTACAGTAATGTAAAAAAAAAAATGGCTGTGAACAGTCAACATAGCCACACAGCAGGAGACAGGGAGCTAATTTGCAAGTGGGAATATTGTCTTTTGTAGGGAACATGAAACATGGTTACGTGATACGGACCTAGAAATGTGGTTTCCCAGCTATCTTAACTTACTTTGTCGTTTCCCGCCTTGCCAGTAATTAACCCTGCACACAATGCGGCCTATTGGCAGTCGCGCGGACACAATCCCAGCCGTGTTTAAAAGCCTGGTCCATGTGATAGGATGTGGGTAACAAGGGGGAATGGAGACAGCAAAACTTTATCTTGGCCTAGCCGAGTCTTTTCTTGTCTGCCGGGGTCTTATTCAAAACTGCTGTCCCTTCACTTCTGCTGAATTGGGTTTTGTTCCCAGTGAATTCATCATCCAGGCTCGTGGGAACCCGCCACCGCGATCGCTTACAATCAGTCAAACACCTGGGAGATAATTGACTGGGCTTCGGTCAAACTTGTTTTTTCTTCCCTCCATCCTCGTTCTCTCTGTCTTTTCCCTGAGTCTTCACAATGGAGACAAAGAGCCAAGACACAAAAAAAAAAAGATCGGAATCAATCCATTCGTAGGCGAGGCGCTGCGTATAGTTGGACCTCGTCTTGTCTAGGCAGTGCGCTTTGAGCTCCCTAAAGACATGCAGGCCATAACGGGCTCAAAACAACTGTTTGGTCTTTGTTATACCGCCACAAAATGCTGCTCCCAGACATTTTTTTCCTAAACTCTAGAGCATGTCGCAGAAGCTTAATTGTAGCAAAAAATACGTCCTGGAAGGGCTATGATGCACCTGGCCAACTTGGAGGCTCATTTAAGGTTTTTACTCATGGTTTTGTGGTCTTTTTTGTGTGCTGAACCATATTGGCTTGCTTTTGCTGCATTGCAGATTCAGGCCGTCTAAGTCAAATTCTATTCTCAGTTTTGCAACACACTTAGAAACACTTGTGAATATTTATACAAATAATGAAAATATATTACATTTTAAAAATAATGTTGGGCGGCACGGTGGTCGAGTGGTTAGCGTGCAGACCTCACAGCTAGGAGACCAGGGTTCAATTCCACCCTCGGCCATCTCTGTGTGGAGTTTGCATGTTCTCCCCGTGCATGCGTGGGTTTTCTCCGGGTACTCCGGTTTCCTCCCACATTCCAAAAACATCCAAATTGTCCATAGGTATGAATGTGAGTGTGCATGGTTGTTTGTCTATATGTGCCCTGTGATTGGCTGGCGACCAGTCCATGGTGTACCGTACCTCTCGCCCGAAGACAGCTGGGATAGGCTCCAGCACCCCCGTGATCCTTGTGAGGAAAAGCGGTAGAAAATGAATGAATGAATGAATGAAAATAATGTTGAAAAACATTTCAGTAGGATTAAAAGAAATATTAATAATATTGTAATTTCTGACAACAGCATTTTTTTTTCTACTTCTTTGCACATAATTCTACTCATACTCTTTCGCCTCTCAAAAAACTCCCATTAGATCCAAAAATACTGTGTATGCATGTAAGATGTTCATTGGGAATAATTATGCAGGTTGCAGCGGTCAAATTTTGAGAGTGTGCGCTAGTTGGCGTGTGCCGGCAGCCTTGGAAAAGGGTTCAAATGTTCTTTTGCTACCAGTGAGAAGTCCCCGACATGCTTAAACTCAGAGGAGAAAGTGGAGCTAACGAGTTGAGAAGCTCCTAAAGCCATGAAAACTGATAACCCAGCACTTGAGATCATGCCTTTTATTTACTAACTGATGGGAGTCTGCCAGAAATACTTCAATTTATGTAACATAGTCTAGAAACAGACAGTATATTTACTGCAGTCATTTATACATTTATGTTTTTGTCCTGTGTACTGTGTGTCTATGTATGTATCTCGGCTGGTGTGTTTTTCATTAAACGTCAAATTTATGACACCGTTTTGTGAACGAATGCTCTGGTTAGTGTACTCTTGTTGTGTTAATTAATACACTGTTATCAATACACAAATCGTCCATCCTTGTTACCATTCACTAGCCAGGACTACTGAATTGAAGAAATAACTCGCGTAAAAACAGGCACGTGGTGGCGGTTGATCTCGTTTCCACATCGTGTCTTTGGGAAAAGTCATCACATCTTCACGAAAGCAAAAGTAAACTTAAATATTCATTTGGCTTTGTGTTAACACTTTTGGCTTTCTGCAACAGATTCATTACATTTGCATTCTATCTGGATTTGGTTAACATCCGCTTTGGTTAGACTTGGACTGTCTGGAACAAATTAATATAAAATAAAATAAATAATATCTGCCCCAATGGCTGGACAGGACTAAAAAAATCCAAAACTCATGTTTTGTATTTCACAATGCATTTATTTCTTGTCTTCTTACATTATTAACTGAAAATGTGAATGAAAAGCAGTTTTATCCACCTCTGCTGGGCCCCTCCAGCCACATCTGCTGGATCTGCTTCAGCCACATCTGCTTCAGTTTTTTCACTTCCAATTCTTCGTTTTGCATTATGAAGCTCTACTTAGAACTTCCTTTAGATTCGAGAGCACAAAATGTAAATTCTTGAAATTTTTTGGTCTTTTGTGGTCTTAATATTTTGATGATGTCACTATAAACTACATTTGCTTATATAATTTCTGGTTTACTATTTCAGTCATGTATTTATTTTAATCACTCATTTTCTCACCTTTTTGTTTCCAATTGATTCCATGTTTTCCATGCCAAACTTATCAAACCCTGTCTTTGACTTTTTTACTTTGGGAATCAGCATAGAATTCTCCAAAATGTCGACAATGTAATGAATGAATGAATCCGTCTTGATTTCCAAGGTAGTGCAAACGCAAATAAAGATGATATTTGGTAGCGAGGGAGCACAAACGGAACTGCGTTTTTAATCTTTTAAGCTTGCATTTGAAGCTAATCTGCCATTAAAAAAGCGACAGTACAACAGCGTTGACTACTTTGCCGTGTGCAAAGTGATGAATGCAAGACGGGAACGGGGCTAAAGGTGCCATTTCAACTCTAAATAAGAAATGTCAAAAATAATCCACACAAACAAAACATGTGCAATAAAAGCAGGAGAGATAAAAGCACTGAGTGGGAATATGATCCTTGAATGCAAATAAATACTACAGCTGCTACTACTACTTCTACTACTGCATACAGTATGTGTTTGAGGTGACAACAGGTGCACTCGTGTGCGTGGAAAAATCACAAACTAGCCAAGCAGCACGAGCGGCACGAGTACTCGCTTGCGTTTTTTCTGTACGGGGCATTGTCCGTGAACGTGAGTTATGTTTTTTTTTTTTTTTTTTGGACAGCATTCTCAAAGTTTCATGCCGTGTGACATACTTCATAGATGAGCTGAACCACACTGATGCATGGTCCTCTTTGCTCCATTTCGGGCTGCAACTGGCGACATACAATCTGGAAATAATTGTCAAAGGTCACAAAAGAGCTCCAGATCCCTTGTGATCAAAGGTTGAGTGTGTCACTGTTAGCGGTTAACTTCTTTTTACACTTTATTATTGCAATTGTGGAAAAAAACATGGATTACTACTAGCAATAATAATAATAAATGATTGGATTTTATATAGCAATTTCCAAGAAACCCAAACCGCTTCACAGTGAAGTGAACCCATTATTCATTCACGCACTGGTGGCGTAGACTGATGAAATGTGGCTGCCAATTTGAGCATACGGTCTCTCTGCCCACCATCAAACAATTAATTCCCATTCATACACTAGTGTGGGCAGCACTGGAGGCAAGGTGGGACAGCTCTGATGGGCTCCAGTATGCCCCGCGACCCTCATGGGGATAAGCGCTACAGAAAATGGATGGATTAATTGTCCTAAAATTTTAAATTTCCATAAAAAAATTGTGAAAAATGTGCTTTGAGCCATCAACATGTAGGTAGCTACTAGCCAAGCCTCTAGCTCTGGCTAGCTGTTTTACGTCTTATCACTTGCTAACAAAGCTAAATTGTGTAATTTGCTTAACTTAACTCCTGAATTGGACAAAAAAAAGATGGCGCCTATCCTTTTGGTTAGTTGCTATACATGCCACCACTGATTAAATTCAGTATTGGACCAAAACTTTCAACAAGTGCTAGCTAGTAGCTAATTTGTGTCTGCATTTAAACTATCCTCTTAAGGAGCAGTAGGCAGCCATCTTGCGGGTCATAGGTCAGCAGGTCAGTGAAGCATCAACAGCGGCACCAGTAAGTAAATGCCATTGTGCGTATTTGCAGCGATAACAGCGACATATTTAGCATAGCACCTTGAAATTTTATGCTAACCACATAAACTGCATGACATCATTACGACTTCACTGCGCTCTCCTTATAATCAGGGAGGGGTGACGAGGGAACAGTGGATGTTGGGGGAGGGGGGGGGGGGGGGGTCAAGGAGACGCGGCGAGCCACTGAAGCATGCTTTCAAACTGCAACCCGAGTAGGTTAAAACATCACATGCTTCCCACCGTGCACCACTTTGATGATGCTCTGCACAGAATAGCTGGCATCGCCTTCTTCCCGTAGCAACAAGGCTTAAAATAAAATAAGCATTGTGAGGCGGATGCTGGTCCTTTTAATGAGGAGATAGCATCTTTAGCTTCGCCACGGTGACCAAGGAGCATATTCATTTTTGATATTGCGAGAGACTTTGTGTTTTAAGACGGTATGTAATAACACCAGCACATTATTGTGTTTTTAAAAGCTTATTTTGGGAGCTTTTGGAAGGAAAGTTTTTATAAATGTTGCAATGTGATATTATTTTTATCATTATAATTATTGTTAGAATATTTAAGTAAGTACAGTTGTCCCTCGTTTATCAATTAGTTCCATACTCAACCACAATAAGTGAATTTTCGCAAAGTAGGATTCAACATTAATATTTTCACAGAGCATAGAAAACATGTTTTCATCTTTCTGATTATGTTGCTTAACATTATTAGAGTCCTGTAGATCTCATGTAGCACCCCTATAGTCACTCTTACGCTTCTATTATTATTTGTTTACACCACTTTGCATAGGTTGTGGGATCACTGCAGGGATGTTTACCGCTAGCATAGCAAGCAAGCTACTGAGCTAACTAGTTAGCCTTTCCAATTTACGTATTCTGAATGTAAGAAAGTGTTTCAAAGAGAGTGGAGGAGAAAAGGTAAACAAACATGTACCACTTCCACACAGAATGAGAGGATAACTTTATTCAATTTTATTGATTGAAAACATTGGATCCGGGTTTGTTCAATAATGTAAAAATTTAGGATTTAATTTTCGGGCAATTTGGCTATAAAACAGGTATGATTTTTTTTGTGAATATTGTGCTATGGAATAAAAAAAATCCCAACGCTATGCTACAGTGACAAATTCATCTGGGAATATTTTTTTTGACAATTTGGCCATCAAAAAAGGCGAGTTCCTTTTGAGCTTGGAAAAAAAAATAAAATTCAGTAAATTACAAAATTGTCCCTCAAACAAGCTTGGAAAAATACCCAATATCATCCACGGAATTCCAAAGCCGGTTTCTATTATTCTCTTTGTTTTGTTATCTGTGTTTATTCAAGCTGACACGGCACATATTTAACCAGACAATTACTTTATGACTCCTCAACTTTTTTTATGGAACCTTGCGTCATTGCTGCCTTTCAAAAGTTCGGAACGTTTATTAGCACTTGTTGAACTACTGGTTGTAAAACAAGCGGCTCGACATTGATGTATGCAGATAATGCAGGAAGTTGATAAGCAAAATAAGACATACTGTTCCAATTGAGAAAAGTTTCCTGAAGAGTCCGGAATGTTCCATTTAGGATAATTAATGTATGTTTAATCCCCGCGCCCCCCCCTTGTGTGAAGCTTTGCTTATTGAGCCCCACTGCTAGCCATATTAACAAAGTTAGCTTAATGATACAGCTATTTTACCTAATAGCATTTTTATTACTCCCGCCAAGAACGGAGACATTCATTAATGACTGGAGAAATGAACTTCCTCTGATGTAACGGCATCACAACGACATCACTGCAAATAGTCCAAAACATTCATAATGCCGACGGAGGAGGTGGGAGAAATTAATATTCCCGACAGGCGTTCAAGCGGGATAAATTATGGATGGATTACGGGCTGTTGGCGGACATGTTGGATGTACCGCATGCAGAGCGAGAGACAGGATGGTAGAAATGCAGCAGATAATAGAAAATTCATTAGTAAAGAAATTTTAATTGAAGAAAATTCCCCGAAAAAAGCACACAGAAGTGTGTACGTAGTAGAAATTAAATTAGTAGATTGCTATATATTGTCATAATTTTCATACTTTTTCATTGTACTTTTCTTAAAAGTATGACAAAATCTTGTCTCGTTCTCATTGTCGTTTTTAGTCACTTATATGCATTTTTTTTTTACTTATTTCCTGTGCCTTACCAATGTATTTACTCATTAATTGACTTAAGTAATGAATTCTGAATCATAATCTTCTGTTTTAATTTACTATGTGTTCCGATACAACTTTCCCTGTACTGATATTGCAGCTTTGTCGACATGATCGAGAAACATGCTTTTATTACTTAATTTTATACAATGTTGAATGTTGGAAAAAGCTTGATTAAGTAATATATGACCCATTTTCTTCTTTATGCATGTGAGGTATAGTTTTGTCCACAAAGTTAACATTAGACTTAGCAATATAGCAACATTAAACTTTTCCTGACTTTAATCAGATGGAATTAACCAAATATTTGTGCAAAAGTATGTTATTTTGTGAGAAAGATGGCAACATTGTTGGATAATCTTCCCAAATTCCAATATATCAGACAACCCCAGTATCTATTAGTCACTCTATGGTGTCTGAGGTCTTATTCCCAACCTTGTATCTCCCAGGATGCTCTTTCTGGAAGCATGTATAATTCAAAAACCAGCAGCACACCTTTAATAATCTTTGACGGCATTGGTATTTATAGGACAGTGCCACTTGTGAAAAACGACGGGGTATTCTTTTAAGTAACTACAAACTAATGATAAATATGCTGTGAGTCGGCGCGTCATCCTAAAGTCTCCTCTTCATTACCTCCAAGGGCAAAGAGGAAGACGATCCGTTTGCTTGTATTCATCCCGACATCTCCCACAAGAGCCCAGAAACGAGGCTCGGACTTATCCCGAAGCTTTACAAGTAGAGATAAGGCCAGTTCAGACCTATTGTTGCCGCCCGGTCGACCCGGAACATAAAAGGGCATCTCGGCCATCTCCCATTGTGTACAGCCACACTACATAGTGTGCTATCCCGGGAAAAGGAGGAGCTCTTAATTAATGTTCTAATATAATGAACCACCGGGAAGTTGCTGAATGCAAGTGCCTGTAAGTGGGTTAGCATGTAAATACATAAATAAGTTAGCTTTAAAGTGTGTTAGCATGTAAATAAACAAGTGATGTAGTGTCAGCAAAAATTGGAATAATTAAACAGATTGTTTTTGTTCGAATTAAACTCCGTAAAAATATTTTGCTATGTTATGGTTCCATAAATCGCGGTATGCAGGCATCTGGTACATATCTTGTAGTCCATCACATCACGGAATTTCTCTGTCCAATAATAATGACTTAATTTCATGAATTTAAATTAGTTCCACTCTATATGAATCTTGATTCATATACCATACGACTGCGGATGGTAGGAATCAAGGATCGCTTAAGGCTAGTTTTTGACAGCATGCCAAAAATAAAATGTTTTTGCATTCAAATTGTCGGCAATTCTGAACTTTTTTTTTCATTGCCAAATTTTTTTTCATTCTGTATTTGCACTTATACAGTTTTTTTCAGGTCTTAGTGAACTTCATAATACAATGAATGAAGCTGATGAATACATAAATAAGTTATCCTTAAAGTGCATGCAAATAAACGTCCAAGTGTCAGCAAAAAGAAGTTATCTCAGAGGACACGGCGGCGAGCTCTCTGGCTTTCATGAATAGTGTGTGTCATATTTCCTCATGTACTGATGACACGCTAATTACTCCTTAATTACACGCGTCATCTGGACCAAAGTGGCTAGCGCTGATTAATCCACTTTATTGTTGCAGTGATGGCGGTGCTCCCGACGGACTCTGACAAAAAAAGGGATGTGAGGGCAAAGGTTGATGGAAATAAAATATTTCCAAAAACGTAATTGGGTGGTCAGCATAATCACTCACCTTGACGGAAATTGTTCAATAATCTTCCCAAATGTTGTCAGAAGTATGTTTTTAATAGCTGTTATGTCACATGATCATACTGGAACGGTGGCATATTTAACATCGACTGGCCAACATTGCCATTGCAAGTTATACTATCCGTTAACGTACTAAATATCAAAATGGGTTTAATCTCTGGTGAATTATGAAAATTCTATTATTTCAAAACACACTTGACAGAACTATTACAGAATGTACACATAAAAAACAAGTACAGTGGTGTCATTAATCCGTTCCAGAAGGTTAAACGGTCTCCAGCCAAAGCAAATTTTCCATAGAAAATAATGTAAATACAATTCACCCGTTCCAGAAAACTCAAAACAGATTTTATAGACAGTATTGCTTCAAAATCATAAAATCCTGCTACCAAAACGGTGTAGTTTTACATTTTCACCAGATGCACTGAAGTGCACTTCTGACTGTGTGGTAGGTGCAAGTCAGTCTCGGCACTTCCCCAGTTTGTCTGTGTGCACAGCTGGGGTGGATCGTGACGAGCGAGCGTTTGCGACACGCTTGAAACTTGTGTGGTGCACACAGATTTCAGCAGTGGTGTCGGCATTTTGTCTCCTCTCTGGGATGCCGTGGCCACAAAAGAGGGAGTCGGCTGCATCTGCGGTTCAAAAGGCAGCGGATGCGGCTGTAGAGGCCCAGCAGAGGCGGTCAAACTTGCTTTTCATTCGGGTTTTCAGTTAATAATGGGAGAAGAATAGAAATAGTTTGGATTTGTTTGGCTTGAATTACGTTATTAAAAAAAGCCAGTAGTACATTTAAGCATTGACACTGCATCTATGTACATATGTGATCGGTATTGGTATTGTTATAGGCCAATTTCATTTAGTATCGGGATCGGTATCGGCAGCATAAAACCCTGATCAGCATTCCATAGCGAAGCTAGCCGTTGATATATTTGCTCCGCGTCTTCACGCTCCACCCCATACAGTGTATGTGCTTTGTCTGGCTTTATTCTCACCTGTTACATGTCCTCCTTTTTGCCTCTTCCTGTGCCTATTGACTCCTCTTCTAAAAGGTGAGGGAAAAATGGTGATGATACCATCAGTTTTATTGTGCCGTAAGGTTTTTCTTCCCAGCATTCCCGTCTCAGGGAACATTTTTACCTGCCATTTCCTCTGATGATTATTTTTTTCTTCTTCTTCCAAACACGGCATTCCACAGGGCACTCGCTGCACTCCACCTAACCTAATTCCTCCCTGGCGCTCTTTCAAAGTGCTGAGCATCACAAGGAAAGCTCCGTCAAGGTATCCATCCCTGCCTCTCTCGCTTTCTTTTTGGAACTCAAGCAACATCTGTTGTGCTTTGGGGGGCCTCCTCCTGACTCACAGGAGGGTTTTTTTTTTTGCTTTGCTTTGCCTTGAAGCCAGCAATGAGATCTCAATGAATTTTTCACATTACGGAGTGCATTTTGTCCGAATTAGCATTGCTCACTCAAGCTATAGTATAGCACTCAGCTGCCACCAGACATGTTGTATCTTTTGGAATGTTTTTCAGTCTTGTTTACCTGCTCTTCTGGACCATCGGTTTTAATATTCACAGTCTTGAGTGCCATATCCAAGTAAAGTGCAGCACAATTCCCAGCCTGGAGCGCCAGTTTAGCACAGTCCATCCCTTCAACTCCAGCACCAACCTCTTTTCTAACCGCATGAATCTTGTATGACTTGGTGATTTTTAAATAAGTCAATAAGAAACCTGGACAACATGGAACTCTCCGTGACCATGATATTATTCATGTTTCCCCCCACCCTCCGGAATAAGGAGTGCTGTTTTTAAGGACCTACATACTGCAAAAGCGGTAGTCAAAATCCTCTATGCTGGTTTTTGAGGAGTTAAAAACAACACAAGTCAAAGATACTTTATATGACAAGAGCTCTCTGCTGTTTTTAGGAACCTATGTGAGTCAGAGATCTACATAGTCGGAATGATGTGTTGCAAAAATCCCAGTCAAAGACCCACTATGTGACAGAACACCCTCCTTTTTTTAGGGGCTACTGAAAAATGCTAGTCAAAGATCCTTTATACAATAGGAGTGATCTGCTGCAAAAATCCCAGTCAAAGATCTTCTATGTGACAGACCACTCCTATTCACCAACTCTCTTTTATTGTAGATGGTGCAGCGTTAGGATAAAACAAATAGACCTAAAATGCTCTAATGGGAGCAATTCAAGCCATTTGTCACTTATTGTAGCTTTAACGTGGAGCTCTCCGAGACCTGAAATGCAAATGAGATCCTCTGTGTCAGTCAGCCAGTCAGGCAGACCATGTTGAATATTCAAACAAAGATAATTATCCGTGGATTAGCCTCATTTTGGCTGGGCCACTTCCACTTGTCAAGCGGACTCTTGGGAGAGATTGTTTAATCATTAAGACCTCTTGCGCTCTGTGAACTGCCGGGGTCGGATCTTGGCGCACCCGGCATGCCACCGGCTCAGAAAAAGAGATATATTTTATCCTAACATCTGAGCCATTTAGCAATTAAACCATGGTGGTTGTTTGAAAGTATGTTTTTTTAAAGCTGCTTTTTGAAGTGTATTTGTAAATGCCGCCGTATGCAATATTTAACGCCAAGAGGCGCGTCTGTCATGTAGGGTTGGATTTTTTTCTCCCTTAATCATATAAAAAGTCATTTAAGAACTGCATTTTTTGGTGATGAGTGGTTAGCACACAGGCCTCACAGCTAGGAGACCCGGGTTCAATTCCAACCACGGCCATCTCTGTGTGGAGTTTGCATGTTCTCCCCGTGCATGCGTGTGTTTTCTCCGGGTACTCCGGTTTCCTCCCACATTCCAAGAACATGCTAGGTTAATTGCCGACTTAAATTGTCCATAGGTATGAATGTGAGTGTGAATGGTTGTTTGTCTATATGTGCCCTGTGATTGGCTGGCGACCAGTCCAGGGTGCATCCATGAATGAATGAATGAATTTTTTGTTCAATTGTGTTTTCCTTGTCTAATTTTTCAAATTTTTTTTTGGTGATCTTAAACATCTCCGTGTCACAAACATGCAAACAAAACGATAACAGGAAGGGGACAAACATTTTTTCACACCACTGTGTATGTGCTATGATGCTTCAGATAGGGTGTCAACTACTTTTCACACTGGAGATATACATAGTCGCTATAGCAAAGGTTAAATGTAAGAGAAGTGCGAACGCAAAACCCCTCATGGCCATTTTCAGACGCCTGGATTATTTAATGTACAGTATGGTAGGAGGACATGAACTCTATGGAGGCCACAGGGGCTGAGTTAGTGCTCTAAAGTCATTAAAGCACTCCATGTGCAGTACAAATACAGAGCATATATTTGTATTATTAATTATTATGGTCACAATACTTAGGTGCATATTTTTGTCATTTTATGTTACTCATTGATATTGCTATTGCTATGCTAGCATCTTTTCCATCCCAACTTCTACCAAGCTACCTTGCACTGCTTTTCACCAAGCTCCACTCTTTTGCTGTGTGTGTATGCTAGTGGCCCCACCTCCTCCCACAGCCAATCTTTGATTGATTTTTTTCTGATATTATTGTTCTTATTATATTATGGTCATATTTACATATATATTTAATTACAGTATTTATGTTAGGGGAGTTTGCATGTTCTCCCCGTGCATGCGTGGGTTTTCTCCGGGTACTCCGGTTTCCTCCCACATTCCAAAAAACATGCTAGGTTAATTGGCCACTCCAAATTGTCCATAGGTATGAATGTGAGTGTGAATGGTTGTTTGTCTATATGTGCCCTGTGATTGGCTGGCGACCAGTCCAGGGTGTACCCCACCTCTCACCCGAAGACAGCTGGGATAGGCTCCAGCACCCCCGCGACCCTCGTGAGGAAAAGCGGTAGAAAATGAATGAATGAATGAATTTATGTTAGGATTTTTTGTTAATTGGGACATGCATGGTTTTCATTGGCAATGATAATGGGGTAGCTCTCCCATGATGATCACCCACCTTCCCTCCTTTGAATTCCAATTTTCCCTGATTCTCCTTTCAACACCATTCCAATAAAGAGCTGTAAACGCAACACTGGAACTATATTTAGTTCTTAATGTGCATGAAGGTACAATCAGATAAGCCTTGAGATTGTGACTCACATCACTTCCTTTTAACCAGAGAGGACACACCGTGTAGTTCCCTTTAAGGTGTGCATATGGCGGCGCCGTTAACGCCATCAGGATGTTTTTAACCAGTGGGTACTTTAAGTCCCTGATCTCTTTTTTACTGTCCAACTCTTTTCGCCAAATCTGGGCGGTACCAGGTCCATCTGGGCTCCATGAGGTCACTACACATGCCACCTGCTCACATCGGGCCCTCCTAGGTGGCGTCTATATATGGCGAGCAGATGTACTCTATAGATTTAGTGCTACATGTAGTGGGAACATTTTCGCATGTATAGCCTGTTTTGTGGGTTCTTCAAACTTTCCATTGACATATCCCGGGGTTTAAAAGGTAATATTACAAATCGGATGGGAAAATGTATATACAGCATTTGCTTTAAGGGGTACATACAATACACAATTTATATCATTTATGACAAAATGGAGTTTAATGCAAAAATCTATTCCATTTCTTACCAAATTTGGGTCTTTTTCCCATAGGTATGTTTTTATCTTATTAATTTATTTTTGAAAAATCTAAAAAGAGCCATCTGATCCCCCTGATTCACCATTTAACAGTAGATTCCATTCCTGTTAACATGGCAATTAACGGGCCCCTGCGCATAGCTTTTTCTTGCAATCTTGCGTGTCTTTGGTTACGCCATTTCTGGTTATCCTGAACATTTTTTTTAAATGGGAGGTCTAATTGATCGAAACAGGCTTCGGTTAAAATAAGAAAAGACTTCCCTTAGCTGGTCCATCCTTGTTAATATACTTGGTTTAGGGTTGAGACACTATTTCTATTGAATACAAGCCAGAGTACTACGGAAATGATTTTTTTAAGGTCAAATTACCACATGTTGATGCCTTAATAGGCTATTAAAACACCATAGGGGCTTGCGGAAGCCTTGAAAAAAAAAACTTTCTTTAGTGTAAGTAAATTCCTCCTCAGTTTGTAGGAGCGACAAAAGCATCTTTGTGTCAAATGTCCACACTGCTCTTTGTTTTTATTGAAGGCAGCTTGGTGTTGCCTATACACGTTGTGTTGACACTGTATACACGTTTGATACCACCACCTGTCCTTTTTACTGCCTCCCAACGCACAAAGAAACGCTTCGGAAAAAAGGAATTACAAAGCATGCGGATTTCCAACTTGTGAGATGCAATTTGATCCCTAAAGAAATCCGATCTCTCTCTCTCTGTCAGTAGTTCTGTTGAGTGTGGACTCCTAAATAATGTTTTAGTCTTCGTTAGGTACAAATACAACCACTCAACTCATTTCTACTGTTCATCATTTTTTTTCTTGTTTGTTTGTTAGCCAGATTACACAAAAACTATTTCATAGCAGAAATGTTTGTAGGTGTCGTACATGGGTTACCAAAGAAACTATTTCATTCTAAAGGCAATAAAAAGGCAAAAAAAAACCCCAAACAAATATTAATTAGGCCAATGTTAGCTGATGTAATGTCACAGGAGTCCTTGCATGAGTGCTCAGCCCGTCTTCTTATATCAAAATATATGCTGGTGGAATAAACACTTTGAGGTACTGAGACACTGCAATAAAACACTGCAATAAAACACTTTTAATTATGAGATGGAAGAATTGAAAAAGGTCGCCACAAAACATGTTACACACGAAACACGGCTATCTTAGGGTCATAATGAGCAGCATTTTTATATGTTTCATGGAAATATAACATTGGAACAAATAAAAGTTGCTGCTCCAATGTATACATTTTTAAAAAATGTTTGGTGATAAATGAAAAGAGAGTATAGTTTTTTTTATAAAAATCAGTTTTATTTTGCTTATCCACATGCTGCATCCGCCCTCACCCTCATATCGCTCTGCAATAATTACTTACTCAGTTTTTTGTAAAATACAACGTTCCCTCGCTACATTGCGGTTCACTTTTCATGGATTCACTGTTTCACAGGTTTTTGAAGTAAAATTTTGCATATCATTTTTTAACAGCATATGAACCTGCATTGTGTTCTATGTCCTTGTAGTGTATTAGAGGGATCTATTTGTGCTCTGTTGCATGTGTCTTGTTATTATATTTGCTACTGCTACCAGTAGAGAGTGCTGTATAGTCATGCTGAAGATGTGTGTAGCTACGCCGTCTGTGTGTTTACATGCCTCAAGCATATTTGGAAACCACAGCAGAAAATAGCCAGACAAATATAGAGTCCTAATACAGTCCTTATTGGCTAAACGTGCCCATTCTGCATCCTGATTGGCTGTAGACCATTGCCGATCGATGTGTTATTGCTAGCAAAACTATGTTATTGTATCAGCTGCTTGTTAACCAGCAGTAAACAATAGCCGAATATGAAGCAGCAGTTAATTTAGTTAAATGAATCTTTGGTTCAATGAGTAGGACAAGGAAGAGGACGATGGCAGAGGGATATGTTTTGACAAGGATACAAAAACGCTACAGTCGAACAGCGCCAGGATGAACCACAGTCACTAAATAAGTTATTGTGTCCAATCTGGTTGATTGATCATAAAAATTCAAATTGAATTGAACTTTGCTAGTGTTTAATGTGTGAGAAAATGTTAATGCCTTTCTAGAATAAGTGTATAAAGTGAATTTTGAGGGGATTTACAGCCTTAAAACAGATATAATAATGGTGATGAAATAACAATTGTTTTGCTGTTACAGTACAATTTGTCACCAACAACGATTAGCTGACAGGGTTATATAAAAAGTACTTACTCTTTCATTTGGTTCACAGTACTAATTTTTCAAACACATTTCAGTCCTGTCATCTAGTGAAGAAACCATTACATTTGGAATGAATGCTTTGGGGGAGGCTGGAGGCTCTTCTAGAAATTATGGTTCTATATTCATCCTTATGCTAACTGTTTTTATTTAATGTTGTTCAACATTCTGGATGATTTTGCACTGTTCTACTGGTTTTGGTCATTTTGGGCCATATTTCTGCCTGAATCGTTCTTTGGGGGAAGTTTTAATCACATTCTACATCAAGCCAGTTTTCTATATTCATCCTTATGTTTAGATAATAATTGTTTGTGATGTTCAATGTTTTGGATGTGTTTTAATCACATTAATTCACTCTTTTAGTGCATATTTTGGTGAGTTTCTGGATAGTTCCTGTATTTATGGTTATATAGTCATTCATTCTTATGCATGTTTAAGTAAAGGTCAAATGTATGTTTAAGTTTCTGTCATTTGTTGCATTGCAACAAAAATAAGTACAATCTTATTGTTGGTGTATATTTTGATGGAAGATGTGTTGATTTTAGTCACCTTTCAAATACATATTTATGCAGGAATTGGCATTTTAATCACATTCTACTCCACTAAGTTATGGTTCTATAGTCTATTTACATCCTTGTGTATGTTATGGTAACTAGTATTTAACAATTCTAAAGACGTTTTGTTGAATTTTGACAAAAATAACCAAATTTCCACTGTGCATATTTTGATAAAGATGTGTTGTTTTCTGCCAAATAGTCTTTAGGGAGGTTTTAATCACATTCCATATGAAGTTATGATTCTACACAGCAAAATCAAAAGTGTTAGATTTCCAGTGTTGGTGTTGTATGTTAAAAATACAGTGTTAATTTAACACTTGCTTAGTTTAATTCAACTATGTGAGAGTTAATTCCTCAAAAGAGTTGGTGTTAATCCAGGGAGTTAAATCCAAGCAACACTGTTAAGTGTTGATTTTAAAATCAACACTTAACAGTGTTGCTCCCAGAATTTCAACGGATCTGTGACGTGTTTGTCTAAAGGGCGGGACGACTTGGAGACTCGAGCACGGTCAGCAGAGGACGACTTTACCTCCAGACTTCACGGAGTATCTTTTCAGTAAGTATTTTATATGTGTCGATAAGTGTCGCGGAGTCCTGTCTATAGCTCTAACAAGGTAGGCTAAGTCCAATGTTAAGGTTAGCTGTTGTATGCTATTTTTTAAGGGTGCATTAATGTTCCTTTTGCACATCAGTGTTGATGAATATACACAGCTTGCTTAGGCTACACGTTTGGATAACACGGTATATAACTGCACATTTTTTGTAAGAGGTTAAAGCTAGCTAAAATGGTGTAGCACGAGCATGAGGCATCACATTAACAGAATATTCTCTGTCGGAAAATCTGTAGGCCATCGAAGTGCGCTTATGGCAATTAATTAGCTATGGTCTAGTTTCGATGAAAATATCAAGCGATGGAGTAAGGTTAGAGAGCCGGGGCTGGGCCGGGGGGTTGAGCTCCCGCCTGCCCAGAGACTGCTGCTATTGCTAAAAGTCAGGCTAGCTCTGTGAGCCGGGTAGCATGTTGCTGCCTTAGGCCTTAGGCACCGGACCACCACGCCAGCCACACAGAGCTCTGCTCTTACAGGGAGGAGTAGTTTATTTAATTATTTTATTTTATTGTATTTTATTTATTTTTAACTTTTGGGACTTAACAAAAGCTTATTCTTAACGTTAGCTTCTCAATCTAACGTTAGCCGCAGCTAATAAAGTTACCGGAGTCACACACACCCCCCACCCCCCAGCTGCGGCCATAATAATAAACGTCTGAAATGCCGGTGAGTTTTTAACTTTAAAGTTACAGTGTTTTAGCTATCTATGCATATGAACAATAATGTCGCTGTCATGTGCCTTCAGTTGACGTTATTTTGCCAAACTAATTAGAGACGAGTTGATCATGTGTCTTTGTGTTTATGGGTAAGTGTCGGTGTTGTTGGCAGGAGAACCAGGTTAGCCGTCATGATAGCAGGCAGGCTGAGCTTTAGTAACAGTGTCATTGTGCTGGACCCCGTTGTCGGGGTGGAGACTAGTTGGCATGACTTGTGAGTAACACTTAAAAAATCAAAACAAATACTCAGACGGTCGAACTCAGGCAAGGCCAAATCTTCATGTTTCTCCACATCCACGGTAAACATACTGTAAATGATGATGTAGTGTGGATGTCTATTCTTCTATGTTTTTCTATAGTACATCATGTTGGTGAAGGTGAGATTTGGAGAAACGCAGAAGTATGTCAAAGTGGCTGAGACTGAGGATGGCTATGATGACTTCAACACATTTCTTCAGAAAGGTTGGCATCACTTTTAATAGAGCCCAGAATGTTTGTGTAAATTGACTCATTGCTATAATATCTACTGAATTTATGTGATATGTAAATGTCTCATATTATGGAGTTATGTTTATGATAGCTAATGGTAATGCCCTGTGTGCCCTTGATCTAAAATGTTGGGGAAAAGAAGTTTAGAAAATTTCTGTTTATCATAATTTTTCCATTGCTCTAAATTTAATATTTTTTTATCAGTCATTCATAAGCTAGATCTTCCACTTGAGACTGAGCTGCACTTGACAGATGAATCAGGGACAGAAGTCGATGCAGATGTGTTTGAGGAGCTTTTGCAAGCAGGGAACCTTACTGTTAGGGTGGCAACTAAGTCAACAGGTGAGACTCAGGCTTGTGAGGTCAGGAGTGGATCGTCAATAGAGTATTGTGGAGAACTAATTATTTTTTCATTTTGTGTATACATTTTTCTTTTACTGTTTACAGTTGTGCTTCATCATGATCTTTCATATACTTCGTTGGAGTCACCCATGTCAGACAACTCATCTGTGTCAGTGTCAGAAGACTCCGTGCCAGTATCCTCTGATTCATCTGATGCAACAGTGATTGTTCGGACAAATGGAGGGAAGAGAACCCATGCTGAACGGAAATCGGCAAAAGAGGTCTTAGTTATCAAATATCACACACAAATATATTGTGCAGTAGAACTGTGTCAAACTTTTTTTGTTGTTGGACATAATGATGATCGTGATGGATATAATTGCTAATTTGCTTTATGATTCTTTATGTTTTAGATGGTGAGAGATGCTCTGAAGGACAAACCGGGTGGACAGATTATTTTGGATGAATATGATAAAATGAAAACATTGATGGATAGCACAAGGAGACAGTTGGTAAACCTTCTTGTGGCCGACATGGTTGAAAGTCATGGGTAAGACTTCATTGTTCATATTTATACTTTACAGATTTTTTTTTTAACAGCACACTTATTTTAGAACATTGCATATTAGTAAAGCAACTTATTATTTATTTTCTCCTATGAAAGAGATAAATACTAAATGGCTAAAACATGATACAAAAACTGATTAAAAAAAACTATTTGAAAGAGACTTAAACTCAGTGACACTAACAACAGTAACATTTGTAAGCACTGAAGGAACTGTAGTAGTAATGTCATGTTTATCTTTCAGGAGGAGCCCACCTGTCTCTGTGCGAAGTAAATACGCTTTGGGCATCATCTCTCTGTTTCCCAGCCTCAGAGATCCATACTCAGACAATGGATATGTAAGTTTATAAATGAAAAGCTTGTATATCAATTTATGGAGTAGTAATGTGGTCTGAACTTACTCTACAATTTAATGTTTTTAATATTACAGGAACACTTCTATGACCCACAGAGTGGATCTGGGTACTTGGCCTGGAGGATAAAAACGGTTCAGCGCAACACTGCAGCTCAGTCCCGGAGATCTTCCACCAGCACACCCTACCAGGATAGTCCAAAGAGAAAGAGGGTTGAAAATGGATGATGCTAGCAAGGACCTTGGTCTAAATGCAATTCAGTCGTGGTGTCTTGTGAGAAATACTCCTCTTATTTTTGGTGATGTATTGGAAAGAAATAACTGTTACTGGAATCTGCTCCTCCTCTTGATTCAGATTGTGAATATTGTATTTTCACCTATTGTAACTAACGGTATGACATACTATTTGAAGCACTTGATTAAGGACCACCACAAGCTATTTCAGTCTTTGTTTTCACAGAAAAGATTGATTCCAAAGCATCATTTCATGCTACATTATCCACGTTGTATTAGAAAAATAGGTCCACTCCTTCACGTATGGTGCATGAGGTTCGAGGCAAAACATAATTTTTTTAAAAGATCAGTGAAAAATTTCAAAAACATCACAAAAGCACTGGTGAAACAACACCAGAGACAGCTAGCTTACCACTGGGAGAATTTTAATTTTCAGAGATTTGAGTTTGGTCCAGTGAAGAAAGAAACCATTGATAGCTTGGAAGGAGGTGATGTTTTAAGTTCTGTTTTTGATGAAAATGCATACTGTGAAGTGTCAACCACTAATTGGGTGAAGAACTATGGAACAGAATACCAGACTGGTATGTTTGTTTGTACTGGAACAAATATGGAAGTTCCTGTTTTCAGAAAGGTCACCAACATCATAATACATGATGAGCAAGCTTTTATTTTGACTTGCAGAGTGGACACTCTTTATTTTGATGATCATTTCAGTGCATACTGTATCAATGAGAGAGCAGATTCATTTTCTGTTTTTCCAGTTAAGGAGTTGATTTATTACAGGCCCTATGACAAACAGTTTTCCAATGAGATGTGTGAAAAAACATACATAGTGCCACATTGTCATATTGTGTGAAAAAACATACATAGTGCCACATTGTCATATTGTGTGACCTGTGTTGTGGTTATTGCAAAGCCAGTGCTGTTGTTAATGTGGTGTGCTTGTTTGAAATACAGGTGATTCAAACTGCAACTTGTGTGGTTTTCTTTGTAAATTTTATTGTTGTTGTTGTTATTATCATTATTATTATTATTATTAACAACAATAATGATGATAATAACAACATTATTATTATCATTAATATTAATATTAACATTAACATCAATATTATTATTATTATGAGCAGTAGTAGTAGTATAATATTTAACACTATCCATAGTGTTAGTATAATTTGAATTTTATTCAGTGTTAAAACAACACAATGATAGTGTTAATTTTTGACACTACACACTAGTGTTAGGTAAATTCAACACTGATGGGTGTTAAATTTCAACTATTGAGAGTGTTGATCCAACTCTGTCACAGTGTTAACTGTTTAACACTTTCAAAAGTGTTATTTTAACTCGATTTAGTGTGGACCAATATAGACACTTTCAAAGTGTTGAATTTAACTCCCTAGGAGTTGATTTAACACTTCTGAATTTGCTGTGTAGTTCATTCTTTATCTTCATCCTCGTGTTTAGATGTCATGTTTGTTCACACTGGAGTCATATTTGCAGCTTTAAAATGATTATTTGCTGTTTTGTGTGCGTTAAAAGTGCACTTAAATGCATGCACGGTTATTTTTTTGTCGAATGGTGGATGTTGTTGATTTTTTTTTTTTTTACTACGTATGTGTGCATGCAGAGCCTGCATGCATGCCTGCAGACTCCGCCTGCTCTGTGCGCGTCACCGGCTTGGCTGAGTAGCGTGGAGGTTGATAGTCACTCCCCGAGCCTACTTTTAATAGCTTTGTCATGTGATAGAAAGCAGTTGTAAGAAGACAGGTGCCCTCGGTTCATTCTCGGCGAGGGGAGCTGCAGTTTTTCTTCGCCAGTGGGGAACTAAAGCGTGTGTGGATTTGCCTCTCTCTTTTTTTTCTTTTTCTTTTTTTTTTTACTTGCATTCTTTTTTTGTGTCATTTTACGCATTTTGTTCGCAGCGTGTGCACGGAGGGTTGTATTTTGTCCTTTTTCCGAAGCGTCATTCAGTGGCTGGATGGCGTGGGACAGGTGTAACCAGCAGGACTCGGTGTGGAGAGAATTAGAGGTGAGACATCGTTGTGTTTTGTATGTGGTGGACTTGTCTCTTCTCGGCTTTTTGGACCCCCACTAGCTGGTGCGTAATGGGGAGAGAATGGGATGCACAATATGACAACTATCTTGTTTTTTTTTTTAAAAATCTTTATTTCCATGCTTACGGGGAGACTCCTTCGCTTGCAGTCGGATGTGTCGGTGCACTTTGGTGCGTTCGGGTACCACGGAAGCGGTGATTTTGACATTTTTTTTCTTTTTACGCACGGACCCCTTGATGATTAGCACTTAAAAGCATCAACGACTTGTTTATATTTATCATAATCGCTCCATTTGCATTCACAGCATTTATCAGCGCTGCAGGTATTTTTCCTGGAGTCGAGTGGTGCAAAACTATAAATATTTTGCACCGAACAGCTCCCAATTGCCCTTCATTCGTTTTAGATGCACTACTTGTCTTCTGTCTTATTATTCCATTATAAGATGACGCCTGATAAGCCCAGTTGGACCCTTGTCCTCTTATTTGGGTCCTGACTAGTCTTATTGCTGTCGGTACAGCAAATGTTATAAGGGGGATTTTTTTTAGTTGTGTTTTTGTAAAAGGTTCTTAAAAACGGCAGACCTCTCCCATCATTTAGAGAATCTTTGACTTATGTTTTTGCAGGCGGTCCTTAAAAACAGCACAGTGCTCCTGTCATATGGATGATAGCTGACTAGCGGTTTTTCCAGTAGCTCTTAAAAACAGCAGATATCAAATAGAGCATCTTTAAGTAGTGTTTTTGCAGTATATACTTAAAACCTGCAGAGTGGCAAAAAATTATTCCCAAAAACTGCAGTATACTATTATATATTAATATTTTTTTCACACTAATCTGACACTATTAAAAAAAATCAATATTACTGTCATTGCCCTATCTCAGGGCATAACCGTAATAATTAGCAAATATAGCTATTATATATTTTATGTAAACCGACTGGCACTTTGAAGGACCACTATGGTTACATCAGTTATTACTTAATTTTGCATGGACACCCACTTATCATATCTGCAGCAAAGCACCTTAGCAGAAAACAGAAATCAATAATAATTTTTGCAGTATGCTTTGAAGGGGAAAAAATAGCACCCTCTTGTGGACAAATGAAAACATTCCAAGACAGTATTGTTTTTTGGGGGATTGTTTATGTTCCTCAACAACTCAAAAATAGCAATTTCAATGGAACGTTTTTTGTGTTGTAAGGAACACGTGTGATGTGTGTGTAATGTGGCAATTTTAGGCTAATTTAAGCAACATACAATACTAAAATGTAAATAATTTGCCTACAATTATTTAAAAAAGCCAACATTTCCTTTGGCTGTCTTGAGATGTCCAAAGAAAATCAGCAAGAATTGGGCTGTGTGTCTCAAATGGTATACTTCTGTCAGTACACTTCAATTATTATAGTAATGTTAGTCCCTCCCCTTCTGCTACGTAGCCAAGATGGCGGCTATTGAGGGTGGTAAATGTCCATCAATGCACACTCATCATTTTGGTCTTTTTGAGTGCAACATCTGGGTACGGACAAGGCACCATATTTTGTCGTACTTCTCAGTGTGAATGCACTTGTAAGAAATAGAAGTGTGTGAATTGAAACACACACACACACACACACACACTTGCTGCTTTCTGCTTGTTTTCACAACACAGGCCCTCATTTATAAGATAAAGTCAACTACAAGTCTTCTTCTGTCTGTCTTCTGTCCCTACCACAGTGTGCTGCCTTAGTTGGCGAAGACCAGCCCCTCTGCCCGGACCTCCCCGAACTTGACCTCTCTGAGCTGGACGTCAGCGACCTGGACGCCGACGGCTTCCTTGGCGGCCTGAAGTGGTACAGCGACCAATCAGAGATCATTTCCACTCAGTATGGCAACGAGGTCTCCAATCTTTTTGAGGTAAGTCACCACGGCGACCGCAGCAGGGGCATCTTGCAAAGAAAACACGACAACAAAAAGAGCGTTAGGGAGATAAGGGGATGCCTGATAAGCCCAACAGGACCTTTGTCCCCTTATTTGGGTCCCGACTGTTTTTTTTTTTTTTTTTGCAGGAGGCTTTTGATGGCAGAGCTCTCCTGTCACATAGAGGATCTTTGACTAGTGTTTTTGCAGTAGAACATTCAAGTGCTTTGTCATATGGAGGATTGTTGATTAGCAATAGGCAGTCCTGACGGGCCCAGCAGGACATTTGTCCCTATTATTTGTCCCCATATTGGGTCCTGACAGTGGTGGGCTTCCTTATCAAAGGTGTTTACGCGGCCTACATCTGAAGGCAAACTGTGGACTTCACATCATAAAAAAAAAAAAAAAAACACGCCTGAAAAGATTGTAAAACTTTTCATCCTGTCCGCTTTTCTGTGGAACCTGCCAACAAGGTCGATGATCCAGCCCGGGGGCCATAAAGCCATCAGTCTCTCACTCCCCCCCCCATGAGTTCATTAGAAGAAGTTATCAGTACCGTAGATAGACCAGCAAAGGAAGAAAGACAGGGATTGGATGGCATGGCCTCGCCTCAAGGGGGCTAAAATGTCACCTGCCGGCAGTCCGTGTCATGTGCTCGCTCACGTTTGCAGCTTGATAACAGGCGGAATTCTTTCCCTGTTTAACCTCCGCAAAGAAGTCACCTTTAACATAACCCCCCGGCCCCCTAAACACAGAGTGGTCTAAGTGGTTGCTGGTGTGACCGTCTGCCGCCAAGCAGTGATATGCAAGAGTAAAAATACCAATGAGTTAAAGCCAGCACTATTTACTGGTCTGCAATGACTTGTAACAAAGCTTATTAGTCTTATAGGCGTAGTCAACTAGATGCATTTGGCCCAAATCTGGCACATTAATGACATCAAACCAGCCTATCAGTTTTCTCAGCAGATTTCTAAATGACATATTGGAGGATTTTGTTCATGCACTTTTGCAGTACCCTCAAATGCATCACTTTTGTACTTTATCTGTCGCCTTTTAGCCCAGTAAAATAGTTACTGTACCACTATATTTCCCCCTGACATGTTGTTTGGATGTGTGAGGAAGCATCTTGTATATGGATCATTCTCCTGAAAGGGGTACCAAAAGTGTGGCATAGCAAGAAAAAATTGAAGAAGATTTTTTTTTTTTTATTTTGTAGCCAATTTGCATATGAAAAAAGCATACATTGTTCTTTGTCAGTTTATGAAGAAAAAATTGCAAGAAAATATCACATTTGGGGATATTTCATGACAGCAGGGCACTGTTTACTGAATTCTCAAATGTAACATTTACATGAAAATAATGTAATTGTATTTGCTATTGCTTCATTTGCACTGCACGGTGCACACGGTCAGGAGATCGGAAAGATCTGGGTTCGGATCTCCGCTTGGGAATCGCTTTCTGGAGTTTGCATGTTCTCCCTGTGCATGCGTGGGTTTTCTCCGGGCACTCCGGTTTCCTCCCACATTCCAAAAACATGCTAGGTTAATTGGCGACTCCAAATTGTCCATAGGTATGAATGTGAGTGTGAATGGTTGTTTGTCTATATGTGCCCTGTGATTGGCTGACTACCAGTCCAGGGTGTATGCCGCCTCATTCCTGAAGACAGCTGGGATAGGCTCCAGCATATCCCTGTGACCCCCAAATTTTAAGTGGGATTACCAACTGCCTTATCATTTTATTTACTTTGTCCCACGTTTGTAGCGGTTATTCTTATATTATTTTGTAGCGGTGATTCAACGAAATTCAGACCAGAATGAATTTCCGCGATATGCTCTCCTGGTCAAAAGTCGTTCAAGTCCAATGTCATCATCAGGCATTGTACAACACTCAAAATATACTCATCTAGCCTGAGTCGCACACACACAACCACTAAGCTAAACTAAGTTACCCCCCCCCCCGCTCCATAAGAGGACATTCTGCCAACCCTCGCCTGTGTTTATTGCCTATTTTACCTGTTGAGGTGTGGAGGGGGCTGTTTAGTGTTTGTATCTGTCACAACTGATCCTCCTCATGACAACAACATTCTTTCAAATTATGTCAATTCCCGCGACATTCTGTGTTAAATAGTAAATTCCGCTTTTATTAGCCATTTCCGTGATTCCGTCTGTGATTCCTTTAACGTGGAAATTATCGGGCCTTTGGAAAGGAAGTGATATCAGGGATTCCTAGTTGAAGTTTGGCAGGAGTACGGCCAGTAGCCCGTGTTATCATGATGATGATGATGATGATGACAATTATTATTGTTATGTTATTATTGGTGCTGAAGTCTGGTGCGTGTTACTAGTGACACCCAGTGGCCAGCAGACTACAGTTCATCAACGTCTTTGTATTTATATGTATTTTAGTTCATTTAGAACATATTTATGTTTGAAAATGCTTAATAATAATAGGTCGCAGTCAACCATAAAACAGCAATTATTTATTTGTCGAATAATTTATGAAGAAAAACACAGAGTGAGGGAGCAATGTTCGAACTGCGATGGAGCGTGGAGCGAGGGATGTACTCTGTAGTTCATATTGTGTCAAGGCAGCTGAGGTCAGCTCATTTGCATATAGTCGTCCTCAATTAAAATGTAGTTACTGTGTTTGCAGACTATGCTGTTTAGGGTAGTTGGTCATTGTACAGGTTTTGTATGCAGCATAATGTGTTTGGTGTTGTTGAGCTGAAATGTAAATTCCACCGTTTTGTGTTATTTATTTCACAAAAAGGTGCAACTGACATCAGATCTTGTTTTATACACAACAGACAATAAGAAAAACTATGTCTCCTGTTTAATCAATGTGTGTTTATACGGTTATAGCTTCATATCACCGTAGTCGGTGTGTCTCTGGAGCCCCTTTCAGGAGAATCACCCATATGTGTCCCTTTGAATTCAGCGCATGTGTTCTGCCTGAATATTGTACACTGGCAGCATCACATGATAATGTTTTGGGCCAGCAGCTATTGTGTTGCACTTAACAGTGAGGTGTGTGTGTGTGTGTGTGTCAGGGTTGTGTTTATGCAACCTCCTCCCCATCTTTGGAAAAGTTTAAAGTCACCATATGAAGTGGCCAGTTCTTCATACAGCAGGACCCGGCTAATCCCTTTTAATCTGACAGGGGAAAGTTTGCCTCTTGGCAAGGATTAAAGCGCTGGGGGGGTGAGGTTGGGGGGGGGGGTGCGGATGTATTTCCTAATTAGCCTCTGCACAAGGCGAAAGCAGGCAATCAATGCGCATCATCACGATAAAAAAAGCTGATCGTCACGATGCAAAAGAAGGCTTGCCCTGAGCAACATGGCTGCCACCCTGAGCCTCAGGCTATCCCAGGCTGTCCCCTGGCTGGCCTTTTGCACTTGTTCCCAACTGTCCCCTGACACAAAATGTAGCGAATGTAGACCCTAACCACCTCACCTCACTCGCGACCAACATCTCCTCTTAAAAAAAAAAAAAAAGGAGGACTGACCGTGAATGTCGGCGCTCTATTTTGGGCGTCAGTTGTTAAGGGGGACGCTTGGTGCAATGAAGTTCCTGATGTACTGCCAAAGATAACAGCATGGCAGCGTTGACCCAATGTCTTTTTAACCTGCCAGATCTCGACTCGGATTTCATGCTTGGCTTAAACTTTTTGATTGATGGCGGAGAACTACAGTGGAATCATGTGTGTGTGTGTGTGTGTGTGTGTGTGTGTGGGCACAAGTATTAGGACACGCCTCTGAATTGATCATTTAATCAATCAGTTATGAGATGGGCTTATGCTTCAACCAGGTATGCATTTGTATGCCATCAATCTAGTAGAGGATGTTATGTTAATCTTTTTTTTAATGCAAAACATGTCATTGCAGTTATTATTTTAGTGTGTGTCTTCTGCCATGGCAATTTTGTCATTGGCAGTTACGATAGACCCCTATGAACTCTGCCCAGCAACAACCCTCCAGTTCTTATATGGACTCTTTCTCGGTTTGATGTTGGCCAGTAATGAGAGCTCGATGAATGATGCTTGGAAATAACAAGGAATCAGGAGCAGCTTTGTTGCTCTACGTTCCAATGGCAGCTGACTTTTTAGTCATAGTATGATAATTGAGTCCTTTGGCCGCGATGATTGAACCCGGTGAACTCTGCCCGGCAATGACAGGAACATGAATCAAGAGTAGTCTAGTGTAGTTTGACTGTAACGCAATACAGACTTATCGTTTAATTAATGTGACTGCTCCCCCCCTGCATGTGGTAGCAGATGAGAACTTGTAAACGTGGCAACCATGTTGAGATGGAAATTACATGCGGTCGTGTAAAGAACACCTGGCAACAACACGGACCAAAGTTAAGATTAATACAGTTGGTCAGTGTTCCTGTTTCTGCTGACTCTCCGTCTCGAGTCAGTCCGTCATTTAAACTAACTGACATGGTAATTCTGTCATTGGGCAGCTATGATGGAGCCCAATCAGCTACGCCTGGCAACAGCAGAAACAAGAATCAAGAGTAATTATGTTGATCTCTGTTCTTGTTCCTGCCGACTCTCTGTCTCGAGTTAGTCAGTCATTAAAACCTACTTGCAAATGGCAGTTTTGTCATCGGGCAGCAATGATTGAATCCTAAGAGTTCTGCCTTACTACAGGAACAAGTATCAAGAATAATGATGCTGGTTCCTGTTCCTGCTGACTGTCTTTCTCTAGGGTTAGTTTGTCATTCAAACGGTCCTGTGTGTGCTTATTTTGTCATTGGGCAACTATGATTGAGCCCTATGAACTTCACCATGAACAAGAATCAGGGCTCGACAATAACGATGTACTGATGGCCCGGGGCAAGTTAAAACAAAATTCGGGCAAGTAAATCCAATCAGTGATATTCCCGTCGGGCAAGTGCACTTTGCCATACTGCTAAGAGTTTTTTTTTAAAGCGGTTCTTGTTGGGTGTTGGTAAAACACAGACTGCGTAATTCCGGTGGTAATTTGCAAACCAATCCTTGCAAATCTTGAAATGGACCAATCAGAATCGTTTATTTAGGCCGCGGTCCGCAGTACGCGTGTTACCCAAACCCATTCTTGTTCGTGATCAACCAATCAGCGATCGTTTGACTACGAAAACATCTATCATGGCGTCCCTGCCAACATTGTCTAATACTTCAACAACTTCTGAAGGAAAACACCAAAAAGTGATGAAACAGTGCTTCCTAAAGAAGTATTTTATTAGCGGCAGCAAATCAAATGATGGCACAGGTGAGTGAATCACATTGCTGTGACAATTTGAAGTGCTCACAATGAAACACCACCGATTAGATCCAATACCAAGTGCTGATTTTGCACAAGCTACAAAATCTAGCAGTTCCGTTTCTCTGTGGATTTTTCTCACCTTTGCTTCACAAATTATTGTTTGACCATTGAGAATTTTTTTCTGGATTAAAAACACATTACTAGTACACAAATGTGTCTATTCAATAATGTTTCAATGTGGTGCACAACGTATAAATATCACTGCTTACTACGACTACGATGTGTAAGGTATTATGGCATGCCATGTTAATATACGTTTCAGACATTCCTCCAAATACAATGCATCAGTACTATTATCTGATGAATTATCAGCAAGTTCGGGCAAATAGTTCTCACCTTAAGGATTCCCCATGGGCAAGTCATTTTTGTTTTTAATGTAGAGCCCTGAAGAATCAAGAGTAATTATATCACTCTACGTTCTTATTCCTGCTGACTCTTGGTCCAGGGCCCGTTAATCATTAAAGCAGCAGAGTGTATGGAAATGTTGACGTTAGGCAGCAATGATTGAGCCGTATGACTTGTCTAGAAAAAGGAAGATGAGTTCTGTAGCTTCAGTTCCTGCTAAAACAAAGCCATTTGTGATTTATACTAATGCAATAAGAGGAATGATCGTCTTCCTGGTCTAAGCGAGCTTGCTGCCTAGTGCCAGGGCAAATTCGTGTCATAGCCAGGTGTCCCAGGACTCGTGTCCATGATGAGATAGACAGACAGACATGAGGACAGATGGGCAGAGAAGGCGAGGTTTGGGCTTCATGCCAGCCCAAATCAAAGCCCACGGATTGGAAGTAAAAGGTTGTGGGCTTTGCAGCTAGTAAAAGCAAATGCCAAGGCTTTAGAGCCTTACCAAGATAGTGTGTGTGGACATTCTGCAAGCATGCGATCACGCGTCGCCGAGCTCTGTCGCTCATGCAGTTTGACGGCCTTCGTTCTCCTGAAGGCATCGGGGACGCTTTGTGCATCTTTCTTTGGGATTAGATTGATCGGTACCAAAAAAAAAAAAAAAAAAGTGAATAAGCAATTACTATACGCTCGCACACAGCAGAGACTCTTATTGTTCCTGTTCCTGCACCCTGCTGAGTGTTTTTTTATTATTTTGCAAATTTATGCTGACATTTGTGAATACACCGCCCACACCGGTTCACCGCTCCTGCGAAAGGAGTGTATGAATTATAATATTCTCACTGTGAGCCTCAGTAGAGTACACTAGCCCTACGTTTCTCATGCTGAGACACTGTTTGGACTGTCTGCTCAAAACGAACTCCTCAATGCCATTTTTGCTCTTGTCACATAAAGGATCTTTGACTAGCCTTTTTGCAGTAGGTCTTTCAAAACAGTAGCACTGTTGTAGTCGTGAAGAGCATCTTTGGCTTGTGTTGCAGTAGGTCCTTAAAAAGAGAATCGAGAATCTTTCAATAGCTTATTATAGCACTATAAAATCGATTATATTGAAAGAGAATTGTTTCCCCGTATTCCCAGACAAGTTTGCAAGACAAAAACACCACAGATTGTGCAGCGTTTGTATGTATCACTTCCCTTATGCTGTGTAATCCTGGCCACCGTGCTTACTAATTAAGATCGTTTTATTTGCAAATCCAGTGAAAATGCTCACAGGATTCATTATCTAAACCTGGGATAAACTCTCTTTACTTATTGGATCCTCAATATTGACTATATTATTTGTTAGGGAGCACAATAGCTGTCATATTTCTTCATGTTTCGTGCAAGTCGGGACTCTAGCACTGTTAAATAATACAAGCAGTGTTGGCACTATCGCGTGGCATCATGGCAACATGTGTGTGTGAGTGTGTGTGTGGTGTGTGAGAGAGTCTGGGGGAGGGTTGGATTATTGGCTTAGTGTTTTGGCCAGGTTAACGTGAAACAGCCCTGAAAGGCTCTTAGCTGAGATTACCCCTTTTGGCTAAAAATAGACATCACCACCACCCAACACACACACACACACACACAGATGCACCACTAGAAAAGACCACTATTTGATCTGTGTATTGTAAGTTTCAATTACACACACACATGCACCTGTAGACAGTGGTGGTGGAAGAGATCCACTGGGGGCTTTGGGATCAGCTGGGCAGGATCACCAAAGCAATCATCAGCAGCATCCCACTGGGACTACCACGTGTGTGTGTGTTTGTGCACGTGTAGGAGAGAGCAGTGTGTGTCTGTGTGTGTGTGCGTGTACATGTGTGTATAGGAGAGAGCGCATGACAGGCAAGCAGATCAAAAAATGCTCGTTTTCCAAACATTCCCAGAAGAGACTATTGTTTTGGACCAAACCAGCTACTTCTTCTTCCTCTTCTCGACTAGAAACAAATCCCTCGCCTCGGGGAGCTAAAGGAGGCAAGTGGATGTGACAGACAGACACTGCGAAACGATAGTGGCTTGGAGAGCTCCATGTCATTTGTATCACAGCAAGAAACTGTTTTTAAGAACCCAATGCAAAAATACTCGTCAGAGAGTTCTCAAAATGACAGGAGTGCTCCGCTGTTTTTGAGCATGTACTGTCAGTTTTTGAGGACCTACTCCCGTCAAATATTCACTAGATAATACTGCCTCTAAGGAGCTACAGTTAATCAAAGATCCTCTATATCAGGGGTCTCAAACTCAATTTACTTGGGCGCCACTGGAGCTAGGGTCTGGGCGAGACTGGGCCGCATCAGGTTTTCCAAAAAAAAAAAAAAAAAAAAAACGCATTTATTAAAAACAGAAAAATGAATAAACTTTGCTTTGGTTTCGAATTTCTACAAGAAAAGCTCTGATAAAACATTCCACTGTTCTCAAATATCTTACTTTTTATTTTTCTACAAAAAATAAATAAACAAATCAAGAATAAAGAAAATCAATCAATCAGTAATAAATAAATAAATATAATAATAATAAAACGGCAAATAATAAAAATGTAAGAAACCACATATAGTTGGTGGGTAGACAAATTATTTTTTTCAGATTAAAATTAACAAAGCATTATTAGAGCCCTGTAGACATGACAAAACACGACTATAGTCACATTTATACTTTTTTATTTACAACATATTGCGCAACTGCAGGGTCTTGAGACACATGCTAACTCGCAAACTAGAGAGCTAGCGACCTAAACGGCAGCCTTCAAGTTATTTCCTTTAAACTTAAATAGCCAAAAACTTACCACTTCCACACGGATAGGGAGGATAACTATTAACAGTTATTTAACCTTTAACATGAACATTAATCAAACGTAATAATTTTTTCTGGGTACATGATACCATACAGCATCCATATCAAACTTGCGCGCTAGATAACAGGTCCGCTTTGCTGTTTTTAAGGACCTACTGCAAAAACAATTGTCAAAGATTGAGGCAGTGGCTCAGGAGGGTTAGCAGTTCCTCCATCCTAGTCACTGCTGTTGTGTCTTTGGGCAAGACATTTAAGTGCTGCCCACCCACACTGATGTATAAATGTGAACGAATGTTTGGTGGCAGCCGGAGATGCCAAATTGCCAACCACATTTCCATCAGTCTTCTCCATGGCAGCTGTAGATACAGATGGGTGTATCTTACCACCATCAGTGTGTGACTGTGGGGTGATTGAATAATGTCTTTCACTGTGAAGTGCTTTGCGTATCTTGAAAGATGCTATATAAATCCAATCCATTGTTTTTCAAGTTTTTTTAAGGACCTACTGCTAAAAACATTATATCGTCTCAGCCTGAATTCCAGGAGGACTAAATCAGAGTCAGCCGTGGTGATCGGGTGCCAGTCATGGACCGGTCAACATATGTCGATGAAGGTGGCAGGAAGAGATGGATCGGAACGTCCCGCCAAAGACCTCTGGTCATTTAGCATGAACTCACTGGAATGGACAGAGGGGTGATTATGGGCCATGTGCAGCCATGCAACCATACATTGGAAGTCCCACTTGTGCATCTGACAGTGTTCCAAACCATAAAAGTAAATGTTAAAGTTGTGTCCCGGCTGGCAGAGACTGTGATTAGCTTTAATAAATAGCAGCTACTTAGCAGTATATTCTTAAAAATAGCAGGGCACAGTCAAGTAGAGGATCTCTGACTGCTTTTTTTGGTAGGTACTCTACTGTTACACAGAGGATCTTTTTTTTTTTGTGCAGTACATCTTTAAAAACAGCAGAGCATTCAATTTTCACATCCTGTTTTAATAAGCAGATGTCCCAATACTTGTGTCCATATGTGTTCTCCAAAAAATGAAGCTTGTCACAGCTTTGTTCTCTTCACTTGTAAAGATGAACACCATGCAAACGCGAGTGAAGTGCGGCCCATATGGCACATGAAAGTACACAACAATAAAGAATAAAAAGCTAGCTCAGATAGCATGCTTGCAATGTCATGACCGAGCAGGAGAAGAGACCCACCTCTACCTGCTTCATGCACACACACACACACACACACACACACACACACACAAATGAAGGTAAAAAGATAATGCATTTATTTGCTAATCAGCAAATAGCTTTTAGCCAGAGGCTAAGTGGTGGAGACTGTGGGGCCTTGATAAGATCGTGTGCTTTCAGGTGTTTCCCTGTCACACCGCTATTGAGTGCAAATTGAATACGCTGACCTTCTTTTGCCGCCACAATCAAACGACTGCATTTCTCCCCCCAAAAAGATTGTGTCATTTCAATTACCATACGTCTGATATTGCCCCGTCCCCCCCGTATGGCTTCTGTGCATGCATTGACAATGATGTCTACAATGTGTTTAGAGCAGCACATTAATATCCTTCTGAAGACGTTCTCCGTGGTGTACTTCCTGCTCTCCTTGCTAGTCCAAAACAAAGACTACAAACAATAATATTTCAATCAATGAGCTCCAGTGATCAGTTATTGGAAATACTCTTTATTCAAGCATGGGCTATTGGTCGGTCAACATGTCAATCATTAAAGAGGACCTATTATGATTTTTTTCACTTTTCTGACCTCTAAATGTAATTAGAATGTTGTATTCTCGTGTTAAGCAATGCCAAAGTTTGAGATAATGAGTTTTGTGCATTTGGAAGTGAGATGTGGGATGAGTCAAAACGCTCGGTTTCATAGGGCGTTGTAAAAGTGGAGGTCTGTGATGTCACAGATGGCAGTTGTATTCATTGTATGAGTGTTAGTAGGTCTTCATGACGATTGTTAAGTCATGTGATTTAGTCTTCCTGCAAACATTGGTCCGTCTACATCATTAAGTCGATCGCGATCTACCGGTCGATCGCGGAGGTGATACTGGTCGATCGCGGCGTGACATTAAAAAAATATCATCCTAGCATCAATGCCGTCACTTGATTGATATACAGGGCAGCCATTCAGATGACAACTGAATGTTGCCCTTCGGGTGACCAATCAAATCAAACAACGTCTCTAAGTGCAGCAGAACTTACGATGTCAGCCTATCATCCATCCCCGTTACTTGATTGACATACAGGACAACCAGTCAGATGACAACTGAATTTTGACCTTTAGGTCACCGCTCATGCGTAAACAACGATGCAAAGTGCTAAGCTAGTCGGCGAATTGCGTCAGATTTGAAACCCTCGCTAAAGTTTATGGTCACTAAAATGAGTGAAGTAGCTGGACCAAGTAAAAAGGCAAAAACATTAAACTTCCATACGGAATGGGAGGTGGACTTTTTTTTTTCACAATGTCTTTTTCGAAGTGCGTTTGCCTGGCTAACCTGGCTATCAGCAGCTACTGTCCGGACTATGCATCCCTGGCTGATTCAATTCAGTGCAAGTCATCAAAGTAAACTCAAGTAATTACAAAAAATAGTTAATTATGTGTGTTTTGCAATATTGGCTCATTTGGTTATGTAAGGTACATCAACATACATTGTACGTACAAATAATCCTCAATACATTTGAAAATAAATAGATGTTTTGCATTTTTGTAGTGGGTAGATCATTTTGACTCGGTCATTTTAAAAGTAGCTCGCATGCTGAAAAAGTGTGAGCACCCCTGGTCTACATTATTGGTCAGTCATGTTTAGCAGCAGTTATTGGTTGATGATTGGACTCATTCTTCATTTGAACATTGGTTGGTTGGTTTAAAAACCTGTATGTTCAATATGGCCACATATGTACTCAATATCTTTGTGAAATATTTGACAGATTAATGTGGATAATGATACATTCCATTGAAATTGTTTGCTGGAATAGTGTGAGTGTGCATGGTGTGCTGCATAGAGATAAGAAATAGTTGAAAACAAGGCTGTCAGACAGCGGTGAAAGCTTATCTTCCTCATCGGACATCATGAATGAAGCAGTTGAAGATAGGACTTCCAATATTTCTGTGCGTCGACCTACATGAACATATTTTTCTATTTGTCCTTATCATTTTAAACTAGGGTTTTCAAAAAAGTACTGAATTAACTATGTTGAACTTTTTCACGCTATTAATGCATGCACATCATGGCAAGCCATTCCTCTCTGTTCGATGGCAGATGGAAACACAATGTAGCATCCCCACGAGTCACTCTTTTGTCTTTTACTCTTTTATTGTCATTGCATTCACAGATATTCCATACTCACAGCAACATCTTTACAAGGCATGCATGTGGCCTAAATAAACAGAAATACAAAAACAAAACAAAACAAAACAAAATCACAAAATCTGATGACGTTGTCCTTTTCTTTGCCTTGTGGTCAAGCAAAAGCACTACTTTTTGAAAGTAGTTATGTTGCCGACCCACTGCCATCACATGACATGATGTGCAAGCACCACATGTGGACATTTCCATATGGACAGAGCCTTCGTAATAACTTTATTCCGAAATCCACAGAGCCTATCCCAGCTGTCTTCGAGCGAGAGGCGGGGTACATCCTGGACTGGTCGCCAGCCAATCACAGGGCACATATAGACAAACAACCATTCACTCTCACATTCATACCTATGGACAATTTGGAGTCGCCAATTAACCTAGCATGTTTTTGGAATGTGGGAGGAAACCGGAGTACCCGGAGAAAACCCACACATGCACAGGAAGAACGTGCAAACTCCACATAGAGATGGCCGAGGGTGGAATTGAACCCTGGTCTCCTAGCTGTGAGGTCTGAGAACAACATATGTACGTTTATTTGACTCAAATCTGTCAGCCAGTGACGACTGCAACCGGACGTGACATCTCATGTAGCCAAGCATGTACAGTAAATGTATCTTATGCAGTCTTAATGGCTGCACGGCTGTGCATAATTCTATCTAGAATACATTGCAGGATCCTGTGCCCCGTTTGAGTCACTCAGCTCGTTTTTTTAGGCTTACTAGAAGCTCCTACACGAGCCACACTTGCAGATGTGAGCTAGTTCAAGTCTTAGCAGCGACAAGAGGGTGATGCTGCTTCTAACAGGAAGAAGAAAGAACATCCCCGCTTACATCCCAAGGGTAGGTGTCTCAATCGGATGTGGTCAGGATGTGCTACAACGCACACATCTATACATTCACATATATATTTATATAGCGCCTCTTCTCACTTTCACTTTCCCTCTCTTGTCCCCCACGTTAGCTCATGTGATAGCGTTCTAACAGTCTCCAATGGTTCCCAGGAGATATATCATCCCTGCACACACACACACGCACACACACACACACATCATTGATGGGTCAAACCATTTCCTCTGTGATGTATTACTCGCATGGCCTTCTAAACCCAGACAGACATCTGGCATATAAATAGCCGGCGTGCTCTCGCCTAATGTCAATTCACTCACATAGCTTTCGTGTTTTAACAAGGAGACTTCCGAGTGGTGAATTCCGAGCAGGACTAATGGATTATTGCAGAGTCGTGGTAGAACCACCAGTCAAATGATTGCAATGGGAGTAACTTCTGATGATAAGAAGAGCTTGGTTGGTTGCTATTTTTAAAGCTAATTGCTGCTTCTGCTGGCCAGGAAAGAGTTTAACATATAGTTTTATTTTTGGGGGCGTATTGCAAAATGCGAGTCGTATCAAGCAGTCGGCCCAAACAGTACTACTCCTGTGAGGATTTTTGACTAGTGTCGGAGGTACTTTAGAACAGCAGAATCTTTGACTAGCAATGTTTGCAGTAGTTCCTCAAAACAGCAGAGCGCTCCTGTCACAAGGAGGATTTTTGATTAGTATTTTTGCAGCGGGTCCTTAAAAAGGCAAAGCACTCGTGAGGATATTTGACTTGCATTTCTGCAACGGGGCCTTGCAACAGCAGAGCACTCCTTGTCATATTGAGCATGTAGTATTTTTGCTGTAGGTACTTAAAAAACATCCGAATGCTTCTGTCACATCGACAATCCTTGACTTACTTTTTTTGCAGTACTTTGAAGCTGTGATTAGTGTAATATGAAGCGATGCAGGTTTGTGCAAAACAAGAATAAACTGTCAATGACCCACTTATTTTTATTTTTTTTTTGACATATTTTAATTCTTTTGGTTCCTTTTTAACATACAAATGATGAACAGCTCCCTCCCCAAAAAAAGCATTTGTTTGGGTTCTGGCAATTAGCAGATTTAATTTAAACTTTTGTTGTTTGTTTAAAGCAGCTCCTTTCACCTTTCTTCCAGAGTTATCAGTCTTGTGAATAGTATCTGCTGGCACACAATGGCGCAGCGTGAAACTCAATAAAATAGTTAATGGCAAGGACAATCTGAAAGAAAGCCCTACCTGATAACGAAAGGACCTCACCTCATAATGAACAAGCGCCTTTCTTTTGCTGGAATGCGGGGTAAAGGAGGCGGGAAAGGCGGGAGGAGAAGCTCTGGCAAGCACTTGCCAGCATGTTTTATGGCCAATTGAAGCATTTGGAATAAAACAGCCACAGAATGGCACCCTTTAGGATTGGAAGCGGGTTAATATATTGTGATCTCCACAATTAGCCCAAGATTGTTAAGATATCTTTAATTTGGTGAGGTCCATTAAGCGGGATGACCGAGAAAGTATTTCCACAGAGACGTAAGACCTACCACCAAATCACTATCTCTTTGTTCTCTGTGTCCCCTTTTTCCTCTCTATAGCTCAGGAGTAATCAATAGAAGTGACAGGAACCCTTCATTGCCGTCCACATCATCCTGCGCCTGTTAGTTGACACTCTTCTATAATGTATTGAAATTGTACATGGAACTGTATCTTTAAGGGACGGTGTTGGGTATTGGAACCCTACATGTCATTCTGTATCAGGCATTAGTTGGACATATAGTTATACATCATGGTGGTCAACATGTGAAGCCGAAGTCACAGGTGAGAAATGTGACTGTTTTGTCTATGGAACAGTTTACATGTCAGTCATCAAATGTTGCACCAGTTCATTGTTGGTCACTAGAATTATTGTTTGTGCAAACATTGGCCGGTCATGACACGTAATATCAGTCATTGTTTGGACAAATTAGTCTTTTTTTTCATGGGGACATCAGTCATTACAAAGAGAACCAGTAATCGGTCTGTGATTGGACTCACTGTTTACATCGGCAGTCACTGTTCATAGCACCAGTCATTGTTCGGACATTCAGCTCATTCTGTAAGCAAACATTGCCCAATCTACAAGTCCATTAGGACACATAGACCTATTGCTCATGCAAATATTGGCCAGTCTCCATGTAAAGGATTCCACATTGTGAGGATCTGTACATGCTTAATCAGTCATTGGTTATCTGAGTCTTTTTTTCATGCCAACATTGGTTGATCTTCATGTCAGGTTTTAAACATAGTACCAGTTACTGGAATTTTTGTACAAACTTTGGCCATCATTACACATAATACCAATCCTGTATGTTTTTGTATGGGAACATTGTTCCATTTACATGTTATTCCAATGACAACCAGTAAATGACCATTCATTCATTTTCTACCGCTTTTTCCTCACGAGGGTCGCGGGGGGTGCTGGAGCCTATCTCAGCTGTCTTTGGGCGAGAGGCGGAGTACACCCTGGACTGGTCGCCAGCCAATCACAGGGCACATATAGACAAACAACCATTCACACTCACATTCATACCTATGGACAATTTGGAGTGGCCAATTAACCTAGCATGTTTTTGGAATGTGGGAGGAAACCGGAGTACCCGGAGAAAACCCACATGCAATTGAACCCTGGTCTCCTAGCTGTGAGATCTGCACGCTAACCACTTGACCACCTTGCCGCCTAGTAAATGACCAGTGCTTCTTAATTCAAACACTGGCCAGTGTGCATTACAGACAGTATATGTCATTACAGGCAACACCGGTGATTGGTCGGTCACTTTGGCCACAAACACCTTCATGCCAACATTGGTTGGTCTGCATGTGTGTCTTCCAGGATGTTTTCTCTGTGTTGCTTGTTGGTGGGGGATGGGGTCGACCCTAAACAGATGGCTCATTAAAGACTCATTTATGTCCCTACTTTTAATCTCTCACGTGAATTTGGCCAAAGAAGCATCTAATAACTGCCAAGGCCCCCCATCCCTTCTCTCCCTCTTAGTCACCAGGTAATAACGTTTGAGGGGGAGTTGCATGCCGTTCCAGTGGGTTGGATTTAAAGCTCCTTACAAGTAATTAAACAGCGTGACACCTCATACAGTCCAATTTCCTGCCAGGACGTCTTCGCTTTGCCAGGGTGGCGTCACCCACCCCATCCCCCCACTCTCAGTCTTCGTACGTGGCGTTATCTCTGTGAAATATGTCCCCTTCATCATTTTCTAATAATGACAGAGTGCTCATGTTGTTACTCACTGAGCATCCCATTAACATTTTCCTCACTGTTAGCTAGCTAACTGAACATCTGAGACGTCTGCTAAATGAAAATTGGAGGGGGTTGGGGGGAGGAAGCATGAAAATAACCAGTGGCGGACTCTGACATTTTGTCAGGGGAAGCATAATAACACATGTTTATCCCTTTGCAAAACCGTTGTCAATGGGTATTTTGTGCCAGGAAACAACAGTTTGATTTTGTTTTGGCAGTCAATTAGTTTCCCCAACCGGCCAATTAGAGGACAGATTCAGGTCACCTGATGAGTAGGCATTAAAAAAAAAAAGTTTAAAGTTAAGCTAGAAATGCACTATCATAGACGCTAATCAAAGATCCTCTATATCAGGGGTCTCAAACTCAAATTACTTGGGGGCCACTGGAGCTCGGGTCTGGGCGAGACTGGGCCGCATCAGGCTTTCCAAAAAAAAATGCATTTATTAAAAACAAAAAAATTAAAAAAACTTTGTTTTGGTTCCAATTTTCTACAAGAAAAGCTCTGATAAAACATTCCACTGTTCTGAAATATCTTACTTTTTATTTTTCTACACAAAATAAGATGAAAAATAAATAAACAAATCAAGAATAAAGAAAATCAATCAATCAGTAATAAATAAATAAATATAATAATAATAATAAAATGTCAAATAAAAACTTAAGAAACCACATATAGTTGGTGGGTCGACAAATTATTTTTTTCAGATTAAAATTAACAAAGCATTATTAGAGCCCTGTAGACATGACAAAACACGACTATAGCCACATTTATACTCTTTTTATTTACAACATATTGCGTAACTGCAGGGTCTTGAGACACATGCTAACTCGCAAACTAGAGAGCTAGCGACCTAAACGGTAGCCTTCAAGTTATTTCCTTTAAACTTAAATAGCCAAAAACTTACCACTTCCACACGGATAGGGAGGATAACTATTAACAGTTATTTAACCTTTAACATGAACATTAATCAAACTTAATAATTTTTTCTGGGTACATGATACCATACAGCATCCATATCAACATTAAACTTTCATAACAAGGCGGGGGCCTCAAACTACTGTTCTGCGGGCCACATCTGGCCCACGGGCCGCATGTTTGAGACCCCTGCTTTATATGAAAGGAGTTCTCTACTGCATTTTGATGTTTTCTACTGCAAAAATGCACATATATACAGTATATTCCCTGCCCAGCCAAAAAGCTCTCTTGTCAATAGTCATCTTTATCTGCATCCATCTCCAAATGCAACATTTGTTTGTTTATTTCACACCCCTATAATGCGTCTGCAGAAATTCGCCGCCTGTCATTAGCATCTTTAAATATAGCGCCTTTATTCGGCATTATCTGGAGGATTGCTGGCAAACATCTTGTCAGCGTAGATTTGAACTGGGCGTCATTGTTTGCCCACAAACTCCCTCTGAAAACGTCCCTGCCTTCCCTAGATACTTGCTCGCTTGTCAGCCTGGCTAATGGCTTTTCTGGGAGACTATATTATTTTGGTCCAGTTAAGCCGCGTGTTTAAAATATGACTGACAGGCTTGACTCACTTAGGAATGGGGGGGTGGGGATTTTCATTTATTTTGGATCTTTTTTCAACACATGCATGCAATCACCCACCAGTTTTACTTTCCTAGGAAGAAAAGATTTACAACTTCCAGACTAAACTGTCCTATTTTCTCCTCTCTATGTTTCTGTCCATCTACTATTTTTTTTCACGCCTGCTAAGAAGATAGATGAAGAAAATGAGGCCAACTTGCTGGCAGTGCTTACTGAGACCCTGGACAGCATCCCTGTGGACGAGGACGGCCTGCCTTCGTTCGAAGCTCTGGCAGACGGGGACGTGACCAATGCCAGTGACCAGAGCTGTCCCTCGTCCCCGGAAGATCTGCCTCCTACTCCGGAGGACCAAGAGGAACCCTCCCTGGTAATCGCTTTAACCATGTGTAACAGCTGCACTTGAAACCATCAGATCAGCTTCAAAAATCTGGCTTGTAAGACGGAGAACATGTTTATAATACAGCATGATAAAGTGGATAATAAAGTGGTGGTAAATATTGTTGGACCAGCCAGGACACCTAGTATGGGCACTAACATTACATTTCTGAAGAACCGCATCTCATTTTTCACTCGATATCAACGAGAATTTACCACAACTACTGTGCCAATACCAGTATGAATACTAGTATGACTATAGTCATATTTATACTCTTTTTTATTTACAACATATTGCGCAACTGCAGGGTCTTGAGACACATGCTAACTCACAAACTAGAGAGCTAGCAACCTAAACGGTAGCCTTCAAGTTATTTCCTTTAAACTTAAATAGCCAAAAACTTACCACTTCCACACAGATAGGGAGGATAACTATTAACAGTTATTTAACCTTTAACATGAACATTAAGCAAACATAATAATTTTTTCTGGGTACATGATACCATACAGCATCCATATCAAACTTGCGCGGGCCGCACTAACATCAAACTTTCATATCAAGGCGGGGGCCTCAAACTAGTGTCATGTGGGCCACATTTGGCCCCGGGCCGTGTGTTTGAAACACCTGCTCTACTTAAACATCAATAATTGTCCATTTGTGCTAACATTTGCCATTGTTCATTTGCTTCTGTACCGATATTAGAATATTGTGATACTTGTTATGTTATTCAACTTATGGTAATGCTTATAATGTAGCCAAATCAAATCAATATTGTTAGTACCGCGGTGGCTATGCAAGGAAACACATTGCAAGAAAATGGAGCGGGCACAGAATGAAAGTAAATCCATCTATTCTCTCCAGGTCTCGTCTAATCCCCCCAACCACCACGCCTCCTTGGCAGCGAGCTTCCGACCATTGTTTATTGTCTCACACAAGCATGCAGCTACACCTGTTAGCTTTAAGGCTAACATTTTTGCATGTTTAATTAACCACAATTGGGGCTCAGAAGTTTGTTTACTTTAGATGAAAAAAAAACCACAACCTTATAATGTCCATTTAGATAATTTGGGTAAATTTTGCTATCACATTCCAGCTGAAGAAGCTCCTCCTGGCACCAGCCAACTCCCAGCTGGGCTACAATCAATACACAGGTGGCAAGGCACAGAACCATGCAGCCGGCAGCAACAACAACCATCGCATCAGACCACCACCTGCCGTCGTCAAGGTATGCACATCTTTACCTTAGATCATCTTCCTCCCTCTACTCCGCTCTCACAATTTTCTTGTTTCGGTGGCCTAGCTCTGCATCCCCGAGAGGGTGTAATGAAAACAGGGTGATTGCTGTTGAGCTTTGGCAGACACGGCAGCGTTGGCGGCGGCGTTCTCCTCATTAGCGCCGCTACATATCCGTCTTGCTATCACGGACTGTTAAAGAAAAAAAAAGCAAGGCGTATTGTCGGAATGATGCCATGATGAAATTGCTCGCTAGAGGTGTCATTTTTTTTGGTACTTTATTTGTTCTTATTTTCAAATGACCCCCCTCTGTAAACATATTTCTTGTTATGTTGTGCTACGTTTGCACGAGTGTCTCATTCCATTTTCATTACGTGCCTTTGAGTCATCCATTTCTGGAGCGCAGCGTATGAGGTCTCACCAAGGACTCGGTCTGCTCAAAGGACCACACAAATGTGAAAATGTCCAAATTCTGTCCATATTTTGTGTCACTACCATTCTTTTCCAACACTGTCTTCGGGATGTAGTTCACTAGAGCTTGAACACTAGACGATACCTCTGACATCACAGGGCAGCTGGATGTTAGAAACCTTGCAATCTACCATGTTCAGTGTATGGATGCCCCATAGATGCTCAATGAGGTTTAGGTCCATCACTTTCTTATCTTACCCTCAGCTTCTGGAGGTGTGTTTGGGTTCGTTATAATGTTACATTACAGGGCATCATCATCATGCTGTTGCTGTTGTCTCTGTGCTACCCAGTGCCGGCAGGACTCATGCAGCCCCACACCATGACACTCTCACCACCTTGCCTGACTGAAGACAAGAGGCACTTGTCTTTACACTCCTCACCCTGACGCCGTCACGCATGCTTGACACCATTTGAACCAAATTGTTTATCTTGGTCTCATCGGATCACAGGACAAGGTTCCAGTAATCCATGTAATCCACTACAACAACTTCCAAAAAATCAGAGGGGAAACCCTGGGATGGCCTGCTGGCCCTGAGCGGTCAATCTGAAGTCTGATTGGCTAAAATAACGGCCCCATTGCCAATAGTGTGTATGTGATATAGGTAGACACTCCTGATTCTGCCTTGGGCAGATTAGATCAACATGGCAACACATAGAAACTGAAATCTGATTGGAGAAAAAAATATACACGGCAGCACTCATGCAGACAATTATGCTGCCATTACCATGTTTGACTGTTAGATCTGCTATAAGCTGTACACTGACTAAAGTCTGTACATTTCTATGTCCCTTGAGAAGATGTGGATATTATTTCAATAAAATGCAAACATGGCTTCTTCTTCTCTTGTACAGACGGAGAGCACCTGGAGCGGCAAAGCGAGGGTGGTCTCCGGCCAGCAGAACCGTTCCTTGAGGCGACCTTGCACCGAGCTGCTGAAGTACCTAACAGCCACCGATGACATCTTACTCCACACTAAAGCCAGCGACGTCAAGGGCGGCCACAGTGCCTCCTCCTCGTCCTCCTCGCCGTCCTCGTCGTCCACGTCTTCGTTCTCCTCCCTTTCCTCTACTTCCTCCTCGTCCTCCAAGAAGAAGTCCGCCGTGCCATCTCAGCAGCATCTGCCGCAGCGAGGTGAGCGCCGGGCTGCAGGCCAGTGTTGTGTGGCTGGTGTTGGGGCTGGGAAGTGGCAGCGTTGCTCTCAGGATGTTGACGAGTCGAAGGGTGGCCACGGAAGCTACACCGGCGAAGAAGAGAGGCGGCCGGGTGACGCCGACCGGCTGGCCTCTGCCGCTAGGTTTATTAGGTATATGCATTCTTATTCCCTCCCTCCCCGAGAGGCGAGTCACAGCTGTGAGCGTTGCCGAGAGGCTGTAGGCGCCCCTCGAGATAAGAGCCAGCGTAGGCGCGTCACCGTCACCATTAAGAAACGGGACGAGAAGCCAGGGCACCCTTTACTTAGCCGGCTGCTCACCACCAAGCCTGCTCAGTACCGAGCCCCACCTAAGACCCCCCAGCCCCCCAAGAGTCTAAGCCAGGGAGGCCATGGGGAGTATGTTGACCATGATGATGATGATGCTGATGATGATGTCAGGGCCCGCCCGCCCAGCTTCCCAGATACTAGCAATGCAGAGCCCGCCCCCGCCCGCATGAAACACAGGCCGCGCCCAGACCACGCAGACCACCTGTTGTTAGGTAATCATGACTGCATCCCCCCCGCTGGCCTTTATCTCTGCTGCTGCTGCTTCTCCTTCTTCTAACCACTTTTTCCACTAACTCGACTAAATTCTAACATTCCTTCCGTCAAATTGGAGTGGGGGTTTAGGGTGTGTGGGGGGTGACTTGTTGTCTGTCTTTAGTCTTGAGAGCTACGTTCCACAAGTCGGGCCAAAGCCTCGGGCAACTGCACAAGCTTCCTTGACTCTCCTTTCTTATCTTCTTTACCCCGCCCCCCCACCTTGCTGTTGGTGCATGCTTGATGATTTTTGTTGGTGGAAAGGGGCCTCACCCGCCGTCATGTGTCTTGTCTCTCTGTCCATTGTCCCATCCCAAGCTGTCTCAAGCAGGTTATGTCTGTATCTGGACACCTGAGACCCGTATATAGCCCTCACATCACAGCTGCACTATTTTTAAGGAGCGACAAAGATCCTCTATATCACAGGAGCGTTCTGCTGTTTTTAAAGACCTACTGCTGAAACACCCGTCAAAGATTTTGTATACACATAAGAGAAGCACACTACTGTTTTTTTAAGGACTGACAGCAAAAAAAACAAACAAAAACACTAGTCAATGATCATTATGACTGGAGCACTGTGGACCAACTCCAAAAAGGCTAACATTCCACTCCCCTCCAGTCATTGCATGCTTATTGATTATGAATTTGTTGGTGGAAGGGGGTCTCACCCGCCATCGCGTGTCTTATCCGCGGTGTTGTCTCTCTATGTGCCATCCCAAGCTGTCTCCAGCGGGCTATGTCTGTATGTGGACACCTGTGACATCACCTCATCCTGCCTCATAGAGTCTATAAGATAAGGATAGGGTCATCCAAAAGAAACAAAAAGACAATAGAACGTCTAACCAGGAATGGGTGTTTTTGATTTTGTAATCATTTTAGTGCATTTTAATTTGATATCTATTCATTGTTGCAGCTCTTAGATCAATAATTACCCATGCTCCTTTGTGTTCTGCAGCCAAACCAACCACCTTGCCACTTCCTTTGACCCCAGAGTCTCCAAAGTAAGTGCATACTGGATAGAGACAGTATAGAAGACAAAAGTCCAAGCTGAGGCATTATTTGTGACTCATTCCCATGTCTTTTAGTATCACCTATAATGTCTGCATGTGACTTAAATGTCTCCCTTTGTTTTTTGTTTTTTTTCTTGCAGTGACCACAAGGGATCACCATCGTTTGAGAACAAAACCATTGAGTGCACATTAAGTGTGGCGATTGCTGGAACCCCAGGTAAGAAGGCGCTCTTTGCATCTCAAGTGTTCCGAGTTAGGAAGATGTTCATATGGATTATTTGAAGTATTGATTCGGATGTCCAGAATTTATTACAAAAAACATCCCACCCTCTGCAAAATCACTCATCAAAGATCCTTTTTAAGATAGCAGCATTCTGCTGGTTTTAATGCAAAAAACACGAGTCACAGATCTACTATCTGACAGGAGACTGGTATTTTTAAGGACCTACTTCAAAAACACTAGTCAAAGATTCTCTATACGACAGGAGCGCTCTGCTGTTTTAATGACTTACCGCTGTTTTTGAGGACCTACTTAAAAAATACCAGTCAACGATCCTCTATGTGACTGCAATCAAGACTTGGTGCAAAACCACAAGTCAAAGATTCAATATACGATTGGACTTCTGTGCTATTTTAAGTACCATCTGCTGTTTTTGAGGACCTACTGCAAAAACACCAGTCAAAGACCTTGTGATATGAATGACAACCTACTTTTGAGGGCCTACTGCAAAAATGCCAGTCAAATATCATCTATGTTACAGGAATGCAAAAACAAAGATTATTTCTATGACTTTAGTGCGCTGTTGTTTTTAAGAACCCATTGCTGTTTTTGAGGACCTATTGCAAAAATGCCAGTAATGTCCTCTGTGTGGAATGACAACATACTGAAAAAACAAACATTATTTATATGACTGTTGTTATCTGCTGTTTTCAAAGACCTATTGCTGTTTTTGAGGACCTACTGCAAAAATGCCAGTAAAATATCATCCATGTTACAAGAATGCAAAAACAAAGATTATTTCTATGACTGGAGTGCTGCTTGCAAAAATGCCAGTAATGTCCTCTGTGTGGAATGACAACATACTGAAAAAACAAACATTATTTATATGACTGTTGTTATCTGCTGTTTTTAAGAACCCATTGCTGTTTTTGAGGACCTATTGCAAAAATACCTACTGCACAAACACCAGTTAAATATTCTGACAGGAATGACGACAAAAAACACTGGTCAAAGATTCTCTATATTATGGGAATGCTCTACTGTTTTTGAGGGCCTCCTGCAAAAATGCCAGTCAAAGATCCTCTGTGTGACAGGAATTACAATTTACTGCAAAAACAAAGATTGTCTAAATGACTGGAGTGCTCTGCTGTTTTTGAGGACCTACTGCCAATCAAAGATCCTCCATATGACAAAATAGTTCTCTTTTTAGAAATCTGACGCAATAATGTGAACTGAACTTGAGGGCCACTTTGATGTCATTGACTGATAGGATTTGGCCCGTGTGCCGCCAGTTGACTAGCACCGCAACAAGGGGCAAATAGATTGTCATTCCTCTCAGATGTCTTTCTGCTCACGGCCTCCACCTCCTCTTTGCAGATTTACAAGCAGACAGATGGCAGTTATATGGCAAGTCCTGAGATGAGCCCACTTTATAGCATTGTTAATGCACTCACACACCGTCACTATTACTCTCCTTCCCTTGCTTGGATTTCGAACAGAACAAACCAGAGCATCTCCGCTATGTCACTCCGACACACCTACGCTCTTCTTTACCTTTCTTGTAACGCACACCATTTCTTGCTCGCTTCTGAATTGCACCAAATGACAGCTCTTAGCATCAAATCCGGCATCGGAGGAGGCGGCTAGGATGGAATAAATAAGCCAGGCTGTGTTGGGAATACCTGATGTCATGCAAGTGAAGACACCAGATATAGTAGACTGTATATAAATGATGCCCAGCAAATGCCTGAAGAAGCTTCATTCAGCGCCATCTGTCCCGAAAAACAAAAACGCACGTCGGGTCATAAACTAGAAGCCATTAGCGGGCGAGGGCAAAATAAATCAGAATTAGATAAATGTGTGTCCCTTAGTCAAACTCGGGCATGATGGATGGATGCTAATCATGTCGCCGCTGGGGGGAGAACAATAGAAGAAGTAATGCAAAGGTTTTTAACAGTCATCTATCACAAAAAGCGTCATGCAATAACTCACAGAATGTCATTTCATCAACTTTGACTCATGGAACGTACCATCCGTGCTGACAAAAGTGAGGAACGCCCACTTGTTTATCAGTTACGCCATCGTAGTGGAATTTTATTCTTATCAGGACCGCTTTCACCTTGAACTACTTTCACCATGTGGGGGGGCTCAATAGCCCTGTCCTGCGCTAATGACTTTCCAGCTCGCTAATATTCAATCCCAAATAAAAGCCAACTTAAAAGCATTAGAGATATTAACTGGATGGTGAGGCAACAAAATGGTGAAACAAGGAGGAGGACAAAATCGGACTGATAGGAGGCTTTAGGGATTTGTTACAAATTTCCTTCCCTGACAGTACAAGGTTCACCCACAGTGTGTAATTTCCACATCTTGTAAATAAATACCCAACACTGAAACTAACCTGAGATGCACAAGGCTAAAGGACAACCTGTTGACCTTGTGATGGTCATACATAAACTCGTGGAACGAGGGAGTACGATCTTTAGCATGCAAAACTACATAGAGCAGCTCACTTGGGAGCCACTAAGTTTTAGCAGTGAAGGGGGGGGGCTTTTTTTGGTGGGGGGGCAAAGCTTGTGTTATTGTGTTTTTACCAATAAAAAACAAGCCATGCGCTGCAAATGCCCCCCAGGCTGCACTTTGGACACTGCTGATTTAGAACACCCTTGCGTAGCATTTTTGCAGCACATTTCTAACCAGAGTACTCGTTGTCATAAGAGGATCATTGACAGGTGTGTGTCCCACCCCCCCGGGTATGTCCTTAATAACAGAAAAGCGTTACTGTTATAGAGGATCTTTGACTGGCATTTTGGCATTTGATTCCTAGAAACACCAGATTACTATTATCATATGGAGGAGCTTTGTTCTTATTCAAATGATCCTGTCACAATTTATTCGTCGAAGATTCTCAAAAATAGCAACATACTTTGTCACATAGAGGATCTTTGACATGCATTCGGTGTGTGAATATTAAAAACAGCAGAGCACTCCTGTCATAGAGGATCATTGACAGGTGTTTTTTTTTCTCCCCCAGGTATGTCCTTAATAACAGAAAAGCGTTACTGTTATAGAGGATCTTTGACTGGCATTTTGGCATTTGATTCCTAGAAACACCAGATTACTATTATCATATGGAGGAGCTTTGTTTTTATTCAAATGAGCCTGTCACAATTTATTTGTAGAAGATCCTCAAAAATAGCAACATACTTTGTTACATAGAGGATCTTTGACATGCATTCGGTGTGTGAATATTAAAAACAGCAGAGCACTCCTGTCATAGAGGATCATTGACAGGTGTTTTTTTTCTCCCCCAGGTATGTCCTTAATAACAGAAAAGCGTTACTGTTATAGAGGATCTTTGACTGGGATTTTGGCATTTGATTCCTAGAAACACCAGCTTATTATTATCATATGGAGGAGCTTTGTTTTTATTCCAATGATCCTGTCACAATTCGTCATTATTCATTGTCATTATTCGTAGAAGATCCTCAAAAATAGCAACATACTTTGTCACATACAGGATCTTTGAAATGCATTCGGTGTGTGAATATTAAAAACAGCAGAGCACTCCTTTCATAGAGGATCTCTGACACAGGCTGTTTTAGTCTGTCCTTAAAAACAGCAGTTTTTCTGTAGATTCTTAAAAATAGCAGCACAGCTGTTTTTGGGAGGATCTTTTTTGCAGGAGGCCTTAATACTCTTGATCTTATATACGCTAGGTTTGTCCCATGTTGCTTTTCCAACCAAAGGGGATCTTTCCAAGGTCACAGAGTAAAGTGGGGGTGAGAAACCATCCATGTTACAGCCCCAGCATATTAAGTTCCATCAAGCATTTCATGAATCTGTCAAGATTGTAATAAAAGAGAGATCAGGATTAATCATAGTGAAAATGTGGATTTTAATCAGGCCTCTCCATAAACCCATCTTTGGAAGGAATGGGGTATATTTGAATATTTGAGACCTGTTTTTATTTTATTGACTTCTTATTGGATGTCTCTCCATCCTCTGTCCAGGTCTGACACCACCTACCACGCCCCCATACAAAGACAGTCCAGAGAATCTTTTCAAAGCATCGCTCAAAACCAAGTTGTCTTCATGTGTCTCCTCAGCCTTGGTGTGCAAAAAAGCAAGGCTGGGCGAGTCGGGCCCCAGCGCCTCAGGCGAGGACCCTGCCAGGAAGGGTCCCGAACAGACTGAGCTGTACGCCCAGCTGAGCAAAGCCTCCACCGTCCTTCCTTACCCTGCCACGCTTCAGCGAGTGGCAGGGAGCGGACCGGAGGAACGTCGCAGCGTCACTGGTGGACACAAGCGGGGTTCTTCCTGTGGGCACGGCGACCATGACTATTGCCAGGCATCAGCAAGCGTTAAGAAGGACGGTCCCACAGCCTCCGGCGCGCCCAAGGAGGATCAGACGCCATGTAGCCCTGCTGCTTTTGTGCCTATGGGGGATTTTGGATTTAAGGACTCAGGCATGCCTCCACCCTCTTTATCAGTTGGTTCTTTAAGTTTGGTCTCCTCTGTTGGAGAAGATGTCCAGAGATTAGCGAAGGAGTCCCCGACCCCAACCTCCCAGAGCCAGGAACCCTCATATACTGTCAGCCGGAAATTCCTGTATGACCTGGAAATCCGAGCGGAACTCAACAAGCACTTTGGACACTCCTTGAGAGCTCTGTCCAGTCCCGGTGAGGCGGAGACAATTGCGTCCCCGCAGTCTCTTGAGGATGTGGATACCCAGAAGCTACCCGGTGCAGGGCTTCTGTCCTTCCATGATGAGATGGATCTGGGCGAGGGCCGGGAGAGTCGGTTCCTTTACCCATGGGAGGGCACCCCTCTGGACCTCCTCTTTGACTGCTCCCCTTCCTGCTCTCCACCATTGAGTTGCTCCCCCTCGCGAAGCACCCCGTCCCCGCCACCCTCCTCCCTGCTGCTGTCGCCCGGTGAACTCTTTCGATGGAGCGGCGCGAACTCGCACTTCCGTTCTCGGTCTCGCTCTGGATCCCGCAGCTCTTCTTCGCGGTATCGGAGGCGCTCGCTGTCCAGCTCACCGGATAGACATCCTTCCTCCTGGTAAGACTTTCTGCGGTGTACTTTCTCTGCCTGAACCTCCAGTTTAGTTGTGTAAAATCAAATGATTGGAGATACTTCTTCATTTTTTACTGCAGTACCTTAATACCTTACTGGTCCGAATATAAGAAGACCCTGAATATATGGCCGCCCTGAATATAAAACAACCCAAGATATAGCTGACCTTGAATATAAGATGGCCCTGAATATGACACTAAGTATTAGACAACCCATATGATAAATAAAACCACCCTGAATATAAGATGCTCCAACCCCAGCTCCCATTTTTCAGGACCCTTTTTAGGAAATACATTTTCATTCATTCATTCATTCATTCATTCATTTTCTACCACTTTTCCTCACGAGGGTCGCGGGGGGTGCTGGAGCCTATCCCAGCTGTTTTTGGGCGAGAGGCGGGGTACACCCTGGACCGGTCGCCAGTCAATCACAGGCCACATATAGACAAACAACCATTCACACTCACATTCATACCTATGGACAATTTGGAGTCACCGGAAATACATTTTTTAAAAAATAGATGAAATTGCCATAGTCAACCAAACGTGGCACCACACCCTGTTTTTGATTGGGTCTCTGTGTTGTAGTTGCACTTCTCCAGATCATAAACATTTGTATGACCGAGGAGTGCTTCTGTTCTATATAACATCTTTACTATGGTTTTGTTTTTTGCCCTACATTTGTAAAAACACCACAGCACTCATATTGAGGATATTTATTTATTAATACAAATATACAGTATATTTCTTTCCCACAACTGAAATTCTGGCCAATAGAGTATTTTATTAAACAAATAAAAAAGATGTTGAATGAACATCCACACAACCAAAGTTATCAGGTGTTTATCTCTGAAGAAAATAGCGCTAGCAACAAAAGGGAATAACTGTTTGAACACTTTTCATCTCTCGAAAGGAAGCTTTTGGTTTTTGAGTGTCTTTCTAATATTCTGTCTCCTCTGATACTGCCTTTATTCGTTTGAAGCAGGGGGTTATTGTTTTAAGCGGCAGCTGTTGTTTTTCTATGGCGCGCTCCTTTTTTTTTTTTTTTACATCCCAGGAGATGAAAGCCAAATCCAGGCTGTGGGAATGTCGTCTTAAATCCCATTTCAAAGCAGACTCCTGTCATCAGTGTGAGAACTTCATTTCCCATGGTTCTCTTTGATCAGCGCTCGAGGGCTTGTGTAGGGTCTCTTAGTAGAAAATGAAGTTAGTCAGCAGCAAGCAAGGAACATCTGACTAGGCTTTTTGTAGTAGGTGTGGAAAAACACCAGAGCGCTCCTGTCACATGAAGTGTTTTTGCAGTAATTCCTGAAAAGTACTTGTGTTACATATAGGATGTTTGACTAGCGTTCTTGCAGTTGGTACTTGAAAACAGCAGTGATCTTTTTATATAGAGGATGTTTGACTAACGTTTTTACAGTTGGTCCTTAAAAACAGCAGTGATCGGTTCACATAGTGTGTGAATAAGTACCATTTTTGTAGTACGTCCTTAAAAACAGCAGAGCACTCCTGTAATATAGGGGATCTTTGACTGCCATTTTTGCAGTACCTCCTCCAGAACGCAGAGAAGATTTTCAACTAGTGCAGTGGTTTTCAAACTGGGGGGTGCCCCGTGCCCTCTGCGTTATGGCGCGGGTGGGGGCTACCACGAGCACGGTTAATTATTAACCATTTTAGTTTTTTCAACTAAATATTCAGTTTTGATATTACTATTTCAAAAGGTTAGGGCTTGAAAATGGTAATAATGGCATACTGTAAACGAGAAAAATCATCAGTATGACCCAAAGTCTGTGATGGGGTTGAAAGTCATTTCATGTCCAAAAGGGGGGTGCTGCTAAAAAACATTTGAGAACCACTGGACTAGTGTATTTGCAGTAGATTCTTAAAAGCAGTCATATAGAGGATCTTTTTTTAGGAGAGCAGAACTCTCCTGTCACATAAAGATCTTTGATTGGGGTTTGTGAAGTACATCGAGAACCCCCTATCATATACGGAATCTAGGGTTTTTCTAGTATATTCTTAAAAAACACCACAGCGCTCCTGTTGTTTTGCAGTAGGTCCTCGATGACAGCACAGCACTCACTCCTCTTCCAGAGAGGATCTTTGATGAAATGAAGTTATCTCCTCAGTGCAGTTTGTTTAGCAGATTACTTAAAGGTCAGTTTACTCCACAGAGTCACTTTCATTCTGTTTCATCTGTTTTTTCTTGCAGCTCGGCGCTAACTTGCTCACATGTATGCAATAATAGTCTCACAGCGTTCAATCACAGGCTCGACAAGCTTCCTGAAAAATACGAGGTCACAGATTCAAGTTTGAGGGGGAAGCCATGGGAACAGAAAGCTTAATGTGTTTTCTTAACATCTCACTTTGAAACGCTCCGTCTTTCCTTCTTCTTCCTCCATAATTCAAGTCCTCAGCAAAGCTTCAATAATGAAGCATCAAGAAGCGTAACGTTATTTGCCCCGCAGTTAGTCCAGCACCAACAGCACATGCATGACTAGTCAAAGGAAGGTGACATTTTGCTGGAATATGGAACTGGTCTCCAACAAAAGCTTGGGACTAGTTTAACATCAGCTGTCTTTATGTCCCCCCCACAGGTGTCGTCACAGCAATGACTTCAGCAGTTTTCGTTCCAGGAGCCAAAAGAGCCCCCGGCCTCAGTCTCAGTCGCCTCTCAGTCTCAGGCCAAGGTGATTTTTTTCGCTTACTTGATGCACAAAAGTATACTAAACTAAGGATATTCAACTGGTAGTCGCAGGCCAAAGGTTCAGTTCAATGTTTGGGAGTGACTAACATTTGTAGATTCATAAGAAAAGCAGCATCTTTAATGGTTGCTCCTTCAAAACAGTAGAGCACCCCTGTCGCATAGAGGATCTTTGACTAGTGTTTTTGCAGTAGGTCCTTAAAAATGTCTGTCATATACAGGTGGATTATATTTATTATTTATCACATACTACAGTATTAATTGGCCCTGTACTCTAGAAACCGCCAAGAATGATACGGGAAACAGGCCGAAATGATACTGTGTCAAAGCCCAGGGCAGTGATACTGATATAATATAGAGTTTAACCATGTCCAGTATCAGCCCCCCTGTCCACTCAGAGCGCGCTGCTCTGGTATCGTGCCCGTGAAACAAGCAATCAGAGAACAGCGCACGAGTGCTTAGTGCCTAGTGCTTCTCCAGTCACCAAAAAAACCCAAACTTGATCAATGGAACTTTAATTGTCAGACATTGATAAGATAAGACTGTTGATAAAATATTATTGTTGAAATATTTTTGCAATTATTGTGTTTACACTGTTTAGATACTGAAAATGTTCTGATCTTTTGATTAAATAGTATGTGATAATAAGATCATCACATGCTTTGTCTGGTATCAGGCCCAGTATCATGCCCCCGCGTGACAGTATATGATACTGACACTTGGGGGCATGATACCTGGCCTGATACCAGACAAACCATGTGATAACCTATAAATATCAAACATATTTCTTTTGTTTGAAATTATGACACATTATGGTTCCAATGCAGTAAAGCCAGCACCAAATATGAAGTTATTCAGACGCAATGATTTAGGGAGTAGGAGATTGAGTGTGGGTTAAAGTAGAGCGACACTGTCTGGGCGCTCCCAGCTGATTTGGCACTCATGTGTCCTAATGACACCCGACAAGGCTGAGAGTCATTCATCAGTCGATGTTGTACTTCCTAAGCACAACGTAATGGCATGTGAAGTTTCGCTGACAGATGCTGGTCCCTGTAGGGCTTTACTGTAAAAAACACCCTTGTGTTGTCTCCGTCCACCCTCAAGGTACGACAGTTATGAGGACTACCAACATGACCGGCTGAAGAGGGAGGAGTACCGCCAGGACTACGAGATGAGGGAGTTTGAAAGGGCCGAGCAGAGAGACAAGCAACGGCAAAAAGCCATTGTGAGTTATTTGGAGGATCCCTTTTCTCGTTTCGAGAAAAAAAACTATACTAAACTATACTAAACTGGCATACTTATATAGATGACTTAAAAAGAGGAGACCACTCTTGTCATATAGATGATCTATGACTACTGTTTTTACACTACGTCCTTAAAAGCAACTTAGTCAGAATTAGAATTTGAATTTTTTGCAGTTGGTCCTTAGTTGGTGCTGATGCTGCCATTCTTATCCGAATCCTCTACGACACGTCCTGTCCGTATAGGGACCGCATGCAACGATTCACTCCCAATTCAAACTCTCCCATCCTCGGAGACAAACAATTAGCACTAGCACTGTCAAACAAAGACTTGTGAGACAGGTGAAATCATCTTCGTCTGGCTGCCTCTCTCTCTCAGACACAACGGGCATCCCTCAGGGGGGGGGGCGTCAAGAAAATTTGCCTATTTATCGGTTGTCAGCAACTAAAGTCCTCATTCAGCGCTTCCTTGTCCACCACGGTGGACAGCAGCATGAAAGGGAAAGGATAAAAATCTGCCATTAGTTTGTTTTTTTTTTTTTACTAGAGCGCCTCTGTGACGCCTCATTTGCATACTTACAAAGAGCAGAGGTCCTAGCATATAAAGGATCTTTTATTACTACTTGTCAAATTAGCACAGCTCTCAATCCTACAGTGAATCATTGACAAGCGTTTTGAGTGCTCACGTCCTATAGAGGATCTTTGATAAGCGTCTTTTTTTTAAAAAAGCACTCATTTTCTGTAGACTGCAGTGGTCCCTAACCTTTTTGGATTGGATGATGACGTTATTGTCTTTTTCACTCATAGCGCCTCAAAGATTTCTTTGACCTGGTTAGGCCCCGCCCGGTCGTTTGGTATTTTAGAGAAGTGGTATTTTCATTCATTCATTCATTTTCTACCGCTTTTCCTCACGTGAGTCACGGGGGGTGCTGGAGCTTATCCCAGCTGTCTTCGGGCGAGAGGCGGGGTACACCCTTGACTGGTCGCCAGCCAATCACAGGGCAAATATAGACAAACAACCATTCACACTCACATTCATACCTATGGACAATTTGGAGTCGCCAATTAACCTAGCATGTTTTTGGAATGTGGGAGGAAACCGGAGTACCCGGAGAAAACCCACGCATGCACGGGGAGAACATGCAAACTCCACACAGAGATGGCCGAGGGTGGAATTGAACCCTGGCCTCCTAGCTGTGAGGTCTGCGTGCTAACCACTCGCACGCCGTGCCGCCTAAAGGGGACCTATTATGCAAATTTTTCGACCCTTTGTTTTGAGTTGTGGACTCCTATAGAGCAGCTACAAGCGACTTAAAAGTTTTTAGATCTTCCAGAATCTGTGCCTATTCCAGCTGTATTTTTTTTTTATTTGTACATCCCGCCAAAACTGTTTTTTATTTATTTTGGTCAGAAAAGTGTAAAAAAGCATAATAGGTCCCCTTTAAAGAGGATCTATGAGTAGCATTTTAGCAACTGGTCATTAAAAAACAGCCAATGTCCTTTTGACATATAGAGGATCTCTCTTCTCTGCACAAGGTCTTAGAAAACAGAAGAATGAAAAGCGAAGTATAATAACATCAGTTGTTAATTTGGATTCTTCCTTGGGGGGGGTCATAGGTGACACCTCATTTACATATGTCAGCAGCACCGTCAAGACGCCACTCACCATCTGGAATAAATAAATAATGTGCCCGTAGGCATGCACCGTGTAAAAAAAAATGATAAGCTGATGCCGCTTAATTATTCCGCTTTGTCCTTTTGATGTTGAAGGAAATCTGTGTGTGTTTTTTTCACCCCTGAAATGGGCTAAGATTCTGATAAGTGTCCAAGGCGTATGTCAGCGAAGTAAGTCAACTGCTTGTGTCGCTGAGTCACCGCAGAGTTTTATTTTTAGACTGGGAGGAAGACATCGCATCATTTGATAAAAATCAGTCTCCCCCATGGTTGACGTGTTGTCCCAAGAGGAAGAGGGATTGTAGCGCCGTGCGGCAGACTGGAGGCACTTTCCTCCATCAGATTACGCTGAGCAGGCCGACCAATCACAGAAGACGTCCGCGGGTCGTGATGCGGGCTAGTCCATTAGAAGGGCAAAAAAAAATGGCTGCCGTTTTAATCTGCCGTTTTTAATCTGGTGTCTTTTTTCTTTCAACGAGCAGGACGAGAGACGGGTGGTGTACGTGAGGCGACTCAGGTCCGACTGCACCCGCGCTGAGCTGAAGCACCGCTTTGAGTTCTTTGGCGAGATCGAAGAATGTGCCATCAACCTGAGAGACGATGGGTAAGGAAGACATTAGGAATACTAAAATATTATACCGTATTGACTCCTGTGGTGGGCGGTGTTAACGGTCCCTGGGCTTTTAGTGGACTGGCCAGATGACAAACCACTACAATAGTGACAGGGTTTCAAACCACGCTTGCCTATGTATAGTGTCGCTAGTGATGCACATACAGGCTGCAACTACAACCACAATATTTTACCAGTGTAAATCCCCTTATCTTGGTAATGGTAGTGGTTTTATTTCATTTGAACATGCATCAGATTGCAATTGGGTGCATCCCATAATCAGTTCACAGTTCCACATGTCCAAAAGGAGTAGGAAGAAAAAAATTTACATAGAAAAAAACAGTGGGTGAGTGTTTAGCATGCAGGCCACACAGCTAGGAGACCCGAGTTCGATTCCACCCACGGGCATCTCTGTGTGGAGTTTGCATGTTCTACCCGTGCATGAGTGGGGTTTCCTCCCACATTCCAAAAACATGCTAGGTTAATTGGCGACTCCAAATTGTCCATAGGTATGAATGTGAGTGTGAATGGTTGTTTGTCTATATGTGCCCTGTGATTGGCTGGCGACCAGTCCACCGTGTACCCTGCCTCTTGCCTGAAGACAGCTGGGATAGGCTCCAGCATGCTCGCGACCCTCATGAGGATAAGCGGTAGAAAATGAATGAATGAATGAATGAATGATAGAAAAAGAAAAGGATGTCTTATTTTTGAGTCAATGCTGTTAAAAAAGTAATTTAAAAAGTAATTTTGACTAGGCTAGATTTTCCTGCTGTTTTTTATTCAAGTGAAATGATATTATAATATAATATAATATAATATAGCATTACATTGTATTGTATTGTATTATATTGTATTATATTATATATTTTGTGTAGAAATGGGCAAAACTTTGTTACATTTAGGTCAAATTTGCAAAAACTAAACATTTCCCATGCTTCTCCATACCCAGGGACAATTTCGGCTTCATCACATACCGCTACACGTGTGACGCTCTCACCGCCCTCGACAACGGACACACCTTGCGCCGGTCCGACGAGCCTCGCCTGGAGCTGTGCTTTGGCGGGCAAAAGCAGTTGGGCAAATCCCATTACACCGACTTGGGTAAGTACAGCTTTGTTGTTGACTAAGACACCCCCCCCCCCCACACACTCACAATCCCGATTCCCTGCAGGCTGCGTTGTTAAATGTTGGCATGGCTGTGAAAAGAGGAAATAGAGAGGAAATAGAAGCTAAGTGATGCTGATAAAAGCAGGAGTCATCTTCTCTGTTGTTTGTAACATGAACGTGTCCACTGGGCATCCAAGAAGTTCAGAGATGAATTTCTATGGTTGTAGCTGCATTAGGTCCCAGCAAGTACCTGATACAGTTTTTCCCATACATTCATTCATTTGTGGAAACAAAAACAAAAACAGGACGTTCTAAGTAGAGGCTCAAAAAAGACAACCAGGAGTCAGACAAACCCCTTTATATATTATATTATACTATATATACTTGGTGACTTGTGTGATGCCCAATGGGATACATAGTCGTGGTCTTTCAGCACCCGTTTGTAATGATCTTGTCACTGAGCTCTTCCAGTAGCGTTGCCTCCAAGTCTACTTTCCTTGTTGCTGTTGTTTGCCAGGCACACTGTCCATTTGTTTTAAGTAGAGCAGGGGGTTATTGGTCATCCCCTCAAGGTGCGCAGCGTGACACAATGCAGCCGTCAGCCATTGCATTAGCGCGGGTCACGCCCACTATCTCCCAGGCTGCCATGGTCAGTCCCATTTCTCAGTGTGCTGCCGTCCGGGGTCCCTCTGAGGCCTCCATTTGTTGGAGCTGTCTGTTGGCAGAGATAAGATAGCCTATGTATTATCAGCCTGATCTGGAGAAATAGGACATATGAGACACGGAAAGACAGGATAAGATGCATATCGCTATAAAAATAGACCTTTTTTTTAACGCATCACAATCTGTTGCTTGGTTGCTATCTTGAAACATCCTCGTCGGCGTTAGGAAGTATGTTGTTCTGTTATGTGGAACTGACACTGCGTTGCTCTCTGAAGAATAAAAATCAGATTTGTCTACTCGTTGCAGGGTATTAACTTGCGCAAGCAAAATATTTTTTTTTAAGAATGCATTTTTAAGCTGATGCACACAAGGTGCTACATTTGTAGGGTAGAGTTCTGCCCTTGTAAGCCAATGGGATTATGCAACAATAATAATTATTATTAATTGGGTAATCAATGAATAGTTACACTTTGAATTATAGTCATAATTAAAAAAATTACTCTATTCTTCATTCATTCACCTTGGTTGCGGATTGTTTGCCAGAGCCTATCCCAAAAATCTTCGGTGTGAATCTCCATTTATCAAATATTTGATATCTATTGTTTGATATTATAATGATATTGGACCCTGCTTCAAACTCCGTGTAACACTCAGTGTTAGTTGTTAGTTAGCACAAGAGTAACACACTTCGCTTTAGCAGAACATGATGTTAGACAATAGTTCCACAAAGTGCATTGATTGAAAAAATGTAAAGATCAGCAGAAACTCGAATATCATGGACACTGTGTCATATTTCTGATTTTAAATCAGTGTCACCTCCATTATTGTTTGAGTTTTGACACAAAAAAACAAATAATTAACGCGAAAATACACTGAATTTCACATTGGGTTTCAATGCAGATGTCAATAATCTTCCTAGATTGAATTTTAGTTTGTGGTGTTTTATACACAACAGATACAAAGAAAGTCCTTCCCCTGTTTATGTAATGTGTTTGCAGTATAAGTTTTATTGGTTATAGCTTCAAGTCACTGTAGTCTGTGCGTCATGCCCGTCAAAGTGACGGCACCCGCAGTGGTACCCCTGTCAGGAGAATCACCCGTATGTAAAATAATAGAACAGTGTCTTGTAAGGAAATAAAAACATTCCTCCGTGTCCCCTTGCAGACTCCCACTCGGATGACTTCGATCCGGCCTCCACCAAAAGCAAGTACGACTCGCTGGATTTCGACAGCTTGCTGCAGGAGGCGCAGGGCAGCCTGCGAAGGTAACCTGCTGGCCTTCCTGCCTCTCTTGCTTCCTTCTTGTGGCTGGGGGTGGAAGGTGCTGGGGGGGAGGGGGTGGTGGTGTGACTTTGCGATTACCTCAACGTCTCCCGTTGACGACGAGACGCTAAGAAGTCTGTGTGCTCTGTGGAGCTGTGAGAAAAAAAAAAAAAATCTACACTGAAGTTTACATGAACAATCGCTGCTGAGGAGAGGATGCGGGGAAAAAAACGGGACGATGGAAGACGATCTTCTCCAAGCACTACAATACCCATGATCCTTTGGGGCGAAGGGGGATGAAAAACAGCTTGTTCAAAAGGATTTGTGTTGTTTTTTTCTGCCTTTGAAATCTTTGTTACATTTAAAAAAAACAAAAAACAATGACGGAATCTCTTATTGTCTACATTTTAAAGAGTAGTTGTGTATTTACAAATAACTATAAAAAGGAATATTTTTGTTTTAATGTACATATACGTATATAAAAAAGTTCTTTATTTGTTACAGCTATGCACTGTAAAACGCAGCCTTTTTTTAAAGAAGAAAAAAAAACGTGCTGGGGACAGTTTTTTCTTAATTCCGAATGTCCTCTGTAGTAAAACATATTGTACGCCCACATGTGCACCTGTAGGTACTTCAAAACAAAAATGCTAGTCAAAGATCCTCCATATGACTGTTTTTAAGGACCTACTGAAAAAAAAAGATTTTGCAGTAGTTCCTGTTATACTGTGCAGAGGTTTGCTGTTTTTAAGGTCCTACTACTTGTCAGAGCACTCCTGTCACATTGAGAATCTTTGCTGTTTTTGAGCACCGACTGCAAAAATGCTAGTCAACAATCCAATCCTCTTAAATGTTTTTAAGCACCTACTACAAAACTGCTAATCAGAACGCTCATGTCACATTTTTAGCTTTTGGTTTATTTTGCAGTAGGTGCCTAAAAACAGGAGAACATTTTTTTTGCTGTTTTTAAGGACATATTGCTTGTTCGAGTCAGTCCCAAAAACAGCAGTGTACTCCTGTCTTAGGGAGGGTATTTGCTGTTTTTACAGACCTACTGTGAAAGCGCTAGTCTGCTGTTTTTAAGGATCTACTAAAAGAGCACTTGTCTGAGCACTCCTGTTATGTGGAGGATCTTTGCTGTTTATAAGGACCTACTGCTAGTAGGGCGCTGAGGATCTGTAACTGTCTGCAGTAGACACTGAAAAACAGCTGAACACTCTTGTCATATAGAGGATCTTTGATTTTTTTTTTTTTTTCGCAGCAATAGGTTTTTCTGAACTTACTGCAAGTCAGAGTGCTCCTGTTACATTGCTGATCTTTGACTATTGTTTTTTACAACAGAAACAGAGTGCTTCTGTCATGTCAATGATCTTTGATTTTTATGCAGCGGGTCCTAAAAAAAACAGCACAGTGCTCCTGTTGTATAGAGAATCTTTGATGTTGAGACATATGATGATTGTAAACAATAAAAAGGCGACAAAACAGAAGAACAAGCGACTCACTTTTGAGGGAGCACATGAACAATCTTTGTGTTTTTAATCATGTTTAAAGAATAAAAAACAGCCCATTTTTTAATTGATTTTTTTTCTAAAAAAAAACAAAAAAAGAAAACACACAAAGCAATCTTGATTATATTGTGTTTATATACTGTGTACAACACATATATGCAATTTCTTTTGTAAGCTTCTCGTTGATTCAACACAGGGAAAGCAAGCGGAATATTTATTTTAGGTATTTATTTTGGAATCAGCAATATTTATGGCCGCTGTTTTTGTTCATTATTTATTTTTGATTTTTTTTTTTTTTTTTTTTAAAACATCACGAGACAGGGTGTACAATAAACAGAAGGTGGTGGTCTTCTATGCCTTTTTTCCTGAACAATCAAGTCTCATTTTGGTGCCACTTTGGTGGTTTTTTTCTTCCTTTGACTTAAAAGCAATAATTTCTTTTTTTTTTTTTATTGCAGGACTTTTTCACATCGCTCCGCTCGCGTTTGATTCTGTGAATGCCAAACAAAAGTTTACAATTTCCTTTCTTGAATTTTTTACAAAGTATTTAATGTACAATAATAGAAAGATTAGTAATATTATTCACAGTAATAATAAAAAAAATAGAGGGTTGGGGGGATATATCTATATATATATACACGACCAGTCAAAAATTTGGATGCCTGATTTTTTTTTGCATTAAATACATCCAAACATTTGACTGCATTTTGACTGTAAATCTCACTATTAAAAATGGTGGTTACATTTATAGTAACAGTCAGATGTTAGCATGTACGCTATAAATCAGGTGTGTCCAAACATTTGTCAGATATATATATATATATACAAAAGCAATAATTATTTTTCATAATTGTATTTTAAGCGCTGATTGTTGTGATTTTGTTTGACTTTATTTAATTTTTTTTCCTATTTGCGACCACATTGCTGTTCCCTTTAAAGACAGGGGTGAGGAAGCTACGGCGCATGGGGCAAATGTGGTACGTTTGATAACACATTCAACTATGCCGGTCAAATGAGAATAACAGTAGTTCCCCCCCCACCCCTGCTTTAAAAACCATGAAAGTGTTTTGAGTAAATGAAGAAAAAAAAAGATGAAAAATGTATCCCATTTCATGAAGTCATGAGGCTTCTGTCTGAGGTAAGAACGGCAAAAGAAAGGGAAGAAAAATGTTGTCGTGTTGTTTTTGTTAATATCTTGTATAGCGTTTATGGGTGACTGTGACCCATTGTGTAGATTTGGCTTTAAATAAATGTATTAATAATAAAAAAAACAGCTTTGTAAATGGTGTAGAGTAGCAATATTAAGATTCTAATTTGTAATATTGAGACCTGAAGGACTTTCTCAATGCTTTGGTGTCCATGTTTTTTTCGGGAAGGACAATATGTTTGATTGTGTGTGTGTGTGTGTGTGTTAAGAGATGTGTGTGTGTGTACGTGTGTGTTTTATCCACGTTGCCTTCTGCCAAGTTCTTACCAATGCCTTTTGTGGTTCTACCTGTTCTTGTTCCACTTTTCTTGTCAATTTTCATGTTTTCTTTTTTAAATGTGCAATTCTCATTCGCCTCACCATGCCAATAAAGGGAAAACGTGTTTGAAAGTTTCCATTTGTCCGTCTTTTGGTGTCCACAGCGTGACTCCTTCCAAGCCTGCCAGTTCATTAAGAATTCCAAGGGAAGCGTTTCATGCAGACAAGCGGAGTGACTCCATCATCAACAATTTCTTGCTTTCCATCCCCAAGAGTAATTATGCCTCATCGCCGACATTTTAATTTTTTTTTCTCCCATTACGGGCTGGAGAAGGTCCTCAAAAATGGCGGTGAATTTTTGACATCCTTTGTTATGCAGTTGTTTTCTGGAAACCTCATGTCTTGGTTGTGGCCAAGAGTCAGAAAAGCAAGCGCTAAGTAACAATGTATCAGTGTCCTAACTGTGTTTATTTCGTGTCAGTAATGAAACAAAAGCGATTGTCTGTGTAGCATTATAGAGTGTGCATACAAGGAGTAGTGCTGCATACTGCTAATCGCCATTTCCCACCACAATCAGTGGCTCTACCCGCGTTTTTTAGACACTGGTATTCCCACAAAAAATGTGTAATGACCACATTACATGTTACCGATGCTGTACAATGCCTAACGCTAAAATGCTAAACCTACTTATCATTGAAGTAATCTCTTTTATTGAGAAACTTCAGATCGGGTTCTGGATCCAACACATTTCGCGGTATGTTAAACAGACCGAAATCCAAAGAAATACAGCTGGAACAGGTGCAGACTCTGGAGGATCTGGAAAGCTTTCTGTGCTGGTAATCATGTTTAGCTGCTCTATAGGAGGCCATAATTCAATACAAAGGGCCGAAAAATGATCATAATTGGTCCCATAATTGGTCCCATGTATATATATATATATATATATATATGTCGCGGGGGTGCTGGAGCCTATCCCAGCTGTCTTCGGGCGAGAGGCGGGGTACACCCTGGACTGGTGTCCAGCCAATCACAGGGCACATATAGACAAACAACCATTCACACTCACATTCATACCTATGGACAATTTGGAGTCGCCAATTAACCTAGCATGTTTTTTTTGGAATGTGGGAGGAAACCGGAGTACCCGGAGAGATTTCACAAGAATTTCCATAAACTATTAAAACGGGAGGGCTTGATATGAGCTGCACATAAAACTAGTGTTAATGAGTATTTTTTTTGTATTGAATAGCAAACAGTGTTTGTGTATAAAAGTCCATAATGTATAGGAAAAAATATATTTACATTTAACTAATATTATTATATATTTTTGTTACCAAAATTGACTATTTCATGCAGATACAAAATGTAAGGCTGGTTTACCCCTCCCAGAATTACATGCCTAAGCATCTGTTATTAAAATGCAAGCCCAATATATATATAAAAAAATACATTTTAATTTTTAAAAAATAGCAGACATGCCATGGATCACTCCACTTTGAAGAGAAAATATGTGAAAATGTGCATTAAACTTTTAAGGAGGGGAGGTGTGTGTGTGATTGTGTTTTTTATTAAGGCCCCGCGGAGGAGCGAGGTGACTGGCTTTCATTTCAGCGGGAGGTCTCACTCTGCTTGGCCTTTTGGCACAATGAAAACATCCCTGGAAATCTCACTTCTCTTTCCATCAAAGTCACAAGACCCATATTATATTTTTATATCTGTTTCTCATAAGTTTAATGCCGTTGATTTATTATTAGAGTGCTTTGTTGAACTTTAATGCTTCATATGTAGTACCTCACAAAAGTGGGTACACATTTCTATAAATATTAAATTATAGCTTTTCGTAATTGTGTAGCTTATTAAACAGTGGATCTTCTCAAAATAACTCAACATATTGATCCACCCCAAGTTAAAATGGCCAAATCTGGCCAAATTAGCCATTTTCTATCTCTACTATTATATGAATCAAGGTGTGAGATACCAAGCCGATGTGGTGATTGGTATTCATAGCTTCCCCCCCCCCCCCCCCGTCTAGTAGTCCATCACATGTTTTTTCATTGACCAAACAAAACTCACCAAGCATCTGTCAATTCCAGATTCACCGTCTTAGATTTGTTTTCCAGTGTGATCGATTGAAGCAAAAAGATACAATTTCAGGCGGGCGTCCTGAAAAGGGAGAGTAGCTGACTCTCATGCCTGCTCCCTTTCAGCTTAGAATCATCCTTATCATCCCTTGGGTCAAGGAAGGTGGGTCTTTGATATTGCCATTTGGCCTGGGTCACCATGGCAACACATCCCGTCCTGGCTCCATCGATGCTTTTTTTCTCTCGTAAATACAAGATGACCATCAATGATACATTTTAAGACATTTTTGTGAAGTGCCGTACATTTTACGTTTTTATTCACTACTGCAAGATGCCGAGTGCGGTACATCGTGATCGTCTACGAGTATGTTTTGCCAGATTTCAGACAGCGTGCAGCGTTTCCTGTTGATGGAGAACGTGACATTGAAGCCACATCTCAGATGTTATCATGGTAATTAAACAGAGGTGTTTATCTAGGACTACAAGGCCGAAGATGGCACAAAAAAAGACCATCATTTTCCTTTTTCTTCAAGGTTGAGTTTTATTTTTTTGTTTTTGCTGTTGATTTTCAAGGCAAAAACCAGACTATGTATTAACTAATATGGCATGGGAAAGTGTCTTGATATTTTTGGTTGGTTGGTTTGATTTTTGATTTCATGCGAATTTAAAACAAGAACCCTACTGATGTTATTTGCACTGCATTATACAGTCCAACATTTCCTGTGTTTACGTCTCAAAAGCATGTCACAAAGAACCCCTTTGATTTTTTTAATTGGGTCCAACTGGGACAATTTGGAGATGATTTTCAACAATTGTTTGTCTTTGCTCCGGGTACTCCGGTTTCCTCCCACTCTTTATGTCAAAAGGACATTGGCTGTTTTTTAATGAGCAGTTGCTAAAATGCTACTCATAGATCCTCTTTAAAGGGGACCTATTATGCTTTTTTACACTTTTCTGACCAAAATAAATAAAAACAGTTTTGGCGGGATGTACAAATCCAAAGAAATACAGCTGGAATAGGCACAGATTCTGGAAGATCTAAAAACTTTTAAGTCGCTTGTAGCTGCTCTATAGGAGTCCACAACTCAAAAGGGTCGAAAAATTTGCATAATAGGTCCCCTTTAGGCGGCACGGCGGTTGAGTGGTTAGCGCGCAGACCTCACAGCTAGGAGACCAGGGTTCAATTCCACCCTCGGCTATCTCTATGTAGAGTTTGCATGTTCTCCCCGTGCATGCGTGGGTTTTCTACGGGTACTTCCAAAAACATGCTAGGTTAATTGGCGACTCCAAATTGTATGAATGTGAGTGTGAATGGTTGTTTGTCTATATGTGCCCTTGTGATTGGCTGGCCACCAGTCCAGGGTGTACCCCGCCTCTCATATGAAGACAGCTGGGATAGGCTCCAGCACCCCAGTGACCCCCGTGAGGCTAAGCGGTAGAAAATGAATGAATATAATGCTTTGTCAAAGCAAGAACTTTATTTCACTTTTCTGCAAATGATAACAATCTAATCCGCAGAAAGATACGAGATGAAGATATTTGTACACAAAGTGGAGATGCTGGATCCCGTACAGCATTCACTTGCTTTGGACTCTGATGACTTCTACCAGGCGTGGCTGTGGCTGCATATGCTGTTTCTGACTCCGATGTGCCCACAGCACTATCGGTAATCCAAAACATCCAAGAGTGGATGTCTGTTCCTCCTCAGGGTGCCTCTGGGTGTTTCAGTGATGTAGGAGAACCTGCTGAAGAGATCACTGCGCTCCTATTCCCTGCACGTCTTTGACCCGCACCTTGATGCAAAGGGAACCAGGTCTCAGGCTCTGAGGCGGCGGTTCTAGTTTCCTTTGCTCCCTTCTTTTCAGATCGTCCATCCGAGGATGAGCTAAAATGGGACAACAACAATGACTATGACCATAAAACAGAGGAACAGCATAACAGAGGAAATCCTACTTTGGGGCAAACTGGGGCCCATTGAGTACACAATTTTATGACATGCAAAATTTGATTTTAGATGTTAATAACTGTTTCAGAGGTAGTTATTAAATTAGAAAAATAGTCCACAACAAATATGTTGTGTTCGAACTTGTGTGGTCACTCTAGATCAGGGGTCTCAAACACGCGGACACTAGTTTGAGGCCCCCTGCCTTGATATGAAAGTTTAATGTTAGTGTGGCCCGCGCAAGTTTGATATGGATGCTGTATGGTATCATGTACCCAGAAAAAAATATTATGTTTGATTAATGTTCATGTTAAAGGTTAAATAACTGTTAATAGTTATACTCCCTATTCGTGTGGAAGTGGTAAGTTTTGGCTAATTAAGTTTAAAGGAAATAACCTGAAGGCTACCGTTTAGATCGGTAGCTCTCTAGTTTACGAGTTAGCATGTGTCTCAAGACCCTGCAGTTGCGCAATATGTTGTAAATAAAAAGAGTATAAATGTGACTATAGTCGTGTTTTGTCATGTCTACAGGGCTCTAATAATACTTTGTTCATTTTAATTTGAAAAAAATAATTTGTCTACCCACCAACTATATGTTTTTATTATTTGCCGTTTTATTATTATTATTATATTTATTTATTACTGATTGATTGATTTTCTTTATTCTTGATTTGTTTATTTATTTTTCATCTTATTTTGTGTAGAAAAATAAAAAGTAAGATATTTGAGAACAGTGGAATGTTTTATCAGAGCTTTTTTGTAGAAAATTGGAATCAAAGCGAAGTTTTTTAATTTTTTTTGTTTTTAATAAATGCGTTTTTTTGGGGTTTTTTTTTTTGGAAAACCTGATGCAGCCCAGTCTCACCCAGACCCGAGCTCCTGTGGCCCCCAAGTAAATTGAGTTTGAAACCCTTGCTCTAGATACTTCTAGTTCTCTAGTAACTTGTTTTGTTCTCTAATTGAACATGGTCTTGAAGAACAGTGATGGTTTAAGTCAGTCCTTATGTAGTTGTGTTAATAGTCTCCTCTAAGCACTGGTGGAATTCCAATTGCACTTCCAGACAGCAGTAGACTATTATGAACAGTGAGCTCATCTGAATGAATGGTACATATGGATGAAAAGCCTTCTGAGCAGAATTTGGTGAAGACTAGAATCTTGATGTTGCTGTTCCTGGATGTCCTTCGGTCTCTTTTTCAGTGGCTGGCAAGTTCAATATTTGTGCCCAGGATCCACCTCATTTTCCTCACATCGGTTGGCCTTGTCAAGGCCGTTATGGCGGTGACTTTATCAGGATTTGGGATGACCCCATGCCGTCTCGATAATTTGCCTCAAGAGTTTGATCTTCTTGCTCTGAGAAAACTCACATTTGTCGTTGAGCCAGCTCTCCATAGCCTCTCACCAGGCTCTGTGAGTGTCCTTCCACAGATGAGGACATCATCCATCTGATGCATGGCACCCTCCAGGATGCGTGACAAAATTCCAAAACATAGACGGTTATTGTCGTATCGACCATAGGGTGTCAGAAAGGTCACTAACAGGGAAGACTCTTTCCATAATAGGATCTGCCATAATCCTGCTTTGGCATCTAACTTTGAGGAGACCTTGGTGCCAGTGAGTTTTACCTTATTGTGTTCCTTATTGTGAGCTCCATGCATATTCTCACCTACTTTTTGGGAAAAAACACCATTGAGTTGGGTCTTCCACTCGTGATGATTCAGCTCGGTTTGTACTTTGGGAAGGACTGAAAAGGGAAAAGCCTCCATCTTTCCCTGTCCACTGAATATCTCCTTCACAGTTTCTCCACAGCTAAAGAATACATTGACTTTCTCTTTAGTTGTATCTTTTGTGTGATCAGTAGAGGAAAACCTCATTCAAATACGTAGGTTCCTTCAGGACCATACATTGATGCTATTGATGACTTCACCATTGAACAGACCCTGCTTGTATTGCTGTTAGATATGCCAGCAGTGTTTAGGTTGTGGTGGTCAACTTACACCTCAGCTTCCTAATTCATCTGGGATGGGTCCTAAGAACGCAGCTTCCTCATCGCTGTCCCCACATTCACCAACAGCAATCATGTCATATGCTACCTTTGTTTATGCCTCTGACCTTCTCATCATGAAAAGCTCTGTAGCTGCAATGTTCAGCCAACCCAGGGGTATCCAATGTTTTGTTTTTAGCTGTGAGGTCTACGTGCTAACCACTCATCCGCCGTGCAGCCTTATATTCATTCATTCATTCATTCATTTTCTACCGCTTTTTCCTCATGAGGGTCGCGGGGAGTGATGGAGCCTATCCCAGCTGTCTTTGGGCGAGAGGCGGGGTACACCCTGGACTGGTCGCCAGCCAATCACAGGGCACATATAGACAAACAACCATTCACACTCACATTCATACCTATGGACAATTTGGAGTCGCCAATTAACCTAGCATGTTTTTGGAATGTGGGAGGAAACCGGAGTACCCGGAGAAAACCCACGCATGCACGGGGAGAACATGCAAACTCCACACAGAGATGGCCAAGGGTGGAATTGAACCCTGGTCTCCTTGCTGTGAGGTCTGCGCGCTCGACCGCCGTGCCGCCCTCAGCCTTATATTTACAATATATATATATTTATCTGAAAAAAATGTAATACAAATAAATAGAAACTATATATTTATTGATTTAATCAGTGACAAAGCATATGTTTATGATTATTATTATTAACTGTTTTCCTTATGTTATGTTATATTATATTCTTTGATATTTCAACTGTATATTACTACTTTTTCTCTTAATATTAGCACTTCACTCTTAACTCATTTAATCCAAGTAATTTTTCAAAAGCTGTTCCTCTTGGCCAATCACAGGGCACATATATGTAGACAAACAACCATTCACACTCACATTCATACCTATGGACAATTTGGAGTCGCCAATTAACCTAGCATGTTTTTGGAATGTGGGTGGAAACCGGAGTACCTGGTGCGAGATAATGAGAACATGCAAACAAGGGGGAATCAAACCTGGGTCCCTTGCTGTGTGGCCTGCGCGCTAACCACTCAACCACCGTGCAGCTCATTAGCATATACATATATTTTGCTAAAATATATAAACAACACAATTTTTACATGTAAATATATATATATTTTATAAATATAACATCATGAACTATTACAATTTTCACATTTGCAATTGAACATGTGTGCATGTGTTCAAATTACGCTACATAGCAAGATGCCTTTTCACTTCCTGGTTGCCGCGGAGCGTGTACTTCTATAAAAGAGATGCATGCTGAACTCTTATAAAATGCACTTCTGCCACCACAAATGGCCCCCGAGTCCCACTTTTGACACCCATAAGCTCGGCAGGGTATCACTGTATTGAGACTAGCTGCAGCTTTTTCATGTGGTTGGTTAAACCTTGCTATCTGAAATATCCCATTCGGGTGGGCCACACAGTGATTGTTTAACTTGTCCTTCACAATAGGGTGCTTACTGGCGTCCTGGCAGCTAAGATGGAATGACCCCAGGATATCCTCTGCTTACTTTCCCACTGAGTAAATCAAAGCGTTTACTTGATTTTCTTCTGGCTGTGAGACCAGGCCAGATGCAATTTGAAATCTTTCGAAACCTTTGTATCCATTTTGTAGGATTTTGTAGGAAAGATATAGTGCATAACCCTTGTATTACGTTGAAAAAAAATTACATTGATTATGTTGCGGGTAGGGCGGCACGGTGGCCTAGTGGTTAGCGCGTAGACCTCACAGCTAGGAGAGCAGGGTTCAATTCCACCCTCGGCCATCTCTGTGTGGAGTTTGCATGTTCTCCCCGTGCATGCATGGGTTTTCTCCGGGTACTCCGGTTTCCTCCCACATTCCAAAAACATGCTAGGTTAATTGGTGACTCCAAATTGTCTGAATGTATGAATGTGAGTGTGAATGGTTGTTTGTCTATATGTGCCCTGTGATTGGCTGGCGACCAGTCCAGAGTGTACCCCGCCTCTCGCTCACAGTCAGCTGGGATAGGCTCCAGCCCCCCCGCCCCACCCTCGTGAGGAAAAAGCAGTAGAAAATGAATGAATGAATGAATGAATGTTGCAGGTCATTTTGACCCAAACTGTGTAAATCCACTCAAAACAGTAAAAAAAATCAGGTTAATGTAGTATCAGTCAAAATGTGTCTCTGTACTTTTGATTGGCACATCATATGCGTTTAAAACAAGAACCCTAATAACCTTGATTGTGCTGCATTAGACATCCAAACAATGTCTGTGTTAGGAGAACCTTGTCATTGAAAGTGAAAGTGTCTCCATACGTTTCCAAAAAAAAAAAGCATTTCAACAATGAATTTGAGAGTTAATGCGTAGTTAAAAGTAGCACCGTTTTCCAGGAACTGGCATTTATTCCTTTAGCTTTCCAGACATAGGAATGAGCTCACGGCCTTGTGATGGCGCAGAGGACGGACAAACAGTTCCGGATGGTCATTAGGCTGATGGACGGCAGAGAAGGACAGCTGGGGATGACTGATTACATTATGGAGCCATTTCCCACAGACTGTACATTGACATAAATAGTAGTAAACAAACAATAACTGTCCATGTGGAAGCGTCTATTACGGCATGATGGTTCGCTGTGTGTGAGTCGTGGGTTCAAGCCTGGGTCTGGAGAAAGAGAGAGGGGCCGGGGATTTGGAAAATAAAAGAAGAAAGCACTCAGCTACTCTCTCTTTTGCAGCCATCAGGAATGCTTGAACGGAGCCATTATGGCGCCTCGATCCGACAAATGTGAGGAAAACGGCGCAGGATTGCGAGCTTTGGAATTTCAATGGAAGTAGATTCAAGCCGGAGGTCCCTGTGAGTGGTTTTATGTCTCAAAAGTCCTCAAAATAGACATGGATCTTCTAGAAACATCCATTTAGTGACCCTACTTCAACATCTAATGTTATTTATTTGTATAAATCATAATTTTCACTTTTGAGATATAATTTTATTATATTCATCACAGCCTATCCCAGCTGTCTTTGGGCGAGAGGCGGGGTACACCCTGGACTGGTCGCCAGCCAATCCCAGGGCACATATAGACAAACAACCATTCACACTCACATTCATACCTATGGATAATTTGGAGTCGCCAATTAACCTAGCATGTTTTTGGAATGTGGGAGGAAACCGGAGTACCCGGAGAAACCCCACGAATGCACGGGGAGAACATGCAAACTCCACACAGAGATTGCCGAGGGTGGAATCGAACCCTGGTCCTTTATTATATTATTGTATTTATTTTTTTATGTTAAAGAAGTCCTTATGTGCAGTGTTTCCAACATTGTCATTGTCTGGTTTAGCTATAACTGCAAGTACAGAAAGGGGTGCAACCTATGGCACACAGGCCATATAAGGCCTGCAAGAACGTGTTATTCTAATCTCCTAATGTAAATTGTATTGAAAGGAATATAAGTCAGTCAAGCCATCTTATATTCAGAGATACATGCAAACCATCAGGTGGGGTCGGAGCTTTTCTGCCTGTCACTCACTGAATTTTAAGAAGCTTTGAAAATTACAAACTTGGTGTATTTTTTGTCTGCAATAAAAAAGTAATGTGTAGAAACATAAAAATATTTTGCCATGTTGATATTTATCAACATGAGGCTCGTCAACTTTGCCATTTATTAGTGATTTAATTGCAGCACGAGCCTCTATCCGCTGCTTAATTGACTCTAAATGACCTATTTGTATCACGGAAATAAGCATATTTAATTTGTCTGCGCTTTGAACAACGCCATTAAGTTAAAGCTAAATAATTAGCGAAGATGAAGGCATAGCCGCCATCTTTCCATGTGGTCAAAAAGGCCCGGCATCATTGGCCTGGAGTCGGGCGAGGTGAGATATTAGAACGCCATCAAAACAACACATTAGCAAAGCTTGTGGATGCTAATTCATCAACTAAAACCTACAGACATCATCCCCAAAACAATCCTTTTTGTTGGTGTTGCTCTAATTAATACGTCTTGGGCACGCTCGAGGTAATTAACGTTTTTTTTAGGTTTTTTTTTTTTTTTTTGCTGCGCCACGCAGCAGATGGTGATTGAAAATAGACGGATGAGTCGCTCAATCAAGCAGCCATTTGTCTGCAGCCATTAATTATCCAGCGCAGAATACATGCAGTCCCCAAAGTTTAGGACAGTTTATGAAGACGACGAAGACGCTCCTTCTGTTGCTCATTACTCTTTAACAGCAGAAAGTGCTGCAAGTAGAACGTCGCGTGGGGAGGTTGCAATTTTTAATAGTCATTATTTTTGTCCCAGAAGAAGGTGTGAGGAGAAAACAGGGGAAAAAAAGACAAGTTTCAATGTGTTTCAATACGCACAAGACAAGATGCCGTCTTTATTTATTTGTCACTTCAAAGCAAAGTAGACAAATATCTGCTGAAATTTGTCATAAAAAATTGATAAGGGAATGTCCCACTAAACCAGGGGTGTCCAAACTTTTTCCACCAAGGGTTGCATCCTGAAAATCAAAGAATGCGGGTGTCACTTTGATGTTTTGATGTGTTTTTTAATGTTGTAAAAAGGCTACAAGAGCATATTATAATGTATATAGTTAAAGACAAAGATTTGATTTATTATTAGTTATTAGTACAGTGGTAAACCTGGGTTCAAATCTCCACTTGGGGCATCTCATTGTGGAGTTTGTATGTTCTTCCGGGTTCTCCGTTTTCCTCCCACATTCCCAAAACATGCTAGGTTAATTGGTGACTCCAAATTGTCCATAGGTATGAATGTGAGTGTGAATGGTTGTTTGTCTATATGTGCCCTGTGATTGGCTGGCGACCAGTCCAGGGTGTACCCCGCCTCTTGCCTGAAGTCAGCTGGGATAGGCTCCATCAGATCCAGCAGTACAGTGGTACCTCCGTTAACATCTGCCTTGGTTAGCGCACTTTTTTTTGGTTTACATCCCTCCAAAAATGTTGACGCTTGTTTAGCGTTCAAAATACCAGCTGGTTTGTTTAGGCCACCATCTTGGAAAATGTAAATCTTGCGACACAGCTGGGGACGCCATTTTTAGGGCAGCAGTGTTTGTTTATATCAGACTATGCAGTGCAATAGAGAGATACACGTCACAAAACACATGGACCGCACAAAAGAGAAAGTCGATGGACCATACCGAGACAAGAGGGCAAAACCTCTTTGTAGAATTTCACGGCGTAAATATGACGATGTGGCGATGTGATCAGGTCCATGGTCACTAACACACATGCATAAACATCTACTCCAGTTCCTGTGTATTAAATGGATGGTGTATCTAGGGTGTTTCTGTCTCATTCTACATCCACTAAAAAAATCAATACAGTTCTTGCTCTCACCCCCACATCCCCAAAAAGAGAACATTGCTTTTTAAAATAGCTAATCTTTACCAATCTTACATGACCAATCTGATACAAAAAGATACGTGACACTAGATACATGATACGCTACACTGCAGTGTAATGTCCCCAATCTGACACTCTTTATTGTGACCTGAACACATCAGCAGCAATTCCAGCACCTTATAGTATGTATCTTCAACTCACAAAAATTCTTCCTCGGAATGACACGTCCTCATTCTCACGAAACCACAGTAAGATGCATTCACGGACACTCTGAACTCTGAACATCACAATGTATCTATTATGCGTTTTTGATATTCCTGTTCTTCTGTCCTTCCCAGGAAATACACCCAAAATGTAAATTCAACTTTTTTGACCCCAACCCATGATTGCTTATAATAACATGGTTAAAATGTGATTGTAACGATATTGCCTTGTCCTGTCATTTATTTTTCTTTTACAGTAAATTACAGAACAAACGAGCACATTTCAGACATGGATGCAAATGACACTTAGTAATTAGTCACGCGTAATTAATTTGAAAATTGCAATTAATGGAAAAAAATTAAATGATTTGACCATCCTAGTTTTTTTTCCTTCTAGGTGAATTATTATTATTATTATTATTATTATTATTATTATTATTATTATTGTTATTATTATTATTATTATTATTATTATTATTATTATTATTATTATTATTATTATTTGCCATTAGGAGATCTTTTTTTCGTGTGATTTTTAGAATAAATAAGCTCCAGATCTAACAGTTTAATCTATTAGTTAAAATAATTGAAACAAATTTGTAAACATAACCAACCTATTATATGTATTGAGATTATTTAGTAATATTTTTAATTTTTACAATTTTTATGATATTCATGGTGCAGCTAAATTAATAAATGGTGGAACAGTGAGAGGCTATTATGCCCCCTTTTGCTATGGCATGCTATCAACAGCCAAAATCATTTTTAATTGGTCAAAAGCAATTGGTTAAATAATGTAATGATATGATAGGCTATTTTTGGCATGCTAATGACAACCATTGTGATCCTGTGACAATGCAAACAAAAGGATATTTACATTTTTTGACTAATATACAGCAATCTTGCCGCATATCGGTGCTTTATTTACTGAAGTTGTCATAGTTTACTTGAATATTTGTACACATGTGATTTGTTTCCCAAGTTGTCAAAACCTTCATGTTTGGAGCGTTTCCATGCAGCCGAGGGCAGCAGTATCCCACGGTGTCCTGTCACTGATACAACATCCAGGAATTATGCCAGCTTGTTCCTCTCATCACTTGTCAAGAGGTAAACTTTTTTCTTTTATTTTCTGTGTGACAAGAAGGGCAAGAAGGACTTTGATATCTGTCATCTTATTTGCTGGCTGCCTGGGGGGGAGGGGGGGCACATGTTCAACAAGGCTTGAATGTTCTTGCAGTCGCTGCTTGCTTCGCTTGTAACAGCAATGCGCATCCCGCCGTGGATGTGACAGGCGCAGCCCACACGTTGGTGGCTAATTGCAGCTTTAGATGCTTTGAAGTGATTATGTTGGTTTGGTTTCATGTGACTGATGATGATGATGATGATGATGCACATCAGTAATATGGCATGTCAATGGGGCAAGTTTTTACTATCATACCCTTGACCTTTGGCTGCTACAGCTGAAAATATACTTATGGTGCTTCATGGTATAAACAATGTTTATTTGTTTCAGCCATTCATAACAAAGTTACTTCATTGAAGCACAGCACATCCCAGAGCTGAAGTAACAATTTACAAGTGTTCTAAATGTGTTTACTTTGTGCAAGTACAAGTGGTTGTATGTGTAGCATTATAGAGTGTGCATACTACAGACAGCGGGGTGTAAATTATTAGCTCACCGATGCGTGGAGTTGCTAATAGCCCTTTTTCACCACCAGTCAGTGGTCTATCCAAGTTTTTTAAACACAGGTACCACTACAACAAATATGTAATGACCACATTTCTACTACCAATGTTGTAGAAAACCTACCTTACCACATACACTGGAAGTAGGGGTCTCCAGGCAGTATAGTATATCAACTTACATACCGACAAAATTAAAAAGTAGGGTTTGGCAGTAGTCCGGAAGTCCTCAGGAGCGCTCGGCAGTGTCACCAATGACAGCACAGTAAGTAGGCGGGCTGTGGGTAGAAAAAATTAAAACAGACCGTTTTGGAAATCAAAGGAACATCTAGAATAAGTGCAGATTCTGGAAGATCTAGAAAGCTTTCTGTGCGGGTTATCATGTGTAGCTGCTCTATAGGAGTCCACAACTCTTTCCGCAGAGAAAGACATGCCCATTTTTGCTGTATTAGGATTATTAATTCCCCATGTTGGTTGTCTCAGCCTGTTCTAAATTGTCATTGCTAGCACTCAGATTCAGCTGTACTTCTCTTCTTCTGCCTTTAATTCCATTCTTGCTTGTGCTATTCATTACAGGCCATGATTCCCACTTTGGCAGTGTCCATGTCCTCAGTCTTTTGTCCCTCCTTGACTGCTTTAATCAACGCTAGTTCCAATTTTTCCAGATTACGTCAGTTGTGAAGAGAAAAAAGGCCCCCAAAAATTGGCGCCATGCTGAGTCTGTGCCAAACAAACAACATCCATGCAGTGATCTGACACTGCAATTTGCGTTTGCACACAGAAGAGGCAAATCCTCGCTGTCTGTGCAGTGCCGGCCTACTTTGCAAATCAATCATGCAGCACAAAACACTGGCTTATGTTTTGGCCCGCAAAAGAAGCAGTGGCGCCATGGTGTGTTTATGGGGAATATGAATGAAGGCTGCGTACGACTTTTATGCCTCCTAATAAGCCCCCGAGGCTGTGCAACATTACTGCTCTATGCTGGTTTACTACTTCCAGTGCGCTGCTCCGATATCTGCACTAACTGTGTGTGTGTGTGTAGGTTAGCTACATAATGTTCTCACAGCACACTACCAAAACAATTACAGTGACTATGTACCTGTATGCAAGTCATCCCACTTTTATGCAATGTACAACCATAATAAACAATGTTAATTTATTCAGTGGAACCTTAAAGGCTAATTGGCCCTGAGCTTGCACAATTCAGAGTTTCACCGCAATTTGGAGAAAAATATGCCACTAAAGCTGCATAAAATAGTGATGTGCGATTTCCATGCCAATCCGATAACACGTCAAATTCAGGCTGATACCGATCCGATACTGATACTGTCTACAAATACACCTAACAGGTAGTATGTAAATGTTTAAAATCACAGCATAGCTCATAGCATAAAGAATAGAATAGTTTATGTATTTACTATGAACTTGATTTACGATATAGCTCAGGTAATATACAACAAAAGGAAATATATACATCATAGGAAATATACGAATATTGTGTTTTAAACAATGAAAAATAAGTGAAAACTATTGAAATGTATGATTTTTATTAAATATACAACAAAAGGAGGACTACATCATAGGAAATATATGAATATTGTGTTTTAAACAATAAAAAAAAAAGTGAAAACTATTGAAATGTATGATTTTTATTAAGACAATACATTAATTTTCGGTGTCGGTGACATTTTTTGGGTCTATTGCACTTTTTTGATCCATAACCCTCAGGATGCTTCAAGAAGTTTCAAATGCACTTTCCAACTTCAGCATCATGAGACCTTACTTATGCAGTTCAACAATTCAAAGAGAGAACGCTTTTTTGCCAATGTGAATACCTGACAGAAAATGAAACTGAATCCACATTTTTGCCAGGAATTTGAGTTGGTTATGGTTTTAAAAGTTTTTGTCAGTTGATGAACAGCCTATTTCACTTTGACGCTTGTTTGCAATAAATTGCTTACTCAAAAACAGTTTGGCCTCACTTCCATTGCATTTTGAAGCTCTACATGCAGTAGAATCCAAGATCCAACATTTCATCTTACATTTTTTATCAGGAGTGTATATGCCTGTTGCATAAGATCACTTCAAATTATTGGAAAAATCTGCACAATGACAGTTTTAAGTAAGACTACAGGCCTCTGATTGATTCATCAGTTCTATGAGATGGGTCTAAATACTTGTAGTAGTAGCAAATACTTGTGCGTAGCATTCTGGTCACTAGGCAGCAGTAATTACACAAAACATCAAGACATTACCTTATATTATATTACCTTAATGTTGCATAAAGTCAAAGTCATGGCATGTCCAACATGATAGACTTAAAAATACTTCTCCTTCCATTCAGTGTGGAAGTGGTACGTTTTCAGCTTCTTACATTGTAAATTTGAGGCTAAGTGGTTAGCTCGCTAACTCACTGGCTTGCTAACCTGTTAGTTGTCTCGAGTCCCTGCAGCACAAGAGTTGTGAAGAATGAATAGTAGGAGTATAAAGATGACTACTTGGGTGTTCATGTTCCAATAATGTTATGTATGTATGTATGACATATTAAGCCGCTTCCCATTATTCCCAGCCACCAGTCCAACCAGTGGAAAGCCAAAGTCCATAAGGAGACTCGATCTGAATATGAATATGACAGTCAGGGGGATGCAGAGAAGTATTTTCTTGGTGCAAAAAAACAGTTATAAGAGAGCTAAAAATGTGCTATTTTATATACTAAATCCATGATAATCCATGAATATTTTCGAGAAGGATTTTGAGTCACAGAAGCAACGGATAGGGTGGGAATCAGGCACTAACAAAGCTACACATCTACAGACAGATAGTAATCAAAAGGCTTTAGTGGGAAGTCTATATGAAAACAACTCGACAACAGCAGCATTTGAAAAGTTTGTCCTGGAAAGCTGAAGAGGTGCATATATATATATACTATATATATGAGAAATATATATGAGAATTACCCCAAAGCCCAAGGTGTTATGTTCCATCAGATGAGCTCCATGTTGCATTATGAGACGTAAAAGACGGAAGCAGATATAGCAACATTAGCATAGCGTGTCCTGAGGGTACTCAATAGCATCAATGGCTCTATTTGTGTATATGTGGGAGGAGAATGCCAATTGATCCTCTCTAGTATGAACATTTTTAGAAAGGCATCGATTATATCGGCCAGTCCGGGAAGCAGACAAATGTGACACTGCAGGCTTTTTTATTGTATCCAATTATTTTAGCATGTGAGTGTGCTAATATCAAGCAATGGCATAATATCATGCCTTTATTATAATGTAAATATTATATAGAGTCTTATGGACATGCCCTTTTTTTTGTTTGCAATGGTAAACAAGAGTACAGGAGAGTATTTCATTGCTCTTTATGATAAAAATAAAATCCTTATCTAACCCCCTTACTTCAAAGATGCTGAATACATTAGCTTTGCAGCTTGTTATTCAAATTGCGGGATGCCTTTTGGCCCTTCATAAGCATATTAATAGTATTTTGTCACACAAATGGTTGCTGGTCACGGAGGCGTAATCAAACAATGAATTGCATAGAGCGATTTAAAGCCGGGATGTGCTAATATTAAAGTATGTTGCATCCACGCTCGGAATGTTCAAAAAGAGTTAGCAAAAATAAACCTATCTTCCAGCCATGCTAATACGTCTCCTAGCATATCAGCTCAATCTGCACTGCCATGCAGTTTTCCCAGCAGCAACAACCTGCAGTATTTACGACGTGATACGGAATTCTAGGAGTTGGAAGCATTTCATGTCGGAATTTTTGCAAGCATTCAATTAAGACACTGATTATTTAATCTATTTATATATTTTTCTGCAGTTTCAATTCCAGGTGTCCAACATAATGGTAAAATCGTGGGGCGGGGGGTGCCCTTTTCTCTTTCATAACAATGGTTATGGTTAGGGTGCTCCGATCGATTGGCCACTGATCAATATCGTCCGATTTCTGTGAAAAGCACAGTATCGGCACATGTTGAGACATAACTTAACCTATGTGATCAGTATAGGTATCGGACGATTTCACTCATGGATGATCAGTATCTGTATCGGAAAAAAAAATCCCTGATTTTTGTGAGAAAAGTTTGTCAAAGGCCATTTTTGCTAACATTCATCCATCTTCTATAACGCTTATCCTCATGATGGTCGCGGGCAGGCTGGAGCCTATCACAGCTGTCCAGAGCCTATCTGGAGAAAAACCATACACACACATGGGGAGAACATGCAAACTCTACACAGAGGTGCCCGAGAGTGGAATCAAACTCAGGTCTCCTAGCTGCATGGCCTGTGCGCTAACCACTCACCACCATGCAGTAGATTATGGACCAGGTTGTCTAACATTGTCAATATGTCCACCATTTTTTTAACAATTTTTTCCCTTGTCTGTAGATGGAATATCTTCCAGTCCCATTCCTTGTGTTAATCAGAAAGTCGGCTTTAAACCCCTGCTCCACCCGAGCTCGACTACTACTATACTACCCCTGGCTGGAGTTGTGAGATGAAGATATGTGAATTTCCATGAAGACATACGCACAGGGACGTTTGGAATAGCACATAAATGCTGATGCAATAGGAATACAGGTGGATAAAGGCAGAGGCGCCTGTCTATTTACTTATGCATGACAAATGGGAGGCAATTTCTCATATAGCGGAGCACCCCATTCTCCCCAGGGGCGCTTCGGAGTGCCTTACGGATCACAGAATGGAAATAGAGTGGCACTCGCTGGATAGGCAGACCTCTGCCAAGGCTTACTCTTGAACTTATCGATTTCTTAGAGATATAATAATGGCTTTAAAAAGCTATATTTATTGGCAATACTTTCTAATTCATCACAGTGGTCGGCCATGTTTTATTATTTACATTGGCACGATGCCTTGAAATACAAAACAGGAATGAATAGTGTCAGAAATAGGTGTCATTCTGGGTCTCATTCTCACACAAACTGTAAATTTTGCGGAAAACTGTACGGAATATGGTCAGACCAGTGGATAAAAGCGGTGGTGCTGTTTGGTTGAAATAGCTAAGAGATAAATTAGCATCATCGCATCACTTCCTATGAATCTGATTGGTCCTTGAGTGTGCTTGCATCATCAGCAGGAGACCACATCTTGCATGGAGGGAATTAGTATGAAATTAACACTATCATCTCTTCCTTGTTGGGCATTCCCCATGTTGCTTGGCAACAAGCAGAGGTGTGGCCAGGGCCCTTGACAACATATATAGGACTATACTCAAGCAAGCGTGCAGAGACGGTTTTTTAATCCTTTACTTACTGTGCCTTTTAATATTACAGTCATAACATTATTGCAAGCATTCCCCCCCTCGTGCATTTTATTGTGGAGGGGGAAAAAAGGCATTAAATAAAAATTGTTTTAATACACTCCATCGCACCGTTTGCTTCCCCTTATTAAATTCCCTCCAATTCACTCATGTACGACAAGGTTTCTAATTGCCATATTTAATGTGTTCATTATTTAATTATTCTTTTTAATTAATTTGTCATGATTAAATGGTTAATGTAATGCAAAGGGCTCTCAGCATGTCTTTGCATGTGACTTGGGATTTTTTTTCTTATGAGGAATTGGACAAAAGTTGGGAAAAAAGGGCACTTTTCTGAAAAAAAATATTTTTCATATGATTTTTGTAAAAATATAAATGCACTTTGATGCTGATGTTGACCTCACTTTGAGATGTTGTAGACCGGTGGAAGAAATACTTTAAAGACCTCCTTAATTCACACATGAGATGTTCCTGTCTTGAGGCTGTCTTGTATCTTGTATCGACATTGGGAGTGGTATCTCTGGATTAGTAGACTTCTACTTATGGTCTATTTGGGGTTCTAGAGAGGAATTTCTGAAACTCTGAGTAGAACCGCTGTTCCTGCACATTGACAGGAGCCGAATGAGGTGCCTCCCGAGCCTCTCCCTTGGGGAGGTGTTCAAGGCACGTCTGACTGGTACGACACCTTGGGGACGACCCATGACTCACTGGAGTCACTATGTCTCTCAGCTGAACTGGGAACGCCTCAGGATCTGCCAGGAGGAGCTGGACAAAGCAGCCAGGGAGAAGGAGGCGGCTTCTCATCTCAGACTGCTGACCCCTCGACCCAAGGTGGATGGAATACGCGTTAATTAACAAAAATTAACACTAAATTGACAACATTGTAAAAAAGACATTTGGTCAAGTAGAACGTCTGCATATTAAAAATGAAAAAAATTAGGTGGTTAGTCAAGCATTAGCATTAACAACAGAAAGCTAACCTGGTGTTCTTCAAAATGGAGCATATTTCTAGCAATTACCAATTACTTGTTAACTTTCTTTAATCAGTGTGTACCTATTACGATGTGCTTGTATTGGTTGATTTTATGAATACAATCAGAAATTAGAAATTGGAAAAATAACAAAAATACAAATACAAAAGACAATACACAGTGCTTAATGTCTTTTTTTGCACTTCTAAAATGTTCAGTAAGGGGTTAGCATGACTATGGAACATATTAATTCTATTTGCATCATTGACTACAGGCGTAATTGTAAATTGGAATAAACTGGAAGTCCTTGGAGATTCCTTGTAATGCAGTCCCCATTCCTCCATGATGAGGAAACAAAGCAGCAAGTGTTAGTGTGCTAGAGATGGTTGGCACATATTTTGACGTGTTTTGATTAAACTCCTGTGGTGGTGGCGCGCTAATCAAAAAAAAAATAGCTGTGAGAAATCAATGTTGTTTTAATAAAAAGCACTTGAGGTGGGAGGCAGTCAGTGCTGCTAGTGACAGGACCCGTCTCTGCCTTATCTCTCGCCTCTCAGATCCCCGAGACAGGCAAATATTTTAACTGTAAACACCCGACAGCCTCTGTCAAGCTTCTCCACTTGCAAGTATCTTGAATTAAAAAGCAGACATGCATAAATATGTTGTACAACAATTAGCCTGCACCTCCTCATCATCTATTTTTCCTCCCTCAATCAAGTGATACCTGCACCTCTTCCCTCCAGCTGCCATCCAAATCCACTGTCATCCAGATTAGCCTGGAAAAGCAGCCAGGAGAAGACAGCAGCAGTGAATTCCAGTATAATTAATCCCAGATTACAAGACGTGGCGTTCCATCAAGCCAGTTAGTGATGAGGCGCCTTACAGCACACATCTTGTCTTGGAAGGGTACAACACTGCTACTTTAAAACATGAAGCCTCAATTAGCAGGGAGCACGTTTGACACGACACACAACACAAATAGGAGGTTTGAGGTCCCCAATGTGGACAATTCGTTAACTTTCAATTATATTGTTTTGATGTTTTTATATTATTATTATTATTATTATATAGTAATAATAATAATAATAATAATAATAATTATTATTATTATTATTCATTCATTCATTTTCTACCGCTTTTTCCTCACGAGGGTAGCGGGAGATGCTGGAGCCTATCCCAGCTGTCTTTGGGCAAGAGGCGGGGTACACCCTGGACTGGTCGCCAGCCAATCACAGGGCACTAATAGACAAACAACCATTCACACTCACATTCATATCTATGGACAATTATTATGATTATTATGATTATTATGATTATTATGATTATTATGATTATTATGATTATTATGATTATTATGATTATTATGATTATTATGATTATTATGATGATTGTGGTGATTATGATTATGGTTATTATTATGATTATGATTATTATTCATTCATTTTCTACCGCTTTTTCCTCACGAGGGTCGCAGGAGATGCTGGAGCCTATCCCAGCTGTCTATGGGCAAGAGGCGGGGTACACCCTGGGCTGGTCGCCAGCCAATCACAGGGCACTAATAGACAAACAACAATTCACACTCACATTCATATCTATGGACAATTATTATGATTATGATTATGATTGTGATTATGATTGTGATTATGATTGTGATTATTATTATTATTATTATTATTATTATTATTATTATTATTATTATTATTATTATTATTATTATTATTATTATTATTATTATTATTATTATTATACAAGAGAGTATCATTTGAGTTTTCCCTGAACTGGCATACAAGTCTTTGAAGGGCTTTGCATTCCTCATTACCATACTAATGTAAAAGTGTAAAAAGAAATCAACCATTGTTGCATATGTGAGTTATGGCATGGAAAGTAGCATCAGAAATAATTCCCATCTCCTCAGAATACGTATTATTACTAATAGCCATAGCCATATTGTACTAAGCAGCCAGGACACAGTTTTATGCGGCACATTTTGGGGGCAAATCCCGACTTTTAAGTAGTTATGGTCATGAATTTTCAGGACTGTGTTCCCACAGTGGCCACATGTGAGGTGCGGGGGCATGTTAGAGGTGTCATCTAAACAGCCGCTTTGGGCTTGTCTCCAAGTTGCCATCCTGTGCTTGGCGGGAGACGAAATGATTGGATCTTCGTCAAACCCATCTGTATCTCCACACCTGCACCTGCACGAGTAGAATGATTACGACGGCAGGAACCATAAAATATGATTTCACATGTAAATGAAGCTGAGTTTTCATTTTTCCCACTGTCTTTGAATGCAGCATTTAAAGTGAACTCTGCAAACTGTCTGGATTTTAAATCATAAGGGGTTAGCATGTCGTTTTTTTTTTCAACTTGCTTCTATTGAACTTTTCTGGTTAAAAACAGTTGAAACCTCACACATGCTCAACAGGGGCCTGAGAAGTATGGCATTTTTTCTTTTTTTTTCAACTTGCTTTTAATACACTTTTCTGGTCAAAAAACCCGGGAAAACCTCATACACGCTCAACAGGTGCCCGAGAGGCATCAAAAAATTGCATAAAATGCCAGTGTTTGAGGGCGGTGATTTTTGACAAAAAATTATAATGGGTTAGTATATCATTTTTTTCTGTTTCTTTCAACTTGCTTCTAATTCACTTTCCTGGTCAAAAACACAGTTGAAACCCCACACACACTCAACAGGGGCCCGGGAAGCATCCAAAAATGGCATAAAATGCCAGTGTTTGAGGGTGGTGATTTTTGACAAAAATCATAAGGGGTTAGTATGTCGTTTTTTTCTGTTTTTCTTAAACTTGCTTCTAAGGCACTTTTCTGGTTAAAAACACAGTTGAAACCTCACACATGCTCAACAGGGGCTTGAGAAGCATCTAAAAATGGCATAAAATGCCTGTGTTTGAGGGCGGTGATTTTTGACAAAAATCATAAGGGGGTTATGGGTATGTCGTTAGGGGGTATGTTCTTTTTTTCTGTTTTTTTCAACCTGCTTCCAATGCACTTTTCTGGTCATAAAACCCAGGAAAAGTGATTTTTGACAAAAAATTATAATGGGTTAGTATATAATTTTTTTTGTTTTTTTCAACTTGCTTCGAATGCACTTTCCTGGTCAAAAACACAATTGAAACCCCACACACACTCAACGGGGGCCTGAAAAGCATCCAAAAATGGCATAAAATGCCAGTGTTTGAGGGCGGTGATTTTTGACAAAAATCATAAGGGGTTAGTATGTCGTTTTTTTCTGGGGTTTTTTAACACTTGCTTCTAATGCACTTTTCTGGTCAAAAACACAGTTGAAACCTCACAAATGCTTAACTGGGGCTTGAGAAGCATCTAAAAATGGCATAAAATGCCAGTGTTTGAGGGTGATGATCTTTGACAAAGTCAAAAGTCATAAGGGGTCGCAAAGGTTACCAAATGAGAGCTGACAGGTGAAATTCTTTGTGTCGAACATCAAATTGGATTAGTGCAAAGTTATGAACTGATCATTTATGCTGCAGTGGCGTCTTCAATGTCAGAAGTCTGATCCCAGTAGGTACCGTTTTCTTTTGGACTCCACGTGGCTTCCTAAGCTACTTCTAGTGGCTTACTAGAACATACCATTTTTCTATGGGTGCCAGAAGTAGGCTCACTTAATGTATAATCACATTATTTGACCCAGTAGGTCTATCTATTAGATTCAAAAGAATCTTTTCTAGCACCGTTAAGCTACAGGTATGTTCCATTTGAGGGTACTACTCCTACTCCTACAAACAGGAGTGTTAGCAAGGTGCGATAAAGATGAAACATTGAGAGGTGAAAAGTTCGCACAAAAATAATTGACACAAAACGGAGCAAAAGTTCATAAAGTGGAAATATTGATTTTACCACTACATAGTGCGATCCCAGTAGGAGCCAATTATTATCTTTGAAAGTACAAACTACATTATTGGGGCCACTTACCGGGCTCCTAGGTACCCTTTTCACACAAAAAGCTACCTTTGAGGCTAGCCCCTAAATACGCCTCTTCCAAATGGTTTTCAAAGTTGGATCCTAATAGGAGCCGATTCCTCTCTCTTCTGGTACAAACTACTAAATTTACAAAGCATTTTTACAGATATCGTAGTTGCATCACAGCTGCTGGCTGTGTTCAGGTCCTCCCGTGGGCATCTTTGAGGAACTAATTGAGGTGCTCATGTGTGTCAAATCCGAGGCAGGATTTTATTATTTTTTCCTCCATCCTCTCCCAGCCAGATGTTCTTATGATTAGAGGATGAGGAATGAGCGCCGCACTGGTGTTGCCCCCCTTTACACTCGCGTTAGTTTGTCACTTTACTATAAGTTGATTCTATCTCCCCCTCAAGGCCTTTTTTTTCCAAGATTTGTGGAGTCTGGCTGTGTAGTTTAGGCAGATGCTAGTGGTCCGCTCAGGGAGAGTATCTGGTATAAAAATGGGGCTGAATGAATGGTGGCCGCCTGTTTGCAAGCCCGCCGCCAAGTACTGAAGAAAGCCCTTCATGCTCTTGGATGTATCCATGACAATATCTAAACAAACAGTAACCTAAAGTGTAACAAAGCAAAAATATTTGGATAAAGAACATGCACCATTAAAGAGTTATACTCTATATTACATATTTTTACATACAGTATATTTGATATGAGGGATCTAAAGGGCTTTGTTGCAAAGGTATTGATGAGATGATTTAAAAGCTGCTATTTTTGGTTAATTAGCCCTAATGAATTTATCTATCCTCATTGTCCTCTAAAATACAGTCTCATCAATCTTCCCTGACTTTTGATTGATGTCTTTCTGCTCCACTTTGCTATTGTTTTTGCAAAGGAAGTATCCCCCCACCCAACTCCTCATCCTCCCTTTTTTGTGATGATTCCATTATCTTCAAGCTTTGTCATGGTCGTAATGGAGGCTTGGAGGAACAGGTGATGGGGCTAATTAGTCATTAGTGAGGAGATTAGGCTCCCAAATGACAAGCGCATGCTTTACAAGGTCATAATTTGATTAAAGTCACCACAACTTGATGGGAGAAGCTATTCTCTGAGATGATTAACTTGCCTCCTCCCATCGCTATATACTTCTTTACATGATACTAAGACGCAGACATTGGAGTGGTTTAGTCCATTAACACCCAGTTATCCCAGGTGGTGTAATAGTATAGGTTTCTTCCTTTTATGGAAGTGGGCACCACAGGGATCCATGGAACCCGCTAACAGAGGGAAAAAAAGTGCAGAAACATCAGTAGGCATGTGAGGACCATGAAGGAGAAAGATCGTACCACCAATATATGTACCACACACAAAATATGAGGCTGCTCAGGCGTACGGCTGTCGCTTCACAGTCAACGCACCTACCATGTAAGACCAAAGTCCGTCAAACTAATAAACATTCTGACCTCACATTGCATGCAAGCTTCGCATGAAGGTTGCAAGAACTATGTGCAAGCTTACTTTGCGCACAAGAAACATGATATATTCTGCACATGTGCAAGGTGACTGCCGTGATATTTATTTATTTTTTCCATTTATTTATCAGTCTGGAGAAGGTAACAATACCTTTGGGACTCCAGCAAACCACAGTAAGAGTCAAAAACAGTCTCAAGCCAAGACAAAAACTACTGCTGAACAAAAGTAACATCTAAATACTGAGTGATGCTAACAATAATAATAATAATAAAAATAATAACATAATATCCCATTTAAATATTTAAGCATTCTTAAGTCATAAAAGTGTAATAGTAAAAAAACAAACATGTTCTCTTTTTGACCTAGGTGAGTTCCATCACGTTGAATTGTTTCTAATTAATGACGTTTTACAATTAATAAAAAGCATCCATAAGTCCCAAGTCATACAAACAATGTACTTTGCATTTTGCAGTCATTCATGAAAGACAGCAGAGCACCCCTGTCGAATAGAGCATCTTTCACAAGTGTTTTTGCAGCAAAGGGACATTTATTAAACCTTGCAACCACTGACCTTCACCTTTGCCCCCAGTTGTCTTATCTACGCATTGTTTACTCGTTGCTGTTCACTGTGATCAAATATTGATGGTGACCGATAAGCCCTACCTTCATGTTTCATGTGTAATATAAATATAGGAGCTTTTCTTCACGTGAATGCTTTCCAATGGGGAACATTGAGGATTTGGGTACATATATGCGTTTCCTCGAGGTCGCCTGAAAGCCACACTGCAGCTATATACGTGGTGTAGCGTGCCCATTGGTGAATTATAAATACCCTATACACTTTCTACTGTACTCTGCATCCTAAAGTGGACTACTGGAGAGAAAGTAATAACCCTGAATCATCTCAAGAAGAAGAAGAAGCTGGCCATGAAGAAGACTGAATTGTTGTTGTGGGGTCACCAAAAAAAGGGTGATACTTCATTACCTGACCCAGAGAACAAAGAAAACACGCTTTTAACACATGAAATAAAACATAAAATACATATATTTGTGTTAAATATGTATTTGGAATTAACGGTTATTCTCAGTGAAAGGGAAACGCATGTATCTCAGTTTTTCCTTTTGTGCTCAAAAAACAAGAACAAACTATGTTTGTTTTAACTACCCCTCATACCAAAATATCCAGGTAGTTCATTAATTCCCTTGAAGTACTTTCTCAGAAAGATGTGTTTTAAGCATTTCTCCCTCCTGACGACAACCTAACAGCATCTTCAAGAGCTTCATCCTTTATCTGGCGTCCATTAGCATGTAATGGTTGAAAGCCTCTCCACTTATCAATGCACAGCGTTGTCCCTTACGACCATCTCTTAGGGCTTTTTCTGATTCATAAGTGGTGCAACAGGGGTCACTTCACACGAAGGAGAACATCATGGGAACATCATGATGAAACCATGGAAGTCCATGATCCATCATCCATCCATTTTCTACACCACTTGTCCTCACGTAATCCCAACCACTAATTGCTAAGACAAGTCTTACAAACTAGTTGCTAAAGCTAACTTAAATCCTATTAGCTAACGTAATCACGTAATCCCAACCACTAATTGCTAAAACAAGTCTTACAAACTAGTTGCTAAAGCTAACTTAAATCCTATGAGCTAACGTAATCACGTAATCCCAACCACTAATTGCTAAGACAAGTTTTACAAACTAGTTGCTAAAGCTAACTTAAATCCTATTAGCTAACATAATCACGTAATCCCAACCACTAATTTCTAAAACAAGTCTTACAAACTAGTTGCTAAAGCTAACTTAAATCCTATTAGCTAACATAATCACGTAATCCCAACCACTAATTGCTAAGACAAGTCTTACAAACTAGTTGCTAAAGATAACTTAAATCCTATGAGCTAACATAATCACGTAATCCCAACCACTAATTGCTTAGACAAGTCTTACAAACTAGTTGCTAAAGCTAACTGAAATCCTATGAGCTAACATAATCCCAACCACTAATTGCTAAGACAAGTCTTACAAACTAGTTGCTAAAGATAACCTAAATCCTATTAGCTAACGTAATCACGTAATCCCAACCACTAATTGCTAAAACAAGTCTTACAAACTAGTTGCTAAAGCTAACTTAAATCCTATGAGCTAACGTAATCCCAACCACTAATTGCTAAGACAAGTCTTACAAACTAGTTGCTAAAGATAACTTAAATCCTATTAGCTAACGTAATCACGTAATCCCAACCACTAATTGCTAAGACAAGTCTTACAAACTAGTTGCTAAAGCTAACTTAAATCCTATTAGCTAACGTAATCACGTAATCCGAACCACTAATTGCTAAAACAAGTCTTACAAACTAGTTGCTAAAGATAACTTAAATCCTATTAGCTAACGTAATCACGTAATCCCAACCACTAATTGCTAAGACAAGTCTTACAAACTAGTTGCTAAAGCTAACTTAAATTCTATTAGCTAACGTAATCACGTAATCCCAACCACTAATTTCTAAAACAAGTCTTACAAACTAGTTGCTAAAGCTAACTTAAATCCTATTAGCTAACGTAATCACGTAATCCCAACCACTAATTGCTAAAACAAGTCTTACAAACTAGTTGCTAAAGCTAACTTAAATCCTATTAGCTAACATAATCACGTAATCCCAACCACTAATTGCTAAGACAAGTCTTACAAACTAGTTGCTAAAGCTAACTTAAATCCCATTAGCTAACAGTAACCACAAACACAACTAGCTAACCCTAAACACCAGCAACAAACCCTCACCTTAAGCACTAGTGTTGAACCCTAAAATGTGAATCTTTAACACTAGCTCTAAATAATAGTTACTAACCCTAATCACAAGCAGCTGAACCTCGTTAGGAAGGGAATATTTTCCCGCTCTTTTCTGGAAATTCTTATCAACGAGAGAGATAAAGCAATTACAAGACCTATCACTTGGAACAAAAGGCACCCTGTTCTTTTTTAATTAATATCACACACAGACTATTTTATCCTGAGTTTTTCATCCTGTCTGTCTTCTGGCTGGACCGCTCAGCCTCCTAGCCAAGGATTGGTTGAAACCTGATTCGACCAAGCAACCAACCTCATCTACGTATGTATCTATGTGTACGTGTATGTATGTACGTAGTGGAATTAAAACCGCTGTCTTTCAAGCAGCTGTTTGTTTATTCAAGTATATTTTTACATACCGTGAAAGCGACATCCAGCATTGGTGTGATTCCCTGTCTACACATTGATATTGAGGTAATTCAAGCCTTAAGCACCTTCTATTATCATGGGAAATGTGAATTTACGACAGAGTAATATCTACGAGCTGGCAAGATTGTGCTTTAGTGAGTAGCTAAGAGCTAGCGTCCCAGAGGCTAACGTGAAGAGCTAGCCGACTTCAGTATGGTCGTCCAGGAACACTGTAGAAAGCATAATGGAGGTGGGCTTACATTGTACATTGTCATCCTCGTTGACATTAATGTTCATTAATTGAAGATGCAAAGAATACAACACAAAAATATGAGCTGTAAAGACAATAAAAGGTCACTAAACGTGGTCAACATTTCATTTTTACATTCAGCATTTTTTACATTTTCGTTTCGAAAATCCGATACCGATGTCGACCCATATCATATTTTTGGCTGGTTATTGGGCCGATATTATTGAGTAAGTAATAAGCTTTGTGTTGTGACCGAAATAATAACATTGCGGATACAAGTGGCTGAAATGAGTTTCCTTTGTAGGGTGGCTTGACTCACCTTAAGACGGGATGGGAAAGCTGTGGACTGGAGGCCACATAACGCCCACCTGGTGAGGTGTTCTGGGCATGCCCAACCTAGGACACGCTGGAATGATCTCATGGTCTCGCAGCTGGCCATGTGAATACCAGACAGCAATGAAGGAAAGCTGAGAATGTCAATCCGAAACAGAATGTATGTGACAAATATAGACATTTATTTGTTCAATCTATTCTTTTCACTGCTAGTTAACCAGGATTGGTATCTGCTAGCCTGCAGTGGTGTTCCTCTATGAAAAAAGTGTAGTTTGTAAGAAGGACAGCACCTTTTTAATACAGAGCAGAGGAGGAATAAAGTGTGGGTGTGTGTCTTAGCCAGTTTAATATTTACTAAGTGTGCTCTGTAGGGCTCATATTTCCCATTAATCTGCAGCATGAATACTAATGACCCCTAGTGGCTTAATGGCCCTGCCCAAATCCCTCTATTTGATTTCCACTTCCCAAAGTGACCTTTTCCCCATGCTAATGAGCTTACCTGTGTGCCGGGAAGGCATCAGAATGCTCCACGTTGACCTCGTTTAGTGACCTTTTATTGTCTTTACAGCTCATATTTTTGTGTTGTATTCTTTGCATCTTCAATTAATTTATTTGTCGCAGCATGCAAACAGATATGCAACGCTTTACAAGGTTATGTGCAAACACGCTTCACTTTGGGATGCTAATTAGCAGCATACATGCATTGGTCTTTTGTATGTCATAAAATAGAAGGTGGATCATGACTGTGAGTAAAGACAAGCATAATTCATAACTCATAATAAAAAAAACAACAACAAAAGAACATTATTTTAGTCCTTTGTACCTTAAGAGAGAAGAATTGGCAACCTTTGCCATCCTACTTCTGACACCTTGAGGAAAAAAGGGGAGTCTTTCGAGTGCAGTTTTTGCAATAAATACTTAAAAACAGAATAGTACCCCAATTATTCAGGGATCTTTGAATAGTGTTTTTGCGGGTGGTCATTAAAAAAGTAGGGGACTCCTTTCATATAGGCGATCTTTGACTATCCATCTATCCATTTTCTATGCTCCGGGGAGTCTTTTTTTACCTGAGAAGAGAAGGAACCGATTGTACCGCTCTGGTATGTTGAGGGGTACACTGAGACGATAGCCTCAAAGGTACTGCTTTTGGAACATACTGTAGCTGTGGCTTTTTGGCACTGGAAAAGGTACACCGATAAGTTTCCCAAAATATACTTTGTATCTAAAGAGAGAAAAATGAGCTCCTATTAAGATCCCACTTCTGACACCCTTAGAAAAAAAGGTACAGCATTTTATTCTGATTCTGTCATGGCCTGTCTCAGAGCAGCGATGCACATTACAAAGGACGGCCATCAGAGCGCTCCCCTCTCTCATCACGTTGTAAAAGAAGCCGTGCAAGTATCAGGACCCCAGGGCTCTGTCGACTGCAGGCTAGGGGGCAAACCCTCCACCCTCTCCCCTCCTACACTGTACCAAGGCTCTCTCAAGGGACCCTTCATTTCCGTCGCTTGGTAATAGAATGTAATGTGGAGATGGATGGATAGGATGGGAGGGGGTCATTGACACGACGGGATGAGGCTTATTTATGGCACTGGTTGGAAATCACCATGCTTTACAATGTAGCTATCATTCCAAGATACTGGCGTTTATGGGGAGGATGCAATAGGATGTATAAAGATATGACACATTTGCTCCTCCAATATTAAAACATTGCTTTGTAGCAATTAGATAACATCCATGATTGGAGCTCTGCCCGAGAAGAGGTAAAAAAGTAGTGTCAAGAATATTTTTATTTCTAAAATCCTTGCTTATGTACTGTAGAGGCAAGGCTAATTATATGATGAATGACAATTGGCTTATGATGTAAAAGTAATGCAATTGTTTGTGTCAAGGTAGCATTTGGTAGCACTTGTGTCGTATATTAACAGGAAGAACCACTAACCATTTGGACACCGTGCAGCCCAATTCTGATTCAAGGTGACATAAATTCCTTATGTTGAGCTCCAGTTTGCTAACATCATTGCTAGGGAAAGGGGTAGCCTTGGAGATGTCTGGAATTGGATGGTTATTTCAGGGATTAGCTTCTTTTCCAGTGTCAGAGCATGCTGGATGCTAACCCTTCAATCCCTCACACATCTTCATATCCTCTCTCATTGCTTTTTCTCACTATCTCCTGCAGCTACCGTACTCCTCGACTATTCCCCTCCGAGCTAACCCCTCCTCCAAGGCCGGCCTTCATCACGGCCCCGCTCATCCGTAGGGGACCCCATCCATCACTATCAAGAAGACAGAGGGAGGTAGGGGACGAGACGTACACTACATGCATAGACAAAAGGGGGTATGGTAGCAGGGTGGAAATTGGGATGTTGGACTCAGATAGACAAGCGCTAGAAAATGGGAAAGAGTGAAGGCTAACACAGGTTCAAAAATGTCATATAATACCTAGAATATAACACAACACCCAGGTCCCCTTCTTTAGTTTCCAGTTTTGCTGGATGTCATCTGACAAAGTCATCTCAGCAATTGTTTTTCCAAACTTTATAGTCTAAATCCGTGTCATGAAAGCCGAGTACAGTTGCCTCTTGCTACATCATGGCTCGAACATCGCACCTTTAAAAAAAGGAATTAAATGATCACTGTTTTGTTGTGGAATATGGCTTATTAGTTATTATTTTATTAATTATTTTGAATATTTGCATATTGATCATTTTTAAGCCTAAAAAATGTCTAAATGAACGAAAATACGGATCTAAGGCATTGAGAACATGTGCTATGTAGTCTAATATGCGTGACTAAGGAGCAGCACCTGGTAAGTGACGTGTGACGCCGAGTTAGCCATTTGTGGCCGACAGCAGCTCCTGTGTGTATATGTGCTGCATATGTGTTCTGTGTCATGTTTTGGCATGGTCGTGTAGTGTAGTGACCCCAGGAGGCAGCGATGAGGACCCAAATGCAGGTCAGCGGCAACGTACTTTCCTCAGGCAGGATGTAATGTGCATCCTCAGACGCACCGTTGAATGTACTAGGCCCCCCTTCCGAAGGCGGATCCCAGACGCCGTACATCGCTGGAACAGGGACCAGGGAAGGGAGGAGGAGAACTTGGAGGAGGGTCCCGAGTTCCACCCATTCTGCCTCCTGAGTAGGAGCTACAAAGGGCCTCAGACAGCGTCTGGAGCATCAAGCGGTGGGGCGTGGGAGCCGGGGGGGACAGAGGCTTGAGGCTGCGTAGTCTTGGCATAGGGAGAATCTGTGGCGTCACGCAGCTTGGCACAGGAGCCAGGGTTTGCGGAACCTTGGAGCTGCGTGGTTTGGGCACTGGAGGTGAAGACAGGGATAAGATAATACGAGTGTAAAAGTGATTTTACAGTAGAAGTGTTATTTCATGTATATAGGGCTCTAACAATGCTAAAAGAAAGAAACAAACCGTATTTAGAAGGTCGTAAACAGTTTTTTAATACTCTAAGAAAATATTTCATTTGTAAATGTAATTCAAGTGAATGTGACACCATGTGGTGTATTCGTTATAAAAACAAAAGTACAAACAACACAATAGTGGCGGATGTTTTGACAAATCTTTTGTGTGCAGTGGCACATGAGTAGAAGAGTTGCATTATACGGTATCCTTATTTTTTCACATGATATGTATGTGCGTTTTGTACATGATGGTACGTAGGTAAATGTGGCAGGTGATTGGGAGGTGTGGGAGGGCGGTTGGTGCGTTGAATTTTGTGGTGTCATTTTTGAAAATTGAGTTTTGATAACTGACAATTTGTTCAGCTAGTGAAATGTCAAGAGTCCAAAAAAAAGATTGATGAAGTGCATAATGGATGTCTCAGATTGACTCCTCTGTCCGCTGTGGGCTCCTCCAAGTCCCACGTGACGTTCAGACCACCAAACTAGCTCAGAAATGAGATCCTGCCCCGCTCAGACACACACACACACACACACACACACACACAATATTAGTACTGCTGATGGAGCGCACCTGTGAAATAATGGGAAAACTTGTCAATTTAGCTGGCGTGGATAAGTGTCATTCAAATAATGGAGAATGTCGCGTGGGGTTCCGCTTTTGCTAGGTTTCCGAGTAACATTGACTGTGTTTTTTTGTATAGTGTACTGGATTGATTGCGAGCTCCTGACACAATCGTATGGCAATTAGAAGAATGTCTAGCAATAATGACTGATGCAAAATAATAACTAGATTTTCCTTCTTCACTAATGCAGCAGGTGAAGTGTAGGGCGAATAAAGTCGCTCTCTTTTGGAGAAAAACTCGGGAACTTGAGACTCCCCAAACTACAGTCGCCACAGTCAGCTTATGGTTTAACTTTCTTTCAGACGCCAGCATTCTCTGATCAAGCTGTGGGTTTCCGCAGCTGAAACGGAGCTTGCCAGTGCGTCTACCGGAGTCAATCTGAGTGGCACTTTGCAGCGAGCTGGACTGGATCACGACCGAGCTGCAACAGATTTAGTGTTAGCACTGTTACTCACGACGTTGCATTTCAAAATGGTGCAGAAAAATTGTTATTTGTTTATTTAATTTGCCGTTCAGGTTGGATTTAGTTTTGTGCGGTGCACAGATTTTCTGTACACTGAGAATGTGGCAGCAGTATGCGATTGCTCACTGGCGAGCGCTTTCTTTGTTAGCACCAATTTCCAACAATGCTTCTAAAATCGTCCGGCTTTAGTTGAACAAAAGCTGAGGGATTTGGGCAACGTAAGATTATAGCACTGCACTTTTGAGCATTAGTATTCCAAGTCCACATTTTCTTCATTTTTATATGTCGGTAACGGCTTGAAGTGCAAGTTTCCAACACCTACAGGACTTAAGTGGAACAACAACAGGACCTACACATACTTGGTGAGAACTCTGGGAAGGAAAGGCAACGAGGAAGTGAAAATAGCATGTAGGGGACACATGCACACACAAAAAGTTTAGTTCCAAATGTGAAAATTGTAAATAGTTCAATACCACTCTTTTGTATTGTTTATGTTGTGGTATCATTGTTTCAATATTTGAGCTGTCACAACAGTGAAAAAGTTATGCTTGAAAAAGCTGCTTTTCTCCCTTTTTTGTTGGGAACTGATATTTTCCTGAAACTAACTTATGTTCTACTGCTGGTTACTAAAGAACAAGAAAAGGTAGAATGAATCTTTTTTTTCTGATGAAAGATGAGAGTCTAATATTTATTTCGGTAGGTTCCATTTTTACATAGGCATAGAACAAAATATTCTGTGGGCCTTGAACATTCAGTCAAAATCATCTAAAATGGCTGGTATTGAATGAGTTAATTTACAGCGAACAGCTTTAAACACAATACAACTTAATTGGAACAGAAAAAATCTCAATATACACAATGGGTGCTTCAATTATTAGCTTCTGCAATTAGCAATAATGCTTCTAAACTCGTACAGTTTTAGCAGGACAAACGTTGACATTCCTCACAAATTCTGATGCACTGTCAACATCGATTCCGACAATCTTTGTGTTTTTCTTGCTAGAATAACACCTGTGGAATTGTCTTCTAAAGACACCTGCGACGTTTAATTACTCTGCCGCGGACGCACATGGCGTCGGGCAGTCATTTTCCCCGAGTAGCATTGAGTCATAAAACACTGATGTGATTATCTGGGCTTGTTTGGACTGATGGCAACGCCCCCCCTCCCTCCCTGTCAAAGCAGCGCTTCAGCTGTCCGCTTTGGAACAAATGGCGGGCTAATTTGCATCTCATTAATCCGACCCCCAGTCGCGATGCCTTTCTTGAAAACTTCCAGCATCCCCTCCCGCCCGCTGCTTCATGCCACGTTACTGTCTTGAACGCAGGCTGATTAAAAGACAGCACTGTTCTTCAAGTCCCACTGAATGACTGATAGACATGTGTTCTCTCTTCAGTAGCACTTGATTAAAAAGGCATGACTCGGACCCTTGATGAGCATATGGATTAAAAGCGGTTAGTGATTGCCTGGCTATCCCCCTCCCCCACAACTGTAATTGAAAGCCTAATGTGCACCCACCGCATATTAATTAAAACCAGAGGTTATAGGCCCTTGGGGGCACACCATTTAGGTCCCATTAAAAATTAATAACCCCAGTTAATTATTATTATCGCTGTGTGAATCACACGTCAGCAGAAAAATAAGACAACGAGATGAATACTTTCACTGGAAAGCCATGATTTTCTTCAGTCTGGACTGGCTTGCCACTGACATTGGGTTTTGGTCAGAATGTTTTGGAAGATATGTTAGCATGCTAGCATACTGTATATATAATACAGAGATCCTTTGACAAAGTTGCTGTAACCCATTGATGTTTTGCTTAATGGTGACCACGTTTTTCAACCAATCAGGCTCAATTTTGACAGACATGTACCTGTCAGTCCTTTAAAGCTGTGTACCTAATTTCGTGGTGATTTGTGCAGTGAAATTTCAAGTCAGTCCAACTTATGCAGATATAGGGGTGGGATAAAATTTGGGGTTTAGCATGAGTGCCACCGTGTGGTTTATTTGTCAGAACATGTAAATGATTCAGGTGTAGAAGAGTCAGCAAACAAATCTTATGATATGACTGTAATTTGTGGTCAAAATGCTTTGGAGGTAATGGACATATAATCTCTGTATTGAAATTATTAGACAAATGGTCATTGAGTGATGGTCAATTAGTTAGTCCCGCCCATGCCCTGGCATAGACATTTTGCTTGATGACAGACATTGTTTTTCAACCAATCCTGCAGTCTCATAAAGGGACCAAATTTTGTGGTGGTTTGATGATACACCTTAAAGGTACACTGGGTGATTTGTTATGCTGTGTGAGAAATTTAACGTCTATTCAACCTACAGGGGTCAAACATTGGGGTTTAATAACAGTGCCATCATGTGGTGTATTTTGCATTAAAATAATAGCACAAGGAATATAGTGGCGGTGCAGGTTTTGACATAAACTCATCATTTTGTGTGCAGTCATTCAGATGTAGCGGTCGGTGTACGCGAAAAAGTACATATAGTCAGTCCACATCGGGTGATTTTAATCCACGTTTCTGACGGTTAACACATCTCTAAGGCAGCATTACAAGCCATTTCAAAAAATTTCAACATGCAACGAAATGTAAGTAATAGTTGTCACCATTTATTATTTAATTCCCTCTTGTTGGAGCTGATTGTTTGCCGTGAAAACATCCTGACCTTTCTTTGGTACTCTCAATAAAAGCATTGCATGCTTTTTACGCCACTGGTTGCACAAGGGGTGGGGGTTTGGGGGGGTGTACAGTGGATTAGAAGATCAGTTGCTCTGCTCGGGGGACACCGCTCCTGAAAGATTTATGATGAGCAAGAAAGCTCACCAGAGCAACAATAGAAAAAAACGAAGAAAAACAGACTGAGAAACACAAAAAAAAAAGTCCCAATAATCATAAACAACACTACGTTGTGCACATTAGCATTCAGAGGACCCATCTGATCACTCGGGGCGCTAGTCTGTGGTGGTTTGCAATAAAAATAAAGACGACGGCAAAAGCAAAAACAAATTTAAGATAACACAAATTAGGCAATATATTTCTATGTGGAATACTCACAAGTGAGTGAAGTTAATGAGCCGCTGCGTGTTTGTTTGTGCTACCACTGTATCTCTATGGCATACTGTGTACTCCTGTTTAGACAAAACTTTGTTGGAAACAAGGAATTAATCAACTCTGTCAATTAACTAACTCTGAAGACAAAGAAGCTGTCATGGATTAAAAAAACGGACAAGCATCAATCATTGATGCTGATTGATGATCTGATTTATGATAGATATTGTTTTTAAGTTACTTTTGAATCCTTTTATTTTTGTCCGGTCCAGCCATTGGGGCAGATACTACCAAACTTAATATCCATGTGGTCAAAGAGTACAGCGTTGTGCTTTCCACTTTCTCCCACACTCCAAATCCTTATATAATAAATCTATATATAACACATGATATAATATGACTTTTTGACAGCCTCTCTCCAATTATTGCCAGCTTTCAATTAAATGCTAAATTGTCTGCACATTTAATGGAGACATTCTGATGAGTCAAAATCCAAACTAATTGAAAGTGGAACAGCCTCTGGAATGACTTGACTTGGACCTTCCACCACAGTCCTCACTGCCAGGTTTCTTGATATGTGTATTATTTTCATTCATTCATTCATTTTTCTACCGCTTTTCCTCACGAGGGTCGCGGGGTTGCTGGAGCCTATCCCAGCTGTCTTTGGGTGAGAGGCGGGGTACACCCTGGACTGGTCGCCAGCCAATCACAGGGCACATATAGACAAACAACCATTCACACTCACATTCATACCTTTGGAGTTACCAATTAACCTAGCATGTTTTTGGAATGTGGGAGGAAACCGGAGTACCCAGAGAAAACCCACACATGCACAGGGAGAACATGCAAACTCCACACAGAGATGGCAGAGGGTGGAATCGAACCCTGGTCTCCTAGCTGTGCACTAACCACTTATTATTTTTATTTTTTTGCTTTCCCACTTGCCCTTGCCTGACCCCGTGTTGTGGGTGTGACACGCAACATCACCCTGGACACAGCTGCAATGTTCCACGTTTTGTGTTAACCTTATCTTGCAAGATTAATGGTTGAATATTACAAAGATCCGCCACGTGACAGGAGTGTTTTGCTGTTTATTAGGACCCGACTGTAGGACACGCAATATTACGCTGGACATGTCTATAGAAACTACAATGTTCCACATTTTTGCTAACCTCATCTTGCAAGATTAATGGTTGAATATCGTAAGCTGCTTTAAATTTGAAAAAAACACAAAAATGCACGCTTATCTGTTGTGTTTGTTTCCACACAGCTGCGATACGGAGCTGACGGAGACAATTGGGCAGCGCGTCCTGTCATTGTCACCTTCACATAAATCCCTGACACGGCTGTGCAGATATTTACAGATAGGAGGCGGCGTCAGGGGACAAGCAAAGTGCTGAGATAAACCTTCCTAAACCTCCTCCTCAGACCCTCCACTCATTTTTATACGGAAAGCCATAAATATAAACATGTACATTCATATTTGCCAAATCGGTGTGGCGGTCTGAGATGCACGGCCGGCGACAAGAGGAGCAGGGAAAGGAGGAGGAGGAGAAATAATCCATCACGGCCAGGAAATAGCAACCTTAAACCTCTGCGGACATTCCACACTGGCTGAAAACATGACTGCAAAGATGCTTTCTATAGGACCCCCCCTGAGCGGCTCCACAGATAGCAGATGAAAAAAATAAATAATACCCTCCACTCCCAGCTTGGCAGGTCTTCGTATTGCAGACTATGTATCCATTACCGCCTTCCTCTTGTGACCTGACATCAGTACGAGATGGTGTGGTGGCACCGTCCATTGACAGAGCTTGTCTGCGGGGTCCATAGCATGGAAAGATGACAATGGTGGAAAAGTGGAGTCTCTCTCACACCCAATGTCGGCACATCAGTTGGGTATCAAAGTTGGCAGCGCTTCCTGCCTCAAATTACTTAGTGGACTTGGAAGCCTAAAAATAAATGCTGCTGTTTTTACGGAGATACTGCAAAACTGTGACTTGTTATGATGTTTGTTTGACACCGTGGGTAATGTGGGTGTCTGGATCGCTGTTAAAAAGTCATGGAGTCATCTTATATGTTGTGTGTCTAAACCTAATAACTGGTTGAGCCACCCTTAGCAGCAACAACTGTAAAAAAGTGCTTGTGATAACTTGCAATGAGTCGTTTAGAGCGCTGTGGAGGAATTTTGGCCCACTCATCTTTGCAGAATTGTTGTCATTCGGCCACATTGGAGGGCTTTTCCAGCATGAAGCGCCTTTTTAAGATCATACCACAGCATCTCAATAGGATTCAGGTCAGTACGTTGACTTGGCCACTTTAAAGTCTTCATTTTGTTTTTTCTTCAGCCATTCAGAGATAGACTTGCTGGCGTGTTTAGGATCATTGTCCTGCTGCTGAACCCAGGTTGGTTTCAGGTTGTGGTCAAGGACATTCTCCTTCAGGCTTTAGTGTGGAAAATACATGAATTATAACGCAGCTTCCATAACCAAAACCAAGATCTTGACAAAAACCAAAATGAGGGTGTTTGAAGGCTAAGGTTTGGATGTGTTTTATCATATTTTTTCCAGGGGACAACACTGACGAAATGACATTTTATTACAATGTAACATAGTTGGTGTATAGCTTGGATAACAGTCCCCTCAACATAACTCATGTCTAAACCGCTAGCAACAAAAGTAAGTACACCCCCAAGTGAAAATACCCAAATTGGGCCCAGTAAGCCATTTGCCGTCCCTAGTGTCATGTGACTTGAATGGGTAGAGGTGTGTTAAATTTGATGTTATCGCTCTCACACTCTCTCATACTGGTCACTGGAAGTTCAACATGGCACCTCATGGCACATAACTCTCTGTGGATCTGAAAAAAAAATACCTTTTAGGCCAACACTCTTTTTAACAGGACATCTTCCTCTCAGAACTACGGTAGTTTGCTGAAGACAATCAGACTAAAAACATGAATTACTGAATACATGCCTATTTGGTTCAAATGGAGTCAAGCATGTGAGGTGGCAACCAGGTGGGGAGTACAAAGACAAGTGTGTTTTGCCTACAGTCAAAGCCCACATGGTGGTAGGAGGGTGGTGATCTGGAGCTGCATGAGTGCTGCCTGCACATGTACTGTGACATACTAGCTGAGCATGATCCCATCCCTTGGGAAACTGAGCCGCATGATAACAACCTCAAACACTACCTGGCAAAGGTAATGGATCTGCATTTTTAAGGACCTACTGTGAAGGCGCTATTCAAAGATCCTTTATATGACAGGAATGCCTGCTGTTTTTAGGAATCTGTAAGAACGCTAATCGCTTCTAAGTTGGAACATTCTTTGATGTAAAACATGGGCCAGATTTGGCCCACGGGCCTCCTTTTGGACACCCCTGCTGTAAAGGCTTCTTACCAGTATTTACCAGTATTTATCAGTATACCATCCCCCACCTCTGGATCTAATAACCATGTTCATGAAAGTGCATTTCCAGTATAAATGCATCAAAACCCCACAGCGGTGCAAGGTGGTGTCTCTCAGAAGACTCCTTCTCCACCGATGAGCGATTGCACTGCTTTCAACCATGCCGTGATGATTTTAATCTCTCTAATCAACTGACCCCTCTTTTTGGCCGTTTCAGCAAAAGGCGCAACCTTCACAGCTGACTGTATCTTGCCAGTGAGGCGGCGAGCGGGTGAATGGCACAAATTGATTTAGAGGAGAAACACCAGCCTTATTTTATTTATTTTTTGCTATCAGCCACAGTTTACCCGAGCCCGATTATCTTAACAAGGCACATATATCACATAATTAATCCAGAAGATTAGCATCAAAAATCTATAAGGCTGCTTCCCTGCAGCACCGCCGTTAATTATATTTGTGGTGCTGAGAGAGAGTCAATGAAAACACAGCAAAGAAGGAAGGGCCTGTTTTTAGGATGCTAGTCAAATATCGTCTATATGGTAGTCTGGGGCTGAATGAGTGGTGCCCACACTAGCGAGCTGCGGTTTCTTTTTATCAAGAAAGTGCTTTGTTGAGGAAGCTGAAGGTTATAGAGTGACCAAGTATATCACCTCAAGACCTGACCTGGAATCCTCAAGCTGAATTAAAGTGGAGGAGCATGTTGCCATACATGTTTTCACTCAATGAACCGCAACTCCCCAGTGACAGGTCGCCAGGTAGCACTTGTGCAACCCCAGACCATGACACAACCTATTTCTATTTTATTGTCCCTTGAATTCCCATACAATAACTGAAATGTGACGGCGTATTTGCTTTTGTCAGATGCTGTACATGGAATGGGATATTTTTTTTTTACTATATAATTAAACAATCTCTCTTAGTGTACAAACAGGACAATTTTCTGTCTCTTTTTCCCCAACAGTGAATCACAATTTGTGCTCTTAAAGCATCCACATGCGTCTTCCCTTCCCTTGTTAATAATGATGCTGCGCTTGTGTTATCACATTGTTTGTGTCTGTGTAAAATGAATAGCGGGGTGTACAATAATAAATAGCCTCTGTGCAATCACACACAGCATGATAACATCCACCTTCTTCATTTGCCACATTGTCATTCTGAGGGTGCCGCTCCAAAAGGATCGATTTTCCCATATCACTGAGCATTGATATTTTATTAACGCAGTAGTCTCTGGATTTATGTCCGAGCAGGCGTTCGTCTTTTTTTTTTTTTCTTTACAATCTGGAAGATGTCGCTGGAAAAAGCTTCTCTTCACCCCACTTATTTTATCCCGTGCCACTTAAGCGTAACTTATGGCGGAGCGCCGAGATGATTTCAGCGCATATAGAGTTGATTAATGACATGCCAGCTAGAGCTATCAAGTCCAATGCCATTCAGCACTGCCAGGCCGCAGAAAAGCCCCATCACCTTGCGGAGGAGATGCTGCTTGCTTGGCTTTAACAGTGATAATTGTCCTCTTTCTGAAAAACATCAACAATGTAAACAGATGCCGTGCGTACGGTGATGTTGATGCAGGGACAGACTGTGTTTTACATTGGGGTTTTTTTTTTTACCTCCAGAGCATATCAAAGTTTCCACAAATGTTTTACATATTGTAACTCTTTAGCTGTCAAAAGTGCTTAGTTGGTGCAAAAATCCATCCATCCATTTTATATTCTGATTATATTATATTATTCTGATTGGCGAAATGTGGGGTACAAGGTCCCTGGACTGGTGACCAGCCAATCAGAGGCCACATATAGATTTTTGTTATTATTATTTTTCTTTGTTCATCTGACTTTCCGATGCTGAACCCAATGTAGTGGTAAATATGATAATTATGATACCAAATATAGATACAATGTGTATACTGTTAAATGGATTATGGCCGCAACATTTGCCTGTGTTACTATCATGAGAATTATTACAACCATTATTTCCATTCAATAAGAAACTACTTTTTTCCTCAAACTTTGAATCTTGCGTCCTATAAAGGGATGTGGCTAATTTATGGCTAAAATAACTACAGTTTGCATGATGCTTAGAGTGCAGCTTCAAGAAGTAGTGAATAGGTGAGTGAATTGGACACTAATATCACGTTTTGAAGTCTTATGCAGCCATTATGATTTGAGCTGACAAATCTTCAGTAAGTTTGATCAAGTGTACTACACCGTCTGTTTGGGCTGCTTGGACCATGGCAGGTGTTTAATTCTTGCTTGAGAGCTAACGAGTGACAGTGAGGACATCAAGTGGAGGTGGATTGCAAGGTTTATAGTGTGTCAAAAAATCCACTATCACCAACAGACTGGACTACTACGCGATGATGATGCACTTGTGGCTTACATACTGGTGTGGCCTATATATTGTATATGCAAATCTGTTTTTCATTTTAGATTTAGTGGCTGCAGATTATGTACCAGTGCACCCGGTTTGTTATTATTGTGCCTGTTGTGAGTTCATTTAAACAAAGCATATTGTTCCGGGGATCAAGTCTATTGCTTGTCTTACCAAAAAATTACTGACACCTGACCAATTTAGAATATTACACGTACAATTTGAATATGCCTACTTAATTTATTTTATTTGCATTTTAGTAATTTTTGTTTGAATATTGTTAATTCCGGGAAAAAATGGGAAAAATTTGCTTAAATTGCATTGAGTGGTTAGCGCGCAGGCCTCACAGCTCGGAGACCTGAGTTCAATTCCACCTTCTGCCATCTCTGTGTGGAGTCTGCATGGTTTTCTCCGGGGACTCCAGCTTCCTCCCACATTCCAAAAACATCCTAGGTTAATTGGTGACAAATTGTCCATAGGTATGAATGTGAGTGTGAATGGTTGTTTGTCTATATGTGCCCTGTGATTGGCTGGCGACCAGCCTCCCGCCCAAAGAATGAATGAATGAATGAAATTAGCTTGTATTTGCAGTATATGCAGTATTTAGGCATAATGTTTGAAAAACAGTGATAGAGTGAAAACGCACTATTTTGAAAAAAAAAAAAAATGCAGCGACGGGCAACTGTACTTCCAAAAGGTCCAGGAACATTTGAAAGTCCAAACTAGTATGTTGGGTCCAAGAGCACCATGAGGGATCAAGCCCAACATCTGATTGATCAATTAATTGATTGTCTTGGTGCTTTTGTCCACATCCTGTCTGTTTCATCCAATTAGAGGATGTGTTCAAACCCTTCACTAGCAATGGGACACACAAAGGCACACACGCACTCATGTGTTTCCCACAGCATCCATCCTATCGGCTGTGCCATTTCTTAATTTAGATCTGAAGTTGGATAAGCGGTCTAAACACACATACAAACATACTGATGGATAAATAGACCATCCGTCCGTCCTCAACTCCCTCTTGCGTCCCCCCCTTGGCCATCCACATGGAGCAGACACACGTCAATTGATTCGGCATCTCTTTTTCCCGCTCACTGTCTCTTAAACACACACGAGCATGAAGGCTGTCCCTTGGGGATTAAATCACTTCCACGCACACACACAAATATAGGGTGGCTCTTCGGTGGAGTGGACAGGCCTTTGTGAGATAACGGGCAAACGCAGCCTGACAGGCTCGGCCAGGCCATTATTAAATTGCAGTGAAGACTATATTACTTTAGAGTGAGATAAAAGACTACATACAAGACGGATGGGTGGGGAACATCAAACGAGACTGTGTCCGGATTGTGCCAGCAGTAATCCAGCTGAAGGTGCTGGTGATTTCCCACCAGGCCAGGCGCTGTTTCCTACTAGAATAATCCTTAAAGGCGGGTCCAAACAACAAACATTTTGGCTCTTTTTGGTCAAAATTCTGTCCAGTAGATCCTATTTATGTGCAAAACCATGATTGCATTTACAACATTTCTTGTTACAGCGACCCCCTGAACTATTTGGAATTTGACCAAAATTTGAGAATGAGATGACACAAGATTTTAACATTAATTTTAAGAAAATTACAATGGAAAATATCACTGTACAAATTAAATTTTTAATGTAACCAGGCCACAAAACACTGCAGATGTGTTTTGAAATGTTTATTATCCCACAAATTGACGTAAACAACATTGTTTACATCAATTGCAAGTTCATTTTCTTGCATTTTATATTGCTACCGACCACTTTTGAATTAATTAACCATACTGGCTCATTTGTGTTGCTGGGTTCACCTTGTTCATTAATGTTCCCACACATGTGGAATTTGGCTTTGCAAACTTAATTTTCCCTGTGATTATTTGTTTATTCACAAGAAATCTCATCACCTTTTAATCATGTGAGAGTTTGTGACACACCAAGTTGTTGATGTATTGTTTGACTTCCAAGTGTGTAGAAACACAGTTTGATAAAGGTCAGTTTCTGTCTTTAAAGGCATGCTTAAATGAATTTGGAGCACCTTTGGGGTCGACTAGAACTAAGCACCTAAAGAGCCCCTTGAATCCTGATGATTTGTCAGTCTGACATTTTGGACAGTTCTATGCTTCGACCTTTGTGAGAAGATCCAAGATGATGCTTGGATGAGTCAGACCCCTTTTGACCTGATCTATTGGTGGGATTGAAATGTGCCTTTTGATCACATTGAATATTGACGCATATTCTAGCGCAGGGGTGCTCACACGTTTTCAGCCTGGGATCTACTTTTAACATGATCTATTGTAAATGTAGGAAAAAATATATATTTAGGAGACCGAGTTCGATTCCACCCTTGGCCATCTCTCTGTGTGGAGTTTGCATGTGCTCCCCGTGCATGCGTGGGTTTTCTCCGGGTCCAAAAACATGCTAGGTTAATTGGCGACTCCAAATTGTCCATAGGTATGAATGTGAGTGTGAATGGTTGTTTGTCTATATGTGCCCTGTGATTGGCTGGCGACCAGCCTCCTGCCCAAAGACAGCTGGGATAGGCTCCAGCACCCCCTTGTGAGGATAAGCATTAGAAAATGAATGAATGAATGACTTTATTATAAATATGAGTATTTCTGCATATTGTACATCTACTGTATATCAGGGCTGCACACATTTTTTCCTGCATGACAAGTTGACAAATCAAATCTAACCGGTAAACGATTTATAAAGAAAACATGCATTTCTGTAGTGGAGTTCAGGACATAAAGCAAAAGACTTTTTTTCTAACTAGCCGTTACATGTGAAAGGATAACGCTTGTTATGGATATAGGCATCTTATTGGCTGAGTTATCTATAATCAGAATAATTAAGATGAAAGTTGCATCTCCAGTATGTGTATAGTTTGAGACGTCTGTTTACTATTGCCGCGGGGCAGCAAGAGCGAATCAGGAGGGGAGCTTAACATCAGCTGACTGATGTCATATGACATCTACAAAGTGAAGTTTATGTGATCGACTCAAACTACCTTCGTGATCGCCCGGTAGCTTGCAATCGACGTAATGGGTTGACTCTGTTCTAGGCCTTGGTTCTAGTCCAGCGTACCAATTGCGTTCCTTAAAAACACAGAACTACAGATACCTTTCAATCCCCTGGATTCTTTATCTTTTCAAGATATTTGGGGAGGATTAGTGCTTGTTGCTGTGTGGCAACTGTTTGGGAGTAGTCAGTCTAGTCTAGAGGAAGTAATGTAATGAAAGGCATGCTTGGATGAGATTGACTGAGGATAAACCACAACAAATACCTTCAAAATAGAGATGCTAGATGTTGGCTTTCTTACCGATATTGGTCAGCACTTCATTTCCAATATCTATATAGGCAGCAGCATTTCCCTCAGGTCACATCTTGTGTAATTCATGAAAACATTACACTTCTTTTACTGTGATGCCACTGGATGCATTACACTGCATGTGCAAAGTAAGACTACTGAAATATTCAATATGTTATAGAGTACGTGTCATTGAAAAAAAATCAAGAGCAAGTCATGTAAAAGTGGGGTATCTGAACCCCCAGGTGTACACAAATTGTCATAAGCGGCACGTGAATAACAATGAAAAACAGTTATGCAAGTGCTAGTGAACGCCTCACAGCCCAAAGAGAACATTTTTATTGTTAAACGTTCTCCTTCAATTGGGAGACTTAAACTATAGCCATCATGAGTGGACAAAAAAGTGAATAACAAATGGAATAACATTTGTGTAGGATGATGTGTGTTTATCAGTGCTCATGTAAAGCATGATCAAAATGCACATTTTGACCAAGTATTACTATAAAATATATTAAACAGTGATGATAAAAATGTTAATGTTTGTTAAACACAAACACAACTACGACTCCCTATCTATGACCATTAACATTTAAAAATTAACTCTGATGTGGATATGTCTACTTGCATGTTTAACCCTCAAGTAAGCAAACATTGTGAAATTTTCACTCAGACGACCTCCAACACAACTCTGCCGTGTACATCCAGAGGCGGCGTTAGCAATATGGCCAAGACAACAGCAAACCTAAGGGAGCGAAGGGCACTGCAGTTAGATTTGGCTAAGTTGGAGAACATCAACACTGGCACAGATGTTGATCACACTGGACACAACAATGTGATCACAACACACACTGGGTGGCCAAACCCCACATACAGGAACCAAAGGACACACTCGTAAAAAAAACAGGCTGCACTCAGCTATGCCGCTACATGCATTGCTTATCTTGAAAATAACAGGCAACCCGGAGAACAGAAGCAGAAGAAACATTCTACAACTGTTGAGCATATGTGAGAGGGCTGCAGGGCAAAGGCCACTCTTTGACTTTGTCAATGACATGCCGCTGCTGGGACACCGCGACACATCGTTAACATTGGAGCCGGTCCACCGCACGCTGGCCCTTGTGAAGCCCAATACCAAAACAAAGCAGTTCTTAGCGGAATTCAACCGTATCATGAGGATGTTCATCATCATAAAGGCAAACTCGGAGTGCAACATAATGAGAGGATTCATCTCTTCTCTTCACCAAAAGCATCCAAATAGTATTGGCAATGATGCAAAATTACGAACTGCGCTAATTTAGCATATCACGGATGAATGCAGCATGAAGAAAACATATTAAATTAGAAGTATTAAAGGACAATCCCCCCCCGCATAACCAGAGCTTTCATTGCAAATTGCATATTTACAATTCAAAGGAGAAATGTATGAATAATATAAATAATTCCAGACATATTGAACTTGTTGGACCACATTATCAGGTGTGTGCCAATATCATTACAGGAAAAAAACCCAACACTGATATGATATCTAATTTTTCTGTCCATATCTGTCAGCTGACATTACTCCAAAATAATGTCATCAATGAAATCATACCTCAGCTACACACAATAACCCAAACTTCTTTCAGGGCTCACTTCCAAATGCACAAACCTAATTATCTGAAACTTTAGTATCGTTTAACACAGGGGGCTCAAACTCAATTTACCTGGAGGCCACTGGAGCTAGGGTCTGGGCAAGGCTGGGCCGCATAAGGTTTTCCAAAAAAAAAAAAAACTCATTTATTAAAAACAGAAAAATATACAAACTTTTTCAGTGCTTTGGTTCCGATTTTCTACAAAGCTCTGATAAAACATTCCACTGTTCTCAAATATCTTTTTTTTTTCTGCACAAAATAAGATGAAAAATAAATAAACAAATAATAAGAATAATAAAGAATAAAGAAAATCAATCAATCAGTAATAAATAAATATAATAATAATAATAAAACAGCAAATAATAAAAACTTAAGAAACCACATATAGTTGGTGGGTAGACAAATTATTTTTTTCAGATTAAAATGAACAAAGCATTATTAGAGCCCTGTAGACATGACAAAACACAAATATAGTCACATTTATACTTTTTTTGTTTACAACATATTGCGCAACTGCAGGGTCTTGAGACACATGGTAACTCGCAAACTACAGAGCTAGCAACCTAAACGGTAGCCTTCAAGTTATTTCCTTTAAACTTACTAAATAGCCAAAAACTTACCACTTCCACACGAATAGGGAGGATAACTATTAACAGTTATTTAACCTTTAACATGAACATTAATCAAACGTAATAATTTTTTCTGGGTACATGATACCACACAGCATGCATATCAAACTTGCGCGGGCCGCACTAACATTAAACTTTCATATCAAGGCAGGGGCCTCAAACGAGTGTCCTGTGGGTCACATTTGGCCCGCGGGCTGCGTGTTTGAGACCCCTGGTTTACCACGAAAATACAATATTCTAACTACATTTATAGGTCAACGACAACCGTTTCTTGTGTCCGTACAGGGATCCTGTAGCCTGACTTGTGCAATATGGTGCGTACATTCCAAGGAAAATGAGTGTAAGGGTGTTATTTTATGTCTACAGGGCTCTAATAGGGCTCTAAGAATGGTTTAGAAGGCCATGTACAGGTTTTCTATGCTCTAGATACCAAAATCCTCCATATTTAATCCTACTTTGCTGAAATTCATTTATCGTAGGTATGGAACCAATTAACCACGACAAATGAAGGACAACTGCAGTGGTAACTGTGTCAGCTGGGGGCTAGAGGTCAAAAGATTATAGTGTAAGAATGAACCAGACTGTCTAAGGCAAGAGCCTGTCAGCACATGTGAATAATCTAAACTGGATGGATGGGGGGGGATTGACACACTGCAAAAAAGAAAAAAAACCTCAGGGACATCATTGCACAGACTGATGAGTAAGGATGTGCAGTAACATGTGATGCATAAATCATAACTAAAGCAAATATATGGACATCGACATCGCCTGGCCTGTTGGCGTAACGTTCAAGGCTATTTTTTTCAGTCCCGTTCGTAAATGCATCTGCATGAGAAAGCAGATCTCATTTACCTCACAAGTTGCAGGGATGTCGTGTCCAACAGCTCATTCGGTGCATGCTAATATATGAGCATGCAGGCCTCGCTGTCATAATCACCCATAACACTAAAATGAGACGCCTGACAGTAAATAGCAGTCAAGCCTTACAAAGACTATTTGGCACCGGAATGATTTTTGTCGCGAGCAAACACTTCAGATGCCAATAAATCAGACTGATTTTTTTTTTTTTTTTGGTTGATATATTAAGCCGCTCCTTTTATTGTCATTCCAGGGTGCAGACTGTGCATGCAAATCCAAAGTTATATTTACTGTGGATGAGATGCAATTCCAGCTTCAGACGACAGATTTGTTTTTCAATCAAAATTTGGATTTAAGACCATAAAGTGAACAAAGAACTTTTTTTCCCTTCCCAATGCATAAGCAAACAACTCAGAAATGAACACATAGGACATTTTTTTAAGCTGTACAAGACTTGCTATGCCGAACATGAAGACGCCATATGTGCACAATGTGACTGGGGTTGTTTTTAACAAAGTGAACAAAGAAATTTCCTTTCTTTCCCAATGCATGAGCAAACAAATCACTCCGAAATGAACATGCAGGACATTTTTTATAAGCTGTGCGAGACTTGCTATGCCGAACACGAAGACGCCATATGTGCACAGTGTGACGGAGGGGTATTTGAACAGCGGCATCTGCATGGAGGAACGTGACGGAAACACCCCGCTGATGCAAGGGTCAGCTAGACTTAATTGCACTGAGGGAGCATGTGCGCTAGGCGGAGCGAGGCACCATCTGCCACCCTATACCTACGAAAAACTGAAGGAAGAAGCAAACTCTCTCCGAAGCTGCTGTTTTCTCCGTATGCACTAATGTATCCTTTTTGTCATTAAGGTTGATGACTGATTGTTAGTAGCTTTTGCCAACTTTTTCACTGTTTTCCATGCACAGAGGGGAAAATATTGTTTGCTATATTCAGGTCAATACGCTAAACAGGATGGATTGAACGTGCAATAATGATTTGGCACTGATTCCATTGTCATAAGATGCGAAGATTGGCTACTGTAATGTGAAAGTTTTGCTTTGCCGCCATCAGGATGTGCAGTACACAATTGATTCAGGGAAAGGGGAGAGCAAATTTGACCAATGGGACATTTTTGTGTTCAGGAACGAAGGTTTTCACTCATATCACATCAAAGCACCCCACCACAGCTACCCAACCAGGCACCTCCTGCTCCTCTATTTCCACTCATATTTCCCCGACGGTCCATAAAGAGGCAGCCATCGGAGTGGTCGCATTGATTTCTGGGCGATAAAACGAAGCTGGTCTTCCTTAACTACCCAATTTGAAGGCCACTGATTGGGCTGAGCCACGCAGGAACTGTAAATAGAGTTGATTGACCAATCAGCCTAGTTTAGTGTCTTGTAGCTCCAATATTTTGGTTGTATTTTGCAGTTGGTCCTTAAAAACAGGATAACACTCATGTCACATAGAGGATCTTTGACAGATATTCCGTCATACAGAGAATTCGATAAAACAAACTCTGATTGGGTGGAACTGCAAATTACAGTTGTGGTTCTGCAGGCCAATCAGTTTAATTTAGTATATTTTGGTTAGGACCAACATTTGGGCGCTAAAAGTCAGTGAGTTTGAAATCTTGGCTCCTTCTCCTAACTTTGTGACCTTACTTAAAAAGTTAAAGCACCCACAATTGAGCTCTAAGATGGGGGTGGGGGGGTACTCCCTCCAGAGTGTCCTTTTGTGACCATTAATGAAGCGTCATGGCGGTCGGTGTGGCTTGATCATGATCTATGAATCTATGATTTTGATACGATAGAAAAGCAATCACTTGTAGCGAGTCTCAAGGCGACGCATTCGTCATCATGTCTTTGACACGGCGCGGCTACAGAATTGCCCTCATTCTTTTACATTAAAAGCACTCATTTGTAAATATATATATGTGTGTGTGTATGTGTGTGTGTGTAAAAGAGACTTATTTTGATGTATGGAAGAATAAAGCAACTGTGCAAAGATGTCGGAACACAAACTTGGGTTTCGAGCCTGATGATGGAGCACTTTTGCTTGAATCTTGTGTTTGTGTAGTTATTTTGTCCCAGCCAATGCATTTTGTCAGCATTAAGGTACCCATGCAGAGAGCTGACGATAATGTGCCAATACGACCTTGCTTTTTCATTTCTCTTTTGCAGGCTTCCTTCCGTATGTTCATATTGAAAACAAAGGCTAGGACAGGGATGTCCAAACTTTTTCCACCAAGGGCAGAATACCGAAAAATAACAGCGTACAAGGGCCACTTTAGACATGCTGATATGTTTTTTATAATTAAGAATAAGCTTTTTGTTATCAATGAAAATTAATTAATGTATTCAATCATTTTCTACCGCTTTTTCCTCACGAGGGTCGCGGGGGTGCTGGAGCCTATCCCAGCTGTCTTTGGACGAGAGGTGGGGTACACCCTGGACTGGTCGCCAGCCAATCACAGGGCACATATAGACAAACAACCATTCACACTCACAATCATACCTATGGACAATTTGGAGTCGCCAACTAACCTAGCATGTTTTTGGAATGTGGGAGGAAACCGGAGTACCCGGAGAAAACCCACTCATGCACAGGGAGAACATGCAAACTCCACACAGAGATGGCCGAGAGTGGAATTGAACCCTGGTCTCCTAGCTATGAGGTCTGCACGCTAACCACTCGATATTTATTATTCTAATGTAGTATACACCATTTTTATTTACATTGATAAACACTAGTTAAAGAGCACTCTGACAGGAGAATATTTTTTTTCTGTTTTCTACAGGGGAAAAAATACCGTCTTATATTCTGGTCAAATAAGTTAAAATCATACATTCATGGCTATAATGTTGTAAAGTCGAACTAAAAAAAAACATTTAATCCACGGTGACAACTTGGCTAAATCCAAGTGTGATAGTTACAGCGCTCATTATTGGCATGGCCGTGTCAGAAGTAAGCGAGACCGCCAAGAGGGGGAGGGGCTGTTCCACCATACAGTAAGAGGTTGTGTCGGTGTCTTAGCGGCATGGAATGCTAATCGGCCTCGGAGGCACAGAGCTGCAGCAAATCAACTCCTCAGAGCGACATCACCGCCTCGTCTGACATTAAACCTCCACCACCCCTGAAATGTCTCATCTCATAGTTGCAGAAAAAAGTGAGAGGAAGTTGTATAAAACTTTCCAGCCGACCCGTTAAAACCCAACTGACCTGTTGCTTTTGTTATGATTGCTACATCCGTCAACTTTGACGCCGGACATTTTTTCAGTTTACAATCTTAACTGGTGTAGACGTGTGGAAAAAAATGAGAAACCCTGTGATGTAACCCCCGACACAAAAAGGTTGAAAATGTGCCACACATCCACCCCCCGTGTGGCCTGAGCAATTATTTTTCTGCCAAATACACTAAAACCTTGGTTAACATCATTAATTTGTTCTCTAACCAACACAGATGTTAACCAAATCAAATTTCCTGTGAGAAATAATGTAAATCCAATTAATGTGATCCAGAAAGTTGTCCAAAAATGTTAATTTTTTTATAGTATACAAAGCAATTTGAAATGCATATCAATGATGATGGAATATGATAAATGAACATTTAAGGCTACTTTTTGATTTAACCAATCACTTTGTGATTCCTGACAGGACTGAAAACAGGAAGATGGTGGTGGTTGATCTCAAAATACCACAAAATACTGTAGTTATTACATGTTATCATGACGGTACCTTTTACTACATGGTTACGGCATGGATATAAAACCATAAAACCTTGTTGGGAGCTTTTGGGGGGAGGGGGTGTTAATAGCGGCCTGTGTATGCAACATAGGTCTCTCCCATTACATACAATAATGAGCTGTTTCTTTTTATCTGTTTTTATACATGTGTTTATGTCTCACATAAGGATTGTGAATGATAGGCAAAATAAAAGAAAGGGAAGTTTTCTTTGAAATGTCCATTTATCCCTTTCATCTGTCCTATTTTTAAACCTATAATTGACTGACAATGTATATAAAATTTAATTGGATTTCCATTGTTTCCCATGGGAATAATTATTTCGGTTTTGGTATGTTCAGTTTTAGATGTAACCTTTGGAATAGATTAATCACAAAAAATGAGGGTCCGATGTATGCTAAAGCATTTTGACTGCAACACATTGAGGCCGGCACTAATGCCATCTTTTCATAGCTATTTTTAGCAGGAACCTGCATACTAGTAATGTGTAATATTTACATCTACCCATGTGAGTATACTTGACCAGAACGACTCAATAAGTCGTTCTGAATGCAAAACATGCTAATGTTAGCTCATGTATTGAGTCAAATAGTATTTTTTTTTCTTTGAAACAACTCTTACCTAGGCCAAGAGATTGATACACACAAGCCAACCAGTTTTTCTTCCTGTCACTCTCACATGCGCACCCACACAATCAAGTGACCTAGTATGTACTGTTAAATTGGACCAAAAAATGGTAATTTTTCCGTTCAAATGTGAACATCAACAGAGCAGCAGAGCTTGGGGGAAAGCAGAGAGTGTATCTGGCTTACAGCCACGCCCATATAAGGAAGTCCGCTCCTCTGTGACATCACAAAGAGGCAGTTTTACCACGCCTTTTGAAACCGTACGTTTTGAGCCATCCCAAACTTTGTTTAGGGCTCACTTCCAAATGCGTAAACCTCATTACCTGAAACTTTGGAATCCTTTGGAATCACAAGAATACAACATTCTAACTATATAGTTCAGAAAAGTGTATAAAGCATAATAGGTCCCTTTTTAAAAAGTCCTTTTATTTTTTACTTCTTATTTTGAAATGAACTTGACATGAGCCCAGCGTGACCTCCTGGTGCCGCCACATTTGTGCCCAATGGTTGGTAACTACCATCCATGAATGTCGTCACCTCCAGAATGCTAATAATGCATCCATTCCTTTATGTGTGCCCTCCACCGTTCCGCCCGTTAACTCTTGTATGCGCTCCATCGTCACACTCCTCGTGACACCTTGACGTGCTCACCAGAGAGTTGCGTCGCAGCTTTTGCCGAGGCGAACAGGGTAAATATATTTCACCTGAGCGACTTTCATTTTCTATATGGTGTTTGGAAGTGGCAGCGAAAATAGTTTATGTTCTGTTAGCGTAAACGTACGACAGAGAGAGCAATCTGATATCTTGGCAAGCCTGCGTCATTTCAAAAATATGGCCAAAGCCCTTCTTCTGCTTTGCTTCTGAGAGATGCTCTTTCTACCGGTGATGCATAGACTCTGACATTTTGACAGATGAACAGATTGGAGAGTCCTACAACAAGCAGACTGTTCGATATTTGTGTGTGTGTGTGCTGCCTTTATCCCGCCTGATGATGAAACAACTGAGGCCCATTTCTACAGCACCTTTGAGCTAATTAATTTAGAAAAGAAATCCTCAGGACATTTCAAAGATCAAGGACAGGATTGCAAATTAATTATCCGTTGATCGGACTTCAATTTTACACTGCCCAAACTGAAATATAACACTTGAAATTATTTTTGAAGAAATTTTATTTTCCAAAATGCCATAATTACTTATTACCGTATTGGCGCCGATATACAAATCTGTTCAAAAATGGAACGACTGGATGTTCATGAATGTACTAATCACTTGCTACACTGCAATGAGGTGCATGCCATCTTTATGGGTGACTTTGAGTGGGAGGGGAAGGACATGGAGATGACATTTCCGTAATTTGGGTCACCGCTTCTCATTGAGAGGTGATGATGGGCCCTGCAGCCAAACTAGTTGAGAACCTCTGATATAGATGATCTTTGACGCGTGTTTTTACAGTGCACATCAGTACAGGTAGATTTCAGTTTCTACAATGTATGTTCACTAGACTTATCCCAAATTGAGAAAACTGTGGACCACAAAACCTCTCAGCTCTGCGTGCCCTGAAAAAACCGCGGACGAAACGTAGTCATGTGAGTTTTGAGATCTTGCTTTGTGCACTGTATCCCCAAAAAATGAAGATTCAAGACTCAACTCTTACACCTCCAACATTTTTATTTGTATGCTGCAGAGACTCCTAAATACATCATACATGTCCCTGAAGCCCAATGTTCTCCCATCTAAAAACTGCAGACAAAACACTCACTCCTTTGCTTGCCTAAGCAAATAATTACTCGGATTAATTAGGTGTTCTCAGGATATCCGCAGGCCAATACTCTATTAGAGCCAGCTAAAGCACAGTACAAAATAGCTGTTAACGTTATTCCTGGATGGACGACCTTCTCTGTCAAGTCCTGGGACAGGAGATGATGTACATATATATATATATATTTATACATACATACACACACATAAAGAGAGAGAGCGAGAGACAGACAGAGGACAAAATGAACCGCTTTTGGACACAAGACACTTTATATCTTCTTTCAGTGAAGTTGCAAGGATACGTCCTATGAATGAATGGATGCTAACTCCCAAAAGGAGGCGCATGCTTTTCCTGGAATGTCATTTCAGCATTTTCCCAGCTGGAAGAACTACTTTCAACCACTTCCTGGTAATCAAATGTGTCCTGGTAATTAAACGTTAGGTGTCACAATGGCCTGTTTGTCTTTTCCGACTTTGCCGACAATGGTGATGACAGCGGCGCATTTAGCAGCAGAACATCTCCCCCGAGGACAAACATTAGCACAAAGGGGGCGACGGTGGTGGACAGCAGCTGTTTGCTTTGTGATGCCCCCAAGTGGACAAAGAAATATATGTAAAACTTGGCTAGTTAGCACATGACAGCTGGATAATGTTGGTTTGCAAAGTTCCTCAACTGCCGCTGGCGTCGGTGGGAAATAAAGCCTGTTGCATCCTCGCCTGATGTCCACGAATTAAAGTGTTTGATCGGGAGGTTTGTGGCATCCATGCACACAGTTTTTGCTTCTTAACGCAGACATTACTCGCTCGCACCGTCTGTAGTGTACACAAAACGACCGGGGATGCTTGCTGTGTTTGCGCTGCATAAATCTGTGTAGCATCTGCGACAGTTTGGTTGAAGTTTGAGATGTTTTTGTAATCACTTTTTGGTTTTTTAACTTTTCGGAGTCCTTAAATGACGAAATGGGGGAATGCAGTGTCTCAGAAATGGCCGTCCTGACACATAGAGCATTTTTGCAGAAGATTTGCAGCAGGAATTTTTTCTTGTGGGACTATTTTAAGGCATATCTATTTTTTGAAAATTTTTGACTACCTTTTTGCAGTCCGTACTGCAGAGCACCATTAGCGCCAGTGCCACCTTTAGCATAATATGAAGTGTCCAGATGTGTCCAATGATACTTTAGAAGGAGAAAGTACATGAGAACAAAGACTCTATGCTGCATTGTAGCATCCAATGATTTAGATTCTCTACTTTTAGGGTAAAATGTCCATTTACGTGAAGCGAAAAGTGACAAGTGGGCCAACCTTGGCGGGCCTGATGGAGAATTGGACCTTGATTCCAGACGCTACTTTTACTTCGCTGGCTTTTAACGACTGCAGCGAGGTGACAAGTGATGAGCCGTGTGCGTCAGACATCGCCTCATCCAAAATATACAAGGTTAACATTGTGGCGGTATGCAAAAAAACAACGGCCAAAAAAGTGCATTGTGGTAGAAATCAAGTCAAAAGCGTAGCCGATGAGCACACAAGGGTTTCTGGGTAAAGGAGGACATGTCTGCCTGCTTCATTCTGATGCATGGGAGACAGACAGCAGAATAGATTGGTAGCCTTGGGTGGATAAGGACAGAACCATTCCCCCAGTGAGATGGATTATACCAAGGAGTGGAAATAAATGATCGCAGATTTTAATGGTCTTTTGGTTTGCCCCACCGCCCCCCCTCCCCAAACCCTCAGTCTTCCCAACCGTCCACAAGTTTTACAATGCTGACATTTTCAAACGCCAGATGTCTTGGGAAGCGTTTCAATAGAAACTTCTCTCACTCTCCATTTACTTCATGAATGAATCAGTCAATAAATCAATCAATCAGTGTTTGCTTTAGACTTCCATCCTAATCCTTAATCCTACAGATACGCACCCTAGGAATGTCTTATATTCGGGTCAATACAGTATTAAGAATGTCCATAGTCAGTTTTCCCAGGGAAATGTAAGCCACTATAGCTGCGTAGACCACAAAGTTAAAGCTAAAAGTGGGCAACTGTCAACATGTTAAATTCATAAGCTGACATGTCAGTGCTGTCACAGCGTCCGAGCTTTTGGATTATTCAATTTTTTAAAAGGCATCACTTGATCCAAATGTGGAAAGACAGCCCAAAGGACCAGAGTGGTCTTTTTATTTTACTTCTGATAGAGCTACGCTATGGCTTTGAGGTGATCCCCTACAAACTTCTAATTAGTGACCATTTGCAATGTTCAATCTGCAGTTTGGATTTTCCAAAGGCTAGTCAGGCCATCGTCTACCTTGTGAATCCATTTTCACATCACAACATTATCTGTGTTTTCCTGTTAAACTGGCGCTAGGAACTACGAAACCGTCATTTTTATTCCGGTATGTTTTAAACCACTACAGTCATCCCTTGCCATATTGCAGTTTGACAGTTGCTCTGTCACTATATTGCATTGTTTGCAAAAATTAATTACTAAACGATTGTGGTTTCATCTGGATATGGTCCATTATTAGTCAAAACATGTCAAGTCATATGTAGTATTTTGGTCAATAATGGTGGCAATATTGGAGATATTACCTTCTATTACATTACCTTAACACTGCATAAATGATGGAGTTAAAAGTTCTCTTCCCTTTCTGTGTGGAAGTGGTAGGTTTTTGGCTTCGTAAGTTCAGAAGAAATGAATTTGAGGCTAACTGATTGGTGTGTCCAGCTAAGAGTTGATAGCATAAGAGTTGCACAATATGTTGTAAACAATGTACTCAGGTGACTATCTGGGTGTTTTTCTGTGACTACAGGGTTCTAATAATAAAAAACATATGTAAAAAGTAATTAACAGGTTTTCTAAGCTCTACTCTGTCAAGACCGGTGTTTGGAAAGAGAAAACAAATATCTGTGTGTGTGCCTGTGTGCTGAGAAGAAAAGCTCTGACTAGTTTGTGAGGAATTTATTTTTTTTTTCAAGAGCCAATATAAGTTGTACCCACAACAACAGTTTAATACAATGATCAAAGTTTCCCTCCATGTGGTGAATATGAAACAACCCCCTTGTTTTCAAGATATGTTTTTGGAAAAACTATATTTTTATAAAATGTATATGAGTAACAGGAAAACAAGCTCTGACTTGCTTGGGGGTGAAGTTTTTTTGTATGTATAAATCATTAGACCAAAAACAATATAAGATAATGGCATCTTACATTCTAATCAACACTGTAAAATCAAACACACAAAAAAAACATGTGAGTGACAGGAAGAAAAGCTCTGACTCACTTGGTTGTATTTTTGCCGATTGTTTTCTAAGAGAAAATACTGTCCTATATTGCTCAGTGTGTGCTATCCCACCAGATTAATAGCATGAAATTGAACTAAAAAGTTAGAGACTTGCATTTTCTTCAAAAAATAGCACTAAAATTGCTATAGCTAGCCACAAAAACGCCACATTTTGCCATCATTTCAAAGATTCTCCATCTTCTACTGTTTACAGTTAAAGGCTCACTTCCATCATCCTGCCTTTCTTTGCACCAAGCGAAGGGCATCGCACATTAATGACATTCATTACCCGCCTCCATATTATCTCCAAAACCACTCCCTAGCGCATTCATCTTGGCAATTTCAACATTACATATATATATATTTAAAATACAGTGTCAGAGCAGAATAATGTACGTGGCCATTACATTATTTTTTTATGGAAATGTAGCCCAGGGTTGTGGAATAAAAAATGACTCCCTTTCCTAATTCGTGTTATGATAAGTTCCATACCTGATTGGCTCCATAGGAGGCAGATCTGTCTTCATGAGGCGTCGTGAGGTTGCTGACACCTATTTAAAAGCGGGGCTAATCCATTTCTTTGATTTATTTGGTAACAGTGTGTAGTTAATGTTGGTGGTGGAGAGAGAAAAAGCAAAACTAATATTAAAACGAATATAACTTTGGAAGACCAGATAAGTATCAGGATTAAAGTCCTTTACCACTCTTTCTATTTGACTGGAGTGGAACAGCATTGGCCAAAACTGTGTACGTGCATTGTTTATGTTGCCATTTTTCTTTCTGTACTTGCTATTTTAAATTTGCTGCATTTCTAGGAAGCCCTAATACACTTAAGTGCCTGCCATTGTAGTTTACGAGGTAATGCTCTAAAGGTAAACAGGCTCTAATATCACAAAGTCAATGCAGTCCTCTATTTTGTCCTCTATCTGCAAGCTTTTTTTGCAAATGTTGCATAAAAATGTGCATGAAGTTACTTTGCTAGGGCAATGATCGGGCAAGTAATATGATTAATAAGTAAAGGGGAAGACAAGATATGAATTACGGTGCTAAGCACAACTTTCGTGACACCTCCCTCCATTGCTCGCTGGCCTACCAATATTCCTATATCGAGGATTGGGAGGACTTTTGGAGCATCCGTCAGCGTCACACTGACCGAGCCTTGGTGTTAAGCGTACAGGGAGGCAGCGTATGAAGCATGGGGGAGGGTAAAAGTGAGCAATAAAGATTGATGGGCAAGGGTCTTCTGGTTCTCTGTCATCATTTCAGGAGGATATGAAGCCTTAAACTGGGACTAACCAGGACTAGCCTTGCTTTTGCATGTTATAAATACTAAGGCACCACGAGGACACTGGAAAGAAACAACACTATCCATGAGAAATGTTCCTGCGCTTCCATACACAGCAGATTAGACTGAGGAAAATGGCTTTAGGGTAGCCATGTAGCTTAGGACAGCGCCACGTCGATAACTAATCCTGACCTTTCCACGCGCACCAAATTGAAAAATAAGAATAAGCGGGAAAAAATAGATGGTGGACACTATCGAGACGGCGTTGCATCGCTTCCCATGCTAATGGTTCAAGAGTTGACTGCATCTACTTTTGACCTATTCTGTCCTTGTGGTTCCAACCTGAAGAACCATATTCTATCTTCCATTCACAGATACACATGATAGACGACATGCGATACATGACCTATACAAATCTAAATCATGCCTCCATGCCTCATTAAACGAGGTTACGTTTAACCTTTACATGGCTTGACAGAGACGCTTGCATTGTCATACCTGTTAGAGCCGGAAATTACTTTGGCAGCGCGTGTCGCCACGCATCTCGCAGTGCCGAATATATTTGGTTACATTACCCAACCAACCATGGAGTGATGCAACCCTCACTGGAGTTCCCCCGCCTGTGGGACCACCACTACGACGAGAATCGACCTCTGCCGAGGTTCGTCACCATAAACAACAAGACTACAGCAAAAATGCTAGTCAGACATATTCTATATCACGGCCCCCAGCCACCAGTCTGTGGGCAGAAACAATGACTTACAAAAATAGCTTTATAAATACGAACGTTGAATTTTATCAATCCATCCATTTTCCATACCGCTTATCCTCATTAGGGTTGCAGGGGTTCCCAATTTGATCCAAAATTGGGCATCATTTAGGAGTGTGATGAAGTATGGATATATCAAACTATCATAACCTTACAAGTGACACTGCAATATGCAAGAAGCGTCGCATGAAGCACCTTGTTCATCACCACACTCGTAGAGAAGACTCCGCCTAGTACAGGAGTCGGCAACCTTTATTATCAAAAGAGCCATTTTGCAACCTCACCCACAAAAGAAAAATTGTATGTAGCCAAAAAACAAGTCAGAACTCAGCCATGATGCATTCATGGTCTCACAGAAAGTCACATATCACAAGTCACAAGTCTCAACTCTTTTTAAAATTTTGCATTTTCCCCATTCAGGTGTCGGGTTGTTGATACAAAAGTATCCAACTGTAGGATTTCCAACTGTATATAATTTTTGGAACAAAATAATGGCCAATATTTCCAAAGTGTATATCCCTTTACATACAATTCTTATTACAAATTATTTTATTGTAGCTTTTCTCAACATTTCCGGTGGCCTGCAATGGGAGGCCCCTGCCTTACAGCATGCTTGTGGATATGATATGCTGCTTAACATATTTGAAAATATATGCCCCATAATACATATACATATACATAATACATATAATACCCCCAAAAGCTATACTTTTACAGAATTGGCTTCTTTTATAATATAAGATTAATATTTATATCAGCACACGTAACAGTGGAAACGTATAGTTTGTACATTGTATTGAATTGTATCATGTTTTTAAAATATTTTAGTTTTTGAATCGTATCGTAAAGTGAATCGTAATTAGATGCGTATCGAATCGTTTACCATACTTACTAGATATAAAAACTTCTATCTGCTATTCATATGATTAATTATGAGTTAACTACAGACCGGACATGATTAATCACGATTAAATATTTAAATCGATTGACAGTGCGATTATTTTCATTACATAATAACAGTGACAATGACATTGCCTCTTATTCTAGCAAATGAGAAGAACTTTATTATTTACTTTTGAGCATTATCATTAATTAAGCGATATTAGTATACAGTTTTTATCTTTTTTATTGTTATTTTCTTGTCTGAATGTTTGTGCGCAATAAAACTCTCGTATGAGGTGTGTGGAACACCTACTTAAGTAAATCTCTTCCTCACTTGCCCAATAAACAGTCAAGCCGTGTATTTATACTTGAATAAACAAGCCAGTGTTTACTAATAGGATCAAGTGAATTGTGGGATTATTGTCTAACAAGCTTAACACTGATGCTTCCTTTCTTTCAAACAGACGGTGCTCCACTTGAGGGCAACATGAGCAATAAAGCTCTTTTTTTTAATGTTTAGGCCATTTCTGTTCATGCCAAGAGCTGCAGGTAACAAATAGCAGATCAGCCAGAGTTCATGTCAGCTGGGGAATTGCTTTGGTGCATTTCAATGCATTTTGTCTCCCTATAAATCTTATCTGGCATGTACATTGGAGCTACTCATGTAAAGACATGTTACATGCACCTGTTACCTTTTTGATTGACAGCTAATTGCTGTAAAATGAGTCATATGTTCACTATCTTAGCCCACAGGCCTATTGTCATGCAGGCGCTCTGCTAAACAGGCCCCGGTCGTCACTCATCTATGTGCTTGACGGGATGTTGCTATCTCGCCCGCCGCTGACTGATGATAGGAGGTGCAGGCGCAGGGAGTTAGCGTGTTAGCACCTGACGGAGAGGAGGGGCTCTGAAGCATCCCTTCCTGACCGGGGGAGCTAATGGGCATTCCAGTGTCACAGGATTAGTTGAAAGGCCAATATGGTGCTGATAAAAAAAAGAATCAAACAGGAATCACTGTTATAGAATAGCAGTCCTGTCACTACAAAGTGGATTAAAACAGGAAGTATGGGAAAGTGAATGAGCATGAACAGTGAACAGTTTTTCGGACAATAATGCAAAAAAAATAAAATAAAATAAAAATGAAATTAACTTCATGCATTCATTCATCTTCCAGACCCCTTGTCCTCATTAGGGTTGCTGGTATGCTGCAGTCTATCTAGAATCAGGGAATCTGGTCTTGATGGGGACTAACATTACGTTTCTCCCAGGATTGTTCACATTTTTTAGTTTCAATGCTCACTTCACAAATAACTGTGAACACCAATAAAGAAGATGTCACGGTCGTGCATCGTTGGCTTTGTGTAGCGACCCCAGGATGCAGAGAACAGGACCAAATACAGGTAAAAATATGTATTGCTTGCAATAATAGCAGCAGCAGAATAAAGCACCTCAGGTAGGCAGACGGACAAATGATAATGATCCCACGCAGGGAGAAGCACGCACCTGAACTATATACAATCAGGAGAAATTACTGACAGGTGAGGGTGATGAGGGCAATAAAGGAAGACGAGGCAAAGCAGGAAGTTACAAACAAAATAAGAGTGTCCAAACAGAAACTAAAGCCCAAGAAGGTAATATAAGCAAGCTGTCACACAGGGCGTGAAAGAAGAAGCCGTAGAGCTAAAAAGGTTTGTCTTACCATGATAAAAAAAAAAGAGTGTCCAGCTCAGTGAACATTTGCAACACAATATCATCCAAATGAGGTGTTTGCGGTGGTTTGCATGGTTTGGGTTCATGGTGTGGAAATGTGTGGTTGGTAATGCATGTTTAACAAGAGTTATTATGTATTCACATTTACAGTGAAGAAAATAAGTATTTGAACACCCTGCTATTTTGCTATTTCTCCCACTTAGAAATCATGGAGGGGTCTGAAATTTTCATCGTAGGTGCATGTCCACTGTGAGAGAGATAAACTAAAAAGAAAAATCCAGAAATCACAATGCATGATTTTTTAACAATTTATTTGTGTGATACAGCTGCAAATAAGTATTTGAACACCTGTGTATCATCTAGAATTCTGACCCTGAAAGACCTGTTAGTCTGCCCATTAGAAGTCCACCTGCACTCCATGTATCATCCTGAATCAGATGCACCTGTTTGAGGTCGTTAGCTGCATAAAGACACCTGTCCACCCCATACAATCAGTAAGACTTTAACTTGTAACATGGCGAAGACCAAAGAGCTGTCCAAAGACACCAGAGACAAAATTGTACACCTCCACAAGGCTGGAAAGGGCTACGGAGCAATTACCAAGCAGCTTGGTGAAAAAAGGTCCACTGTTGGAGCTATCATTAGAAAATGGAAGAAGCTAAACATGACGGTCAATCTCAATCGGAGTGGAGCCCCATGCAAGATATCACCTCGTGGGGTCTCAATGATTCTAAGAAAGGTGAGGAATCAGCCCAGAACTACACGACAGGACTTGGTCAATGACCTGAAAAGAGCTGGGACCACCGTTTCCAAGGTTACTGTAGGTAATACACTAAGACGTCATGATGTGAAATCATGCATGGCACGAAAGGTTCCCCTGCTTAAACCAGCACATGTCAAGGCCCGTCTTAAGTTTGCATATGACCATTTGGATGATACAGAGGAGTCATGGGAGAAAGTTTTATGGTCAGATGAGACCAAAATAGAACTTTTTGGTCATAATTCCAATAAGCGTGTTTGGAGGAAGAAGAATGAAGAGTACAATCCGAAGAACACCATCCCTACTGTGAAGCATGGGGGTGGTAGCATCATGCTTTGGGGGTGTTTTTCTGCACATGGGACAGGACGAGTGCACTGCATTAAAGAGAGGATGACTGGGGCCGTGTATTGTGAGATTTTGGGGAACAACCTCCTTCCCTCTGTCAGAGCATTGAAGATGGGTCGTGGCTGGGTCTTCCAACACGACAACGACCCGAAGCACACAGCCAGGAAAACCAAGGAGTGGCTCCGTAAGAAGCATATCAAGGTTCTAGCATGGCCCAGCCAGTCTCCAGACCTGAACCCAATCGAAAATCTTTGGAGGGAGCTCAAACTCCGTGTTTCTCAGCGACAGCCCAGAAACCTGACTGATCTAGAGAAGATCTGTGTGGAGGAGTGGGCCAAGATCCCTCCTGCAGTGTGTGCAAACCTGGTGAAAAACTACAGGAAACGTTTGACCTCTGTAATAGCAAACAAAGGCTACTGTACCAAATATTAACATTCATTTTCTCAGGTGTTCAAATACTTATTTGCAGCTGTATCACACAAATAAATTGTTAAAAAATCATGCATTGTGATTTCTGGATTTTTCTTTTTAGTTTATCTCTCTCACAGTGGACATGCACCTACGATGAAAATTTCAGACCCCTCCATGATTTCTAAGTGGGAGAAATAGCAAAATAGCAGGGTGTTCAAATACTTATTTTCTTCACTGTATATTCATATTTACCTGTGTATGCTGGTTAGACACACTGGCTAGACAGTGTCACTGAGGAAAGGACAGGGAGCAGAACTGGAGCTAGCAGAGATGAGGATGCTGAGGTTCTCATTGGGAGTGACCAGGATGGATAGGATCAGGAAGGAGTACTACATCAGAGGGACATTACATGTCAGAGGCCTTGAAGATAAAGTCAGAGAGGCCAGACTGAGATTGTTCAGACATGTCCAGAGGAGAGATAGCGAATATATTGGTAGAAGGATGCTGTGTTTAGAGTTGCCAGGTAGGAGACCAAAAAGGAGGTTTATGGATGTAGTGAAGGAGGACATGAGGGTAGTTGGTGTGAGCGAGACAGATGCAGAAGACAGGGTTGGATGGAGGAGATTGATTTGCTGTGGCGAGCCCTGAAGGGGACATCCCAAAGAGAAAGAAGAAGAAGAAGCTGGTTTGCAAATAGCCTGTGAGAAATTCATTGTAAAGTTGCTCAAAAAAAAAAAAGTTAATATCATCAAACAATTCATGGAGGGGTTTAGACATTTAATCCAAAAATAATTGTGATTAGCACCCTCATTTAAACCATACAAACTTTTATGACCCTTGATCTTAAAAGCATCGGAATTAAGAAGCGTTAGGAATCGGAATTGGAACTCAAACGATGCCCAACCTTAAGCCTATCTCAGCTGTCTTCGGGCGTGAGGTGGGGTAAAATCTGGACTGGTTGGCAGCCTAAATGAAATGAAATGAAATTAAAAAAATGAAATTAAATTGAAAAAAAAAAGTATGTTTGCACTGAAATCTTCAATGAATAATTCTGTTTCAGATTGGGAAAATAAGTAAGTAAGTAACAGCCCGTAAAAGTCAGCGTTTCTCCCACCTTTTTTCCATGTGACTGTTCTGTATGAACATGTGTTGTCACAATAATGTATAGTGAGGTACTGCAATTACTACTGAAATTCTATTATCATCACAGCCCTCATATAACGGAATGGGTGTGGATGAAAAAAAATAAAAGGCAAATAATAAATGCTGGATCTAATTTTACAGCTCTGATGAATCAATTTGACTACAGGCAGGATGGCGCCTGTGCGCAAGGGTATTTCCAGGATGTGTAGTTTGACACCTGACACTCACATTTGGGTGCATCCTCCACCCGACAATCAAGACAGGGATGAGTGAATGGCTAAGGTGTCAATTTAGCAATATCTATGCATGAAACTGGACAGCGTTTTCTAGAAGATCAGTGCGTCCCCGCTGATGTTGTCTTGTCCTCTACATGTAAGTGAATGGGGGGGGTGTTAAAGAGGATGGCAGGGGAGTGGGCCGACAAATGCTAAATGGATGCAATGCAAATGGCACCGGATGACAGAGGAATCAATTTACCTTATTGAAACAAATGAGAGCAGCTCAGCCTTTTTTTTTGGGCTACCCCCATTGTGTTTGTAATTAACCCTCCCAACCTGAATTCCCTGACCCCTCCCTTTGTACACATGCCCCCCCCCCCACTGCCTACCACCCTCCTCTTACCGTAATGAAAAAGCCTCAGAAGGTGGTGGCAGGTAAAAAATAACACAGGTGCCGTAATGGTGATTCATGGGCTGGGCTGGGGGGGGCTACACTAAAAGACATAGGAAATCTGCCTGGGTGAGCATTTAAGGAAGGGTACGTCACGTATGAATGAGGACAGCCCCCCACCATCAATGCTTATAAGATACGTCCATGCAATAACCAAATGGCTTGCTTCACAGCGACCTCTAAGCTAAGTGAGCAGCACAATGCCTGTTTTATATAGTGATGTCCTATTGAAATGCCCCTTGTTTAAAAGGGATGCCACATTGACACCCACTATTCCCCCGGCCAGCACAGCCATTGTGTGGGGGTCTCAGGGCCTGGATCAATAGTTAGAGAGAGCAAAAGGAGGCTGCGGAATCAATGCGACCTCCAGCTGCTGCCCTTCCAAGCCACTCTGACACCTGAGGCAATCTCAAACGTCCTCTGCTCAAATGCCACCACCGCCGCTACCATCAGCAGGGCCACGGGCCGCTGAGCAGCCGCTCATGCGGCGACTCCCGAATCAGGCGGCGTTATGCAAACCGGGGTTTCTCATCCGCGGCGAAAGGGCCTTGGCTCAGCATTGCAACATAAGCAAAGCCCGGGAATGTCAATTACTTGTCGACTGGCCTCGTGCTTTATGTTCAAATTGGGAATAATCTGGGGGGGCGTGATGTGCGTAGAGGTGACACTCTTTGCATGGCTTTACGTGGAAAATCGGATTAGTCAGACTTTTTAGGATGTATGGGGAAAAAGGTTGTCCAAACTTTTTCCACAAGGGCCGCGGACAGAAAAATATAAAGACGTGAGGGACCACTTTCATCCATTTTGTAATCCAATGTAGCTCAAAATATACAAATCTCAAACCAACCAGGAGACTGAAAGGACAGAGAAGGGTGTACAAGCTCTGGCATCCCCATAGGCCATTTGGGGCTTTTTGGCACATTCTAAAAATATAACAAAAACAGCAAAAAAAATCTGCAGTAATTTTTCAAAAAGAAAGTCAAAATGTTAAGAAAAAAGTTGTATTCTAATAAATAATAAAAAAATAATAATAATTTTACAAGAATAGCGTAATATGAGGAAAAACAGCGTAATTTTAATAGCATCATGTTGAAATATTACAAAAAAAAATTAAAAATAACAATTGTACTTTTGGAAAATTGTGTTGTGGGGAAAAGTCACAAAAAGTTATGAAATAAAAATTTACAAGTCATAATTTAAGTCATAATATTAAGTGAAAAAGTTGTAGTCTAATGAGTGAAAGAAGTCACAATGTTATGAGAATAAACTAATGAATAAAATCATGTCATTTTAGTAGCTTAGAGTTGAATGTTAAAGACTTATTATGATAATTTTCCTACCCTTTGTATTGAGTTGTGGACTCCTATAGAGCAGCTACACACAATAACCCACACAGAAAACTTTCTAGATCTCCCAAAAATCTGCAGCTATTCCATCTGTATTTTATTGGCTTTCCAAAAGGGTCTGTTTTAATTCATTCCACCTATGGCCCGCCTCCAGGCATGCCCACTCCGCTGTGATTGGTCAATGAATAACATCTTGGAGAGATAATTCAAAAGTGTTTAGGAGCTACTGGCAGATGGAGACCCCTGACTTATGAACTCAAAGAGTAGGCACTCATTGTCGCACACACTTTGTCAGAAGCACCGCTGGTGCGGTGGAGCTCAGGAAAACCGGAACGTGTGGCCGCTGCCTCCAACCTCGCCTGCCCGAGGAGGAGCACTCATTGTTGGACACACTTTGTCAGAGAGCTCAGAAGCCAGACGGGAGGGCACCGCCTAAATGCACAGCATGTCCGACATTAATGTACCTTTCCCAGCGAGAATACCCTGCTTCTGACTTCAGCAACAAACTTCTTCCAGGGCTCACTTCCAAATGCGCAAACCACATTATACGTACACATGTTGCTTTATAAAATATAAAAGTGGTCCTTACATCCTTTCATTTTTCAGTATGTGGCCTTTGGTGGAAACATCTTGCACAGTCCTGCTATACATACTCACCATTTGGGGTGTGTTGAGTCTAACGTCTGGGTACGCTGTACTGAATTTTATGCGTATGTGTGAAAATGTGCAAATTGAGACAGCCCCTGACGAGCCAAAGCCTACCCCTACAAGTTTACATCCATTTTTTACATCCTAATTGTAATTAGTATTAATCATTGCCTGGAGATGCTCCCCTGAGGGGATGTGGCTATTAGTTATCATGAAAAAAAGTGTGCTTGTTTGCTAATAATAAAGGTCTGAGATGGAAAGGGGGAAGGTGAAGGAGGTATGGGGAGTGGGGGGGATACCTGAGGAAGCAAACGTTGGAATCCTCCCGCTGCTTAGCCAAGCATTTTCTAGCGAGGCAGAGGGCGGCTTAGCCCCGAAATAGAGGAAGAAGATACTGTTATTAACCACGGTTAGAAGGGTGAAATAAGATAAAGAACAAAGAATGTGCTCGCTGTGCAATAGAAGCCATGGAAGGAGGACATTTGCTTGTAAACATAAAGGTAATATCACAGCTGTCAAGGGACTATATTCAAGCGCTGTATTTTATCCCCAACATGGGCGAGGTCACTGCGTGCCCAGAGGGAAAGTCGCTGCACATAAATTTCCATGCACCTTTCATCTAACAATGCCGAACATAACTCTCGTGGGGAGAAAGTTCACGCGATACATAAATTTGGGGTCAAATGTTACAATGGCGACGCCGCTCGGCCTTATCTGCTTGCCGAAGGGTGCCGCCGACGCCCTCGCCGCCGCAGGCAGCCTTGTTTGTTTTATCTGTCACCGTTCAGCTATTGGAGTTTGACATTGGGTTCATGACCACTTCAGTTCACCTCCTACTATATCTGATGATTCCGTCGCTCACACTGCTTTTAATGTATTCCGTGGTGATGCACGTCAGAGTCAAAGCGTACATGCCGCGTCTGATTGTTGTGAAGGCTCCCTGCCACCCCTTTCAGTGATGAATAGCGTGGAAAAAGCGCACTCGCTGAGTGGAAATTTGGTCAGCGGATTGTTAGATTTTGGATTTCAGGATGTTCTGAACTCCTGTTTTCATGCAATGTAGAGCAACTCCATTTGTATGTACGTTATGATCATGTGTAACAGTGAATATAAGTACTCTGCTTTTCATTAAACTGCTGCATAACCCGCTTTGAAACTGTAAGTCAAGCTGACAAGCAGATACTCAAGTATTTATTTTTGATGCACATCATATTACCTGGCTTTCTTGGGCTACATAAAATAGATATAGCAGGCCAGATCTAGCCCCCGGGTCATGAGTTTGACAACAGTTCTTTAGGCTTTAAGTAGGCTCATCATCCATTTAATGAAAAAAAAAATTAAACCCGTGCAGAGGTGGATAAAGCTGTTGGATGGTGGACTATCCATGATATTTCAATGCATCTACAGCCATCTTGTGGAGCTAATCAAAAAACTATAATAAGTAGATTAACCACAGTCGCAGCCAATTTTTTTTGGACAAATTAGAGTCCCTGGCGGTTATTTGCTTTTGCACGCACCCGGCGGCCATAGGAGACGTTGTGGTTAATTGAATAGAGGCTTTAATTGGTGCATTTTCAGTATTAAAACTGTATTGTGTGGGATAGCGAGGGTCCACTTTATTACTGAAAGTCTGTGTCGCCATGAGTGTTTTTTCCCAAGCAGTCACAGGAAGTAAAGTCATGCCTGAGAGACAGAAAGGACACGTTCAAGACAAATGGAGGGAGTGAAATAAATATCTATTTAAAAATAGCCTCTCAGCACGGAGAGATGTGAAGATATTATCCTCAAAGGCTGCTGTGAGTGAGGCCGCAAGACGGGAAAAAGGGGCTGTCGGCGGTGAAATATGGACGCCGCGCATTCCCTGACAGCCTATGGCTTTTCCTGATAGCGCCACCACCACGATCGCTGCGGTGATCCATAGACTCTTTGCCGAGCCTTGTGACATAAATGCTGAAGGCGAGATGTTGAAGATCCTCCGCTTGCCGCCACCCTTTTTTTCTCACATCATCCTTTGCCACGTGTGTTTGGGGGATTTGTTACGTCCCACCTGCCTCCCAACATATCAGGACGGCGGCAAGTGGACTGACTTGTCCTTGTCCCCAACCCCCCCACCCCCTCCTTTTTTCAATTTGACAAGGGAAAGCAGCCTTGGGGGACTTTCAGGTCTATTTTCAAATTGACCATTTATAATCAGTTCTCTCAAAGAGGAGGTGTGTTGTTGTGGAAGGTGTAGTGTTTTGTCAGCAAGAACAGATAGGAGCTAGGTGGAGAATTGACCTCCATCGCAAAGACAGAAGAAAAGGAAAAATAAATAGATGCAGCCTATGAAGTTGGGCTTTAATCCTACAAGAAAGTGATGCATACTTCAGAACCTACAAGGTCACGTTGGTCTGAGCATTTACTGCCACCAGGCCATCTGAGCAACGTGCCTAATGTCAATGTGTAAGTTAAAACCAGGTTGTTTATTTACCTAAACAGGACGGGTGTGTTAACTAGAAGAACACAAACCATGAAGTTAATTAAAAAGCATAAAGGAAAACAAGTACATTGTACAACATCGCAGCAGCAGAACCAATGCGGTAAGGTGCAAACTGCTCAGTCTACATTTAATAGCGCATACGTTAATTGTAAACAACAGTACAGCAAGAGTAATATTCATGGAATTTACATCAGCAGCTGAGTAGCAATCATCAGGAGTTTCCGTACAGCCTCAGCATGGATGTTTTTTATACTGTGCTAATTGGTGACCAGCGGTTTTTGCTGTTGACCTTGCACCCAGCGACTATCAGAGATTGCAGTTAATTGAATGGAATAATAATTGGAGCATTTCCGCTATGTCTGTTTACATGTTCTATCATGCGTACATATTTGTCTTTAGTGTACTGTAAATAATAGGAACACTGTACACCAATATTCAGTGTTTTCTGCAATAGGAAATGAGTATAATAATCCAAATCTAGCAATCACACAAAAATAGATCTCTCACAGTCCTAACTGGAGACACCATAGCTCAGGGGTCGGCAACCTTTACTATGAAAAGAGCCATTTTACCCAATGCCCACTGAAGAAAAATAGCCTGGAGCCGCAAAACATATAGTATGTTTAAAACAACATTGGAGGGAATTTGGGGGTATCAAAGTAGTTCAGATAAGAAAAGACGAGTTGGAGTACTCTTGCTAGTATTGGAGATAAACTTACATAAATGGATGTGTAAACTACTGTAAACGTAAAAACAAGTTCCCATGCCGCTGTTTATAAATTATCTCGAATTTATTTTTTAGATTTGTAGGTAAGTATTACTTGTTTTTCTTCATGTACTGAACTGGATAGCAGTCAGAACTCACTCAGGATGCATTCATGGTCTCAGACAAAGTTGGATTTTTTAAAACTCATTACAAAAGACGTGCATTTTCCCCACTCGGGTGTTAAAAATATTCAAGCATCGCAAAGGGAGCCACAATAAAGAGTCTGAAGAGCCACATGCGGCTCTGGAGCCGCAGGTTGCTGACCCCTGCCATAGCTCCACAATAACATTGTAGTCGGAGTGTAACAACACAGCATAATGATGGTTCACTTTAGAAAATAGTCATACAGCTGTCATCTTCATGTAAACAACTATAAAATATGAGAGAAATTAAATTGTGATTATTAAATGTCCCCCAGTGAGTTTTTTTGAACCGGCATTATTGTGGCTGAGATGTCACGCTGAGTGCGAGTGACCCTGAGAATGCCCAGTGCTGGGAGGATTGCAAGGTTTATAGTGTGCATACAGTGTGCAATTCCAATCCTGCATCATTCACCGCCACTTCCATATATGTACATGTTATCATTCATTGTAGCGAAATAGCTTTTCTCTAAATATCGTCATGTTTTAATCACATCATGATTCAACACAAGTGAGCATCCGTGGCTGTTTAGCTAACCATGAAACCCTATACGTATTATTATTCTAACATTTGTATAATATTGTATATTTACGAGCAAAATGTGGATTTACTTACTTGCATGCTTCTCCACGGTAAAACTACTGGATTTTGGATTTCTTTTTTTTCCATCTGTCAGTGCTTGTTTTCCCCGATCTGGCTTGAGGAAAGATTGTCGGCACAGTTGATGGTAGAAGCAACCTTTGGTAAAAAAAACAACAAAAAAAAACACATTCAGTCCCAAACTTTTCTTTATCTGAGGCACATTATCAAAACAACTATCTTCAAAATGTGTCAAAAGAAGTACCGAAGAATACCGGAATGTGAACAGGCTTACATCGTCCGTATGAGCATTCAAGCAAAAGCAACAATGTAGTCCATGTGTAGTTTGAAGAGGACGTTTTCTCAAAGTGACATCCTTCCTCCCCCTTCTCCAGTATAGGACCAAATTGATTTTCAATTATGAAAAATGTAAAATAAGTTAAATATGCCAGCATCCCATCACACATCTACTACAGGAAATATGCCTTGCAATGCTTTTTTGCATGGTTAACATAAGTTTTGGTGTCATTAGCACTTTAACATCACAGGTTGGTTCATTTGGGTACAGTAGGGTAACTTTGTCCAAGTCCATATTTCATTGGGAAGTCCAAATGTTCAGACAGGAGATTTAACACCAGAAGAGGGCTTTCTTCTCCTTGGCATTATTGTTAACCATAAATCCCGCTAAGCAAAAGCTGGGCTGCACTGTATCTGTTTAACAAATAGATGCATGACTAAATAACAATGCAATTCCATCATTTAATGTGTACTCTAAGGGAACTATGTATGCATTTGTACTGTAACAAAAAAAAATCTGATTCTGAATACATATAACACTAATAAAGACATTAAAAACGGCACACAGTGCAGTAGTGGAGCAAGCCAAGATGAATAGACAAGCTCATCAAAAAAGGGTCAGCGCTTTTCCCCAAGAGAAGTCTTTCTATATACAAGAGCGGGAATAAATAAACAATATAACACCAACTAATCCTGGAGAATTTCTCAACAGTGGCCCGTCAAATTGAGCGGAGTAATTTGAATGCACAGCAGGGAGTTGTGGGCCGGGAGCGCTCCTGTGCTTTGCTTTCTCAATCTGCCGCTCATCAAGTTTATCTGCGGCGACGGCCATGTTGTTGTTGAGCCAAGCCTCCGTGACTCACTTTGTAGATGTTGTAGTTTGGAGCCGAGTAGGGTGAGATATAGTCACATTTTTTTTTTGGGGTGTTTGTTTATTTCTTTGCTGGGGCCTCTGAACAGCACTTCACATATATTACATTTGAACACAAGGATATGCAGCTTTTGTTCAGCCTTCCTGTAAAAGTACATACATTACAGGAACAATAAGTGCTAACATTAGTAATCCAAGTGTTGTGTAGTTCTTCTGAAAATCAAATATTGACTAGAAATACACTATATACAGTTCGTTAAAAGCGTTAAATGTTTCAGCTCATCAAAAAATGTAAATCTAATAAATGACAATAAAACTGAACAGAACATGCAGTTTCTAAATGAAACATTTTATTATTAAGACAGAAAAAGGATCAAAACTACATTCACAGACAGAGAGCAGAGTGTTGTCACCGCTGTTGTTGTTGTCAGTAAATGTATCAATGAGCTGACAAAAGAAATTTTGGTCAAAATACAGCAAAATACTGCAACGATTACATGTTATCATCAGTGTACGTGTTAATGCATGATCACAGCATGTATATTAAATAATGCAGGGGTCTCAAACACGCGGCCCGCGGGCCAAATGTGGCCCGCAGGGCACTAGTTTGAGGCCCCCCGCCTTGATATGAAAGTTTAATGTTAGTGCGTGCGGCCCGCGCAAGTTTGATATGGATGCTGTATGGTATCATGTACCCAGAAAAAATTATTACGTTTGATTAATGTTCATGTTAAAGGTCAAATAACTGTTAATAGTTATCCTCCCTATCCATGTGGAAGTGGTAAGTTTTTGGCTATTTAAGTTTAAAGGAAATAACTTGAAGGCTACCGTTTAGGTCGCTAGATCTCTAGTTTGCGAGTTAGCATGAGTGTCAAGACCCTGCAGTTGCGCAATATGTTGTAAATAAAAAGTATAAATGTGACTATAGTCGTGTTTTGTCATGTCTACAGGGCTCTAATAATGCTTTGTTCATTTTAATCTGAAAAAAATTATTTGTCTACCCACCAACTATATGTGGTTTCTTAAGTTTTTATTATTTGGTGTTTTATTATTATTATTATTATATTTATTTATTTATTACTGATTGATTTTCTTTATTCTTGATTTGTTTATTTATTTTTCATCTTATTTTGTATAGAAAAATAAAAAGTAAGATATTTGAGAACAGTGGAATGTTCTGTCAGAGCTTTTCTTGTAGAAAATTGGAACCAAAGCAAAGTTTTTAATAAATGTGTTTTTTTTTTTTTTTTTTGGAAAACCTGATGCGGCCCAGTCTCACCCAGACCCTAGCTCCAGTGGCCCCCAAGTAAATTGAGTTTGAGACCCCTGCTTTAAAGTCTTGGTCAGGTAATTGACATTGGATATATGCAATCTGACCATTTATACTGTAGTCATGTCACATTATCTGATTATCTGATTACTGATATATATCGACAGACGAATGAGTCGCATTTGACAACATCTGAATTATACTGTCCACACTGACAAATCAGATACAGGTCACATATGAGGAACATATAAGAACATAGCCTAAGACTGCTTCAAATGTGTGATGAGTCTACTTGTATTGAACTCCCTCGGTTCTGTGCCACCATGGGATATTTGTGCATGACAAGCGACATCTGCTTAACACGTTAGCACATGCTATTGTTGTGATCGGCCCAATATTAATATAGGCCTATCAATATCGGATTGGACACCCCTACTATACACTCTTACACGTATAAGGTCTTCCCTCTTTTTCGTGGTGCCTGTCACTCTGACTCCCCCGAGCTCAAGCTGCCACCACCAAGCAGCCTGACCTTTGCCCTCTGCCTTTTAGTGCATCGATCCTGCAGTCACTCCGGGCCAAGATGGCCTCTCCCTTGTCTCTCTTTTTGCCTCCCAGCCCAGTTAACCTGATTGTCCGCACCTTTTGCCCCGGGCACAGCCCTGTCACGTTGATATTGCTTTTAAAAAACGTCCACATTGCTGCTTTAATTTTAGATGGTGTTTATGCATAAGCACAGGGTTTCACCTCCTATCCTCTATAGATCCATATGTGCTAAATGTCATATTGCATGTCAGGAATTTCTAGATGATATTATTACGATCACACACACACACACACACACACAAAAAGTGGGACATATTCCCGTGTAGTCCATAAAACACAGCGCCTGTCTCCGTGTAAGTGAGGACGTTTTATCACTCCGAGCCCTGGGAGTTCACCCCTTGGCCGGCCCTCGTAAACAAGCCCCTCCTGCACCCAACACACTCCAACAAAGGCTGCAGAGCAACTGGCCGTCACATTTCAAGCGCCTTTTATTCGCCTTCCAGCGGGGGTGTAAATTATGCCGGGGAACAGTAATTAATCCGGTCCTTCTTAAGTATTCAATGTTTTGTAAAATGGTTGGGATGTTTGTGACAGTGCTTAATGTGTGGGTGAGAAAAATCTTTCCCTTTCATGACATTTTAGCAGCAAAGTAATATAATGTACAGGGGCGTAGCTTGTACCTTGTGGGATACATTGTGTATTGTGAACAATGTAATTTCATTTTGTCGGACCTTTTATTGGACTGTTTGATTAAACACCATCTAAGGTACATTTCCATACATATAGAGATGTTTTTTTTTACCCCAAGTACCCCCATAAAATCAATTAGCTTATGAGTACTACCCTTTAATAGACAAATTATGGGTTACACGCACAGGCAATTGGATGGCAGCATATAAGGCAACAGAACAATAATATTTAGTCAAAGGAAAATGTACTTGAACTTCAATTACATTTCAGCAGATCTATGTCATAGTGGTCTACAAGCATGCATTTCAATTTCTACAACCCGACTAATAAAATGCCTTATATTTACCTTATACAGTAAAGTCTCGTTATATCGATATCGGTTATATCGAAGTACTGCTTATTACGATACTATTTTCATTTCCCGGCAAATTTCTAGTCTTTTATGATATAATTAGTTCCGTTAGTACCATACCCGGTTATTATGATAATCCGGTTACTATGATGCCCTTTTCATCTCCCGCCAGCCAATTTGGTCTGCTTATATCGATACAAAAGCAGCTTAAATCAATCTTTGCTTAAGGATTTCAATACCAAAAAAGAACACGGCAAACGGCTGCTTCCAGTCAACTTTATTTTTCACACTTCCACCACCAGAGCGCAGCACACACACCGATTCCCGCACTTCCTGGTTCACAGGTCATGCTCAACCCGCCCCACATAGCTGGCCAAACACATGCCTGCAACAGAAGAACCAACTGACATAGCATACACACCTATTCCAACAAAGACACAAGCGTTACGCAGTTGGTTCTTCTGTTGCAGGCATGTGTTTGGCCAGCTATGTGGGGCGGGTTGAGCATGACCTGTGAACCAGGAAGTGCGGGAATCGGTGTGTGTGTGCTGCGCTCTGGTGGTGGAAGTGTGAAAAATAAAGTTGACTGGAAGCAGCCGTTCGCCGTGTTCTTTTTTGGTATTGAAATCCTTAAGCAAAGATTGATTTAAGCTGCTCGACATTGTTCTATACTATAGAACAATGTCGAGTGCATTATTGCCCACTTTTAATGCAGTTCGGCGCAGGATCGGATATATCGACAGTCCGGTTATATCGATATTTTTTCCGACTCCCGACAACATCGATATAACGAGACTTTACTGTATATCCCACGGGTCAGCCTCAGGTGGGATATGTTGTGGTAGTCTACAACCATGCATTCCTAATTGTAAAAACTGCATTTCTCTCATTAGCATGTATGAAAAGAAGGTTCCAATACAGTATATTATTAAAATGATATCAAGTGTGAATTAAAAAAAAAAGTTCCGGCGTGTTTGGAGACTTAAAAAGTGCTCTACAGCCAATTTTCAGGTGTAATGGAGGTGAAAGGGTTCATTAGACTCCGTCTTTTTGCTGATATCGTTTCACCTCTATTGCTCCTTTTTTTAATCAGTGCTGCATTCAAGGACCCTTGCCTTAAGTTGGAAGTTTTATTATTTTGCTAACTTTTGACATGCTTGCGTTTGGAGATAAATTAGCAGCATGCTAACGTGAAAGGCTAAAAGGAAAAAAGGTAAGGATAAGAGGCTCGAGTAAACAAGCAAGAGCTGTCGGTGTAATCGATGTTTCGGGGCCCACAAATAATTGCCGACTACACGAGGCGATCCGGAGCTCAAATTGGACTGAATGCATGGCTAAAATTGGCTTCACTTTCTGCTTGAACACACCTTTAGTCTTGTTCATTACACTGCTGGGGGGGGAAATAGCTGAGCGGTCCTTTGCTATCAATAAAGCTTCAGGTAAGAAAGGCATCCAAGCTAAATCAAAGGCAATTTGTCATCAAACATGTGCAAAATTGAATAGAGTCCAGTAATCCCCTATTTCACCCCCCTTACAGAGTTTTGCTTCATTATTACCCACATTGAATATCTTCTTTTTAGTCCACTGAGCAGAGAGAGATGAGCGAGAGGGATTCAAGTCGGAAACGAGTGTAAAAACTTTCTTTCCCCAGACTTAATTTAAACTTTGAACAGAGACTGTAATGCGTTCCGGTGAAGAAGGGGGGATTTGGGGCTTTCACTTGCTCATTTTAGGCCTTATTAATCGAATTACTTGCCCGATTGTTCGTATTTAAAATGGTCCCGGTGCTCTCCCAGAGTAGCATCATACACCTTTATACAGAACATTTGCAGAAAAGCTTGCAGATTTAGGACAAAATTGCCTGCACTGTTTTCACTGCACAAACGGATAAGTCTCTGAAACTATAACCGGTTAGAACTACATAGTAGAGCCGGGTTGTTGAGACTAGAGACTTGAGAGTACTGAACTAGACCAGCAGATACTTATTAGCACTTCCTGTCTCAGTCACTTGATTATAGCAATCAGTCAGTAAATCGGTCGGTAAATCTTAAGTCTGACATTTTCGGCAAAACTGAATTCAGTGGATTCAACGCTCGGCCATCTCTGTGTGGAGTTTGCATGTTCTCCCCGTGCATGCATGGGTTTTCTCCGGGTACTCCCACATTCCAAAAACATGCTAGGTTAATTGGCAACTCCAAATTGTCCATAGGTATGAATGTGAGTGTGAATGGTTGTTTGTCTATATGTGCCCTGTGATTGGAGGATAAGAGGTAGCAAATGAATGAATGAATGAATGAATTCAATGGAAGCAGGCAATAACTCATTATAAGTCATTATACAGTTGTCCCTCATTTATCGTGGTTAATTGGTTCAAGACGATAAGTGAATTTCCATGATTCCTTATTAATAAATTTAATACTTTCATAGCTACAGCTTGAAAACCTGTTTAAGACCTTTTAAATGTGTGTGTGCTTTTTTTTTTTTAGCATAATTCAAGCCCGTTGGACATGAAATAGCACTATAATCACATTGCATTATTCAAAAATAATGAAGTTGACATCAATAAGACATTTCATAGACTCACTAGTTCGCATTAATAGCATACTTGGTGGCTGCTGTCTCATTAACATAACGTTCCTGATAAAAGTCACTGACACTAAGTAAATAGCTGACATCACACAAGTGACTTCGCAGGCCCCGCCTCTTAAAGGCACATACCATGTCACAGATATTACATTTTAGGTTGTCAAACCTAAAATGTCAAAAATAGGAATTTCCTTTAATGGCACTATTTTTTTGTGAGTTACGTGCACTGGTCCTGTTTGACCCTCAGTCCACACCATAGTTTGAGGAAATGCAGCGGTGTAGCAGATGATGTGGAGCCACAAGCGGGAACAAATATTAAGCAGGAAAGCTGTCTTATTTGTGCCGAAAGTTAGATGGTGCATTCAAGGACTATATAACATGGTGAGCCAATTCGCTGCTTGTGTTAAACATGCAAAAACTATGGTATTTCTAACTGTATATTATTTTTTTAATAATAAAAATATGTATTTATAAAATAATGACCCATAGCACTGATGAATCATTGTAAACAAGCGTAACATGCATGACTTCCACAACAACAGCTCAGTAGCAACATTTTAAAGTGCATGCAGAGGTACGGTGGATAAAAAACAGCTGGATGCTGATTACTCATGATACTTCAAATGCAGCTACTGCCATCTTGTGGAATAAAAATAAAAAAATACATCTGGAGGGTGCCTATGGCCACAGATGGTAACGGCAAATTTTTAACCCTAATTAGAGACCCTGGAAGTTATTTGTTTCTGTAGTCCACAACCCCAATTGCTATCGGAGACTGAGCAGTTAACTGAATACAGGCATTAATTGGAGCATTTATCCAGTATTTTGATTTAATTGAACACTTTTAGCATGTAAACACCACCAAAAATGTCTATTTGTCGCACACTTTTGTTGCAACCAGGAGACCCCTGATTACCTTCTGTATTCCCCCAGCTCATGATAAAGGACTTCCCCACAAATGCAAACACATTTAGCAAATACTTAAGCAGCCACTTGTTTTATCGCATGTGAGCTACTCTCGGGCATTCCGAGTGGCGGGCGAATTAGAAAGCCCTTCTGATTGCTATTAAGTGTGTGTATGTGAGGGGGGGGGGGATTTAAAAGCTGTCTCGTAGGTCAGGTCGAGCCGGTGTTCATTTGAATGCATTACCGGGGTCCGAGGCTAGATAATTCTCTCATTAGCGCCACTCAAACCCTGAGCGACAACGCGGGTGAGAAGGGAGCATGTCGTACAACGCTCGGAGTTAATTAGGCCGCTGCTCGTCGCGCGTATCCTCTCCCTCCTGATGCCTCCTCTATGAACCGTAAGCGAGTTAACCAAAGACGATATGGGGAGTTTTTCTTGGGATCTCTCCGGAAATGCCTGAGCTCGGACAATGGAGAGTTCATTAGGTACATAATCTATTAATCTCCAATGGTTAGTGCGACAAAAAGGTAAAACTGAGTTTAAAATGGTCGCCGAATATTAGGATACTAAATTAAAAGTACATTCAGGACACAACACAGGAGTAATTTGTCGTTGACATGTTTTTCACTTTTTTTAGGTTTTTAATTTTTTTAATTATATGATGACCCAAAAAATGCTCTGAAGGACCATATATAGCCCATTGGCCACAGGTTTGTCACCACTGTTAAAGTATGACTTAAATTTTTAATTACTATATTGGACTTAATTTCGCACTTGTAGAGCATGTGCTTCAGCCTTAAGACATGGATATGAAAACTGCTTGCTCCCTACATTTGTACATAACAGGTATTGATACTTTGCAGCCTTGTCGCTATCATGGAATAGTGTTTAGAAGGCATGTAAACAAGACATGACTTACTCTCTCTCTCCAACTTTGAAGTGGTCATTCTTTGTTGTCTTGTTTTATTCCTGTGTGCGAGCAGAATAGCATCCCTTTTCAAACTGTGTTCATACAGTACCATCAAGCCAAATACTTATTGGTAAGAATACTTCCTTCTAAGCGGTCATCACTGGAATGATGACCGCAAAGGGCGGAACTCGAGGTGGGTGTCCATCTGTCTGATGGCCTCTGCACTTGCTTTGTCCACTGTTGTCATAAACCTTTGTCTTTTGGAAAAGGAAAAAAAAAACAAAAAAACATTCAGTGTCACTCAGATATTGTAAACATCCAGCAGCAACACTTAATTTCTGCATTTTGATGAAAAATATATATTTTTTTTTAGCTGAGAGGTGTTGAGGCATTACCTCGATGACTTCACTTCCGGAAATAAGGATAGGCTGCAAGCTATTTTGTTATGGCTGAACACCATGAACAACAATCAAACAATGTATAAAATTAGGCTTCATTTTATTGTTGATTGCATGTATTTTTGTATTTCAAATACTACTAAGAAGGGGGTGGTAGTTCTTTTAGAATTGGGACACCACTGAAAAATCCCGGTCAGGTAATGATTTTATCATTTTTATTATAGGCTCTTTCAGTAATATATGTGTATGTGTTTGTCCAAAGGAAGGATTTTATCTAAAGGTGTGTGTATGTGCGTCCAAAAGGTTGTGTGTGGTCTTCTTGAGTCACACAACGCACACAAATGATGACTATGTCATACTCAAGAACCAGGATCAAAAGAGCAAAGTGCTGTCATTGTTGAGCTAGCTTTTTTCAAAGAATGGTGCATTCATGTGCATCACATAACTTGTCCGGCACAAGTTTCCACTGCATTCATGTACACTTGGATATCACAAACACACCCAAACATGCACGTGCAGCCCAAATCACGTGATATAACAACCACTTTTTGCTCACTACAGTAAAACAATGTTATAAACAATGTGAAGCTCAAATTCAAGCATTGAAAGGGAAGGATGTCAACATCAGAGTGGAATAAAATATATGTAGAATGATTACTTATCTATTTATCAGTTCTCATGTCAAACTTGTCAAAATGTCACCATACAAAATAATTTGTCTTTGAAAAGCGGGGTTGTTTTATATTCAGTTTAATATGGTATTATCGTACAATGTTCGATTTTGTGCTTTGACTGTAATTTATATGATATTTTTATCATTTTAGTGAGCTGGCACATGAGTTAGCACCTAGCGCTAATGCTCAAGCAGGGCCCTGGCTGGTCCACTAAAGTTACAGTCCATGATTGTTGGGAACAAACAAGTCGATACGAGCCACTGTTGGAACAAATAGGACATTTTTCTGAGTGGTTTCATCATGGGAGGTTATGTGCACGTCATTTGTTCTCTGATTCTGCCCCAATAAATTGAAACGGTGAGGTCCTATAGTATAAATTGTCTTTTTTTCCTGGCGCTGGCTTTCCTCGCACTTCCCTTGCTGCCATTGTTCCCACGAGACTCGGCTCATTTGCCGCCATGCTCACACACAGACACACAGGTGTCGCTCTTCCACCTTGAATACCAATTCCAGTTCTACCTTCCTCTGCCGAGCGCACAAAAAAGCTTGAATATTCCAGAAGCTTTCAATTTTTCAGGCAGGTCTGCAAACCTCCCCCCCTCCATGATTAGCAGGGGTCATCTGCATTCCCAAAGGGGGGGAACGACTTAAAAAGAAACAATTTGGATTGCCTTTTTATTCATGCCTCACTCCCATCCAGCTTAAAAAAGCCATTTTCATAACTCTGATTTCACAGAATATTACAAAAGTGAACCTATATTAAATGATTATTATTGTTCGGGGGGGCTTTTTATGAGGTTTTAAGAATTGATGACATGATGAAAAAATTGCTTGTACGGGCCACCATATTCTGTAAAATGTATTAGTATTATTAGCATACTCACACAAATATAAGACACTACTTTTGTCTATAGAAAACCTTGTCACACAGATGGCTCATCTTATATTCGTACCAGTTATGTTGTGTTATATGAAAAAGATGAAGTAATTTCCTAAAAATGGGTCTTGAGAAAGAAGGTCGTCTTATATTCAGGGTCGTTCAGGCAGATATTGGTGACGACTAGACCTGCATAACAATATGCCTGTGCACTGGTTTGCAATTTGCAGTCATTTAGATGTCTAAAATGTACATATACCAATTATTTTATATGTCTGCAACACTGAATATTGTCATTATTACCATATTGAATTGACCATTGCAATTACCATTGTTTGGATAGTTTTGTAAGACTGAACATTATTATTACTACCATATTGACCCAAACATAAGACAGTATTTCCTCCCCAATAGTCATATGGGTTGTCTTATATTTGCACCAGTTATATCACTGGTATTGAAAATGTTGCCTTTTTTGTCTTAGAAAAAATATTTTCCCATAAATGGGTCTTGGAAAAGATGGTCGGGTCGTCTTATATTCCATCTGTGACAAATCGGCCTGCACGACAACACTGTATGCCTGTAGGCTGGGGGTGTAACTGTACGTTGTAATCATGCTTTGGTACATACCTCGGTTTTAAGGTCACGGATTGATTCTGTTCATTTTCAGACAGGAAGGGAACAAAATGCAAAACATAAACTGCTTAGCTCCAGCGTTAAATTACTGCATGAAAATGCAACTGCAATCAGCTGGCTGGTAATTCTCCAATAAATAATAAATAAATACATAAAAAATAATAATAAAAATACATAAGGACACGGGGGGCCACTTTGATACATTTTGTGCATTGATAGATTTACTTCTTTTTGTCTTAAAAATTGTTTTCCCAAAAATGGCTCTTGTCTCATAGTTATAGTCGTCTTATATTCAAGTCTGTACGGTGTTAAAATGAGGATCTCATCGGATTATGCAGGTGTATCTAATGATCAAAAGTTGGATCGTTGGAAGTAGATGGAGTCGGCGCGCAAACATTCCATCTTCTTTAGCGCTGGTGTGAATTCCCGGCCAAACGTCTGGCAAAGTAGGTCAGTGAGATTTTCCAAGTTTTATTCTCCCTGCCGCTCGCATCTTCTCGTCAATGGCAATGCGATTAAGAGGAAAAGAGTGGGGGAATGGAGGTGGGGATTTAAGAAAAGGGAGTGTCTGCCGTCTCTTCATCTGGCAACAATCTAATTATATCCTTTCTCCTGGGAATATGCAAATTAGGCTAATCAGTAAATAGAAAAAAGGTAATTATAATCTGCACACCTGGGGAGGGGGAAAAATGGGAATTTTTCATTCACAAATCGCCTCTGAATTATTGAGTAAATTTACCAAATAATTGGATAAATCTGGAATATTTATCTTAGTAATTTGTCTGAATATTCCTTGGGGGTGATTCAATGCTACAATTAAATATACTAATTCATTGTCAAAAGCAGCTTATCTGCATTCATGATGTATCTGCCACTTAATTGGTTTGGGAATGGTTTCCTTTTTTCACCACAAAGATGTAGTGAATGAAAGAGTAGTTGCAAGAGTGAATTATTTCACATATTTTGCAACCTACTTCCACGCGCATTGTGCTTAAATAGGCTTCCATGTTTACTAAAGGCCCTCAAATTTGAAAATATGGCGACAAAGAAGTTGGATTATTCACGGCGCCACAATAGCGTTTCCATTCATCATAAGACAAAGGAGAATCTCACTGGTTTTGACGTAGATGGAGAGCAGCCACAGGGGCATTACTCATTCATTCTAAAAAAAAAAAAAAAAAAGGAGGGGAGTGAGTAGCACATCCAAATGGGTGGCACCCTGCGATATGCTTATGAATGCAAATAACGTATTTCCATGACAAATATAAATGCTATTTTCCCACAAATCAGACCATGAATATTAAGTCTTTTAATTCTGTGATGCATTGTAGTGCTGGTGGTTGTTTGGTATACGAGACAGGGTATGTTCTATTAAAGGGGACAATTTAAAATAAGCGTTTTGCAATGGAATGTTCAATTTAAAGGTGCAGTTGCAGGTGGTCACACAGGATGGCAGTGTAAGCCTTGGAATATTGGTAGGAAGTGCCCAAACAAGCAAATTGTATTATGATTATCATCGTCATGATTAGAATTGTTATTGTTATTATAGTAATATTTAGATCCCCTGCCTGTAAGCCTGCTTTTCATTCAGCTCTTCGGTTAGTAACGGTGAGAACACTAGAAAGAAATGTATTTTGAAATACAAAATGTGACTAGTGTGAAACAGCATTTTGTTAATATTCTGCTAAACCAATCATATTTAGTGTGGACTAAAATATTTGCGCTTAAAACTGACTGATTGAATAATTATTTATTTATTTAAAAAGTGATATTTTTTCTATCATTTGGAATGCACAGCTTTGTATTTTGAGATCACCTTTGCATATTCCAAGCCTGAGCGGTATATTGTCCGCTTCTTCCCCGTGTCGGCAAAGTCTACGTGAAATAACCCGAAGCGACTGCTGAATCCGTCTGCCCATTCGAAGTTGTCCAAGAGCGACCATGCGAAGTATCCACGGACGTTGACGCCATCTTCTCCAATTGCTACATTGAACACATCAACTCGAGTCACTGAAAGTAAATAAATTATATGATTATATGAAGAAAGATTCACCTTTTTCCACTTCCTGGATGGTGTCCTTGTAAAAGTCTGCACGCTGAGCATCCTCCATTACCAGCGGTCCCACTTGAGAGAAGCCGCTTTCCGTGATGTAGACCACCGGGTCATGGAAAGTGTCCTGGAAGGTTAAAATGAAATGAATGGCGAAATTAGTTCATCCATCCATTTTTTACGCGGGAGCCTATCCCAGCCAATCAGGGCACATATAGACAAACAACCATTTACACTCACATTCATACCTATGGACAATTTGGAGAGGCCAATTAACCTAGCATGTTTTTGGAATGTGGGAGGAAACCGGAGTATCCGGAGAAAGCCCACACATGCACGGGAAGAACATGCAAACTCCACACAGAGTATGCCCAAGCTGAAAATCAAACCCAGGTCTCCTGACTGTGTGGCCTACATGCCAACCACTCGTCCAAAGTAAGTTTATTCAATCTTTCTTTACCTTTATGTATTTCAGAAGCCTTCGTAGGCCACAGGGAACCACAGCCAGCCAGGAAACTCCACAAATACTCCATTCTGGATCCAGGACTTCTTCCGCATCTCGGTCGTTCTTCATGGACATCCCTTGCCTGCATTCCAACCTGGCTTTGACCTTCCGGGATGTGTAGTAGTTTAAGGCAAAGAAGTCAGCAGTGCCCAACACTGGAGGTTCATGTTTGGAGAAAGTAGGAAGTCTTGACTCGCAATTGTATCCCAGTTTCCTGCTTTGAGCATCAATGGCTGCCCTCATCGTTTCCGGATAATCCCCAGTGACAAACAGCGGCCAGGCAAACCATCCAAGTGTGAAGGCAAAGCAACGATGGGAAGCGGCAATGTCATCAGCAGAGTCAGGATGTAACGGTTCCAGCCAGTCGCTATTGATAGCAAGTGACACCGCACCACCTTGCGTTGGCCTGTAGAGGGAGTCGTAGCTGTGCCAAGCCATGGCATGGGCTCTTAGCATGTTGTGGCCCACCAGGTAGGCCGTCGTTCCCGGTTCTTTCAACCCCGGCGCGTGGATGCCGTCCTCGTGACCCAGCTTGGCGCACACGTACGGCTCATTGATGGTGATCCAAAGTTTCACGCGGTCGCCGAACGTTTGGAAGCAAAAACAGGCATAGCTGTCAAAGATGGAGGCGATGGCGGGCACTTTCCAGCCACCGTGGTTCTGGAGAGCTTGAGGCAGGTCGAAGTGATATAACGTGACCATCGGGGACACGTCACATGCCAGCAAGTCATCAATCACCTTGTTGTAGTACTGCACACCTGTAAATAGGTAATACATTAAATAAATATTAATAAATTCAGTAAATATTAACTCTTTTAATACCAAAGACATTTTTATATGTTTTTTTTGCATAAAAGAGGCAAAATGAGGTGAAAAACTGGGTTGAAAAATGGCTGGGATTGAATTAATAATACAGTTTGTGTTTGATTTCACACCTTTTTGATTGACATGCTCTGTGGTCCCATCGGGAAGGAGGCGGGCCCAGGACAGAGACAGACGATAGTGTGTAAGTCCAAGCCGCCGGATGCACGCCAGGTCTTTTTCCCACAATTCATAGCTGTTGCAGGACACGTCACCCGTTTGCTCCCCCCATACCCGGCCTCCCTCATGGCAGAACGTGTCCCATATGCTCGGACCTTTGCCGTCCGCTTGCCAGCCGCCTCGTACAGACAAAAACAATAATTTATTTCAAAACATTCATTAACCTTTGACTTCTGGTTCATGTTTACACGTGCTTACATGGTCAGTCATCAAGCATTTTAATCTGTTAAGGACTGAAGACGGCTTCGCTTTAATTATAGTTGCTGTACAATGTTTTGATGCTGAATTTAGTTTTCATCCTGGTTGCGTACATACCTTCAATTTGATACGCCGCAGTCGCTGCCCCCCACGCAAAGTCACATGGAAACATGTTTTAACAGTTGACCATAGTCACTAAAGTGCTTATTTTAGCCTCATAATTAGGTGAATACTTTTACTTTTAGCATTGTTGTGTGGGCAGCTCAAGCGTGCGGCAAACAACCCGGAAGTGCCTTGGAGTGTGACGTTTGCGACTGCCCGAAAATTAAAATGACCAAATTTCGATTGTGTTTTTTAATCATCTTGACATTACTTTACAAAAACGTGACTATATGTATACAATTAGCACAACGTTCTTCTGTTACAGTGACTTTATTTGTAGTAGTATTTTTTTCAATGCACGACTGATGTTCTCTGTATTCTACGTGTCTCCGTGAACGCCTCATCAGCTTGATCAAAATCCCAAAGAAGAAAATAGCCAGTAAAAAAAACTTTATTGAAACACAAGATTTAATGTTTTTTTTTAACTTATATATAATTTTGCATAAACAGGAAATATGCCGCAAGTAGAATTTGCTCTTTAAGTGTATTTACATAATTATGCCACTAGATGACAGTAAAGTAAAGTAAGTGATGCAATGGGGACTGTCTTAAATTAACAGTAAATTACTTCGTATCAGCTAATGCTCCATGTTTACGTTATATTTTTATTTTGTATGTTTGGCATTTAATTTGGATTATATATTAAAATATAATTTGGATTATATTCAAATTGAAAGTGAAACGTTCACTTTTCCCACAATTAAGCAAAACAACTATAACAAAACAACAATAGACTGACAGAAGGTGGATTTTCAGTGTATTTGCATTTGTCATTGGATGCTAGCTCTTCACAACAATAAGTCATCAAAGCAGAGTATAAAAGGACGTGCAAAAATAGCTGGATTCTGCTCTCTTGTTTTCCACCAGAATCAGCTTGATGGACAGTGGGCTGCAGGCCAAGGGCCCCTAACAGAGTAATGGATATCTCCTGGGAAAGTGTCCCCCCCACTGTTAGAGGTGATGCAGCCCATTGATAGACCTTTAGATCATGGGAGAAAGCCGGTGACATGTCTGTGGTGCTAAGGTATGCTTTGGTTAACTCGACACTGCAGCTCTTGTTGTCACAACAGCTTATTATACTGCTGGACTCATTCGAGTGTCCAGCATTCAAGGTAGTATCACACAATATACTTATGATATTTTGATAATAATAGCATAGAAAGATCTGCACTCAGAAATTAGGATAATTAATGCATTGGATTAAAATATAGATGGTGTATTGTAAAAATAAATACATAAGTAACAATACTATAATATTGATATTTGGGGCACATGTACTTGTAAAGCACTTGTACAGTCGCAGTTATTGGACATGTAATAAACGTTTGTGTTTCATCCTTTGGTATATGTATACAGTATTGTACTGGAAGGGCAAAACATGTGAGGAATATTGTTGATAATAATAAATAATATTTATGTGCCGATGGAGACCTCCTCTTTAAATACTGTAGCTTTCAGTCTTTACTAAACAATGGCAAGTGTGTACTTCAGTGCTTTCTGCACCTGTTGATTGTTGTAATCCTTAAGTAATGACTCGGAGTTAACTGTACACATTTCCCACTGAGAAAATAAATCGGCAGTTTTATTTCTTGCATGGTGGGGGCCGTGTTTTGACCTCACTTGCACACTGGTAATAATTTTTCAGTGGAAAAGTCTCCAGTTGCTTTGCCCTCGAAGGAGCAAAATAGGTCAAGTGGGCGGTTACTTGACCACAAATTAGCCGTCACAGGTTTTTGGATTACACACATTCATATAGGAAGGGATTGCTGTTAATGCGAGTTGATGTTTACAGAAAACAGCTGCTTAAATAGACACTTAGAGGGAATTACAATGACATTTTTTGTGGGTATTTTTCAGGCACCTGTGTGATTAAGACTCTCAGTGGGCAGGCAGGAGCCAAGAACAACTTTTCGATGAGCGAATTCAAGAAACAATACAAGCAGTTGATGTTTTCTAAATACAAGGATGAAGAGTCTTGAACCAGTCATGATGTTCTATATACGTATATCACTATATTGACAGTTACTATGGTACCCATTATGTCATTGTATCACCTCGTACTTCGGTACGTGACAAAAAATTTTAAAATTAAAAAAAAAAAAAACTTAAACTATATTATGAAAGCAGGAAGTGAACAAATGTAACAGTTACTGATTGTAAAAGTACCAGATGGAGGGGTAGGATTTAATAGGCTTTGCTTCTTCCTACTCCTTTTGGACATGTGGAACTGTGAACTGATTATGTGATGCATTCAATTGTAATCTGATGCATGTTCAAATGAAATAAAACCATTGCCATTACCATAAAAAGGACCTACAACTATTGTCTTATAGTGTCTTACATGCAATGTAAGAGGTAAGGTCCTGTTGTCATTTTTTCCACACCCTTTTTCTTTTAGAAAGTGATAAAAATGTCATGGTTTTCTTTGCAGGTGACATACTGTAGTCCCTGAGAGGCTGCACTGTGAGGGTCTTTTTGAATTATGGTTGCCAAAAAGTCAATGAAGCAAAACAAATGCACATATGCAGATAATCCTTGACGCTTGCTGAGTTGAAGTCTCGCGAAATTAATATTGATGGCGGCTCAAATTCCCAAGTGCCTGCTACTTTAGAGGGCAATTTTTTCTCAAAAATATGTGTTACATTCCAAAACATAAAAACCATTTGGCCACTGGTTCCTATGTTGTTCTGTTTTTGAAAAAGTTTTCCTGCTAATTTTTGAATGTTCTTCCTTTGGAATTTGTGTTTTTAGTTATACACTTTTGATCAAAATGTTAAGACTAGTTGAAAAATGGCAATAATTAAAAAAAAAGCAAAATAGTGCAAAAAAAAAGAAATGGTAGTAAGACAAAAAAATCAATGCCAATTTATTCCAAACTATTAAACTGGAATAGACCGTTCACGAACTGATCAAAAGTTAAAGAACTCAACTAAAAAAAAACCTATGTCGTTCTTGTTAGTCGCCTCAAAAATTAGATTCTTTATGCTTGATGTCAGTGTTTCCAGAGGCTACTGGGTATGTTGCTCCAGGTGGTACAGATGGCTTCACAGAGGGCATCCACTGTCTGGAATTTTTGTAAACTTCCCTTGCCATCCATCCCCAAATGTTCTCAATTGGATTTAGAACAGGGGAACATGCAGTATGGTCCAAAAGAGTGATGCTATTCGCCCATGTGCGTGCACACACACACATACACGCACCAACTTTGCCCAGAAGAGTCTCTCTCCCATGAGAACACCTGCTGGCAGTTGTCACAGACCGTTTGTTTCAGTAATGTCAAACTTTTCTAGGGGCTTTGGTATATTATGCTTTTTTTGAAGCCTTGCTCACAGATCATTGTGTGGCAGTGTCATGACAGGTCCATATATTGTAAGTCAGGTTCCATCCTTTCACCTCAGTAGGAAAGCCGAGACTTCCTAGTCTCAGGCCACTTGTTCCAGTTTCCCCGGGGAGACACAGAGCCGTTCCTATGAAAAACTGCTCGACGTAATCCCTCCAGCATGCCCTGTGTCTACCCTGGGGCTTCATACTAGCTGGGCATGCTTGGAACATCTCTCCAGGGAGCCATTAAGGGAGCATACAAACTAAATGCCTGAGACACCTCAACTGGCTCCTGTCATGAAGGATCAGCGGCTCTTCTCAAAGCTCCTCCCAGAGCTCCTCACAAAGTTGATTCAAGCCACTGTACAGAGGGAACTCATTTTGGCCACTTGTATGCGCAATCTTGCTCTTTCTGTTGCTAGCCAAAGTTCATGGCCATAGGTGAGGGAAGGAACATAGATTGAATTTAAATCTGTGCTTAGCTGAAAGACGCAGCTCAGCTCTCTCACCACCATGACGGTCATTACGGCAGATGTTGCACAGCTTCACCTGTTGGTTCAGCTTTCCCTGACTCGTGAAAAAATCTTGAACTTCTCCACCTGGAGCAAGACCTCACTCACTGGCCTCAACAACGGCCTCATCCCAGATTTATCACACTCAGCTGCAAACGTAAGCAAAAAGTATATGGTGAAGGTGACAGCCTGATGAATATGAAAAATGCTTATATTATACAGTGTTTTCCAGTTTTGAGTAGATTTTGGGTTGTATTTCACGATCCAAGTGCTTTATTTTTGTGAAACAGTAACAGGTGCTTTGCAACAGGTGCCCAAACGCTAACCCTTAACCCCTGACCCTGCCCCCACATCATCTGCAAATAAAGCAAAGATGAGATCCTAATGTCCCCAAACCGGACTTCCCCAGTGCCCAGTAGAAATTCTGTCCATAAAAATAATCAACAAAACCAGTGACAAAGGGCATCTTTGACAGAGGACCTGGAAAACCTGCTGTAAGAGACTCATTGCAAGTTATTACAAATGTTTGATTGCAGTTGTTGCAACTGTTATTGGGGTTTCAAACAGGACCATGTAGCTTTGAAATTTTTTCTCTTTTAATTTCATTTAACAACTGCATTATATTATTATGTTCAGTTGTGTTGTCCCTGAGTAATATTCACATTTGTTTGATGAGCTGAAACAAAGTGTGACAATCATTCATTCATTCAGTCATTCATTTTTTACCGCTTTTCCTCACGAGGGTCGCAGGGGTGCTGGAGCCTATCCCAGTTGTCTTCGGGCGTGAGGCGGGGTACACCCTGGACTGGTCGCCAGCCAATCACAGGGCACATATAGACAAACAACCATTCACACTCACATTCGTACCTATGGACAATTTGGAGTCGCCAATTAACCTAGCATGTTTTTGGAATGTGGGAAGAAACCGGAGAACAGGCAAACTCCACACAGAGATGGCCGAGGGTGGAATTGAACCACCCTGGCCGAGGGTGGAATTGAACCCCGGTCTCCTAGCTGTGAGGTCTGCGCGCTAACCACTAGACCGCCATGCCGCCCGTGTGACAATCAAATCAACAAAATTATTTTATATTACAACTATATTGTTATGATGAGTTTCAAAGGATTGGTCACTTTTCACTGGGAACAAAACATTTTTTTAACATTAAATGAACACAAAATGAGAGTTAAGAGGTGACGATACAACACACGGTTGCACATCCAACATGCCTGGTGGTGCAAAAAACAAACCAACCGGTGTCCCCTGAAGAGGCATGTAGCTCTTTGAACACTTGCGACAAGCAGCACTTTGACTACGACTGATGAGACAGCTCTGTTTGGTGTCAACCTACGTAAGGCAAGACAAGGGGGTTACTCATATAGGGTCGAACTGTGTGAAGAACTGTGTGGAGAATGTTTAGCTAGCATGGCCTGTACATAGTGCAGTCCGTGTAAAGTTGCGTGAAAATAAACGTCAGGATACGGTTGCATTCATTGCATACACAAACAGCTATTAAACATCTCAAATGGCTAAAAATAAACCTAGGAAAGTTCATTTTGAGCCACCCGTGATCCCACTTTGTAACATGAGGAGGGAGCCAAGCACTCACTTTCACTGTAAACTATTCACAATACTAGCCAGTCAAAGGTCAACAAGGCTTTTTTTTTTTTATATAACTTTTGATTTTTTTTCTCTCTCTTTTCTCGCATGGAATAAACATTTGCATTCTTGCCCCTGGCGTGTCGATGGACATTAATCCAAATTGGAGCCTGCGTGTCAGGTGGCAATTCAGGTTGTTCATACCACACATACCTGCGCTGTACCCGAGCCTCTACTTGTACAGCAATATTTTATACTATATGTATTATGTCATTGTAAGTGATGACACACAATTACGTCTGACCAGGAGGATTTTATCTGTTAAGCTACCGTAATTTCTGGTGAATAAACTGCAACTCTTTGATCCCTGGCTAATTTACGGTCTTGTGACATTTCCTTTACTTCAGAAAGACTACTAATTGTTGAAATACTGTGCCGTTTGTGAATCAGTAAAGAAAAGGTAGGCCCTAACTGAGGAATGATAAATATACAAACATGTACCAATACGAGTTGAAAACAACTCTTTATACATGCATCCGAGCAATGCATTCATTTGGGCCCTGCGATGACATCAGCCTCCCTGTGGGCTCTAGGCTTCGGTATTTCTTTATCGTACTTTCTGTGTTACTAAATTAATAAAGGTTATGTTGTGTCACACCTACCATATTTATTTTGCCATTTTCCTTGAGGTAGAAAAAGTTGCAAATGAGATCTGTTTACCTGTACGGATCCCCATTAGGTGTGTTCTAAAAAAAAACATTTAACAACAATCAACAATCAGATTTGACACTCAAAGGACACCCCACCTCACAATATCGACTTTTTGCGCCACCCTTAGTTGTATTGCAACAGTATTGATGTTTGATGCCACAGTATGCATACTTTATGTAGATGTATGCATACTGTATCCCACAAGGTGATGACATTGAACATCGATATTTTGTGCCACAAATTTGTTCTACGGCTGCAGTGTTTGTTGTTGATGCAGACAAAATAGGACACTATATTTTATTATACATTTAGTTCCCTTTTTTGTAAAAGTGACAATACACATATGATGGCAATGTATTGATCCTGTATAGCACGAGATGACAATGCAATATACTGCAATAGCAATATTTTTTATACTCCTAGTTGTGACTGCACTCACTTTCCATGTAAACTGTATTAGCTGGTTAAAGGTCAACTTGGCTTTTTTCCCCCACAACTTCAGGTTTTTTTTTTCCCTCCCATTTTCTTCTGGAATAAACACAAGCATTCCTGCGCCCGGCGTGTTAATGGAGATTAACCCGAATTGGAGACTGCATGTCAGGCAGCAATTCAGGTAGCTCATACCACACATACCTGCGCTATTGTGAGCCTCCTTGAGCTGAAGATGAGGACATGACTTTGTGCTTTTCAAGTAACTTTGTCATTATGGTGGCACTGGACTGCTTCAAAGAACGTCCTTCGGTTTAATGAAAGGGTGAGGAGTCTAGTTTATAATGCAAAAGTACAAGTGCATCATTAGAAATTGGTCTTATCTCATGCTTAGAATTTATTAAAGCAGGTCAAGTTGACATTTGACCTCGCCTACATGTTTGTGGGAGAGCATCCATGTCCAAAGACATCATCCAGACCCTCAGTATAACTGTACATGGAAGAAGACCACAATAATGATTTTTTATTGGAAAGGAGATAAATCAAACACAAGTTTATTACAATCCTTTCTTGTAGTTTTATTGTATTTTATTAGTAACTTTTTTGGAGAAAATGTCCTGCCAAGCTGTAGACCTGCCCTACCCCCGATCTGCCGCACTGTGAAGATTTCAGCATGTAAGCACGTAGTATGACCAATCACAGTGGAGTCGGAATGCCCGGAGTCAGGCCATGGGTGGAGTAGGTGCAGATTCTGCAAGATCTAGAAATCCTTCTGTGCAGGTTATTGTTTGGAGGTACTCTATCGGAGTCCACAACTCAATACAAAGAACTGAAAATGACAATAATAGGTAGCCTTTAACTCAAGGCAAGTGAGACCTGCAGTTCTTAGGATGTTGTTGTGGGGTCTTTTGTGACCTCTTCGATGGGTCGTCGCTGCTGTCTTGGGGTAATTTTTGTTGTCCGGCCACTCCTGGCAAGATTCATTGTTGTTCCATGTTTTCTCCATTTGCGGATAATGGTTTGCTGGAATCCCAAACCTCTAGAAATGGCTTTATAACTTTTTCTAGCGTGATAGCTTTCAGTTACTTTCTTTCTGGGGACTTTTTCACACAGGTTTGGATTTTTTTCCTTTCTTTCCTTTCTCAATAATAAAACGTTTAATTTAAAAACTGAATTTTGTCATTGACTCAAATTTAAATTTATTTGCTAATCTGAAACCTTTATTCAAGTGTGACAAACATGCAAATACCACAAGAAATCAGAACGGGGGTAAACATTTCTTTATATACAGTATGTAGTATATGAACAAAATCATCTGTTGATGTATATATTGAAATGTTTGACCACATTTTCACCACCAAAATAAAACTAGAGATAAATTAGGCTTGAAATGCCTATGCTACCAAACTTTGATAGGTAGTTGACAAAAATGCTGAGGAATGGAAGTGGGCAGGAAATATAATACATGCAAGTGTCCTTAATGTGCTACCTGTCAGGGCGTAAGGAGCGTGTGTTTCTTTAAGAATGTCAGTTGGGTTGAGCCCCCTTCTTCTTTTTCTTTTTTTCCTCTTTCCTGACGCACGCCTGGTATGCAAACATAAATTTAGCAGCAACGTGTTTGCACCGGGAACAACATATCTGTAAGCAGCCTGGGGGTTGGAAATGTCACATCTTGCTTGCCCCGCCACTTTTGAGCCCGAGGAGGGTCGTTTCATTGCCGGCCCAGTGGTGTCGGAGAGCGGCTTGGAGCTGAGCTGAGGGGGCTTTAACCACCCCATCACTCAACCACCAGCAGCACTCAGAGGGACAAGAGACACTGTCTTCATTCAGTCTGCAAACGGGGGGGAATTTATGGGAGAAATGACGGGGGGCAGCTGGGGAGCGACTGGACTGGTTCTGTTGGCGGTCTGGGCTAAGGTAGGAAAGTTCTGATTAACATAGTTCTATGGGAAGATGGATGTTCATGACAACTTTGAGTCAATTGAAAAGGAAGCAGTTTTTTGTACTACATCATAACAATATCATATGCAGTATAATATTTTTGGAATGAATCGATTACCTTGGAATATGTTTAGAGACTAAGCAGCACTTGTCACTGGGTAGTTCCATTGAAGGGTAGCACTTTAGCACCCATGACACTTTGGTCTGTAGTACTTTGGTGTTCAATAATCTACCATAATGTGGTATTCTGAAAGATAGGGATCGATTCCTGCTGTAACTTTATTCCTGCAAGGTTTTCAAATCAATGAATTCAAATTAACGGCCCAAACATTGGAAGCCTTGAATTAGGATGCAATGGTTGGGTAGTCCCATTGAATGTAACACTTTTGTACTTTTTGTACAACTTGGGTACACACCTGTACCTTTTTGTGCCTCCAACCAGTATAAACCGTTTCCTTGGAGTACTTACCTTAGAGTACTCAATGCCTTAGACGACTGTAATATGACTGTAGCCTCCAGAGTACGATGGTTGGAGGTAGCACTTTTCTACCCAGTAATTAGTATTGCATTATATGGTACATTGAGGGACTGAAACATGTAAACATCCAGGGTACAATGCTTTGTCACTGGGGTGTCAGTCACCGCACCCGGTCATTAGCATAATGCAAATGTGCTATATTTCCATCACTGCCTCTGTCACTACCTCAATCATATTTATTTATTAAACAACCCAATACAATACAATCGTATGTGACTTTACTCATCTGTATACACCAGTCATTATTTGCACTATGACCCATTTATCACGGTGCTAAAATTAATATATCTGCTCCTGCATATGCTCTTGTGCAATACTATGTGTATATTTTGGATATCTTGTATATATCTTGTTAAATTGTATTTTTTACTCTACTTTTATATACTTTTTTTCTTTTTAAACTTGACTACTGCACTGAAAGGAGAAGCTCTCCAATGTCGTTGTACATCGTGTATAATGACAATAAAGGCCATTCCATTCCATTCCATTCTTTCCCAGATTCAGTCCTAGAAGTCTCATATTTAAGTAAATGGTACCGGACACATGACTGGAGCTTTAAAGCAAGGGTGTCCAGCATATTTTATAGGCTGAATGAATGATTGAATGACTCCCTTATAAATTAGATATCTAATCAGACAATAAAATAAAAGTATTTGATTTGTCACCTGTAATCCAAAGCTAAGATGACAATGTGTTCTTCAAATAGCTTAGCTTGTCCTACACTGAATTTTCAAAGTGGCCCCTCACATTCTTTATTTCTTCGAAATGCAGCCCCTTGTTGGAAAATATCTGGAAACCCCTACCTTAGGGGTACTATGGCTTTTCATCAGGGTCGCACTTTAGCACTCTTAACACTTGTCCAGCATGGGAACATTATGGCCCAAGAACTGGTATATGACTGGTATACCATGATAGACTGTATCCAAAGTGATGGGCATGGCCTTCTTCTATTTCTGACAACTGCAATGCAAGGTTTTTGCTGACAAGCATTTGTACAAGCGGAGCATGAGTCAGCATATTTGCTCAACCAGCATTGACCTGTGAGTCCTCACTTCAGAGACCAGGGATCAACAAGTGGTCCCAGGTCCTTTTTTCATGTTAGACTTGGGGGTCAATGTGAAGAAAAATGGGTCTATAGTTGTGTATTTGGTCTTTGGAAGTCCTCCTCCTTGTGATTTGCGTGTGTGGGCCAAGTGGCCTGTGGCTCTGACCCTAAATGGAATAGACCTTCCTTTGTGGGTGACATAATAGCATACCTTGAGTGGTTCTTGGGAGGGCTCTCACGCCATCCCCTTGATTTGTGCAGCAGTGTGGAATCCTGCAAAAAAACAACAAAAAAAAAAAACCCACCAACCTCTCCCCTAGTGTTCCTTTTAATTATTCTGTTGGAATTCTCACAAGGAAGTTGGTAGCAAAAAGAAACAAATTCTGTTGTTTATTCAAGGAAATGGTCCCCACTTAAAGCTTTAAGGGCGCCTCTCACGGACGGGACAGGATCCAGTGGAGTTGAATCGTTTAAATGGTCCCGACAACATCGTAAAGATGTTTAGCTTTCATGGAGGGCCTAAAGATTATTTGGCAACCAATAATTGCTAACAAAAAAGGACTAAAGCAAGAATTGTTTACAATAAAAATGTAAAACTCATCCATTGTATGGATGCTGGAAAGTGAAAGGAGTGAGGTTCCTGATTCTGACGAAGCTAACATCTGTACTAAGAGGGTAGTTACAGTTACTTTTGTCATAATAAATCGATTCACAATGATCCAAGAAGATTTGCTAACAGCTCTTTCGCTCATTAGATGTTGTAGTAATTCTACATTTAATCAAATTTGTCAAATCGAACACGGTCGCTGTATACGATTTCTATCTAAGCATATGAAAGTAGACTTTTTTTTGGTTTTGTTGAATTTTTGTTTGTTTTTTTCCTTTTGACTGACATTGACTGACATGGTCAAAGCTCTGTGGTCGATAGCAAAATTTTGAACTATTTTGTTCGTTCCTAGGGGCGGCACGGCGGTCTAGTGGTTAGCGCACAGACCTCACAGCTAGGAGACCAGGATTCGATTCCACCCTCAGCCATCTCTGTGTGGAGTTTGCATGTTCTCCCCGTGCATGCGTGGGTTTTCTCCGGGTACTCCGGTTTCCTCCCACATTCCAAAAACATGCTAGGTTAATTGGCGACTCCAAATTGTCCATAGGTATGAATGTGAGTGTGAATGGTTGTTTGTCTATATGTGCCCTGTGATTGGCTGTCGAACAGTCCAGGGTGTACCCCGCCTTTCGTCCGAAGACAGCTGAGATAGGCTCCAGCACCCCCCGCGACCCTCGTGAGGAAAAAGCGGTAGAAAATGAATGAATGAATGTTCGTTCCTGACTACATTCCCAAACACAAGAAGCAAGCCAAGCTAAGTGGCTGACTGCTAAAGTGCAAAGCTGTTGCCGAGCAACAATGCCAAACACAAAAACCATACTGACCCTGGAAATCCGGATTCAAAATCAGGAACAAGGCCAGTCTGGCTGTCAGATGAGGAGAATGAAGAAGAAGATGATACATGAGCAAACTTCAGCACAATTAAAGGCAGAATTGTAGGTGTCAGCTATCACATATTGAATATATCCAATCCAGCTATTATAAGATGATAATAATATTGTTTACATAATAATTTGGGGGACAATAAACATTTAAAAATGCGTCTGCATTGTTTTGCTCAATAATTCATGACATAAATCTAGCAATAATTGAATAGAATGATGTTCCCAAGCCAAAGAAGCTAACATTTTTACCAACAAAGTGGATGCTGTCTCTTACTGGACAGAATGTGTCTGCATAACATTCTGACACATTGTTTATCTCAACTTAAGTTAGTATACCAAGATCCAAAGGAGATTAGCTCGGAGCCTCAGGTTCTTCTGGGTTTATTTTTCACCAGGCACTTAATTCTTCATTCTAGTATTATCTAGTACTTCTCACTTCTGAATATTTGTGCAGTGCGCCATGTTTTTCATGAGCGCCTTTGTTGTGGCACGGAACGGGAAGTAAATTAATTTCCAGAAGGAGCGGGCCCCAATCGAGGAGTTAAAGGAGAAAAGCCCTGAGAAACATCTGGCCCGTGATGGATAGATGTAGCAAGTTTTTGGAAGCTGCTAACAAGAAGGACTGTTTTCAGTTACACAACAAAAGCCTTCATTCTCATCTCATTGTTGCCATCTGGTCTTAATCTTCCGAGCGATGAGCTGCTGAGTGTGGCAACGCTTAGAAAACATGTGAGTTTGCAAAAAGTCTTCAATTTGATCAAGTAGGCTATTTAAAAATTGAATTCCCGTTTCCTCTGTGGTAGCTTTTCTTCCATGAGCGACTCGTTTGTAGGTGTGCTGGTGGGAAGCTACTGTTCCAAAATTTTGGCGAGCAGGCATTTATTCCGCCAGAGCTTGGCTGAAAATGGTGTAACTCCATACTGCTCTTGGTAACCTGGTGAATAAAAGGTACAGAGTACTTTTTAAGAGAATTCAGGGGTGATATTATACCATGTAATGCCTATGGGGTGTCAGTAGACGGCAACCTTTCAGCAGAAGGCTGTGTAGTCCAGTGGTAATGTGATTTTTGCAGGTGGCTGCCCTCCATCCCCTTTCCACTTCCTCTCCAGAACCCCTCGCGACTTCATTTGCTCCCTCATTGGGACGCTTTGTTTCCCACTGCCGAGCCCTCTGGCATCCTGTCCCGATGAAACACTCCTTGGAATCTCTCTCCTTCCATGAAAACGTAATGGAGCATTATTGATTTATCCCCATGTTGTTTTGTCCCAAATGCTGCATCATCTGGCCGCCATATTTTCTCACACAGTTCACGAGCTGGAAACAAGACTAAGCTGAGTTGAGCTTCTGCGCCGGCCCAGTTTTGACCTCAGATCCTCTTCCCAGGGCAGCACCGTACAGGAGCGGTGCTAACAAGAGGGGAAGATCACAACCCCCCCCCCTCCCCCCTTGTGTTATGTCTAATTAGAGGGGTGGGAGGTTTGTGTAAAGTGTTGAAAATGGTACTTGACAGAGTTTTAAAGCTCAAGGGCCCGATTTGATGCTTCAGAGCAAAGAAGGGATGAAAAGGTCAATAAGGATGTTTAAACATGGTGAAGGGGGTGCGTTTTTTTTCTTGAACTTACAGTAAGTAGTAAAATCGTGAAATTGGCGGAGAGAGCAGGATATTAATGGAGTGTGAGGGGAAGAGTCCCATGAAGGATATCCTTGGAGCAAAAAGGCCAAGTGGAGAAAACATGAAAATCTCTTGCAATAAGTAGATTCTGGGATGAGGGAAGTGGTAAGAACTGATTCCATGATGGGTTGAAAAAGACGAAAATGCTGTCTAACCAGTTGGGTGGCTAACAATAGGGCGAATGCAGAAGTCATTAATTATTGGATTAGAATGAAGTGTTTATTTTGTAGCGTGTGGCCCTAAACATGTCCCAGTCATCATACAATATTTAGCTGGTGCAAATCTATTGGTAGTTTTAATAACTGAGCTGATATTGCAGCTTTTTTTTACATGTTCCAACATGAATCAATAAACAAAAGAGTGGAAACCCATTGCGTGTTAAGTTGATGTGTGACGGTTGAGTAATGTTGCCAAGTGCCAACTGCAATTGAAGTAAACCAAGACTTATGTTTTACATTTATTACCACTTACAGGCCACTATTGCTTCGGCTTGTGCTTCCGGTGGTGTTTGTTGACATGTTTAGACATTTAAACATGTCTGAGGCCTGGCTTGATAGTAAATTAATTAATTCATCACACAACAAATGACTTAATTTCCTTGCTAGACATATGCGATCCAGAAAATGATATGTAAATGTTACACTTAGGCGGAAAAAGTGAGCTAATAAATTGACAATAAAAGCACAAATACTGCGGATTTCAGAAAACAACAGATGGAATGATACAGCACTCTACAAGAAGCAATGAAGTCTGTAAAATTAAATAATTTAAAAAAAATCCAAAAATTGTTACAACTATAATGATGAAATATTATTATAATATATTTATTATTATAATATAATATAATATAATATAATATAATATAATATAATATAATATAATATAATATAATATAATATAATATAATATAATATAATATAATAATATTAATCATGATTATAATGATGGTAATAATGAGAGAGATTATAATGATAATGATAATAACAATAATAATGATGATTATAATAACAGGGGAAAACAAGACAGTGGCATGAACACTCCTTTTGGGCTTGTGATCAGATAGCTGAATACAAATGTAAATAATGGAAAGTTATATTTTGATTGATGTAAGAAATGCACTGTAATGTTTCATACTATATTTGCCCAAATTAAAAAAAAATTAAAACAAAAAAAACAACAGCATAAACCCTTGAGTGATACCTTTTGTAATATTATGATACACTTGTTATTGTCACAATAGCGCTGAAAGTATCGTATCACAATAAAGTTCTTAGTATCATGATACAGTTGATACTATCACAGGAGTTAATAGTATGTCGATACAGTTGCAAGTATCAGTATATTTCCTTTTGACTCCTTAAAACGGTAATAAAATATTGATATTTGATTTAAATACATACAGTTGACACTGCATTTGAAGGTGATATCAATATAATAGAAGCCCGTATCACACTTTTGTTGACTATTTTACAAACAAAACACTCAAGTCCTCTGCTCTTTTGACACCCACTGGCTTCCTGCAGATCATGTAATGATTTGCCCTTAACAATTAGGCTGATACAGCTTACATACTTTGTAAGACGCTGCATTCCAGTTGCGTCCTCCCACTAATCAGCAACGGCAAACGCTTCACACAAGACGACACATGCATTCTCGAGGGTACATTTTTGGAAACATTCCTTCTTTGTCAATCAGAATTAAATGAAAATTGAAGCACGCATAGCCAAGAGAGATGTTTTTGTGTGATGTCATTGCATAGCCATGGTATGCCGTGCCGAAATTCCACAGTGGCACTTCAAATTTAACGCCGTGCTGCCAAGACAAAAGGCGGTCAAATGATGTTGATGGCTTGAAACAACAACAGTAGTCCCCTCCGGGTGCTCTGTTTCTTTTATTTGTCATCACACACGTCAAACATTCATCACTGCTCAGCATAAAACAACATCCTTCCTACATGGAAAAGAAATCACATTTTATAAAGGTCATGTTAAGTTTATAGTTCACCCTTAAGTATTAATCAAGGAGCTGGCCTCTTTTCTGCACTATGAAATGCACTTTGAATGAATGCTTACATATGCATACATATGTAATATATGCTTACATATTTATCACTCATTTCAGACACCCAATTCAAAAGACGAGACTGTAGGTGCAGATTGACACCTCTGTGTGAGGCCCTGGTTTACTCGTGTCCAATCGATGAGATCCACACAAAGTCCATATAGTTGCAAAAAATGAAATGTTTTATTTTATAGAATGCTATGACAAAAAGGTTCTATTGTTCAAAAAAGATAACTCAAATCAGACACGGTAAAAGAAAACCGTGTGCCTCCACAGCCGTCCAAAGCTTCCACCTCACCGTGTGACACAGCACCTCCCCCAACATGTGTCTGGCCGCACACCTGAATGGAGTTTTTATAATAAGCAGCACCATTATTTGAAACAAAAACAGCAACAACAATTGATGAAAAGAAATATTCCCCTTTCATATTTCAAACAATATTTAAGGTGTGCATCATAGCATAAATAAACTCTACAATTGACTGGCTCATACACACCGGCCCCTAATTGTTTTCTAAACTTAGAAACAATTACCAAACATATACAATATAACAATATACAAAGGTACATATATTGTTGTTAAACTTAAATCCTATCCTTCACCTTTTGTTCACTTTGAAGCGTCTCATACCTGCACGCAGTGTTCTCAACATCTGTCTCATACTGCTTCAAGGAGGAGACTGACCTTGGTGATGGGTCTATCTAGTTCGCTGCTCTTTGTCTTTACACGAACACGCCGAACAAGTCCATGTTCATCTGGCACGGCCTCAATGATCTTACCAATGACCCATGAGTTTCTTGGCGCAGTCTCATCCACCAGCAAAACGATGTCTCCTGACACAAAGTTTCGCTTCTTCTCTGTCCACTTCTGACGTACTTGCAACTCAGGCAAGTATTCCCTCATCCATCGTTTCCAAAAAAGGTCTGCCATATACTGGACCTGCCTCCACCTTCTGCGTGCGTAGAGGTCCTCCTTTTGGAAGACTCCTGGAGGCAGAGAGGGCTTGGTCTTCAGTAGCAGAAGATGATTTGGGCTAAGCGCCTCCAGGTCGTTGGGGTCACTAGTAGGTGTCGTAATGGGTCGTCCATTGATGATAGCCTCAGCTTCACACAAAAATGTTTGCAGATTCTCCTCATCCAGATTCTGTGTCTTTAAGGTGGCATTGAGAATTTGTTTGATGAGTCTGATTAAGCGTTCCCAAACTCCTCCATGGTGAGGAGCGGCTGGGGGGTTAAACATCCACTTAATGCCTCGTTGTAGCATAGTGTCCTCAATTTTGAAGACGTTCCACTCTTGCATGGCCCTTTTGAGCTCCCGCTCTGCTCCAATAAAATTGGTACCATTGTCAGATCGTAATTCCATCACTTGACCTCTTCTTGCAACAAACCGTCGCAGAGCATTGATGAAGGAGTCTGTATCCAGGGATGCTGCCACTTCTAAGTGCACAGCTCGGATTGCTAGACAGGTGAAGATAACACCATACCTCTTTATAGTGGATCTTCCACGTTTAACATCAAAGGGACCAAAATAGTCCACACCAGTTCTGGTGAAGGGCGGTTCATCAGGTATGACTCTGCTCCGCGGCAATTCTGCCATCTGTTGCTGTCCAGTAACGCCATGTAGTCGTCGACAAACTATGCATTTGGACAGGATTCTCCTAATTGTTGCACTGGCATTGGGGATCCAGTATTTCAGACGCAGTTTCGATAAAATATGATTGCGGCCGCTGTGACCAGTGTCTTGATGGATTTTCTGTAGAATGAGGTCTGACACCCTTAGGTCCTTGGCCAGGATGACAGGATGTTTGGTTTCCTCTGGCATGGCTGCGCGATTGAGCCGTCCTCCAACCCTCAGGATTCCATCTTGAAGGACTGGGTTGAGTTTGTATATGTGGCTGCTTCTTTTAACAGCCTCACCCTTCTGTAGAGCGCTAATCTCATTTTGGAATTTCTTGCGCTGGCAGTGGCGTATGATTTCCATCTCAGCCTCCGTCAGCTCATCTACTGTGAGGGTTCCTTTGGTTATGATTGTTTTTTCTGTTAATTTGGGTTTATGTTGCAGTCTTTTCTGTTGATTCTCATCAGAGCTAGACCTTGGACTATGCTCCTTTCTCTTTTGAACCAGACTTAGCAATGTGTTCCGAACCTTTAGAATCCATGCCACTGCCTTTTTAAGGTGCATCCATGAGGAGTAGTGGTTGATTAGTTGCTGCATTGCATCTATTTCCTTCAATGTGAGAACATTAATGATGGCAGTTTTCTTCATCTCGGGATCTCCTGAAGTGAGGTATTTTAAATGATCAGGGTTCTCTGGCCAGTTGTCCGTTGACTGGGTGAGAAAGGTGGGTCCAGAGATCCAGACCTTGTTTTGTAGAAAGGACTCCACCTTCTGTCCCCTTGATGCATGATCAGCTGGGTTCAAGTGTGAGCTGACATGCCTCCACTGACTTACTGTAGACGCTTTGCGTATTTCTGTTATTCTATTTGCCACGAATGTGCGAAATCTTGTTGTCTCGTTATTAATGTACTTAAGCACTGCTGTGCTGTCTGTCCAAAACATTGAATCCACAGCCTGCAGCTCCAGTTCCTTCTTCAACATCCTGTCCATGCGCCCTGCCATAGTTGCTGCTGTCAATTCCAGCCGTGGGATGGTGGTTGGCTTAAGCGGTGTAACTCTTGCCTTTCCCATGACAAAGCTGCAGTGGACTTGATTTTGATTGTTATGTTGGACTAAGTAGGTGACTGTGCCATAGCCGTCTTCGCTAGCATCACAAAAATGATGCAGCTGAGCGAATGTAGACCTTCCAAAGTCTGCTGGCTTGTAACATCGGTCAACTGCAAAGTCGGTGAGTAGCTGCAGTTCCTTAATCCAGTCTAGCCACTGCTGTGTGAGATGATTTGGAATTGTGTCATCCCATCCGAGTTTCATCCTACATAGTTCTTGCAAGATCTTCTTTGCTGAGAGCACCACCGGAGCCAAGATCCCTAACGGATCGTAGATGGAGCTCACCACGGAGAGAATGTTTCTTCTGGTGGGTGGTCTGTGTGGGATGACTATTCGGAATCTGAACTGATCAGACTCAACACACCATTGTACTCCCAAGGCTCTGTCCATAGGAAGTAAGTCTTTGTCCAGGTCAAGGTCTTTCACCTCACCTGCCCTTTCCTTATCAGGTATGGCTGCGAGCACCACTCTACTGTTGCTAATCCATTTAGTTAAATGGAAGCCTCCTTTCTGACAGATGGTTTTCAGATTGTGGCATAGCAACATTGCTTTGTCTTCAGAGCTGACTGACTTGAGGCAGTCATCTACATAAAAATTATGCAGTATTGTGCTAACTACTGAAGCATCAAACAGGTTCCTGTTGTCTTCAGCACATTTCCTGAGAGCATAGCTGGCACAACTTGGTGATGAAGTAGCACCGAACAGGTGGACAACCATCTTGTAGTCCACCAGTGTTTGGCTGATGTCTCCGTCAAGCCACCATAGAAACCTAAGTAGGTCAGCATCTTCAGGTGGCACTCTAACTTGGTGGAACATGGCTTCTACGTCAGCCATTATAGCCACTGGTTCTTGGCGAAATCTTGTGAGGACTCCAATCAAGGTGCTTGTGAGGTCTGGCCCCTGGAGAAGCTGTGCATTTAAAGACGTTCCTTGATAAGAGGCACCACAGTCAAATACAACACGAAGCTTGTGTTTTTTGGGGTGATACACACCATGGTGCGGAATGTACCAAACTCTTCCATCGTTACGACTTAAGTCCTCTTCAGCAACCTTTGTTGCATAGCCTTTGGAGATCATATCACTCATGAAGGTGATGTACTCCTCTTGAAAGATGGGATTCTTAAGGAATCTTTTTTTCAAGTTCAATGCTCGCTGTTCTGCAATAGCACGGTTGTTAGGCATTTTAAGCTTTATATTTTTTAGTGGCAAACCAATGCAATAATGCCCCTGTTTCAATCTGGTAGACTGTGACACACTTTCCATGAATTGGAGGTCTTCTTGGGACATTTCCATCTGTTCCTCTTGGCTACCTTCAGGGAAGTCATATTTGAACTGTTGGTTCCATAGCTCATCCAGTTTGGCCACAGTTATTCTGTTTGATGTAACACATGTTACATCACCAATTGCTTCACAGTTGCCTTCTCTCAATGGGCCATTAACTGTCCACCCAAGTGCAGTTTTGACTGCATAAGGTCCATCATCCACACTCCTGATCACCTCTTCTGGTTCCATAGCCTTTGGCACATTGGTCCCAATCAGCAGACCTATTTCTGCATCAATGTGGGGAATCCGCACTTGCTCCAGATGAGGCCACCTGTTTACGTCCTCTTGTCGTGGGATGTTCCTTTTGTTTGCTGGGATGATCCTTTGAGAGAATACTTCCTTTAGTTCAATGAAGCTGCGGCCTTCAACATCGCTCACTTCTAAGTCCGTGACAACATGACTGGGAACAGTCTTTTGCTCTCCCATAGTTGTTAATAAAATGTTGATCCTTTTCCCATTCAGGTTGAGGTCATTCATCAGCCTTTCAGTGCAAAAGGTTGCAGTGCTGCCCGGATCCAGGAAGGCATACGAATTTACAACTTTGGTACCGTTCTTCGCCTTTACTTGGACTGGTACGATGGCAAGAATACTGTCCATTTCCCCGGCCCCAGTGCCGGAACATATTTTGTTTGTACTGTTGACAAATCCACTGATCACAGATTGTTTCTCTCCATCGTCGGATGATCCTTCCTTCGGTGAAATTTTGTCTTTGCTTTTAATGTGCAACAAAGTGGGATGAGTCATTGAACAGACTTCACAATTTAATTTGTCTTCACACAACTTGCTCATGTGTCCTTGTTTTAAGCAGCTGAAGCACAGCCCCTTTCCACGAAGGAAGTCTATCTTCTCTTTGTGCAAAGCCTTTCTCATTTTTTTACATTCCACCATGCTGTGTTGACCTTGACAAAAGAGACATGGCTGGGTGTAAGCATGGGCAGGACCATGAGAATTCCTTTGACTTGACTTTAAATCTGTACTGGCACTTGATGGGTTGCGCACTGGTGTCACTGTTGTGGTGAAAATTGTTTTAGCACTCTTTCTTTGTGTTGTGAGGTTTATTGGAGTCTTCTCTTGAGCTTTGCTGTTGTCCTTTATGTCTCCAAACAACGGATGTAGCGCAATTTTAGCTTGTGTGTTGACAAACTTGACGAGGTCCTTGAACTTGGGTCTTTTAGTTTGCTTCTGTTGGATTTCATAAGCAACACTCCTCCACCTCTCCCTCAGCTTATATGGAAGCTTATTAATAATGGCACGCATGTTAGAAACGTGATCCAGCTCCTCCATATACTCCATGTCGGTCATGGCATTGCTGCAGCTGGTGAGGAAGAGAGCAAGTGCATTGAGAGCCTCACCATCATCTGCCTTGATTGTTGACCAGTTCAAAGCTTTGTTTATGTATGCTACAGAGATCCTATATTCATTTCCAAAATGTTCTTTTAAAAGTCTTTTTGCTTCACTGTAGCCCTTGTCTGGATCCTTGTGAAGGCAACTTCGGATTAACTCCCGAGGCTGTCCACTGGTGTATTGTTCCATGAAATACAATCGATCCTTGCTGCTCTCCGTTTTGCTCTCCACACCATGTTCAAATGCACTTATAAAAAGTCTGTAGTCCAACGGATCTCCTTTGAAGATAGGAATGTGTTGTGGGGGTAAGGTAAAAAGTCTCTGTTGCTTTACCAGGAATTCTGTAATATCATTTTGGCGCTGCATTATATTGAGCAAGGCTTCAGAGCTTGCTGAGCTTCCACCACTACTGCTGCCTGAAGAGGAACCATGGATACTGCTGCCACGTGAAGCTAAATGTGGCTGTGCAGCAGTACCAGGGCATGGCGTTTTATTGCTTTTATTTTGTTGATGCTTAGTGGTTGCTTGTTGGCTTGCTTCATCATTTTCATCTTTCACATTTTGCTGATTTTCTTGTGAATCTAAGAGGATGTCATCCTTTTGGGGTGTCTTTGTGTCCTCAAACATCTGTAAGACCTTAAGTTTAGCATCTGCAGCAGCCAGAGCAATTTGAATCTCAAGCTCCTCCCTCTCAGCCTTGAGCTTATTCTGTTGCTCCTCCAAAGCTTGCCTTTTCTTCAGAGCTGCTGCCTTTGCCAGAAGTGCAGCCCTTTCCAGCTCTGCAGTCAGACGTATTGAAGTTGCAGAACATGAAGAGCCACCAGCAGTGCCCTTTGACCTTTTTGACCTTGTCGACGCTGCTTCTGATATGCTATCTGAAGGGTGGACATTTTCATTGACTTTCCTTGCTTCCTCCATACGTTTATGAACATCTTCCATCCAACCAGTAACCTGCTTAATAAAGTCCTTAAATGAATCTGCCTTTGGTTTAAACCAGTTCTGTTGATCACTGTTCATAGCATCTTCAGATGAAAGTCGCTGAAATATTTCCTTCACAGAAATGTTGAGTTTACAAAACTCTTCAAAAAGCTTGTTAAAATTGACACTCAGTTCAGTCTTTATCAACTCCAAATTTCCATCATGATCCATTAAATGAAGCAACTCATTCTTTTTTCTTGTCAGTTGAGCCAACATGGACGTCCTTGCACCTATTTTTCTTTGCAATGCATCCTCCATCGCTTTGACTGTTGGTTTCACCTGCCGCTTTTCCACTGTGGCTGAATCTTTATCATCCTCCATGATTTAGAAGCCTTTTCCACTTGCTAGCTGCAGTTAGCTTGACACAGCAAGGTGTTTCAATAGGTTGCGTTGAGGAGCTCCCACCTTTCCTTAGCGAAGTCCTCTTCCAAAGTCCTGGTGTTCCAAAAGTTTGTTCCACATGTAAAGGCCGTGAGGAGAGGGTTTTCTTTTACTATTGTAGGTGCAGATTGACACCTCTGTGTGAGGCCCTGGTTTACTCGTGTCCAATCGATGAGATCCACACAAAGTCCATATAGTTGCAAAAAATGAAATGTTTTATTTTATAGAATGCTATGACAAAAAGGTTCTATTGTTCAAAAAAGATAACTCAAATCAGACACGGTAAAAGAAAACCGTGTGCCTCCACAGCCGTCCAAAGCTTCCACCTCACCGTGTGACACAGCACCTCCCCCAACATGTGTCTGGCCGCACACCTGAATGGAGTTTTTATAATAAGCAGCACCATTATTTGAAACAAAAACAGCAACAACAATTGATGAAAAGAAATATTCCCCTTTCATATTTCAAACAATATTTAAGGTGTGCATCATAGCATAAATAAACTCTACAATTGACTGGCTCATACAGAGACGATGCCGAGATTGGGTACATGAGAGCAAGACGAGATGAGATTTAGTCAGCCAGGATAGGATCCAGCATACCCCTGCAACCTTAATGATATTAAGTGGCATAGAAAATGGATGGATGGACAAAACATTCATTCATTCATTTTCTACACCGTTTGTCCTCACAAGGGTCGTCCAGTGTTTGCCCCGCCTTTTGTCCATCATGATGGAATACATCATGGATTACATCTTCTTTCACTCTGTAATGTTTGGAATTGCCATTTGGAATGGCAATTTGTGCTAACATTTGCAGCATTTTTCAAAAAAGTGGCATTTATTTTGCAATAACTTTCCTTGAACGCGCACAATTTTGCACTTTTTTACTTTGCCAAACAAATTTCAACAAATGAAATGAAACTTAATGAAATTTAATTTCTACTATTACACTGTTCCTCACTCTGTGTGTACGCTAGCGTCCCCGCCTCCAGTCCCTGAGACAACAGAATTTTTCGCAATGAGTTGTCATGTAGGCTGTACGGTGAATGGGTGGTTAGCGTGCAGCCACACTGCTAGGAGACCTAGGGTTCGAGTCCCTGCTCGGGCATCTCTGTGTGGAGTTTGCATGTTCTCCCTGTGCATGTGTGGGTTTATTCCGGGTACTCCAGTTTCCTCCCACATTCCAAAAACATGCTAGGTTAATTGGCGACTCCAAATTGTCCATAGGTATGAATGTGAGTGTGAATGGTTGTTTGTCTATATGTGCCCTGTGATTGGCTGGCGACCAGTCCAGGGTGTACCCCGCCTCTCGCCCGAAGACAGCTGGGATAGGCTCCAGCACCCCCGTGACCCTCGTGAGGATAAGCAGTACAGAAAATGGATGTAACTACTACATCACAATACTATGGACTGTATGTTGACAAAGTCATTTATTGTGAGACGGATACTATCAACTGCATCATAATACTATCAACTATTCTGAGACTAGCAACTACATCATGGTAGTATCAGCTGTATTATGATACCATCAGATGTATAAAGATTTATCGCGCTAGTATTAGTATCAAGATAGTTGATCAGCACTCAGAAGAAATTCCACTGCCATTTCATCAGCGTACTGGTAACTGTATTACAATGTAATTACAATGTAACTCTATCTGTAATTACAGTGTATTACTGTAACTGTACTTTATTTTTTAATTTTGATTTTCATCCTATTTTTTCAAACAGAGGTGTCATTTATGGACTTGGCACACGAATACGCCTATAATGGGCTTTTCCTTTAACTAGCGGGGTGACATTAAACTTTTATAATGCACGCCGGTTAATATAATTGCAAGAAATCTGCAGAAGTGAGCACAAAACATGCTAATTAGCGGCAAAATCCTCCCAGCTGGTTACAGGACTTCTAAATAGAGTTGGCAACGGGTCTTTTTTATTGCATTTTTTTTTCCAAGGAGTGAACGCTCTTGCGGCTGTCCCTAATATTGCAACACGTGGTTGTAAACGCTTGTGGCTAATCCGTGGCGATATGTTCCTTTAAAAATCTGAGTCAGACTGCATGCGGCCAATTTATACAGCAGATGTTGAATAGGGCATCATTTGACTCACCGAAGAACTGTTTTGTGAAGGAAGATTTGTGGGGGGTTAATCTTCCTGGTTTGTATATATAAAACTTTAGACCCCTGAATTAATCTTTTTCAGATTTTAGGAAAAATACTTTCTTATATTTGGAGCAAGAGGGTAATTGTCAAAAGTTTATTTGTTTGAAGGACGTTTTTCACGCCTATTTGACAGCAAGCAGATGTATTTACGTCATAGACACTGCCTTCATTTCATCATGCAAACCTCTCCCTTTTCCTGGCTTCCTGCACTGGTAGGACTCTCCGGACGCATGACCAGTTCTTTTGCAGGCCCAGGAGACTTAATCCTCAGGTCACATCGGGATGTTTTTTTAGCCTCCACAGTCCATGCCAGGTTGTTACAATTACACTAGAGTGAAGGATGTTGGCTGATGGGCCCTCTATAAAGTTTAAGGGCTCAGTTATCTGCATGACGCAAGACAATTTAGGGCAGATCCACCACTTGTTTCTCATCGGTTTCAGGCACACACACCCAGCTGTTGCCATATTTCTTCCATCTCCTCACAGTGTCCGTGTTGCTGGACAGGAACAGTGGGAAGTCTTTGCAGTTGCCAAATTAAAACCTGTGCGCTTTGGCACAGGAAAAGTACTGGGCACCAGGGACTTAGTGCCCTCTTAATTTGGGTGTTTTACCTTGTTTTGGTCCATATGTGGTTTCAAACTTTTATTAAATATCTAACCCTTCAAAGAGTCAGTGTACGTAAATCAGCTTGTTTGTGTCCACCTAAGCCTTAGGGATTAACGCCACAATGCTCACCACCTGTTTAAAGCATCACATTTACAAGAGTAAATGGAAACTCAAGACCAAAGGACACTATTGAGGTCATCCCTTTAATATGTTAAAGGCCAGACCCGGTACTGGGGACTGGGTATTTAGCACTAACAGCGTTACTTAATCCCAACATCCTTGGCTGGGTCTTCTACCTCTTGTTAGTCCGTACCCTTGCTGGTCTGAAACATTTCCCAAGATAAGCCCTTGTCGCTTAGAGCTATTTAAAGTTGTCCTATAACCACCTGCTACTCAGTATATGTGGAAGTCAGCTTCTTCCTGCCTACCTAACACTTAAAACACCACACTGCTGACCACCTGCTGAAGGCATCACACTTACAAGAGTTGAGATTATCTCAAGGGTCCTGACAATTGTCGGAGAACCCTCAAGAGGCCCATCAGAGACTATTCCTTAAATACTATTTGGACCATATTATTAGGATGCAGAGGTTAGTAGAATGTTTTGTTTTCAGCTATACCCTCAGGTGTGTTGATATATGTATGCCAAATCCACAGAATCCAATGACTGATATGCTACACTGCAACTGTGGACCACATTTTTAGAGTTTTGAAGCAATGTGGGACCTATCAGATTAAAACCTGAGATGCCAGAGCAAGTCCGAGCTTGAATTTATTTCCATGCTGAAGATACTCTTTCAGTCATGTCCTTGTAGCCGTGACTTTAAAATGTAGCTCTTTTTTTTCCTGTACTGCTTAAATTATTCTCATCCTGTGAGCCTTTTTGTCAGTTTTAACCTGCTTGTTTGTGTAAAGGCAAAGGCCAGGGGTTTTTAGGGATGGAAGCCAGGGATTCTTCAGCACGCTTGTTCTGTAGCTATGCCCGACGTTGCCAAACCCCGCTCCCCGCTGAGATGACCCTGGGCATACGCTGCAGCTGTACAAACACGTCCCGATTGCGGAACACACTCTCGCGTTTAAGCTGAGCCAAATCCAATTATTTAGCGAGCCTTGAGAATTTTTTTGCTTAATATTTCAGTAGCGCACATTCACATTCACGGCCAGGCTAAACAAGGCTGACAAATACACACCGCGCCATCGGCTTTTGCTCTTTCGTGCGTGGTATGTGTCAAAGGAGAAACACCAAAGTCAACAGGGAGGGGATGCAAACATGAGCACGATACGTCGTCGACTAAACAGCAGGCTGCTAAGAGTCCAACCCATATGAACACAAACTCCCAGGCAGGTTTGTTATCTTCAATAACCCTGTAGTCGTTTATCACCAGTTGGAGAATCTTTCATCCAGGGGAGCATTCATAATTTTATAAGGGAGGATCTGGCTTGACACCCAAAAGGTGTTTTATGGGGTTCAGGTCCCCTCACGTTAAACCTTCCCAACTGGAGGCGAGCTTTGCAGGAAAAAGGCTTCACTCCTCATCTTAAAATAAACTTTCATTATATTATATTAAATTATACCGATACAATACCGGTATTTTGTGCAAATACACAAAATATGTCTGGCAAAGTAATGTATTTCATATCAAAGCATCGCTCGTAGCATAAATAATAACAAAGCATACTGTACTGTATGTTGAGGTGTCAAGCTAATACAGTTCATACAACAAAAGAAAAACATAACAAAATTATATAAAATTTGTTAAAATGCGGGCTGGTTAGCGCACAGGCCACACAGCTAGGAGACCCAAGTTCAATTCCACCCTCGGGTCTTCCCCGGGTACTCCGGTTTCCTCCCACATTCCAAAAACATGCTAGGTTAATTGGCAACTCCAAATTATCCATAGGTATGAATGTGAGTGTGAATGGTTGTTTGTCTATATGTGCCCTGTGATTGGCTGGCAACCAGTCCAGCGTGTACCTCGCCTGTCTTGAAGACAGCTGGGTTAGGCTCCAACACCCCCGCGACCCTCATGAGGAAAAAGCGGTAGAAAATGAATGAATGAATGTTAAAATGCGGGCTGGTTAGCGCATAGGCTACACAGCTAGGAGACCCAAGTTCAATTCCACCCTCGGGTCTTCTCCGGGTACTCCGGTTTCCTCCCACATTCGAAAAACATGCTAGGTTAATTGGCAACTCCAAATTATCCATAGTAAGTATGGATGTGAGTGTGAATGGTTGTTTGTCTATATGTGCCCTGTGATTGGCTGGCAACCAGTCCAGCGTGTACCTCGCCTCTCGCCCAAAGACAGCTGGGGTAAGCTCCAGCACCCCCGCGACCCTCGTGAAGATAAGCGGTGTAGAAAATGAATAGATGAATGTGAAAATGCTTCCACACTTCCAATAATGCTATTTTGGGACTTCTGAGATTTATAGTATTTAAAATATTCTGTAATATGGGACTTTTAAAATGTGGGGTTGCTCTTGCAGGGATGTTTGAAAGGCTTGTGACAATTGTTGCAGTAATTCTTCTCCTTTATCACTGTCAGCTATAACGAGGCAAGTTATCTCCTTCAAAGTAGGTCAAGGTTTTTGATGATGGTAATTTGTGGAAAACTGTTATTTTATTGCAGAATACTGTCAATGCTCCAATCGTGCCGAAATGTATGACTTTATTCATTGGTAGATAATTTCTTTAAAAACTAAAACACTGACAAAGAAAGGTGATATATTTCAAATGTTACCTACTGTACATGGAAAAATATACTGTAATATGCTATTGTGTAGGTTGGATCCAGTCTCCCTTAAGTGTAAGGGTGTATTAAAACAATAATGTTGATTATTCATTATAGCCACCAGCATTATGGCTCCATGTTGGAGTCCTGCCAGTAGGATCTGAAATATCGCTACAAAAATCCATTATAGACACATGAGAAAAATAACTAATGGTGCTGCTTGTTTCTCAACTTGTCTCAAGAGTTTTGAAAGACCCCCACGCAACATATCAGTGCACATTTAATGGGGCTTGCATGGGAAAAGCAAAAAGGGGGCGGCCTTCTCAAAATACGAGGTGAGATCTTGACCGACAACATTGCACTGGAGCACGTCGTCCCTGCCACCGGTGTGTAAATATATTCCAAGATTTCCCATCTATGATTGGAGTTGAGGATGGACTTGAGTACATGACAGCTAATAACGAGATATTCCCTAAGAATATGGCTCAGTGCTGGTGTCAAATATAAGCCATTCTCAACGTAGCTATTACAGACTGATGAGGTCTCCATACTAGGGATGTTCTGATCTGGTTTGAGTGAGTGAAAATGGCCCAGAGCTACTCCTTTTGGTAACATTTATTTTTATAGCTTATTTCAAGCCAAACAAAGCCAGTATGCTTGTTTTACCAAAATGCTGGTATCCACAACTCATGTTTAGTATTTCACAATACATTTATTCCTAGTCTTCTCACATTATTAACTGAAAACCTGATGAAAAGCAGGTTTATCCACCTCTGCTGGGTCCCTCCAGCTGCATCCGCTGCCTTCTGAAGCACAATGCAGCTGACTCCCTCTTCTGTGCTCATAGAGGAGATCAAACGTCAGTGTGATATCAGTGTGCACAATGCCCTTTTCAAGTGGGCATCACGCTCACTTGCCACACATCATCCGAGGTCCGACACAACAAAAGTTCCTCCTGCACTAAAAGTAGTATCTGCATGCTGCAGCAGATATGCTTGTTCTGGATGCTGCAGCGGGGGCGGGGCTAATCGGCGGATGGGCTCGGCGTTATGAAATAAATATCTGCTGATATCAATTCTGTGCTTTTTCACTGATATCGGACTATCCAAATCGGTGCACCCCTACAACATATTGTATCTATATTCCCCTTTAGCAAGGATTTATCACACTGATCCAAATGGAAGACGACCCCAAATTAAGCACAAACATCATTAACTACCTCAGCATGCACTTTAAAATGTGGCTAGTGAGCTGTGAAACTTGAGCATGTTATTCTTTCCCAACTGTTTATAATGAAGTCAAGGATATCCCACACTTGCTCTACAGGGCAGAGGTCTGGGGACATGGCTGGCCACCATAAAGTTTGAATTTGGTTCTGCAGGAGACGGTCAGCCCTGGCATTGTCATCCTGGAAGATGAAACCTTGGCCATAGTGAATGCAAGACGTGTGGCGTGATGATGTTGTCACGGTAATACACATCCATGACTCTCCCTTGGCAAATTTGGAGATCGGTCCTGCCTACTATTGTGATGCAACCCCACACCCTATAACAGACCCTTTGCCATAGCGAATGATGACAACACCAGACACTAAGTACCTGCCGGTGACAGTTTATAGGAAGAATGGGATGTATGGTCCCCGTGCTGTAAGGCCTGCCACATGGAGATGAGTCTGACAGTGGAATGCCTGTGTAAGTCCTGCAGTTTTGTGGCTTTTTGTTGTCAATCACCAAGATTGCGGGTGAGGATATGCTTGGTCAACCACTGCGAGGCCTATCCTGGACCCGTCCAGTGGTATTGTAGCGGTTCCTGTGAGACACCAGTTGACTTGTGGTGTCGGCTTGTGTTCTGCCTGCCTGGAACATCTCGGTCTGCCTCTGTTGTTCCTCCTCTCGCAATCTTCACATTGTGGAATGTGGTGAAATGATGAATTGCATCGGTGAACGCGAGTCTTTTATATTCATTCCTGCTCGCAAGGCACGTGCATTGTGTAAATGACAGTGTTGTGACGGGATATAATAGCTCATAGCCACCCCCTGTCACACTTATTCCGGATCCCAAGGCACCTGGATATGTATATATGCTCAGTGTCCGGTGACCCAGTGGCTACCTTCCAGAGACAATCCATCATCCTCTGCTCTGCTCTGCTTAAATTGTGCATGACAACAAACAATGGGATCATCTTGAAGAAAACAAGGCAGTGGTTTAGTGGTGAAGTGTGAAGTGTCAACCATTCTGAACTTAGATAGTTGGGACCGATGAGGTCTAGAAATAGCCAGAAATTATTAGATGGTGCTACTTCCTCTTTGGGAAGGATATACTGTACCATATTGACCCGGATGTAACAAAACCCATAATAAAAGGCGAGCCCTCTTATTGTAGACAAAATCAAATACTAAATTTCCTTTTTTAAAATCATGTATTCAATATCAGTAAATTAACAACTGCCAGAATAAATAAATAAGGATATCATATTTCTCAGGCCCTTGACAGTTCTAGATGAACCTCCTTCATCCATCACCATTATCTTCAAATTAGCATCATAACTCCTCTGTTGTTTGATAACTTGCTAAAAACATTGTGTGTGCGTGTGTATGTGCGTGTGTGTGAGACTCACTTTGGGGGGGGGAAGTCAAATAACTGTGGAAAAGATGACGCATCTAAAGATTTATACCTACAAACCAACAAGTGGCGCCAAAGGACCTCTCCCCAAATAAATCAGTGCTTTTCTTCCTGTCACTCACACACACACACTCACTAGTGACCTGGGAAAACACACAGAAAAAAAAGACAAAAGTGATTTTAAACATGATTTTAAACAATAACAGATATTCATATTTGGTAAAATGGAAATTTTATGGTGACAATATTTTACTTGCAACAGATCATGGTCATAGGTAGACACCCTGCAGCATTGTGCTCTATGTTAATAAGCCTGTTTTATACGAGCACTGACAGACAAGAGGTTAAGAAAACAACCACTCCTCTCCCATACATGTCTTTATGTCAGTGCGAGAAAAGGTCAAGGGTGAAAGTAAAACAGACAACCAGGTCGATGATTCATTAACCTCTGAGGATGTTTGCGGAGGAAGTAACCTTGGGGTTAAGTTCAAAAAGAACTAATCAACAGCAATAACAGCAGCCTTGTGTTGTTGAAGTGAGTCGTCCTCATATGCAGTGCCAGTGTTTGTCCTAAGAAAAAGCCCCAAAAGCTGGACTTGACTTACGCTGGTGTCTGCCTTTGATTAAGTTGACATCCAATGTTTAAACAAGGACAGGCTCCCCCTTTTTTTTTTCCAAGACTGGCTCCTGTCTGAATGAAACCTAAGAGGAAGAGATATTTTTGCTAATCCGCCTTCAAGGGGATTTATGCGAGTATTCACTTAACACATTTTGGAAGAGGAAACATTGTGGCCTTCTTTTCCTCTCCCTCATCGCTCGTCTATTCATAGAAAATAAAATAAAAAGCAGCTTTTTTTCCTCTCTTTTCTCAGGACTGTTGCCGTACATATTAGGGGTACAGTCGTTCCAGACCGCAAACAATAAATGAATTTCCGCAATATAGGATGTTAATAAATGAAATATTTTCAAACTTGCAGGATAGAAAAACTGGTAGACTTTGTAAATGACATTTTTAGCATTTTTTGGACATTATTAGAGCCCTGTACACACGAAATAACACCCACATAGTCACCTTCAGACTCTAATTATTATTTTTTTTACAACACATTGCTCATCTCTTATGCTGCTGGGTCTCCAAACAGACGCTAGCTTGCAGCTACCAAGTTTGCAATCTAGCAAGCTAAAAAGCTAGGGCTCTAGCAAGCTAACCAGTTAGCTTCAAGATAAGATATGCCTTTATTATTAGAGGACATTTAAAATGTATTTCTTTTAAAGTTAAGAAGACAAAAACATACCACTTCCACATGGAATGGGAGGACATCCCATGGCTGACTTCATACAGTGTTAAGGTAAAGGCATGCCTTACTACTTTGTGCCATTACTGCCGCCTAGTGACCAGCCTTGCTGAAAAAAAATAGCATACACCAGCATGGAAATTATGCTCGTATGCTTGACTGGCGACCATTACAGGGTGTACCTCACCTCATGTCAGCTGACATAGGCTCCAGCATACCCCCGCAACCCTAATGAGAATAAGCAGTATAGAAAATGGATGTAGTGATGAGCAATTGGGGCCCTGCAGCCAAACCAGTTGAGAAGCACTGTTCTAAGAGTCCAGTTGCAATCGATTGAATGACTCAATAAATTTTGTTTGGGGATGAATAAAGTATCTATCTTCAATACAATGACCTTGATGAATGAGAATATTTACAGGCAAACCCTCTTGTAGTTAATATGTTCTGGTACCAAACAAAAACGCGTGGCTACTCTGTAATTTACGGGATTGATAGGAGTAATGAAGTCCATGATGGAGTCTTTGTTGGCCGCACGAAGCAAGGACACTCCTGGTTACAATGTTTGCTTTGCACACGGATCACTGCAACACCTTTGCTCCGAGAAAGCCACTTCTCTCATTCTTAAAGGGATAGTTTATATCTTTTGACATGAAGTTGGATGACATCCCCATCAGCAGTGTTGTCCACCAACAGCAATTCACTCCCCACTTGGTGTCCAAAGTCCGGTTCTGGTGAGATTTCCATTCAAAAGACTAACACATTGGATCACAAAAATGCCTACTAGAAAAAATCAGACATCAAAAATCCCTCAATATTTTGTCAACCTTTGACCTGTGGTCTAAACTGGACAGCGAATGACATCACATCAAAACTTTTTTGCAGTCGATTCTGATTCTCATTTAGAGGATCCTTGACCAGTTCAGTACACTCGGTGCTTTAAAACAGCAGAGTGTTCCTGTTATATAGACGATCTTTGATTAACATAGGTAAGTGACACTTTTGAACCAGAAATAAGACTGTAAGCCAAACCACAACACAAATCCAAAAACCAGACCCCCTCAGTGCTAATGGTCAAAGCAGTTGTAGCCACAAACATGCATGAAACCATATTAGCCATAGCGCTTTAGCTCAAACATACTACAAGTGAACTGGATACCTTGCCATTCATCATTTATATATACGAATGTTGTCGGCAGCCCTTTTTTTTTTTTTTTTAACTATCTTTGGTCTTTTAGAAAGCACACAATATCTGCCTGTAATGCAAACACAGAGTGACTACTGTAATGTTCATAGCGGCTGTGCCTTCGCAATAAATCATGGCTCATCACTGTGGAGCTGACAAAAAGCCAACACTTCAGCTAAGAATGTAACATAAGCGGTATTTCCTTGGAGCTTTCGCTGCTGACCATGTGTGTGGCCACCGTGATTCCACAAGTTGATCATGTGGTGGTAAAATACAAACAAGATACTTGAGCAATGAGGCATTTAGACGACATTAGACAGCAAACGTCACATGATAAAAATAGGATTTACCGCTTACATTAAACTGTGCATCAGACTTGGAGCTATTCTTCCACATGGGTAAATCACTTGTTATACTTGGGGAGAGTAAGGCCTAAGAAATTTTGCTTTTGTTTTTTTTTGCATCATGTTTTGTATGGGAAAAAAGTTGTGCCATCTGGTGGGCAAACTCAAAAATGGAATTGAGATCCAGCAATGGTTTGTTTTAATATAAAAGTTGAGTCAAAAATGTCATTTTCAGTGGTTTTCATGGAACATTTTTCATCACAAAAAACAAAAATGTTAATTTGTGTGAAGCTTTCCCATTTAAAAATACAGTAGTCCCTTGTTTTTCATGGTTAATTGGTTCCAGACCCGAATGCAATAAGTGAATTTCTGCAAAGTATGATTAAATATTAATAAACAGATGTTTTTTTTTAATTATAGTATTAGTTTTCACCGTTGAGACAGGAAAAGAACATTTTCAAAAATGTCTACACAGACTAGATTTTAAGTGCCTTAATGTGCCAAACCACGGTTAGTATGTAAACAAAAGGCTAAGACAACGCCTCTTCTGTTAACAATAGTGTAAACAACCTATCACTCAACAGTCTGTACATTTCAGGGAACAATGGGTCAGAGGGTCCACTGTACTATGCAATATGTGCTATCTGGTGAACACATCTAATAATTACATACTGAAGCCCGGTAGTCCTGGTAGGACTGCATTTGTTTTAGCAAAGATAAATGTGAGAATATAAAATAAAACAAAAATTTCTAAGAATATTATTCTTTGTGTAGTTTTACACAAGTTTTAGGCAAAATGCAGGGAACATTTAAAAATTACTGGCAAATTCCACATATTTCACACAGTCAAAATGCTCTAAAAATTATGCTCTAAAACAGGTGGCTAATCCAAAAGTATTGTGAAAACCGTAAACAAAATAACAAACATGAAACAAGCCAACATGCTCAAGATGTTATTCTCTTGATTTGAACTTAAAACATTCAAGCTGCTTATACAGACAAGCAGGAAAACAAATGCCATTGATTGCAATTGTTTTAATCTGCACTCTTTCATGTGTCGCTAAGGAAATTGACACTTTTGGCCCTTTTTGGTTCCGTCAAGTGCATATCAGCAGCAGGAAGTCCTGCGTTAGTTCTCACGGTGATGTCAGTGAAGTTTCTGTTTCTGCAGAGCTCTAACGTGAGAGCTCCTAATGTGGGGGGCGGGGGGTGGCTGCATGAATGTATTAAAGAGGTAAAATCCCAGATGTTGATGTCGAGGCTTGTGTTTCTTTGAAGTCATTTGCATTGCCGTGTTGATGTTCTTCCCTCGGCTATCAAAGAGCAGCAACTGGAAGGCTTCTGGCTTTGACATGCACCCAATATGCATCCTCCATCACACCCACTTAAAGACCTGAAAAAAAGCCACAAGTTTTCTTGACTACTGGCTCTTGCCCATGATTGATGGCCTTGGTGCTGTGTTTTCAGTCGATTGCAGCATGTAATACAGGCAAGGGGGAGATTATGTAAGAATGTGAAACTCAAGCAAAACAGCGTTTTGTCCCCCCCGCTCCTCACCCCCATCTTTCGCTCTCTTCGAGTCCATCTTGGTCCTTGCAAATCCATCATTTAGATTCCTGCCAAGATGAGACTGAAAATGTTATTTATTATGAATGGGGGAGGCAAATATAAATAAGGTAAACCGGGAAGGATTTGAGTCATAAAAATTGTAATTAAATAAAGATCCGATGATGCAATGAGTTGAAATTGCAGCTGTTATTGCTTCTTGAGCAATAAATGCCACTTGTCATTTCAATGAAAACACTGAGTTGCACATAAAAACTCATTTGTGTCTCCATGTGTCACTCAATGTTTTGTACTAGTTACCATGGAAGCAAGTGCCTGGTGTGACTGAATGTTGCATAGTCTTAAAGGTTAATGGATGGTAGCAACCAGCTGAGAGTGCAATTACTTCAGTATGGTACTTAAACAATATGCTAACACTTCATATGATTATATGTGTAGTTACAGTTTGATTGGTTAGCGCTAAGATTGCGGCAGTTCCTGTACTTTTTATTCATTTTTTTTAAATATTGCTCATTATTATGTGTTAAATGACGGTGTACATGCCATGTGTCCATCTGACAAGCATCCCTCCACCCAGCAGTCTCGGATGGCCTCGGATTTGGAGGTGCTGAGACTCTGAAGCTTCACATTCAGCTGCAAACCGCACCAATAAACGCTGTAGATCACAGCCCGATGAGGCCATCATGACCACATCATCTGCAAATAGCAGAGACGAGATCCTAAGGCCCCCAAACTGGACTGTGTCCACGCCTTGGCTGCGGCTACAAATGCTGTCCATAAAAATAATGAATAGAATCAGTGATAAAGGGCAGCCTTGGCGTAGGTCAATGTTCACTCAAAACGGGCTCGACTTACTGCTGGTAATGCGAACGGTTGTTGGAAAGTTGGGAAAATTTGCTTTCGGAGGTTGTTTCGTTACCATTCTTTATTCATGGCTGAGTTTTTTAGGCAAAATTGTGAGTGAGTAAAGCCACACCTAAATGATTTCTGGATGCTTTTCTGTTGGCACAGCACAAGACTAATGGTAGCGCTCACTCACCTGTTCTTCTCTGGATAAGCTTTGCTTCAGGATGCCCCAAACAAGGGGCATCAAATTATTTACACTCAAATCATTCATATTTGTGATTTTTGTGGGGTTTCATGACTTTCTCAGTCCTCATAAGTCCAATACCTGTACTTTTTTGCAGAATGCCTATCTGCCCATGATGTTTGTCTTGAAGAGAAGTGGCTTCTTTTCACCTTCATTGATACTAGGCCATCTTTCAAGTCTTCACCTCACTGATCCCGCAGCTAAATTAACTTTTGGAGACAGTACTGACGCTTACTGGACTTTCTTGGGTGCCCTGAAACCTCCTTCACAACAATTGAACCTCTCTCCCTGAAGTTCTTAATGATCTGATGACTAGTTGGCTTAGTTGCAATCTTACTAGCAGTAATATCCTTACCCACGAAGCCTTTTTAGCAATGATGATTGCATGTGCTTCCTTGCTAACTATGGTTAACAGAGCTTAAGCTTCCTGTCTGTTATTCTCACTCAGTCAGGATGACAGTTATCACAGCCTTTTGTGCCTGTCAACTGTCTCTTACCTACAGTATGTTAACTAGAAAATCACTAAGATGTCAGCTGGTCCTTCAGTGGCAGGGCTGAAATGCAGTGGAAATTTTTTTTTGTGAGATTAAGTTCATTTTCATGATAATTAATATTGATGCCATTCTCAAAACTTATTAGCCATGACTGTATATCATGGAATTTATCAAGGTATTAGAAAGTAAAGTTTTTTTTGCTAAGTTAGCATGTTGACACTATTGACACACTTTTAGATGCAAACTTGCTAACTGTGTATAATATTAATTTTATTTTATTACAGTTGGCTTGGTTAACTCTGAGCCTCGGGTTTCTTGATGCCGCTCTCTTAATATGTGTAGTAAATGGTGGTATTCAGGGCAGTCCATCACTATTAACACAACGCTGGAAGCACTTGAAGCATCAAACCACTGGAAACCTACCAAAACTCTGTGTTCCAGCTCTCCAAATTGACTCATTGCGGCTGCACTGAATCCCCATAATCACAGACTACAATCAATAACGAAGCAGGGTGCAGTTATGAGCCTGTGAACACAGAGGCCGCATGGCAGCGACAAAGATGGATGGTGTAGCGGTGCGCTTAAGAAAAGCCACAATTAAGCGGTGCAATCTAATTCTGAGTTTTATTCATAACCACATGCAAAGAGGCATGAAACATCTGTCCTCTTTCCTCATGGCGCCTCGTTGCAGGATTAAAATTGACAGCTGGTTTGGCACTGATTAGGACAATGACTTTACTGTTTGCAAAAGGTGATTGTCACAGGATGATTGATGATTGCCCTTGAAATGTGTCAGGTTGAGGCATGTTATAGTTTTAAACAGTGTATAAAAATCAGGTTTACCATCCAGTAATGAGTAGGAGTCTCTCCACGAGTTCATACTGACCTGACAGATAACTGAATAGATGTTCCCTTTAAAAAAAGTTACCTTGAATAAGGCATTTCTGCAGTTTGGTTTTATCACTCCAAGCTTAACCGTGCAGTTGATATGCTCCACACTTCAATGTATTTAATGCTATCCATTTATGTTCCATCGCAATGCAAGTCTCTGTAGAATTACACATGGCAGTTCCCCAAACATATGCATGCCAGACCTCCCAGAAGACCAATTCAGTCGTTGCTGTTTTCTTTGAAATACACAAAGAACAAAAGTGGCAAGCATTTGGCTTCGATCGTGACCACACATGACTGAAGGAAAGGAAATCTTGGCACTATAAAGAAAAGGCGCCATTAAAAAAAGAAATTGCAAAAATTGGTGAAGATTCTCACACAGGAGCCAACAAATTTGTTCCGCTGAACGTCATTTGCCAGCAGCAACAATCGCCATGCTCAAATCCAGAGTCTGCGGTTACTGCCCAATCAGTGCCTAGCGCCTGCTTTCAAATATGAAACAAAATGCACTACGACTTTCCTTAATCGGTGGCATTCTTGATCCTTGACTTCATCTGGCTGCTAGCCAGTCAAATTATTGGAAGGCTGCCATGTTGTTAGCAAGCATCTTAAACGCTCCATGCTTCATTGGTCTCTATTCTGAAATGCCAGGAGCACACCTGGCTCATTGTGAGCACAATTCGACTAGCATTTGAAAGCATATGCTGATAGATTAAGCGGCTACAGGAGATACAAAATGTGGCCATCCAAGTATCTTTTTCCCTCGCTCTCACTTGTCCCAGCGCAGTTGACCCGAGTCATTACTCGGTGTTTATGACCCGCGGCAAGCAGCTGTGAGCCCCCTTGCTCGAGAATGTGGGTCCTGCTGTATTGCTAATAGGCCCCATTCAACATTCCTCCCACCCCCCGTCCCATCCCCGTGTGTGTGTTGTCCTATGTGACATCACATTCTACCAACAGGAAAACTTTTATGCTACATGTACCACGTCATAAACAATCAGGTGATGCCCGGCGGGATACACTGTGGTTGTCTACACAGTGTAATTAATGGCTTCTCTGGTTTCCAGGTTGTTGCGAGGGCCGATCACGACGATGCAGTGTTCATCCGAGAGTTCACCCTCATTCGCCGAGACCACCTCTCAGAGGAGCCTCTCCATGATGCTGGCCTAAAACCCGAAGACCCAGTAAGTGCTTTTAATTCCAAGTGTTTGTATACATTCCTTAATAATTCCCATGGAAAATGCGTATTAAATCGGCCAACAAATCAAATGTGTTTACACAAGGGAGGAGTGACTAATCGGTGGTGGCTGTTCGGCTCGCTAATTAATGCATGTGAACGATGACGGTGGCACAATGTTGGCGGTGGCGTAATGCGACTGTAGTTTTTTTTTTTATTTGATCTATTAGAATATTTGGCAGCCATTTTGAACACAAATCTGACATTGTTTTGTATAGCTTTTACCTCAAAGAGACTTTACACCAGACAAAATCGCAGTGGCATGATGCTAGCTAGCTAGTTGCACTTTACTAGGGTAAAGGTACGACAAACAAAAAGTCACTGAAAACATTTTCATCAATTGTATGATCGGTAGTCTGTAAAAATGTAAAATAAAATAATCTAAAATTGGAGGACAAGGGAGCAGAAGGGGGTGGAGCAAAGCGACATAGCAAACAATGTAGCATTATAGTCCAGGCTTAATTAGAGGTCAAAAGTAAACATTCAATTTATTTGTTATTTGCTGGTGGTTGTGGGATGGTACTCAAACAAATAGTGATGATGTATTATAATAATCATAATACATTTTATTTGTATAGCGCTTTTCAAAATACTCAAAGACACTTGAAGTTGAATAAAGCAAGTAAACAGAATAGAAGACACACCAAAATACAACATTCATTGCTTAATACACAGTTAAAACATGAGTAAAAGCGGGGCGGGGCACGGCAGTCAGATATAAAAAGTTAGACATTAAAAACAGATTTAAAGAGGTGGGTTTTGAGTTGTTTTTTGAAGGTGGGAAGGTCAGGGCAAGCACGGAGTGAACGGGGCAAAGAGTTCCAGAGGGTGGGGGCAGCGATGGAGAAGGCTCTGTCTCCCCAGGTTCGGAGCTTGGTCTTACAGGGGAGTGCCAGGAGGTTTGAGTCGAAGGGGACGCAGGGGATTGTGTGGATGGAGCAGGTCTGTGAGATATGGGGGGGTCAGATCGTGGAGGGCTTTGTAGGTGATGATTGTACAGGATTACAGTACTCCATTTTTTGTATTACACTTCAGGTGACCTCTTGTGTTACTGAAAGGAGGATCATACCGCAGGACTCATGTTGGATTCTTGGTGGAATAATCACTTTGTAATTTTGGAATTATGGACTCAAATGTGCGTGGTCATTTTTTGTCGGACAACAAAACCGAGTGACATCACCAAAAGCCGCCTCATGTCTCACGCTAATATGTCTTAAAACCAGGAAGCCGCAGACTCCCAGGAGCCATATTTGCGATTCCTTTCAGCACTCACGCCGCTCTCTGACTCGCTGTTCCGTGTTTTTCAATATTGAGCTTGATTCACAGCCAAGATAAACTTAATTAAGGAGCGCTCCAGGAGGCGGATCTCGGCACTCCGACAAGTATTGGCTTTGACGTCCGTGCCAGGGTCAGGTTGGTGCAGCATTAGGACTGACCTCAACCGGACACTTTACCTCGTCCCTCGGGACCGGGGTTTCATCTCCTGTTTTTCCTGGCAGCCCCATTTAAGAACAGTGGAACTCACACCAATATATATAATGTAAAGTTCCAGAGACAAACATTGAGTCTATTCAGCTTCCTAATCAAAGAGTGCGGGGGTCTGATGACTGAGTTTTTGGCTTCCTCAAATGAGTAAAGATTATGAGATAATATCCCAGATGGTGAAATTTTCCAGACAATTTGCTGCAGTTTTTCAAGGTTAGAACCTGCAAAAATAAACGTCAGCTTAAAAATAAAGGTCTGCCATGATCAAGGAGTAAAGACTTGGTGATAAAAAGGTGATGGATTTCCTGAGGGAGGAGATGTCAGAAAAATGTTGAATAAACTCAGGACAAAAGAGGAGCAAGGTGGTGACAGGATCTAAGACGTGTGGTTTTCTCCTCAGCCGGCTACCGTCTAGACGGCAAATACAATCGTGCTGTCAGCAGCCGACTCACTGAAAGGTGATCTCTCATTTAGCCTCTTTGGAGTCAGAGGTTCCCAGCAGCGCTGTTATCGGCCACGGCATGTATGCAAAATTTTTAAAGGTTCCCTATTGCACAATAGTGACTTTTTAATGATGTGATGAAGTGGAATCTGGAATCGATGTTTGACCACCAAATCTGAGAAAAAAACACCCTCACTTGTTTCATACACTTTTCAGATAGCACATTTGTGTCATCCTGTCTCGCTCCTTTGGGGATCAAACTTGCTTATTAGATTCTTTTGAATATCAATATATTGGTGAGTTTTAAGGCTACTACTTTGAAACGTGATCAGGATTTTGTTTTCATTATATTATCAATTGAATTTTACCATATCCTCCTAAACTCTTTCCCAACAAGACTGATTTGTTCCCATTGACTCCCATTATAACCACATATTTGTGATAGATTCAAAATATAAAACCATTGGCTCCATCGTAGGTTATCTTGGAGCCTAAACGCAGATTTGTGGTGTAACTGTGCTAAGAATTACAGAATCAAGCATCATAGAGGGTCGACTGAGCTGGGGGACAATGAGTGGACAGGCACATTTTGTAATGATACTGTCATAAAACTATGTATTGTGAGATTTGGTGTTACGTACCTCGCAATATTGTACTGTAACTGAGACGGTGTACAAGAAACGAGGCAAAATGTTGGTTAAATAATACAAAAATTGAGCAGTTTGCCACCAAACGTTCTGCTCTATATGTAAAAAGTAAACAAAGTGCACAATAGTCATGGATCAGCGATTTATGAGTAGGATCTAAATTTAAGTAGTACACTATTTTTGGACCTCTGAGACAACAGAATACTACAAAATACTATGGTATCTTAACACCAAATATCACTTGGCATCCCAAATCTTTGAGTTCTTTGTGGTGCACTGATTTGTGCACGTTTGGGTGAACCGTTTTTCACTTCCACTTTGCATGTCTTTGCATGCTTTTACGCAAATGTGGCCTTGTGCCGTATTGTTTTTCCAATGGCACCTTAGGCAAGAACTGACATTTTTCATCTTTTACGAACCGTAGCGTAGACGTGACGGCCTGTTGTCAACAGAGTAAATGGGGGTTGGGCAAATGGGGCAAAGGGCGTGATGGGGAGTGCACTTGGTGACCTCTGCAGCTGTGTTTAGCCTCCATCTCAAGGTGGAAAAAGGGGGCAACGGCATGCATGCCCAATTAAACACTTCATTTATCTTCATTAGGCCGCTGTGCTTGTTAGTTTTGGCAGGCGGTGAGGATGTTTAGGTTCAGGTTCTTTTTTGTCCCCCCACTGTTTAAGAATTTCTGTCTTCTGCGTGATATAACATAGGAATGTTTAGATTTCACGACCAACTGGCTCACATAGTTTAAAATTTAAGACACTCAGCGATGTTCCCTGAAGCTCAAGAAGCCAGGTGGGGGCATGGTGAGTTCCATATATTATTATCTTTGTCAATAAATTACTGTTAATATCAGCCAGTAATTTCCCCCTGGTGAAAATTCCAACAAAAACAGATCATCTCGGGCTCTAGAAATGAATCCATTACATTTATACTGCCTTTTCTGCCAACATATTTTTTTTTTAATATATACACTTTGTCATATACTAAGGCCCTATGAAATCTCTTCCATAGGGCACAGTCTCAGTCACAGTCTCTTGCAGACTGCAGAAGAGAGTAACGTAGTAGAAATTACTTTAGAAGATTGCAATGTATTGTCATTTTTTTCAATTTTTGCCCTTACAGTAAAAATCTTGTATGGTCTTGTACTCGTAGACCAAATCTGGTGTCCTGTAACACCCCATTATTATTTGTATTGTATTGTATTGTTTGTATTATGTGTATGTGTATAAGTGTTGTAGGGAAACATTGGTTAGTTTGGTGTAGGCCACGTGGCATTGGCTCCTTGGAGCTTTTCTATCATCCCCCACCACACTCCTGTGTTTGTTCCGTCAACATATTCGCTCAGTAAATCCTTGGCTAATGCTGTGACCACCCCCCCAGCTTGATGTGGTCTCGCGCCATTGCACTGTGGGTACTGGAGTTATGCTACCGAGGGTCAAGACTTCACCACATAACAACTGTGGGTTTGTGTACAGAACTAGCAGTGTGTCTGTTACTGTTTTCTTACATTCAATAATGTCAGTATCCTTTAAAGAGAGCAGGGCTCTCCTGTCACATGGATGATCTTTGGTTCATATTTTTGTTGTTCTGTTGTCACTGTTGTTCTTGTTGTGTTGGGAGAGCAAAGTTTGTGTATTTTAAGGGAATTCCCCAACGTCAGGCATGTGGACATTTTAAGTGCAGCTCCACCTATAAGCCCTTAGCTGTTTATCACAGGGTGGTACTTTAATAAACTTTAATAACCACAGAAGCACTGCGGTTGGTGTGAGCTTCTGCATGACTCCCTCATTGTGGCCACTTGGCTCAGAAGGCCCGCTGTAATCTCCAGTGTAAGCAACAGTGTTATCCTGCCTGTAATTACCTGCCGCTGAAAGATTCCCCCTCTTCGCCCCGCCAGCCACCCGCCACCCATGCGGCGCACCATTTAGGTTAACCGCTGGGTAACATGCAACCAAAACCGTATCTATATCTTTTAATGTGGGCTCTAATGGTTGTGCATGTTAGCGGCTGGGAAAGGACCACACTGCAGTGGAGAATTACTCCAGTCCGGAAATGTCATGTAGAAGTCCGATTGGCACGCTATAGCTGCAAATTGTAGGTAAGAGTTTCTTGTTGCTTGTTGAAAAGACCACTATAGGGGATCACTGTTCATATTTCTACTAATTATTTTAATTATTTTATTTTAATTATTACTTTCTAACTATTACTAATGTACATAATCACCTTATGTCCTTATAATGCTGCTTTTAGAGTAATGCCTTTAGAATGTATTCATGTTCATCTTATATTGAAATTCTAGGGATTCTAGGGGTTGTCTTATATTCAAGTTGTAGACATTTATACATACAAATCATGTAACACATTGTTTGATGTGCTATGTTTGTCCTATAATCATCTTACATTCGGGGTCTACTATGCATGCAACATCTTATGTGTGTGATGGGATGTCTTATATTCGGGGTCTAGAGATTTATATGTTAAAACCATTATGCGACATGTTATATTCAGAATTTAGATATTTATAGAGGCAAGCTACATCATCTTATCACATTTTATGTGCTATGGGTTGTCTTGCATTCAGGGCCAAATAAATTATTTATGCAAATCACAAAACACATTGTCTTATGTGCTACGAGTGGTCTTAACGGGGTCATCTTATATTCGAGGTCTAGAAATTCAAACATACAAAACACATGATACACCATTGTATGTGGTTTGAGTCGTCTTTATGTTAACGGTTCCCCTTGTGTGCTATGGGTTGTATTATATTCAGGGTCGTCTTATATTCGGGCCAGTACGGTATTTATACAAAACCAGAAAATCTAATTAGTCAGACTCCCTTTCCAAAAATTGGCAGTTTAGTTCATGCAACTCCGGGACGACAAGCATATCAAAAGCAGTCCAGTCTAGTGCATAACCACATTTTACAAACCAGCCAATTGCTATAAAATGATGTCTTCTTGAGGAACTATACATCCTCCTGCAAACATGTGTTTCCTTAACTTTCCACCTATTAGTTCCATCCCCAAATCGCAAAAGGAGGAGACCCAGCAGGATGTTAAAGAAAATGTATGGCTTGTTGTGCACAATAAAGATCAATCTTCGAGATGAAACGTGCTGCTATGGATTCTGCGATTGGAAGCAAATATCAGTGTGGGTGCTGAAGCCATTCATCACTCGATCTGCTCCAAAAGCAGGCAAACTCACATTCTTCGCCATCTGTGCGATAATTGCGATAAGAAAAGGATTTGTTTAGACTGTAAAGTGCAGGGTAATTATTTGCAGCGTCTGGGGTTTCCCAGGTTGGACCACAAGCAAAATGTCAGCATTCCTCACCAGATTGTCAGTGACCTCACTTTGGGGATAATGACAAGGGACGAAGTGCACGAATGACTGATGGTTGCTTGGTGTCTTGAGGGTTCATGTAGCAACTCATACCAACCACTGGGTGCCACCATTATCCTTAACGCACATGCAGAATCGCATTTAAATGTTCCTTTCTTTACTGCAATACAGTAGCGTATTTAGACAGCTGTTAGGCCAGCGGGGGAGCGCTTTAGTCACGCATCCACATTTTATCTCCCCTCCCATCAAGTAGTTGGTTATACTGTATGAACAGTCCTGACATGGTAAGATACTGTAGCGAAAAAACACAAGACAACCTTTAACTTTTGAATGCGCAAAACACCTTTAATAATTGTTTTGGCAGTACTAACAAGTCAGATAAATGATAAACGCAATTGATATCCGACAATTTTTTTCACATTCTGCCATAATGCACTCTGTTCTTTTGACACCATTTACAGTTGATGTGCTACCTCTCAGTTAGTCTTTTATTTGTTATGCCACTGCTATGTCCTCCAAATATTATGCTTCTACGGGCCTCCAACCAGCATTTCCACATCCATTTCAATGAAATTCCACTTGTTTGTCCTTATTGACTTCTCACCAGCCATGATTCAGAATGTCAGAACAATGCACTCAAGTGTTGTTTAATATGGGCTCCGCATTCATGAGTCACTGTGCTTTAACCCTCTGTGATGAAGTTGAGACGTGGGAAGACGTGGGACATGAGGTCGAGTTGCATACGTGCCACTTTTTATAAGTCTGACGGTTCGATTATTGCTCCCTAGCAATATCACGTTCCAGTTGGTGGTCTATGGTTTACTATTTATCAAAACATTTTTGAATACAAGTAATATGTAATATTCTGGTCAATAGATGGCAGTAATGACACAAAAATTTAAGTCAGCCATGGCATGTCCAACATAAGAGTGAAAAATTGTTATCCTCCCATTCTGTGTGGAAGTGGTTAGTTTTTGGATTCTTAAGTTAATAAGAAATGCACTTGAGGCTTGCTGGTTAGCTTGCTTCGTCAGCTATTAGCTCCCTAGCTCGCGGGCGTCACAAGTCCGTGCAGCATAAAAGTTGCGCAATCTGTTGCAAACAATGAGGTGTGTAAAGGTGACTACAGGGGTGTTCATGTCTACAGGGCTCTGGTAATGTCATAATCATAAAGAGGTTTTCTGCGCGCTATGAAAAAATTTAATTGATTATTATTGAATCATATAGTAACTGCTATGAACAACAGATGACTGTCGAGCGAGCGAGTGATGTTTGAAGCTGTATAAATATCAAACTCATGACTATAAACAACCAAATTCTCTAATTTCTCAGCTGTAGTGGAGTTAAATAAACTAAAGTTGTAGTAGCAGTAATAGTCGTAGTGGTAATACTTAGGAAGAGGTTGTTCACGCATAAATCTCTACACAACAAATAAAAGAAAACCCTCTTTTTTCAGACCGTTTTGTATGTGGCGCAAGGCGTTCCTTCTAAAGTAAAGTAAGTTCTTATTTGAACTTTGCTACAACCCACAGAATATCCTTTATGTTCTTCACTGTTTGATTCATGCCTTGTTGAAAACATAATTGTACGCATATCAACCCCCATGAATATTCAACTTTCTCAAAGAAAAAAAATTGGCACTTTGTCTACTTCTTTTAAGTGATGCCATAGTTGTAGGTCAGTAACAGGTCACGATAACGAACCTGCAGCGGTTTCTTCTGATTGCGGCATCATTATCTACAGTAAAAAACGTCACACGAAAGGATGTTCCAGACCCTGCCTTTGACCACCTTTATCACGTTACTATCGCGTTCCAGCTGGGCGCCAAAGACAACAGGCGATACATTCCCAACAATGGAAAACACATGTTAGCTGTGTGACTCAATTTTCAGGTTGAAAAGCGAAACCGTGGCTCTAGAGCCTTCAGAGCGGATCAGGTCTGTTTTTTGGTTGGTGGTTATAGCAGCTTCAGCTTTCCCTTTGATGAATGGTGCACCTTTTAGAGGCGCTGTCCACCCAAACAAGTCTAGTCCTAGTCTGAAGATATTTACTGATCTGTAGTCCCGATTGAGCCAAAGCTCACTGTTTCTCAGTATAACCCAAGATTTATACTTTAAACAAGCTTTTCGTCAATGTTGACCTTGAAGTTCAGTATTGAGCATACCATGAACAAAAAAAATACGGACTCTCTCCCCAGCAACAGAGCATTTATCATTTTATCCTAATGTAGCTTGAAGTACATCAGGAATCCAAAACAAATTAGTTACTCAGACAGGAAAGTGTCCGGGGGATGGGATCAAAAGGGCAGGATGTGCGCCACACGGTCTTCTGTTCACGGAATGTGCACAAAAAGATAAAGCACGGTCTCATCGGCATCAGGCCCAGTTTATAATTCTGCATTAAGTAATTCTGCATTAGAATCTCAGTCTCCACACAGGTGTGCTAAATGGTAGCATTTTTCCGTGGAGTTCTGCATGAGAGTATCAGGCCCAATTTGATCCAGACTAAACATCTACAGTACAGGCCAAATGTTCGGACACACATGACACAACCCCATGGTCCCGACCACATTAATAAGGCAAGGAATTCCACTCAGTAACCCTGACATGGCACACCTGTGAAGTGAAAACCATTTCAGGTGAGTACCTCATGAAGCTCATTGGGAGAACATCAAGGGTTTGCAGCAATATTGATTTTTTAGGGTTTCCAATATGAAATACCCCAGGAAACGCCATCTCTATTCCAACGGTTTTGCGCCACGATTTGGGAAACGTGCTGATATTCTGCTGCAAGGTCGTGAAATCTACTTGTGATGCAACATCATACAAAGTTGTGGGTGAGCATGTGCATGGACTAACTAGGCTCATCCAGGGACGTTATGGTGTGCAGTGGATTGTTTCCAATTGGGTGTCACTCAAGCATATTAATCGTTCCAAGCCAACACAGCAGTTTATTTTCTGAACATTTTACACTTGCAAAATATGAGAAGGATTTTTTCAGAAAGCAAATATTTGCAGATTATGGATAAAGGTCAAGTGGATGTCCATTCTGTAACATATTTGCATTGAGCACAACTCTTGAGTATTGTCTTTGGAGCAGAATCCGGGCTGCATTATGTGATCGCACACTGGCACCATTTTTCTATAATTTGTTATTTCGTGCCATAGCAGAAACTGGAAAGTCGCTCAGTTTATGATACAGTCCTTGTGCGCCAAGAGCTGTCCATCTTGCTGGTTGTTTTCTTCCAGAATTGTCCCTCCACCTGCCCCCACCTCCACTGCAGTGAGGAAATATCCAGTGGGCCTAAAGCGCCAGATGTTATAAAAGGCTCCACTGAAGTTAGTCACTCTTAAATGGAATAATGCTTTTGTGACACCCTTCACATTTCAGCTAGCATATACAGTATACTTATAATATATAAAGGGACAATACTATTGAAATGTGCATACTTCCAAGTAGTTGCTGTGTAGCTTGTATAGCAGCATATATTTACTATACAATGACAACAAAATAAATAGAACAAGTGTAAATAACATTAGTGAGCAGCAATTGTGTCTTGACTACAGTTAAACATGGAGGTGGTAGCGTAAGGGCTGCATGAGAGCCGCCAGCACTTGAGGAGCTGCTTTCATTGAGTGCATCTCAGAGTAAACATGTCCAATTTGTATCCTCCATTTGTTCTCAACTGGTTGGGCTGCAGTGACCCAAATTCCGGGAATTTTTCAACTAAACTTCTCAGATATTGAGCTAGTGAGCAGCAACGCTGAGACGCTGTCTCTTGATGGCACGCTCCAGCAGATATCTGCCGCTGTGTTTAGGATGAACGGCATCTTGAATCTCCATGTGATGTCTTTCCTCTCCCACTCAAGCTTGACAAAGTCGCCCAGCAACATGGCTTGCACCTCGCAAGGGCATAACAAGCCAATAGCGCAAACAAGAACATGAGGTGCATTCACAGACATTGGGTAATTATTACATGTTTTTTTCCCCAAGCAAAGACCCACTGAAAACAGCTCCGAGACCCACCAGCTGAGAATCACTGGTCTAAATGACAAGAGTGCTTAGCTATTTTGAGAGACTTAATGCAAAAACAAGGACAGTAATTATCTACTGTTATACACACTGCACACTGACTAGTATACTAGTATATAAAGTATATAAGATTAATTTCTGTACATATTGTCTCTTGAGAAGATATACTGCCAGAAACCACATGAGAGGACAAAAAGGGAGGCCAAGACACGAGCAAAGAGGAGACAGAAATAAAACAATAAGACTTAAAGGTGTGATTTTTCATATGGTGTCCAGTCCAACTCCTTGTTTGAATGCTTGACTGAAGACCATTTATTGATTGGCCAGACATCATGGGACCCCTCCTTCTGTCCTCACATTGCACATAGAAAATACCTCCCACCCCCGCTCCTTCCTTAACCTCCCCTTTAATCCAAGTCCCTCTTGAGGAGGCAGAGAAGAGGACTGCAGGCGTACAGGACTGACCCAGAGAGGACAGCTGCTGTGAAGCCATGGAGTGTTCCTCATCCTGCAAGCTACTGCTAACAGTTCTTCTTCTTATTGTGGTATTGTAACATCTCTCCTTCTTTATTTTATAGTCTATATTCTCATTCTTTATTATAGTCTGTTGTGTTTGCATCCTCCAGTGTCACATGATGTTGTTTACTATGTGGCATGTGACTCGAGGAGGCTTCTATAGGCATCCTTTCAGCTGTAGTTCTTTTTGTGAAGATGCACAAGACAAGGGCTAGAGCAGATGTGCACATATCACATGTCAGCCTGAAAAAACGAGGTACAGTGTGAGTATTCAATGGTCAGGTTTCTCTGGAAAATGTCCTCCCTTGCTTGACAGGTGACTTGTATTGTCCATCAGCGGACATCTTGCTCATTTCCTTCTTTATGCTTGATGGACCACATGGGAAGGAGAAGCTCTGTTTTTCTCATCTCTTGAATCAAATAGTGAGCAAGCAGGATGAACGGTGGACATATGAGCCCTCTCAAGGGACTTTACTATAGGACTAATGGATATATTTTAGAGTAGTCAGTGTACAGCTTGGGTAGTACTATGAACACAGCCATTGTTTTCATGTTATCATCTGCATGAGTGCTGCCACCACTGCTAGAGCTGCGGTTTATTGCCGGAGGCATGAATTGCAGTACAAGTGAGTGCACCTCATACTGGATGTGTGCAAAAAAAAAGCTCCTCTGTTTTTTTTCTAGTGACATACCGAGCTATTAGAGTCAAAGCCCTGCAAGCCTTCATTGAGAACAATAGCAGTGCCCTGAGCCAAAGCTGGCCTCCATCATCTCCATCCTTCTTGTCCTTCATCTTCTACTCTCTTTCACCAGCCTCCCTGACCGCCATCCAAAAAGGAGGAGGATTCTAACAGGCTGTTTTATTTATTTACCATGGATCCAAACACAGGAATAGTTGGCCCTATGCACAAAGTCTAAAGTAGCGCCATGGCGTTGGCCGCTTGCTCTGTTGACTCTGTGTGTGTTTTAGGTGCTGCCATTCCCCCTCTGTTGTTCTTTGGCGTTTATAGCGCTGCGCACACATTTTTAATAAGCTGAACTCGCCGCCCCGAGCTGCTCTGCGGGGTGTTTTTGCTACTGAAAATAATCAGATCATTATTACATATCTGCTGCTGTCCAATGAAAGACCGCTTCATCACTGTTGTATAACCTCAATAATCAATGGCTCTCATAGGAGTTAATTGAATTAATCTCTTCCAGGGTCATACTGTGGCCAGCAGAGGCAATGTTTGTCTAACGAGTGTAAAAAAAAAAAAAAGTTAACGCTCGTACTATTAATCAGAAATCACCCTGACTTGGAACTTGGATGATGCTGACATTTTTCCTGCACAATTGCTGGTCAAAGATGCTCGATTAGGAGACCTCTACTTTTTAATGATTTACTGCAAAAAGATTAGTGAAGTACCATGACAATTGGCATACGCGTTCCCCTCTTTGGGATCCTAGTCCTCATGATTACAAATCTGCAGAGCATGCAAATGCAGAGAAGCTTTTCTACCAAAGACTTTGTCTTTATGTTGAGGAAATTGCATGAAATGCTATTTTTTTTTTGTCCTTCTTTGCATCTTTTCATGGCTCCTCTAATCTTCAAACGTCCAAATGAATGGCAGATTATTTTATTGAATGTGGTTTTGATTCCTTTAAAGCCACATTCCTACGGCCTTGGGAGGCGGATGATTTGTCCCACAGTTAGTTGCTTTTCCCAGAGTGTGAAATGCCAACTTTTCTTCTCACCTTCCAGCATCGCTCAAAGCCAAAAGAAAGAAACATAGCTCGTACGCAGTCAGGCGGCGCTGACACATATCACATGACCATGCCAGCCTTTTTCAAAATACACACCTTGTTTTACATTTTAAGCAATCTGCCCTTTTGTTTTTTTTTCTTCGTTCTTCTAAATTTGAACCATTTTCAAAGTTTCTTAAGGTTATGTCATTGAAGTAAATTTTTTGATTACTATTTTGACTGAATTCAAGAGTATCAGACTATAAGAATATAAGATGACTCAGCTGTGATAGGCTCCCGCATACCCCGCAACCCCAGTTAGGACAAATGGATAGAGAGATAGACATTCAAGTACAAATATAATCAAGTATGTACCCTTTATACTGTGATCTGGTTTGCCATGTCGTGGGCAACACTGTCCACAGACGTTTGTGGACACTGTAGTTTTTATTTACATCCCTCCTCAGATGGCCTCTCTATGTGTGCAGAGCTCCCGGATAGCCCGCTCAGAAGAGGACCGAGACACTCTTTGGGATGCCTGGGGCTCATGGAGTGAATGTTCCCGTACCTGCGGAGGAGGAGCATCCTATTCCCTGAGACGATGCCTCACTTCCAAGTAGGACTTAACACAGAAATACAGTGATATAATGGATTGTAGACAAAAATAGGAACCATCAAATAATGTCAGCCTTGAGTACTGTACATGTCTTTAAGTGTGCTAATTCTGTCATCACTGTAAATGTCATTTGTGGCTCCCCCCTATGGCTTCTGCTCAAAATTCTTGGGTGGGGAAGCTAGCATGCATGTAATCCAGATTTGCTTAAAGTTTATAATCATTAGACACATGGCGAGTGATTTATGGACAATTAGTCGCTAATTTGCTCAGACATTTTGCGTGATGGCGGCCAATTTTACTCTAATTTTACACACATGCTCCTCACTTTTTGGCGGAATGCCCTTAAGTTACAGTTGAGGTCTGTGAGAAAGTGGAAATTAAAATGTACCTCTCTTCAATATTGCACAACCCAGCAGCAAAGAACCAGTGGTGTAATCGCGGTAAGGCGCAAACTGCTCAATCAGCATTAACTCATTCAATAGCATTGCGTTTTTATTAAACCCAATCTTTTCGTGTTTTTCGTGTAATTATTACACAAGAGGCAAAAAGAGGTGATGACTCAACTCCCTACTAATGGATGATACTTTTAGAGCAAAAACCATAAAAAAATGTCCAGAAGGTGGCAGTTCAGTGGAAGAATTACACATGACAGGAAGTTGGAAGTAAGGGAGCATGCAGCGTGCAGAAGGTTATACATTGGAGGGAAATTTTAACACATGCCCGCATGCATGCACACAGACACATAATTCAGTTCCAAATGTGACAATTGTAAAGTTCATGGTGTCACATTTGTAAATAAATTGTTATTTTGATGTAAAACAAGCAATTTTTTGTCTTGGTTTAGATATTTCAGCTGACACAAAGCAACAAATATTTGTGTTAAGTGAAAGTTATGCTTTAAATTAAATACATCTTTTCTCAAAAAGTTGTTTTTTAGTCAGGAACTGATATTTTCATGAAACCTGTATGTTCTGCTGCTGTATGACAAATGTAACAAGAACAAATTTAACACCAAAAGCTAGGTAGCAACATTTTAAAGCGCATCCAGAGGCAAGTAAATGCAAATACGGCAAATGCAGCCACTGCCATCTTGCTGAGTAAAAAACAAAATACATCAGAATGTCAACAACAACAGTAGGGTTCCATGATTTAACACATTATTCACCCGTGAGCAGCAGTTCAGGAGCAGAAGAGTTCCATTACGGGGTGTTTCCCTGTAGTTCATCCAATTCAGTGTGCAAATCAACTCGCTATGTGATGTGATCAAGGGGCTACTGAAGGCGACGCGATCTGTTTAGTCTGTACTTTTTTTTTTTTGCGTTGGTCTTCTTTGTATGTGTTGGCATTTAGGGGTCAGCACGTTGCCATTGGCTCAGAGGGTGTTGCAGGCATTTTTTTTTTAGGTTTGAAAAGAGACACATACACATACACTGGGGCCTTGTGCTTTTTTTTAATGATGCTCTTTCATTTTCCAAAATGGGAGGAGGGCCCACTTGTTCCCACGCCAACAGCAAGGTGATGTGAGATGAGGAGAGGTGACAGACGCTCCAGCCTCATACATTACCACTACCGGGCTGTAAGAAGTTGTAAGCACGGCCGTCTGCATATCTAAACCAGCGACGCCAAACACCTCGTAACGTGTCAGTTGCTTTAACAGCCAGTAAAAGCTCAGGTCCCATAACAAGCAAAGGGAAATGCTCATATGAATGCAATGAAACCCCTAAAAAGTTACCCGAATAAAAAGTTGACACTGAATATGCATGTCAACACCAATCACGCTGAGGTCTCTCAAATAGCAAAAGGGTTGATAGCAATGCAAACAACAAAAAAATATATAACACAACCCTGAATACAAGTACATAATCTTTTTCTTCTTATTTAAAGGGAAATTATTTGTAATTACAACATTCTTTCTGGCATAAACCAGCTCACAATTTCAGTTGATTTATGTAACAAGGCACCTACCCTCTCTGTTTTTTAGTTTTTGCAATAGTACTATTATAATAACAGTTTTGCTGTTTTTTTTTCTTTAAAAATCCGATATTTCAACAAGTTTCCAGCAAGTTCAGAATGCGGGAGGAAATGTATATTTCTATGATGATATGTTGCTCATCCTTGTCTGATTTGTTACCTGTCTCTTGATTTTTGTCCACACTCAAGCCACTCACCGCTGTTTGTCTTGGCCGGCCGATCAGTCTGGAAGGATCTGACTAATGTTCTTGCCATGCCACACACTCTCTGCTCGAATAACACAAACCTTTAAGCCTGAATTTGGTCCTGTGTCAACCAACCAAACAAAAAAAACAGCTATGATGTCGCTTGAAATCCTCTAAAAGTCTTCCAAAGTCAACACAATATACTTTGACTGGAGTCAAGGTGCATAATTGACCCCCATTCATGGTTTATCTTCACTTACTGTAGCATCATTATTATGTGTTATTTTCGAATGCATAAGCCAAAGAAAAAGCAATCCTTTGCCGTTCACTGAGCTGAGGTATTTTGTACAACTTTACAGGTTTATTTCTCTGACATTTCCAGTGGCATTCTCAACTGTCAATTGTGTATTTATTAACTCATTCAATAGCAAAGACATATTTATACGTTTTTAATAAACCCGAATGCCCAATCCTAAAGACATATTGTGCATATTTTTTTGCTTGAGACGGAACCTTAGGTGATGATGCAGCTGCACACTAAAAGAGATCACTGTTATATCAGTTTCAAGACATAAAAAAAACGGAGGAGGGTTCTTTTGGTAGGTGCTACATGATTGTTCTCTACCATTGTGCATTGATAGTTTTTTCAAGTTTTATTTTGGCTTCAATGGGTTAAAACATGAAATGTAGGTGGATTCCACGTCAGATTTCCAGTTATGATAAATCCACTCTGGCTTTTCCCTTATAGTCACAATGAAGGGACTTTATTATGTCTTAGCGCCACTTGTGGTTGCTGAATGTCGAGCTCACTGCCGGCACTTATGCTCATGTATTGTGGTTTGCCTCATCATTCAACACCACAAGAAGTAAGCTCACACAATTTTCTTCCATACCCCTGCAGGACGTGTGAAGGGCAGAATATCAAGTATCGCACATGCAGTAATGTGGTAAGCTGTGCATCTATAATGTAGTATTGTTCTTCAGAATGCTTTGCTCTTACTATGTCTATATTTCCCTTTAAGGATTGCCCCTTGGACGCCGGGGACTTCCGAGCTCAGCAGTGTTCAGCCCATGCCGATGTGCGCTACCAGGGCCGATACCACGATTGGTTGCCTGTCTACAATGACCCAGAGAACCCGTGCGCCCTGAAGTGCAAAGCCAAGGGCTCATCAGGGCTGGTGGTGGAGTTGGCGCCCAAGGTTCTGGATGGGACGCGGTGCTACACCGAGTCCCTGGACATGTGCATCAGTGGAGCATGCCAGGTAGTTCTTAAACTGATAGTTCGGATAATTTGGTCCAGTTCTGGTTGGATTTCAGTTAAGAGATTTCAGAGTTTGGCTTCTCAAAGCAATATGCATTCAAAAGACCAATACATTACCATCCCAAAAATACCTACGTGAAAAAATCAGACCTCACAAATCACTCAATGTGTGTGTTACATGTAGGATTAGACTGTTATTTGCTATTATCATGTTTATCTAATATGTCCATATTGTTTTCACATTCCAGATTGTTGGCTGTGACCACGAGTTGGGAAGTGCAGCAAAAGAAGACAACTGTGGCGTGTGCAGTGGAGACGGCTCCTCCTGCAGACTGGTACGAGGAAACTACAAATCCCAGCATGCCTCAGGAAAAAGTAGGTTCTCCCATAGAACTGAATTGTGACGTGTGCTGGTTGAATAGCTTGATTCAAATACATCTAATGTGTTGTCCATTTCTCTCCAACTTCAGTTGAGGACACAGTGGTGATCATCCCCTTTAAGAGTCGACACGTGCGTCTTGTCCTCAAAGGCCCGGATCACTTGTGTAAGTCCTGGTAGGTCCAGGGTGCCTTTCATTGTTTAGGGTGGATAAATACTTTTTCTATTGTATTGAACCAAATATAAGAAAGTTTTAGAGTTGTCTTACATTTGGGATGATGACAAAAGTACCAAAACGAGTTTAAAATAAAAAAACAACAATTTTAATGGCTTCCCATCATGCATTTTGTTAAATAGCTGCCGGGATGCATGTGATTCATCACCTGCTACTGTCCACTTTTCTGGCTCCCTCTCCCCTGGCAGCCTTGTACAATGAAATACTTAGCTGACTGTTAAGTTGCTGTGTGATGAGTTTAGCATTCATCAGATGACACAGTGAGTCAGACTGTTATATTGAGTAATGACTTCCTGCGATAGATCATGATTGGTTCCTGTCAAATAAAGAGCTGCCTGGTCCTCATAGACACATGCACTCCACAATATGCTATTTAATGATGTGGACATGTGTGGCTTATAGTCCGGTGCGTCTTATATATGTACAGATCTGTTTTTCTCTTTAAATTTAGTGGGTGCGTCTACACCGGAAGTTATGGTAATTGAGTAAATAAATTGTTGATGACTTCCAAGAGTCATCAAGTGAGTTGTGTAGAGACAGGAAGTGGAACTGGAGGTAGCAGAGGTGAGGATGCTGAGGTTCTCATTGGGAGTGACCAGGATGGATAGGATCAGGAACAGGTACATCAGAGGGACATTACATGTTAGAGGCCTTGGAGATAAAGTCATAGCGGCCATGTCCAAAGGAGAGATAGTGAAGATAGTGAAGGGTAGTTGGTGTGAGAGAGACAGATGCAGAAGACAGGGTTGGATGGAGGAGATTGATTTGCTGTGGCGACCCCTGAAGGGAAAAGCCCAAAGCGAAAGAAGAAGAAGATCAAGTGAGTTGTAGTCTAAATGATGTCATCTTCAATCTGTTTGCCTTTCTCCGGTTCTCATTTGACTTGATGTAGATTTTTTGCTTTGTGTATTTGTTTCTCCTGCTTCTCTAAGTTACATGCTTTCTCTACAATGGGGACGTTGCATTTTATTGATGTTTGTTCCTTTCCTCCCAGACATTGGAAGGCATGAATCAATGTTGTCCACATCCATCCCTTTGTTTGCAGAAAGTTGGCCACCTGCGGCTTTGTTGACTTGTTTGCCTCATTTTGCTTCATGTTGTCATTCTGTAAATTGGTTTTCCATTGGTGTGTGTACAATCTCTTCAAACACTTAACTATTATTAACAGATGTACGATTTTGTGTTCCTTCTTTAGCTGTGGAGAGTAAGACTTTACAAGGGGTAAAAAGCCAAGTTGCCCTGAATAAATCAGGGCAGTACCACCTGGAAAATACCACCTTGGATTACCAAAAACTTGCTGATAAGGAGGTTCTGAGAATTCCTGGGCCACTAAGGGCTGATTTTACCATCCAGGTAAGAGCTCAAATATCCTGTGCCCATAGGAACAAGTTTTTTGTTTTTTAAAATACTTTAAAATATGTTTTATTCTGTCAAAGTTGCAACTCTATTTTCACAATATGGCAACTTTTCAGTGTGCTCCTGCTACTCCTTCATAGGAATGTATGAGACAACCTTAAAGATGTCCTGTGGGGTACATGGTTTTTGTCTACAACCATGTATTTCCAGTGTATGATGAAAATATTGTAGTATATTTCCTGCAGGTCCAATTTGCAAGTGGAGCAGACAGCGTCATCCAGTATATCTTCTACCAGCCTATCATCCACCGTTGGAGGGAAACTGACTTCTTCCCTTGCTCTGTCACTTGTGGAGGAGGTAGACCGCCAAAATGATGCACTATTATGATCATAAAAACATGAAATCAGCATTTCTTTTCTGCTTTAGGGTACCAGTTGACGTCTGCAGAGTGCTTCGATATGCGCAGTGGCCGTGTGGTTGTGGACCAGTACTGCCATTATTACCCTGAGAACATCAAACCCAAACCCAAACTGCAGGAGTGCAACATGGAGCCTTGTCTTGCCAGGTAAGAACATACTTTTTTAGCTACCTTTCACATTAAAACCACACTTAAATTGTCTTACATGTTGTCTTACAGTGATGGTTACAAGCAGATTATGCCGTATGACCTCTACCACCCTTTGCCGAGGTATGTCCTGCTTTAAATTAAATATAAATGAACATACATACATGTATAGTACATATTGTCTGCACCTTTAACCATCGAGTCTCTCAATTTACAAGCAGAGAGGAGCGCCACCTCTGTACTGCCGTACAATGCAGGTCTGAAAGTTGCATACACCCCTCAACAATGCAACCCAAAAAGTGACACCCAAAAATATTAACAAAGAATAAATTTTTGTTTCACTAATTATAGTTTTGCATTACATACATAACAAACTCATTTAATTATGTTTCTCACTTTCTTCTTCAAATTGCCGGCACCTACAACTTTCGTTTCCCCCATGGTAGGTTTTTTTTAAATGTCAGCAACGCGTAGGTTGCAATACAGTTCAGGGCAAATCGGTTTATCACCTGCATTAGTCTATGAAAACCAAGTTATCATACAAAAAACAAGGCAAAGTTTTGGCAAATATACATAGAAAAAACGAGGTTTGACTGTGTATATGTGTGTACTGTCTACATAGGTGGGAGAGTAGCCCCTGGACTGCCTGCTCCACTTCCTGCGGCGGGGGCGGCATCCAGAGTCGCTCCGTCTCCTGTGTGGAGGAGGACATGCAAGGCACCATCACGGCAACCGAGGAGTGGAAGTGTCTCTACGCCCCCAAGACGGCCATCCTACAGCCCTGCAACACTTTTGACTGCCCCACCTGGCTGGCCCAGGATTGGTCTCCTGTAGGTGTCTGACACATTACATTATATCAGCTTAAAGGCCAAATTACATATACATCATACCATCCTCCAGTGCACAGTGACTTGTGGTCAGGGTCTACGCTACAGGGTGGTGCTGTGCATTGACCACAGGGGGCTCCATGCTGGAGGATGCAACCCCAGCACCAAGCCCCACATCAAAGAGGAGTGCCTGGTGACTGTTCCCTGCTACAAGGCTCTTGGTGGGTTTTTATGCATGCTTGACTAAACGACAATATATATATATATATATATATATATATATATATATATATATATATATATATATATATATATATATATATATATATATATATATATGTATATATATATATATATATATATATATATATATATATATATATATATATATAGTAGATAGATAGACTTTATTTTATGAATTTTTCAGAGTGAATACGTTGTTTTTACCAGATGAAAATAACGGAAATTGTCAAATCAAGGGTCAAATCGAATTTTCACTCATTCACATTTTCATTCACATCGGTAAGTATAAAAAGAAGCTAACCAGTTACTGTTGTATAGATATATACATGTAATATGTGAACTTTATTCCCAATTTTAAATAATCGAAATGGTCAGTTCCAGGGTTAAAGTATGTCTTTTGTGTAAATGTAAGTTAACCCCTGTTGACGATAGCAATCGTAAAAATATAATAACATATGCAAGCTATACTCTAGTACAGTGGTGGGCAAACTACGGCCCGGGGGCCACATGCGGCCCACCAAGTGTTTGAATCCGGCCCGCCAGTTGCTTTTTCAGTATTTCAACTTTTAACATACAAACTGGCAACATGTCTTATTTAGTCATTTTTTTTTTTAAATGTAAAATTTAGTGACATAGTTTGATGTTTAAAGTGCACCTGAAAAAAGCGACATGAGAACATACAGCTACAATTAGACAAATCATTCAAGGAAAATGTGTGTGTTAAATACATGTTCTGGCCCCCTGGACAATTTTGTTAACTCAATGCGGCCCACGAGTCAAAATATTTGCCCACCCCTGCTCTAGTACCTTCTTTGAGAAAATCTTACTCAGGACCACAATGTTACCAAGATTATGCAAAACAAATATCCTCAAACCAACTTGTTTGTTCTGCCCTTTCTTTAGATACGCTACCTGTTGAAGCTAAACCTCCGTGGCACAAGCAGGCCATTGAGCTGGAAGAGGAGATTGCCGTAACAGAGGAACCCAAGTAATGGAACTTTTTAAAGTTTTAGTTGAGTTTTTTATTTATTTTATTTTTATATTTATTTATTTTATTTTTGGGAGGAGGAGGGGGGGGGGGGGGGTCTGCAGTAGACCATAGTTTGTCCAAAAGTTAATGTAAATTACATTTGTAGGGTCACCTATGGTTTGTATTGAAAACACTTTGCAAGATATGCAAGCATACATGTAATACAAACATATTCAAAGTTGAATAATCATGATCAAGCTTTTGCATTTGCTACCAAAGAATATACAAGGTCAATAAGGTGTTTTTTTAACCTGACCACGCACCCCCCCCAAACACTTATTTATACGTCTTTTATGTTTTTTGCATGAGAGACACGAGGTGGTGATGATGGAACTCTACAATAGAAGAGAGCATGATTGGTGCAGTTTTGAGACGAAAAAAGTGACAGTGATAGTGCTTGAATTGAAATCACAAAAAGACATTTTTGAGACATGATATTTTGCTGAAACTTTCCTCTGTTCTACTGCTGATTACCAAAAAACAGGTAGAATAAGGCAACCCTTTTTCCGATGAAAGTTGAGAGTCTAATCTTTCTTTTGGTACATGGCATGTCTCTATATCCCAAGAACAATATTCTGTGTGACTAGAAAAATCTGCCAAAATTATCAAAAATGATCCGGTACCGAGAGGGACAGCTTTTGAAAAATGGCTGGTATTGAATGAATTAAATGCTGGAGGTACCCCTGCAAAGATGTTACAGACATATATTTGTCAATCTCCTAAAGCTGTATGCCAAATTTCGTGGCGATTGAGCTAAACACACTAAAGTTATAGAGTTAAATGGAGTGTTTTGTATAGCGCGCATTGAGCAGTGTGAGAAGTTTCAAGTCCTAAGTGCCTCCAAATTTTCACTTTTTAGTAGCGGTTCAGGAGTAGAAGAATATAACATTGAGAGTGTAGCCCAGAGGGAATTTCAGTGTGTTCATTGTTCATCTTGTCCAGGAGTTTGATGTTTTTCATGCTGCTTTTCCTCTGCTGAACACCTGCCTTGTCATAAATGTGATGTATGGGAGGTCATTTAAGGTCACAAAAAAAAGCATCCGCCTCTTCTGTCAAAAGCTAAAAGTGTTGCCTCACCACACTCACTGATGTTCAAGATGTCCCACATGTTCATTGACTAATAATAATAGACCGTCCTTTTGGAGCGCGGCCTAACACGTTTGCATGACTCGCATTAGCAAGTGTGTTCGCCAATTCTAAACATCTGTGTGAAAGCTGCATAAAAACATATCTGGCAACCATATGGGACAAGAGAATCAAAAACGGAGACAAGTCATGTTTTTGCTTACGGTCCAAAAAAACGCTCTAAATCATATATTTCCACTGAAGTAAGTCACAAACATCTCTTGTGCACAAAAGACAACCTTGCTAAGGCACTAACATTGCTTAGTTTTGCAGCTCATCATTAAGTCATCACCTTGAAGACATATTCATCTGAAAATAAATCATTTCCTTCAAGGAGTTTTAATTTAATCTGACACGTTTTATTCCTCAGGAAGTCTTTGAGCCGGAATGAGGTTTTAATATTTCTACTTTCCCCCGAGCTGTTGAAAAGACCTTGACGGATTCCCATGATATACAAGCATTTCCTCTTCCTTTTCGCACATGAAAGTGCTTTTTTAAATCTGCCATTCCTAATGTGTCACAGCTGTTCCATTTACTAAGCGCAAGAAAATCTATTGGATTGGACGGTCGGCTTTCAACAATATTCATGTCTTAATTTCAGTCAAAAAGACTGAATGGTTGTCTTGTCCTATTCCGTTCTCATAGGAAATAATGTCAACAGGACTAAACACTTAAAGGGTTAATCTGTGTCCATGGTAATATATTTATTGACAGCTGATGTTTTGAGCCATATTAATAATGTAAAACCAAATCTGCTAATGTCATTCCCAGCTTCATCCCATCTCCCTGGCAACCCTGCAGCAGAACATGCGGCACCGGCACGCAACGGCGCACCGTCAAGTGTCAGCTGTTGCTGCCCTTCTCCCAGACTGTGGCTGACCTCCCTGATGACGAATGCGTAGGTGTCAAACCTCCAGAGAGCCAACCCTGCTACCGTACTCCATGCCACAAGACAGAAGGAGGTGATGATGTGGAGGAGGACGAGATGGAGGAGATGGTCCAAGGAGAGGGGCTGCATGAGTGGGAATATGACGGGTTCACCCAGTGCTCCGAGAGCTGTGGAGGAGGTATGGAACCACTGTGTATATGACAAGTTCATTCATTCATTCATTTTCTATTGCTTATCATCACAAGAGTCGCAGGGGTGCTGGAGCCTATCCCAGCTCTATATGATAAGTTTTTTTTAATTTAATTTAATTTAATTTAATTTAATTTAATTTAATTTAATTTAATTTAATTTAATTTAACTTAATTTAATTTAATTTAATTTAATTTAATTTAATTTAATTTAATTTAATTTAATTTAATTTAATTTAATTTAATTTAATTTAATTTAATAACTTAACTTTATTAACATTAATACGCTAATAGGTTTATTGTACATAGTACATGTTACACACAGTACAGCAAGTGTAACATGCATGGCTTTCACACTGACAACTGAGTAGCTAGAAAAAAATACTATAAAATGACATCAGGAGGTTGCCAACAGCCACAACTGCTGCTAATTAGAGACCCCTAGTGGTTATTTGTAGAACCTGCCAGCTATAGAAAACTTGGGGCTTGGCGGGTTGAAAAAAAATTGTGTCCACACTGTGTCAAATTACGAAATAGTTGCATCCAGATGGGAACGGATCACTGAGTGAAAACAATGGAATACATAAGATGCACCTACATGTGCCAGAACCTCTATGAGGCCTCCTGAAAGTTGTGCTCCATGGCCTCACTGAACTCTGCCCCAAACCTAGGTTTTTGCATCGACCGCCGCCGAAGCCGCGTGATGCTTGACTAACCAAATTTGTTTTCCACTTAGCACTGAACCCTCTACTTTATAGCCGCTCCCTTGCTTATCTGGTGTACATGTGTATCATAGCAACTCTCATCATCACCATTTACCCATGGCTGGGACCCTGAGCAGGTGCTATCATTACAGGCCAAAATGAACCTGAAAGCAATGATGAAGGGGTAACTCCTGCTCAATGAACTCATCACCAGATGCCTTTTTAGGTCATGCCACAGGACCAAGTTTAGTTTCAAGGCGCCTTGTTGTTGCAGGATACATGACATATTTTAATGGTTCTCGGATGTTCTCGGATGTTGTCAGGTGTGCAGGAGGCAGTGGTCATCTGCATGAACAAGCAGACCAAGGAGGCAGCTTCGGACCAGAGCTTGTGTGTGAGTGCCCGCAGACCTCCACCACTTCTTCAGGACTGCAAAACACAACCTTGTCCCCCCAGGTGAAAAACACTGAGCAAAATTATTTGTATCCAGTCATTTTCAATTAAAATGAATAGTTGTTTGAGAAAAAAAGTTATAATGTTATGTTACCGTATGCTAATGTTGTTCAGTGTTAAAATGTGTAGCTTAGACTCGAAACTCAAAGTGAAAACTATTTTGTTGTTGTTTCAATGCTAGTCATTAGCCCCAATGCTATTTATGTTAGTATATGCACAGTTATTAGCACAGTGCAGACCTGCCAACATTGTCGTCCTCTGCACACAGGTGTGCATTTTGTTACATGTACCTGTTTCAGTTTGGAGTTCAGTCTCTGACACCAGGATTATTCCTCGTGGTTAAGTGGGACTTAATTTTGACCTAAATCCCATGCATGGGCTCCACAATTTGGGGGAAATTTGTTGCCCTTGGCCAGCACGTAGAAGAAGTAGAGTAGTCGGACGGGTTGCAAGTGTATGGAGTATAAGTTATGGAACAAGTGATTTGTGACACTCAGCTCTGCCAAAAATTGGTAGCTTTTAGATAGCGAGTGCAGCATGCGACTCATGTGTGCTGGGTGGGCTTCATTTAAGGCTGCCGTACGTTTCAGTCACTGCGTCCGTACATGTGTGGGCATCGTATGAGGCTCGTGAAGCCCAGTCACTTCAATTGCAAAATGGGTGTAAAGGCTTCCTGGGTACCTACGGCTATTATGACCAGGAGAGCCAGAGTGTACAGCGGCATGTTCCTCCCATCGTGGCTGGATCAGGTGCATTAAATGTTGGATTTGGGAGAACCAGAGTGTTGGTGCACATACTGTCGGAGCATGTAATTCTAACTCCCCCTTTAGTGATGAAGGTTGCAAGGCTTTGATTTGTCAGCTTATTTCCTTCATGTATATGACTCCTTCAGAGGGCGTACAGCCCACCTCCTCATCTTCAGTATTTTATTTTAGGATTTTTTTTTTCATTTTTTAAGACTTGGCCTTGCATTGATTTACTTAGCTAAGACTGTAATGTGCAGTGACAGCTGGGATGTACACATCAATCTCCTGTGCCTCCTTAAGGCCTCCTTAAATCTCGCACCTGCATCTGCTGGACTGTGAGAAAACATGCAATCCATCTGATTGCATCCCATCCTATGACATGACAGGAAATAACAATAGGGCTTTATTTTTTAATGACAGCAAGAGAGGAGCACTTGGACTTGCTGAGCATCACACAAACCCAAAGGCTGGGAGGCTTTTTTTCTGATCTGGAGTCTTGTATTCATGCACAACAAACATATTGGATGTGTTTTCTTTGGCATCACTGAGTCACGTTAGGATACATTTTGTGGATAGTATTCCCTGTCAAATAGCGTAGGGGTTCTTAACCTTGTTGACCTCAAGGCCCAACTTTTCCTGTTTGTCGTGGCCCTGGGCCCATTCAAAATTCAACACTGTTGGTTTGATTTGTATTCAATAACTAAATAAAATCCATGTACAGTTTAACAAGCTAAAATCTTATATAAATAAGTGACCGGATACTATAAGAAATGTAGCTGCCAGTTGTTTTGGTTGTTGGTTTCTAGATGGAAGGCTTCAGATGTTTTTTTGGCTGGTAAAATGGCAGTCAAAATCCTGTCATCCATGACAAATTTGGTGTTAAAAACTTTTAAAGTGGCCCCATCCTGCTCATTTCAGGGGCTTTTAAAGTGATGTTGAATCCCAGTGGGGCATTATAGTAAGTTTCCTATAATAAAATACTCCATAAATCTCAAGTTGTGTGATTAAATCTGCATTCTTCTTCTCTTGGCTAAAACTGTCAGATTTGGCAGCCTCCTCCCGCAACCAAGGCTACTCTGTTGCGATTGCTCAGTGGTTGAGGGTCAGCTCCGGCCCACCAACAAACGCCTGCCACATCTCAAAACGGGATAGAAACAACCATCATTATTTGATAGATATAATTAGATGAATATTGGAGAATCCAATATCTAACTGCTGTGTTAAAATAGGCTGCCATTTTTAAGAAAGAGCAATAAACTGTACAAAGAAACAGTACCAGTTGTCATACAAACAGTTGAATTATTCCTATTTTTTTTGCCGTGTAACGATAACATTTGGTCTTCATAGGTGGGAAACCGGGCAGTGGAGCTCCTGTTCCGCTTCCTGTGGTGTTGGCCTGATGTCCCGCACTGTGACGTGTACGCACCAGCCCTCACGGGACAGCAACAGCACTGAGATTTTGAGGAATGATGACTGCCATGACCCCAAACCAAACCCCATCCAAGCCTGCAACCGTTTTGACTGCCCTCCCATGTGGGAAGCGCAGGACTGGGGGCAGTGCTCTGGTAGCTGCGGTAATGGACTTCAGAGGAGGCTGGTTCAGTGCAAACAGCGCTTGGCTGATGGTAGCATCCTGGAACTGCCTGACACTTTTTGTCCATCCAAGAGTCCAGCTAATCAGAGGACATGTACTCAGCAGCAGTGTCCACCTCAGTGGGTCACTAGCTGGTCCCAGGTAGGCTTTGTCTGGTAATGCTCCTTTTCCATTGAACGGCTCCTGCACAGCTTGACATGGTTCTACTCCCTATTAGCATTGCCAAGTATTATTTATAGTTGCTGAAGAAATTTCCAGAATTTTCTTGGATGCATTTTCTTGTTCCTCTCGAGTAAATAACTGTAATGCAGAGAGACAGAGTATAGTCCTGTGCAGGATTAGTCCACAGTCTCCACACTGTCATAGACCATTTTCTTGATGCCTCCAGTGTCCTCTCAAATACATAGAAAAAAAAGTGAACGTTGGTTTACTCTGCTCCTGTACAGTCGTTAAGTTATAGTCTACAGTCTCCACTTCGCTGCAGAGACCCGTTTCCTTATTGGCCTTATTCTCCTCCTGAATAAATAACAGAAGTTAGCACACATGCTAAAGTCTGCTTACCCTTTTGCTGCGCTATATTAGTACTCCACAGTATTCACTTTACTACAGTGGCCGTTTTTTTTTTTTTTTAATAAATGACCATTTATGTCTTTGTCTAGTGTTCGGTGACTTGTGGAAATGGTATCCAAAGGCTAGAGGCCGTCTGCAGGAAACAAGGCGAGGATGGACGATATCACACCATCGATTCAAACAACTGCTCCTCTCTGGCGCGGCCCAGCAGGGTCCGACCTTGTTCTCTCAGCCTCTGCAAGAGTAAGTGACGACTCCTAATGCTTGAGTTTTCAAAGATTGTGTTGACACTGACCAAAATCTTTGTTCACAGATTCTCTGAAGCCCGGACCCACCATACTGGCCCAGAGGAATGTCTATATTCAATGGAGGAAGAGCAAGAAGGTCCATTTGGTAGTGGGTGGGAGTGCCTATCTACTCCCCTGGACCACTGTCCTCCTTCGTTGTCCTACCCGCCACATCCATAAGGGGAACATACGATGGTTGAAAGACGGGAAACCCATGATGAGTCTCCCGCAACTGTCCGTCACCTCTGTGGGATTAGTGAAGATCCAACAAATTGGAGAATCTGACACCGGCACGTATACATGTGTGGCAGGCCAAGCTCAGGAACATTTAGTCATGCAGGTCATTGGCAACAAGCGAAAGACGTCCGTTACAGAAGACACACACCCTTATGACCGTTTTGTTGAGCATTTGCTCCAAGTCAAATCTGCCTCGGAAGATGATCTTTCCATTCCAAATGTCCTCATTCTTGATAGCCAGAAGCTTGAGGAGAACCTGAGAAGACAACAAGGGGAGCAACTCATTGGTCAATTAGTCAGTCAGCTGCCCCACTATGAAACCAATGGGTCTCCTTTACACCATCCGCAGATTCCCCTTCGAAAAACACACTCGACTAGATCCAGAATCCCTGTCATAATTCAGAGATCCAGGAAAGTTGGAATGGTGACCTCTTCCGATGTTGTAGTCCACATAGGATCTCCTGTTTTGCTCCGGAAGCCTGTTGCCACTTTAGAAATGAAGTGTGAAACTCTCGGGTACCCGAAACCTTTCCTGAGTTGGATGAAAAATGGAAAACAGCTGCATTATAACAGCAGGTATGGATAATTAAGATGACATTAACAAAAAGAAGCATCATTATTGGATTGAGCAAAGATCTGATCTTTGCAGAATAGACCTGTTGCCGACTGGCTCACTTAGGATCCAGTCTCCAAACCGGGCGGATGAGGGACTCTACACCTGCACTGCCAGGAACCGCCTCGGATCATCGTCGCTCTCATCTTGGTTGCAAGTTACAGGTAAGAAGCTTATCTACTGTACCTCTTTGGTATACTTATTAGACTCTAAACCATCCTTTTCATGATGCCTACTATGTCCTCTCAAATAAATAACAAAAATAAAGACAGATACAGCATTATATTTCAGTCTCCACTTGGCTGTGGTGGCCTGTTTGCTCACTGTTGTTCCGTCTCCTCCAGGATAAATAGAAAATAACAGAAAATACAACGCATGCACTCGTGTTAGTTGTGTTAGCCACACAGCCCCCATTTTGCTGCAGAGGCCTGTTTTCTCACTCGCCTTCTTAGACATCAAGGCACATTTTTCCTCTACCAAAAAGATTCGGGTATGTTCCCAGGCTGTCAAAATCAAGTATCAACTGTACCAAAACATTACTTTTGCTGGTACAACCCCAACAGCAAGCCATTTTTGGGCCAGTTTTGTTGGCTTGGAGATTCCAGGAAGTCATTGCAGTGCAATGGCTCGTCTGTCTCGGTCAGCATTAGGGAATGTGCAGTCCCCTCAGAGTTCCGCTCTCTCCTCCAAGCATGACCTTTCTGGATCGCCATCAAAGCCTCATCCACCACCACTTACGTTCTTACGTTCTGGCACTTTTCTCACTCATATGACAACAATTAGACGGCTCTGAAAGGAAGTTTTCAAAGACGATAGGCTGCTGGGATGCTTAATTTGAGTGAAAAAAAGGATAAGGAGGCTGTCAAGGGAAGAACTTTTTTTATTCTTTGTCTTTTTCAGGAAGCAAGGGAAGAAACTGTGTCCAAGGTGTTTGCTCTGATAGGAGCAACCAGTCTCTTTGCAGTGGACAAGACTGCTTCCTCAGGTTGGTGGCTGTTATTGAATGAATTTATTTTTCTCTTAAAGCAGAACAATTGGCAACGGATGAAATCAGACCGCAAAACTTGGGAGCGACTTGCGTTTTTTGCAACAGATTCCTATTAGCAACAGAGAACTCCTGTGATATAGAACAGCAATTCTTAACCTAGAGGGCCGCCCCAAAATATGTGGGCCATCAAAGCTTCAAGACGTTCAGTTGCAGACCTGCCAAAATGTCATAATTTTGTACTTGCCACTTATGTTTGACCTTTAATTACGATTGTATGTTTCGTTGCTCGCCAGGTACACGTTTGTAATTTCAGTTTGGAGTTGCCACGGCAATATGCACAAGCTCTTGAACTCTCAGAGCGCTCCTTTTATAATTACACTTCTGTAGCTGCTACCCCTTAAAAACAGCAGCAACGTTCCCGTCACACAAAGGACCTTTTTGCTGATCTTTGACAGAAAATGTGTCACCCGCCTCTGAAACAATTTACTTGAAAATCTTAAACCTGCATGAAACTACGGTGCTCTGTATTTAGGTGGCGTGTGGACCCTTGGGAGCCATGTTCGGCCAGCTGTGGTGGAGGTTCCCAGACCAGACGTGTCCGCTGCATGAGGGGTCCCGAGGACAAGTTGAGGGAGATGGAGAACCACCATTGCTTTGGTGTGGGGCGGAGACCTCCTGATACCAGGATATGTAACATTCTGCCCTGTGCCAGTTGGGCTACAACCGCCTGGGGACTGGTAATGCTCTATAATCAATAATAATATCAATTTATTCAGGTAATATTTTAGCTTAAAATGTATGCTTTTCACCATTAAAGGCCACAGTATTTGCATCTCTTGTTTGACAAAGCTGGAGTAAACCAAACAACTTGATGTATAATTACAGTATTTCTCGCCTTACGTATTTGTCTGGCCATTCACACACAATGTCAATTTGATAGTGTAAGCAAAGTCACACACTCTGTCCATTCACATACTAAATTCATCAGACAGCTACTTAACACTTGAGCACTATACTTGAAAAATATACAAACATATGCCAATATGAGTTGAAAATTTAATTTCACAGTAAGTGAAAAAAAGCTGTTGAAGTATTATATTTGTTATTATATTTGTGCTAAAGCCATTTTTAATTATTTGCTTTCAGTGTAACAGTCAGTGCGTGGGTCCCAGTTTGGCTGCACAGCATCGCCGTGTTTACTGCCAAGACTCAAATGGCACCAAAGTGGCCTACAGGATGTGCAGCGGTCTTCAACTGTAAACATAACATCTCTAAGACTCAATGTCTTCCTGTTTTTTTACATTTTTAGTGTTTCTCATTTTTGTTCTATGTGTGTGTGTGTTGCTGTACAGGCCCAGTTCCACTAGGAATTGCTCCACAGATGCCTGCGCCCTCCAGTGGCGAGTCGGGCCGTGGACCCAGTGCACTGCTACCTGCGGGCGGCACGGTTTCCAGTCGCGCCGGGTCGTCTGCACGCAACAGGCGACTGGAAGGCCGACTCTGGAGCATCAGTGCTTATGGAAGCCTCGTCCTCCCAGCTGGCAGCGCTGTAATCTCTCCTCTTGTGGCAGAGGTAAGAACATTTTATTGACATTTTAGAGAGGTATCATTACTGTAATGGATGCTTTCATTGCTTTAGCCGGCGAGTGCAGAGACAGCACCAGGTACTGCGAGAAGGTTCGACAGTTGGAGCTGTGCACGCTGCCTCAATTTAAGAGTCGCTGCTGTCAGTCATGTCTCAACTCTTGAGGGGCGTGGGGATGCGAGGACTATGGACATTCCTGCTCAGTGGACGCTGAGAAGGTCCGGTGAGGACCTTTCATCTCTGAACCCATGCATGAACCACTGGAAGGGTGTCATTGCATTTTTGGGTAGGCCATAAACTCCAATCTGAGTGCTCAGATTGTTGGTCCATTCACACACAATATCAAATGGCTGTGGCTTAAAATGCAGCCTTTTTTTAAAACCTTTTTAAGGCCGCTTAATTTCCCATTAGCATGTGTCAAAATGAATTATCAGTTGCACAACCACATGCCATTTATCCATTGTTGTCAGTTTTTCCATTCACAAACAATATGAGTTTGATCAGCAAAGCAAAAGGAATATGATAACACTTTTGGTCCATTCACATACATTATCAAAGCACATTATAAAGCACTCGCCGGCTCACCCTGAAGGTCACTGTATTTCTACCAAATGGCATCACTTTGCGTATTTGTTTGTCAATTCACACATAATATCAGTTTTATCAGCCAAGTCACTAACTTTGCCTGAAAATACAGACCTTCAAAGGCCACCGTATTTATGCAGTTTTATGACCCTGTAAAGCCAGCAAAGTTCCCAGCGTGTATTTTTCTGTCCCTTCACATAATGTGTTTTAGTCTATGTGGTAAGTCAAGTCATTCTTGATGGCCACTGTATTTACAGTACATATTTAATTTGGCATGTGATTACAGTTTAACACACTCATGAACCATTTAGTCATTTTGAGCACTTGTCTGTCCTTTCACACACAATATTGACTTGATAAGCAAAGCGACATGACTCACTTAGTTTAAAACGCCGCTGTTTTGACCCGCTTTCCCGCTACTCCTTATCAAAACAGTTACACAGTTGGGTGTTCATTCAAAGTTGCCTTTGAAGGCCAATGTATTTCTTTTTTTTTAGTGTATAATCATCCCATACGTCATGAAAAAAGAACATTAAATCGTAGGGAAGTTGGTTTGACTGACATTTTAACATAGTCCTGCTGGGCTTGCACTAATTCAGGGGATATGATGAGGATTAAAAAAAAGACCATTGTTTTGCACTCCTTAAGTTTTTGTTAAGAACAGGACTTATGGTTAAGTTACTTTTTTATGTGTTTCATGGTGATATTTGCCCATACATCCACTTAACCACTTTGTATGCTTTTGCACGTTTAGTCACCTGGTAATGACACCTAGCTGCAATAATCCCCTTAAAAATATGTCAAATATTGACAAATTAAAGGAAATAAAATCAGGCCTATTAAAGCAGCAATGTTATATATTATGTTCTTTATTTATTTCTATGGGCAATGTTAGACTACTTGGCTTTTTGTTTGTGTGATTTAAGAGAAGAAAGCATCATATAATGTATACGCTTACTTTGTGTAGATATGTATTTTTGTTTTCATTATTTATTTTCCATGTGTTTTGTGTATAGTTTTGTAAATAAATACATGGTTGGGTTTTTAAATATTTTCTTGTCCTTACAGCTGGTTGTACTTGTTGTGTGTACATGCAGAGGGCTCCCTCTGCTGGTCAAGCCGTGTTTTTTATATATGTAATAAAAAGAAGCACATTCCTTTTATAACATACTGTGTTTTCTTTGAAGGGTAACAGAAAATTCAAACAAATAAGATAACATAAAATTAATATTCATTTAATTTGACCACAAAATGACAATGGCAGCAGTTTAGCTATCGTTGAAGAAAACAGCACTGCTGTCACTGACAGCTGTGGAGAATGCAGTAGTTCTGGAGATGAGGCTGAGAAACGAAAAATGAAAATAAACATGCTATGTAATTACATTCCATGCTCGCCCTTTGTAAAAACTGAACATTAATTCTCAGAATGAAAGCTATGAAAAGTGGGGATTTATGTGACCTTTGGCCTTGGTCATATGGGAGGGGCGGGATAAGGAAGACGGAAGTGAAGGCGGAAGTGAAGGCAGAAGTAAAGGCGGAAGTGAAGGCGGAAGTGAAGGCGAGCCATGCTAACATGCTGGTGCTGAACTGCTCTGTTCTGGTACCGCATTATGAATAAAATCTTGCCTGAAACAAAAAGAAAGTTTATTTCCTTCCTTCATGCTCTATTTTTACTTATGACACAATGACACATAATATTACGACTTTATTGTTGTAACTTTACCAGAATTTATGTATTTTTGTATAAATTTACAACTTTATTCTTGAAATCTCAGATGATTATTTTTCTTTTCATGTGTGGCACAGCTGGCATTGGCTCTGGAGACCGGCATTGCAGTAGAACATTAAAAGGTTTAACTTTAAAATGTCCCCAGAAAAACAAACGTGCATTGTACTGTGTTAAGATCTGAGAACCGGATGCAGTCATTAAAGGGCCATGTCGGCTCCGAGTCATAGGTTCCCTGCCATAAAGAATGAAATGATACTCTAACCACATTTCATTTACTTTGCTTTTATTGGTATGTTAAATTACTGTATAAACATTTTTGACTGACACGCCATATTTTCAATTTTTGTCTTTGATTTTGAAAGATCCACCGGACGTCGCTCACATGGCTGGCGCATATGTGTGACGTATATATTGTTCGACTGCATTAAATGTATTCGTTGAGGATGAAGTTAGCGGCTACTTGCGCAACACTTTGATTTTTACATGCTACGTTTTTAACTGGACACGTTCGTCCTCTTTAATTTGGGTATGTTGAGTTTATTCTGGTATTAATTCCGTGTTTTGCGTGTTAGTAAACGTATAGTGGGCAGGGACTGTTATGTATTTTTTAAAAAGGCCCCAGCCCGCGAAGTCGCAAACTGATCAACACCAACATTGCTGAGCCCAGATATTTGATTTTAAATCTTCTTTTGGTATTTTCCATACAGCATGGATGACTCTCAGAGGGGTGTTGAAGGTTGTGCGGAGCCCAGAAGTAAAACCAATGAGACGGACAAGAAGAAAAGATCCAGGGTGAAGCAACTTTTGGGTGAAGTCAAGAAACAAGTGGAGTTCTGGTTCGGAGATGCAAACTTAAGCAAGGACCGCTTCTTGAAAAAGCTCATTGAGGAGTCAGAAGATGGATGTAAGTCACACTAAATTCGTCTTAAATGTTCGTATGATCCAGAAACGTCTGCTATGTGTTCTAGATGTTGACTTATGTGTGCTGGCAAGCTTCAATCGCATGAAGAAGCTGACAAGTGACACCAAGCTCATCGCCAGGGCACTGAAAAACTCATCCGTGGTCCAGGTAAATGGGAATGCATCCATAACACTCCTTGGTCAATGTGACAAACAAACAAAGTATTTTTGGTTAATTTAGAAGGCAATAAATGTAAGACAGCTTCTGATTGGAGATTTACTAAATGACAGATGCAGGTTTATTTTCAAATATCAATTACAGATATGTAGAAGTGAAACATAAATAATTGTGACTAATAATTGGAAGGCTTCCCCACGGTGTGCCTAATGTGCTAACCACTTGTTCACCGTGCGGCCTGTACTTTCTGTCGTGGAGTAAATATACTTCCCAGGCAGCTATATGACGAACTACTGTTATTTTCTGCCTCAGCGGGCTGTGGTCGAAAATGTTTTTGTTCTTATTTTGTATTTTAGGGTGATTTAGAGGGCGGTAAAGTAAGAAGACAGCTTCTGATTGTAGATTTACCAATTTACAGTACACCCTGTGTACAGTACACCCTGTGTACAGGTCACTTGTGAACAGTTTATAGGTATAGAAGGGAAAAGAAACAAATACAATGGTACCTCAGTTTTCTTACACCCCAGGTTTTGTAGAGATTTGGTTTTGGACAGACCTTATGGGACAGATTGATAAATTAAACCAAGATACCACTGTATAGTATTCATCATTATTAAAAAAAAACCCGCAATGCAGACCTTATTCTTAATAGATCCATTGTTCTTTCTGCAGCAGAGTAAATATATGCCCCAAGTATCAGGGTGTTCTGTTTGCTGCCTAAATGGACTGTGGTAGAAATGTTTTTGGTCCTTTATTGTGTTTCAGGTTAATTTAGAGGGTGATAAAGTAAGGCGGCAGAAACCGATTGGAGATTTACCAAATGATGTGGACAGCCGCACAGTCTATGTGGTAAGCATTTTGTTTTTATGTTCTGTATTTTGTATATTTCTAATAGTTGTTATAGCCCCTATTTTTTGAGTATTCATAATTGTATGTTTTCTACTAATAGTTTTTTTTAATTTGCTGTTGCTTAATTGTTATTCCATAGTATTTTTTGTGTTTTTTTTTGTTTATACCTCATTTGTAATTTTGTTTTGTTTTTTAAATCGGCCCTCTTGATGGTGTCTTGATTCTGTCATGGTCTTTGGAGTGAGGTGGCCCTGTGACTTAAAATTCTCTGCCAAAATAATAAGGGCGGTGTTTTCCTGAGAGTGAGCGCGAACAACTCTAGAGCCCGGCTGATATATTGTTGGGCCGATATATTTTGCAAATACTCAGTGGCTGCAGATGGAAGTTAAATTCATTCAGTCATTCATTTTCTACCGCTTATCGTCACGAGGGCCGCGGGAGGTGCTGGAGCCTATGCCAGCTGTCTTCGGATGAGAGATGGGGTACACCCTGGACTGGTCGCCAGTCAATCACAGGCCACAAACAACCATTCACACTCACATTCATACCTATGGACAATTTGGAGTCCTCAATTAACCTAGCATGTTTTTGGAATGTGGGAGGAAACCGGAGTACCCGGAAAAAACCCACTCATGCCCGGGGAGAACATGCAAACATGGAAGTTTCAATGGCTAGTAAATATGACTCATTGATATCGGGAAGATGTTTATGTGAATATCCATTCTCCATGTGCTAAGCCTTTTATATACAAATATAACATAAATTAATATTAATTAATTTTGTATTTTTTTTATTTAATGTTTTCACCCCCATTTCTTTTAATAAGGAACTTCTGCCCAAAGATGTGACTCACAGCTGGATCGAGAAGGTCTTCTCTAAATGCGGAAATGTTCTTTATGTGAGCATCCCAAGGTACAAAAGCAGCGGACACTCCAAGGGTTTCGCCTTTGTGGAGTTTGAGTCGTCTGAACAAGCAAATAAAGCCATTGAGGTGATCATTTAATATGTTTTCCTGGCTGATATTTGACACTATTTAATACTGACAAAGGTTTTCAATTAAGATGCTGAACAACCCTCCTGAAGATGCGCCTAGGAAGGCTGGAATTTTTCCCAAGACGCTACACGGGAAGGCACTTCAGCTGCCACCAGACAATCCACCTTCTGGTACGACCTCTTAGTTGTCATACAAAAGCAATTTTCCTTATTTCTTTGCGCAATATCTGCAGGTGGAGCTGAAGAGGAGAAGAAAAAACGCAAGAAGAAGAAAAGGAAGGTGGAGACGCCGGCTGAAGATACCAAAGTGCTGCCGATGGAAGCTGATTTGACGGGTCAGCAGCAGCTGAAGAAGAAGAAGAAGAAGCAGCACTCAGATGCCGGTGAAATATCGGAGAAAAAAAGACGACGTTCGCACTCAGCGGACGAATCAGAAACGGAAGTGCCCTCCAAGATGAGGAAGAAAGATGACGACGCCTCAGGAAGCAGTGAGTTTGTATAATACACAAAAGCACTATTGACCCAGAATATAAGATGACACCACCTTTTCAATGCCTCTTTTCAAAAGACAATAACTGGTAGATTGAAATGAAAAGAAAAGTACATAATTTGTCTTAGCTGCACAAAAGTTCTTTGATTCTTGCTTCATTGAAAATTGGCACCATCCACTGTTGTGTACTAACTTGCCGCATCAGTTTTTTAAAAAATTATATAACATTTACGGTAGTGGGTGTTTGAAAATGTCAACTTTGTGCTTTACAGATGCTCCTATGGAAGGCAAGAGGGGCGTGGAGGATGGCAAAGAAAACCAAGACGACTCTCTGGTCAAAGTGAAGCGCAAGAGAAAAAAGAAACATAAGGAAAAGCTGAAAATTGAAGAGGAGGTCATTCCACTCAGAGTGCTATCCAAGTACGAGTCGGAATGATATGAGCTAAATGATATCATGTTCATGTTACACAGAAACCTTTGGTTTATTTTTTCAGGAAAGTGTGGCTTGACCTCAAAGCGGAGTACCTGAGGCTCCAAAAATGCAGCATGTCATCTTTGAAGAAACGCATGACAGAGCTGGACGGCGAAGATCGCTGCACAGCGACAGGGGGCGAAGGCGAGACTCGGATTGAGACGAGTGAGTCATCAAGCACCGGCTTCACTTCCATTTCAACCAGTGGGAACATGACAATAAAGTTGCATTTCTTGCCTTTCGTACAGTGGAGGCTGCGAGTCAGGGTCCCCAGTTCACCAGCGGCGTCATCTTAAAGATTACAGACAACAAGGCGCTTCCTGGGAGGAAGATGATCAAGGTAGAGTACTATTTAAGCCAGGATGTCTTGGATATACACAGTGGAAGGGAAATGTATCTGAACCCTTTCAAACTTCTTACATTTCTACATGAATTGGTTTTAAAATTTAGTCTAATCTAAGAATAAACAAAACAGTTTGCATAAACTAATACCACCCAAACAAATGCTTTTACATTTTCATTGAAAATAACATGTAAACATTCACAGGGCAGGGAGGAAAAAGAAAGTGAACCCTTGGGATTTAATAACTGGTTGGAGCAATAATTGCGTGGGCAGCAATGACCTCAACCAAACGTTTTCTGTAGTTGCAGATCAGACACACACAGACAACCATCAGGATGAATTTAGGAACTACATTGTTTCCAAAACTGTTGCACTTCAGCAAGATTCCTGGGATGTCTGGTGTGAATATGTCTCTTAAGGTCACGACTGGGCCACTCGAACACGTACTTTCTTCTTCTGAAGCCATTCTGTTGATTTGCTTCTGTATTTGGATCATTGTCATAGTGTATCCACCCATCCTCTTTTGAGCTTCAACCTTTGGTTCTTCAGCAAAGTCTATCAGTATAAATATTTGATTATAAAATTAATTAATTTCCCATTGATTATAGCATTTTCATTTACGAGGCATGCCCATAAAATCATGCTCCCTCCACCAGAGTCCATGGTTGGGACAAGGTTTTGAAGTTGGTGTGCTGTGCCATTTTTCCCCCACAAATGATGTGTGTCCCTACCAAACAATTCGACTTTCCTTCTGTCCATAGAATATTTTGTCAGTAGTGCTGTGGAACATCAAAATGCTCTTTAGCAAACTTCAAATGTGCAGCAATGGCGTCCTCCTTGGTGTTCTCCCACATGATCCCCATTCTTGTGTCATGTCTCGCGTATGGTAGATTTGTCAGCATGTCTTCAGTTGACACTCAAAAGGTTCTTTTTCTTACCTCACTGAAAATTATCTGCTGTGCTCTTGCAGTCATCTTCACAGGACAGCCACTCCTTGGAAGTGAAGCAACTGTGCTGAACTTTCTCCGTTTAGAGAAAATCTGTGTATTTTAGTTTGTTGTTGAAGTAGGCCGCAAAGAAATTGTTTTGTTTTTTTTTACTGTGGTGCTTGCAACGTTTGCATTGCCGACTTTTACCTTCCACGTAGGATACGCTTTCCAAAATCTCCCCTGTTGCTTATGTGGACGTCCTGGAAGGAGATGCCGAGGGCTTTGTGCGCTTCCACAGCTCGGAGGAAGCACAGGCTGTCAGCGATGCCGGGGCTGACCTGCAGAGAGAACATAGTTGGCAACTGGAGATCCTCTCAGGTGGGAAACATATTTTCTTCTATTCCATGGAATTTGTTGACAGGACACAAATGTGTTTTGTGCCAAAGGTGACCACGAACAAAGATACTGGCAGAAGATCCTTGTGGATCGTCAGGGCAGACTGAACCGTCCCAGGGATAAGAAGAGGGGCATAGAGAAGGTGAGATGACACGATCCACTTTGAACACTGTAGCCAATGCTCACTTTAAACTTTACGCTTTCATTTCAGCTCATATCCAAAGCGGAGAAGATCATCATGGCTCGGGCAAAGGAGGCTCATAAGCACATTCGCTTCCAAGATGACTGATTGCTCTACTTTTACACGCCAGCAGGTTTTTCCTATGGCAGTGGTCTGTATCGAACATGATAGATTTCTGTGATTGATTCCCCCAGCGGAGATGTGACAATTTGTTTTTTTTTAATGTAATTTTACAGTAAGGCTATTTAATTAATCATTAAAAAGGTGCATGTCTGGAGTATGCATTAAAGCAGGGGTCGGGAACCTTTTTGGCTAAGAGAGCCATGAAGGCCAGATATTTTAAAATGTGTATCTGTGAGAACCATATACATTTTTTTAAACATTGAATGCAATAAAATGTGTGCATTTTTATGTAAGACCAACAGTTTTAGATATAATGGGCTCTAATTACGTAGACCAGGCACACTACCCCACGCCAATGGGGTGTGGCCAGCGCAGTGTCTAATAATAAATCAAATACTTGTTGCCATTAATACAACTTCTGCTGCTGTATAGTTTTGCACTGTACTCCGTAGACTTATTTCATTCTTTTGGCCATCTTCGCCAGAAGGCTTGGTTCTGTAGCTTTAGCTATTTGACTAAAGGAGGAAAGTTTACATTTACATGTTTTTTTGACATCTCAATGACCGAGGTAGACTACAGCATTACCCAGTAATAATCAAGTTTCGGTGTTTGACCTGGAAAATATCATCAGGAAAGATAGATATGGTTGGCTGTATTGCAGCAGAATATAGATGGACGAATTAAAATGCATAAGAAAGTTGTTGATTTTGAATATTATTTTTAACAGTCATTTCTGTGATGGTTTACTTTAAAATGTTAGCAAAAATACATTTTTATTGTGGTAAAAAATGCTTGAGAGCCAGATACAGTCATCAAAAGAGCCCTACCTGGCTCCCGAGCCATAGGTTCCCTACCTCTGCATTAAAGGAAACAAGCATTTTGATTAATAATGCGCGCAAATAGAGAATTGATTATTGTAGTGTGCAAAACGATGCACTAAAATTTAAAACAGAAAATTCATTAAAAAATGATGAGTTGAGGGAAAAAATATTAAATATTTAATGTTATGGATAAACATTAATGTTTGTATTTTATATGTTTTATATGAGAATCTTAATGTGATCCACCAGCTGTGTCCTTTTTTTAAACGGGTGCATGCAGATATATATGCAAATTACCCATGCCAAAATTCCACCTATAGTTTTGCCGCAAGACATGCTGGGTGGCTTGTACTCTGTCTCGTAACATTTTGCCATGTTTAATTTTTGCTAATTGCAAAATATGTGGAGGTCGTCGTCAGGGATGTAAACAAGGACATAACATACTCTTGATATCCAATGTTTCATTATTCATTCATTCTTATTCTACCGCTTTTCCTCACGAGGGTCGCGGGGGGTGCTGAAGCCTATCCTAGCTGTCTTTGAGCAAGAGGCGGGGTACACCCTGGACTGGTCGCCAGCCAATCACAGGGCACATATAGACAAACAACCATTCACACTCACATTCATACCTATGGACAATTTGGAGGCACCAATTAATCTAGCATGTTTTTGGAATGTGGGAGGAAACCGGTTTCCCTGGAGAAAACCCACGCATGCACGGGGAGAACTCCACACAGAGATGGCTGAGGGTGGAATTGATGTTTCATTATTCATAGCTCATATTTTTTTCTGTTTGATTACCCAGCATGCTTTGCAGTACTTGTAAATAACAGTTTGTGTTGTTTACCTCTTAGCTGTTTATCACCCATGTGGAAGTAGAAGTTGATTTATGTGATGTGTTAACTTGCTGTAGATATGTTGTTTTTGTTTACTTGCACTGTGTATAAGTACTTTTTTATACACATAAGTACTGAATTGTTAGAGAGTATATAGTAGTGTTGAGCGCTCCCACGCACAAATTTGACTTCCTCCTATTGTTTAACATTTTTAAATATTTTGAAATGTGCTCACATCTTTTGGTGGGTGTTTTGCTTGCTGACGCAGAAGAGCTGACCTGACCTGTGTATGCATGATTCATAGACACATACATATATTCAAATCCTTCACAGCCCACCCACTAGACTGCCTTCCAATAACGTGTGTCATGTGCACTTGGAGACAAACGTTTAAAAAATTCCCAACTTTTAAAATAATTTTCTTTCACCATCTGTCTTGTTTATATTTTTTTTTTTCCTGTTACCCAGAACAATAATTCAATGTTCCCACGTTTACATGCATCTACTCCCTACCTGCCCTCTGTCAGTACTACCACTAACATTACTTTAGGATGTAGAATAATTAGAGAATACCTACATTATCATTTGTATTAGATATGTTTTGGTATTGTATGTAATTTAACATAATAGTATTTGCACCCAAAATGCAGACTGCCCACTGATGGCAGCCTTTTTGCACAAATTCTGATGGATTTTCTTTATAGCCTTTGCAATCATCTGTATATTTAATTGTGTTGTTAAATGATAACATGTTATGTAGCATTTCACCCTCAGCTTGTTAAAGAAGCGTATGTCCCTTTTTAAGATACAATGTGCAGTAAAGAGCATTGCTCTACTCATCCTGTCCACTAGATGGCGACATTTTCCCGAGTAGATTTAAAACGTGAATAACGTAATCGTTATTTATTTCTATCGTCGATGCTCTTGACATGCCACAAAAATGTTGTCCTAAATGCCGTTTTTTAATGCAACTGTTAGATTAGGTTAGGGGGAAAGGTATTCGACTTTAATGGTGAGTTTTTTTTTCAAAGTTGGATATTTAAATGCCACTTTTATTTATTTTATTTTATTGCAAAGCAGCACGATTGAATTGTGCAGCGCAGGAGTTGGGGGCGTGTTGTTGCCATAACGAGGTTGCAAAGGGAGGGTGGGGGGTGTGTATGCGTGGAAAACCTCCGAGTGCCCACGCTGCCTTCACTTCCACGCAATTCCTCAACCCCTTTCTCTGAGCAACAAGTTTTGCAGCAAGTGAACGCCTCACTGCAGGGAAAAAAAGGTTGCACGTCATTGAAGCTGCACCGGTTATTCCAATGGAGCTGGAGGGGGAGAGAGGAGCATCCGCGGGGAACATGGACACCAAAGTGGACCCACGGAAAAGGAGTCGTGCAGCAGAGGCTGGCCTGAGCGCCATCCCGTCGGTGTGCTCCGTGGCGTCCGTCGCCTTCTGCATCGTGCTCAGCATCCACGCCGCCGACGTCAGGCGCCGGCTGGTGGGCTTGGAGCATGGAGCGGACACCTTTACGCGCGCCCCTGCTGATCTGGACGCATTGATTGAGCAAAAACTCAACCAGATGTTCACCCAGGTAACCCCCCCACCCTCATCCCCTGTATGAATCAATGCACATGTCAATCAAACCATGCTGACATCACCTCTTCATTGAACCCCACACAGCGTTCTTATGAGCAATTTGCCAAGATCAGGACGGCCAGACAAGCATCACCTGAATGCAACTGCCCTCCAGGTAAGACTTGTGCTGCATTCAATGACACATTGGTGCACTCTGATGGATGCAGGCAGCTGACAGTTAACATTTGAACAACAGCGGCCCTTCTATACATAGAGGCGCTGAGTGGCATGTTGTTGGATTGAAAAGCAGACACATGAGATGGCATTGGTGTATGTTTCTTCTTTTTTTTTGAAGTTGTAGTCATGATTCACTTCATTCAAGTCCTGGCATGGTGATTGACAGCTTATACTAGATGTTTGGAGGCTAAAAATAAGCTTAAAAGCGAACCATGAATGCAGATTGTAGGCACCTCTGATGTGTGTGGACAAATGTTTTGTTTTGGTTGTGTATCACATTGACAGCAGTGTGTAATTAACGAAAAACAAGATTATACACATGTGCGGGAAATGTGTGTTATTAGCATTGCTAGCATTGTGGCTGCTGACTGCCCCCTGGTGGCGGTTTTTGTGCGCTACATAATTATTTTCCGATTGTTTGATACGTTTGCACAGATTTCATTTCCATTCATTTAAATGCTTCTGTAGAACACTGCCCTCTAGTGGCGGCTCTTGTGCACTACAAATATAGTTTGAAACTTAACGTTTTTATCAAACGCTCTGTTGACATGATTACACAAAAAAGTACCCTTAACTGCTGACTGCCCTCTGGTGGCAGCCGTTGTGCACTACAGCTAAAAAAACCCGAAAATACTCCTACTTCTCTGTGTTTAATTACCTCTATGGCAGACTGCCCTCTAGTGGCCGTTACTGTGTATGAAATTCAACCTTCCATTGTTGATGGATTAAGTAGCAGACTGTGCTTTGGTGGTGAGTGTTGTGTTCTGTTGACAAGATAAACTTTGATTATAATGTGTTTATTATTACAATAATTATTATGCCTATGCAAAGTACGAAACTTTGCATCATAACGGGGCAGATCCTGTGTCCCCAGGCTTTTTGTTCGCAGGTAATCATCCATACTTTTGAGCAAACATATCTTCACTTTAGGTAGTCTCCACTTAGTGTTCCCTTATTGGTGAAAATGTTGACTGTAAATGTTATATATCAACATAAAATAATTCCTGCTAAAATAGATCCAGCCTTGTCTCCCCCTAGTGGCCAAAGTGTACCAGACAAGGTGTGTAATCCCACAGGGGCTCCAGCTACAGTTACAGTCCATGCACAGAATTAATAAGTGTCAGCTTCTTTTGAATTAAAGCGTCTGTGCGGTTTCTTTGGTTGTGCCCTAATTAGTGAGTGGTGGGGAACGCTGAGCAGACTTCCAGGTGCTTCTGGTTAGACGTTAGGAGGCCTGGAAAAGTTTGCAGTGCAATTAGACTTTTGATTGGAATATAGCGACTCATTTTAAAGCATGAAAAGCCTTCAGATTGGATCATCCTGATGACTCATCATGAGTGGTTCTCGATGTGAAGGTTCATTATGGAGGGCAAAAAGCTAGAAATAGCGCAGATGTACCTTTTTTTTCCTCTTTTTATGTTGTTAGTCTATGGATGCGGATGGAGCGGCTGAAAGGAGCGGCAGTGAATCTTTTTGAAAAAAGGCTGGCACACTTTTCCTTCTTTTATCCTTGCATGTCAACCTGAGGGCATTCTCTGAATGGAGAAGTCCCCCCGCTTCTTCTCACGTGTCCCTAACATTTTCCGTTGGCTTTTTCAGTACAAAAAGGAAGTTGAAAGCCCGGCTCCTTGTGTGGGGGGGCTAATTAAAGCCACAATAAGTCATAATTTGGGTTCAAAATGAAAGTGCAAGCTTGTAATATTAGAAAATGGTGACTCCACATCCATCACTTGGGTGTCCACATTTTGTACATTCAGGGACACTACGAACATCACAAGATATACTGTAATTGTGCGTGCATGTGCATTCAACTTAAATGACCCGCTGTCTTTGAACACAACCCCTCATTGCTTCCAATAACACTTTTACAGTGTGATTTTCAGACAAGTGTTAGCTTGATTACAATTGTCAGTTCATTTAGATGTTAATACATACAAATATGTATAAATATGTGTTGTCATTTCATTTTCTGTTCATAAAATACAGAAAACACACAGTGGCAAATGGTGATTAATCAAGATTAATTTGATGTAAAGTAAAAAAAATTTTTACAGCCCTAATAATAGTGTCTAATTGTATAATATTACATGTAATGATAATATGTTTACATATTACACATATACACAGTGGACCAGCCAGGACATCTTTTGTTTTATTGCGATGTTTTATATTTATTCCATTTATTATAGAATTATTCATTTTTGAGTAATATTGTTATAATTTTCAGTATTATTATCGCTGTTTTGAGCCATTGGAAAACACCTTCTTATGTTTGTTTTTTTTTCGTGTTTAGCGGGTGCTTTCATTTCGTATTATAGATTTAATCCAAAATTACACTCTTAGCTTTTTTTTTTTTTTTTATCAATGCTTTAGCTGTTTTCACACAAAAGCAATGTAAAAACTACTGATAACAACCCAAAAAATCATATGCTTCTGATGTTTTCATTTGTGGTCAAATGGCTTCCTTTTAACGATTAATAACTACCTGAAAATAGTTTTGCAAACTTCAAGCCATCCCTGGTAATTTCCATATACTAAGTTGCTATCTATAGTGTCTGTATTGTAATGTTCTTGTTTGGCTCATTCGAGTGCAATCTTTGTCCAGTTATTTTGCACTTTCAAATAGCATCTGTTGGATCCCTTGATGTCCCCTCTCTGGGGTGAGGTTGTGGGTTGTCTTGGGGGGGGGTGGTGGGATTCAGACCAACCACAAAAGCCAGCTCACAGACTCTACGTCTCATCTGCTGGTGCCCTCTGACACCCGCTCATCCTGCGACTGAGGCTGTCCTTTAAGTTCACTTCCTACACTGCTATTCAGTGAAAGTTTAATGTGTGTGTGTGGGGGGGTCTTTAATGTTAATGTCCCACCCCCACTTCAGGGCACAGCCGGGCTTTTGTTTGATAATGGTACAGTACTTTTATCACATCTTAGGACAGTTTCATATGAGCCCAATTTATTATTAGACCCTAAGTATTACCAACGGTAGCCAGTGGGATTTTCTGTGGTCGTCTACGGTCTTATATATATCGGCCATTTACATAAAGTCGACTGGCTTTGTGAGTCAGTCTTCAGATGGGAGCCATTTTTTATAGAAAAAAAAAAACCCTGCAAGAAACCATACAGGAAGTCATAAAAATGTCCCAGACGACGCTGTGTGGTACCTGCAATTAGCATTGACGGGGGAAATCGTGTGAATTTTGTTACATCTAAAAGAAATGACTGTTTCAGTTCAGGGCAACATCTGTGGACGCCCACAGATACAGTATTTGCTCTTTTAATTCAATCTGCCAGGGACTTGATATAATCCAAAACAGGCTTGAAGTGTTACTTTAGGACAGTGGTCTCAAACACGCGGCCCGCGGGCCAAATGTGGACCGCAGGACACTAGTTTGAGGCCCCCGCCTTGATATAAAAGTTTAATATTAGTGCGGGCCGCGCAAGTTTGATATGGATGCTTTATGGTATCATGTACCCAGAAAAAATTATTACGTTTGATTAATGTTCATGTTAAAGGTTAAATAACTGTTAATAGTTATCCTCCCTATCCGTGTGGAAGTGGTAAGTTTTTGGCTATTTAAGTTTAAAGGAAATGACTTGAAGGCTACCGTTTAGGTCGCTAGCTCTCTAGTTTGCGAGTTAGCATGTGTCTCAAGACCCTGCAGTTGCGCAATATGTTGTAAATAAAAAGAGTATAAATGTGACTATAGTCGTGTTTTGTCATGTCTACAGGGCTCTAATAATGCTTTGTTCATTTTAATCTGAAGAAAATAATTTGTCTACCCACCAACTATATGTGGTTTCTTAAGTTTTTATTATTTGCCGTTTTATTATTATTATTATATTTATTTATTACTGATTGATTTTCTTTATTCTTGATTTGTTTATTTATTTTTCATCTTTTTTTGTGCAGAAAAATAAAAATTAAGATATATGAGAACAGTGGAATGTTTTATCAGAGCTTTTCTTGTAGAAAATCAGAACCAAAGCACTGAAAAAGTTTGTATATTTTTCTGTTTTTAATAAATGCGTTTTTTGGGGGGGGGGAAACCTGATGCGGCCCAGCCTTACCCAGACCCTAGCTCCAGTGGCCCCCAGGTAAATTGAGTTAAAACAACAACCCTAAAATAGCTTATGAGCGCTACAAGCCTTTAATTCTATGTATACACAGCACTGAAATGAAATCTAGTGTAGTAAATGTAAAGCTGTGGTTTACCTCTTGTCACACTTGCGGTATATTCTGAACAGTTATACAAGTGTAAGAAGAAGTTAAGCGCCGTGAAAAGAAGCAATACAAGAGTGGAGTTTAACTGGGAAGTATGGTGATGCTTCTAGTGTTAATACTATATGATGGCCACAGTTTGACTCTGGAACTGATTATTTGAATTGTCCTGGAATTGATTAGTGTTTGACTATTACTACACAGTCGCTATCCTCGCTCTCTCTCATGCCCATCTAGGCAGGCCTGGCATTACAATCCAAAACAGTCGGGTGCCTCAGATGTGGCTTCATATCCGGCTGGTTCATTTGGCCTGGCCACCGAGCAAGGAAAGAAAAACAGCAGCCAAGAATTCCTCAGGGGGAAGAAATTAATTTGCTGCATTTTCCAGCGTACTGTACATTAGGGTGACCTCAGTGACCTTCACTAGCAAGAAAATGAAAAGCGACACCGCCGCAGTCACTGGACTGTGACATTTGCGGTCGGACAGCGGGTCCTGTAAGACTGGACCTCCACCTGAGAGCCACTGGTGGAATAACAACCCAGTCTGTGGCATATTCCGCTCGGAATACCGACACATGTGTTTCCTCGTCATTTATTATGTTACATGAAAGCAGGGGGATATTGGAGATGACAGCAAGCGCATGCTGAAGCTGAAATCCAATCCGCAATTTGGGTTTCTGCATTCCCTAATTTGATATTCCACTATTATTTATTTGGTTGTGTGGGCAACGTGGTTGTTGTACGTAGAGTATCACCTCTGATTGCACTCGTCTGCCTTGTAATGTTAGAGAAATAATGCAGCTTTCTTAACTTAACGTAAATGAGAATATTTTATACAGTAGAACATAGCTTTAACAAGTAGAACACAATTGTTGTGTTTTACTGTGTTTTGTAACAGCAGAAGCATGTGACTTCTCCCAGCCAATCAACAGAAAATAACTTTAATTATTTTGGATGTACAGGACTCCCTCGTTTATTGCTGTTAATTGGATCCAGACCCGACCAAAAGTGCATTTCTGCAAAGTAGAAATCAATGTTTCAACTCAATATTTTTGTAGTTAGAGCATAGAAAACATGAAATAACACCCCTATATTTTTATTACTAAATATAGTAGATATGATCAAAGAAAAGAATGCTCGTGTGTGTGCACAGGAAGTGACATCAGGGATTCAGAGTTGAGTTTTAGCTGGTGTACGGCCACAACAATAGGTTATGTTTTTGTGATGTTGATGACTATTATTATGCCTGTTGTGAGATAAGTACCTCGAAAAAAGCGTTGAATCAAGTCTGGTACATGTTACTAGTGACACCTAGTGGCCAGTGTAGTACAGTTCATGGTCTTGTATTGCCTTAAACTGTAAACTTTAAGTCATTTGATAATTTTTATGCTTGAAAATGTTTAATATTTAAAATTGGGGGGGTGCATTAATATGTTGTTCTGCAGAATCAGCTAACTGACTGTTTCATTAAAAGTAGGGAAACTTTATTTCTTGACATCTTAATGACTTGGGAAGCATTATCCAATAATCAAGTTTTGATTATTGTCTACTGCAGTAGACGGTGGCTGGATTAAAATGCGTAAGAATATTCTATATTTCAAATGTTATTTTTAACACTGATGTTTTACTTTAAATGTCGGCAAGAAAAAAGGAAATGTTATTTTGTTAAAGGGGACCTATTGTGAACACACGATAACTCAAAGCTTTCTAGATCATCCAGAATCTGCACCTATTCCAGCTGTATTTCCTAAAATGTATTCCACCCACGGCCCACCTCCAGACACGCCCACTCTGCTGTGATTGATAACACTCCCAAGCGTTCCCAAAGACTTCCAGACTACTGCCAAACCCCACTTTCTAATTTTGTCAGTATAGTTGATAATAAATGAATAAATAAACCCTTTGGAGAGCTACTCGAGTCCTATATTATATATTATAATCCATCCAAATGCACAAACCTCATTATCTGAAACTTTGGCATCGTTTAACACCAGAATACGACATTCTAACAACAATTATGATTCAGAAAAATGAAAAAAAAAAACATCATTTAAGAAATAGATGCATCTGGCTCATGAGCCATAGGTTCCCTAAATCTGGTATATAGAGTGTCAAAAATAGGCATTTTTCGGGCTTTTTATGGGTGCGTCCATATTATTATTGTCATTCACAAGGGGGCTTGGAACGTAACCCCTGTGAATAGCGGACATCTGCAGGTGGTTCTCGTGTTGCGTATAAGTTCCATTCCTGACCTGGCAGTTATATGTGTACTGTAGTGTTCAAGAGTTCTGTGATTTGTGACTGCTTAAGAACATGACATGGGTCCTGAGAGTGGCTGCGTGCAGAGAGGAATGTCGAGTTTGCTGATGTTGTTTTGGTGTGGTTCGGTGGATAGTAGCCTTTTTTTGTTTTATTTGTTTTTTTTGCAAAAAAGAGATAGTAGGTAGTAGACGGCGCGTATTCTTCCGCAGTGCACCACCAAATCTCCTGTTTACAGACCAAAATAAGGTAATTAATTATGAGAGCTCCTACTACGTAACCAAGCCACTCATAAAGCTGAAGAAAAAGCAAAATGGTTCATCTTTTGAATAGGACTTCAGGTGCATTTGTGTCGACTTTCAACTCAAAGGCATCTTAATCTTAAAATGTGTATTTCATACTCCCAGGCAGTAGGTGGCAGTAAGTAATACCAACCTGTAAGAGTCAAACTTATTTGTTCCTTCCAAAGTATATTACAAACATTGGACAACAAAAGTAAGAACAAATATGTTTATTTGTTTATATTTTTGAATATTTATTGGTTACTGCTAGAAAACACTCAGAGAGCGTAGACCTCTGCCAAACGCCATATTGGGATTTAGACCATAAATATTAGTCCTACATACTTTTATCAACATATTTAGATTCCTTGTTGTTTTATATAAGTGCCCACCTCCTGAAAATGCTAAAAATGTTAGTATAATTATGTTTCTGCTTAAGTTTATATTCATAAAAAAAGACAAAATCCAAAAATAGCAAAACAATGCTAGTTTGTATAAAAAATGTTAGCAATGCTAACATTCTAGTATTAGCATGCTAATGTTATTGATTCTAAATGTGGCGTGTCCCACAGCATCTCCATTTCACCTACCATGAATAATTTCAAGGTACAAGGGCCACTTTGGTATTTTGTAAAGCAATATATACGTTTTATAAGTTATACAGTGTATATTTCAAGATAAAACTGCATCTCAGCTTTGTGATGTTAGTGAAAAAGTATAGTCTTAGTATAAACTTTGGTCTTTGCCCTTTTTGTTTTGTTAATTTTCCACTTTTTTTTCAACTTTTCTTTTCAATAATCTTTGAAAAAAATATTTTCATTTTCATATGGGATGCATCACTGTTGTGTATTCAGGGCACGCACACACACAAATTCCATCTCTTGGGGACGCCTCCCCCTTCCTTAAATGCTTCCCCCTACCAGCAGTGAAACCATCCTGGAGAAGTCAATATTTGCACTTGCTATCAAAGCCAGTTCTGTTGTACATGAAGACACAGTTTGTCCAACGTTCCACCAGGACATGTTGGGATGCGCTCCATCCACAAAGATTGATTAGCAATGATTTAGCAATTATTTTTAAGTCATTAACATGATGCAAAGGCTCTGTATTTTACTTTCCCAGGCAGTATGAGACAGTAAGTCTAAGTCAAGTCATACAAAGCCATGGTTTGTTCGTCTGTACAATACAATACCAAAATATTTGGTATTTTTGTGTTACTAGGTAACAAAAAAAAAACAAAAAACAATTTGTGCAAGTGTGAACTAAACATGATGTACTTAAATGTCGCTTTAAGCATGATTGAAATGAACATCACCATTGCCGTTGAAGGATATTTTAGGTGGTGGTTCCACTCTCACCTACTGCACCTTCAAGTGTCCTTACTGCAATATTAATGCATGATGTGTATGTACCGTACATCCACCACAAGCCACATCACTTACACCGCCCATTTAGTCCTCTTCACCTTATTTTATTTTAAGTCTGACTCCTCCTTGTGTACTCATGCTGTCTCTTCATCAAAACCATCCACTCGCCACACATTTTTGGGTCATTTGCTAAAGGAGGTGCTGATTCTGGCCAATGCAGCGCTGATTGCACAAAGCAAATGATCAGACTCAGCAGTAAACAATCTTTGAGCACTCTACATCCTATTTAAAAAAAAAAAGCACTTTATTGCCTTTTGACTTCCTTTTTTTGCAGTCTTCCAAGAGGCGAAGGAAGTCGTTTCCATAAAAAAAAAAAAAAGACAGAAACAACACAGGCTCTGTTTGGTGGGGGGGGGGCAGATATGACACTAGGAAATCCTAGTGGTGTCCAGCTGTGGCCTCGTTTTATAATTATAAAGCCTTCATAGAATGTCAAATGTATTATTTAATGATATTCATAGCAATTTCTGCAGTACACGAGGTTTAAAATGTGTATTTCATACTCCCAAGCAGTAGGTGGCAGTAAGTAATACCAACTTGTAAGAGTCAAACTTATTTGTTCCTTCCAAAGTATATCACAAACATGGGACAACAAAAGTAAGAACAAATATAAACATATTTAGATTCCTTGTTTTTTTATATAAGTGCCTACCTCCTGAAAATGCAAAAAATGTTAGTATAATTATGTTAGCATACTAACAACTAGCATTATAGCGCTATGTGTCTGCTTAAGTTTATATTCATAAAAAAGCCCAAAAGCCAAAAATAGCAAAACAATGCTAGTTTGTATAAAAATGTTAGCAATGCTAACTAATGTTAACTAAATGCTAACATTCTAGTATTAGCATGCTAACATCTAGTATGAGCATGTCCCGAACAAGTGCTCTGTCCATTTATTGTGGAGTTATTATCTATCTTGCCATGTTAAAGAAGACGGTGAGCTGGATCACTCCCAAAATTTTATCAGTTCTTCCATATCCCATTTCCGATAATTCCTGAAAAATGTAATCCAAATCCATTCAGAACTTCCAAGATAGGTATTTAACCTCCGTGCTGCACTTGGCAAGAGGTAATAACAAGACCTAAGAAAAAAAATCTACAAAGTCAGATAATTTTAAAGTTACCATACAGTTTTTTCATGTTGTTAGTTGCCAAAGAAGGTTTTATCACCCAGTTAGGAGCATTTCCCTCTTAAAATATGACGTTTTATGATGTGTCAACACTGTGGTTGAAGTCTGGTTAAGCTTTGGCAGAAAAAAAAAAAAAAAACACTTCCTCCAGGTTGCTTTCATGTGCAGGCAAACAATCATTTGGGATTGCTTTTTTGCAATAGAAAAACAAAACAAAAACAGATTTGTCCAACAACAGTGCTGCTGTAGGGGGCTTGCAGACGCTAAAGGATTCCCCATAGACAGGTGCTTGTCTGCAGCACCTTCGGGGAGGGCCTTCTGTGGAAGGGTTTAGGCTGGATATTAGCGAAGGTGAGAGTGTTGAAGATCTGCCAGAGAGAAACAGAAACCAGATGACAAGGCGTACAGGAGGGGGAGTGGGTTGTGGGGGGCATCGACGTGGTGCTGAAAGGCCTCCTTCTGTTCTTTGTCTGTGTTTACCCTGGAGGGGTGTCACTAGGTTAAAGCTACCATATTGCGCACCAAACCATACGTATCCAAGCCACCTTTTTTTCCCACTTCCGATCCTGATAACTGAGTGATAATCTACCAATGCCAATGTTATTTGGATACCACAGCATTGTATGCTTTAATAATATTATAAGAATTGTTCTGTACAGGCAAGCATGGTTGTATGGATGTCTGCATATGGAAGTGTGTCTCACAAAGCAAAAACTTTTCCACACAGCAGATATGTAGTAATTAGGCATGGGGGTCCTGACCTAAAGTCGGTATTGCAATCCATATAGCAGGGGTCTCAAACACCACATTTGGCCCGCGGGCCGCGTGTTTAGGCCCCCGCCTAGATATGAAAGTTTAATGTTAGTGCGGCCCGCGCAAGTTTGATATGGATGCTGTATGGTATCATGTACCCAGAAAAAATTATTATGTTTGATTAATGTTCATGTTAAAGGTTAAATAACTGTTAATAGTTATCCTCCCTATCCGTGTGGAAGTGGTAAGTTTTTGGCTATTTAAGTTTAAAGGAAATAACTTGAAGGCTACCGTTTAGGTCGCTAGCTCACTAGTCTGCGAGTTAGCATGTGTCTCAAGACCCTGCAGTTGCACAATATGTTGTAAATAAAAAGAGTATAAATGTGACTATAGTCGTGTTTTGTCATGTCTACAGGGCTCTAATAATGATTTAATTTTAATCTGAAAAAATAATTTGTCTACCACCAACTATATGTGGTTTCTGAATTTTTTATTTGCCGTTTTATTATTATTATTATTATATTTATTTATTTATTACTGATTGATTGATTTTCTTTATTCTTGATTTGTTTATTTATTTTTCATCTTATTTTGTGTAAAATAAAAAGTAAGATATTTGAGAACAGTGGAATGTTTTATCAGAATGTTTTCTTGTAGAAAATTGGAACCAAGTTTTTAATTTTTTTTTGTTTTTAATAAATGCGTTTTGTTTTTTTGTTTTTTTTTTAAACCTGATGCGGCCCAGTCTCACCCAGACCCGAGCTCCAGTGGCCCCCAAGTAAATTGAGTTTGAGACCCCTGCCATATTGCATCCTCTTGTGATGACTGTATATACCACAATATTAATAAATAGAATATTTTCATAGTTGGAACCTAGAAAACCTGTTTATGATGTTCTAAATATGTTTTTTTACCATTATTAGAGCCCTGTACATATGCCACATTGCTAATGTGCAACATACGGGTTCACAGCAGGGATACAACATACAGCCACGGCTTAGCGTGGCTGCATAGTATGCTAACGAGCTAATTAGTTAGCCTCCAATTGATTTATTCTTAACTTAAGAAAGGGTTTTAAACTGTAGTCCGTCTCTACATCAGGTGTTTGAACATTGCTGTGTCACTATCAGCATTTATTGATTCATCATTTTACAAAGAGTTTGTTTTGTTTCCATGCACTATGATCAAGGTCTGATTTGGATCAGTTTAGGGTCACTTGAGCAGTGTAAATCAGTGCAAAGCCAACCAGAACTGAATGCAAAAAGCATCCAAAGTTGCAGGCCACTAATTTTAAAGTTCTTCAATCCAAGGTAGACCTTTCCACACTATCTGAGAACTGATGGCTTGTCCACACGTGCTAAAACTCTGACCTCAGTTGTCAGTAAAGCCCACTCGGGCAGACAGACGGACGTCTGAGCCATGTTTTGACCACTCTTGACCACCAGCTTGCCTATCAGTCAACACCCTGCCGAAACCTCAAGGCTCTTGCGGGGATGCCAAAGATACCTCCACCAGCTGACGTCAGCTTTCACAAACAAAAATGTGGTAGCTACTGGCTTGTTTATGGTGGAGGTACTTCTGAGTGCATGAGGCCTTTTGACCTCAGGGGACTTTGGTCAGAGCCTAGAGAACAACATCTGAGATAAAAATAGCAACATTAGCAAGGAAACTTGAGATTCTGGGACATCTGTCATGATGAGAAACAATTCTCTTCTATGTTTGCCTACTAATTTAAATAGGGACAACTTTCATGCACTGCAGCCATTGTTCACCTGCTATCTCTTGATGCCTTTAAATTCATTTTAATTGATGCCTATTATGCAAAAGTGAGCAGGAAATGTGAGGAAAATATGACAGAAGAGGTTGTCAAATGGTCATGTTGGAAGTATAGGCTTCTCTACACATCTTAAAACATGGTTCTGCCAACTCCAGGGGAGCTGAGTGTTGCTATTGTTGTTTTATGTGATATATGACTTACAGTACGTATATTACATTAGACAAATGCAGAGTTCCAGTGTAATGTATGTGCAGAACAGTGCCTCATTAAAGCTACAGACACACAAAACGGTATGGTGGTCCCTGTAGGGCTTAATAAACGCAGTTTTAAACTGTCTAAACGCCACCATCAAGGCTAGGTTTTGGCAATTGTAATACACTATTTTGGAACCGCTTCTTTAAAATTGTTGAATAATCGTATAATATAGACTTTATAGGGAAATGACTGATGTCTTCTCGCCAGTACACACACATTCCTTCTTTAAATGTCCTCAAATAAGCAAATTGTTCAAGGACGTCAGTATTTGTATGTCAGACCAGCGTTACCGGGTTGTTTTCAACCCAAGAACATGCTTCATGTAGGGTGTCTTTGTGGTTCCTTCTCACTCTACAGTTACCAACACCTCCAGGCCAAAACACACTCTGGTACCGTGGGATTGCTGGAGGGAACATTTCCTCCTCCCGGTTAGAAAGGCTTGCGGTGAAATCTTTTACAACGTGGGAACTATAAGCAACATGGATGCGGCGTATGGCGAGTTTTTACAGTCTGGCAGCTGCTTCAGGGAGTCCGATTTGTAAAACGTAATGCGATAGCTGTGAATATTAGCACGGAGAACACAACTGTAGTCCAGACAGGTTCTTGTTTCTTGCGCCATGAAAGATAAACCGGAAGAAGTCTATCCGTTCAAGGTATATAAAGATACCAGTGGTTAAAAAAGACCCCCTAACAACTGCATATCATGGCGCAAATTTGGTCATTCGGCAGCTAATCCCAAACCAGATGATGGATGACTTCAACACGCACCTGTTGGCACTTCCAGATCCCAGTCCATGGCAACTGGACTCGGATCCCTGTGGATTATGCTTGTATTTGATCCCATTGCCTGGTGCAAAACCTCTAATGTAGTCCTGCTTAAGGCACCCTTCAGGCAAGCCAATGCATTACCCTTAAGCCTAGCTCACAATTCCATGTAAGATTTTGTGGTTATGCGTTTTTTGTCGTTCACCAATCGTTGCCTTTTTTTTTCCTCTCTTCTTCATGGCAAACATAGTTGTGGTGATCATGAAGGATTAAGATCTCAAGACGTATGGAGGACGAATGAAATATCTGAACATGCATGGGTGCAGTAATTACATATGCGGGATGCACATACACATAGGAGTCCTCAAGTGTGACGGATGGAAAAAAAACAACATTTTACCCAAAAAGTATGAATGAAAGGCACAAAATGTGTGCATAGAGTCTGTTAAGAACCTCTGCGGCCAGTTTGGGGCTTGAAAACCATCACACAGGCCAACCATAGGAGCCCATACGTAGCTTTAATGAGGTCCTGATGTTCAATAGTACTCACTCACTCAGAGGTTACGTTCAAACGCCTATCGCAGCTGTCTTCAGGGAGAGGTGGGGTACACCCTGGACTGGTGGCCAGCCAATCAAAGAGCACATATAGACAAACAACCATTCACACTCACATTCATACCTATGGATAATTTGGAGTTGCCAATTAAATTAACATTTTTGGAATGTGTGAGGAAACCGGAGCACCCGGAGAAAACCCACACATGCACGGGGAGAACATGCAAACTCCACACAGAGATGGTTGACGGTGGAATCGAACTTGGGTCTCCTAGATGTGTGGCCTGCTCACTAACCACTTGAACACCGTGCAGCTCAAAGTGAAGTTCTTCCCCATAAATGCTAAAAGACTGAGATAACGGATGTTATTTTTGATATTCCAAATCCAGTAATATGCTTCTCATAGACATTACATCTTTCCACCTTGTCAACCGTCATTTTATTGCATTAATTGAATAATTACCTGCTGTCAGTTTATGTTTTCATTTTCATACTTTACCCAAAATAACCGTGACCGTAACACCGAGATACGTAGCCAAATTTCTTTATGGCTTACGTTACACCCCGTTCACTTCGCATCTCAACGATGCTCAACAGATTTTGAAAGATTAAGCTGTGAACATGCATGCCACAACAGTAGCCCTTTCCTGCTTTAGCTCTAAGCTAAAGCCGCAATTTATATTGGCTGCTGATCTCGGGATCAAAAATAAAGCCACACTGGGATTTTTGCACTGGAATACGAGCTTAATCTAAAACTAGGGCAAATCTATTGATGTCAATTCACCTGCTATAAAGCACCAGGCTAATTATTGTTCTTTACTTTAGCTTCTGTTTTATTTGATTTATTTCAGCCAAATAATACTTCAAAATCAAGGTCTGGGAAAGATTACTTTTCAAAGCAAAAAAGACACATGAGCTTGCTTCCTATCTGTCAAAACTAGCTTCTTTATTTCTTAGCGCCAGACCGCGTTATCCCACCATAAACCTTTGCAAAATATTGATATTTCCGCATATTGAATTGATCCCACAGGAAGCTCTGAGTGCTTTGTAAGCAAGGTCAGCTCAATCTGGGCAGCGTCAACTCAGCCCTCTGTTGTGACGTAAAACTCTGCTTCTTCCTACTTCTATCTGGATATGTTGAAATGTCTGCAAATAAACAGGGGTGTCCAAAGTGTGGCCCCGGAGCCCCGGATATACAGCCCAAGGCTGTTTTTTTTGTTTTTATTGGCGCACACAATGAAAAAAATGCACAATGTTGGTGTACCTAATGAATTGTCCAATGAGTGTGACATGGCGGTCGAATCTCTGTGAATCACATCCCGTCAGGCATTACTTGGTTCTTATTTTTAGCGTCATGGCAACGGTAGTGAAAGACTGACATTGTGCTTTTCCGAATGATCCCATTGTGTGCCGACGTGTCTTCTTGTCTCATCATGTCCACAAGACAGCGTGTTTGTCGATTCACCACGGGAGGCCTTTATGAGGGTCTCGACTGGGCTTTTATTCGCCGGACTGCCAGCTAGTCTCTCTTACAGGATCTTTGTCGCCTCGGATGATGAGTCGAGACAACTGTCATGTATTCGATGCTATGCTATTGGCGAGAGTCTATGCTTGGAAAACTGGCGGCGCTTCCGGGCTGCCCACTTACTACTGTAGATGCTGTTGTGAAATTCAACACCCAATCAAAAGTTTGGAGACACTTTGTCATGTGATTATATGGGAAAGTGTCTCAGGAAAGTTGACCTCACGTCCATAACGTTGTGCGGACTTTGACCTAATTTATTCTTCACTGTTGTGTACTTTATAAATGTAACCACATGCTCGAATTACATTTAAATTTCTCAAATGGCAGCACAGTATTTCGGGTTGGGGAGCTTTGTGGTTTCAAGTTGACTTCTTTTGCCAGGACGTTTTATTGGCTGGCCCACAAATAAAGCTAAGGTTTATTATATTTGGCTTATTTAAACACAGTTGGAATATTAATAAACATTTGGTATTTCTTCAGTACTGTGAGCTGAGCAGTGACCACAGCACTTCTTTATTTTACTGTGTTGGAGGTGCTTAGTCACATTGATCGATGAGTCCTCCAACCGGTCAAAGCGAGTGCACTTAAATCACCCGTCCGACTGAAGTGCGAGGCAATTAACAGAAGAGACTTTACCAGTCTTAACGATGGGCAGTTATACTTCCTCCCTAGCAACTGAGTGTGAACATTCATCACATGCACCATCATTGCCCTAAATGTAAACCATGCAAGTTAGTTGAAACCACTTGCTCATAGGCAGTGAGGCAAGAAAAGCCCTTATGCTGCAAGCCGTCGTTTGTTATTGTTCAGTTGCACTTGTCAAGCATCCGCTTGTGTGGCCTGCGGTACCTTCCAGTGGTGCAAAAACAAACAAGATGTCTCGCGAGGCAAATTGGCTCCCCTTGAAGGGCAGCGCCCCAGCCCGCCATTGCTTCACTTGTTCTAGTTTTTAATTTAGCAAGAATTTCAAGTATGGGCTTGCAAATGAGCTCCCAGTGGAGACTTTGTAGTGTGTTCATTTTACACAATTAGCTACTCTTCGTAGCCTCTCATTTAAGCATTATTTAACATTTTGTTGCCTGTAGCAACACTTCCTAAGCTTTAATGCTAAAGCATTGACATTAAATGTTGGGTGTCAGCGAATAGAGACTCATTAATGGACTTTAAAGGCATATTGGAGTTTCTAATGTTGGCACAGGGGCCATTTGTGGCTCACAACTCATTATTTACTGGCCCACTGCATATTTTAAAAAGAAAATCAAAGTACCCATATGATAGTATTTTTCTCTTTCACCTACTGTTTATTAAATTTACCTCCACAAATCGTAGTGCGGAGGTTATGGAAAAGTTCTGAATGGATTTGGACGAAATATTCAGGAATTATCGGAAATGGGGTATTAAATTTTGGGGGTGCTTCAGATCACTGTCTGGATTTTTTTTAAAGGAATTTCAGCATTTCTGCATATATCTCACGGCACTTGGAAAAAAAAAAAATACCGGACAATTTTCCAACGTTGTCTTATTGTCACGCATTTTCCTGTCACTCTGGACTCTGCTGTTATAGTGAATGTGCCATGTGCTAAAGTGGACAAACTACTGACCACACTTGTGTTTTGCACTTTCAAAAGCAAGCCCCCAAAAAAAGTCAAACCACGACTTACAAGATTTGCAAGATACTTTACCCCAAAAAATAAGGCAAGCCCAAAGTCGCTTATAATAAGTGGACTTGGCAACACCGGTGTGGGAAGTGATTTTTCTCACATTTGGTGCTCAGAAACAGCCTCTAGTGACACACATTACTGTTCGAACATCATTAAAATATTGATTTTACATCATAGGGGACCTGACGTGTTGTAGGCTTGGATCCAAACTCTTGATGGATTTTCCTCCTTTTACAGTAGTAATCAATTAAGGTTGTAAATAGTAGCTTTTCCTTATTCCACACAAATAGTGGATGTTTGTTTTATTCCAAATTGAAGACTCAAGGCCACATTGTGACACAAGTTGGAAGAAAAAGCTGAAGTATTCAATGTCTAAAGAAAAAGTTAAATTATATTACAATGTGTAAGCTCTTATGGTAAATTTGTGGTAATGAGAGGTTCTATCCAAGAGGAGACTAAGGGCCACACTGAAATGAAATAAAAAGTGCCATTTAACATTTCCAGATGCTATTTGTCATAATTTATTCCAACAACAATGGCAGCTGACGCGTTTGTACATATACGCCTGTCACACTAACAGATTTTGCCGGACGATAATCTACAAATGATATGTGGCGTAGTAATGCTAGTACACCAAATTAATAAAGTACTGTTCCTTAACAGGAACGTGCCTCGTTTCGTGATGTTTTGTTTATATTTACTCTCATTTACCAAATGCCTCAGTAAGCGTTGACTGTTGGGGCAAAGGCTCCGCTGTGGTTTTTTATTCCCAGTTGGGAAAACTGGACTGGTTGGTTATCTTTAAGGTTAGAAATCATCGCTTCTGTGTCGTCATTCATCCTTAAGGTTTTCCTTACTTGCAGGCTGCAGCACTCGCAATGGGCTCCGTTTCCCCCCACTGGGACAAAAGGATTGAATGACTGACAGGAGGGTTCCCTCACTCTGGTCATTCCGCTATAGAACCAACACGCCCAGGTGTTGAGTTTAAAGAGAGAGGAGGAAAGCAAACACATGGCTGTAAAAATTATCGTGCGATTGATTATTGTGACAGGACTAAGTACATGAGATGTTTTATCCAAGAGGAGACTATGGGCAGTAAAAAAACTGGCTACTACAGCAAAGTGGAGACTATGGATTGGTTATCTTTAAGGTTAGAAATCATCGCTTCTGTGTCATCATTCATCCTTACTTGCAGGCTGCAGCACTTGCAATGGGCTCCGTTTCCCCCCACTGGGACAAAAGGATTGAATGACTGACAGGAGGGTTCCCTCACTCTGGTCATTCCGCTATAGAACCAACACGCCCAGGTGTTGAGTTTAAAGAGAGAGGAGGAAAGCAAACACAAGGCGGGAAAAATTATCGTGCGATTGATTATTGTGACAGGACTAAGTACATGTGATGTTTTATCCAAGAGGAGACTATGGGCAGTAAAAAAAAACTGGCTACTACAGCAAAGTGGAGACTATGGGTTGCACTGTGTTTGCAGCAGAGAAAGTCCCAAGTCAGTCAATAGGGGGTAGAGTCAAATCAAGAAGGTACCATGCAATGGGGAAGAGCGTCCTTCTAACCGTGCATCTTTAGCTGTTCTTGATTTTAATTTGATGAAGACTCGCAATTAAGATTTAATAGAGAAGAGAGAAACAAACGTGTCTTAAAAGCATCTCCAGGCTGTTTCTAAATAAACCATCTTCATCATAATAATAATCAAAACAATAGAGAGAAGTGAACTAGAGTGAACTGTTATGGAGTGTTGCTCAGCTGTGTACCTCATTACCTCTGAGGGTTTTTGCGCTTCATACGAGATGCTCATGGAACAAAAGGATTCTTTGACTAAAGCCACTGCCTCCTCAGAGCTTGATTTATGGTGCCCACCAAAGTGGTACTAAAAATGAAAGACACTTTTTTTTTTTGTTTATCCTGCGGTGCGGCTATCGAGAGGAAGTTGATTGATGACGCCTCAGCTCCCACAAGCAACGGTGGCCGCTGAAGTTAGTGCGTAATAAGGGAAGGCCGCCATGTAAATCACAATGCCGCTTCTTGCATGTGGCTGTGGGCCTTAAGGCGTGAGGGAGCACCAATAACTGCATAGTGTCACCCAGGGATGATGAAAGCCCTTTTGGGGTCTGGGATGTGTGTGTGTGTGTGTGTGTGTGTGTGTGTCCCACTGAAGGACACATTGTAAACCAGGCCTAACTTGGGGTGTACGCCATAAAACCTCAGTTTTAAGGTCATGGCTCAGTTCATTTTGGGTACAGTAAAAGAACCAAATGCAAAACGTAAAACTGCTTAGCTTCTGGTAATGGTTTCATTTATTTTTGAACATGCATACAAGTTACTTCGGAATGAATGTATTTGCGCATTAGTATGCTTTTGCTATTCCCATATAGCATTTTTTTTAATTAGCGCTTCTGTACTTTCTATAGAACAAAATGCAGTAGTATCGTCTGAAAATAACACCAGCTTTTTCTGCTTCTTTCGATTTTTGCATGATGCAACTCCTATATAATGTGTTTTTCTCCTTAAATGCATTTTCAGAATCAGAAAAGGGTTTATTGCCAGGTATGATCAAACACATACTAGGAATTTGTTTTGGTGAAATAGGTGCAGACACATCTATTAAAAAAGAATGAAAAATACAAAATATACAGAATAAACAGTATAAGTATATGTACATTTTGCAGTCCCTTTGTCATCCACGTCTGATTTCTCTTCTTTTGCTTGTCAGACAATTCTCTCACAGTTCTAATTGTATGATTTCATGCAAATATTTCCAAAGTCTTCATGTGCTTCATGCACATAATTTGCCCTATATGTCAAAGGGGCGTGAGTGCTGTTAACAAATGCGTAAATCCATGCTGTGTTTACAGTCAGGCTTCCACAGTGGACTTGTAGAGTTGTGCTCCAGCGACGAGCCTCTTGTGATGAGTAAATGAGCAATGCACGCAGCATGGGAATTCCATAAAAATGTGGAAAAAAGTATTTTAGAGCATATATGGGACAGCACTTGCATGTCAGAGAATAGTCATCTTTCCTGCATCGCACTGCAGTATCCGTCTAATGAGATGGATAGTCAGCTCGATGTCAGCTAGTGCAGCTGCACTCCCAGCTACGAGCTAGCTTGTACAACTCTGGCATCATCAAGCGTCAACACGAGAGTTGCCGATGTGAACAAACAAAAGTTCTAGTTGCATGAATGCAATGCTTCATGTTGATCAGTCCCATTGTAGCCTGCTGATGATGTGAAATCATAACGAATGTGATCCTGCCGTCTGCATCGTTGTTGTTTGTGAGTCGTGTCCCTTTTTGTTGTCTTGTTGATATGATCTTTAGTATTTTTCCAGCACTCTGGCTTCTGGTTCTCCATTTAAGCTTGATATAGATTTTGCAGTTAGCATCCCAAGTGCCTTGAATGTTTCCCTGCTTCCTTATGTCTTGTGCTTTTTTTGGCAATGTCAGCATTGCGATGTGGAAATTCCTATTTGTGAACTTAACGATAATGACAGATGTAGCGGTCTACGTTCAACACCTTCGAATGTATAAAGTTGGCAATTTGTTGCTCAGCTGAAGCGACATCCATTTAATCTACTTCTTTCATTGTTTATTGTGTCAATAACCTAAACGATTTCTAAAAGGAAACATAAAAGGACTGCAAATTGTTATCAGGTAATTATCCAGTAACGTATAAATCATGATTATAAGTACGGTTACACCCCTTGACTGTTTTTTTTGTGGTTCCGTTTGCTAAATTTTAGGGGGGACGTCTGTCTGCTTAATTGAACCCAGTCGTCCACTGTAACGTGTCATAATTGATCCCAGAGAGAAAACATCAGCAAACGATGTCATAAAACATGTTAGCATATAATTAAAGCTGACATTCACTTGTCTGCATTTACAGCACCGGCTATGTTTGTTTTACAAGCCTGGCAAGGTGTGCGAAATGCTTTGTTGCAGACGTCCAAGAGGGCGAATTAGTCATCAGACAACTACTAATTTATTAAAATGAAGCAACACAGCAGCTTGCTCTAAAAATATTTAGAAATATGCTAAATAAAAAAAAATGCAGTTTTTTTTTCACTCGTGATTGAAAAATAATTAAAAGTGTGAAATTATTTCATGGCAAAATTAAAAGATGCATTTACATAAGCAATTAATTAATTTAAAAATATGTGAATTAATTCATTTAACTCTCAAAAAATAATTTACCTAATTAATTAATTAATTAATTTATAATTTATTTATTTATAATTTTATTAATTTATTTATAATTTATTAATGTATTTAATAATAATAATAAATAATTTATTTAATTTAAAAAATATTATTTCAGAGCTCATCTGGCTGCCTTTAAAACCTCATAAAATATACACCATGGGCGCATGTGGAGCATCTCCACACACGGTCTAATTATGTTTGATTATTTGAGCTTCCAGCAGGGAGGAAGCTGCTGTTACAGCAAAGATTTACAACTCCCTCTTTTCCTAATTTAACCTCATGTTGTTTACATGCTGCCAAAATCCTCCTCTGTCATCTTTTGCTAAATGTGTCGTTCTTCTCGGATTCTTTTTTTCTGGCCTCATCCTTACTTCCCTCATGTTCTTTCAACACCTCTCCTTTCCATGTGTTCTGCCGACCTATAAGGCCGTAAGAAGGACATCCCTTTGTCAGTCAAGTCATGCCGCATACATGACTCACGCTCTGGCTCAAGAAGCCGAAGGGTTGACTCACTGTGGAGCATCAAGGCCAAGGTTAACAAGCTGAGTCGTCTGTACTATGAAATAATTGTGGAATACAATTATTTGTATAAAGAATTTAAAATAATGCTGCATTCAGGTCTGAAAGTTAGGGTCAGGTAAAGAAATTACAAACAACAGCATTAGAGCTTGTCTTTTTCTTTTTTGGGAGCCTCGTTTGATTGAAAAATCATGATATTACTGGGTACAAATGGTTTATTCCTTTCCCGTAGGGGGCAGTAATTCATATTATTATGAGCGTGTTCCTACAGTGCCATCTGCTGGACTGGGTGGGGCACTGACCCGGTGCACCCTGACTGCCTCTTTGGGATCTGCACCAAAATTGTATTTACTCTTCCTAATGACAAAGTATGGCGGAACCTTTTTCTTTTAATATTTTTGAATAGTCATACTAGAAAACTAAACAACGTCCAAGTTATTATTTATCTGTTCATTTAATTAATGGCTTCATCATAATAATGGGTTACATACATAAATATAACCTCTCCAATGCCAATTTATAGCGTTACGAGTGCAAGGTCCTGGTGCAGAGTGGTTTAAAGGGAGCATGAAAGCATGCACAGTGGGATGTGATCAGGGTGCGGAAGCTCAGGGTCGGAGGGCAGCACTCTCAAATAACCCCTGGCGGGTACGAACGGCCTGGTGTCTTTGAAACGGGAGGCGTCGTTGGCTGCCCATGCATTCTGGACCAGGCTCTTTGCATGCCACAACTCTCCGTCAGACACAGTTGTCATGTCAGGTGTTCGGCTATTTTTGAGACGACGACGAAGGACGGGCTTACGAGCGTGCAATGATGCCATGAACAGAGTAGGAGCTTGCTTCATTTCTGTAAGATTGTAGTGAGGATTCATGACGTAATGTGCTAAGCAGCAAAACATAACCCAAGCAAGTCTTGATTACTTCCGTTAAGCATAAACTACACAACTGATTCATTTTTTATTATAATTTTTATTATTTTATAATTATTTTATAATTTTATAATTTAAATTTTTTAATTATAATTATAATTAACTGATTTTCATTTTTAGACCTGTTGTCTTATACTATCCTCTGTGAACCAGGACGTAATCTGCTAACTACCGAACGGATAATATCCCACTCTAAAGTTTTCACCATGGGACGTTTCACCTTCTCCCGAATTTAAAGACATTGGAGTCCCATCATCTGACATCAATCTTTGTAAAACAGGCTGTAACCTGCAGTGATTTGACTGACATATAGGAAATGATTGTTAATATACATCAACAGTAGACAAACAGGAAGTAGCTTGCTAACATACTACAGCAACCAGGAAGTGACCTGCAAATATTCGACAGCAAACAGAAATGACATAATATAATATTATAATATTATATTAATATTATATAGATATAATATTAGTCATTATAATATAATCATAGTATATAATCATAGTATTATAATATATATTATATAATATTATATAATGTATAATAACATGACTAATATACGACCACAGACCATATGATGCCAAGCAGGAAGTAGGTTGTTAATATATGGAACCTAACAGGAAGTAGCCTGCTAACATGTGACAGCTGACAGGACGTGAATTGCTCATATGTACACATGACAGCAAACAGGAAGTGTCCTCTTATTATATGACAGCAAGCAGGAAGTAGCTGGCTAATATACAACAGAAAACACCAATTGATCTGGAAATATATGACACACATACAGGAAGTACATTGCTAATTTAGAACAGCAAACCAGGAAATTATTGCTAATAAATAGCTGTAAAAAGGAAGTAGCGTGCAAGCATATGGCGGCTGACAGGAAGTGGACTGCTCATATAATACTGCCCGTAGCAAACGGACCCGTATGAAGAGCAAACAGGAAGTAAATCGTGAGTACACAACATCAAACAGGAAACAGCACGCTAACAACAGCAACAATTAGATGAGCACAAATTACTTCTGCTTCCTCGGCGGAGGTCCACACATTGTGTCGAACAAGACTCAAGGGCGCTGTTGCACAAAAGCATACGCTTCATTTTCCCCTTCAAAGGGGAACTGAATCAATTACTCATCAAATGTCCCTCAGAGACAAGCGGTTAACCTTTCATTGCCATCAATGTTTCATTAGCCGCCGGTTTCCCTCACAAAAGTAGCCTTGTGGTAGTTAATGTAAATAAAATCATTCGTATTCTTGGTGTCTGCTTGCAGATCTTATTTATCAGAAGTTATGTAGAAGGGGGGAGGAAGAAAAAAAATATTTTTCATGAATATCTGCCAATTTGCAGGCATGCTTCTCATGAATTATTCGCATGTGCCGCAAAGACACATAATTAGGTACAGCTACCTGCTGTACTTTAGGATAAATGTAAGTCACATGAGTTCATCATGAATTATTTTCTTTGTATTTTTTTGGGGGGGGCCTCATTAGTAGCGGCACAGATTCCAAAGCCGAGGCAGTCATGCAGGTTCAAAACTAAAAAAAAAAAGAGGGGGGCTTTGTCGACCCACATTTATCTGCCGCCCGACATTCAGAACAATGGGAAGCTCATTTTGTGGTATAGAATCGATGAAATGCAGGCTGATGTAAACATAAACTATGGCAAACGACGCATTAGCACTAGCGTTTGTTTAGTTTGTGTTTTTTACTGTCAGTCCTGTATACCGAATGTATCCAAACCATTTCCATGCATGACATATTATGTCAAGTCCTGCTAGGTGACTATAAATAAAAAAACATGGCAACTGACCGCATTAGAGCTAGTATTTGTGTTTTTTGGCACTCTCGATATTCCTACGTGCCAATTTTCCTGCAGAACAAATTGGGTAAAGGACCCTTCCAACAATCCCAAACATGTCTGGCGGGTGGATCAGCCCTGCCTGTAGAGTAAAATATCAATTCTTCTATGCACATCTTGCATAATACTATTTCTTCCTTTACCCATCCACCGCCAGAAGGTACAGTTTTTTATCTTTACGTTGCCGATTCCGGTGTCTAATTATTATTATAATCAGTAGAGAGCGCCTGCTTTTTGACTCTAAGGTTACGTTTATATATATTTGTGCCATAAAATATTGTGATTGTGCTTCGTTTTGACTGACTTCACACTCACAGCAACCTTTTTCTATGATTCATTAAAATGCTTCTCGGTGACCCGGCAAGGAAACCCAAAACCCGCAGGCATCCCCACTAGTCATTCCCATCATCCATTCCCACTTTAGGATGAGAGAGAAAAGCCCTCTTGCTGACACGCTCTGGTGGCTTTCCCAACTTTTTCCCCCCTTCCCTCCTAGTGTGCTAAAATGGCGCTCTAGCACCATAATGACAAGACACAGCTCACCACAAAAAATCCAACAGCTCTGTCCAACTATGCTAATAAGACAGTGACGAGCTTCTTTTTTATCCCGGGTTCACTTTTGACTTTTCATGTGCTGTTTAGTGGTGAATGTCACACCATGAAAAAAGCCTAGCAAAGCTGTTGAAACCTAATCTGCAAAAAACAGCGCCCCCTTTTACCACTTCAGACCTCTGGTCTGAAGACACTAGCTGGGGAACTGCTCACAAACACGTCGCATTAGATTGACTTGGTGTTATTTGGGTCATGGGACTGGGAAAGCAGCCTACGAGCTAAAAAATGTGTAGCCGTCCACAATTGTCTCCTTTTTTGGTAGAGGATTTTATTGTCATAATTTGATGTTTTGAGTAACTTTAGGATTGTTCACCCTGGGACAGAAACGAAAAGTAGTATTCATTCATTCATTCACTCATTTTCTACGGCTTTTTCTCACGAGGGTCGCGGGGGGTGCTGGAGCCTATCCCAGCTGTCTTCAGGCATGAGGCGGGGTACACCCTGGACTGGTTGCCAGCCAATCACAGGGCACATACAGACAAACAACCATTCACACTCACATTCATCCCTATGAATGGACAATTTGATGTAACCAATTAACCTAGCATGTTTTTGGAATGTGGGAGGAAAACCGGAGTACCCGGAGAAAACCCACGCATGCACGGGGAGAACATGCAAACTCCACACAGAGATGGCCGAGGGTGGAATTGAACCCTAGTCTCCTAGCTGTGAGGTCTGCGCGCTAACCACTAGACCGTCGTGCTGCCAAAAAGTAGTATTGTTAGCGATTTTTCGATATAATCGAGATTCGTTATTGTCGACACGTCACTTCATAAAAGTTTAATTGATAAACCATGTGATGTGATGTGTACAGACAAGAACCCAAAACCCAGTCCCAAACCAGCGACCCCCTTTGCCATTTCAGACCTGGTCTAAAGGCACCAGCTGGGGAACTGGAAACAAACAAGCAGCATTAACTTGACTTGGCTGCATTTTGGTGTCTGCGTGCCTGCCTGGAATTGGGTGTCTTCGCCAGACACTATCACCTTCTCTGGCGGTGCATTTAATCCAGACGCCCACCCCATTCCCGGGGCAGTCCACGGGCAGCATGTGCTTGGACTCCTTTGGGAAATTGGGCTAATGAGGCATTCCACCGATGTTACCATTCCAAGTTAGCAAGCCCTTTGTTGTTTTCCATGCATGTTTATATTCTGCATCTCATTTGGAGGAATGTTGATCATTCCTCATGCAAGCAAATCCAAAACCCCCCCTCCTCTTGTTCTTCACACTTTTTGACTGTGTGGTCTCCCTCTCTGCCACTCCTTGCCAGAGAATGTCAAAAGATGCAAATAGGCTTTTCATTTCATCAGTAAATAAATGACACCGTCATTCCCCTGTAATGAAATAATCACAAGGGCTTCAGTGAGCCCTTGAGAAGACACAGGAATATGATTCTTTACAGATGTTTACATGGCGCAAAAATGCATGAAAAATAGGTTCTCAAATGACCGCATGCTGATTTCACTTGGCTGAATCCTCTTTTCTCGTTCAGCTTTGGAGGGAAAAAAAACATAGGCTAAAAAAAAAAAGTAGGCTACGCTACACATCTTAAAATTACGCACTGCCAACTGAGCCTTTTTGTTTTCTGAGAATGTTACAAACGGCTACAAAGAGATATCATAGGTTTTGGCTTAGTGACGGGAAGAGATGTGCTGCACTGCAGTGCAAGTGTAATTACAGACTTGCAACAAAACAATGGATGAATCAAATGCTGTCAGTGTGACCACTGGAACGGATAACTTAATATACTGTAGTCTTGGGGACAAACTACAGACTTTAGAAACCATATGGACACCTTTTGTTGCCTACATCACAAATATGGACACAATTACTGGACTGACGAATTCCTGACCTGAGCCCTCACTTTCTCTTCTCTGTCTTTTTTTTGGGGGATCCTTGAAGTCCTTGAACCAGAGCCATTGTTTAAGAGGTGCATTGCGTTTCTGTTGTTTACGCTACGGGGGTTACTTTTCTATTCATCGGGTTGTTGAGTTTGGAAAATTAAGAAAAAACATTGCTGCAGGAAAAAAACAAAACCTGCACGGCGGTCTAGTGGTTAGCGCACAGACCTCACAGCTAGGAAACCTGGGTTCAATTCCCACCCTCGGCCATCTCTGTGTAGAGTTTGCATGTTCTCCCCGTGCATGCGTGGGTTTTCTCCGGGTACTCCGGTTTCCTCCCACATTCCAAAAAACATGCTAGGTTAATTAGCAACTCCAAATTGTCCATAGGTATGAATGTGAGTGTGAATGGTTGTTTGTCTATATGTGCCCTGTGATTGGCTGGCCACCAGTCCAGGGTGTACCCCGCCTCTCGCCTCGAAGACAGCTGGGATAGGCTCCAGCACCCCTGCGACCCTCGTGAGGAAAAGCGGTAGAAAATGAATGAATGAATGAAAACCTTACTTAGTATGTAGCCTTGAAACTTCACTATAGGAACCTTTTTGGGTGAAATGTCTACTTTAGGAAGGCCATATGAAATCGCTTTTATTTTTGTTTACTTCTGTGACAGCAAATAAAATGTGTTTTGATACTACTAAACGCAACTTTTCTGAAACATGTTCGCATGCTAAAATGAAAGAATGCTGGATGTCCTCCATTGTTGTCCTTTGTTTACTTTCTGGTATGTCTTTTGCAGCAAAGACAGCTAAAGCCATCCCAACTGTATTACATAGCTGTAATATCTAGTATCTAGTAGCGATGACGTACTATAATCATTAATAAGTAACCAAAGTTTTTTTCGTAAATTGACTTCCTGAGGAGGTGAGCATCTGCTTGTAAAAATAGACGCCTAATTGCGCCGGTGTTCTCCCCATTTGCTTTGTTTGTTTACTGCATGCATCCTGCAAAGTCTTTTCTTCTTTTGTTCATTAGCCTTGTTTGCATATTGTTGCACTCGGGCATGTATACAATACCTCTGTGAATCAATCAAGCCCAGATGTTGGAATCAGAGAGATGCTGCTTTTTTTGTTTTATGTACTCTCTAATGACTTTCCCGACCCTGCTCCTTCAGAAAACTGTTTCAACAGGTTTGTATTTTACTGCAGTAAAGTCACCGTAGAGACGAACGCGCTAGGTGTTGGCACGCTTTTGCATCGCTGACGGGTTTGAGTGATGCACACGCTAACCAGTCATGCTGGGTAGTGACTAATCATGGATGTTAGTTTCCATTTAGTTCGTGCTGTCAAAAATGAGAACCGGTGTGATCGTTTCATTGCAGCATTGAGTAAAAGTGATACGCATCACGTAGGCCCATAGGAATGCGTTTGGACATGGATGTATTGATTGATTCATTGATTCCTGGAGGCTTCCCCAAGCCTTCTGGCTGGCTACTTTCTGGGTGCTTCTTTGACAGCTGACTGGAATTGAACACTCCTCTTTGGAGAAGCCGCAAAATGTGACTATTAGTTTGTACTGAGTCCAACGGTGGAACCCTGAGTGTTGCATATTTGACATTTCTCATCACTCAAGCAAACACGTGTGGATGGGAACCTCTCAGTGCTGGCTGTGTTTTTTTTCTTTATTGACTTTTGCACACGCTGCACTTTCCTCTGCTTTTTAAATTCATGACTTCTCGAGTCGTGGAGAACCTGCTTTGCAAACCATATTGGAGGAGCGTGCTGCCACTTTTTTTTTATGCATCGCTAGTCTGATTTAAAAAGGGCGTCGCGACGCTCCGCGCTTCAACTCGGTGCTGCTTACTTGCCAAAACTTAATGGCGTTTTCTGCGACACAGCACATTCTTCTTTTGGAAAACTTGATGAAAATGCTGCCTGAAAGGGTGCTCAGACTCTTGTGCACTTGTAAAAATGAAGAAGCCGCATCTGGTTTTGGTAAATTTCGCACAAGTGCTACTTTAATTAATTTAACTATACTTGTCCTTCCATATGTTGAATGGACCGCCCACGCTATTACCTTAAAGAACCCATATTATACTGACTGACATCTGTAGCTGACTGATGGATAGATGTGCTTTATTTTAACATGTGTAGCGAAGCCTATGCATATTGTTTGAAAAGTAGAGCAAACAAGTGTGGGAGATGATTAATTTTTACTTTTTCACATCATTTCACATCCATAGGTACACATTACTGTTGGATCGGTTAGTATGGTAACTCGCCCAAAAACAGCTGGGATAGGCTCCAGCATACCCGAGACTAGCAGCATAGAGGATGGATGGATGTGTCTGTGAGACCGTACTCTGCGCCAGACAGGAAACAGAAAACCAAAATAGGAGCACAAGAGATGGTAGTCATATGGAGGTGGCAGTGCTCGAGGCGGAATTGGAACCGGACATTAGGTGATTTGCGCAGCACTATAAACCTTGCAATCCATGCTAGCCTCTGGTTTTGTCAGAGTCACTTGTTTGCTCAGGCAGGTGCTGCTTTTGTTTATCAGAGTATCACCGCAGAGTTCAGATCCAAGCAGAAACGGAAGTAACCCCGCTTCTCACTCGAAGACAGCTGGGATAGGCTCCAGCATTCCCATGACCCTAGTGAGGATAAGCGGTATTGAAAATGAATGGATGGATGTTTGTCCATATTTTTGTCATCTTGTCCAATATAAGATGCATAATATGTTCGTTACACAACATCAATTTGAGGGAAGAGCTACTGCCGCCATCATGGATGTTGGTAAGAAAGCCAATATCAAGCATCTCTACATTTTGCACAATGTTATTCCAGTTTAATATTATGTCAGGTCAAATAGTAGTCAAATAATAGTCATTTTCTGTGTAATTTATTCCAGCTTCTATGTCTGTAGTTGAACGACAGATAGTTGGCTGAGCTTCAGGCTTTATTTAAAGATGTGTAATGAAGCATGGTTTGAATTATTTTTGTTTCTACACAGCGGTGAGTACCCAGTCTAACTTGGGTTTGGTCAGAGGTGGTATCATATCCATGAGGAAGGAGGTTTGTTCTTCATGACGTCATGAAAAGTCACAACTTTAGACGTGAACGTTTGAGTGCCTCCTGTCTCAAAAGTGAGGCAAACAAGTGAGATTTTTGGTTGTCACTTTTGCATGATAAGGGACCTTTCAATGACCCCAAAACAACATCAACAAAGACTTAAAAAATGGATTCCTAGTTGAATTTTTCTCCCACAGCTCCCCGAGTGTTGTTGTAGTGTGTGGTGCTCCTTGTACAATAACAACAATCACACATAAGCACAATTTAATCATCAATTGGAGACATCCTGCCTTCCTTTTCATATCATTTAGGAGGTGAAGAACCTCACACGAATGCCTAAGTCCCTGGTTTTATAATCCGTTGTGGTTAAAGTGCTAAACTCGTCGTAAAATAAGATGGTTTATGGTTAAAGTATGCTGTGAGGAGACCCCCCGAAAGCTGCAGCAGTAGCAAAACCACTTCATGAACTACAATATGATCCTGTTTGTTTAACGCTCTCAAGCCTGAAACACAATAACAGGTCCCCTCTTACAGAAGTGTTACTACAGTTAATGTCCATGACGCTTATCCTGGATAAGGGTATGCTGGAGTCTATCCCAGCTGACTTTGGGGTACACCCTGACTGGTCGCCAGCCAATCACAGGGCACATACAGACAAACAACCATTCACACTCACATTCATACCTATGGACAATTTGGAGTCGCCAATTAACTTGCATGTTTTTGGAATGTGGGAGGAACCCATGTGAGCATACGGAGAACATGCAAAGTCAACACAGAGATACCTAAGCAGAGAATCGAACCCAGGTGTGTGGCCAACATCCTAACCACTACTCCACTGTACGGCCAGTTGCAGTTTATATAAAAAGTAATTGACACACTTTTTCAGAGACCGTCTTGGACAAACAAAGCTCATTAGCATTAAAGCTACAACGCACAAACTAGTGTCTAAACTAAAAAGATGTTTAAGATGTGTAAATTTCTGCATCGGGCGGCACGGCAGTCGAGTGGTTAGCGGGCAGACCTCACAGCTAGGAGACCAGTGTTCAATTCCACCCTCGGCCATCTCTGTGTGGAGTTTGCATGTTCTCCCCGTGCATGCGTGGGTTTTCTCCGGGTACTCCGGTTTCCTCCCACATTCCAAAAACATGCTAGGTTAATTGGCGACTCCAAATTGTCCATAGGTATGAATGTGAGTGTGAATGGTTGTTTGTTTATATGTGCCCTGTGATTGGTTGGCGACCAGTCCAGGATGTACCCAAGACAGCTGGGATAGGCTCCAGCACCCCCGCGATCCTCGTGAGGAAAAAGCGGTAGAAAATGAATGAATGATGAATGAATGAATTAAATTTCAGCATCAAGGCTTCTTTAAAATTGGTGACAAATACAATAATAATGAACCCTTAAAGCACATCAGCCATGAGCATTTGATCTGTGGTTATCGTCTTGGGCTAGTTTGCCCGTCAGCCTCCGTGTTTAGTGGGGAGTCAGGATTAGGGAATTGTGTGCTTCTTGTACTTGCAAAAGCCCAGCAGTGGTCCGTAGAGGGCATTGTAAAACCAACTCGGGCCTGTCATGAGGTTTAATGCACAGTCTTGTAATTTCATTGCCGTGTGAGGGATAGATGATTTGGCACGTTATTACCTCCACTAGCGGGCCTCTCTGTGAAGAGACAAAACACGGCAATTACCTCAGGGAATTGAAATGTCAAGGCGGATTTAACATTTTTCCAAACTGAGAAATTGGATTCTGGAGGACTTGCTAACTTTGTTAATGTACAAAAGGGCATTTGTTGGTTTTGTTCATGAAATGGTAGTTCATATGGTAGGCTCCAGGTGAACAGGGTTAAGACTCAAGTACCTGATGTCCGGCTAAAGGCAGTTTGCATCACTTACAGTGATTATATGGGGGTCAAACATAGATTATGACCACGTATACACTTCCTATCTTTGTACAATGTTTGGCAGATGATAGCAAATAACTATCCATGCCATTAAAATGATTTGTTCCAATTGTGTGAGTGTGCATGGTGTGTTGCATAAAGACAAGGTGATCAAACAGCAAGCTTACCTTCCCCTTCTGATGGTGTGTGGCAGTCTAGTTTAATGACCAGAGCGTTCACACACAGGTTTGAGCTACAGCTCGTGCCGACTTTTTACGCTCTTTTACATGTTACTTTTTTATCTTTTTTTTTTTTTTTCAAACGTTTGTAATCTTGGCGATGTATTTATGGACACTCCTATAGATGGAGCATTTATGAAGTGTTTATGAAGAAATGTTTGTGGATTTCTATTCTGAGGCAATTCTTTCTACATTTGCCATTTTCATGAGCATTACTTTACATACTTTACATACTTTACATGACTACTAGCTATGAATACGTTTATTTGTCCCCCATTGACCAGAACCTTTGACATCACGTGCAACCCAACAAGAGTTTATTGGACATGTGTTCAAACTTACAGCTCCCACTCATTGGCTGAATTATTAGATACTTGGCCGAAGTCTTTATTTTAAGACATGTAGCGAAGCCTGCTTTTTACAGTGTGGTGGGCGTGTACACAGGAAGGCTTATCTAGCCAGGGGTGGGTCAGAGGTGGTATCTTGTCCATGAGGAAGGAGGTTTTTTCATCATGAAAATAGGGAACTTATATATATTAATATTGTCATATGTTTTGCATAAGAGGGGTTATTTGATAATGAAATAACTGTAGTTAAACACATGTGTAATTGGTGCTAATTTGCTGTAATTATGAATAAAAGTACATACAGAGCTTCATATGGAAAAGCTGTATTAGACACTTTCATGACCTTGCCTTCATTAAAGTGCCTTTATGTTCCCAATTTCAAGCTATTATGGCTTAAATATGCTGCAATGTTATTTTAATATGTGTAGTGAAGCCTGTGTGGCACAAACAAATAAGGGAGATTATATATTTTTGTTATGTTTGGTGCTCTTAAACAGGTTTTAGGTTAGGTTTAGGTTTTGATCAGCCACCGATTAGTGTTGATCAGTGCCAATTTTTTGTAAAAAAAAAAAAAAGGCGTATGCCAATAAATACCTCACCAGGTGATTTTGAATCGCTCATTGACAAATTGGTATTGGTATTGGCTGATTGGCATCAGCATCAACAGCATAAAATCCAACCCTATTATTAAAAAGACCTTATTTAAAAGACAGTTATACTTAGTTTTTCCTACTCTAGTAGCCATAGTACTGGATTTCAAGGCAAAGGGCTCAGAGAATGATCTTCACCCTCCTCCACCTCTGAGACCTTTGGACCCCTTTTGAGGTCTCCCTTGCTTACATGCAGCTGTCAGCATCTGATAAAAACGTTGGTAGCGACAGAGCGCTGAAGACAAAACAGCTCGTCTCACCTCACATGTGCTGGGCAGTCGGAAGCACCTGTCTCTTAGGCATTTAAAAAACACACCGGACGTCACCCCTCGGCCTTGAATGTGGCCTTGAGGTAGTCCAGATGCAGCCAGTGGGAAGGGGGGGGGGCTTTGTTACTTTTAGTTCCTATTTTTTTCTTCCCCTGCTTCTGCTTCTACATGTGTTGAAATGAGAAGAAGATGATGAAAGGCAGATATGTCCTCTTGTATGTCCACACCCGTCCCAGGATGTCAGGGTCGGGATGAACGCTGACTTAAGACCAAGTTCTTTTATCCAAACAACATCAACAGCCCTTCTCGTGTGCCCCTTTTTGCGGTAACGCTTCGCATGCGTGCAACATCCTCTGGCGGCATAACGCCTGTCCCATGTCATGTGACAGCCTAATGACCCAACTAGCATTTGTCCAACAATGCAGGAACAATAGCGGCTTTGTGCACTTTGACATGTCTCAAGTCAAGGAAACCACAGACAATCATTGGATAGTCTTTGGGTTCTTAAATATTGCTGCAACCTCAAGGTACATTTTGCATAATTTCACATCAGACTCCATCGACTCAGACATCAGAGAAGATGCTACAATTCCTCAGCATACTGTGTCAGAATGTTTCTCTCTCTTGCACTAATGTTTAAAAACATCTGTGTGGATCTTTGACTTCAAAAAATAGTTATTGGAAGTTTTTTTTAAGGGTTTTTTTCACAGTACATTCTCAAAAACAGCCCTGTGATTGGCTGGCGACCAGTCCAGGTTGTGTGAGTTGGGATAGGCTCCAGCATACCCCCACGACCCTTGTCAGATCCTCAAAAACATTCATTCATTCATTTTCTACCGCTTTTTCCTCACGAGGGTCTGGAGCCTATCCCAGCTGTCTTTGGGCGAGAGGCGGGGTACACCCTGGACTGGTGGCCAGCCAATCACAGGGCACATATAGACAAACAACCATTCACACTCACATTCATATCTATGGACAATTTGGAGTCACCAATTAACCTAGCATGTTTTTGGAATGTGGGAGGAAACCGGAGAAAACCCAAGCATGCACGAGGAGAACATGCAAACTCCACACAGAGATGGCCGAGGGTGGAATTGAACCCTGGTCTCCTAGCTGTGAGGTCCAGGCACCAACCACTCGACCACCATGCCGTCCAGAGCGCTACAGTCATATAGAAAATCTTTGACTAGCATTTTGTAGTAGATGAGTATGAAAAACTGCATAGATCATCTTTGACTAGTGTTTTGAGGGTTTTACCCCACTACCAAGCTATATTGCACCTCTTAAAGGTGCAATCTTTGTATGCACATGGATCTCCGTTACAAGCTATTAAACATAAATGCATCCATTTTTAAATGCGTACAATCCGCCTGCAGCCGAAATAATCTCCAGGTCGGGCTTCCAAACAGTATTTATAGTTACATCCCAGAAAGTTTTGGATAAGCCCATCCATATTAAAAAACTTGAAGTCACCTGTTTTTAATGACGGCCATCTGTAAAAGTTTAAAATGGCGGCCGGCATAGCACGCACATTATCCCACTGCCTTGCCGCAGAAGGCCTCCTTCACGGGGGAAAGATTGATAAAGTGGATCTAGTGGAAAAGGCGGTCTTCCAGGCGAAGGTGTCGTGCGCTCCCAGTGAGGACAGTCATTCAAACGGCACGTGGATTTGACAGCGGCACTCGTGCTCCAACCATATAGCGTCACAAGATTTCATAGACGAGGCATGTCAGGGATGGCCGGGTGCAGAGCATCCTCAAATGCAGCCATCATTGAAGCTCTCTTTCATAGTCTGCTAACACGTCGCCTTTCATCTGCTGCCCACAATTGGCCGTCATTGACAAGTTCTCATGGAGCTGTAATGTGAACAACATGCTGCCACTCCACAATCACTGACCCATTTGCAGGAATAAAACTCCTTCCAAGTGTTCAATGCCAGGATTGAATTACTTGAGTGTAATGGAGGCGATTTGTTCAAGTACAACTCTGTCCAAGCGGTGTCGCAATAGATTTGTCCTTTCATGCTTTTTTGTGCTTTGTGCTCAACATTTGGCCAACAAAACTGCAAAAGATCCAAGGCTCACAAACCTAAACTAATAAACAGGGTGGAGTAAAGGTACATGTGTACTGCATTGTGTTGGATTTTTATGCTTCATTTTAATAATAATTACTTTACAAGTGGTGAGCACGCAGGCCTCACAGCTAGGAGATCTGAGTTCAATTCCACCCTCGGCCATCTCTGTGTGGAGTTTGTGGAGTTTGTTCTCCCCGTACATGCCAGGTTAATTAGCGACTCCAAATTGTCCATAGGTATGAATGTGAGTGTGAATGGTTGTTTGTCTATATGTGCCCTGTGATTGGCTGGCCACCAGTCCAAGGTGTACCCCGCCTCTCACCTGAAGACAGCTGGGATAGGCTCCAGCAACCCTGCAACCCTTGTGAGCATAAGCGGTAGAAAATGAATGAATGAATTAATTAATGCTGTTTACACAAAAGCAAAGTCATTCATTCATTCATCCATCCATTTTCTATACTGCTTATCGTCACTGGGCTGGCGGGGGTATGCTGGAGCCTATCCCAGCTGACTTCAGACGAGTAGTGTCACATTTTAACAGCATCATGCTACGTTTATGACTATTTATTAATGAGAAATAATCAAACAGCTCGCTCATCTATAGCTGACTTACGAATAGTTAGTAGAACTTTGTTTTAAGATGTGTAGTGAAGCCTGAATTTCAAAAGAGAGTGTTTGCAGACCTCTTCTCAAAATGTTCTTCCAACGTTACCGGGATGTTTTCCATACGGCACAATGGAGGAGGGTGTTCTTTTACAGTGGCGCTTCAGGTTGTGCAGGGGTGTCAAACGGCAGCTGGCTATGTGGAGATTTTGCAGGGGGCATCCCTCATGACTGAAGGTCCTCATCTGTGTGGTAATGACTGGCTTTGTCAACAAGACAACGCTGCAGTTCACAATGCCCGCCTGACAAAGGATTTCTTGCACTTGCATTTTGAAGCTCCACTAAGAACCTCCTTAAGAACCAACAGTGCAAGATTTTTCAACTGGTCTTAAAATGTTGACCTGGAGTCTATTACTGTTAGAACCTTTGAACATAAGATGTTAATACCAAAAGTTTGTTTCATCCCATCTTTCATACATCCATTGTTAAGAAGGCTGGCGTGCAGTTCCTCGGCTACGGAGGTTAAGCACACGTCACTATTTGAAATCTTGCGTGTCTTCTTTTGATTTATATGGACTGGGGGGACTGATTCGCCGCTCTAATCTCGCTCATTACAAGGCAACGTAAGTGGAGATGATTATCCGGCTTAATTGGAAACGTCTGCAGATGTCTCACTTGGACGACGATGACATATGTGAACCAAAAATGGATGTAATTTACTTTTAATGCAGACTGTTAAAGCATCTTTGAGATTTCTTTGTTAGCTACCGTCCTTTTGTTAGCTTTGCTGTGTCCTTCCGTTAATAATCCTCAGGGATCAAACCCCTAATGTGAACAAGGTGCACTGACAAAGAGTCATGCCACTGTCAGTTTCGATATGGTCCGGTCGTCCACCTGAAACTACACGCTCAGGATTACAAATCATCCCAAGAGGACGACCCCTCCAGCCTTCTTTACCCCCTTTGGCCTTTTTGACCTGGTCAGTTTGAGGAGGAAACATGATGTGGCGAGGTCAATGCTGCAAAAACACACTTTGTTGTCTTTTCTTACCAGTCGGAAAAATCTTCTTTTGGGCTTTTTGGTGCTTGCGTTAATCACCGACACACTTATTGTTCACTGCTATGACTCAAGAAGCTTTTTTTGAAAGGAGATATAAAGTTTGAGAAACCTTTGTGTTGCTATTTCTGGCACAGATTTGCAATTCTGTGTTTTTTTTTTTTTTACTGTCCTTTTGATCACAAGCCTGTCCAAAGTGCATCATATAATGTACTCCTGAGTGACGACGTGGGCTTCAAGAGGCAGTAGTGAACTTCCCCCCCGGAGCTGGTTAAGGGTTTTCCCAGATTGGGAAAAATAAACTGTGTGAGTTGGCAAGCCTGCACTGATGACACTCTTGTTTTCATTTCCACTGCAGACCATGAAAGAAGTCCTTATTGTGATTTTTACGGTTATTGGGCTATCGGGGGGGGGGTCTGCAGTATCTGACAAAAGTGAGTGCAGCCCAAGTATTTTTATTACAGCAAGTCTTCTGAATGAACAACACTATAGAAATGAAATGGCTTTAGACTAGTCAGTGTACAGCTTCCATAGCAGTATTTATGTACAGATTTACTATCAACAAAGCCATTATAGTCGAAATAGCTTACAAAACAAAACAAGTGAGTATCAAGATAACTGTCTCTAGCATCGTGGTCTAGACTGTGCTGTTGTCACTGTGTGTCTTTGAGGGAATTACTCCGATATTGTGAAGCAGAGACTGGACTGCATGGAAGGTTTTCAACATAAGAAGCCCAAACACGCCTCCAAGAACCTTGATGAGGAAGCTGAAGGTGATGGAGTGGTCAGACCTGAAGGCAATTGAGCACCTCTGGGGAATCCTCAAGCCGAAAAAAGAAAGTCAGAGGAGTGCAAGATGTTGAAAATCCATCAGCTCGGCCAGTGATGTCATCATGGAGGAGTGGAAGAGGATTCCGGTAACAAACTGTGCAGCTCTGAATTCCATGGCAAAGAGGCAAGAGGTTCACAGTAAATATTCACAATTTGGACACAATTTACTGTAATGCCTAAACCACAACCAGTCGTGCGGGGTCATATGGCTGGTGTATGGGCAAGAAACACTCAGAAGGCGAGTCAATGCAAACAAACTTTATGGGTGCTTACAATTTTTTTCGTCCATGTTTGTGCGTTGTCTAGACAGAATAAATGCTAAAAAGTTTTTTGAATTAGCCTCATTAAGGAATCGAACCCATGATATACAGGGTCAGGCAAAATGATCTGACGCATTTGTAGGTTAAATAAAAGGCAAATAAAGTAAAAGTAAAATAAATGTCTTTCATTATGTTTTAAAAATTAAATCAGTTCTAACGTTGCAAGGTCAGCCGGTTGATTTTTGTTTCAATGCAGATCCAGTAGCTCTGAAGTTGGTAACCTATAACAAGATCGGGTTTTCGACCTGGTACGGGATCATGTCTACCAAGACTGAAGTGCAAATGGAACGCTCCTTGTGTTGCAGTTACAGATTTGTTTGTTTTGACAAACGTTTCCACAATGAATTTTCTTTACTTTATTTACTTTACTTTATTTGCCTTTTATTGAACCTACAAATGTGTCATCATTTACCTGACCCTGTATTATGTATATTAAGTATGCTTATTGGCCATTTGTGCTCATTCATTCAAAAATAAATATGACATAGAACCGAAATGACGTAGGTCTTGCGCATGTGTGTTACGAATATGACTCTAAGGTCATTGGTACGCACAACGTACAGATCGTGCGCGGTTCTTAAAACGTTCTGGAACGAATGGAATGGAACGCAATGTCAGTACTTTTATTGCAAGTTTGAAGGACGTTAGTCTTACTACTTACGTGCTTTGGCTGTATGAATGAATCGGCAGCAGTACGTCCAAACCGCCTCAGATTGCATGTGAGGTACGCATGTTCAACTTGGAGGTTGCACGTTGGATATGCTACAACTATACTCTCCACAAACAAAAAAAGAAAAACGCAAACTCTTTGGGGAACAGCCAAAATGTGTGACTGTTGGCCAAGACATAAGATAATCAATTTTTAGTACTAAGATATGCAAGATTCTTTTACTCATTTTTTATTAGAAAAAATGAGTTTGCTGCATGACTTGAACCTTCCATGTTTCTTTCCAATGAAATTCTCCTTCATCCTACACGATCCCGTGCTGTTGACAAGACGGCGTATCCATGACATAAGGGCCCGTGCTCGTCACGCTCGCGTGCGCAAACTGCTTGGCAAAGTAATCCCACATGGGTCAAGTAAACAGCGGCCTCGGACCACCGGCTCTGGCTGATATTTTGCAGGTTTGGTCCCAGTGATGCCCTTACGATGCTGCGGGGATGAGAAAACAGATGAGAGCGAGATTGAAGCCACCCAGCGTGTGGAAATTGTCGGTTTCGAGTAGAACGCTGTATACTTTAGATAAGACAATTTCTAGAATACGTACGTATGTGTATTGTTGATAATGGATTCCATTTGAGGGCCTCCAACAACTGTCCTTTAGCAGTTCTGGGGGCCCCTGCGGTCCCACTTTTTATGACTTTTGGGTGTCTTAAACTTCCCCCGGCCGCAGACACACGGGCACATATCCTCGCCGCCGAGGTCGGCCAGCAGTCACAGCGTCCTGAGGCCACAGGTGTTCGACATCCAATAGCCACTCAAGTCTTAAACACATACAAAGTATTTGATGCGAACTATAGAACAAGAGTGGGTCGCTCGGTGCAATTGCTGTTGCCGTCTTGTCCTGATTTTAGCAAGCTGGTGTAGGAAGGATGGCATTAACATGTGCACGCAAGTCTACATGATACTGTCGCCCGTGGGTATGCTAGGTGCAGTATTCAGCACACATACCCTTCGCTGAGCTTCAAAAGCACTCCCGGGAGGCTTGGCGGGCTTGTGTGTCCACATAGTCTTTGATATTCATGCTAGACATTTTGAAAGCTGCAATGCTGAGGATGTTCTTGCCTGTGCCTCAGTGTGTGTTTATTAACAAAGTAGCAGGGTGCTGATCAATGGTGTCTTGCTTTGCCTGGCTTAATGAACAGTAATGACAGATTAATGCTACAAATCACGTTAAGTTAATAACACATGCTACACCAGGATAATTCAATGACCTTGTATTTTTCATTCATTCATTTTCTACCGCTTTTTCCTCACGAGGGTCGCGGGGGGTGCTGGAGCCTATCCCAGCTGTCTTCGGGCGAGAGGCGGGGTACACCCTGGACTGGTCGCCAGCCAATCACAGGGCACATATAGACAAACAACCATTCACACTCACATTCATACCTATGGACAATTTGGAGTGGCCAATTAACCTAGCATGTTTTTGGAATGTGGGAGGAAACCCACACATGCACGGGGAGAACATGCAAACTCCACACAGAGATGGCCGAGGGTGGAATTGAACCCTGGTCTCCTAGCTGTGAGGTCTGCGCACTAACCACGTTGTATTTTTAAAAAGCTAAAATAAGCACTAAGAGCCCAGGAATTGGTTAAGCGTGATTTTGTGATAAACTAAATTGACAGTGTTTGGCCATCATTTACATATCAAAACAGCAACAAAAGGAACAGATAAATACTAGGTACTAAATACTAGGTACTCTGTTTGTTGTTTATGTTGGTTAAAACGTTATGCAATGTTAATTGGGTGGTTACATTGAGTCCACAAAATGTGTTCATTATTCCATTTTTTGGCCTTCTCTTGGCCTTTCCCCCGATGAAACATCCTTACAAATTGTCACGCTTCTAACAAGTAACAATACTACACTTCTGCTCCCAACAAAACCACACTGAGGCCCGGCCAGATTCCCTGGACAAACACCGGCATCATTTCATGAAGCCTTTCTCTCGAAAGTGATCCAACAGATCTTTGCCAAAAATAGCAAACTTGGGGTATGAGCGTAAAAACCCTAAGGAGCATCAATCAGGTTGGAAGAGCGCTGGAAAGGCTTTGTTTGCTTCACAAAAAAGAGTATTAATGGTGGCATCATGGAGAAGGTCCTTTTGTTCAAAAAAGGTCTAGTGCAATTATATGATGGCTGTGTCAGCATTTTTAGAGCCCAAAGTGCGCTTTTGGACTGCTTTTGGTCTTTCTGGTGTGCAACTTTTTCCCAAACTTGACTCTTTTTCCTGCTGCTCCACTATAAAGCAACAGTGTCCTCAGTGTGGATGCATGGTGAAGAGCCATATGACGACTTTATTAGTTTCCTTTTCAGACTCGGATAGTGAATTTCACACTGTGGTTCAACAGAAGAAATAGTTATCCCTCAGTCTTGACTTTAAGGTCATGGTGGGAGGTCTAAAAATGATTTAAATCTACTCTTTGCTAACCTTTTATGACGCTTTGGTTGACTTGCTCATTTCCGAAATATCTAACCAAACACAATGTAAGAATTTCCGGAGGAGACGGACTTAAACATGTCTTCTTAAATCCCAAAACACTGTGGGATGCCCAAATCTAAGTTGCCAAAACTTGAATGTCCAGGTCAAACAGAACCAAAGTTGCATCGTGAGGCTTTTCCCGTGGATTCTTGTGGAAACGTCTGGCAATGTGGATAACAGTTTTGATCCAAGATCATGATTGCGGCGCATGACAACGAATAAATCTTGACATAAAAAAACAGAAGGCAATAAATTGTGACTTTCTAACCTTAAGTCGCTGTTAATAATATTACCTTTCTTCAACTGTGATGCTGGTTGTTGCCAGGCAACGTCATCTAGAAAGAACAGGAAATACTCTAATACTCACACAACGCCAATAGTTGGCACTGGGGTCTTCAATTGTTGTTCTGGTTGCCATTGGTATGACATAACATGTCATCCATTTTTCGCTTGTAAATGGCAAAAGCAACATGTTTTTGTCGTGGAACTAACCCTTAAAGATCTACTATTAAGCAAAAGTAACTTTTTTTAGTGAAGTTCTATCAGTAATACTGCAATTTCTACTGTATTTCTTTTCTCACTATTTGAATCCTGCAGCTTGTACGACTGTTTTATGGCTAATACTACAGTTCCCATGATGCTTAGACTGCAGTTTCAGGATGTAGTTAAGTGGATGATAATATTGTGTTTTCATCTGAAGCTTCTTAAGTAAGTTGTAATCTGTTTGGACCGCCAACCGTTAAAATTCGTTTAATATGGGACTATTTGAGTAGTACTCCAGACTCATGAGTTTTTTTTGGAGGTGACGGAACATGAAATTCCAAATTAACCATTGGAAAAAAAAATCAGAGACAAAGCTCTGGACTGTGTCTCAACCGTCTTTGGAGTGAAGGATCACAGGTCAACCTGCAAGCGTGTTTGTTGACAAAAATGGAAAATTCCCACTTGAACTTTGTGGAAAAACCTTGCTACGAGAATGCTGATTTTTCCAAGGGAAGAAGAAAGGATAAGAAGGGATTAAATTCAGTAGAGAAAGGAAAAGGCAAATTAAGGAACTCTGAAATGATAGGCAGAATGAAAGGCAGAGTGGCCAAGGAAACAAAGAAGAGGCAGGAAAGAAAACAAAGTATGATAGAAAGAAAGAAATGTGAAAAGACAGGATGGGAAGGCATTGAATCAGAAAGGAGGGGAAGGAAAAGGAAAATTTAGGAATCTAGAAATGAACATGAAAAGGAGATCAGCCAAGGGGGATGAATAAAAGAAAAAGCATTTGACAGAAGACAAGCAGGGAAGGCAGTAAGAAAGTAGGAAGTAAAAGATGTATGAAACGGGAAGAAGAAAGGATAGAATTAAGGATGGAGGGGAATGAAAAGGTAAATAAAGGAACCTGGAAGTTAAAGTGACTTCTTTTTTCTACTGAAAAAAGAAGGAAGAAAATACAAAAAGGAATGGGAAGAAGAAAAAAAAACAAGGAATTAACGAAAGGGGGGATGAAGGAATCCGGAAACAAAAGTGATCATAGTCAAAGAAGAGAAGAAAAGGAAAGAAGAAGGCTCAAAATGGAATAAAGGAACGTGGGGGGGGAATAGACTGTATTGATAATGCTGCGTTTGAACGCGCTGGGAATGATCAAACACTCAAGCTGCTATGATCTACTGTTCTAATGCTGCGAGGCGTTTAAGGATCCTGCTGATTTTTTCCAGTGTCACGACCACAACAGTAGGAAGTCTCTCTGAGATTTGTTGTCCTCTGGCAAAGACATACTTGAGAGACATAACAGGCACAGCCAGTAATGAGCCCATTGATTGGCCGATTATTTCAATCGGAGCTGGACCGTCAGCTCTGTCAAAGATGTTACTCTTGGATGAGAGAACTATTCAACATGTATTCCAATGAAAAGACGACAAATATGTTTGAGTTGGCAACACTTGCCAGTGACAATGAGCTTCTGATTGTTTTATCTTGGAATACACTCATACAGAGTGGTTCTAAATAATCTTCGATTATGTCGAGCCAAGAGGATGTGGACAAAAGTGTTGGGACACCTTCAGGAACTAAGAGATGATGATTACGGTGTGTGTATGGGACGTTTTTAAATGTGACATTGAGGATCTTTTAGATATCATAGTAAGAGTGGCTGCCTCTACTTTGGAATGCCCTATGGCAGTGGTGTCCAAACTGCAGCCCGGGGGCCATTGGTAGCCCGTTGCCATGTAATGTAATTCAACAACAAAACTAATAAAAACAGCAGTAATGGGGCTCAAGAAGTAGAACAGGTCATCCAGAAACCCTACAGCCCATCCCTGTGTGTCCAATCCCAGGACATGACATTCACCCATCTTGCCTCCACTGCTGTATGGATGCTGATGAATGTTTAGTGGTGGCCAGAGAAGCCGGGGCAGGAACTGGCAGCCATATTTCCATATATCAGTCTACCCCCGGGCAGCTGTGCTTACAGATGTAGATTACCATCAACAGCGTGTGACTGAGGAGTGAATGAATAATGGGTTCACTTCACTGTACCTTTAATATAAATATTATTATAATTATTATTGCAATGTTTAAAAAGCTTGCTGTTTTTTCTTTAAAAAAATATAACTTCTTAGTGTTTCCAGTTGTGTTGCTTTTTCTTTTTTTTTTTTGGTAAGCCACCCTTTCTGGAAAATGTTGAAATATCGATACTTACTGGTAATAACACAGAGGTCTGTCTTTAAAATGCATCCATAATGTGGTGGGTAGCCTTTTAACAAAATGAAAAAATTCTATATAGAAAATAGAAATGGTCCACTCGCACACTTTGGTTTTTCAGTTTGCGGTTCTAGGTGGAAAAACTTTGGACACCCCTGCTATAAGGGTCATGGTATATGCTGTTATTGGGAATTCGCTGCAAAAATGTTTTGTCAATCCCAGAATCTGAACTGAATATTTATTTATGTCGCTCCACTTCACTTCACAGAATTTTGTTTATCTTTTGGATGTTTTTCTGATTTACCATTTTCCCGAGCAGCCTGCTGGAGAAATAAGACAATTACACGCTTTGCTGACTTTTATACGCTGTGTGGCTTGTATTTGTACGAGATGGTTTTCACTCCTGGAGCATTTCTACCAAAATGACCTCCACCACGAAAATGCTGTTTGTTTGTTTGTGTGTGTGTGTGTGTGTGTGTGTGTTTTAATTCAAAGTCATTTTCAGATTGTGTCACTTTCCAAATTGAAATTTGAGCATTTGTGCTCAGAAGAATGACACAAGAACCCGAGGGTGCACTTTACGGCACACGCAATGCTAATGGACCTGTCAGCTTGGTATAGCAGAATGGAAGTCAATGCAACGAGAAGAAAAAAAGAAATGTGCAGCACATAAAATATCCAATTACAGCAAACAGCAGAGGGATGCAGCCGTCACACAAGGTGAAGACACGCTAATGGCTCTGCATCAGAGTGTTAATGCATGCATGGCTATTCCATTCTCCTACGCTTATCCGAATCCGGGTTGCGGGGTCAGAAGTCTCAAGAGTGAAGCCCAGACTTCCCGGTCCCCAGCCACTTTCTCCGGCTCCTAAGGGAGGACACCAAGGCGTTCCCAGCTGTGAGACATAATCCCCTCCAGCGTGTCCTCGGTCTGCCCCGGAGCCTTCTGCCGGCTTTGCATACCCGGAACACCTCCGGGAGACATCCAGACGAGATGAAACTAATTTCAACCGCTTGTATCGGCGATCTTGTTCTTTCAGTCATGACCCAAAGCTCATGACCATAAATTGAAGCTCAGTTTCCCGCGACGGTCCGATTCCGCATTACTGCAACTGCGCTGATCCGCCTATGAACCTCACGCCTCCACCTACCCTCGCTCATGAACGAGACATACTGACATACTTGAACTTTGTCTATGTGTGCCTTGCGTTTGAATGGCAACCAGTCCAGGGTATCCACCGCCTCTCACTCAAAGACAACTGGGATAGGCTCCAGCATGCTGCAACCTGAGTAAGGTATTTTTCTCCTAAATTTCCCGCCACATTAAAAAAAGTGCTATTGAAGCACATTTTCCAGCAGTGACTTTCTTCACTTTCTTCTGGAAGACAGCATCAATCGGGGTGACTGGACTTAATCTGGGCCTCGCTCGTTTCTCCTCCAGCATTTTATCACATCAGCAACAGAGAGTCAGGCTGATCTATGTCCCTCTGAGACGTCTTACTGACCGGGACGCAAAAAGCAAGCTTATGTTGCTTCTCCTTCTTTACAACAACACTCGCTTTGATCCCAGCCTTTTTGGCTTCCAGCTCTTCTCCTTTTGGCCGTCTTTCTGGACAATGTGAAATGCTGCCAACAAGAGGGGTCCTCGGCGGTTTAACCACGAGCGGACACCACTTCGGTGGCGTTCTCATCAAATCCTGCTTTGTTATGAAGTGTTTTTAAAGACCGGTCTTTGAAGAGACAGCTGACACCTCTGGTACGACGCCATGGTGAGCAAACCTCAGCCAGACTAAAGCCACCATTTTATTCACACCATTTCTGATTAGGGACTGAAAAATTCAGTGTATCACTTCCAAATGAAAGAATAATCTGACCAGGACCAATGGAAACAGCTTTAGAGATGTCATGTGACAATCAGGCACCCAGAAGTAGATCCGAGGCTTGTGGGCAAGATATGACAGCATTCCTACATTCCAGAAGCAAGCATGGAACACGTGCAAGACATTGATTTCATGATGGATCCATGAAATCCAAGAATGGCTTTGCAAAAATGCCAGTCAAAGATTGTCTATATGACAGTAGCTCCTACTGCAAGTATGACTCGTGTATAGGAGTGCTTTACTGCATTTTGGGACCTACTGCAAAGATCCTCTATTTGACAGGAGTGTGCTACGGTTTCCAAGGACCTGCTGCAATGACGTGTCTAGTTAACTAGTGGCGTTGGGGTTTCCCATGGAAACTGAAATGGCTGCCAATCTTTGATTTTGAAGATGCTATTCTTCTTATTTCTTCTGAGACTTGGAAAAAAAGTACAAAATCTAATCAGTCATTAAAACGTGTGCTTTCTCCGCTCTTTTGCAGGACCTCCAGGGAAGAGAGGAAGGCGTGGCCGCAATGGAGACCCTGGTATGTGAAGTGTGTGTGTGTGTGTGTGTGTGCATGCGTGGCCACTGTTGGCTTCTTCCGATGTCATCTTATTAAAAGAATGATTCAGGAGGACATCAGAGTTGTATTTACAATAATGTCAAAGTTGACTGTATATCTTCGGAGGCCGGTGAGGTTTATGTGATGTGTAATTAGTGGTTGGACTGCTCCGTTTCGGTTGCCATAGGAACGCTCACTTTTCACCCTTTAAAAACCCAACAGACTTAGACTAGCATTAGCTGTCGGTCCCTCATCGGATGATGATAATGGCGGTTCAAAAGCTGATGTTTCAGTGCAACTTTGGAGTGTACTGTTCCCAAATTTTTTGGAACGGATTATGAATAATCTGTTCAATGAACTAGCTCAATTTTTAGGTACCTTAGTGCATTTTTTTCACCACAGGAGAGGGTAACAAGAGGTGTTATAATGCAGTTACAGAAGCAGGACTCCCAGTGCCAACCAGACAACAGCTTGCCAGCCTTTGTTTACGGACTCTCCGTAAACATCCTGCATGCCAGCGTCTTTTCAATTGCGACGTTGTGCAACATTTCATTTCCTTTCATTCGCTTGCTGCATTTGGCAAACAATGGCAACCATTCATGTCTGGAGAGCTTTATTAATAAGGCTTACTTGAAGCACTATTTCTGTTTTTTTCTTTTAACCTCTTTGTGTTAAATGACAAAAAACACGATATTATAGCTCCTTCACTTAATTCACTGTTCCATTGACTTTTATTGCTGAATTCTGCCCAGAAGCAATGACGTGACAGAAACAAGTGCAATTCTGTCATCCTATAGAAAGTTACTCAGTGTAAATATATTGCATTGTTCCACTGCTGCATACATGCACTGTGGTAATGCGACATGACAACAACATATTAACAGTGATGTTTTGTGGGTAACATGACAGTTTTTAAGTATCTAGGAAATGGAAAGTACTAGTTTCCTCCAATATTCTCGATGTCTGAGTCAAATTGGCTGTTTTGAGCAGTTTAATGTGACTTACAAGAGCTGTTTGTTCATAGCTTTCCGCCCAAAGTGATCCTTCGTCACATTGCAGTAATTACCAGCACACACATTTCAAATATGTGGAATAAACTTGACACACAGGCTACTCTGTCCTTTCGTTTAATAGACATTTGTATGCCATTATTGCAAATGTGAAAAAAGCACACAGTGTGGTGCAGGTTTATTAAAAAGCTAAGTGGTGCACTGAAACCCAATGATCCATAGAACAAAGTACAGCTCGCACTCTTTTCTTGGCTGTGAACAAGAACATTTCAAGGACGTGGGAATTTTAAAATCTTTTTTTAAAAAGCAAGTGGCCTTCAAGCCCGATAACTTGCAGCGATTTGCAAGGCTCAGAGGCATTGCGCACTCGTTTGAGGTGCGCTAATTAAGGGGAAAAAGACGTGTGTCACCTCACAAAAAAACACAGGGGACGGAGTGTGTGTGTCTGGGAGGGGGTGCTTTTTAACTACCGCACAGTCCTCTTGTAGTTATAAAAGTGGAGACGGCTACAAATGTCTTTGCCAGTCCGGGTGGCCACTGAAACCAAGATTTTTCGATCTCCATTATGCTCCTAATGTGTCGACTAAACAGAGTCAGTGAACGCACAGTGAATGTTTTTAGCTTAAATCAGACGTTTTTAGGGGGGACCCGGTGTTAGGGGGGGCGGGTAGGGCTCTTGTCTGAAGATATTTTCATCTCCGAAACGGGGACACTGCAAAACATAGTTTGGGAACCACTGGCTTAAATGATAGTCACTATTAGTTGATCAGTATCAAAATATAAACAAATCATTTAATAACCCATTGTCTGTGAATGCACCTCACATTCTTGTCCACGCTATTCGCTTACTACACTGCCGTGATATTTGAGCAACTGTCAAGCTTAAGTTGGAGAGTAAGGACATAGAGTGGAGACTTTAACTTGCCATCCACCCGACACACAGCTGTAGATACCTGCTGGAGAAGAGTGAGCGATACAGAAATAGCGCTCTGTTCCTTTTAAAATATCAGATATTTGGGAAGTTTAAGTTGATAAACTTAATTTGGGTCACCATTTGTGACCAGTTGAGAACCATTGAGGTGGAGAATCTTTGACTAGTGTTTTTGCTGTAAATTCCTAAAAACAGCAGTGTTCCCGTCAAAGTGAGGCCCTTTGGGTTCTTCATTTCTAAAAACGTGTTGCACAGAACAATTTAGTCCAATATGCTTGGTCTGTATTAACACTGTTTAATGAATTTTGTCTCCTTTGTGTCTTTTGCAGGACCTCCTGTAAGTATCATTCCTCCCTTCTACTTCAACGACACAAGAAGGTAAAAAAAAAAAATAAAGGCATGCTTGAATAAGTTTGGTGTGGAAGATCTTAGAAGACCTCCATCCTAGAATGAGTGCAGACCACCTTAAATGCGTTAAAGCGGCAACAAAAAAGGTTTTATTCTAACAAATTTGGTGCCAGAATGCAGCTATTATCTCACCTCATCATACATACTTCACGGTTAGGGAACAGATGGAAAACTTTACTTGAAGATGAAGACAAATCCATAAATGTAATATAATATAATATAATATAAATGCTGCAGAGCTTATGATAGTGCAGCATAGCTTGAAGGGGAGAACTGTGAGTGTGTGTGTGTGTGTGTGTGTGTGTGTGTGTGTGTGTGAGTGAGAGAGTACTTTGCATTATTTATGCTTCAGAGGCGAGTGTGATTGAATGGCTATCATTGACGTGTGCTGACTTAGCTGTAAAAGTCGTAAGTTAATCCTCAGACGCTCGCTGCCGGGGTCCTGGGAAGTAAGTAAGCCCAGGTGGTCTCGCCTCTCAGACCCTCTCGGCTGTTGGAGAAGTGGTAGGGTGGGGGATTTGGGGGGGTTCTGTATCTGACAAATAAAATCAGACGATGAGCTCACTCACAAACTGGCCTCGGGCCAACTTAATGGTCTTAGTCCATGACGGCTTTTCCAGTTTTACTGGTGGATTTCCGTGTGTTTGTGCGCTTTGGGCTGTGGCGTCTGCTGCTAACTTACTAACATGGGACACCTGCACACATCAATGGCCTCCAATGGAACAACTGTATCTCATATTATTATAAAGGAGTGTGTGTTATACAACACTGTGTACACAGTTATTGGGGAACTATAAGTGTGCACATTATTTAGTGTGCATAATTACTGGGCAACAATTAATGCAGTTATCGGGCAATAATTAGTGAGCGTCGTAATTTGGCAACTATTATACACATTGGGCAACTGGTAGTGTGCGCACTTAAGATTAAGATTAAGATATGCCATTATTCGTCCCTCAGTGAGGAAATTTGCTTAAGCTATTGAGCAACAAGTGTTGGGCAATTATTGGTATGCACTATTATTAGTAAACTGTTAGATAAAAAGATAAATTTTTGTGCACAATTACCAGGCAACTCTTGGCCTGAATCCCCAATTCTACCCCTTGGCCCTTCCTCTTCGTCTTAAGCCTTCGCCTAGCCATTAAAACCTAGGGTCAAGGGGAAGAGGCCACTAGGAAATGGGACACCACTTGATTCTCATTACATCATCACTCTTCACTGCTGGCTGGCTTTGACAGAAGCAGGTGAGAATGAAATTGTTCATAATATATTTTTTTTCCATAGTAAGGTGCATATTGTGATATGTATTGAAATACAACAAACGATAACAAACAAACAATAAATAACAGCAATGTAACATCATTTATAAAGTCAGAAAACAATTCAACTATTAACTCATTGTAAATGCAATAATAGTAATAGTAGTACAGTAATAGTGATGGGAAAAGGTTAGATTCCAAAAGTTAAATAAATCAAGTGCTTGCATGGGTTCCTCCCACATTCCAAAAACATGCTAGGTTAATTGGTGACTGCAAATTGTCCATATGTGAGTGTGAATGGTTGTTTGTCTATACGTGCCCAGTGATTGGCTGGTGACCAGTCCAGGGTGTACCCTGCCTCTCGCCCGAAAACAGCTGGGATAGGCTCCAGCATGCCCGCGACCCTTGTGAGGATAAGCAGTAGAAAATGAATGAATGGATCAATGATAATGTGATGTGCTGACCATTCGGTTTCAAAGGGTGAATACCCCTTAGCTAAACCTAGGGGTAAAGGGGTTTGAATTGGGGTCCAGCCTTATGCCAGTATGCATGTTTATCGGGCAAAGTATAGTTTGTACAGTTGCTTGGCAACTATTCATGTCCACAGTTATTGGACAACTATTTGTGTGCACAATTATTGGACAATTATTAGTATTTGCCAGTATTTGATCAATTCCAAAAGTGCAGACCTTTTGGCCCATTTTGCTTGAGGAAAAAAAGCCGCGTAATAATTCTGCAGCTCTTAGGCCACGCTCTCCTAGTTATTCAAAGGTCTCCGCCCGTCAAATGTGGAATGACTCCCGTGTTTGCATATGAAAGACGACAAATCTCATTAGAAAGTTCCAACACACACATTACAGTGTAGCTATTTCATAGGGGCTAATTGTTACACACTGTGGATATGAGAACCAGATGCCTTTCCTTCCAAGTGTCTTTTTCAGTGTGGTTTCCTTATCCCCGCCTAACCTCCACGTCCGCCGAGCAGCACCAGCCGCTTGTGGTTGTACGCCTGTGCCTATTCTGCTGTGATTGCTTGCATGCGTGTCCTACAATTGTTAAAAAAAATGTCTTCCTGTGCACTAGTAACAGATGGAGGTGTATAAATTGCCTTTGTTTCTTTTTTTTTTAACTGCATAAGCTTGTAGTAGTCCAAGATGGAGCAGTTTCTCCACTAATGATGCCCACAGCAGCTTTTTATATGCAAAGTTGTTCCACCAACCGCCACTTTTACACTTTGCTACATCCAGATGGGTTGTTGTTTTTTTTTTGTTGTTCTAAAATCATCCCAAGGTTGTAAATTTGCACTAGTAGTTTGACACTCTGGGAAATTTGTGCATGGACTTTGCTTGCCAAGAGGTAGAGGAGAAGGTGGAGATGAGGCTGAAAAGACTCCATGGGAGATAACCAGTAGCTGCATGAAGATTGGAAACAGGCGCTGCCATTGTGTGGAAAAGTCTGATCTTGGAGTGAATGTGAAACATTTTGGGAAGTTGTAAAAGTCATGTATAACAAATATACAAGTAGTGGCAGGACTATTCAACTGGCAGACCACGAGTGCAGTTCAAAAACAAGGGTGCATTTTTGTGGAAGATTCTGAAAAACAGCAGAGCCCTTTTATCTGGAGATGATATTGGCTTGACATTGGCTTTCATACCAACATCCGCTATACCAATACTGTCTAAGACTTCATTTCCGATACGGTAAAGGCAGCAGCTCTTCCCTCAAAATAATGTCTGTTCACATTTGGATGTAATATATTGATGAGGCAAAATAATAATAATATTATATATAATAATATTATAATCTAATATAATAATAATAATATTGAGGATAATTGACTTCTTCTTTTGGCTTTTTCCTGATTACGGCATCCCCACAGCGGACTAATGTTCCATAAACTAGTATCGTATAGTACCGGTGCCTTTTCAGACTATTAACAGTGCCCTCTAGTGGCTGGAGGAATTACGCTTAAGATGAGTAAGGTGACGTCCACATGTTTGGCGGCCGCGAGTTGCTTCCTCCCTCCGCTTTTCCAACCACAAGGTGCTTCCCATGTCCTCTCCTGCCTTCAGTCACGTCTCCATCAACTCCTAACATTAACCATGTGCTTTTATGATTGCAAATATGACAGGGAAGGGCACCTTTAGCATCAGGGAGTAATTACCTTCATAGAATATGTTATATCCCTCACCGTGGTGTTGACATGTCATGAAGCATAATTCCATACGAGTTTTGACATACAGTATATCTCCTGCTGCTGTCAGTAGTTATTACCTATGTTGCCCCCAAAGAGTTCTGAGATGTTTAGTTGATCAAAACCTGAAGAAGAACTCCTGGCCTGCAGGGCCCTCCCCTTCTCCGGGTGCTCATTTGCTGTCAACACCCGCCGCCTTGAGGACCGCTTTGTTTCGCTTCCTGCGCACACACATGCTTATTAATGTTGTGTAGCTGCAAAGACCACGCAGGCGTTATAAAAAAGTGCTAGTAGTCATCGTCAGGGATGCCAGCGCTCCACAGTAAGCTGATTGGATCCATGTGAACTCCTAAAATGCTGGCAGGTCGCTTTGCTGGCTCGCTTCCTCCAATAAGGAGGCAAGCTCTGATGTGATGGATGGGCTTTCTGGACCTGGACACGCTCACCGGGTCACTGTGATGACAGGGACTACAAAGCAGGTCCAACCGGGTCGGGTTTTTGACTGATCCAAAAAGAATGATTTTGCTTTTGTCTTTAACTACAGCTCAGCTGGAGCATTATTATCCATTTGTGGAAATAAAGATAAATAATAAGAAAATAAATATAAATAAAAGAATGTATTAGAATTAAATAATTCATACAATCCAAGAGTGAAAATGAAAAAATAATTAGTTCCAGTTCCTGTTAAGAACCTTTATGAGCACTAAAGGCAATTTTCAAAGAGCATTTATACATTTTGAGCTGTCACAATCTCTAAATAAGTGTAATAACTGTTAATAAGTATGATGGGCTGTCCCCTGTGTCTCACGTTTTTGCACCATTAAACCTCACAAAAGTGTAAAAAGAAGAGTATTTTTATTGAAATGTTTCCTTCAGAGTTGTAATGATTTTTCAATCATTAATAATAGCCACCAAACATGATCCCTTCTACTATGGTGTCGCATCATCACTTCTTTCAAAAAAAATGTCATATGTCTTTGGTATTTATAGAGTCAGGTTGAAAAATTAATTTAAATTAATAAAAGTGTCATTAAATAACTAAAAATGAATTGACCAGGAAATAAACTTAGTATTTAATTTAGTTTTTACATATGCTATTATTTTGTGTCTACCTTTTGACAGTTTCCATTACAAACATAGTAAATCCAATCTAGTTGTAGCTCTGTTTTGGTATAAAATAGTCTGTGATTGAGATTATTTTCCAAATAGTCCCCATATTAATGTTTACTATCCAGACCAGCTAATGGCACTTTAAACAGCAGTGGCCGAAGACCAAAGCACACAAAATCAGAGTAAAAGCAGCTTGTTAATATGAATAAAAGGTAAACACACAGGCACCGCATAAAAATATTTCTTTGAGTCATGTGTGCCAGGATGGTTTCATTAGGCATCATTTAGTCCCAGGCAGTAATATAAAGTGAAGGCCGTCACATTGTCCTGCTTTCAACAGGGATTCTCTCCATGTGGTTTTGGCCTTTCACATTTTCCTTCTTTTTAAGGTTTTCATTTTTTTAAAAGGTGGTATAGTTTTTTTTTAATTTTTGTACATCAACAGCTTGCTCGGTCCATGACAGGAGACAGTGGTCACGGTTTGGCTGCAATCGAGAGAGACGAGAAGCTAGATTTGTATCTGGATAGGAAAAGAAGCATAATCAGGAGCATCCCACCATAAAAGTCACATGACAAAGAGACAGGAAGATGCTCTGTTCCAAATCATCCTTCCATTTCCATTTCCCAGATTGTTGCAGCAGAAGATGTATGCCTTGAGCATCAATGTGCCATTTCTTGTTCCTGGTGCAGGTTAATTAAAGTCACAGCGAAAGCAAATGATGCTCATTTGAATTGGAATAGTTATGGAACGTTTGCTCGATAGTAATGGATTACCTTTTTTTTTTCCAGAGTTATCCATACATTCAATAGTGGTTGTTTGATTTGCATTTTTGCAGCAAGTACTTAAAACGCATAGTTCTCCTTACGTATAGAGGATCTTTGATTTAAAAAGCAATGCTTCCTAAGTCATGGAATTTAACTTACAGCAGTCGAGTCTGGCACCAGTCAACCACAATAAGGGGGGACGACCCCCATGTGACATAAAATTGTTGACCTGTGATTTTGCTGTAGCACCTTAAAAAAAACAGCACACCACTCAGTTTTTTTTTGTTGAGGCACCTAAAGTAGCAACCTTTCTTACCACACACTCTGTCGATTGTTAATCTTCCCAGTCCCGTCCCCAATGCATGAAAAACTGAAGTGGCGGTCATTTGCAGCGCGTCAATAAATTCCCATTGTACAAACTGTGCAATTTCCTATTGAACACACATGTTTGATTGCAGCGCTTTCATAATGGCACAGTATTATGTTTGCAAGTGTTTCTACACTGAATGTGGTGAAGAAAACAGTAGCAGACCTTCAAGCTGCATTCACTATTGTGTGGGCTGCTTTTCAATTCATAGGGGATGATGGTGGTGGTGGGTCAGGTTCACTCTTTTACCAACAAAAAGGATCCAATCAGCAAAATACAACCTATATAAATACAATCTACAACTGGACAAAAAATATCTGCTTGCATTCTGTGCACAATATGGTGACACAAAGTGAAGTTGCATACCTCAGTTATAGACGTATATGGTGGGTGCATTAAAGGGGACCTATTATACTCATTTTTCAGCCCAGTTGTGGACTCCTATAGAGTAGCTCCACACAATAACCCTCACAGAAAGCTTTCTAGATATTCCAGAATCTGCACCTATTCCTGCTGTATTTCCTTGGATTTGTGATTCCCACCAAAATGGACTGTTTAAATTTTTTCCACCAACAGCCCGCACACCCACTCCTTTGTGATTGATCACACACCCACTATCACACTTTGAACGAACCCACTTTCTAATATAGTGGGTATCGTAGTTATAATAACTGAATAAAGTCTTTGGAGAGCTAATTTTTAGGAGCTACTGGCTGGAGAGCCCCGACTTACCGTGTATGAACTCAGAGTGGTAGCTCAGGAGAAGCCAGGCGGGTGGGCTTGTCTCCACCCTCGCCCGCCCAAGGAGAACCACTCATTGTCGGACACACATTGTCAGAAGCAATGCTGGTTCCATGGAGGTCAAATAATAAGTCCCCTTTAATCTTGTCTTCGTCCTTGTGTTTAAGTGGGTGGTCAATTAGTCAGCTTGTTGCACTCATCCAATAGAAGAGTTGCCAAAACCTCAGAGCAAATGTCTTTCGTAATGAAAATAAAATGTTTTATATAGTTTTTAGAGAGTCTATTGTCTCCCCCAAAATGTACTATAATAGCTAGCTAAAATGCTAAAATCCAAATTCACTGTTTAAAATGTTTAGCTTGCGTATTTTGTCATTACTTTTAGTGTTTACTAATGTTGCTCATTATGACCCTCATTATTTATTGCGATAATGTTATTTTGGATTATATTTATGTTCCAAATCCTCTTGTTTGTGTAGTTTGCACAGAACGTACTCTTTCTTTGAGACACTACAAAGCTGGCTAGCTACTGCGCTAAGATTCTTATCAAACAAGCCGGTTGCCAGCAAGAACACTAACCCACTGTTAAAAATGTTTAGTCTGCACATTTTGTCATTCCTTTTTTTTTTTTTAATGTTTTTTATTCTTGTGAATGATAATCCTCTTTTTATTGCTTATTCGTTTGTCCAAGTCCTCTTCTTTGTATCATTTGCTGAGTGTACTGTCCCTTTAAGACACCAACTGGCTAAAAAAGAGCAAGTTGAGCTAGCTAGGGTAATCCAACCAACCAAAAGTTTCCAACAAGAACACAAACTCACTGTTTCAAATGTATAGCTTGCATATTGTCATTAAGCTACTGTTTGCTTTTACTTGCTTTGTGTTATTTATTGCAATCCTTGTCATTTATTGTTAAACTAGTGTTTTTGTTTCCTTTCCACAGGGTCCTCCAGGCCCAAAGGGTGAAAAGGCAAGTATTTGATTTATTGATCTTCAACTTCATTGGTAATTAGGACAAAAGTGTGAAGATTATTTCGAGAATTACTATATGTAATAAACACAAGGGGTGTAACGTGCATGGATTCGTAATCAGGTTTTCCCGGTAGCCACTTTCACGGTTTTTTAATGCGTTCCCTTACTATACCTAAAATGAACCAAAATGTGGCATGCAAACCACCGTATTTAGTGAACCGTGATGATGGCGTACCGTTACACAAAGGCGCCACTTTAACACCTTGTAAGGCAGTGCGTTTCTCCTCACTAGCCACTGTCAACCAAGCAAAGTGTCAGTTTTGGATGGGACTTTTTCTGGAACCGTACGCTTCATTAGAGACAGATTTTACAGGGAAAAAAAGGCCCCGCTGCCTGCACACGTCTTGGGTGGGAGGCCGTGCAACACAGTTGTTTTTCATTTGTGCAGATCAAGAGGTTCACAGGACAGGCATGAATATCAAGCCGCTTATTTCCATAGCGGATGCTCAGCGAACAGCCGAATCTGGCAGTGCGTCTTTGTGCTTCTGTTTCACGAATCATTGCTAACCGCGAGAAGTTAGCGAAAAAATGCAACAGATTTTTTTCTTTGTTTTCTTGCTTAAACTGTTTTAATCTTCAAGTAATCATCCCTTGCTTAAATGAGTGCTTTAACACATAACACTAATACGTAAACTGTCCTGTCCTTAGTTTTATTTATTTAGCCTTCTTTCCAAGCCAAACATTTGTCACATATTATCCCCCCCACCAAAAAAAAAGTCCTGCACATAATGTGGTTAATGTCGCTGGCTTTACTGCTGTTTGGCAGAGGAATGCTTAGTGGAGCATTAAAGGGCTTCAGCTGGCTTTCAGTCATACATTTTCACCACTATGGCTTTGCCAATGAATTTTAAATACTCCGTCCCTTGAATAGCAGCAAATGCTGAAAGACAACTGCATGAGTTGTGTGTGAAGATAAATATTTTTTTTCCCTTAATAACCAATGTGACTTGCAGAAGCATTTAAAATAAAGAGAATAAAATAGTTAGTGTGACCAGGAAAACCAAGACTTTAAAGCTCTCGTCTCACTACGGCGCTATCACAAGCCATAACTCCAGCTCACCAAAGGATGGGCTGCACTGTATTTTTTTTTTACAGAGGAGATGCAATCATTAGATCCCTGAATCCATGCACTGTTACACCAAACTGGTTTTTACACCAACACTCCTCCAAAGCCAAAACCTTTCCCCACATCTTTGTCTCACATGCCCTGTGTTATCATAACACTCTCCATCGCCAGGCATAGTTGCGGGTTAACTGCATTACTCCACTTCATCCAACGTGTTCTTGTCTCAGCCATTTTATTGTTAGTCTTGGCTCATCAGTAACCATCATTGAGTGTATCTCAACGTGACAAAATGTGTCTGTGTTGCAGGGGGATCAAGGCGACCAGGGACCACGGGTATGTGCCTTACTTCTTTTATGATGAGCTGATGACTTTACACGTCTCTCTAGGCAGGATTGTGGGGGAAAAAAGCTTGGGATGAATGGAATTCTTGGGATCGTGTGTAGCACATCTGGCCAAATACAACAAAAACTGCTTATTTTGACAACGAAATGGGTCTCAAACTTGCAAAATATGGTATCTGACAAACGTGAGTACACCCCTCACATGTCAGCAAGCATTTTATGACATATTTTCTCAAGGGATAATACTACCGAAATGTATATACTTTACAGTATATCAGTGTACAGCGTGTATATATTTACTATCCACTGAAAATGTCACATTATTATTGTCTAAATAGCTGGCAACACAAGTGAGTAGCTTTCTTTGGTGAAGTCCAACTCAAGCGAGTTGCAAGACAATAGTGTCTTGTCTACTGTCAATCCAGGTGGTAGTAGCGTCTCTGTCTGTGATGGCACAAGTGCTACCACTACTATAGGAGCTCCTGTTCATTAAGGGAACCAATTCCAAGATGTACTTTGACATTGCAAACCAGAAACTGGGCTGCATGGCAGTTTACCAACATGACAAGGAGCCCAAACACACCTCCAAGACAACAAGCGCCTCGCTGAGGAAGCTTAAGGTGTATGTCTCCTCCACATCTGAACCCGATTAAGCACCTCTGGGGCATCCTCAAGGTGGAGGAAAGTGTCGAACAAGTACCAAATCCACCAGTGATTGCATCATGGAGGAGTAAAGGAGGATTCCAGTAATAACCTGTCCATGCCCTGTACAATAATGGCTGTTATTTTCAGTCAATAGTAAATGTTTATTGCTATCCAAGCTTATTTTTTTGGATTGTACCAAGAAAATCCTGAGCTGTAATCATTCCCATCTTTCCAAAAGTCACGCTTGTGACTGATGACTGCGTGAGTGCTTGAATTTTTCTGCTGGTCCAGGTTTTGTTTACACTGGAATGCATTAACTCACATATTTGTCACTTCCTCATCATGTCCTCAAAATGCCCCTAATTGTTCTTCCTGGAGTTTAGAAGCATACACAGTGCCCCGTCTTGTCACCAGAAGCGGATTTGATCTCAGTTCCTCACTGGCTCCCACCCTAAACGTCACCATTAACTTTGTCTCTGCAGGCACACTTGTCAATACAAATGGCCTTCGCTATGAAATTGAATTTGCATTCTCAATGTGACACGGCATGCATCTTGTGTTTCATAGACTCACTGGATCTCCTTTCGACTTCACACGTAATTGCTGTCCCTTTAGTCCATTTTGAAAGACTGGAGCAATACAGAAGCTCAGCCTCCGTCTTTAAGGCTCGGATTTCACGGTTTCGCTTGTAATTTGTACCCTTTTAACCTCGGAAATGGAGTCATCTGTTTCTATCAGTTAGATGATTCACGGCTCTCGGCGAGAGAGTGGGGGCTGACGGCTTTGTAACGAGGACCAGCCAAGCGCTATTTGTCTTCCAGAATCAATAAATAAACTGTCCACTCACACGTACAAATTCATTAAACGGCCGCACTGTCCTCCAATTGGGTAAGAAACTAACATCCAGTGGCATATGAAGGACGACAGGGGGACTCTAATCCAAATCATATTACCTCCCCAGAGTGGCTTATTGATTTGGGTTGGTAAATATAGCTGGAGGAAAGTTTTTGGCAGTGAAAAATGATGGAACGAGACAAGGGCTTCCTGACCTTCAGTTGATCTGGGAGCCCACAACGCACAGACTGCTAATTTATGGCAAAACAGATGATTTTTTGTGAAGTCTGGGATCCCTTGGTTAATTTCTTGACTTCTTTGGGCTTTGATCTGTTTGAGTTTGGTGTTTATTCATTCATTCATTCATTTTCTACTGCTTTTTCCTCATGCAAATAGTCAAGGTAGAGCAAGTACTTCATCGCACAGATGTATAAACAGAAAGCATGTTGGTTCATTTTGAATTAAGACCCTTAGAGATCATGTTGTGCCATTCATTTATTTGTAATTTTCAAGCCATTTTGGCTGTGTTGAATGAACATAGGTCAAATTTGCTGGATAATATCCATCGACACCACGGCCCACATAACACACATGCATTAGTTGTATTTGTTGTCAGTTAATGTTAGCAGTTTAGCTACCTTTACCATACCATTACCTTTACCTTTACCACCTTTACCATAAACCAAGAACATAAAACATTTCAATTTGGGACTTAGAGGCTTAAAATTTGAAATCTGCCCAGTGCGACTTTGAAATGCCATTTGTTTCAGTTGGGTGTTTATTTGTTATTCGAAATTTCAAAGTTGTACTTGCATGGATTAATTTGCATAGATTAATTGTATTCACAAATTAGGTCAGGCATAAGAATTAAGTCAAATATTAAGAGATACAAGAGACATTTTGTGCCATTCCCAGAAGGAGGCTGACGTCATTGCAGCACCCCAGCAGGCACCAATGATTGCCGAAAAGACACTGAAATTGTAGTATTTTATACTGATTGCTTGGTGTCAGCTCAGCCTGTAACAGTGTTACACTGTAATAAAAATATTTAAAAAGCCCAAAAAAACTCAGTAAAACAGCGACTCTGTGAGAAGTGAACCACGATAGAGTGAACACTGTACATGTTTAAAAGTCACTATACAGGTGTAACTACAAAAATATTTGAATTTTAAATAAGGACTCCTACTCCAACCCCAGTTGAGTTTGGAACCAATTAACCACGATAAATGAGAGATTACTGTATAATATTTTTACAGCAGCTGTTGGGAAGTGGACATTTTTTGCCCTTTGGACCTTGAGTGTGAGTTTTTGTTTTAACTCAGTGTCCACAGTGCCTGCCTTCCACATGTCAGGGTCGACCAATTGTTGGTTACAAACAGGGAAAAGGCCAAGTTCTCTCATAGAAGGTTAACCAAGCAACTCGTAAAGAATAGTCCAGTCAACAAACAGCCTGTGACTGGAAGTGTGCACCATGGGACGGTGTGTGGTCATTCTCCAAGTAAGCACAAGCTTCAGCTGTCATGGCTCCTGGGTGGCAATTTACACGAGTTGGAAAAATACCTGAATGCAAAGAATCTTGTCGTTTTCTTTCTAATCTGGGTCTGAGTACATATGTCATTGAGCTCTAGTGGAGATAAAATGCATCACATCCATGTCAAATCGGAGTCCCCGAAAATGTATTGAAGCCATCTGTGCACATGGCTGCTAATCCACGCCGCATATGCAGACATGTTTCTGGTGTGGTTGAAAGGATGTGCCTTCTGGCTGCCGTCCCTCTGTGCTGGCTGTTGCTGATTGTCCTTGTATCTGCTTTGCTGTTTACCGCGTCTCGCTGCAGGACAATCGGCTAATAACTAAAAGCCCTGTTTTTTGCCTTTTTGCAGCAAAGCTAGGCAAATCTACGACCAGTCTAAGGTGTACATCGCCTCTCGCCCAAAAACAGCTGGGATAGGGTCCAGCATACCCCTCTAACCCTAGTGAGGATAAGCGTAATAGAAAATGGATGGATGGACAAGGCCAATCTGTTTGTAGTTTGTCCTTTGCCCTTTGAGTACAGATACGCCACACCTGGTCAACCATTTCTTTCACCGCAATTACTCTGGGCTCATACTGAATCCTTTGGGGCCAGAAGTTTTTAAATATCCTCACTCATTTGTCCTAAATGACATACTAATGCCAGATTCCCACAAACTGCAGTAAAAATACTGTATTTTATATACACCGCTTATCGCGAAGTCATCTGGGATAGGTTCCAGCTTACCCGTGACCCCAATGACGACAAGCGGCGTATTGGATTGATGAATGCATTTTTGTGAATGGACGCATTCAACCCTTTTAAAACCTGATATATTTGCATAACTCTACATCAACAGTGATATGCAGCCTTGCAGAAAACAGTAAAAATAGTGTAACTTTGCTGCATGCTTAGAGTGGGAAAAATATAATCATAAAAAAAGCTAAAGCCCATAAAACATCTCTCATCTTTAACTCATATGTATCGTGTCTTCGCCTTGACCATAATCCAGGTTTCCCTTTTCCTGTCTTCAAGATGTTTGAGGTTGTCAATAACGTGAGAAATATTTTCACATCAATACCAGCCATGGTTTGCGTCTGCAGGGCCTGCCCTTGAACAGCCATCTTCCTAATGAAGCGTGCTTTTTGAATCATTCTTTACAAAAACCAGAATGATGGCACCAAAGACGATTTGTTTGGATTGGCCAGATTAGAAATGTATGGGTGAGTGAGCAAGCCATCTTTGAATGAAAGTAAAATAACTGGAAACCAGAGGAACTTCTTTGTGGTCAGACGTGCTCACAGAACACCACACTGACAGCAACGCATCGACTTATATGCCATTTTAAACAATAATAAACCAAATGACTAAAAAGAATGTTGCTTATCACATGGCTGCTCCCAAAAGGCTTATAAAATGAAGCCACAAAACTAAAATAATGCAAATATGCATTGATTTACTCGACTGCATAAAGTAACAGAGGTCTGCTATGAAACTATTGTTTCTAAACTGTGAGGCCTGTATTTGTGAAATTATTCATTCATTCATTCATTCATTCATTCATTTTTTACTGCTTATCTTCACGAGGGTATATATATGTTCAGCATTTTTAACTTTATAGTCCAAATTCTAATTCATAGTCTAGGAAATAAAAATACACCTAATAGGAGGCATTTATTTGAGGTGCTGTGTTTATTTACAGTATTAGAGTGACTATTAATTGGCGTACATATTCAAACAGAGGCCATTATTTGAGTAAATTTGCTGAAGCTATTGTTTTACCAAATTTAAAGGATTTTTTAAAGGAAATCTACTGCATAAAATCTATGCAAGGTTGTACCGTATTTAATGTGGGGCCAGAAGTGTTTGTTTTTGCAACTGCTAAATCACAAGTATCTATTATAGGTGCTGTGTTTCTAATGGCTTTATTTGTGCCCAGGACACTGTGAACATCAGATTTACAGATGCCATTGCTGATGTGCAATTGTTAAGATGCACTGGTTATTATAATATAAAGCAACCCAATTTCCCCCGTTCCGAACATTTCTTCTTCTTGCGAGTGAATCTCAATGAGCTTTTAATAGAACAAAACATGTTAAAAACAATTCTATTAAAAAAAAAAAAAAGGCCTGGAGTCAGATTAAAGTCCACTTCTAAACTCTAACGGCCCATGTTTTGTTCGTGGATCGTGTCTGTTGTCAAGACACTTGCTCGAGGGGGGGGATGTTTGGAAAAGCTGTAAGCTTGAACTTCCTTTAATGTTGGAACAATTTACCACTGTGTTCAAAGTTGAAAGTCTGTTGTGTGATAATTATGTCAACAAACACCCTCATCTGTTTATAGCGTATGGCAGAAACAATGAGGAAGGGTTTTATTGTGGGGACAAAATGTTGAATGTTTTGAAAATGATGAATGCAATAATCGGACTTTGATGGAAAGCTTCCATCCTTTCAGTACCATTAGGGGAAGGCATGTACTGTGCTGTGATTGTGGGGATTGGTCACTTATTAACAAGTATATTGCACGAATATTGAAATACAGCTACTGCCGTCTTGTGGACTACAGCTCCAGCTATTATGACCAATGTTTTTTTTGTGTATGAAGGTTTTCAGTACATCTTGTATCTAGAGAGTTCCATCAGAGCATTTGCACATTGAGCTGAATGAGAAGTGAAACAAGAGTCAAAAATCTCTTTGTCTGGGCTAATAGATAAAATTGGGCATAAAACATACCTTAATACCTTCATACCTTACCTGGTCGTCTGCATTGTAAGCATAATTCCTATGTAACACAACGTCAGCTTTTGCTTTATGCTGTGCTCTTCTCCAGTACAGTCGATATCTACAGTAGATTAAGTCCACCCCTGATGTCCTTCTCCTCCCGCTCAAGCTTGACCAAGTGGCCTATAAACACGGCATGCACCTTGTGGTGGCGGTCGGGACCCACCAGTTGAGAATTACTGCTTTAAAAGCAGCTACTGGCACCTTAACAACATTCGGAGGTTGCCTATAACCACCATGCATTTGGAAACGCGGTGACTATGGGAGACACTGCAGTTAATTGAATAGCAGCATCAAATGAAACATGATTGTGCCATTAAGGGGACAAATGGACTGCACAACAATGCAAAACAGTAAAATTGTGTGCGGAAGTTTGTAGCATGATTTGACAATCAGACAATTAATAATTGAAAGTAGAAATCCAGTTATTCCAGGATCATATTAGTTTATGTTATGATAAATGTTGGCTCATTTTCACTTGTTTTCAATGGAACATCTTTTTGTCTAATTTAAGGGGCAAAATGAAAAAAATTAAAATCTGACCTATATTAATTCAACATAACCAAAACCTGTCTTGAAAGTCATGAAAAAAAACTGAATGGCACAAAATGTTAAATATTACAAATATAGGTGTCCAGTCTATGCATAATCTCTGAAACCCTATCTATCATATCTTCATCTTGACAATTAAGTTTTCCCAGTCCTTGTCTTCATGATGATTGGCAATGTCAAAAACAAAATAAATATTTTCAGTGTACTGTTTTGCTCCATCCGCACCATGGTGTCAACTCTGGGACACTTTTCTTATTATTTTAAAATTCCGAACAAAAGAAAGATACCAAAAAAGTATTGGTGTAAATGCCTGTTCAATGCTGTAACTGTTTGAAGGTCTGGTGTGCACTGTGCCATATTTGTCCTGTAGGGATTGCCTGGTCTCCCCACGCTAGCCGCTTTGCACAGCAATCAGATCCTGACCGTCAAGGTTTGTCGGTGGCGGCGTGTTACCTCGCCGCACAGTGGGACTCCTCAGCGGCGGCACACGCTTACGACTAAAACTATATTGAAAGCCATATATAACTATATTGGTGGCCCTTTTTACAGCCTGGCCTCCAGAACGAGAACCAGAAGACGTGGTCTGGTTTATGTCCATAGAAGGGAGGAACCTCCAAGAAAAATACCATACTGGTGAACCTATGTGGCAAAGTGTTTTTTTTTCAAGTTCATGCCAAAGTTTCACCATGAAATCCGTAAATCCATTAATGTTGCCTCCTGGACTGTAAGACAACTTGTAGAAGCTGCTGCTCATGGGGTTCCCACTCTGCTGCAGGGACATTGATGATGATGATAATGATAATGATGATGATGATGATGATGTTGATGATGACAGCATTTTCACAGAATGAGAACTTCCCACTCAGTCCACACACTTAAATTATGTAAAATTACAGCCGAAAAATAAGGAAAGACTTCCAATGCTGTGTGGTTGTAAAAGTGTGGATTTCTCTGATTTATCTATGAAGATGCTCCTCATGCATCCCTGAATAGAAATCTCTTTGAATAAATCTTTTTTTTTTCCTGCATCGACTTTCCTGCTTCTTCTGCTTCCTGCGGGGGGCCTCGTCCTTCTTCAACCTTCTCTCACCTCTGACCTTCGACCTCACACACCTGCTCAGATGGTCTTCCCTAAGATCAATCATGGCTTTCTTTCCGCTGACCAGCAGCTCATAAAGCGCCGTCTTATCAAGGTAGCTGTAGCTAGTGGCAATGCGCTGGCACTGAGGCTCCATCTCTTTGCACGCATCTTTTGTTGCTCAAGGGACTTCATTGTACAGCAGCGCTATTCAACTGAACTGGCAAAGATCGCCTATGTATTTGATAGTAGCACTGTTATTTTATTTACAACAACAATGAGACAACGAGGACATACTGCTAAAAAAATAGTCAAAGATTTCCTATATGACAGGAACACTTTTTTACAGAAATAACGCAAGTCAAGGATCCTCCATATAACAGGAGCACCTACTGCAAAGACAACAGTCAAAGATCCTCTCTATAACAGGATCGCTTTGCTAGTTTTGACAACCTGCAAAAATGCAAGTCAAAGATCCTCTAAATGACAGGAGCGCTCTTCTGTTTTTAAGCACCAACTGCGAAAATGCTTGTCAAAGATGCTCTATATGACAAGACTGCTGTTTTTAGGAACCTGCTGAAAAAACATTTGCCACTCGCTAGCTTTGAATTTAACTAACTGTGATGTCATCCAGCCAGTTGAATAGCGCTATAGTATGTTTCCTGCTTGTTTATCTGCTTTAGAAGTCAGTATATGTATTTAACAGTAGTGCAACTACAGTCTGTTTATGGATTTAACATGATTGTGGCATACTGATATTGAAATGTTTTGTTTTGCACGATAGGGGGATCAGGGGCAAGCGGGACCACCTGGGCCTCCGGGGCCACCGGGTCCCCCTGGCCCACGAGGGCCCCCAGGAGACACAGGCAAGGATGGGCCAAGGGGCATCCAAGGCCAACCAGTAAGTACTAATATAGATGACATAATTCATGTCAAAACACAGGAAACGTTTCGAGACACCATCAGTAAGTGAACATGAAGGTTGTGTCCCAATATTTTTGTCAAAATAGATGAAGAGCACAGCGTTCATGTCAAAGTGCATGTATGTTGTGTCCCAATACTTTGGTCCATGTAGTTTTGTTCCTAACAAGAGAACTTGTATACACAAGTCAAAGGTTCTCAATGAAGGCTAGACAAGCATGATTGTTCTCCCACTAGAAGAGCTGACGGTGTAGCTTTACATACACTTGGCTGTGTTTCATATCGAACATAACATTTTCCATGTCCCGTCACTTGGCATCATTTATGTTCTCTCCTTGCCTGCATGATCTTGATTGTACTGGTGCAGAAAAATGAAGTGCCGTCTCCTTTGCTCCAATGATGATTGTTGTGGGCTCTTTCAGTTGATGTATTTTTTTGTTGTAAGTGGTTAGTTGTTAGTTTGTTGTTAGTGGTTACACCCCTTGTGTACCACCACCACCACCACTTACACAAAAATAAATCCTTGTCCTCCTCACCTGGCTTTGAAGAAACAAAATGGATCACTGAGGCAAAAATAAAGTGTTGGTCAACTAGAAGGAAGAGCATGTGGCAATAAATAAAATCAGGTTTTTATAACAATAACATCCTTTTTCCCATAGGGTGATCAAGGGCAGCCAGGAGAAAAAGGACCTATGGTAAGAACACACTTTTGTTTGATTGCCTCATAGAAAACTGTCCGTAAATGATATGACAGTGCTTGTCAAAAATCCTCTCTGTGGCAGGAGCGCTTTGCTATTTGTCAGGGCCTACTGCAAAAACATGAGTCAAAGATCTTCTTTGTGACAGGAGAGCTCTAATGTCCAGGGACCTTACTTATAAAGCTTATGTGCACACAAAATGAAGCCGAAATGCTGCATACGCCCTTTTCCACACAAAGTATGGTACCTATAAAAACACAAGTTGACGTGAGAATGCTCACCATTACACCACCTTTGTAGTTGGCGTATGCACCTTCTGGAGACATGGTAAAAAGACAATGCACATTTTAAGCATCAGTAAAGTGAAATCATATGGTAGAAATAAACATGCAATGGAAGCCAATAAAGATTTATCCATCATTGCATGAAAACATCACGCCATTATTGACTTCAAACATTTGTGGAAAGCGTTGTTATTTGACATGGCACTGATGGATATCATATGTCATTTTTTCATAAACATATTACGCACGAGTGAATGGTATCCAGACTAAAAGATACATGAAAAACATAAAACAGCACTTGAATGTTTCAACATTTTATTTTATAATCATGATAATATTATGTGTTCAATTAATTTTTATTATAACAAACACCAGTTTGTCAGTTAAATAATAAAATAAAAAAATATTTGTTTTTTGGCATATGTCATCAATAATAACATTTATTTGTCTTGGAGTGTCAGCACCATGTGCATAAACAAACTTTTTCCTTTTCCACAAATGATGATGTTTTCTTTTGTTACACTTTGACATAACCTCATAAAATAATGAGAATATAATATTTTAATGGAGTTAATGTCATTATCGAGTTAAATATTTTGAAACTATCCTACTGATTTGAACTTCATTTTGAATCATTGCATCCACATTTACGTAAATGAAACAGATTTTGCTAAGCTGAAATCTAAAATATCATCAGTTGGGAAAAATGTCGAAACACGTTCACAAACAAATAATTCTAGTTGTAGTTTGCTCATATTCCTCTTCCACCTCTGTCCTCCAAATATGATGTTTTTATGGGCCTCCGCCTTTCCAATGTGCGTGACATGCATGGGGGGTCATTAAATATGGATGCCGCATTCCTGAGACACTTTACATTGGCCATTTATAGTGAAGCCATATTATTGAGGATCTACCGTATGCAAACTTTAAGTCAGATTTCCATGCACAGTTTTTTCAATGTTCATTGCAGTTATATAGGAGACTCAGTGGCTAAAAGAATGCAGCCGTAAATTGGAACAGAACATAACTTTTTACTGACTATTTGGTAGTCTTAACTTGCCAATGTGGACTGCGAACTGCTAAGACTAAAATATTAGCCACCTAGCGGGTGTCTAGCAATAGTCAATCTTGATTACCGCACAATAGGAGACAGTTTAGGCACATGTAAGCACCTAATCTCTAGCCAAAGCCATAGTACAAACAGTATTTTAGACAAAGTCGTATAAAAAGAAATTTAAAGGAGAATGGGTCTGATGTAGCCGCTTGCGGCCGTGTGTTTGTGTTACAAAAGCCAAAGCTAATCACACAGCTGTATTAGGTTTTATTGGTTTGAGATTACAAACACTGCAGAGTCTGTGTATACATTTAGTGTAAGTGGCTGTAGTCACGGTTAGATTTATGTTCAGAGTGTTTCTTTTGGTTTATATCTGCTTCTGCTGTTTTCTTACCTTTGTGATTACATGTACAGTATAGGTAATAGAGTTGAAAAATAAATAAAAGTAAATAAGTTGCTGTCCCTCTTCTGCTTCAGATGACACTTTTTTAAATGGGACCGATTATGCTTTTTCCACTTTTCTGACCTATAAATGTAGTCACAAGGTTGTATTCTCGTGTTAAATGATGCCAAAGTTTCAGATAATGCAGTTTGCACAGTTGGTGTGCCCTCAAAAAAGTTTGGGATGGCTCTGAAAGCTCGGTTTCTGTGATTATTTTCCAATACCGGCTACCTGTGACATCACAGTGAGACAGATTTCCTTATATGGGTGTGCCCGGATACAAGCTGTTCAAGCTGGGTGCGACCAATCACAGTGGAACGGGCATATCTGCAATAAATTAAAACAGACCATTTTGAAAATCTAAGGAAATACACTTTGAATAGGTGCAGATTCTGGGAGATCTAGAAAGCTCTCTGTGCGGTTTATAATGTGTAGCTGCCCTATAGGAGTCCACAACTCAATACAAAGGGACGAAAATTAGCATAAACATAATTGGTTTGCATGTGTTACTAGCAATGTCAGCGCAGGAAGAGGGCAGGAAATAATGCTAACAGCATATATGAAAGTTAGCGACAGCACCTTTGATAGTACTTGCCATAGATGCTCCAATTAACACCTCTATTCATTTAACGGCAGTGTCGCCGGGTGGTTCACAACATAAAATTAGTAGCGCCTCTAATTAGTGCCAGGGCAGAAAACACTGGCATTAACAGCTGCGGCTGTAGGTAACCTCCTAATGTATTATTTTTTTTAACTACACAGGTTGGCTGTGACTGCATTTGATGTGACATGAGTGGTCACTAGCTATCTCTACATGCTCTTTAGAATGTTGCCAGCCAAGTCATGTGTGTTACACTTGCGATGTATAACACACACACACACACACAAAAAGTGGATTAAATTTACAAGATATTTACACTCTGGCGAATGGCGAGAATGACTCACACTTGTTATTATTCAGCCACAAAAAAAAGGTTGGCGTTCCCGCAACAAAACCTCTTCAAAACCTCTACCCTAAGGGCATATTGTTCCAGTTAACAGCAATTGGATGTAGGGCTTGTGGTAAATAACGCATTTTATTATGCTAGCACTGAAAACTAGCTTGAAGCCGAAATATTGTACCTTGTCTAAAAAATAGTTGTCAATCATTTTTCGATCACTTAATTCTCCTCATAGATCAACGATCCTCTGTATGCGAGCTGCTATTTTAAAGAACAACCCCAAAAATGCTATTCAAAGATGCTTTATACGACAGCTGGTGTTTTTAAAAAATAACTTAAGGAGACTCTATATTTGATAAGAGCGCTTTGCAGTTTTTAAAAAAAAATGTTTGTCAAATATCTTCAACTTAATCCTCCTCATGGCTTCTCTTTAGTGTTTTATCCCACTATAAGTGTCCAAGCTGCATGGTTTTCCATCAAAAATGAAAAATAAAAAAAATCATGGCTGTAATTCCTGAAATGAGGCGTATTTGTCTATTAACTGTGCCAATGTTCTTTTAACTGGGAATAAATGTGGAACTCAATCCTGTTAAACCATTTGATGACCCCAAGGTTATGACAAGTTTGGTCCTTGAAGATGCATAAAAAATTAGAACAATCATCTGTAATATGTTGGACCACTTTGATGCATTGCTATTGTTGTTTAAGACGGCAAGAGAAGATTCCAGAGTTTTCCAGCAGCAGCAGCCTTGAAAGGACATATGGTGCTGGTTAGAGGGATTAAGTTCTTGTGGGGGTAAATGGGGAGGGAGGTGGGCTAGGGGGAAAGAAAAGAGTGGGGGGAATATTTTGATTTTATTTCGCAGGAATGGATTCAAAGTCATCAGTGCCATAAGGTCCTCTGTGGGGTGAACTAAAGAGGAAAAAGTGACAAAAATCATCTTTTTTTACTGTTGCTCCTCATGCATTCATTGCCAAACTACCCACAATGCACCAGTGATCCACTCATGTTGCAAAAGAAGCTGCTGTCTAACAGCAATTATAGCTTTATCATTGCAGTGTTGTCTCTTTAAATAAAGTAGACACTGCTCCTCACTGTTATGCTAACCTACAGCTACATTACTAACATCCAAATTGGCGCTAAAGCGTAAAAATCACTTAATTAAAATAAAAACAATGATATTGGATAGATTTTGCTAATGGAAACAAGTACTGTGCAAGCTGCTAATCTGGACCCGGCGCAGTTATTTCCTCATTGTTTGCCGTTTCCGAGTGTACCAAATTAAAACATTTGGCTTTTTATCCTCAATTGGGCTGCAACAAAAGCGTTCCTCTTGATTTTTTTTTCCACTAGTAGCCCCTGAGTGTTCTCAGATGTAGCCAAGCTAATTAGCACTCACATTGCAGCATAGTGGTGGCTCGTAAAGATGTTTACCACGGCCCGCTGAGGAGAGCTTAACAGAGGCTCCTGAAGGGAAGCCCTTTTGTCGTGTTAATGGATGTTGGTCATTGATGGTTTGGGTTGGAATGCACAATATGTTTTTGGTTTTTTCCCCCATGGAAAAAAAGTCTGAATTTATACATGGTTTGTCCGAAAAAATATATATATATTTTAGGGGTGCAACAATACACAAAATTGTTCAGAGTAGTCGATCGCAAAAACACCGCTGTGTTTGATACTATTGATGCACCCCTAATATTTTCCAAAAATGGGTTTTGTAAAGGAAGGGTATTATATTGCTGTCAAGACAGTATTTATCTCTCCAACTATATTAGTATTGGTATCAGCAATACCAAGTTCTATTGGTTAGAATATTTTAGGTACCGTCCTTTGCCAGTCAGGATATAGTCCTCAAAATGTTTCTTTCTACATAATTGGGTTTTCGGGGGGCTTTAATTGTCCAGCAATAGCCAACATGGCCTTACGTTGCATTGAGTGTGCAAAGTCACGTAAAATAAAATATAATAAGCCACATTCAACCTTGGTTTCAATCACTGTTCCAGAATGTTCTGCTGCTTGGACTCACTGATTGAACTCAGGCTGTCCAACCATTGCCTCATTAGGGTCGTAAACCTATAGACAGTAAAACAAACCAAGATAATGTTGTTGTCATTAGACATGTAATGAAAATATGGTGGGTTTATGTTGAGTCTTTGTCAAAAAAAGGTTTCAGTTTTAATTGTGTTCTGCCTTGAAAACAGGGTGTATGCTCACACTTCCTTGCCAGTGTAGCATTGGCACGAAAATGTACTGTATATTATTCCATCCAGGACTGACTTTTGCAAAAAAATTAACTCTTGTGTAACTCTCACTGTTGTTTGACAGGGACCTGAGGGGCCTCAAGGACTCAAGGTAGGTTACCTTGTACTGTTTCTGTGTTTTTTTTGTTTGGAGATGATGAAAAAACATTTTATTAAATTATACCCCACAGGTAGTAGACACAGGATACTAATTTGCTTCATATTAGGCATGTAGCTTTCAGTGCTGCATCTTAATGTTTAATCAATATACTGTAGTTACCGGTATATAAGCCACTACGTTTTTCTCATGTTTTGAACCCTTGTGCAATGATGCAGCTGATTTAGATCTAGAAACTAACTTGAGGTTTAGAGTGCACCTTTAGGAAATAGTGACATGGACGAATGAAGTGGAAGATATTATTTTGAAGTCTTATGCAGTGATCTCTGACACATCTTACCTACTAAGATACTAGATACTGATACAAGATAAGTTACTAGAACTGTCTAGTATCACCACTGGTTTTGAAAGACTGGACTAGTGCGTGATGAAGAACTTAAGGTCAAGCTAATGACTTGGGACAAAAGTGACACAAAGGGCTCTATTTCCATAGCCCAGGCGCAGCCACAGCACACCTGCATTCAGCTAACGAGTTGTGGCTAGTGCACTTTACATTATTTTCATGAGCAGCGCAGTCTTGTGCAGCGCACCCACGCCTCCATCCCTCCCAGCGGCGCAAGTGGCAAATGAGGGAGGAGAAAAGGCATTCGAAGCTCCAGTATACCTCGGCGACCCTAGTGAGTATAAGTGGTAGAGAAGATGGATGGATGGAGGGTGCAACTATACTCGTATTTGCATCGATACCGTTCGATACAGGGGTCACGGTTCGTTATATTGAACAATATGCAACATTCCAGTTGACGCACCGACCTGTGTCATTCCTCCTCCTTTGCCACAACAGCTGCTGGTATGCTCAAACTGGCTTCCTATGGTTGCCGTGACTAGGAGAACCACAGTGTACAGCGGGAGAAGCTGCTGCTGTGGCTGGCCAATATACACAATGTACACACTCCTTCCCCGCCTTGCCCGTGTGGCCTGACTATGTGCAAGGTTTTCCTTTGTGCACACAGACAATAATTTACATCTCAATTTTATTTCTACAGGCTTTGCATGCTGTCTCATGTTCCTGGGGGTGTCTTGCAGTTTTCCCCATTTTTGCATATAGCCAGCACAAACGTTGGGAAATATATATATTGAGACATATACATATGTCTCAATGTCTCACCGTGGTGGCGCTTTGAAAAGCTTTAGATTGGTGCGGCATTTGGGGCTGAACACTTGGCAGGGTGTGGTGAGTTTGAGGCTCTCAATGTCATCATCCGTCAGGCAGCGGCTAAAGCCCGGTCCCAACTCGCCGTACTTGCAAGTGTGGGCAAAATTTGGGGATGAGTACCGCCTCTGTATGGATTTGGGAGCATGCGAACACTGTAGCAGGAGGAACTTTTGTTGTGTGCCGCGACTCCGTATGATGTGTGACGCGCACACGTGTGTGACGAGTGAGCATTTGCGTTGTGCTTGAAATGGCCGTTGTGAACACTGATGACACGATCTTTTCTCCGGCCACAGAAGAGGGAGTCGGCTGCATCTGCTTCAGAAGGGAGTGCATGCGGCTGGAGCGAACTAGCAGAGTTGGATAAACCTGCTTTTCATTCAGGTTTTTAGTTAATAATGTGAGAAGACTAGATATAATGCATTGTGAAATAGAAAACGTGAGTTGTGGATACCACAACTTGTTCTGGTAAAACAAGCATATTGGCTTTGTTGGCTTGAAATAAGCTATGAAAATAAATGTTACAAAAATGAGTAGCTCTTGGCTATCAGTATCGGACAATTTCACTCATGCATTATCGGTATCAGCAGCATAAAACCCAGATCGGAATATATAAAGTGCTTGCCGCTCACATACTGTTATGGTCTCTAGCCCAGAAATTACAGTATATATCCATCAACATTAAATTGGTTTTAGCCTGCTTACTAAATTAAATGGCTGATTTGACTTTTCAGAACACCCCTGGCTTTTTGCTATTAGCACCTAGCTTTCAATGCTGCCTCTCAATTATCCGCTGTTTAACCAAAATAATCATCAATTCATACAAACTCTGATAATTGGACCGAAGAACAAACAATTTACTCGATTTAAATCGAGTAATTAGTTTTTGAGCAGGGAAGGACTTTAATAACCTTTGCAGCTTCGAGCTTTGCAATTAGCATTTCATTTCCAATGCTAAAACAAAATTTAACAATTAGAATAGCATTTACAAAATCTCAATATAAATTGAGTGTTTAGTTGTGTTCACCAATAAAAGTAGGAATGCTAATATGCTAGTTTTAGCCTTGGATTTGGCCAGCTTGGATAGTTCTGGTTTCCACTTGGAGAGGTGTCCACCTGCTGTTGCCATGATGACTGTTGTTTTGATAATAAATCCCACAAAAAAAGTCAAAACAAAGTGCTGTGTTCACCTCCGTCATTTAAACGCCTCCTGAATAGCAGCTAAACAATCTAATTTAATCGAGTAGTGCCTCAGGGTGCAGCTTGTAAGTCATTAACACACTAGTGTGTCATCGTTGACCTCTTTGGCGTGAGACACACTCCCCTCCTCCACATGACATGCAGACAGGAAGTGTGTGATTGGGTTACACTGAACAAACACTGGCAGCTACCTGATGGCTGGATAGGGCCAACATCTGTTCCTTGCATCAGGATCACTTCTCACCATGTTCGTTCTACTCGAACATGTCTATTTACTTGTCTTGTCTATGAAGACTGCTATATCGTCACAGATATTCCTCTATAGGACTGCATTTTGTTGAAAAACCCATGTATTACCCATTGAGAAGCTCAGGATAATGTCCACAAACCATTTCAGACAAGGTTGATTGACACTTGCTAATTGTTTTTCATTTTTATTCACGTACCACCATTAGTATTGGCGTATTCCCGGGGGTACGTGTACCTCACTTAACGAACCTAAGCTGTAAAAGATCATTGACTTGTGTTTTGGCAGCAGGTTCGAAGAACTTGTGTAAATGTATTCTTTGTGTTTGAAGGTATAACTTTATGGGTTTATTTATGACTATGTATCAATTTTGTTGACATTATATACAACATAAGAATAATAGTGAAGGGAGAAATCCCCTTCGGTCCTTCGCGTTTCCTACAACAATTTAGTTGAATGTGTCCATACTGTATACTGTATATTTAAACAGTGCTGAAACAGAGTGAGTGTGATCATTTGTCTTATTGCTGTCTGCTGTGTAATTCCAGTGTGCCTAAAGCCTTTCATAATTATTTTCCCAGGGTTCACTGGGGCCTCCTGGTATTCCAGGTGTTGATGGACTGAAGGTGAGTTCATTCCAGTAAAAACACATTTAAGTGCTGTATTTGTTTATTCTCAACCTTTGGTTTTTTTCACATGAGAGAAAAGTCCTGCCATATATCCTGCCTCGTAAAAACGTGTTACTGTGTATGCAATTCCGATCTGCATCCAATTCCCAAAGCAAACAAAGAGGACACGCTGCAGGTGTTTCGCAACAGGGAGGCTAAAAAAGCCTTGAAACAGCTAGCCAATTTATTCCAGAATGGGGAATCATTTAAGAGATGCCATCTTATGTGCCATTATCTGAATCCTGCATCACGAATATGAGCGCTTTCATCACTTTAATAGGAACCAGAGTGGAGAGGCTTACTCACGTTAGGTTCATTTAAAGTTGGATTTCACTGCTATTTTACATAACAACGAACATTTTGGTAGTAGTTGCACACTGTTTCTATATGAAATTCATAGTTTAACATGATAATACAACATTGTGGAAAAGCATAATAGGTCCCCTTTAATTTGAAATTGTGTTTTACTGCTGTATTTTACACAATATGGTGCATTTTGAAGGTCTGTTTTGTACACAGAGTGAATACACAGTATTATAGTCAACTGACCACCTGGATTTAGCAAAGCCAGCACATCATATATATATATATATTTATTTATTTATTTATTTTGTCAAAATGTACCAATTTCTCCACCATAACAATTCAGAGGATGCCCACTAGGATGCATTGCGGTTGTCTAGCACCATACAGGTCTTTTGAAATGTATAATACAAACTTAACAGCAGACAAGAGGCTCACTGAGATGCATTGCGACCACCATTTCTAGTTTTTTTATTTTTTTGCAAGCTTTTGTGACTTTAATGTGCAGGATATATCCATCTTTGCTGTTCCATAGGGGGATCTTGGCATCCCAGGACTGGATGGCATCCCCGGAGCCAAGGTCTGGTGCACACGTATTCCGTGTCATCATGCCATCCGATTTTTTTCCATTTGATTTATATTTTTACCACACAAAATAATCATTTAACCCCCTTTATGTGCACTGTGTTTTCATTATGCCCAGCATGCATGTAATCATTTTATTGGGTAACCTCCTGATACTTCTTGTTATGACTGGGGGAAAAATCTGATGTTTTGTCTGTCTGGTTTGCGGGGGGAATCTGCCATAATCTCCCCAACCCCGCCCCCCCGATACAATCTGACCTACTGTGGCTTCCACCATTCCTGAAGCTGTGACGCTCTGCTTTCTTTTGCCAACAGGGTGAAATGGGAGAGCGGGGTGAAAAGGTAAGATGTTCATTTTGATCTTTAGCCATGATTGTCCTCTTGGGTTAATTTGTCTGAGCTCCCTCAAGAGGAAATCCAGTGAGCAACGACTATTATTTACACAGAGAGGATCTTTTACCAGTGTTTTTGCATTAGATCCTTGCAAACAGCAGAATGACTTGTCATATAGAAGATCTTTGACTAGTGTTTTGGCGGTGGGTCCTGAGAAATATGACTGAGTGCTCCAGTCATATAGGAAATGTTTGATGTAGCACTTTTGTAGCAGCAGCATTGAGATCTCTGACAAGTGTTTTTACAAATTAGTATAAATCTGTACTAAGGAACACTTCTTCTTTGCCAAGATAATGCATCCATCTCACAGCTGTGGCATCAAGATGCCGATTAGACAGAGGTTATTACAGGTGTGCGTTAAGTTGACGTCAATATTGACGTCAACAAACCACTCACCCCCACGCCAGCATCTATGCTGTCTGGCATTTATCCTGTGCAGTGAAAACCGGCATTCATCCATGAACAGAGCATTTGCCCACTCAAGTCGGTTACGACGATGAACAGCAGTCAAGTCTAGACCCTGATGAGGAGCATGCAAATGTGCTTCCCTGAGACGGCTTCTGACAGTTTCTGGAGAAATTATTTGGTTATGCAAACCAATGGTTGCACCAGCTGTCCGGGTGGCTGGTCTTATACGATCTTGGAGGTGAAGATGCTGGATCTGGAGGTCCTGAGCTGGTGTGGGTACACGTGGTACGGTGGTCTGCGGTTGTGAGGCCAGTTAGATGTACTGCCAAATTCTCTGAACGCCTTTGGAGACAGCTTATGGTGGAGAAATGAACATTAAATTCATGGGCAACACTTCTTGTGGGCATTCCTGTAGTCAGCGTGTCTATTGCAGGCTCCTTCAACTCTTCTGACACCGTGTTGTGTGATAAAACTGCACATTTTAGATTGGCCTTTTATTGTGGCCAGTCCAAGACACACCTGTGCAATAATCACACTGTCTAATCAGCATCTTGATATACCATACCTGTAAGGTGGATTGATTATCTCAGCAAATGAGAAATGCTCACTAACATATTTAAACAGATTTGTGAACATCTTTTGACATAAATGGGCCTGTTGTGTACGTGGAAATATAGAAATATATCTTTTTATATCTTTAGAACGCACAGAAAGGAGAACGACAAATGTGTTCAAGTCTCAAAATTCTGAAAAAAGTGCAGTTTTCTCTTAAGATGCACTTTAAAATGTCTTTTCCAGCACAGCACACTCTTCCTTATTATGTGTTTTTGAATGTTTTATTTATTTTTCTTTATCCATTTGATTACAGGGCGACATGGGTGAAGAAGGACCAAAAGGTGAAATTGGAGAGAAGGTACATTCATTACATCTTTTAAAAATGAAATAAATCAACAAAATTCTGGAAAACAAACAATTAAGAACATTCTTGTGGTTGAAGGTAATATAGGGTGACTCGGGTGCAATGAAGTTTTTTATGATGTAAATTCCCTCACGCACTATAGTCCAATATAGTCCACTTGAAAAAAATGGTAATTTTAACATTCTTCCAACATTGATCTGACAGCAGCGGCCCAAACCTAAACTGAAAGCGGACTTTTTGATGTATTCTTCAAAATGCATCATTTTTTTAGCCATGGTCCCTTGCAAATGAACAAAACTTCCTGTGCCTGAAGCAGCAGAACAGCTCCCCAGCATTATGCTCCGACCGCCATGCTTCACTGTGGGAACAATGTTTTTAGGATTGAAGCCTTCATCCTTCTTTCGCCAAACCAAATCAGCATCCATACACCCAAACAGCTCAAGTTAGGTTTCATCAGACCAAAGGAGCGACTTCGAAAACTCATCACCAGGTTTTAGATTCTCTCGTGCAAACTTCAGTCAAGCTTGGATGTCTCTTTGAGAGAGCAAATGGGTTTTTTTTGGATGATGGCCATGAAGCCATGAAGGTCTCGTGACAATTTCATGTGAAACATCAAGTCCAGTGGAAGCCAGTTCAGTGATAATCACCTTTGCAGGGATAGATTGTACACAACGGGGACATTTAGACGCTAGAGTAGTGGAAAGATACAAAAAGCACAATTTACCAAATACCTATACAAGAAAGCTATCTACTATGAAGAAAATCTACTATAAACATATTAACAATATACAATAAACCGGCAACATAAAACCTATCCAAGTAAATCAAGTATGAGATGACCAAGTATGTAAGAAAGTACAGTAAAAGTAGGCACTGAAGATATTTAACAGTATAGGTATATTTAACAGTAAAGGAAAATATATTGCAATGACTGAGTAGTGCAAATTTTTATCTCCAAAGTTATGGAAATCTTGCATTTTCAACCATGTCACGGCTTATTTTTGACAGAATTCATTTCTTTTTGCTTTGCAGTGACGCAATGCACACCTCTTCTAAAGACTGTCAAACATTTAGAAAATCCCTCGTAGGATGCAGACTGATTTCCTTACTTTTTAGCATCATGCTGTCACTTCTTCACAACATTTAGAAGTAACTCAGACCTAATTGTACTGTAGATTCAAAAGTATACCAAAATGGGGCCATATTTTTGATAAATGTTAGGAATATTGCTAACATTGGGCACTATTTTTAGAGAAATGTTGAAAAGTTCCGAGGGGGCATATCATTTCAACTGTAACATCCTGTCTATATTTTTCAGGTTCTTCCCCTTTTTGTCACCAAAAAATATTTAAGAATCTATTAAGGTTCAATTCCGGAATTGTACAGTCTCTTGGGAAGGTTCTGCTTCATTTCTCTGCTCAATTCAGATCTTGTCATGCAGGAAAATAGCTGGCAAATTGTCCAATTTGCCAAGCGGCCCTTTGCAGTATCTTTTAACTTCCAAGTGCTTGTTTTAATGGCAGGATGTAACCTCAGTATGCTAATTGGCCCGGTTGGGACATTTCAGCTCGCTCGTTGCACCACACACATCGTCACCACCGCCTCTTTGCATCCTACTCATTCGGACATTAAATCAACCAGTCCATAGAAATGCAGCAAAATGCATCCCAGTGAATTCCACATCAGCATGGTGGTACGTGTGTAGCATCTTTGTATAAGTGTTCTTGCTTAGCCACGCCACAGCTAAAAGGTGCACATCAAAGTTTGGCTTTTCTAAGAATGAAATTATTCAGAAAATATATTATTAGATATTAATATATATATATATTAATAAAAAAATATTATTTTGCTTTGAAACGAAGCCAAGATGATTGTTTTTGTTCAGATATACTTGGACTGGTTTTAGCATCTTTAATAAACAAAATATATCAAAGTTGCTCCATACAGCTTTCATTTCTGCATGCCATGGAAATATATTGGACACCCTTAATTTAAGTGTCATATTTGCAAAAATGCATCCATGTACAGTTAATGGAAGTGTAACGTAACGGTTCAGTAGGTACCGGTTTGGTTTATTTGCAATGCAGTAATGGAACAAAATGTCCTAGTTTTTGAAAAGGAAACATAATGAACTGTAAACTGCTAGCAGGTAATTCTCCAACCAAATGAATAAAATATTCACAAATATGAAAACATATAGTATATGACAGGTTACGATTTTAGCCAAAAGCAGGGCTGCACTGTTTGCAGAGTAGATGCGTGACGCCTGACCCTCACTAAATGTGCACCATGTGGGAACTCGGTACACCTGTATCGTACCCAATGTTCCATACTGAAAAATCTTATAACGCCTCATGTGCCATGCTTTTGCATACTGTTGGCCATAAAAAGAAAAAGTCAGCAGCGCTGTGGAGGATTTTTATTCAGCCACCTTTAAGGATCAGGCGCAACAAAACCACAAGGCTCATATAATCAGGCCTTTTTGTTTTTGTGTCTGCTTTGAGGTGCCACATACTAGAGGAAAAGTCAGACTTCTTAATGTCTGGAAGGCTTACCTGGAGAGGTGGTAAAAAAAAAAGGAATTTGCATGAATACAGAAGCAGCCTGTTGTGAATTTGTGGACCGTGAGGGAATTGCCTCATGACTTCATCACTTGATTGCAGCTGCAGCCTGACAGTGTTTAAAATAATGAAACAAGTCCCAGTACAGTAGTTAAAGAGGGACTTTGTGGGTGGAATAACAAGCTGTCTGCATTGCGAAATTGATTTCTGACTATTCATTTTTATAAAAGAAATTAATTTATTTTTGGTTGGGTTTTTTTTTTTTTTGCCATTCAGGGAGATGCTGGCTCCTCCGCAGCAGGCATCAAGGTAAATTATAATGTTCTGTACTTGTTGCATTTTTTTAATTAACAAGATTAATAAATAATGTTTTTTTAAATTTAAGCTATTTTAATGGGATATCTGTTTGCTTACATTACAGGGTGAACCTGGAGAACCTGGAAGAAGTGGACAAAAGGTAATACTCAGAACCAAACTTTCATACGTCACTAATAATAATACTTCAAGCCTCCAGCTTCTAATGGAGCCATGTGCTGCTGGACACCATAGTAGCTAGAGCGTCCATTGTGCAAGATTAAATAGCTGCAGATCGAGTTTTGACAAGCGAATTCCAATCTCAGTTGACCCTTGCTGTTGAAAGTACATAACCAGGACTCCATGATCCATGGGGGGCCGTTTGCAGAACCTGACACTTGAATTTTGAGCTTTGGAGCATCTTGGCAGTGTCGCTTTTCATTTTTTTTGGCTTAAAGTTTGAAATAGCTTTGCACATAGCAAATGCTTCAACTTATATTATTTGATTTAACTATCACAATGTGCCAGTGTCCCTTTTAAAGGTTTCCGATGCAAAAGTGACTTTTTAAATACCATGTTTTTAAATATCCTGTCCAAGCCTCTTTATGGGCACCAAAAATTGATTATTTCCTTCGCTTCTTTGTACCATTTTTGCTACAAGAGGAGCTGAAACACGCACTTTTGAAGTAGAGCTATATTACGTCCGTGTCGTACTCCGTCATTTGTACTAAGAGAATAAAGTGCACAGTAGGCTTCTTGGCGTCTCACTAGACAAGCACAGCTCATTAGCATTAAAGCTACAGACACAACATGGCATGTTCCGAATCGGTCTTACTAAAATCATTAGATTACCGCATCAAGGCTAAATTTTGGCCCTTCTAATACACTGTTTTGGGACCTTTTATTTAAAATGGTGAAAAATGCTATAATATGGGACCTTTCAAAGGAGCAAAAAGCTGCACCACTGAGTTTTTAGCAAACACTCGTGTCCTCTTACTGCACTATTTACAGCCACTCCACCAGTGTTGACATGCTGACAAATGATTACCCCTCTGCTCTTCTTCACATTAACTTATTGTCCCGCATTAAACGCCACCCTTGGACATTGTTTGGTGAAGCTTTTAGTTCATTACAATGCTTTCATTTTCCACGGTGTAAATTTACAACCTCGCACTGATCCCTTGAGTGCTGTTACGCCCGATCGCTCTCGTGCGCAGCTAATCATTCCTTCTCTCATGCACCATAACTACGGCCATTTTTAATACAGCTATAAATCACACACAGTCAAGAGATGTTGTTTGGAAAGTCTCTATAAGAGGTCTCACCCTTGGGACACCATTGTTCCACCTATTGATTGGGAGCTTTGCCAAATCATCTCACAAAAACTGGTCTTTTTCAACCTTTCACCAACAAAATAACCGCACTCCAGGCTGCAGATATGAGTGACATAACAAGCACTAATCAATGAGGACAAACGGCATGCAATAAAAGTGCATGTTCATTACCTTCTCCTGGTTACTAATGACCACCATCATGAGCCACCATCACAGAGAAGATGCAAAGCTAGACTAGAAGCCCAAAGATACAGATAAGCTATAGATTAGCTTGGCTGTAACAATGTCACAACTCTTCCTGTGTAGGGAGAGCCAGGACTTCCAGGGCTGCCTGGACTACCAGGAATAAAGGTAAATGCTCTGCTGTTTTTAAACCCTCTCCCTACCTGCTGTTGCCCATCGGCAATCAACAGCTCAGAAGGTCTTTTCATTAACGTGTTTCAAGGTTCCATCTGCATCAGAAAAGTCATCGCCCATTTACGACCACATTGACTTTCCATTATATTGGTCTTCAACCATAAATGCTCCAATTAACTCTGCGATTAAATTAACAGCAGAGTGTCCTATATGGTCAAAAAGCGAATAATCGCTAAAGGCTCTAAGTTGGTAAAAAGAAAAAAACATTAGCATTTGCAGTTTTGGCTGTAGAAAATCTCCTGATGTCATTTTATTAACTCCACTAGGTGGCAGAAGCTGCATTTGATGTATGATGCAACATGAGCAACCTGTGCATGCACTTTAAAATATTGCTACTCAACTGTTGTTTACAAAGAAATCATCAGCAGTATTAATGCCGGTTGCTCATTACTGATGATGCATTTGCTAACTTAGACTAAAAGCTGGGAATCGGGGCTCACAATTGTCAGTGTCGTAAATTGATGACTTCCTGTGCTCTACCTTTCTTCATTTCAAGCCTGGAATGTCGCATGCCTTTTGTATAAAAATAAACTGCTGGCTCCTCCTGCATAATGCTGCAAGGTGATGCTAATAACACTGCACTGAATGTAGCTTTTTCGATGCTCGATGAATCTAACATTTTGCTAACATAGCACCACTTCTAAGCTTAACGCATCGTTTGTCCTGCTGTCTTTCCGTCAGACTTTCCCGAGTGACTGAAGTACCACAGATGGTTTAGCGATATTGTTAAGCTTTTTTAAAAATCAAATCGAGCACCTCGTACGTCAAAATGCGGATTCCAGTAGGGTCTGTCGGTACATTTTGCTCTTAGGGGGTTAAATTATAAAGCGGTATTTGTAGCTGCTCATTCTCTTTTATAATTTTTTTTTCTTTTTAATCAGGGGGAGCCAGGATTCCTTGGCCCCCAGGGAGAGCCAGGTCTCCCGGGCCTGCCAGGAACCAAGGTGGGTGACGCAACATTAGGTACACCATCAAGAACAAGTCCCTAGAACACTTCTGGCTTCCAAAATGTCACTTGGAAAGAGCTTCCCTTTGAGCCATGACATTATCACACTGAGAAGCCAGCTGTGATAATACACACATACACACACATTAGATTCTAATTAATGACCTTGTCATTGTTTTATGTCGAGCTCATCTAAATGCAGTCCATAATACACACGTTGATGCCATAGAGTAGACAGAACCGGGCAGTGACAGCACATTTAATATGGTATATTTGCATACTCACACTGACAGACTTTTTTGTATGTTGAATTCATGTTTAGGTTCATGGTCAGCAAAGCATATCAGTGGCACCATACCGCCATCTGTTGGCTGCTTCTGCTATGCCACTTAGGTTATCCTTCTAGGTTATCCTCCTTAGGTTAAAGCAGCCTCTGTTGCGTCACGTTTTACTTTGAACAGCTGTTTTTTATGTTTACAGGGCGAGAGAGGCGAGCACGGGCCACCTGGAAAAGGTGAACAAGGAGATATCGGGCCTGTGGGGCCAAAGGTCAGTTGTGCCGCCATCAAGAGGGCCTTTTATGTATTCCCAAATATAGAACACAAATAGAACACTCCACTGTCAAGCTGTGTGTTTTAGGTAACATTTAACTTTCATTGGCATACAAGTGTAAAAAGAAGTTTACCAAACATAACAATTAGATATACCTATTCAAACCAGTCCAGGGTGTACCCCGCCTCTCGTCCAATGTCAGCTGAGATAGGTTGCAGCATGCCAGCGACCCTAATGAGGACAAGCGGAAAAAGTAAATGGGTGATAGGATGTACCTATTCACCCTTTGTTGACATATTATGGCAAAAAAAGAAATAACAAAAAGACGTTTGCCGTATTGGAGGCAAGAACAAGGAATGTAAGCGACCTGAGGAAACATTTTGGCATCCATTTTTGACTGAATCAAAAAATACATTAACAATAGTTATATTTTTGAATACACAAATAGTCTTCGTTCTCCTAATGTGAATGAAGAGCAATGTGCTTAGTTCAGAGCTTGTTTTTGTGGATATCACATTCATGGGGTATGTACTAACTTTTTCAAGTGTCACTGAACATTTTTTCTTCATGTTGTAATAACATGAATTATGTCTTGTCCTCAAAACACTATTTGTATGTGGTTTTTTGATGAACACAAACACATAGTGTGTCCAGCCTTATGATGGGGAGACTGTCGTAGTGGTTTACCCCCCAAAGAAGAATATTTGCTTCAACTCTTGGTAGTTTTTTATTATTTTTTATTAGAACTAGTGACTTCAAACATTGTGCCTTCATATAATGACAAATAGCCACAGTGTGAGTGGAGATCTACTTGGTAAATGGTAAAACCTGGTCACTGAATTTATTCTCTTTTAAGTTAAGCCAGATAGATTTCTATTTCATAAAGATTTGTATTATTTTTTCTGGTAATTTTGTTTTCATGAACAAAAAAATAGAACAACAAAAACAACACAAGTGCAGGTTTGTGTCAAATAGTACAAAAATAGTCAGGAATAAAAGTAGTATCATAACAGAAAGTTGGCCTGCAGCGATTGTCTCTGTCCACTTCCATGAAGCCTACAGCTTTTTAAACTTTGGTTGGTTTGCAGTGCACGTTGTGTATAATCTTCTTATGTATGTTTAATTATGTTTGTACAATATGCCGCAGGCCAATTAAAAAATGAGCTGTGTGGCACAAATTGCCCTTGAGCCGCATTTTGGAAAACTTTGTCGTTTATTGTTTATGTCTGACTTTGACCCAGCAGGTAGTTTTTTTATCTTTTAAACTCCACTTTAAACTCAGATGACCCCCACAGATGGATTTGACAAATGTGAAACCCCACCTTTATCAGCCACAGACTTCATATAAACACTCTGGAGCTTTGGTTGTTTTAACCAAAGGGGTGTTCCCTGGAGAGGGGGAAACAGGACCACCACCCCAAATCCCCACCACCACCACTCCCACCTCCCAGTCATCATGGTTATGACAATCAAGAAGAATAGAATAAAAAACACTTTTTATCTAATCATACTTGGCATATTCTCTGCAGGGTTCACAGGGAGAGACAGGTACACCTGGTCTTAAAGGGTCAAAGGTGAGCTACCTGATGACCTGATTACATGTTTGGCTTTTTGTGCCATTTTTTGTAATCCCATGATGTAAAATAAATCATTAATAACTATGTATATCCTGCATTAGGGCGAGACTGGCGATAAAGGAGATTATGGGCCTGTCGGGCCTAAGGTGAGCATTTTATTACACCTGCATACAAGTTAACCACAAACCAGACTGATTAAAATAGAAGCGATTTTAAAGCGTATGACGTGCAGCTACGCCTGTGCGACGCTAGGCTATTTATACTTGTACAATTCATTTGTGCGAAAAGGACTAGGAAGCAGCGCTTAGTTATTCATGGATAAGACAACATGCCTTTATTAATCCCACAAGGGGAAATTTCAGGTTTACAGCGTCAGAATTACAGTTATCCTTCTCTTTAATTACAAAAAATTGGTAATCGGTATATATTAAACACAGGAAGTGAACAGATATATTACAAATTGCTGTGATACTGTGAAGGTGTATGAATAAATAAGATCTGCTTCTTGCTACTTCTCTTCCATCATGTTGAATTTTGTAACTGTAAATATGAGATGTACGTATGTTATATGCTAATATATAGTTATATACTATGCTATACTATAAATAACTAAAACCCTTACCATTCAAACATTACTTCTATTCATCCATTCACACATTTACAATATGTACATTATGTACAATATGTAAATATTACATATTTACATTCACAATTCATGAATGAAATGATGCACCAAGCGACTATGTCCATGCAGGGCCCACCGGGACAAAAAGGAGACCAAGGGACCACAGAAATCATCGACTACAATGGGAATATTCAGGAAGCTTTACAGGTCAGACAGTGAATGATGTTTGTTCTTAAATAAAGTGAATACAAATACTGCACTTAGGGTGTGTCTGTGCAAAATGCTGACACAAAGGTTTGTTTCCTCTGCAATGTTATTTCTTTCTCTCCTCTCCTTGTTCCACTCGTTTGGCCTGCTGCAGAAGATTACCACTGTCACAGTGACGGTAATTATGCTAGGCTCCAGTACTGTGTGTGCCTTGTGTGTTCTCAGACATCACTATTAATAATCTGTTTTTGATCGCATGAGCCACCTCTGCCAGCAACATGCATAACACTGAATGAAAACCTTAAATAAATCAACACAAGTGCCAGCAGCTCTAATTGATTAACAGGATGTGACCCAAACAAACAAGTTGGGCATGTATGGTATACAAGTCCTTTGTGACCACTGGGATTAAAATGACTCTGGTGCTATTTGTCAAGGGAATCATAGATGTGGGTTTTTTTTTACCCATGTTCTGTTGTCAGGAGGCTGCACGGCGGTCGAGTGTTTAGCATGCAGGCCTCACAGCTAGGAGACCCGACTTCAATTCCACCCTTGGCCATCTCTGTGTGGAGTTTGCATGTTCTCCCCGCGCATGCGTCGGTTTTCTCTGGGTACTCTGGTTTCCTCCCACATTGCAAAAACATGCTAGGTTAATTGGTGACTCCAAATTGTCCATAGGTATGAATGTGAGTGTGAATGGTTGTTTGTCTATATGTGCCCTGTGATTGGCTGGCCACCAGTCCAGGGTGTACCCCGCCTCTTGCCCAAATACGGCTGGGATAGGCTCCAGCACCCCCGCGACCCTCGTGAGGATAAGCGGTAGAAAATCAATGAATGAATGAATGTTGTCAGGAATGCAAAACGTTAAAAATGTTTTTTTTTTTAATGTTTGCATTCATTATTTGACTTTTAAGGCCACAAGATAACCCTTATTTTTGGATTGTGTGGGTTTTTAATTGGGAAAACAACACAAAATATGACCCATGTTTTTGTTTTTAAATGATTTTTAATGTTTATTTAACTTTGAAACAGCTTTTCATTGAAATACTTGACATATTTTTCATTTATTTAACATATAATGCAATTCATGTCTTGTGGCTAACATGTTGTGGTCATCTTTGGCATGTTCACCAGCTTGGTGTTCATTTCTTAACCAAGTGCTACTTTTTTTTTTTTAATTCTTTTTTCCCCCGATTGGTTGACACTAATCAATGCCTTTGATGAAAAAGTGACGTCTCTGTTTGCCTGCAGGGCCCTCCAGGTCCTCCTGGGCCTATAGGACCACAGGGTATCAAGGTAAATTGTCCAGAATTTAACACTTGTTGTTTTAAAATAACTAAAAGTGATGCCATGTCCTCATTGTGCTACACCAGGGGGACCGTGGCATGCCTGGCCTCCCTGGACTTGATGGCGAAAGAGTAAGATAATGATAATGATGATAATGATTTAATTTCAAACAGAAAAAAAACAAAATCACATTTTTGTGCATTTTTCTCTCAGGGCTATAAAGGCTCCAAGGGAGACATGGGAATGCCTGGAGCGTCTGGAGACAAAGGAGCGACCGGTTTACCTGGATTACCTGTAAGAAACAAACATCGCCTCAGAGACGTGTTATAGTTCTGAAAGTTTTTTTTTCCTTTTAGGGTGTCAATGGGGTGAAGGGAGACAAGGGAGATCCAGGTCTGCCCGGCCCTCAAGGCTCCTCAGTGAGTGTCCTTAAAAGTCTTCAGAATGATAACCCTGTTTAAAAGGAAACATGCCATCATGATGGTACGACCGTGGACAGTACTTGCTGAAAGAGAGAGGCATCTCTGTTATTAGTTATTGACTAACTTGTCTTTATCTGAAAAGTCATCAAAAAGTGAATTCGCCGCATCAAGCATGAATGTTTTGTCAAGTTTTGTCATCTGTGAATGGTTTTCCGTTCCTCAGCATTGCTCAAGTAGCAGCAAGGCTAAAGTCCAGTTAGCGTGTCAGCTGCATACACGGAGTTGCTGCTGACTTTTGGGAGGTATCTCTTGACGTGCCTTCTTCCAACTGTCTCCCGCTGGACATTTAGATGCAAATGTAGCATAGCGTGTGAAAGTGCTGAATTATATACATTTCCTTCATGAAATGTTACCACTGCATATAAACACACCACCACCCGCTTTAACCCTTTTAATGTGTCGGTTTCTAGATTATTGGCACACCAGGGGCACCAGGACCACATGGGCCTCCCGGACCTATGGTGAGTTTGGGGTAATCAACTGGCCAAATCCGACTGATCAATGACATCAGCAAGTTCAGTTCAGAACCAACAGGTTCCTACAAACCTAGAGAATCTTTGACCAGTAGGGGTGTCACAAGATCTTGTGAGATTGATGCGTGACAAGATTTCTCATGGGCAGACAATAATAATTGAATTCATTAATCAAGCATCGAATGAAAAGAATTTGATCATGCGTGTCTCTCGTCTCCAAAGAGGCAGGAATAGGGTTCATTCTGTGCATTGCTTTCAGAATCTTGGCATGTTTGTTCTATTGAACAATGGCATGAACGGAATGAGCCCTTTTGACAGTCATACAGTCTATTTGTCTCAGTGGGTGGAGGTACCTGGTAACATACACACAGAGTGCAGAAGAGTGTAACATACAGTAATAGAAATTAAGTAGTAAGATTGCAAAATACTGTCGTATATTTTTTATGTTGTCATTGTACTTTTCTTAAGAAAAAGGCTAAAATTTTGTTTTGTCCTGTTGTCGTAGACCCAATCTCATGTATCGTCTCTCATGAACCGAGTATCTTGTGACACCCTTAGGGCCCAGAAATCCAGGCTGCGCCCCTGATCGCAATGCAACATGTCAGACATGTACAAGTATGCTCAACTTGGAGCATAAATACATAAATACATGTTCCTTATTATATTAAAAAGGTGAATTGTGGACACCTGTGTTCACTGTTTATTTGTCTACTTATTTTTTATATATGTTTTTTCCTCTAGGGACCACATGGTTTCCCTGGACCAAAGGTAATTAATGCCTCTGCCCTTTTTTGCCAGTTGTTGCTTATGATTTTTAGCATACATGCTAACCAGTTTTTCTTGCAACTTTATCATGAAGGGGGAAGCTGGTTTGCATGGTGCCAAGGGTGCACGTGGGGAACCCGGCCACAAGGGTGACAGAGGACCATTAGGCCTCCCTGTAAGTGCAGTATACTCATTATTTGTTTGCATTGTTGTGTTTACAGTATACAGTATCTTGCAAAAGCGACTACACCCCTCACATTTCAGCAGCTGTTTTCTATCACAGTTCATTTTCTATCAGGGAAATACTCTGGAAAGTAACTTGGATATATTGCACTGTACTTTAGAGTAGTCAGAGCACAGCTTGTGTGATTCGCTATCCACTGAAAATCAGTCACGAAGTATGGTGCTGGTCGTGTCATGGTCTGAGGCTGCAGGAGTGTTGCTGGCACTGAAGGAGCTGAAGTTCATTGAAGGAAAATACAAATTCCAACAGAATTTCAACAAAATTTTACATATAAAAAGAATAGACATGGCTAAAATAAACATGGCACAAAAAGAAAAATATGAAGCTCCCCCAGTGCCAACACCATTCGTGTAGCCTTTAAGACATGCTTATGTTTCTATTCCCTTATGTTAGTATTTAGACAATTATGAGGTGTGTTGACTCATTTTAAGCGAATATTAAATCTATGCTGTTTTACAAGCTGTACACCGACTACACTAAAATATATCACTTTCTATAGTACAGTATTGTCCTCTGGGAATATATAATGGTTATGAGGGTTGTACTCTCTTTTGTCATATACTATATGTACAATATGTGTGTGTGTGTTTGCCTTCCACATGTGTGGCTCATTCATTTGCCCCGATTGGTTTGTCAGCATCCCAGTAACCCAGCGTGTAATTAAGACTATCCAGTAATAACAGTGGTAATAACATCTGGTACTAATCTCCGCCTTGTCCATGTCACTCATACATCCATAACCGGCACAGGGAGCCTCCGGCTTGGACGGCAAGCCCGGAATGAGGGTGAGTGTCACAAGAGGAATTGTTGTCTTGTCTCTTCCCTCTACAGCTTTTCCACCCTCCCCACTTCCTATTTTCCACCCTCATTGTGCTGTGAAATGAAATTAGGCATGAAGACACACTCATATATTAACTCCCAGACCCTGTATAGTGTTCACATATGGGTGTCCTATGCTTCCATTTGCTCATGATTGGGAGTTATATTTGGAAACAGCACCAGTGATTCCATTGGTTCTCTTTGCAGGGCACTGACGGGCCTTCGGGTCCAGCTGGTCCGGCCGGCCCAAAGGGGGACAGAGTAAGACAATTATGGCACTTTTACGTTCCGTTGACCACGCAGTACAGTGATTTTTTTTTCTCTTTTATAAGGGGGAGCAGGGAGCACTGGGTGAGCCTGGACCAAGGGGGCCATACGGATTACCTGTGAGTTTTTGTTTCAGCTGCTATTTTACCATTAATAGGTGTGTTTTGCATTGATATAGTGTATTACAACAGTACCAGTCAAAAGTTTGGACACACCTTTGTGTTCAATACCATGAGAAACCTTTGACAAACCGGCCAAATGGAAAATATTTTTTCATAGCTAGGTGTGTTTTGTATGTGTGCAGCACTTGACAAACATTTGGACACACCTTAGCATTTAATAATAACAAAAAGTGTCTCTAAAAAAACCCCTCAAAACCTTAAACTGGACAAAGGGGGACATAGTGAGTTTGTATTTAAATACAATTTGACCATAAGGAGGTGTGCTTTGTATGATAATATATACAGTACTGGTCAAAAATGTAGACACGCCTTCTCAATCAATAACGTGAAAAGAGTCTTGAAACTTTGAACTGGTACTGCATACGTACAAAGAGGACAAAACAGATTATCTGTGAGTTTGTGTTGTTTTAGATAATGTTTGCAGTTTTGGTCAAAAGTTTAGACACACTGAAAATGTGTCTCAAAAGTTGTACTTTAGAGTAGTTGGTGTACCGTATACAGTACCGTATAGATTTATATCCACTGGAAATGAGTCAACACATAGCCGTAATTGTCTCAACAACGGCCATGTTTGATTTTATTGTTTTGTTTTTTTTTTTGCAGGGAGCAGCAGGAACGCCGGGCTTGGATGTAAGTGTCTTTATTTTGTGGCTATGGATAGACACAGGAAGGATATTAATTATTTTAATAAAAATATGGTTATATGTAGGAAGGAAGGATAGACTGCTGAGAGTGGTAGAAAGTTAGGTAGGAAGGTAAACTGTATATTTGTTGTTTTTCTATTTTGGCTAAATCCTGAATGCTAAAGACTAAACAAGGCTTTTGACTTGTAAGGACTCCAATTCCAAGCCTATGACTGAGGACTTGACTGGAATTGTCATGTCCTGACTTTAGATGTGATTTGGACTTGCATCTTTTTACTTTGGACTTGACTCGAGACTTGGGATTGAAGGGCTCGCACCATGAACTGTAAATGTCATTTTTGTGACTGCAACGTTGGCTTTAAACAAATCGTACGATGTAGAACATAATTACAAAACAATTACTATTGCCTGGGTGAACATCAGTTGAAAAGCATTACTGGAAAATGATATAATGATATAATTATAATAATAATAATAATAATAAAGTTATTTGTTGCTACAAAAATGGCAACAAAAAGGGGAAGTCAAAGACCATCTTAACACTTAAAAATGTAGTTTTCGTCCTCCAAGGAAATTGGAGTGTTCTACAACTTTTGACCGGTAGTGTATATAAGCAAAGTTTATAAATAATGTAAGGTATACTTTAAAGACTTGAAAATATGTTTTTTTTATCAGTAATAATCCCCAAGAAAAGCAAATTACATTTTCATTCCAAACTTCATTCCACACATTTTGCATCTTTATCTTTTTCTTTTATTGAGTTAATAAAGTTGCCCTCTTCCAGGGGTTGCCAGGTTTAAGAGGAGAGAAAGGCGACGTTGGGGAAAGAGGAGAAAAGGTAGATGTAGATGTGCTGCACTTATATACAGTACTACTGTATATATTGTACATACGATATATAATAACAACAATAGGGGACTGGTGTCAATGGACAGGAGGGCGATAGGACTATTGCTGTAACAATAATTAGAAATAGGATTTGTTCATGCTTCATGATCAAGCTCCTCACTAGTCCATCATCTTCAGCCAGCCATCATCATTTCCACCGAAGTCCATTGACAGCAGGCTCTTACAGTAGAATCCATCTTTGATTGTTTCCTTGCATCCTCCAACTTCCTTTGTTCACTTTCTATTAACTTGACACTAACTTTTCCTTTTGCAGTAACTACTTATAGAAGTGTGGACTCCCTGTTTAAACAAATGATAGATTGTTAGGCGGTTCACACTTGAATGAGCAAACTATAGTCTGAACGCCATGATTCACTTGAAGAGGTGGATTTAGGTCACAACGCCATTACCAATGTTACAATAACAGCAGAAACCATAAGGGAAGAAGTTTCATTCAATTGAATCAATGTACAGGTAATTGCCCTTGAGGGGATTATACTGTTTTATTAACAGTGAAAAGATCTAATTAAAATTTAATTTAAATCAAATATATAATTACTGAATTGAAAATCACATTACAATTTTAGTACAATTAATGTACATAGAGAATTTAATTGTAATTACAGTAAACATTTAATTAAAACGCATTAAAAATTTAATTCTAACACTGAAACCAAAAATTAAATAGAAAGTTAAGTTTTAAAAGCACATGAAAGGTAGTACACAAGTACACAAGCACGTATTATATAATAATAAATTATTGTTATTTCTTCTAAATTATTTAAATTATTTGTACAAATTACTGTTCACGCTGTACATTGTTCATATTTGATGTCATCTATTTATTCTCCACATTATTATTTATTATTTATTATTACACGAGAGCCAGGCAACGACATTTCATTGGCAATTTCACTGCTGCATTATTGTGCAATGACAATAAAGAAAGTCTATGTAATATGCACAGGGGCAAAAATCTGATGCAGCCAATGTAACCCCCCAAATATAATCACATCTTTCAGATTTAATAAAAATATGCATTGTCTTGCATTAATATATAGTTGATTTTCTTTATTTATATCTTTTACCAGCAAAACTGTAGCATGTTTAATCATCCGGTAATGTAACATAACTTTTTTTTCTTTGCAGTGTTGTGCTAATCTTTTCTTGTCATGTTCTAATGTCAGCCAGTTAATTTTTAGATTCAAAATAAAATGACAGTAAAAAATAAAAATAAAAGTTGCACACCACAGATGGCTCTTTGGCAGGACTTTGGACACCTCTGAGGCTTTCAAAGATTTATCACTTCCTGCTTTGCAAATCGCCAATTGTGAACACTTCTTGATTATTATGTCTCACATATGCATGTTCTGTCATGGATTAAATGTGTGATTTCTTTGTGGAGGTACCTCCCCTGCTACACTTTCTCCTCCTTTGTGCCCTTTAAAGCTTCCAACTGTAATATTTCCCTTACTTTATCTAACCCCTCCTCTCCTTGGTGGGCTTTAATCTCCCCTCTCCTCCTCCTAATAGCAATGCTTTAAGTCAGTGATGTTTAACGACATGGTTGTATCCGCAGGGGGAGAAGGGAAAGAAGGGCAAAAAAGGGCCTAAGGGCGAGAAAGGAGAACAGGGTGCCCCTGGATTAGATGCACCCTGCCCATTGGTATGTCCCAAGTCAGGGTGGTCTGCCCCCAGCAAGGAGAGGTCCACCTTGTAGCTACACCGATGCCACCTGAACCTAAAAAGCATTAACAGTAGATAGTGGCGTTGGCTCGCTTGCAAGGTGGCCCCTCCTTATAGTGCGTGAAGGGTGGTCCACCTCTCTCCCAGTAACACTCCTAGGTCATCTTTGCAAACAGGGTTTCCGGGGATTTAAGGGTGAAAAGGGGGAACCAGGGCAGCCAGGTCTGGACGGGCTGGATGCCCCATGCCAATTGGTACAGTATTCCTCTCTTTTCCTCTCGGCACTCACCCTTGCATGCACCCTTCCACCCAAACCACACACTGTTACCGTAAATGCTCTAATTATAGCCATGGCTTTAACTTACCAAAACCTCAAAATTAGGTAATTGGAAACAGGCAATAATTGAACCGAGGCTGTTGTTATACATAACAAGTTATATACTTAAACTTTAATTTGGGGTTCAGGAAAAAGTGGAAGAAGGAAAAAGGAAAGCGTAGTTCTCTATGACCACATCATTTTATTAACAAGTACACAGCAGCAACAGAACCAATGTTGTAGTAGTGGTAAGGAGCAACAGCCAGTATTAATAGCACGGTTGTAAACAAAAGTATACCAAGTGTAACATGCATAATTTTCAGCTGAGTAGCAAAATTTTAAAGCGCATGCAGAGATAGATAAAGCAGCTCATATTTCAAAATCAGCTACTGGATCATATGTGTGTCATTACAGTGTGTTGCACTGTAAATGCTTTACTTATTGTCGGGGCGTTCATTTACCTAAAGCGCAATTAGAAGCAGCCGTAGATGCAAAACTGTTTGAAAACTCACTTTTCTGTTTAGTTCAGTCATACAGTACAGATAAATAAATAGATTATATCAATTTCTCAATAGTTTCTCAAACTGGGGATTTCTGGCCCCTAGGGGGGATGGCAGAAAATAATTGAGAACCACTGCTGTGAAAGCTGCAAGGGGCAAACTGCTCCGCCAGCATTAACATCGCTGATGCGGTCATGGTAAACAATACGGCAAGTGTAACATACAGTATGTGACACCGAACAGTCAAGTGGTTCATTTAATAGAGGTGTTAATTGGGGAATTTACGGTATTATCATTCATATTATATATTATAGAAGTAGTATTGTTATCATGACCCATCAACATCCACTGCATGACACTAACCTCCTGACTGCAAGCAGCCTTTTTGCAACAATTGGTAAATATAGAACCCTCCCCCAAAAAAGTACACATGACCTTGTTCCTTTAACGCAATCCCCTTTCATACCCCATTAAAAAAAAATCCCAAATCCTCTTGTCTTCAAGCTGGTTACTCCTTTAATCTGACGCTAATGAACCTATACTGGATCCCTCCTTCCCACCACTATTAACTGTATTCTACTATTAACTCCCTGTCCTTGTACCAATTGGGCCAGACCATCACATCAAGAGGGGAACATTACATTATTTGCTGTTGCTGCCAAGATGTTTAACCAACATTTAATCATGTTAAATCACAGGTTGGTCATCACACCCGTGGGCCATATTTGGCTAAAAAAATTGTATCTTCTATTTAATTTACCAAACTGCAGGGAAATAAAGGTTGTCAGCAGTGAACCTCATTTACATTCATATTTTATATTTACACAAATATCATCACTCCCCATATTCAGGCACCATAAAATTGGACACATGCATGTTTGTTTTGATGTGAATTATGTGCATGAATTGCAGTATGTTTTTTTATGTCAAAGTAAAAACAAGCAGAATGTCTTCAACAAAACTACAAAGTATAATTTATAATTTATTTATAATTTATTTACAATGAATAATTAATTTATAATTAACCTTAAACATTTGTTTATCCCTTTCATTCTTCATTTATATGCATTTAGAATTGTTTCATGCATGTAAAACAATTACAAAACTGTAAAAAGATGTTTTGTATTAACATATTTGTCATCAATCATGATGACATCATAGACGGGTGATGCAACGTCCGGTTCCGGTTGCCATTTTGTTTGCTATCTGGTAGAATGCTAACAGGAACGACATTTTCTGATTAAAAAAAATATAATAATAATAGTAAAGAATACAGACTCACACAGTATATTAATAACACAATATGTGCGCCGTATTATACGTTAACCTGAAAATGGGTGCAAACCAAGGCAAATCTGTGGTGTAAATTTTGTTAACAAAAAAACATGCTAACTGGAATGGACGCTAACTGGTTCCATTGTATTTTGTAGCACTTGCTAAGGTAGCACACACGTTTGCATTAAAATGCTACTATATGACTCACCAGGCATATTAAAAACTTGTGTAATATTTGTGTAATATCTTGTGTTTTGTTTTAACATTGCCAGACTGGCTCCCATTTCCAGTATAATGCTAACTTTACCTTGCGGGAGCTATGTAGTGCAGCTTTAGCATGTTAGCCACATATTAGCTAACATTTGTGGAAGTTCTATTTTATTATACAAATAAATTCATTAGTAGTGCTGTGTTGTCTAGTTGTAGTTGCTAGTTCTTAGGGTTTGGCTTCATTAGCTACTAATAATTTAGCATTTCCAGTGCTGTTTCAGTCGTCATTGTGTGTTTGTTGTCTGCACAGGGCCCTGATGGATTACCAATGCCTGGATGCTGGCAGAAGGTAAGCCACGAAAACAGACCATTGAATGTTAAAATACCAAAAAAAGCTCCAATTAACGCTTTTAATCAGTTAACCGCCATATTGAGTCGCTACAAAAGCATATAACGGTTCTGTTGTTGTTGTGTTTTGTGTTGTGGAGAAAAATGGCCGTGCGGTCAAAGAGTGTTTTTAACATTCCGCTTTCCCGTGCACCCCAAAACAGTTTTAAAGCCTAAATCAGGATAGCCTGTCCTATTTGTGGTTTATGTAAATAATACATTTAGAGCATTTTTAGTATTGTTGTGTCACATGCATGTTATTTTGGACATGTGAGGCTACTTCATGTTGTTTTTGTTTTTTTTTTCTTGCAGTGATCACGCTAACCTGAAACGCATGGAGTTTGTAAATAATGCTTCTTTTATGGTATTTATAATGTTTTATTTTTCAATGGAAGAGGTCTATGCGTATAATGATGCAAAAACAACAAGAAAAACAACAACCCTCATGCTTCTACTCACATCGCCGTGTGTTTGGAGCTTTTTAAGGCTGCCTGGAGCACCACAAGAGGGCGCTAGCTGGGGCTGGATTTTTAGAAACAGGAAGTGGAAGGACTGACGCTCTGTGATTTTGTTAGTTTTCTGTGTGTCGTCACGCTTTTTCAAAGACACAAGCATGTTCCACAAATGTGTTGTGTGCGCACACTGTCATGGCTCCTACAGAGACAAACTAACAAAAAAAAAAGACATTTATTATAAATATAATTTTGGCTTTTCCTGAATCTTCCCAAGGGAGTCACGCCATGGCTGGTAGCCTGAAACGTCCCCCCCGCTCCCCCTAAAAATGAAAGATCGTTGCTTTATCACGCCTGCAAAAGGCGTTGGCTGGCCTCTCCGCGCCCGGCTGCACTGATAAAAGAATCCATGAGGGGTTTTCTTTTTTTTTTTTTAAGCTGGGACGGTGCCCCCCCTCTGAGCCAGGGGGACAGTCTCCATAGAGACGAGGCAGAAGGATCTACTGAGAACGTGGATGATAGGATGCAATTATGTTTATTTGCCAAAGAGCGACATATCGTTTCTTTGTGTTTGTTTGTCATGTGATTTTTCTCACACCTGATGGTCACCATATAGCTTCTTCGGCATGATGTTTGTTTGTTTTTTAACATCCAGGGTCGAAAGTCAACCTGCAACAAACCACATGCACTTGCACATCAAATTTAAGCTCTTGATGCGTGTGTTCCAGCCCTGCATTCAATTTGTCACTTGATAGTTATCATATCACTATGGTTTTTATGGGGGAGGGATTTAGATTCCAGGGTCAAAAATCAACTTGACTGGCATGTCAAATAAAAGCTCTTAGCGGATGTTTTCCAGCGCTGTCATGACACCAAACGATAATGGAGAAAACACATGAAATATCAAGTGACAGGACATTTTTTTTTAGTTGTTTTGCGCTTATTTGTTTATATTTTGTGTCTGATAGCCATTTGGTGCCTGAAGCTTTTATTCATTCCTTTACCAGAAAACTTTATATATCACATTTTCATCATTTATCTTTGTTTGTTTATTACAGTTTTCAGCTGTTTTAATGTCAGTTGACTGCTTGTGTACAAGGGAAGCAATGATTATATGACAGTGGTTCTCAAACGTTTTACACCAAGTAGCGCCTAAAACATTTTTTTTTACCACCGTTTGTGCTACCTCCGCTTGCCATCGTGGTTCAGCTTTCAAAAAAGTGGCTTGTACTTTCAGATTTTGGCTCGTGGTGATTTTCAACTTCCGCAAAAATATCGGGTTATTGTGTAATTGTACAATTATTTGATGCATATTGTATGTATATATTATCCAATATCATTTAATTTCTGGTGTTCTTGGGTACCGTCAGCTGGAGCGTCATGTACCACCAGTGGTACCCATGCCGTAGTTTGAGAACCAGTGTTATATGTAGCATATTAACAGTACAGTGGCTCGTCAACAAACACATTTTAGTGCAGTATTATTGTTTTTAAGTCGCTGCTATGCAATGTCTCTTCACAAATCTGCACAGCGGTCTCACCAGTTGTTTTTCAAATAATTTCTTTGCATATAAGTGTTGTATTTTATATGACATAATTTATTTTTCTATGATTTATTGGGTTGTAAGCGGCATTCCTCTACGTCGTGTTGCCATTTGTGTAGAAAAAAAATTGATGCTTTAAGGAGTAGTGGCTTATTTCCGTGGACCATTGCAGCGTTGGAGTGTCGCCATGACAACACTTTTTTCTTGAGGGCGGCCTGAATGTTGTCGTTGGGTCAGTCAGTGCCATGTTTGTTTGTTTCCCTGGTTTGCATTGAATGTAGTTTGATATATATATAGATATAAATATGTGTATGTATTGTGGATGACTTCATGTACTGTTGACATAAGAAGTGCAATTTTTATTCACCATTTTGTGTGTTTGTGTGTAGCATCCAGCTGGAAGGTCACATTTTTGTGTGATTTCTGTGGCTCTGTTTCTTCAGTCGTGCTACCCCAAGTTTGAATATACCACTTTTAAAAGGCAAATCAAATACTCCTTTCCATTAATGACTTTTAGTGTCTTTTATTGTCTTGGTCCTCACAAGGTGCTGTATCGTTAGCATGTGCAGCTATTTTTTTGGTAGATTTCAATTCCCTGTTTTGTTTTGTTTTGGGGGTGCTAAAATCTGGACAGTTACATCATGATGGGAAAAAAATCCCTAAAAAAAAAAAAAGGAATGTAAGACGACATGTGTGTATTTGTCCCCTCCCAAAAAAACACTTCAATTTGCTGAGAATTTGTCGCATGAGTTAAAATCTTTTTGTATTATTTTTGATTGTGGTTGAGTTTCTGTTCATGCATTTGTATTGTTTTTTTTTTTACCCACTTGATTGGCATTTTCTTCATTTCAAACTCTGTACATTTATATGACTGTACTGTCAGAGCCAAATAAACGGTCTTTCAAATACATCACTGGTACCAAACTCACAACATGACCAAAAATGTCCTTATATGGTGGGGGGGCGGGGTGCTTTGTGATTGAAAATGTTACTTTTCTTGATTTCATCCATTTAATTAATGTCTTTAAATGGATAAAAATAACACTTCAATTAGATACCATTTAGTCTTACAGCAATATTGTATAGAAAATGGCAAAATGAACTGAAATATTAAAAAGTATATAACATTTGAACTGCACATATGACGTGGTAACATTGGTAACATTGCATTTTTTACATGAAATTACAACTTTATTCTAGAAATATTAATTTTTTTTCATTGTGGCCCTAATTCGATGTCGCAATTCCCTGAATTTCCCAAAACATCCCAACAATATCCACATCTACCCACATTTTTAATAACTTTTCATTCATTCATTTTCTACCGCTTATCTTCACGAGGGTTGCGGGGGGTGCTGGAGCCTATCCCAGCTGTCTTTAGTCGAGAGGCGGGGTACACCCCAGACTGGTGGCCAGCCAATCACAGGGCACATATTAACAAATTCCTACCTATGGACAATTTGGAGTCACCAATTAATACATAGAGCATTCATTCATTCATTCATTCATTTTCTACCTCTTTTCCTCACGAGGGTCGCGGGGGTGCTGGAGCCTATCCCAGCTGTCTTTAGTCGAGAGGCGGCTTACACCCTGGACTGGTGGCCAGCCAATCACAGGGCACATATTAACAAATTCCTACCTATGGACAATTTGGAGCCACCAATAATACATAGAGCACTGTTTCTTTAAAATGACCAGGCTTGCGAAAATGCTCATTACCACTAGATGGCAGCAGAGGAAGTTCCAGAGAAAGAGAGGTGTGGTGAGCGTCCTCAAGCGTCCGCTGCATACGCGTCGCTCATAAATCGGCCGCTTGGATCGTCAGAGGACACGGGGAGCCAAAATAGTGTCGGACAACCTCCGGGACACCTCCACAATGTGTGCTGAGAAGTTGGACAAAAAGCAAACTATTGACTTGAGGAAGAAGCACATTGGGTAAGACACTTTTGAAATGTTTATTAACTTTGAAAAGGTTTTTTTTGCTGTCCAAATAACCTGTCCAACCACATTGCATGCATGTGTATGTGTGTGTGTGTGTGTGTGTGTATCCATGTGCATTAATGCAGGCCTTCGTGCAAGATCTTCTTCAGTGATGACCCCATTAAGATAGTACGAGCCAGGGGTCAGTACATGTATGACGAGACGGGGCAACGCTACCTGGACTGTATCAACAATGTGGCTCATGGTGAACACATCAAACACACACATACACACACACACTTAATATGATATAGGAATGTGTTGACGAATACAGTTTGCCTTGCCTGCAAGTGCAATGCAAAATGGAATGTGTGACGGCATTGAATGCAACATATGGAAAACCGCTGGTTTGAAATTTAGTTTTAGTTATTTACTTTTTAATATTTAGTTTTACATCAAACATGTGCATAAGTGATGTTACTTATTTTGTGGTTAAATTGGCTTTTTAGGCAAAAAAAATAATTTTTGATGTTTTCTATCAAAAAGCAGCATAAAAAGATTAATTGTGTTTTTAAAATGGGTTTATCTTACAATTAAATTCTAGTTCATCAAGGTCATCAGGCATATTTTTGTATTTCCCATCCGTCTTAAATGCAGCATTGCAAAAGCAAGCTTTTAATTAGTCTAATTATAATGCTTTAATAGCACAACACAATGCCACAGACCGGTTTAAATAATCCTTTGGTACTTTGTGTGTGATTTTATGCACATACAAAAATATTTAAAGCAAAGAACAAGAAATGTCTGGTTTATTTTTTGGATATTTTCCATCTAGTGTTACTTATGTTTCATGTTTTTATGCATCATAAAAGCTACTGTCCTTATTTCATATGTTTACATCTCGTAAGATCGACGTTGTCTTATTTCTCAGCAGCACGCCTCCCAAGCTCACTTTTAACATGATCCTGTTTTGGGTTCCCCCACTAGTGGGTCACTGCCACCCAGACGTGGTAAAAGCGGGTGCGCAGCAGATGGAGCTGCTCAACACAAACTCACGCTTCTTGCACGACAACCTGGTGCTCTACGCCCAAAAACTGCAGGCCACGCTGCCAGAGGAGCTGTCTGTCTTCTACTTTGTCAACTCTGGGTAAGGCGCGGTACGCACATTAGCACATGATATGCAGCACGCTTTTGTTGTTGTTGTTGTTCACCTCACTTGCACCTTCAAGAGATGCTGCATTCCAGGACTCTTTGGAAATGGGCATATTTCCAAGATGTCACTCAGAAAAGTCAATCAAATTCAGCCAATCAGGCACTGATACGCTGATGTGAAAAAGTGTTTGCACACTTACTGATTTCTCACCTTTTTGCATGTTTGTCACATTTAAATGTTTCAGATCATCAAAGAAATGTAAATATTAGTCAATGACAACACAAGTGAACACAAAAAGCTGAAAAAAAGTGATAATAACTGGTTTGGGCCCCCCTTACCAGTAACAACTGCAATCAAGTTTGTGATAACTTGCAATGAGTCTCTTACAGCACTGTGGAGGAATTTTGTCCCGCTCATCTTTGCAGAATTGTTGTCATTCAGCCACATTGGAGGGTTTTTGAACACAAAGCACCTTTTTAAGATCATACCACAGCATCTCAGTAGGATTCAGTTCAGGATTTTGACAAGGCCACTACAAAGTCTTCATTTGGTTTTTCTTCAGCGGTGGATTAACTGCTGTGTTTAGGATCATCGTCCTGCTGCAGAACCCAAGTTGGTTTCAGCTTGAGGTCACCAACAGATGGGCAGACATTCTCCTTTAGGATTTTTAGGTAGACAGCAGAATTCATGGTTCCATTTATAAGAGCAAGTCTTCCAGGTCCTGAAGCAACAAAACAGCCCAAGACCATCACACTACCACCACCATATTTTACTGTTGGTATGATGCTCTTTTTCTGAAATGCAGCTTCACTTTTACACCAGATGTAATGGGACACACATCTTCCAAGAAGTTCAACTTTTGTCTCATCAGACCATCAGTGTTTTCCTAAAGATCTTGGGAATCATCAAGATGTTTTCTGGCAAAATTTAAATGAGCTTTAATGCTATTTGTGTATATCTTTCTTATGGTGGAGTTATGAATTTACTATAGGCAGGTGAGGCCTGCAGGATGTTATTGTGGGGTCTTTTGTGACCTCTTGTTTCATTTTGGTTCATTAATGCTCTACATTTTCACCATTTGTGGATAATGAATGTTTAGTCGTAGACGACCACAATGTATTCCACTGGACAATTCAATAATAATACCAAATGATGTTCTGTAAGAAAACAAAGCTTATGCTAAACACTAACTTGACCCAGCTTCTTAGAATGAATCCCTTACTTTAAAATGAATTATTTCATATTTCTCCTCCCCAAAGCAGAAAAGCTGACAATAAAAGATAAAGATGGCATGGCAGGTTTATTACTTATCTGAAAAGATGTATAGCATGCATGTAAGCTCTAATAAAAGTCATTGTGGTGACCATGAACTGAGATAAAGCAGCGTCAATAAGTAACCACTGCAAGCTGACAAACATGATGATTACCTGAGGTTATACTAAGTTTTGTTACATCATGAATTAAGTGCATGACACCTCCCACCACCAGGGGCAGCATCATTCCGACTTGTCAATAGGAGTGAAAGATGAGTTTGTTTTTACGGCAGGCTGCCACTGTGTGTTTAATGGTGACTAAGTAACTCCACTGACCTTTGCCCTCCTTTCATCTGTAGATCCGAAGCCAACGACCTGGCGCTACGCCTCGCCCGACAGTATGCGGCAAGCCAAGATATCATCACCCTGGACAAGTGAGCGCCCTTTGGTGGACAAATTTGAGCGGAGCTTTTTTTATTTTTTTCATTTAACACCCCGAACCCCTCCACCACCACCCACAGCGCCTATCACGGTCATGTGACATCGCTCATCGAAATCAGCCCCTATAAGTTACACCATCTGTCAGACGCACCGCCCAGTCCGTTTGTGCACGTGGTGAGTGAAACACCATGACTCAGCTGGATCCGGAATATGGATACCTGTGGCTGCATAGGACAACAGCAGATGCATTGTGGGAAATGTAAAATACAAGTTAGATACTAGTTGATGAGTACATTTTCTTTACTGCTACTTCTTAAATGATTATGCAAAAACAATGTGTTGGATTACTGCCACCTTCAGGACAACACAGTTTTCCAACTCTTCGGCGCAAGTCTGGATACAGGTTAATATGCTGGGTTTTTTTTTTTGTTTGTTTTTCTTCCTTAGGCCTCGAGCCCGGATGTGTACCGAGGCAAATACAGAAGAGACCACCCGGATCCTGCAACAGCCTATGCGGATGAAGTCAGAAATATCATAGAGCAAGTGCAAAAAAATGGAGGCAAGGTACCGTTGTTGATCTTCCCATCAAAAAATGAGCCACCAGTGTTCACAGCCTGCATCACAACCACTCGATACTGTGACACATATTTTTCGTACAAGCCCAAACCAGCAGACACGCGACAGTTTTGCAAAGGGAGTTTTGCATGAATCCAAATGATGCACACTCTTCATTGACGTTCTTCCGCAGATAGCCGCCTTTATTGCTGAGTCATTGCAGAGCTGTGGTGGACAAGTCATCCCCCCTGCAGGCTACTTCCAGCAAGTGGCCCAGTACGTTACGAAAGACACGTTCACCTTCAGACCGTCTCTTTGTTTGCTGATTCTCTCTTCTCTGCAGGCATGTCCGTGGAGCAGGAGGTCTTTTCATTGCAGATGAAGTCCAAGTGGGTTTTGGTCGCGTGGGCACCCACTTTTGGGGCTTCCAGCTTCAGGGTGACGACTTTGTGCCCGACATCGTTACCATGGGGAAACCCATAGGGAACGGGCACCCCATGTCATGTGTGGTCACGAGCAGGAAGGTGGCCCAGACCTTCATGGCGTCAGGAATGGAGTACTTCAACACAGTACGAGTTTTCTATTCTTCTTACTATTATTGATGAGAATATTAGGAAATAAATAGCGTGTCAACAATACATAGGATCAAATAACTCAATTTAATCAAAGTTATTACATTATCTTAGTTAGTTGCTTTTAATGTTGTTAAACTATTTGTAATAATAGGATAAAGTATTTATATATATATTATATATTATATTAGTACCTATATTAGCGTGTTTTTAGGTAACATCCAAAATTACAAAAATTTGCCTCACTTTGTGTGCATTATTCAGTTAGCATACAATACAGCCTGCATCTTATGGTGTTCTTAATGTTTTGTTTTTTTTTATCATAGGGTCTAAAATGGCAACCGTCTATGTCGCTCGTGTGTGATGTCATCAGTGGTTGACTCTAACATAAAACACATTTTGTAGTTTTACAATTATACTTAACATCCATTGTAAATGCTAAATGAACATTTAAGGTTACTTTACGTTCCCAAAGACACAATGTGGCAGTGAGATCAACATCTGCCTCGTGTTTCTCACCTTCTTTATCAAAATGCTGGCTCCATTTTGGGTTATTGAGGCGAGAAACACAATTGAATTCAAAGATATAACTCATGGCAAAACAAGAAGGTGGTGTCTGTGTTGATCTCACATTGTGTCTTTGGGCACAGGCACGTCAGGAATAATGTCTTAAATATTCTGTTATCTCTTTCATTCATTCTTTCTGGAATTAATGAATTATTTATCACCGGTAGAATTGATTTGGTTAGAGTCAGACCTTCTGAAATTAATTCATGACACTAACCAAGGTTCCACTGTATTATGTTATTACAATATTTATATATTTTATGATTGAAATATATATATATATATATAGTATTAGTAGTTGTGACTATTTTGTTAAGACTTTTGTGGTATTAGTGTATGCAATATTCAATATTGAGTAATGAATTTTATATTTAAGAAGTAATGACAATTTTGTCATCAATTGATTTCCGTTTCTCAGTTTGGAGGCAACCCGGTGTCGTGTGCCATCGGTCTGGCCGTCCTGGACGTGATCGTCAAGGAGGATCTGCAGACAAAAGCCTTGCAAGTGGGCGAGTACCTGACCTCTCAGCTGGAGGCTCAGAAAGAGAAGCACCCTCTCATAGGTGATGTCAGGTAAAGAGCATCACCTTCATCAACCACGCTGGGGAGGAGGGCGGTATTAAACGTAGGACCGCCATGCAGGGGTTGCGGCCTGTTTGTGGGGGTGGAGCTCGTGAAGGACCACTTGAAGCTGACCCCAGCCACAGCAGAGGCCCAAGAGGTCATATATCGCTTGAAGGAGAAGCAAGTGCTCCTCAGTGCAGACGGACCTCATCGCAATGTCCTCAAATTTAAGCCGCCCATGTGCTTCAGCACGGAGGACGTAGACTTTGTGGTGGACAAAATTGACGGCATTCTGACAGGTGCAACAGGAAGTCATCACTGTCATCAAGCATCAATGGGGGTTTGCTATACAATGTACTTTTTCTTTATTCACAGATATAGAAGTGGCAACAGGAATGAAGACGTCCGGCATACTGAATGACGGTAAAAAGGTAACATATTTCCTCAAGCAGTTTTGGAAAAAAATTGCAAATATTTTCTTTTCCTTTATGAAATACTTTGGGATGGTGCTACGATATCCACAATAGTACTATTTATTTGTCAAACTAAAATTATATTAATATAATGAAAATGTAATTTCCAATGTAAATTTAACTGACAAAAAAAACACTGGTATGAATAATAAATATAAATAAGGCCTGTGTCTGATTATATTTATCATTATTTTATTGGAAATCAATTAGCATTAATTTTGCACCAAAATCTGAATGAAAAAATAAACTGTATTGGTACAAATACATATTTAATTCTAAATAAAGTATGATTTAAGAAAATATTAAAATATTGTTAATTATGAAAAAAACACCTTGGCAGAAATAAACACCTTACCCCAAATAAACAATATAACATTTTTATGTTATTTATGGTACACATTTTATTGTAAATTAAGTATCATGATTTGTGTACCAACATATTAATAACAAATAAAACTGCATTGGTACAACTAAAAGCCTTACCCCAAATAAACACCTTATATTTATTATAATACATATTTTATTGGCAATGGACTATCGTGATTTGTGAACCATTAAAAATTAAAAAGTAAATGAATTGATACAAATGAACATCGTATCCCAAATAAAGACATTTCAAAATCAATAAAAAGAACATGATTTTAGCAGCATATTATTTGTGGAACAAAATATTAACATTTCAATTCAAATGTGATGGGACAAATAAGCAATTGAGCATTGAGCAAATCCACTGCTCGTTAAATGAGGAAATATGGTTTGGTGACTGTAAGAATATTTTTTTTGTCTTCAGGTTCCACCGATAATTCATCATCAGGGCGAGCTGACGCACACTTCATGAGACCACAATCCTTCATTTTAATAGATATTAATAATAATAATAAGCTACACAATTAAGAGAACAGGCAAGGCTTGCACAGGTTTAATACCTTGGCTTTTTTGGTTGTTGTTGCTCTAACTAATATTGCAAGTGTCATGATGAGGGAAGTCAAGAGGAGAACTTGAAACATTTTGAATATCCATCCATCTGTCTTCTACAGACCGCTTGTCCTTATTAGGGTCACAGGTAAGCTGGAGCCTATCCCAGCTGTCTTTGGGAGGCAAGGTACACGCTGAATTGGCTGCCATATAATAGCATTTTAACAATGAACTTATTTTACAGCATTTAATTTCTGTGAGTGCTGCTAATAATATAAATCTGGTATGGTTTTAATGATTTACAAGTGCTTGTGCAATATGTGGCTTTTATGTGTAATTGGTGAATAATTTACATTCATTCATATTTATAAAGGCTGCTTTTTGCCACTTTTGTTCTCCTTGAAGTGATTGAAAGATTGTATTTAAATGCAGCGTGTGTGCAAAAATATCTTATTGACATTTGATGGCTCCCCTTTGTGGACAGTATCCGGTACTGCAGGAACACAAACATTTTTATATTACAAACTGCAAGACTACTATGAGGGCTGCATAGTACAGAAAAATGGAGGAGTGCAGTTGTGTTACATCAGTCACTTATGCATCGGGGGCCACTTTATTCCTTGAAATGTATTTTTGTGTTATTGAATGAAGTCATCATAAAACACACATTCTACTAACAAGATAAGAACGTTGTTAATTTTCGCATTATAATGCACAGAAAAGGGAAATGTGTGTTTGTGATTCAAATAAAAATTGTGAATGACGGGCAACAAAAAAAAAATGCAGTTCCCATTTAATTTAAAAATGCGCTTCATGCTGGAAAACCCTCCAATGTGGCTGAATTACAACAATTCTGCAAAAATTCCTGCACAGCGCTGTAAAAGACATTGCAAATTATCGCATATGCTTGATTGCAGCTTGTCTGATGCTAAGGATTGCCCAACCAGTTATTAGGTTTAGGTTTCACACAGGGCCATGATTTTTTTTTCTCCCATATAATAAAAAGCTTAATTTTGAAATTGCATTTTGTTCAGTTGTGTTGTCACGAATATTGATTTTTTTTTTGAAGATCTGAAATATTGAAGTGTGACAAACATAAGTCAGAAACCAGGAAGGGGGCAAAGTTTTTCACAAATTTTAAATTAGGTTTTCTTGATGGTTATTTAAATAAGGTGTTCTGCAGTTATGAATCCAGCAGAGGGCGCTGTCTTACAAGTCAATTTACTCTTATTTTCAAATTTAGAAGATGCTGAGCAAAGTGTTATCATAAATCTCATTCGTCATTATTTTATTTCCATAATACTAACAATTAACAGGCTGAAAATGGCCCATGCTATATTTTAAACACCCCTGGTGTAGTTCCTCAAGGACAAAACACTGCGAGATGTTCTGAAAACAAAGATTTATTTTTAGGATTGTGTACAAAAATGCAACTGGCGATAGAATTCCTTTTTTGTTTTTTTTTTTTAGAAAACAAACCTACTTCCCACTTTATGATTGGCACATCTCCAATGCTAGTTGTTTGTGTTTGGAGTCCAAACACCAAAATTTTATCAGCAAGATCAGTCCATGCTGAATGAATCCAGGAGAGAGGGTTGTATTTATCCCATAAGATAACCGCTACAGAGGGGGGGGGGACATGAGAAAAAGTAAGTCAAATTCAAAAGGAATGCTGCTGAATTTGAAATATGTACTTACGGTAGCTTCATACGCATGAACACACGGGCCATAAAGAAGCTGAGGAGCACACTGACGAAACCGATGAAGAGTAACAGGAAGCGGTTAAGTTTGGGGATATTGGGTGCGTTGGAGCGATCCAGGATGATGAAGCCCAGGCCGCCCATTGTGAAAAGGAAGCTGGACGCCAGTCCTTCCATAATGTATTGCCCGTTCACCCTACAAAAAACACATTATGATGATGATATGAGCGTTTATGTGGCTAATTAAGTGTACGGTCTATATTACAAACCGCAAGACTTAAAAACGTTGCTACCTGTACGCAAGGAAGGCTACAGGTCTTTGGTGTCCATGCTCATCAGTCATTGAGCCCACACTTGGAGGCTCCACAATGACGTCATAGATTATGCCTGTGAGGAAGACGCCATTTTAAATTATTTTAAACACAAATATTCAAGCAAGACTTCGAACACAATCTTATTTAATTTAACACAGTGTAAAAGTTGAATTAGTTAACTCGGTGTCATATGCCACCTTGGTTCCAACGTTCGCTCTCTTTATATTTTATGCTTGACGTTAACAATTTGCCGACGTAGATAAGACTGGTTTCTACACATAATGCAACGTTTACAAGCCTGTTAGCATGCTAGCTTACTACAGCCCGTTAGCAAGCGAGCCTTACCTCCAGTGATGAGGAAGTAGGAAACAATAACAACCGCATACACTGTCATGGCTGACGGCATATGCAGCCAGGAAGGCTTCTTTAGTTTTACATTGGGACATTCCAGCACAGTAAAAGGTATGCTATACAAGGTCTCCATGATAACGTCCTATTCTTGCAGCTCCGGCTTCCTCCTCTTCTTCGTTGGTGTGCACTTCGGCGACGTGTCCCGGTGTTGTGCCGAGTTTTGCATGCCTGCCGGATTTTGCATCCACCTCGCGGGAGCGCGCACGCTCAGTTAAAACCGAAAATATGTGACGCTGCGGGGTTTTTTCGCCACAGGACTTCACGATAATGAAGATATTATACTTTGTGTCTCCTTTATCAGTTACTATGAGATACCTAAAGCACACAGTATATGAAAACTTCGATTTATTGGCTTGGTATTTGTTTGGTATGTCAAGCATTTGACGCATGCGTATCCAGGAATACGGTGAGTGGAGCGGGTTAGACATTTACAATGTAATTGTGGCGCTTTGTAACACATTTCTTCCGCCAATAATATATTTCTGCATAACTAATGACAAATATGAAATGTGCAAGTATTTACCTATTCATTTTGTGGCCAGGAGCTGACGTAATTTCTATGAGGCAGTCGATCTCACCCGTTTGACATACTTTGGACTGTAAAATGACAAATAAAAGTGTTGAACTTGGGGGCTCCACTCATTCATTCATTATGTGGCAACACCATGGTTATTTGGTGAATTTTAAATTCCCCATCAGCAAATATGGGTGCATGCATTTTATGGCAGGGCTGATTTTTGACCTGCCGAGATTTGCATCCACCCCTATTTGGACTGAGATAACTTCTACATGTCTATAGTTCACATGATTTACTTTAAAGACATCCATCTCTCATGTGGATGTCATCACTTGAACATAAAAGTTCCCATATAGGAAATATGGGTGCATGCATTTTACGGCAGGGCGGATTTTGACCTGCCGAGATTTGCATGCACCCCCTATTTGGACTAAGATAACTTCTACATGTCTATCATTTGAACAAAAAAGTTCCCCAATTGGAAATATGGGGTGCATGCATTCCACAGCGGGTGGATTTTGACCTGCCGAGATTTGCATCCACCCCTACTTGGACCAGGATAACTGCTACATGTCTATAGTTCACGTGATTTACTTTAAAGACATCCATCTCTCATGTGGATGTCATCATTTGAAAAAAAAAGTTCCCATATTGGAAATATGGGGTGCATGCATTTTACGGCAGGGCAGATTTTGACCTGCCGAGATTTGCATGCACCCCCTATTTGGGCTGAGATAACTTCTACATGTCTATAGTTCACAGGAATTACCCTAAAGACATCCATCTCTCATGTGGACTTCATCTTTGGACCACAAAAGTTCCCATATTGGAAATATGGGGTGCATGCATTTTACGGCAGGTCAGATTTTTGACCTGCCGAGATTTGCATCCACCCCTATTTGGACTGAGATAACTTCTACATGTCTATAGTTCACATGATTTACTTTGAAGACACCCACCTTTCATGTGGACTTCATCATTTGAACAAAAAAGTTCCCATACAGGAAATATGGGGTGCATGCATTTTACGGCAGGGCGGATTTTGTGCCTGCCGAGATTTGCATGCACCCCCTATTTGGACTAAGATAACTTCTACATGTCTATAATTTGAACAAAAAAGTTCCCCAATTGGAAATATAGGGTGCATGCATTCCACAGCGGGTGGATTTTGACCTGCCGAGATTTGCATGCACCCCCTATTTGGACCAGGATAACTGCTACATGTCTATAGTTCACATTATTTACTTTTAAGACATCCATCTCTCATGTGGATGTCATCATTTGAACAAAAAAGTTCCCATATTGGAAATATGGGGTGCATGCATTTTATGGCAGGGCAGATTTTTGACCTGCCGAGATTTGCATCCACCCCTATTTGGACCAGCGTAATTTCTACATGTCTATAGTTCACATGGTTTACTTTAAAGACATCCATCTGTCATGTGGACTTCATCATTTGAACAAAAAAGTTCCCCAATTGGAAATATGGGGTGCATGCATTTTACGGCAGGGCGGATTTTTGACCTGCCGAGATTTGCATGCACCCCCTACTTGGACTAAGATAACTTCTACATGTCTATAGTTCACATTATTTACTTTAAAGACACCCACCTGTCATGTGGACTTCATCTTTGGACCAAAAAAGTTCCCATATTAGAAATATGGGGTGAATGCATTTTACGGCAGGGCGGATATTTGACCTGCCGAGATTTGCATGCACCCCCTATTTGGGCTGAGATAACTTCTACATGTCTATAGTTCACAGGATTTACTTTAAGGACATCCATCTCTCATGTGGACTTCATCTTTGGACCAAAAAAGTTCCCATATTGGAAATATGGGGTGCATGCATTTTACGGCAGGTCATATGTTTGACCTGCCAAGATTTGCATGCACCCCCTACTTGGAACAGGATAACTGCTACATGTCTATAGTTCACATGATTTACTTTAAAGACATCCACCTGTCATGTGGACTTCATCATTTGAACAAAAAAGTTCCCTAACAGCAAATATGGGGTGCATGCATTTTACGGCAGGGCGGATTTTGTGCCTGCCGAGATTTGCATGCACCCCCTATTTGGACCAGCATAACTTCTACATGCCTATAGTTCACATGATTTACTTTAAAGACATCCATCTCTCATGTGGACTTCATCTTTTCAGCAAAAAAGTTCCCATATAGGAAATATGGGGTGCATGCATTTTACGGCAGGGCGGATTTTGACCTGCCGAGATTTGCATGCACCCCCTATTTGGACCAGCGTAACTTCTACATGCCTATAGTTCACATGATTTACTTTAAAGACATCCATCTCTCATGTGGACTTCATCTTTGGACCAAAAAAGTTACCTAACAGCAAATATGGGGTGCATGCATTTTAGGGCAGGGCGGATTTTGTGCCTGCCGAGATTTGCATGCACCCCCTATTTGGACTAAGATAACTTCTACATGTCTATAGTTCACATGATTTACTTTAAAGACATCCATCTCTCATGTGGACTTCATCTTTGGACCAAAAAAGTTCCAATATAGGAAATATGGGGTGCATGCATTTTACGGCAGGGCGGATTTTGGCCTGCTGAAATTTGCATGCACCCCCTGTTGTGTGCTTGGTAATGATCTACACCATCCATTGTTTAGACATGTAGAAGTTACGCTGGTCCAAATAGGGGGTGCATGCAAATCTCGGCAGGCACAAAATCCGCCCTGCCGTAAAATGCATGCACCCCATATTTGCTGTTAGGGAACTTTTTTGGTCCAAAGATGAAGTCCACATGAGAGATGGATGTCTTTAAAGTAAATCATGTGAACTACAGACATGTAGAAGTTATCTTAGTCCAAATAGGGGTGCATGCAAATCTCGGCAGGTCAAAAATCTGCCCTGCCGTAAAATGCATGCACCCCATATTTCTAATATGGGAACTTTTTTGGTCCAAAGATGAAGTCCACATGAGAGATGGATGTCTTTAAAGTAAATCATGTGAACTACAGACATGTAGAAATTACGCTGGTCCAAATAGGGGGTGCATGCAAATCTCGGCAGGTCAAAAATCTGCCCTGCCGTAAAATGCATGCACCCCATATTTCCAATATGGGAACTTTTTTCTTCAAATGATGACATCCACATGAGAGGTGGATGTCTTTAAAGTAAATCATGTGAACTATAGACATGTAGAAGTTATCTTAGTCCAACTAGGGGGTGCATGCAAATCTCGGCAGGTCAAAATCCACCCGCTGTAGAATGCATGCACCCCATATTTGCTATTGGGGAACTTATTTGTTCAAATTATAGACATGTAGAAGTTATCTTAGTCCAAATAGGGGGTGCATGCAAATCTCGGCAGGTCAAAATCTGCCCTGCCGTAAAATGCATGCACCCCATATTTCTAATATGGGAACTTTTTTGATCCAAAGATGAAGTCCACATGAGAGATGGATGTCTTTAAAGTAAACCATGTGAACTATAGACATGTAGAAGTTATCTTAGTCCAACTAGGGGGTGCATGCAAATCTCGGCAGGTCAAAAATCTGCCCTGCCGTAAAATGCATGCACCCCATATTTTCTATATGGGAATTTTTTTGGTCCAAAGATGAAGTCCACATGACAGGTGGGTGTCTTTAAAGTAAATCATGTGAACTATAGACATGTAGAAGTTATCTTAGTCCAAATAGGGGGTGCATGCAAATCTCGGCAGGACAAAAATCTGCCCTGCCATAGAATATTTCCAATATGGAAACTTTTTTTTTCAAATGATGACATCCACATGAGAGGTGGATGTCTTTAAAGTAAATCATGTGAACTATAGATATGTAGAAGTTATACTGGTCCAAGTGGAGGGTGCATGCAAATCTCGGCAGGTCAAAATCCACCCGCTGTAGAATGCATGCACCCCATATTTGCTATTGGGGAACTTTTTTGTTCAAATGATAGACATGTAGAACTCATCTTAGTCCAAATAGGGGTGCATGCAAATCTCGGCAGGTCAAAAATCAGCCCTGCCATAAAATGCATGCACCCATATTTGCTGATGGGGAATTTAAAATTCACCAAATAACCATGGTGTTGCCACATAATGAATGAATGAGTGGAGCCCCCAAGTTCAACACTTTTATTTGTCATTTTACAGTCCAAAGTATGTCAAACGGGTGAGATCGACTGCCTCATAGAAATTACGTCAGCTCCTGGCCACAAAATGAATAGGTAAATACTTGCACATTTCATATTTGTCATTAGTTATGCAGAAATATATTATTGGCGGAAGAAATGTGTTACAAAGCGCCACAATTACATTGTAAATGTCTAACCCGCTCCACTCACCGTATTCCTGGATACGCATGCGTCGAATGCTTGACATACCAAACAAATACCAAGCCAATAAATCGAAGTTTTCATATACTGTGTGCTTTAGGTATCTCATAGTAACTGATAAAGGAGACACAAAGTATAATATCTTCATTATCGTGAAGTCCTGTGGCGAAAAAACCCCGCAGCGTCACATATTTTCGGTTTTAACTGAGCGTGCGCGCTCCCGCGAGGTGGATGCAAAATCCGGCAGGCATGCAAAACTCGGCACAACACCGGAAGTGAAGTGAATGGCGCTTCCTTTCTTTGGCCCGGACTGGTTAATCTTGGCTCTTCGTACATTCATTTTCTACCGTTTATCCTCTTTAGATTAAATGTGGGGAATAAAATAGAACCACAAACCTAATTTAAAACAACAGATTATTACCAACACAAATGGACCAAAATATTCACGTCCATATATTATTCATCAGTACTAAATATCTCATATGTGTACATGTACAGTATTTCCCGCTCTAAGGCTAATATGTAAAAAAACGTACCAATTCGCGTTATTTGGATAGCACGATTTTTAAACGTGTACAACGTGTTTTATGGTTCTATATAACTATTGAAATATATTTAAAACAAATTATATAACTGGCAACTTGGGAAGATTGTTTAAATATGTATGAATTATATATTTTCTCCATGTACAGTAGTAGTTCCTATTCTGTATTTTTTATTTAAAAAAACGGAAAACAAAAGTACAGCTTTAAAAACCCACTTTTTAAATTTGTGTATACCCAAAATTGAAGCACGTTTTATTGCAAGTGGACATCCTGTCATATCAAATGTGTGCCAAAGATGATGCCAATTATTGAACATTTGGAAACGTGTGTGAAAGATAAATTAAATGTTACACAAAATTGGGAAACCAAGAAAGTTTAAATATATAATGTACATTCAACATATTTACTAACAAATGCCACACTTCCTACAATTCAAGTGCTTTTTAAAAAATCTCTGATCTCCATTCCAGTTTTAGCATCTTAAAATTGGAAAAGCATTCCTTGCTCTTCAAGTATTAGAGCTAACAAATAATCCAAACCAAGAAAGTGTATTGTAATTTTTGTTTTTTTATTAATATCGTAGCAACACAAATACACGCTTTACTTTGACTTTTGGCTCTGCGCTTGGGCCTTGAGCACCTTGACCACGATCTTCTGCTCCTCAATCAAAAAAGCCCGCTTGATCCTAAAAAATAAATAAAAAGTTAGAATCCTTGAATCACCCGCAATGTTTATGTTCACTTTTGACTGACTTACCTGTCGCGCACACATTTGGCGCACATGGAGCCTCCATAAGCCCTGCTGACGTGCTTCTTGGTCTTGGAGAGTCTCATTAGAACCTGAGGTCTAACAGCCCGGATCTAGTAAGGGGGGATATGTTATTGCCAAATTGCTTTCATCATAATTTCAACCTGTGTTATACTAGCAACTTACTCCACGGAGTCTTCCTGGGCAGATGCCACAAGCTGACTTGGGGGCTTTGCCAACCTTCTTGGTGTAGAGGTACACAATGCGGTTACCAGGCGTCCGGGACCTGCAAGAAACCAATGGGGAAATGTCACACGCTGTTGCGTGCTGCAGACTCCAATGGAAGGATGCCGCTTACAGTCTGGTCTTGTTGGATGCTGTGTTATAGGACAGCCTACGTCGGTATGTTAGACGCTGCACCATCTTGAAGCTGCGAATCAACACACTTATGTTACTGTGATGCTAACATGCTAACAACAGTAAACGATAGCAATGCCAACTGTTGTCAGTTGTACGCAGCATGAATATATATATGTACGCGTTTAATTACACTCAGATACACCAGTGACAGTAGTTTTAACCACATAAAGCTTCTACGAAAAGCTAATATTGTGACTTGGTAACGCTCGTATCGAACCAGAAGAGTCACGTCAATACTAACACTTATAACCCACCAAACGGAAAAATTGTCACCACAATCAAAAGAACTTATGTAAGGCTAAATATCTCGTTTTAATGTAATAACAGTGACCATGCCTAAATGCCGGATTAAAGCGGATTCATATACTGTTGTGTATCACAGCGTTCTCCGAGCCGCCATACCTGCTGTCGCCGCGACCGGAAGAGGAAGAGCAAAGACTGAAGGGGAATGTTTAAGCGACCAGGCGATGCCAGGTTGTTGCACTGCCCCCTGACGAACGGAGTAGCGCACTGCATGGTGTTCTTGCATTTAATGCACGGGTATCAGAATATGCTACTAAAATAATAAGTTAAATTAATAATGGTAATGAGTAAAATAAAACAAATAATGAAATAATGTTCTATTGAAATAAAACATATTAAAATGTTAGATTTATGTAAATTATTTAAATATACTGTGAAGAAATTTACACAGCAAAAACAGTAATTTTTAACCCTTAACGCTATTATCTTTTAGTCCATATATATATTCCTGATGCAAATCTGAAGACCAGTTGAAAAATCGCAGCGTTGGATCTTAAGGAGGATCTAATACAGCTTCAAGATGCAAAAAGAAGACATTTATTGTAAACAAGTATTAAAGTGAAATAGGCTGTTCACCAGCTAATCAATGTTTAAGAAGATAGCCTCCAAAACACCCTGAAACCCCCCCTAAAAATAGAAATAAAATCTTCCCAAAAGGAGTCAGGAACAAACAGCTGTGTCATTCTTGTTAATCAGTGTAAAATATACAATCTTGCAATTTTTCATCACGTCTTAAGATTTTGATCATGAGTGTATATTACATAATGATAACTTATGATGAATTATTAGTGGGTTTTTTGCATCAATGCCGGTGACCTCTAGAGGTGGCAACATGCCACGCCCTATCTATAAAGGCACAGACATGATTAGATCCAGATGTGGGATTAACCTAAGTAACATCTGCAAACTTAATCCGTGTCTTAATTGAACATCCCTTTTAGATTGTTATCCAAGGTATTTTCTGCTGTTTTATGTTACGCTTCACTGTTTCCTTTTTGGGGAGGGGCTTGCTGATTAGTGAAGCGCTTCACCTAAAGTACACCCCATTATGCAATCCACAGCGACCCCACACACACACCAACTCTACTCCCCCTCCTCCCCTGCACTTCTCCTTGGGTATACTATGTAATCTGCTGAGATTTAAACCTGCTGCTCCTGTTTAATAAATCCACTGCGATTAAAATAGAATTACAGCTCAACTTTTGCCTTCCAGGATGACATCAGAGCGGAATGAAATATTTTTCCAGTCGAGCTCCGCCCCTTCCATTTTTTTCCTTCCTGTTTTGTCATCCAAGCTGGTGCATATTTCGACCCCGTCTGTCCTACTTGCACCAGTGGGGCAGATGACATCAGGATTAACCTTTTGATGTATCCTGTCTCAGAGCCATTTTCCCTCGCACATAAGATTGTGGTAGCCCCTCCCTTCACACGCCCATGAAATATTGAATGTCCATTTTCAGGGAGTCAGAGGTCATAAAGACGTGGCATGTGAACTGAAGGATGGAGAAACCAGGTCAATACTTTTGCTGTTTTTGTCCTTTTAAAGACAGGTAGTCACAAGATGCATATTCTCGGAATTTAGTGGAGACTGTGGCACCCAAATAATGTTTGCTATTACAAATTAGAGAGTTTTAAAGGTCCAAAATTAGTATTTTTCACTCACTTTAAAGAATTGTCAGAGATGCCAGTAGTGAATTGAAAGTGTGTCCGAATATGCTGGAATTTAGACAATAAAAGTGGTTTTAGTAAGTCCGAGTGAGAACATGCTGTTCTGCAACTTTAATGCTAATGAGCTGTGTTTAAGTGTATGTCTCCAAGAAGCTCTATTGTGCACTTAATTCAATTTTTCGGGTGCATACTGTACCTCTGCACCTGCTTACCATAGTACATAGATGCACATAGTACATAGTGTGAGCAGGTAACAACCTCTGCTACTGTTTGCCGTCTCTTCTCAATGTTCTATTCACTGCTCTCAGACAGAGTCCATACAATGTGGTATTCCGCCTCACTGTCATGTGTACAAGGTCTGAACATATGGGGGGCAGAGTTGCTCCATCAGTCAGCAGCTACAGGACGCTGTTGTGTTAGCTGTGGTGGAGTGAGGTAGAGAATAATGAAGAGACGGAGTGGTGAATCAGATTGATAACACAGTATTTATTGGTTGCTTCAGATGGTCAACGGAACAGATAAACTTCCCTATACTGTTTATGTTATGTGTATTACTTTAAACAAGACAACAACTTAAAATAACACAATTCATAAAACAACCTAAGGGTAGACTACAGTGTGTGTGTGTGTGTGTGTTTGTGTGTGACAGGTGGGTTAGTTCATGGTGGTGTGAGGTTTGTCGCACTTAAATGTTTCATATAATCAAAAAAATGTAAATATTATATATGTAAAAGTTTTTTGTAATTTTTTGTTATTTTTCTGATGATCCGTGTTTCAGATCATCAAACTAATTTACATATCAGTCAATGACAACACAACTGAACACAAAATACAGAAATGAAACATTTCAGTTGTGTTGTCAATGACTGATATGTAAATTAGTTTGATGATCTGAAACACGGATCATCAGAAAAATAACAAAAAATTACAAAAAATAGTAATTATTTAGATTGGTGGGTGGGTCAGAGACAATATCACGTCCATGAGGTAGGAGATTTTTTTTCTTCATGACATAATAAAAAAGCAAGTATTTGATTGCCTTTTCCGTCAAAAGTTGAGCAAACAAGTCAACAAGATGATAAATGTACTTATAAACATGCTCAAGGGACACATATTATGGTTGGAACATCATAAAATGTCACATTTGCATAATAGGGTATTTTTTAAATATGTTTTCTAAAAGCAGGATCTCACTTTCAACTGCTGTCTAATCAGCTCCAGCACTTAGCCATCAAACCTGCTGGAGGATTATCAATTTGTTAATCTCTCCGACGCAACTGTTTTATCCGTCCTTCAGCTTTCACTTTTCCTACAGCCATTTAAATACTCCAAGGCAGCACACATTTGTCATTGTGAATATAGTAATCCCTCGTTTATCGCGGTTAATTGGTTCCAGACTTGACCTTGATAAGTGAATTCAAGTCGCTTATCCTCTCTAGGGTCTCAGGTATGCTGGAGCCTATCCCAGCTGTCTTCTGGTTAGAGGCGGGTGGTCGCCAGCCAATCACAGGGCACATATAGACAAACAACCATTCACACTCACATTCATACCTATGGACAATTTGGAGTCACCAGTTAACCTAGCATGTTTTTGGAATGTGGGAAGGAAACCGGAGTACCCGGAGAAAACCCACGCACAAAGAGGAAGAACATGCAAACTCCACTCCAAAGACTGCCATCAGTCTTTTTCAGCCATTAACAGCTCTCTGTTTTTTTATGTTGTTTTCACCTCTAAATGCAGTCTACACAGGCATTTCCTTGGCAATTCTTCTGAGCCGTTTGCCACTTATCAATCACCACGCAAGCTGTGCAAAGTGTATGGCCAAGTTATTCACCAGTCACTATGTCAACATGTCACCCATGCGGCACAAGCGCTTGAAAGTTTGGCTGCATGAAAGGATGAAAATGACAATTTGCAGTTAAGTGGTTATTTCATCAAAGGGAGAAACTACTAATATTCAGACCCATTGGCACACACAGCATGCAATAACTTTGAATGAATGTCTCATTTTCTCAACACAGCAGCTACGGCAAAGTTAGCACGTCCTTTGTTGTTAATACTGCAGCCAACAATGGCTCTCATGTTAGCACCATTTGCCTTATTGTAAAATCTGCTATTACTGCCTGTCATCAGCAGTAAAACCTATGTACATTTTAGGAAAATATCGTTTCCTGAATACAAAAGGGAGAAAAACAGCTTTTTGTGAAAATATACAAATATCTAAACAACTATACCAAGTTTTTATTACATCAAAATGATTATAAATATAACACCATGAACCATTTACAATCTAACAGTGTGTACATGTGTGAGCGTGCATGTGTTAGAATTTTCCTCTAATGCATGTCCTTCTGCATGCTACACTTCTCCACGCACTCCCAGTTCCTGTCATGTGTTGTTTCCGTCCACATGACCTCTGCTGGGCTCTTAACAAATGCACTTCTGCCACCCAGTGGCTGTTTTTATGGCTTAAAATTGCTCTGCAGCCAAATGCATTAGTGGCGGGTTGGACCATCACCTCTTTTTGCCTCCTGCTTTAAAAATAGGTTAAAGATGTATAAATACATTGTTGGGGTCCGGCGTTCCGGTTGATAAAAATATTTAACTACGTCTTTGGTATTGAATGAGTTAATATTTAAGGAATTTTAATTTCAGAATATGTTGAGGGCCATTAAAAAATGAGCAGTGTGCCAAAGATGGCCCCTGGGCCGCTCTTTGGACACCCCCCGCCCTATTTGGTTGGCTGATGTGAGGTTTCCAGTATTTAATCCATGGGGGAAGCTTCACTTGTGACTGAAAATAGTTATTGATAGACTTTTGCAATCACGCTAGCTCGATGTCCAGCTGAGGTCAATTGTCCTTCCCTGTTCACCGGAAAAACTTGCTTGCTTATCATCGCTCTATCTACCCCCCGCTGCCCCCTGCCCCACTGCTGACAAATCCATACAACTATGTGGAGCACAAAGGCTCGGATTTAGGCGAGTGATGGGCCGGGCATGGAGGGGCTTGGCGAGGCAGCGCCGCCATGGAAATTTCTCTTTTTGTCAAATCAAAACAAGCATCACCCCGTCCAAATCCCCCCCCCCCCCCCCTTCCTCCATAACCCATGACAAGTCATCACTTTTATGCTGGCCACATCGGGAGTGGTGACGGGCCATTGTCGGGGTAAAAAAAAAAAAAAAAACAGCTGACAGCCTGGAGGGATCTGGTTAAATGAGAAAACTATTGATGGGTTGCTGGCACGAGGACAAAGCGTGCTGATTAGATGGACTTTTCTGAGAAACCACAGACGTCACGTTTAGTACATTTAATTAAGAAAAATAGTGTCAGTGACATAAAGATTCCTCGGGCCTCTCATTGACTTATGTGTCCGCTCACCAGTCAGTTGAATCAAGAGGATAGTTGATGAGGGAGGCCCCGCGGCTTGAGCACCGAAGTGAATCACAACAGTCCTCTGAGGCTCCTCTGGGCTTTGGACGATTACATCTGCAAACTTTTTATTGAAGGAATGCAGTTCCAATGTGCCCTATTATGCAAAATTGACTTTTTAATAGTGTGCTTACGGTAACATGTGAACCATCTTGAGCCAGTTGTCCCTTTAAATATGGGACCTTTTTAAATTCATGCTAATAACTGCAAAGGTGACAAAACATTGATGGGGTGCCAGGTAACGCTCTTTAATGCAATCACCCCGCGCGCTCTCTGTTAGATAACAGGAGGCCAGTCGGGAGGAGCAGGGAGAGGGTCAATCAATGAGGTCAGTGAATCATGATTTATTATACAGCAGCAGGCCATTAGTGTCTCATACACACACACACACCCGCACTGCGAATCCAAGTCACAGTGTTTGGCCCTAATGCCAAGGGTTTCCAGAGGGGGAGAGGCTCTGCCAAGGAGCAATGTTAGGCCTATAGAGCATGCATGGCCATTGGCATAGCTTTAAATAGCAGGCCACAAAGGCCTCAATGTGACTTCATTGTCACCCAATGGTGCACAATTGGACCTTTCCAGCAGGGGTAAGGACAAAAATAGTGGTGTAACATGCAAACACATGATTTATGAGATTTTTTTGCTTTTTGTTTATTATGAGAATCCAATCATGGGTTCATTGATTAATTTTGAATGCTCTCAAAGCTCCATCATTATCTGATTTGTCATCTTCTGTGTGATTGCTCTGTTGCCGCCTTTTCGCCCTTTATTGCAGTGCATGTTGTCCGGGAGGTGGCGGTGGAGCCACCATTGCACACCTGGCCTTCATATGCTAGTTGATGGAACTTGTTCTGTGCAGATTGTTCCTTACCTGCACCCTGTGCCTCTTTTTTTTACCCTTGTGTTTGTTAGCTTTCTGGTCTACAGACCTTGTTCACGTAATGTCAAGCCTGATGCCTTTGGGTCTTTGCAGCGGCAGTTGGAGTGGAGTTACTGCAGGGATGTCCGGCAGCTATTAATGCTGGCGGAGACTGGAGGTTCTTCAGTGGAGATGCTAATGTAAGTTGGCGCACCCACTTTGTAGTGGCTAAGAGGTTTTGGTGGCCTTCTATGGCATCAGACAGGACAGCAAGGTGTTTGTGGCGGTCTGTTCTGTCTGTGCCAAGAACAGGTCCTCCCATTGCCCATTCCCTCCTGTCGAGAGGTCACACATTGCTTTGGACCTTGTCACTCGTCTCCCACCTTCTCGTGGCAAAACAGTCATCCTCCATGTCATCGACTGATTCTCAAGGTTGGCCAAACTTCACCGCCCGGCCAAAATTTCCGTCATCCATGGAAACAGCCCAACTATTGATGAGGCACATCTTTTGTCTTCATGCCATCCCTGTAAACTTGGTCTCGGACAGGGGACCTAAGTAAGCCTCCTGGGTGGGGACGTCGATCTGCAAGGCGTCAGGGTACCACCCTCAGTTCAACGGCCAGTCAGTTGGAAGATCGTCACAGGATCGTCACAAAACTTACACTTACCAGGTACCTGTAAGGAGCTGGCACTTACATTTGTAAGACCTTTGTCATCGACTCCATCATCTTCCCCTCCTCTGTCCATCTCAAGCTGCCACCATGACTCAAGGTTCACCCAGTCTTCCATCATGTCTCCCCGAGAAACCTATCTCCACAAGCCTACTGTGTCCGCTAGTTGAAGCTCCGCCTCCGCCACACATGATCGATGGCCTGCCAGATTACACGATGAAGATCATATTAGACTTTAGTTTAGAAGGAGGGGTTGGGGGGGGTGCAGTATCGGGTCGACTGGGAGGGATACGGCCCTGGGGAGTCCACCTGTGTGCCCCACTCCTGTATCCTTGACCAATTTCTCTTGAATTTTATTCTCTCCATCTCTATGAACCAGGTATGCCACCAGGGGGTGTCTTATAAGGGTGGTGGTGGTGGGGGGTGGGGGTGTTATTGCCCTGCTGCTGCCTGTCTGCCATGTGTTGCAGTGCACGTTGTCCTGCAGAGGCGGAGCCGTTGGTGCACACCTGCAGCCAATTACTCACCTGGTCGAAGCACTTGTTCAGTGCCAGATTGTTCCTCGTTCCTCGCCTCAACTTTGTGCATCCCTGCCTGCTTAGCTTTCTGCTCTGTGCCTCTGTTAGTGTTATTCTTGCTTGACTTTGTCCAGCAATGTCTTGTTTTGGCCTTCAGTTAATATTAATTCCCTATTTGGTTTTTACTCACCTGTGGTGTAGTTTTTTCCCTGTTATATTTTTTACTGGCAGTGCTTTTTGTACTCTTTTTTTGTGGCCTAATCCTGTGTTTATGTTTAAACTCTTGTGTCTAATTTTGTATGCCTTTTTACTCTTCAGATCTTTTTGTACTACATCTTTTGTTCACTATTTTGTGGGCTACAATATTTCAGCATCTTAGGGTTCAAAAACTAACCACGCCAGTTTGTAACATTTTTGTCATTAAAATGTGAGACAGTATGTAGATTGTACCTTTTTTTTAGGGTCAGAAAAGGACTACTATTGCATAGTAACTTTAATCCTACAGCGCACAAGTGGATGCCTGATGGAGTCAGAAATCGGAGGATGCTGCACACTTAGCTGCCACCCCCTCCCATATAACCTTGAAAAGACCTTAAGCTTCGCATATCAATCAGCCTCCAGGCCTGAGGCGCAGCCACCTGTTTGTGCAGGATGCAGGAATTAGAGGGAGGGGGAATAAAATAGAAGAAGAAACAGTGGAGACATCAGTGGGAGAGCTGTCATTGCTGTGTAACCACGGTGACATGTAACATCACCAAAAGCCCCCCATCATGCGTGCAGGAGCTTGAACCTGGCAGGGGAGGAGAATGTACTGCTTTACCTGACTATATTCATAATAAATCAGACCAATCCCTGTTATTTTTTTTTTTCAAATGTTTGCAGTCATCTGATGCGGGGTGAGGCTGCTGTCTGGAAGAGAAGCGAGGAGGTGAGCGCATCATTTTTTTTTCTATCCCCTCCTCCTCCTCCTCCTCTACCCAAAAGCTCCTCCTCTGTCCGTCGTTGGAGGCGAGACCAGTGACATTTTTGTGCTCTATGAGAGCAAGAGGGCACCGGATTGCGATTTGGCAACCTTGCTGCTGCTGCATGTCCGTCGCCTCTGTCCGGGAAGGTAAGGCGAAACCTCGCTTGTCCGCAGCCGTGCCGCGCGTCATGCACCTCGGCGTGCAGGCTCGACTTTGGGTCGGTGTTGATTTTTTTTTTTTTTATGGGAATAGTGCAGAGAGGGCGAATGCATCCGTGAAGGGCAGAGTTACCGGCACCGTTGATGGGCTTTTCGGTAAAAGTCAGCAGCGTCATCGCTGTTTCGATGTATCCGACGGCCTTTTGTTATTTTTAACTGAATTTTGGTGCATGTCACTCAGAATTACCTGCAAGTTTACCTTATTCTGTGTTGATTATTTGTGTTGAACAGACATGCACACTGCTTTATTACACTGGACTGCAGCTATGACCATAAAATGGCCAAAATGTGCCATCATACATGCATGTACTGTCAGAAATAGAGGTGAGAAGGAGTCAATTTATGTCCCTTCAGGTATTATCTATATTTATATACCCGTTTGAGACTCAAAGCGTACAGTGCTAAGCCATTGTACCCCTAAAATGATGCACTGAGTGCTATAAATACTCAAAGAACAAAGCCAAAATATATTTTTGTATTATTAGCACAAGCCCTTCTGTCTATTTAAGACTTTATTTGTCCCAGCAGCACAATAAGGTAAATGAAACCTCAATTGTTTCCAAAATGAATTGTCTTGAATAGATAAACTGTACAAAATTAAAGAATTGAGCAGTGAATACTAACCAAGTGTAGAAAATGGCCAAAGTCAGCCTTATTATTTATTTACAGTATGACTGCATTTTGGTGCATATGAGAAAAGTGATTTATGTTGGGAGTACATCTATGTCGGGGTCCACTAAGGCCGTATAATATGCAAAATTTGCAATCTTTGCTGCATGCATGCACTGCCAGGAATAGAGTTACAATATGAGTAATGTCCCTTTTTGGTATAATCTACATTAATGTACCCACTAGGGACTCTAAAAAGGGTACAATGACAAGCCATTACATCCTTAAAATGCTATAAATGCTCTAAATGCTATAAATACTCGAACATCGAAGCCATAATGTCTTTTATGTGTATTGAAACAACAGTGGTTCTTATTTCTGAATGCAGACATGTCAGAACTAGACGTAGAATAGGAGTCAGTTTATATCCCTATCAATATTAACGTATCCTATAGTGCAGGGGTGGGCAAACTTTGGACTCGTGGGCCACTGGGGGGCCAGATCAGATCACATCAAGTAACAAAATTGAAATTTACAGGTTTTTTTCTTTGTAAGTTGTGTGTCACATATTTGTTGACTTGTGTTCGGCAGCATGAGTGAGGTCATTGTCTGAATGGCTGCACTTAAAACACCACTTTTGTATGTTAAAGATGAAAAGCAACTGGCGGGCCGGATGTGGCTCCCAGGCCATAATTTTCCCACCCCTGTTATTGCGATTCAAAGGCACATCGACAAGCCATCGTACACCTAAACCCATACCTGTGCTAAAGTAAATTAAGTCTTCATTCTTCCCCAGCAGAGGCTAATATGAAGTCAACATTTGGCAAGCCAGATCCAGGAAAGCACCACCAGTCTTTTTGAAGCCAACATGACGCACCATCTCCGGTAAAAGCTGCCCCACCCACTCTCCCCTGCTCATCCTACCAAAGCCAAGCAAGAGTGAGGAACGCTCCAGACAGAACCGGAGCCGACATGGGTCCACCGTGCGAGCACACCGTAGCAACGGCAGCTTCCTGCAAGCGTTGGGGTCACCGTTGTCTGCGGAGGAAGCTGAGGCCCATGCGCATCTTCGGGTTTGTGGTGAGCCTACTGGCCATAAGTGCCGTCTCCATCTGTGCCTTGACTTGGTCCTCAATGGGTGAGTCCCTGGTCCCCCTGGAGAGTGTCCGCCAGTCGGTGCCCCGAAGGACTCTGCTCTCCAGTCAGCAGCAGCAGGAGGCCAACACGTCAGGCAACAGGTCGGTCGCATCCAAATCGAGCAACGAAAGCCAAGGGGAGTACCCGCCGGACCTTTTTACCCTGGAGGAGAGGCGCCAAGGAGCCGTGATCCTCCACATGTTCGGCATGATCTACATGTTCATCGCCTTAGCCATTGTGTGCGACGAGTTCTTTGTTCCGGCGCTCACCGTCATCACAGAGAAGCTGACCATCTCGGACGACGTGGCCGGCGCCACCTTCATGGCAGCAGGTGGCTCCGCCCCAGAGCTCTTCACCTCCATCATCGGGGTCTTCATCTCGCACAGCAACGTGGGCATCGGCACCATCGTGGGCTCGGCTGTCTTCAACATCCTCTTTGTCATCGGCATGTGCGCCATCTTTTCCAAGGAGATCCTGAACCTGACATGGTGGCCGCTGTTCCGTGACGTCTCCTTCTACATCCTGGACCTCATCCTGCTCATAGTCTTCTTCCTGGATAACTTCATCTCTATGTGGGAAAGTATCACGCTGCTCTCGGGATACGCCGCCTATGTCATCTTCATGAAGTTCAACAGCAAGGTGGAGGGCTTCGTCAAGAGCTGCATGAACAAGAACCAAGTGGTGGAGGTGGAGGTGCAGCCCAAGGTGAGTTTGTTTCTTTAACATCTTCAAGTGTGGATTCCAACTATGAGAAGGTGCACGTACATGTCATTTAGTTTTGTCATTCCAAAAACACACCATCTCGGATGCCTCAAAACAATTTGGGATTAATAAACCTGGGTCAGATGTGGAATTCTGGATTAAGCTCTACAAATTGTGTCCCAGCCCAAGAACCAAATCCCTTTTGACAATCTCTTGAGCCATTTTCAAAGGTTGAGGTTGAGATAACCACAACTGGCTTGATGAGGTGAAGCCACTTAACACCAAACAACTCTGCTGCTAAATGTTAGCTCGCTCAACACAGCATGGAAAGAAATGAAATGTGGAGAATGTTGCACGGTAAAGCCTCGTCCTCTAAATACCAACCTGCACTCTAAGGCTAAGATTCCAAAATGCTAAGATGCTAAATGCTAAGATTCCACTGTGTTGTAAAGCCTCACAAATTTAACAACCTGCACCTTCTGAACTGCACAGGGAGTCTGCCATGTTTAATAATGCAATAATGCAGATTCCACGTCTGCTAAATAACAAGCATAATCTTCACATCTATAGGTGGAGTCCGTCGTGCCTGCTTTAATAACATGGGCAGGAAGGGCATCCATAAAACTAAGCCAAAACGAACCGGTTGACTTGAGAAGACAAAAATGAGGAACAAGACATTCTAAGAAACGACACTGGGGGCAATGAAATGTGGACAAAGTTGTGCCATAAAGCTTCATCTATTATATTTCTTCCGAGAGCTTGCGGTACTTTTACTTTGTGTGATTGACAAGGGAGGAAGGAAGGCGGTGTGGGCGGCAGAGTGCCAGAGAAGCTTGGTGACCTTGAAATGCAAAGGATGCTGGGTAGGAGCTTGAAAAACAACTTTGGATGCTGGCATTGTAGCGTTTTATTGTGGTTTAGTCGTCTTCAGGGTTAATCAAGTCACTTATAATTGGACCATAATCATCAAGTCCTGACACTTTAGGGACGCGTGCGTGCGTGCGTTATTTCCACTTTTTAATTGGCAGTTCAGCCGTAGCGCAATTTCTGACATAGATAGGAAGATGGCATTCCCATGATGCATTGGAAATGCAGAGTGTCTCAAGGTGCCCTGGATATGACTCACAGGTGTCAAGTATTGCTTTGTAGGATCAACAGGTCATTGCCCTTGAACTGAACACTTGATTAAAATGGCCTCCTGTGACTGTATTATGTATTAAAGTATTGAATGCATTGAATGGAAGGGCTACACCTGAACAATAAAACTGGCGACTTTAAGCCACATGTATTGATTTCATTATTAAAGCATTCGTCGGAAGTCGTGATGGGATTGTTTCTAATTCACAGATCGGAAATTTGTAATCCAAACTGCAGAGATTTCCGATCCTTGTTCCATGTTTGTGTTTGCAGTGTAATGTAATTGACTGAGCCGTATCTAGCGATGCTGGGACAAATAAGTTGTCACACACAATGGCTAAGGTGATGACCATGTAGACCATGCCCAGCATGTGGAGGATCACGGAACCTTGGCGCCTTCTCCTGGGTATTCCTCTTGGCTTTCGGTGCTCGATTTGGATGCAACCAGAAGTCTGTGTGCAACCGCATCACAGCGGAGAGTAACCAGCCATGAACAGGAAATTAGCAAATAGATGAATAAATCCAGAGAGAGAAATCTAATGCATCAGATCTGATGCATTAGGTTACTGCATACAGTATGGCTAATCTACAACCTGTCTGTTTTTCTGACCTAATACTTACCTCAAGTTGCCCTTTGAGACATACGTATACAGTACATTCATATGTTATACTTCCCTGTGGAGTGGAGTTTATTATAGCCTCATATAAAATAGCAATAATATTGAAGCAAACAGAGCTCTTGTATCAGAATAGCGCCTCCCTGGGGAGGTGTTCATGGCACTTTAGGCCTGAGGGAAAAACAGGACATGTTGGAGAGACTATGTCTCCCAACTGGCCTGCGAACGCCTCCGGATCTGCCGGGAGGAGCTGAACAAAGTGGCAAGGGAAAGTGAAGTCTGGGCCTGCCTGTTTAGGCTGCTGCCCTTGAGACCTGACCTTGGATAAGAAGTAGATGAATGGATGGATAAAAAATATTTTTTTACTAGGAGTGCATAACAAAAATTCAGATTCCATATTATTATATCATTGTAAAAATTAAGGCAAAGTACTAGAATTCTAAAAGTGAATGTAGTAGCGCGCCATGTGGTAATCCAGGGGGGCACAGCGTGTGATTCCACTTGCACAGATGTTGGAAGGATGTATTTACCTATTTGTTCATCCCGACTGCTGCCTTTAATACCTTTGTTTATTTAATGAGCGCTTGGTCAAGGGGTTAATCTCACTGCAGGGGCTTTTTGACCGTGGAATGAAGCAAGAAGTGATAATTATTTCAAGATTTATAGTCATAAGCAAAACCAAAAAAACAATACTACATTATTATGATCACCGGCGCTGTGGTAAACTGTCGCACATTCCGTTAAGCCTCTTATCGTCGAGTGGTGACTCAATCGGGACCACCAGGCAAAGGTTTGACTAATGAACAATCCGGGTCAGCGGAAGGGGCGGGGGATGGGGCAATTGAGGTCACACGATACCTAACGCTAAGCAACAGATGGACATGAGTGTACTAGTGGTTTGATAGTGTGGGACAGGTAGTGGTTTTTAGTATTTTGATGTTGTTGCTATGATGACCCCACATCACCTACAGCAGGGGTCGGGAACCTTTTTGGCGAAGAGAGCCATGAAGGCCAGATATTTTAAAATGTGTATCTGTGAGAGCCATATACATTTTTTTAAACATTGAATGCAATAAAATGTGTGCATTTTATTATAGATATAATGGGCTCTAATTACGTAGACCAGGCACACTACCCCACGCCAATGGGGTGTGGCCAGCACACTTTCGTGAGCAGCGCAGTGTCTAATAATAAATCAAATACTTGCCATTAATACAACTTCTGCTGCTGTATAGTTTTGCACCGTACTCCGTAGACGTATTTCATTCTTTTGGCCATCTTCGTCAGAAGGCTTGGTTCTGCAGCTTTAGCTATTTGACTAAAGGAGGAAAGTTTACATTTACATGTTTTTTTGACATCTCAATGACCGAGGTAGACTACAGCATTACCCAGTAATAATCAAGTTTCGGTGTTTGACCTGGAAAATATCATCAGGAAAGATAGATATGGTTGGCCGTATTGCAGCAGAATATAGATGGACAAATTAAAATGCATAAGAAAGTTGTTGATTTTGAATGTCATTTCTGTGATGGTTTACTTTAAAATGTTAGCAAAAATTCATTTTTATTGTGGTAAGAAATGCTTGAGAGCCAGATACAGTCATCAAAAGAGCCCTACCTGGCTCCCGAGCCATAGGTTCCCTACCTCTGACCTACAGCCTGGACACCTCTTGTGTGTTAGTATCAGTGCTACAAAACCAGTAGCTATATTTGTTTTTTCAGCAAAAAGGTCATTTGCTCACCAAAGTTTTAGGGAAATGCTTCCATCCTGCTCCATAACAATCCACAATGTAGTAGTCAGAGTAGGGAGGTTGTCATGACTGCTTTGATATTCAAATACGAACAAAAAGAAATTCCTAGAAATTAAGGTTAAAAAAACAAAACAAAACAGCATTCCACCATGTTGTCGCGGTGCATGGAGGCAGCTGTTGCTTCTGCAGAGATGGAAGGTATACAACCTCTTCCCGCCGCATTAGCAAGCTATAAATAGCCAGGCGACATCTTTCCATGTCAGGATGCGCCTCGAAGATCGATTACGAGGCAGACTGCTTCTGCTTCCTGTCTGCGTTCAGGTGTAACATGAAATATAATACCTGCGGTGGCATGTTGGTGTATGTCGTTTTAAGTGATAAAATTTATGATGACTTCAATAGTCGGTGTCACAAAGTTGCGATTTAAGCGATTTAATAAATGACAATCTATAAGTTTGACAATGAAGTTTAATTATCTGTTCAGCATATCTGGATTATAGCCATTAATGTGTTTTTTTTTGCCTTGTGTTAGGCCTCTCATTGTTGTTTGTAGCCGCATTGGTTGCTAATAACAAACAAGTGGCGCTCTCATTTGAATCCCAGGTGCTTATTGTGTCACGTCCAGTGGATTAGCACATTGTTGTCCCATTGAAAAACAAATTATCTTCATATGTGTGGCCATTGTGCCGTGCCGTGCCGTCTAGATGAATAATGTGATTTTTTTTATTCTAAGAAATTCAAAATACATCATTGAGCACCACAGACGGCTTTTTTAATTGCGAATGTCACTGATTTCTCCTTTTAATTCCATAAATGTCAACAATATCTGCATTCTTGAAAACTTGAAACGATATATATTTATTTTTATATGAAATAGATAGTGGGGGGAAAGCCTCCCGAGAAACCGAAAGCCATATCGATCATGAGCTATTTCTGAAAGACTGCTGCACCATGAAAACGCATGTGAAGGACAACGGGATCTTTTGTCTTGCCGGTGATTGAAATGACACCAAAGACTCCTGCAGCCTTGTGGCGAGAAGCCCCCCCCCCACAACAAAAAAATGCTACATGTAAATGTTATCATTTCCGTTGGCAAGTGTGCCCAATCATTGTCAATCATTCTAGATAACACGGCCCACAGGGTAAAAAAAGACAATTACAATTACATTGACAGTTACATTTAAAAAGTTTAAATGTTAAAAAAAATGCATGCAAGGTAACGTCGTAGAAGTTACAAGGGAAAAAGATGCTTGCAAAAACAAGCCAAAAACACTAAAGCTCCGGTGTGGGAATATTTCAACCTTAAATTGAAATGTGCAAAGTGAGCCAACTAACATGGGCGAGCCAGTATGCCGTATTTATTCGGAAGTGGTGGCAAAAAAACACCGAAAACACAACCACCTCTCATGGGGGGAAAAAACAACACATGAAGGTGCAGAGCCTTTGTCCCAATAGTCACCACTCACTGAGACGTTTGGTTAATAAAGTAAATATAAACAGAACACTGGAAAACTGTGTGCACATACAGAAATGCTCATTAATATATTTGAAAAGCCAGCATTTGTAGAAATGCTGCAAATGTTCGACAGAGAGTAGGGATTGCAAGTAAGAAAATACCTGTTACAAACCATCTACTGTATATGGTCTGTCTGGAGGACAATAATTCAAAATGCACCCGCAGTGTTGTATGACTCAGTTAAGTCTCTTTGTCCAATCAAATATTTTCACTGTACTTTTCTTAAAATTCCTGCAAATTGACAGTAATTTCCAGACTATTAAGCACACCTGAATGTAAGACACCGGGTTTAAAAGTAGTAGTTTATAATCTGGAATTTACTTCACTTTATTTCAGCAATACGACCCAATTGAGGATAAGCGGTATAGAAAATGCATGGATGGATTTACAGCTGTTGTTTTGTTTATATTTATATTTATATTTATACAGTTGTGTTCAATAAGTTTGTGATGTGTACTCCATTTTTCTTCTATTGTATACTTAGCAATCAGTTAATTGACCTATTTTTATACCCATACTTCTGCAGAAAGGAAATAGTTTTTAAGAAATCTGTCTAAAGGGTTCAGTATTAACTTTTTTTCTGTTTACTGAATCAACAGTGCCTCTGCTGGTTGCAGCCAAGTATTGCACTCTAATCTATCGATTATTACGCTCATCCCTCTTCAGAAAATCACTAGTTTGGAAGCAACCTGTATTCTGTCCTCTCGTGTATCTGAGCTGGAAACCGACCCCTGATTGGTCGGCAGGCACGAACGAGTGTGCGGGTGGAAGAAAGAGGAAGCGATTTTTGCTGGCGAGCACTGCCTTGTGGGAAATCAGCAATGGTGGCAGCTTGTGTAATTAGTTCTGCCTGTTAAGAAAAAATGAAGGAGTTACTAATTAGCAAGTGGGTGGCTTCTTGACTTGTGCACATTTTACACTACCCCACCGCCCCCACTTTCCCTTTAAAGACCATTATTATCCTCTCCGGGCAAAATGGAAGGGTTGCGGAGAAAAGGGCCGCCGCCTGCAAGCCCCTACCACGATATATGAATGTAAGATGGACAAATCTCGGAGGGTGTTCTGCCACGCTCCGACAAACAGGCTGCCTGCTGGAACATTATCACAAGTTGCTTTAACAAGGCACACAACTAATAGTCATAGAGTTTGCATGCTGCTTGGATAGCGAGCTTGACCACTTCATCAAAAACGTTTATTTTTACCCTAAAATGTGATCTTATTATGCGTATGTGTAACAAGGAGGCATCTTTGTCATTGCCGCAGTGACCCACATCATTATATACTAAAATAAAGAAGTGGCACGAACGCAAAGAAAAAGAACACACAGACAAAAAAGATATGGTAGGTAGGTAAAAAGATATAAGTATAAAAATACAGTAATCTTTGTTAATAATTAAACCACTCTTTGAAAAGTAGAGGTCACCGCATGCAAACTTCTGTGCGACTTTTAGGTGCATTTTTCTTCATTATTCTGTCTTCAGTTCCACTTTGCAGCTGTAGGGGGCGCATGTGAGCTCCCAAGTCCTACTTAAAGTGCTCATAACACCAAAACACGTTCATCTTGTTATTTCCGCTGTGAAAAATAGCATTGAAAGACATATTTCTCTGTTAGACGTGTGCTAGAATGTCGAAAAATGTATCAATTTTAAAAAAGGAGCCAGTGATGCCCAAACCAAACAGTCCCACCTGGATCTTAGGCTTCACTAGAATGCATTGGGTAAACTTCATGGAACAAATGTTTCAGTCTGTCTGATAAAGCATGACTTGAACTTTTATTTGATACCTCATCCATCAGCAGATATATTAAATAAGTTATTTTATTATTTTATACCGGAAAATAATGCTTTTGGTCCCCATTGAGTCAAATTGACAAATGCTGTGATTGAGCCACAGCCACAGCCTAGAACTTAGGCTGTGAAAATCTGTCAACAGAGTAACTTAAATTGTTTTGGTAATCAAAAAGTCCAGGGAAGAAAGTCAAGTGTCATATTTTTCATGTACATGCCTCTGGAGTGTATTCCTTTCCTCCGCACACAAGAAAAAATAAACAAGAAATACCTTGCTAATTGATGACAGGAATGTATAAAATCCACCACCTACTCCATATTTGAGAAAATAGCATGATTTTTAGCATGATTTTGTTATAAGCGGTATAGAAATCGATGGATATCTGAATTATCCATATTTTATTTGCCTTTATATTTACAATCAAGGCATCCAAATTGAAAACAGGACAACAATGCAAACATGACCTGTAGTATTTACGTGTCAAAAAAACAAACATTTTGCACAATTAGATTTTAATGAAATGTCGGATGCTGAGCCACTTTATTTTTGAAGATGGGACCGGACCGATCCAGTTGCCGTGTCTCGTGCGTAATGCCACACACCAACATGCACGTCAAAGCTGAAGAAGAAAACCCACCACCAACCGTGCAGACATGACAAGTTAGTTTTACTTTGGACATTGGATATTAGGTTCTGTAGCTACAGTGGTAGTTCCCCCTCACTGTGCATAAACTGATGTTGTTAGGGGCAGTGAACTAGCATGACAGATGCCGCTCTAACTGCTGGTTGAAGCCTGTAATCGAGTGGGTGAAGGTTCCCGCTAATATTATGAGAGTGCAACGTGAACAAAACATGTGCTCTGCAAGGTCAGTGTGCTATTGATTGTGCACACGCTCAGCTTAAAGGGAATGTTGGTTCCGAGCACTTCGAAGGTGCTGTCTGCCTCGGTTAGGTACTGCATGGGGGGTGCTAACTTCTTCTATTTGCTCAGTCTGCGCCCTGTAAACATGTAACATATGCCAGTCGATGTTCAAGAAAGTGTCATTTGCAACCATAAAAACATCTCCCTTTTGCAACAAATATGACACCTACACTTCCTTTCAGTTTTTGATCCCATTGGAAAATTCCCATTTAATCTGTTGTCAATTTGCGATGCCGAAGTGGAAGTGTGTCTACACTTTTCCCAGTAGCGCGGTGTTTATGTGCACATGGCTGCAGAGGGATATTCATCCCTCATCCCCCAACCCCATCCATTCAACCCTTCTCATCTACCACCAGCTGAGCCGCTTCCAAGAACCATCCTGATGTGACATTACGTAAGAAGTGGAAGGCAGAGCGACTATGGTATTAGCGGAGGCGCACAAACACACTAATCCCTCTATGTGATTATTAGTCATAATATTTAACGCCGGCTTAACGAGCGACCCACCGCGTAATCTCGATCTGGCACCTGTACTCGTCCAAGCTGCCACGGAGGAGGGTGAGGGCAAACGGAATGGAATAATTAAACCTTGAGTGTGCTAGGAATTAGCCTCGGAAATCTTCAGGATTAGTTGTCGTCGTTTGGCTTTTTTCTTGTGCCGATTGCTTAAATTCGGGGGCCGTGAGATATGTACTGTAGCTGCTAAGTCAAAACAGCGAGACGGTATGTTTTAGAACAAGGGTTCCCCCAGCAAGGGGGGGGGGGGCATAGAGAGCATGAAGTGATTTTGGTTTGCTGTTTTATGTTCTGTTTTATTCAGTATTGAAGTGTTTATTGGCACTTTATGCTGTGACATTGCCAGCTAATTTTATCATCTCTTATGACCCTCTTGTCAACGTCTTTGCTGTCTATTTTTTGTCTAACACTTTATTTCCTTTGTAATTGTTTTTTATTAGCTATCCTGTGTATTCTCCCCTGAACTGAATGTTGCAGTGTCATCTGCAAATACTGCTGGCTTTAGTTTTTTTTTTTAACTTTGCAGACGCCAACCCTTTGAGGTACACCGCAAGATGCAGATGTGTGGTCTCTTAGCCTCACATATTGCTTCCTGTTTGTTAAGTAGCTTTTTACCCACTTCAAAACCACACTGCTAATACCATAGTGTTCTAATTTCCTTGTTAAGATGTTATGATGAACTTAATAAGGTTTATTGTTCTGTCATTTTGGAGGAAGGAACTGTACACAACTTCCCACAGTGGCATTGGAAATGTTGTTGCAGTTTGTATTCAATTAATTGATTGGATTTTTGGCACTGAGCACCACTAGAAAGACACGTTAAAAACAATTAATGTGAGTTCATACCGCTTGACTATTAACTACTATGACAGGAAATGTGAATGCAGCCTACAAAACACTGTAAATGTAACCTAATTGCAAAGCAATGCAGAAGGACGGCCTTGCTTATTAGCTTACAAATGTGGGCATCTTTTCACCAGGCACACCAAGAAGTGCCTTCACAAAAACAAATGCGTGGGTTGGCAAACAAAGCCTCCGCAGTCCCAACAAATGTCGAAGCACTTCGGAGACATTTCACACATGCACACATTTTACTTTTTTTTATGGGCTTGTGTTCATCACTGTTGTTGTTGTTGAAAATAGACGTGCCAGGGCGCCTGCTGGGAACCATGGCAGGGGATGCGATTTTTTTGGGGGGGGTGGGGGTATGCCTGAGTCACATGTCCACTCATTCCAAAAAAAAAGTTCTACATGAAAACTGTCAGCATTCCACTCTTGCCAAAGTACACTCAACTTTATGGTACTTTTGGAGAATAGTTTTGTGGCAAGAATTAAACCAGTGATTTCACTAATTAATGTCTCTATTAATTTAACTGCTATAGTCAAAAAATTGCTGCATTTGAAGTATGACGTGTAGTATGACGCTCTATATACCTCTGTGTGCACTGTAAAATGTTACTATTCAGCTGTTGGTGTGAAACTCATGCTTGTTACTCTTGGCATTGTTTCCAATGAAGTGGTCAACACTATAACCGTGGGCTGTTTCCGCTATTGCAGTGCATCTCAAATAGTGGGGCGGGGCGTGGTGAACTGTCAAGGGGGGGTGGGAGATGCAGCGAGGACACTGAATATTAGAGCAGACCTGCCGATATGTATGAATTTGTCATTTGACTCTTCACTGCTCTCCATTTTGTTGCGTTTCGCTGGTTTCAATTTTGAATTTCGTCTGTACGATACAGATAAATAATTAGCAGTTTATAAATAGTGTTTCAAATTTTGCTTCCTGGTGCAAGAAACTCCACCCGCTCTCAGACAGCAGGGACATGGCTCCACCCACAACATGCAGTAGACAGACCTATCCGGGTATATAAGTGATGTTTGAATAATTAATAATAATTATAATTATAATTTTAGCAATTGTAAGTAGAAAGTAGACCACCACAACGTAACTCAAAAGGGCATCCTCCAATTGATATGCTATTTTTCCACCCGATTTTGAGATCTCATGTCATCTAATTCGAAGGAATCATCCCCTCATCATCATCTATTGTGCTGTAACATCTCCTTCTATCGTCTTCATCTTGAGTGTCTGGTCGTGTGCGGCATGCTTCACATCTTTGTCTTGTTCTCTCTCTCTCGTCCCCCCCTTCCCTTCCTTTTCTTTTTTTTTAACCTGCTCTTTCTGTGTGTTGGATGAGAAGGCGAGTCCCGGGGCGCCCGAGGATGACGGCAAGTTGTCGGTAGGTGTCCTGTCTGATTTGACACTCTCTCGTTTCCTGGTCTGCGTTTTTTTGTTGTGTCGCTGTTATAAAAATGTCTCTCACCCTTATTGCGATTCTGTGTTATCTTCATCCAGTGTTGTAGAAGAATGTAAAAAGAAAATTTAAAAAAAAATTATTTTGAAAATCAACATAGATGAGGACAAGACCAGCCTGAGGGCAGGAAGGCTCCAAACCAGCCTGCAATGGAGCATCCATGAAAGAACTCAAACACCTCTCTGAATACAGCTCTTACAAGTAGATGTGTTATTTCATCAAAGTTACCTTCAGGTTCCGCTTTTGGGTTTTATGTAAAAGCGGATTATTGGATCACATTCCAAACCAGAAGCTGCACTATCATGCCTTCGTGGCATCAACTTGCATGATGACTTTCTGGCTAGAAATGACTTACTGTGGTGCTTGCAGCAGATCTATGTGTGATGGATCTGCATCAGAGTGACAAGAATTATGATTAACACCTTCTCTCCTCTCGCAGGCCAGGCCTCGGCTTCAGAGGGGGGGTAGCTCGGCCTCCTTGCACAACAGTTTGATGAGGAACAGCATTTTCCAGCTCATGATCCACACCTTGGACCCATTAAGTGAAGGTGGGTTTGATATTTAATTTGATTTGTTTTTTTTGTTTTTTTTAAACCTCAATTGATTTTACAATTTCTGTCAGCCTTTGTTTAATTTAGCAGGTTTGTTGCGCTGTACTGGAGCAAGAATTGTTTTTGTTTTGACTCATGAAATGGCAGGCCAAGAGTCAAGCAGCACAGGTCAAAGGTAAAGTCAGTATATGGTCCCTCGAACCCTGTTGATGAAACTGACTCCAGTGAGAAAGAACCCTACTGACGTTTGGATGATTTGCATGCCATTTATGCCATGAGGTTAAAAAGACAATCATCTACAATCCTTATGTGAAACATGAACACATGTTTTTGTATGTTCTAAAGAGGGGCAGCTAACAATGCATGTAATAGGAATAATCTATTTTGCCTATAAAGCCTTCTAAAAAAAACGTTTAAAAGAACTACTTTTCTGGCATAGTGACACAGCGCCTCACTCACAAAGCCTCAGGCCACTACAGAGAGGTAACAAACTACTGGAGCTGCTGCATCACCTTTGAGTTTTAAAACGTAAATGCTACTGTAGATTATAAATCAGTAGAAGTTGATTGGAAATAATGTTTAAAAGTTGGTGAACTTCGATATTCATGCTACCAACTAGACATCCTTAGATCCTGTAACCTTAGACCCGACGACATTGCTGGGAACACTCAACCAGATGCTTGTTGGTACCAGCTCAATTGGGATCGCAAGTGTGCTGGATGATACAGCCATCAGTTGGTATCCTGGACATTGTGAGTGACTGTTTTATTGTGCCAATGAAATGTGGAGCGCTAGTGCTACATGATAACACTATGGCTTAGTGTTTCACTCTAACTGAATCTGCTTAGCACTCAGCAACATTATTCTCTGCCTGTGGGGAGCAAACGTAAAAAGTAACCCTGGGCTCTCACAAAGTCTGCCATGATTAGTGAACTATACGGCTATTGTTGATGGAAGTATCGTTTGTTGCTATGGGCTCTGTGAAATCAAAGTGTCCAGGTAGTTCCGGCAATGCTTGAAATGAGCAAAATACTGTAATACAGTATTACATGTTGTCATGAATGTGCCTGTTACTACACGGTCACATCATGTATATAAAATTATGAAACATTGAGAGTTTTTAGAGGGGTGGTAACAGAAGGCTGGTTTTATAGGTGGAATTGTTGAATCCCATTGAATTGTATTATAAGCTGCCTTGTTCTAACAATTTTTCAATTTGTAGAACGTACAGAAAAAAGAGACATGTGTTCTTGTCTCATATAAGGATTCCGGATGATGGAGAAAATTCCAAAACACAGTATTTTACACCCACCGCTTCACTAAGGACAAAAAAATAAAAAAATTAAGCCTGAAGCGTTGCAAACTCTCTAATAGTAACTTTGATCATAATTTTTCATCATTTATCATCGTATTTCTTCAGCAAATAGACTAACCAAACGTGACTATAATGTCTTTTGTTGTATTTTGTAATATCTGAGTGGGAGAGATTTCGGAACCACTCTCCTTTTTAATCCTAAATGAAGCCCTATTAGCTCAGCTAAAGGAAGTGTAAAGTGGGAACGTCAGGGCTCAGCATGGCGGATGAATATGTTAATTTGTGATCTTATCCTGTATAATGGAGTTATATCCATCAAGCTGAGGAAAAGGAATGGCAACATGCCTTCAGAGACTGCTGGAAAACCAGTGAGTGTAAAACTGTGTCTAGATTAAAGGTGTCCAAAATGCGGCCATTTTCATTCTGCAGTTACACTAATTTGCTTTGCGACAAAACAGTATGTAACAGTATGGATTAAAAAGTCCATGTTTGTGATCACACCAGAGGGGGGAGTCCACTGAGTCCTGAGCAGGCTTTTTTCTAACAGTCCTTGAAAGCCCGGCCTGGAATGAGTCAGCTTTGATGGCCGTAATACACTTTTAAGCGGCCATTAGCGACTTGTAGACTGCATCCCTAAGCATAATTGATCATTCTGTCTGTTGCATGTACTCCTGAGATGGGGATATTTGCTTCTAATGAGTGCTAATGAATTGCACAGTGAAACTGAACAAATGAAGACTGTTAATTGTGATTGTGTGTCATATTTATCAGCTTCCCTGATGTTGGATTTGAGAACATCACATGTTTGAGTAGTCCATCAAGATGGGATGTTTGCTGATGGGAGCATTTTTATGGCGCAGCAGAAGCGGAGCAGGTGCAGCATCATCCCAGCATGCTCTCAGACTTTAAGTGTAGCAGCTGGAAGGCTTCAATCCATCCATATTTTATGGATTCTTCTCAAAATAAGTTGTCTGGGCTTTTGTAGCCAAGGGGGGGAATGTCTGAGGTTACTTTTCAAGTGGTTCACTTTCACGCTATGGACTTGTGTGTGTGTTGTATCACAACCTGGCTCATGGGTTGTGGCAGGGAGGGCCGAGAACACCAACGAAATACCTTTTTTAAATGATTTATTTTACCAAAAAAAAAAGTAAATAAATTAAAGAACCACATTAACAATCAAACTAGAGTCAATGGAGAGGAGAAAGAGCACGCCAACAGAGGTGGAATCCCTTTTATTTCCTAGGAGCGTCCTCCCAGGTGATGCAGATCAACAATCAGGATGGCTAGGCTCCATGGAAACCTCTGGGAAAGAACATATTAGTGAAGGTGACACACCTGAGGCCCCTAGGAGCCAATCTTAGTATGTGTGGTTGGACTTGTGATGCTATATGTCAAGCATCACAAATGTAGTGGCTTACATTTTTCAGTTTTTATTGTTTTTATTACCTGCCTGCACTGGGAGAAGTCACATTATTTTACTTTTTAACAATGTGGTCCAGAATTGTCTCTTTAATGGTGTTCAAACAGTAATATGTGCCCCCAGACTGTTTATTTATTTATTGAGAAAAAAGTGCTCAAACTGTTGTTTTTTAAACATAGGCTTTGCTACACATCTTAACAGAAAGCACGCCAACTGTCTGTCAAATTATTTTAGAGTTGCTAATCATTCAATTATTGTTTTAAATTATATAATACTTTGCTATTGTATAATGGTGTGAGGAAGACATTATATAAACAAGACATGACTTATTCTCTTGTGCCAACTTTGACGCAGTGGTCGTTTTTAGTAGATTTTTCCACTGTACTGAAATACAAAACATCCTTTTCCAAAATTTGTTCATACCATACTTTCAAGCCAAATATGCTTCTTGTAAAGGTGTTCCTTTGAAGCGGTCATCAGTGAAATGATCACTGCAAAGGACAGAACCCGAGGTGGGTGTCCATCTGTCACTGTCCATCTGCAGTTGCTTTGTCTATTGTTGTCATAAACCATCTTTTGGAAAAGAAAGCAAAGTTAGAGTATCACTCAGATACTGTGAACATCCAGCTGCAGCACAACATTTTGGCATGGCGACAATTTTGATGCAACATATACTAAACCAATGCATTACTGTTGGTTGTCCAAAATTACAAACAATATATAACATTTAAGCAAAGTTAGTCATGTTAAAGGACACTTTAATTTTATGTTATGAACAAAAACGGTTCTTGGGGATGCAATTTTTCAAAGACCAACAGGGCTCATTAGCATGAAAGCTGCATACATACGTACAAAATGTCGTATTCCAAGTAGGGTTTGTCTGAAAGCACTTCATGTTGTCGCATTTAGATTTCTAATACACTTTCATGGCACTTCTTTAAAAGAGTTGAACAATGGGACAAAGTGCTTATGACAGTTATTTTTGTCGTGCAAAATGACATTTAAAGGCATACTTCCTGTGTTAGATGTGTGCTTGAATGTTGACATTTAACCTTTTTTACATTTTTCACCATTGAAAATCAAACCAGACTGGAGAAGGAGGAAGAAACATGCCCTCCATGGATTACGCACAGAATACATTGTTTTCACATTGTGGTGCATTTGTTGTTTATTTTGAAAGATAAGAAAGAGGAAGTCTGTTCATATTTCTAAAAGAAACCATCCGCCATGTCAGATTCTTTGGTATTATTGTCGACACATTTCGAGAACAGTTATTTTGATAATGTGCCTCAGATAAAGGAAAGTTTGGGACTGGATCTTTATTACCAGTAGATGCTCTACCATCAGCTGTCCCGTCTACCTTTTCTCGACCCAAATGGGATCAGAGAGTGAAAACACAAGCACTGATGCAGATGGATACACACAACCAAAAAGTCAAAAGATTTATTGTATGTATTTTAAATTGTATGCTTTATAGAGTGGCCGCTGTTGATTCATCTTGTATCTTGCAGTCTCTGACTGCCAGTCAAACATACCTGTTGTGTCCGATTTTTTCAAAGTATATTATATCTATGGCTCACTGAACTGCTTTGTCAACAAGCGGAGGCAACGGAAACGCTGTTTATGCAATATGTGTTGCAGCCCTGCTTAGTGTTTTTTGAAAGTTTTACATGCAGGGTGTGTCGATTCCAGAATGTGTTTATATACATATGCTGTGATTTGACCTTGAGGCGACCTCTTAGGATACAGTATCTGTGGTAAATTGTGGATTTATCTTGTCTCTGTTTCTGTCTTCCCCATCCCTTTTTTCAATCCCCCCCACCCCCTCCCCTCAGAATTTGCTGACTCTGGTGAGTTGATCTAATTTCTGTACCCCCACTCCCACCCCCCACCTCCCCTTTCCTTCTCTTCCATCGTTTCAACAACCAAGAAGCAACTCTTTGCTCCTATGATGTTTACCTTCCCGAGTGCTGCTGTATGTCAACTCTGTCTATCCTTGCAGATGTTTTTCCCTTGCGTTTTGTATATACCTGTACATATAACTCATCCTCCTCTGTGGATGTCGTGCCCCCCTCCCTCCTCTTGGACTTCCTGTGTGATCATCACTGCATTGTTTTCCTCATTGAGCCCAAATCCTCTCTCTCCTCCTCTTATTGAAACTGCTACGTAGTCAGAAAACATGGCTAGTCTAGAGGCTTCTATGGAGTCCTGTGCTGAGTTCATGAACTATTGTCCTGGGCAGATGGGTGACCTTCCTCAGGATTTATAATCAATAAGCTAGAAAAGGGATTAAAGACGAAAGAAACGCCGCCTTTCCCCACCACACTATGCTTGCATGCTTGTTTAATCTGCATGCATTGTCTTTCTAACCCTGCATGAGTCTTTATTTGCAAACATGCCTTAATTGTCCTTTAGTTCCAAGCACATGCGCCTAAAATGTCACAAATGAAGCACAAGATGGGATTCTTGTAAACTGGTTATTTCTATAATAATGTAGGACAGTATCTAACCTACCAATCAAGACGCTAGTGGCCAACGGTAACTCTTAATTCTTGAAATCTTTTGGACCATGTGAATAGGCATACTTTTATGGATTTGTAATGTAAACAAGCTTCTTCAACCTAACCCTGAAGTCACATGATCAGTGTTGTTATACTTGCCTGCTGTAGCCTTTTCATATGCTTGATGTAGGAGGTCACCGTAATAAGTCATTTCTTTATTATTCATAAAGACCAAACTTTGTTATTAGTTGTTCATATTGACACAGCATGTTAGACTCCCATGCCAGCAGCGAACAATGGTAATTAAAGAGAGAATGGGAGTGTTATTGCTGTTGTAACTAATCGATGTGTTGACAGGGTCATTTTTATTGCGATTGTAGATCGGATGGATATGGGCTGAACCCTTTCTGGAAGCATCGTAAACTTGCATGACACACGTAATGTGCTACAAGCCGACTAATCACAGCCTTTATGGTTCGCGATGCTGCTGCACCACAGGCATTTTTTTGGAGGTCATGCTATGTGCAGAGACTGAACGGGGGAAATAGAAGAAAATGCATACCCGAGCAGCGAAATGCAGACATGTTGGCGGATCTGGATCTATTTTTTGTGTCCTCAACATGTCACCTTTATGTCGCTATTATGAAAATAAGTAAGGATAGAAAAAAGACACATTTGCACAACTAAACAGAAAAATGTAGGCTAAGTAGAGATTGACAGTGGTATGCTATATTTTGGGATCTTCTCTAATGGACACTGAGTTGACTCCTTCAACAACTTTAACTCTGGTGTCAAAGGTGATTTAAAAAAAGCGCAGAAACCCTGACTATTTTTGCGAGTTAATGGCCGCCGCGGCATCTCATGTAAATGTGACCAGCCATCACACACACACACACACACACACACAGAGTAAATCACACTATTTCACTCCCAATGAGCAGGCTTTCGCCAGGCGGTTGTAAGAATCGATGCTAAAAGCTTTTTTTTTTTTTTGCCTGCGACTGATTCTCCCACTCGGCCACAAGCTAGACAGACAGAGCATGCCTGCATGCACTCAGGCTAAATGGCCCAGCAGAGGTTTAGAGGGCATACCACAAGGACAAGAGTCCCCTTGGTAAACAACAAGAACAACAAACCCTCCCCTCTGCCTCTCTCTCAGTGCAGTGATTGCAGCCTAATTGCCCCTGAGCCCAGCCTCAGTGGAGGAAGGCCGGGCCCCAATCGACCTAATCATACGGGAGTGAGGTACTTGTGGACCAGCTCCCCCGATGTTTTTGTATCATTAGGTTGTAGTTTGAGGGCTGCCAAGTCTCGAATTTGGCAGACAAACCATCATCCTAATGATGTGGTCACCCAGGCTTGTGACAGTGGACATATGGACGTTGTTGTCATCATCTCTCTTTATTCCCATAATATTTTGACTTTATATTATATTATATATTATATTATATAATGTATATATTATATTATTTATATTATACATGTTTCTCCAACCCAATTGTTCCAAAATTACACATTTTTATACACCAAGACAAATGAATGTCCCTGTTTAGGGTCTTAATAAAGTAGTTTATTTTGTTTGTTTGTTTCCCGCAATAGAATGACTTTTAAAAATCTGTTTTTAATTGTATGACTTTGTTCTCGTAATATTTTGACTTTATCCATCCTCATAGTGCTTTACAGTGGCTTCCGTGACTTTGCATGCAGACGTGCTGAGTTGAGATGAATTGTCGCCGGGGTCTCGCACTGTTTAGATAAAATGCCGACTCATTAAGCTTGCATGCAGAGGAGAGGAGGACTCATCTTTGTTTTTATTGTTTTGGTTGCATGCTGAGCCGTTTTTTTTTTTTTTTTCTAATCAAACCCGATTTTGTTGCTACTTTGTGCTCATGCAGGGGATGACTTTGTAGGTCCTTTGAGTGTTTAGTTGTGTGCTGTCTTGTTCACTCTTTTCCTTTTCTCTGTGTGTTTGTTGCCCTTACCCTTGTCTTTTGCTGTGATGTTGTAGAGCTGGGGACTTATGGGAAACTAAAATATTATCACTCAATGACTGAGGAAGGTAAGCCCCAAACCTTTTCACTTGATTATTTGGTGGCGTCCTTTTGTTACTCCATGTTCATCACCAGCCATGTTGCCACTATTTCGTCAGGGTTTTGTTTTTTTGTTTGCTTGTAGTTTCTATTTTCTTGTTGAGTATCTCATATGTTGCTCCCATATATTGGTGTATGTGTGTGTGTGCATGTAATGCTTCTGTACTATCATGTTTAATCTAATATTAAAAGAGAGGCATGTACAACTACACATATACATTCTAGAGTATTCTTATTTCTTATTTTTGGGTTTCATCACTAGGAAAGCCATCATTCATGCCTCAGCACTCCAGTACTTGCGCGCACACACATGTAAGATGCGGCCTACGTTGCCGAATTGGGCAATGTGGAGTGACTCATCCAATCGATGGTTTCATAAGAGGCAGAGTTGACGGGGGACAATGAGGTGCCGCAAGCTATTCTTAACATGAAAAAAAAAGCATATAACTCGTCTCTGTTGTCAAATTGTACAACTCTAACAGGTGCCGTCTTAGGAAGCCTTTTTCTCACGTTTCTTTGATAAAAGTGTCAATGTTCCACATTTTAAATCATTAGCATATCTAAACATGCACAAGAATAGCTTCTTAAGTATTAAAATAGTAAAAAGCCTACTTAGTAGATACTATATTGATTTTGCTGTTTTTCAAGTAAGTTAATGCTAGCAAGGCTTCGCAATAGCTGAAATCTTCACCTTTTATTATAATCATTCATATGTTTAGTTGATACGACATGGCTTAATGATGTAGTTTAGATACCAAGAAGTAAAAGTAAAAAAAAAAAAGAGTGATTCAAGAGAAGACAATCCACCCTGTTAGCATACTAGCACATTAGCTCATGTGTTTTCTCACATATGGTTGTCTTTAAAGCAGACTTATTTTGATACGGTAATAATGTAATTAGGCGGCACGGTGGTCGAGTGGTTAGCGAGCAGGCCACACATCTAGGAGACCCAAGTTCAATTCCACCCTCTGCAATCTCTGTGTGGAGTTTGCATGTTCTCCCCGTGCATGCGTGGGTTTTCTCCGGGTACTCCGGTTTCCTCCCACATTCCAAAAACATGCTAGGTTAATTGGCGACTCCAAATTGTCCATAGGTATGAATGTGAGTGTGAATGGTTGTTTGTCTATATGTGCCCTGTGATTGGCTGGCGACCAGTCCAGGGTGTACCCCGCCTCTCGCCCGAAGACAGCTGGGATAGGCTCCAGCACCCCCGCGACCTCCATGAGGAAAAGCGGTAGAAAATGAATGAATGAATAATGTAATTATAATCTTTGGTGTATTTTATGTTAATATAGGTTGCTCATTAAGACTATAACAAAAAGATTTTGGTTCAAAAAATGATTTCAAAATGTTTTCAGATGCAGTGCAACCTCAGTTAAGATCCGCCACGGTTAGCATATTTTTGATGTGAAGTGAAAATTTTGCTGCGATTGTGTACATTTTCATTACATTTACATTATAGTCCGAATCTTGTTGTATATAGTACACTTTCTGAATCCAACTGTGTTCTTAATGTATTTTTATCACGATCTCCCTGGCTCCCTGCTGGGGAAAAAAAAACAGTATAGACCAGCACATGTGTTTTCGTGCTGGTAGCTGGTCTATCCTAGTCTGGAGGACCAGCATATCTTGTGTGTTAGCTGGTAGCTGGTCTGGACATGAGCTACCAGCTACCAAATCTTCCAGCAGGTTTAGCATCACTTCATAAGAAAATGGCAGCCGGAACTGGTTGACTCTCATTGTTAACATGTTTTTATAGTTTACTATAGTTTTACATGCATGAAACACTAAAAGGTATAAATGAACATTAAAGGTCACTTCTAATTTCATTGAAGACTACTGTTCCCAAAGACATAATGTGGCAGCGAGACACCACACAGACACCATCATGTTTTGTCATCAGTTTTTTTTTATTATTTAATCACGTTTCTTATCTTCCTTATCAAAATACTGGCAACTTTGTTGGCTCGATTTTGTGTTATTGAGGTGAGAACCACTTTTGCATTCAAGAAATAACTGATGGTACACCAGGAAGATGGTGTCTGTGTGGTGTACGCTGTCACAGCGTGTCTTTTGGAATATTTGTGTCTTCAGTAAAGGTAAATCATTCATCATTTGCATGTATTTTTTTTTTTATTATTATTTTTTGCATGTAAAACTATAATTGCAAAATAGTTTTGACTGCGTTATCACTTATCGGAAAAATGTATTCTGTTTCTGTTAGTCAGACCTTTTGGAACCAATTAATGATGCTATCCAAGGTTCCATTTGACTTTATAGATAATTTTTTCACATTTGTATTGTTACATTTTGTCTGTATATAAAGAACATGCAGCCTTTCTTTCTGCAGGAAAGGTTCTGATACTTTGCTGTAAATGTCTGGTGAGGTTGCGTATATAATCTTCCATTTTGGCAGTAAAACTAGAGCATAAAAATATTTTGCTGCTTTCAAAAAGTAAAATAAAATAAATTCCTTGCTATTGAACGTTGTCAGTGACAAGCACCTTCCAGCTCAGGCACGGCAACATCCCTTCAGGATACAGCAGGACTGCAAGTGCCTCCCGAATGACATTTCTTAGAATTTTATTGTCTGATTTGCAAGCATAATGACATCACACTTACATTAAAGACACTACACAGGCTGTAGAAAGTCACGGTGTATAATGAATATTTCTACAGCATTATATTATTGGCGACATGCTGACAAAAACAAACTGGCAGGTGCTATATCAGTGTGCACAGACAGTAGGGGGAGGTAGAACACTAAGCGGAGGCGCCACACTCACAGTGGCCTCATTTCAGGTTCCTTCCCTGTGTGTGATTGGGAAATCTACAAATTCAGCGACAAATAAAACCTGACGCACAAGCCATTCTCATCCGATAGACGACATGGAGAAACGTGTGGTGACGATGATTGACACGTGTCCGACAACAAAAAGACTTTATTTATAATAAAACCACACAAATGACAGGATGCATTGTGTTTGTGTGTTGATAGAGGATATGAGGCAAAGACTGGTGGTGCTTAATGATTTTTGCCGGAAGGTCACAGACGTGTGTCGACGTGGTCGGGAGGCGCGCATATCGATGTGTCACTGACAAATTGCCCAACTGAAAACTCAAATAACAACATCAGTAGTTCCCATTGACTGGAATAGGGTGTTAGTTCTATGATAGATGGTCATGAGTTAAAGACAGACGCTAATTATCTCAGGGCGGGTTTGCGTGAGCCATTCATGGCTTACGTAAGCGACAAGGTCATGGTGTTCCATTGGTGCGCCATTTCAATTTCAAGCACGTCACCGCTTTCCGGTTATTCCATTGACTGCTGTTGGCTAGCCAAGATGAAGACGCGTCATTTGCACGAAGGCTACTTTTGTTTACTTTTGGTTTACTATTGTTTTGAGCAGCAAGCAAGCAGGACTGCGTCCAAAAAAAAATCACAATCAACTTATGTTGCATTTTTTAAACAAACCTATTTTGTGCTTTCGTTAATTTAACCATTGAATTGAGTTCAAATTTTCAAACAGTTGCAGCATATGAAACCTGTTTGACTGTCTAAATGCGGTTTTTAGCATTATTAGAGCCCTGCAGACATAAAATAGTAGCCCTAGTCACTTTATTAACAAGCATGCAGTGAACATTCACACAGGAGCTGCTGTCGGCCACTCTCTACACCAGTAACCAGTCGGCTCTACTCACTGATGTCACTTCCCAGGCCCCGCTCTTACAGGCGCACACAGGTCACAATACTTTATTACATTCATATCACGTCTTTTGGATGCTTTATATTTATATTTTCATTTATTTCGCCATTTTATGCTTGAAAATGCTTTGTTTTGGCCATTCATATATATAATTTGCTTAAATATGTGTATATTTTTGCCAATAATTGATCATATTCAACCACAAAACAGTGATCCTGTATCCAGTGAGGGAATAATGTTCCAACCACGATGACTGGAGTAGGGCTAGTTGTCTACTGCACCGTTGTCTTTCGTGTCCCACTAACCTCTGACATCTATTGTTAGCTTTCTGACTTGCTAAAAGAGAAGCAGGCAGATCCCATTGCCGAAGGGGCGAAGATGATGCAGGGTCATCATCAGTATATGATAACATGCTGTGTCACATAACCACTGTCAGCACTTTTGTTTGTTTGGCCCTTCTGTGACACTCCGGTGGCGGCCGGATCCACAGGATGCTCGGTTGATTGTTTTAACCAGCATGGGTTGTCTTTGTGCTGTTGTTTTGCAGGGAAATTCCGAGAGAAAGCGTCCATCCTTCACAAGATTGCGAAAAAGAAATGCCAAGTGGAGGACAGCGAGAAAGCCAATGGTGTTGCCAGCCGTGCAGGTAGGAAGATCAAGAGCAGCCTAGCTAAATTTACATCAGTCGTAATGTATGCACGCGTGTCACTTGAAAGGGAAGGAGGAGTGCCCAGAGGCCATGTTGTGTGCTCAAGGCAGCGCAATCAAAGCCAGTTATTATGTTAACAGCGCCGCATTAACATGTTAGCCTCTTCATTTGTTTGCACATCTTCAAAACAAGGCATTAGAATCCAATTCTCTTTCACTCACCTTGTCATCTTGTCATCTTTTCATCTGTGCACAGACAAGAACCTACCAAACAGCTCCAACGTGCAGGTGGAGGTGACCCCGCCCATGAATGGCACCGCAGGCCAAGAGGGTGAAACGGTAAGAAATGATTCGATAGGATAGAAACACATGAAAGAGGAAATGGCCTTTTGCTCCCATGCTGACTTCTGTAATGACTCTTCACTTCGCCCCTTCCACAAATGAATGTGCCAGCATCTTTTGGCGCCAAAAAGTAAATAAAAAATGAGTGATGATGGGCCAATACAACCCGCTGTGCCAACAGACGGTCTGCATGACTCTGCATTTGGGACAGAAGCAGACTGCATATCCAGAAGGATCCATGGTGTGGTTGCAAAAAAGTTGACCACTAGCTTTTCATTTTAAAGCTGTTAATACTGTAGTACAGGAGTGTTAAAACTGCACTCTGGAGTAATAAAATTAAACACTGAAACTACAGAAGAAATTAGAAAAAAGGCGCAAAAATGAAAAAAAAAAAATCTGACATGTTCCATCCATCCATTTTCTACCGCTTATCCTCACAAGGGTCACTGGAATGCTGGAGCCTATCCCAGCTGGGGTACACCCTTGACTGGTCGCCAGCCAATCACAGGGCACATATAGACAAACAATTATTCACACTCACATTCATACCATTGGTGACAATTTGGAGTCACCAATTAACCTAGCATGTTTTTGGAATGTAGGAGAAATATACTCCATCGTACAGTTTCAGTGTATGTACGTATATGGTCATTATAGTCCCGGTGATACAGCTTATTAAACGGCACTACCTTGCAAATGGCTGAATATGCACTGGATTAGTCATAAATAATAATGAGCTCCCTATAAACGTCCTGTATTGACATAATGATCCCAAAATGTGTGAGCTTTTTAAAAAAATGCTGGGATGTCAAGGTTAAGAAGTTGTTTATTTCAGCTGTTGAGTCACAGAACATCAAGGAGAGGCGGGGTTTTAGGTGTCTATTTGCGTGCCTGACTTCCACACGTAGATATTTTTAGATGCGCATCCCACGGTGCACCTGTCTGTGCAGCAGAAGCTCACACCTTCATTTGCCACCAGAGGGCCCATCGCATTAATTGTTCAATCCCCACCAGGATTCCTTGGCAAGTGCTTCAAAGTTGAAGGTCAAATTGTCTGTTGACTGTGTACAAATGGGTGGACTTTTGGAATATTTACCAGGAACCTAACGCTTCCACAGTCGCCTACATGGGGAAATGAGTGAAAAAATGCCAAGCTTGAGGGAATTAATGACTCATTCTGTCTTATTTAGAAGAGCTCAGATGATCATCACGATGGAAATAACATCAGAACATTTGAATATCCTTTGAAGCCTTTTAAGGAATGCAAATGACTCCACGCTGAAGAAGGAAAGAAGACTCTGCTAGTACCGGAAATATGGACAATGGGGTTTAGATAATAAAATCATTTAAAAAATGTATATAACATGAATTAGGTAAAATTAAATCATGTTACAGGGCACATTAAAAAATATATATATATACATATATATATATATGTAAATTCAGAGTAAATTACTGGCTAACAATTAAATAAAGATTCCATTTTTTGCTGTAATTGCGCTGTTACCCTAAATTCCAATGTATAAGCTGCTACTTTTTCTTTAAACTTTGAAGCTTCCACAGTAATGCTATGCGGTTAAATGCTGTGAACACTGGGAACTGTTCCCACATTCCAAAAACATGCATGCTAGGTTAATTGGCGACTCCCAAATTGGTGGAATGGTTGTTTATATGTTTGTCTATATGTGCCCTGATTGGCTGGCGACCAGTCCAGGGTGTAACCGGCCTCTCGGCCAAAGACAGCTGGGATAGGCTCCAGGATACCCATGACCCTTGTGAGGGTAAGCGGTATCGAAAATGGATGGATGGCTAAAAATAATGAAATTAAATGTCACACTTCCCCGGTGTCAGTGTCTGCCTTTAAGCTCGGCAGTTAGTTTGGCCCCGGGGGGAGGGGACAGAAAGGACCCCCAAGGCTCTGGCATTTGGGAAGCAGAGGGAGCGCTGCCTTCGCAGGGGGTGCTATAGCGCTCCAAAGGGACTCATATCACATAAATAGACCGATGACAGCCACCTGGTGTGTAAAAACATAACATGCTTTTTCTCCCATATTTCATGAGCTGAACTCGAAGATGTTAAGCTTTTGGTATGTAAACAAAAGGTCTCAAATATTGTTCACAAATCTGTCTTAATCTCTAAGTGAGCATTCATCATTCATAATACTAAAGGTTATGATGATTATTGCACGGGTGTGCCTCAGGCTCGCTATAATAAAAGGCCATTCTAAAGCATGCAGTTTAACCCTTTTTGCAGTATGCATTGAATTCCTGCTATACACTCGTGGAAACATATTGCTTGTTGTCGTTGTGGTATTTTCTCAGAAAATGTGGCCCCAGAACATTTAAGTTGAGCAGTCAGGTTGTACTATACATTACCGCCCCTCTGTGTCCCCTCAGGCTGGGGACGAGGAGGAAGACGACCAGCCTCTGAGCCTCTCCTGGCCTGAATCCGGTCGCAAGCGGTTCACCTACCTCTTCATCATGCCCATCGTCCTCCCTCTGTGGCTCACATTGCCTGACGTCAGGAAACCGGTGCGTCTAAAAATGGCAGCATTCCAAAGAATAATAACGACAACATTTTGCTTTCCTCCTCCTTGCTAGTCATCAAAGAAGTTCTTTCCCATCACTTTCCTGGGTGCCATCTGCTGGATCGCAGGCTTCTCGTACCTAATGGTGTGGTGGGCACACCAGGTAAACATTGTAGTTTGCAATTGACTGGAGATGCAGCAACAGATGAGATTTTATTTACAGTACTGTCTTTTTGTGCAGGTTGGAGAGACCATCGGGATTACAGAGGAGATTATGGGTCTGACTATATTAGCGGCTGGAACCTCCATCCCTGACCTCATCACCAGTGTTATTGTGGCACGCAAGGGCCTGGGGGACATGGCTGTGTCCAGCTCCGTCGGCTCCAACATCTTTGACATCACAGTTGGGTAGGTCCTCTCATCGGGATTGGTCATTTAAAGCTACAGTAAGTACCATGTGACGTTTTGAAAAACAAAAGTTTATAAATGATGTTGATGCAATACCCTATTGTACTGTTACCATGGCAACCCAATGTAACAACACGCAAAAAAAAATTGTTTGAACTGCTATCTATTAGCATTTAGTGTATTAGCTTTGCTTCCTTATGTACCTCAACTCCTGCAAATGTAAAGGCTAACTGTCATAAAGGTATAGATATAGTGTACATGTGTCCTCCTACTGTACATGAGGTGGCCAGCCACGCAGGTCACGTACTTATATACAAACAAGCATTCACACGAGGGCGAGGAAATATGGACCAAAACTCATATGCTGATATATTTACTGTATGTTGAATATCAGGCTGCACGGCCATGGGGTGTTGAGTGCGCATGACACACAGCTGGGAGACCTGAGTTTGATTCCACCCAAGGCCATCGCTGTGTGGTTTGCATGTTCTCCCCGTGCATGCGTGGGTTTTCTCCGGGTACTCCAGTTTCCTCCCACATTCCAAAAACATTAATTCATTCATTTTCTACCGCTTATCCTCACGAGGGTCGCGGGGGTGCTGGAGCCTATCCCAGCTGTCTTCGGGCAAGAGGCGGGGTACACCCTGGACTGGTCGCCAGCCAATCACAGGGCACATATAGACAAACAACCATTCACACTCACAATTTGGAGTCGCCAATTAACCTAGCATGTTTTTGGAATGTGGGAGGAAACCGGATTACCCGGAGAAAACCCACGCATGCACGGGGAGAACATGCAAACTCCACACAGAGATGGCCGAGGGTGGGATTGAACTCGGGTCTCCTAGCTGTGAAGTCTGCACGCTAACCACTCGACCGCCGTGCAGCCCCATTCCAAAAGCATGCTAGATAAATTGGCGACTCCATAGGTTGACTCCACCTCTCATGCCCCCCCAACAGTTCATCACAGCCCATTACTTGAGAAGCACTAAGCCAACCTCACATGTTTATTGTCATGTATATTTTGCAGGCTGCCATTTCCTTGGCTGATGTGGTCCTTCTTCAGCGGCCTGAAGCCAGTGGCGGTCAGCTCCAACGGCCTCTTCTGTGCCATCGTGCTCCTTTTCCTCATGCTCCTCTTCGTCATCATCTCCATCGCCGCCTGCAAGTGGCGCATGAGCAAGTTGCTCGGCTTCATCATGTTCATGCTCTACTTCGTCTTCCTGGTGGTCAGCGTCATGCTGGAGGACCGCGTCCTTATCTGTCCCGTGTCCGTCTGAGGGTCACCCAGCACAAAGCCCAACTTCCTTTTCCCCTTTTACGGCCATCCTCATTGGCGGCTCCCACGTGTGGTGTGTGAAGACAATGCACGGTGGGTACGGCGACAAGAGGCGCTAACTTTCTGTGTTATTGAATTAGCAGGAGCCTAATAGTGACGCATTATGCATGCCATTAGTGTCATTTAGAGCAGGCTTATTAAGGCTGGCAGCTTGAGGAGAACTTTCTACACGTGAGTAGAAGCTGCAAGGAAATATGAGATGATTCCTGATGGCTTCCTTTCAACACCATATTTGTTTTGTTTGTTTTTTAATGCCCGATTTAGCAGTAGCATTAGACGTACTGTAGCAGGACAATCTGCTCCCTCTTGATTGTAGATAACTCGTCACATTCGCCAATAAAAAGCATGACTACTTAAGGCCAAAACCTTTGAGAATCAGTGTTTAAGCGTTTCTATTGATAGATTAGTCACCAGGCTGCATGGAAGAAGAAGAAGAAGAAGAAAAAAAAGAAGACACTTACAGGTGAAACCTATTAATCACACATTTAAATAACTTGTATACCAAAATGTACACTCGATGTAGAAAAACACTTATAGGCTCAGTGATATCTAGTGTGAAGTTCACTTTCTAATCAAAGGTGCTTCTGTGTGCAAGCATCCCTTATCTATGACTAGATGCTATAACAGTATTTTGCAAAACAAAAACAACACACCCATTTGTGTTTTGTACGAGGAACTCATCACAATCTGTGAGAATAGAATGTGGATTTAACAGCAATATACGCGTCGTGTGTCCGAACCCTCCTCTGTTATTCTATGTTAGGCTCACTAAACACCCGCTTTACCTCAGCCTGTGTACAGCATCTTAGTGGGAATGAACTGTAAATTACTAGTACATAGATTCTCTCGAGTGCATGCATCTTGGGCTGGTTACCCACCGACTGTACAGATGAGCTTCACTTTTATGCATTTAATCTGAACAAAACTACGGCTTTACTTTGTAAATACCTTTTTTTTTTCCCTTCAGATGTTTTTTTACTCATGTTGAACAAATATTGGACTGATGCTACCTGTTTTTTTTCTCTTCAGGTATTTAAGTGAAAAAAGAACACTTATTGCCCTCGAAAGCTCACAAAGTTAAGTATAAAAGTGTGTTTTTGTGTCAATTGAAGCTACTTTTTGCTTGAGTTTGGACAATCACCGCTCACAAATTCAAATATGGCTTGAGTGGCGAGCAGCGATGCAATAGAAAGAAATGTATTTTAAAAAAAAACACAATAGACCTGATTGTGGTTTCCGAAGGTAAGTGACCATGAGAGCTGAAGAACATGTTTGCACTGTAAATGTGTTTATTTTTCTTGGTGTTGATGTATTTAAGGTGTACATATATACAGATAGAAATGAACCATATAATCTATATGTGTAAAACAAATATGTCTCTATGTAAAAACAAGAAAGTATAATATAATGAAACAAATAAAGCTGATAATTCTAATATGCAACAATGCTGTTTATTTGAATGGAGCATGTGGCACAATGCATCACGGAATTGCTAGCAAACGATGGGCTTCGTATTCAAATTTGCATTTGAATTTGCAAAGGAGAACTGCACTTTTGGGGTAATTTTGCACCTCATTCACAATCCTTATGTGAAACATGAACACATTTCTGTCCCTTTTCTGTGCATTATAATGCAAGAAAACAAGTTAATATGAACTTACAATGCATGTCATTGGATAACACCTATTTTGACAACTATTAGGCATTGTCTTAATTAGTTAGTATTAATGCGGTGAGGAAAGAGCTTTGGTAGTGTTTTAAATCATCAAAATACGGCAAGATACTGGAACTACTACTACATGTTATGCATGATCAAACAATACTTCATAGTTCTAATGGATGTATCCCAATAACAGCATTGTAAGCTAGCTCATACAAACTTGTTTTCTCATGTTATAAAACACAGAAAAGAGAAAGAAATATGTGTTCATGTTTCACATAAGGATTGTCAATGATGGGCAAAATTCCCCAAAAAGTGCAGTTCCCCTTTAAGCTAAGTCAACATCCTCATAAAATGAAACAAATACATCTGTTGTATGCATATTTCAAATGCAATGCATGGGCTTGCTAGCAAAGATGGGCAATAATACATTAGGGGTTTTCAAAAATTGTAAGAATACTTTCTAATGATGCAATACGCTCTACCAGGACTCAAGTTGAGTGAAGTTTTTAAAGGATTATTTTACTAGCATTGTTACATTTCTGGGTATACAGTATAGCGTGAAAGATGTAACTATGATGCCCTCTGGTGGATAATTATTAGCAACATACACTGGTTAGATTTGCAACTCTGATATTGTATGTTGTAATATTCATTAATTCATTCATTTTCTACCGCTTATCCTCACGAGGGTTGTGGTTGTGCTGGAGCCTATCCCAGCTGTCACGACGGTGGGCAATATACATAACAACACAATCTCCTGATGGCCTTATCGTGCCTTGACCTTCAGCATTCAGTGGTGCGGTTCACAGCTGAGTGTGAAGCTTCTGCTATGATTAATCAGTGCGTTTTGCTGTATGAGCCTGTCATGTATTTATTGACCCCAATTTTGCAATTTTGATTAAGTAAAAGTATGCATTTACAAATAATTTTGTTCCGAGTCCTCGAACACATGTGTGATGCAGAGTGAGACTTTCTCCAACGCTGCACAGACAAAAGTGTAAAAGAAGATAAACCTGCCAAGAGATACAGTATCTTACCTCTCGAAAACCCTCTCCATGTTAAACGAATAGCCTATGTGTAAAGTTGAGAAATAGGACACATGAATATAATGTCATAATACATATCAACAGGTTTCATTGTGTGGTCTGCTTTTTTTAAAAATCCACAGGAGTGGGGGGTATATGACTTCCGGTACATGACTTCCGGTCAGATGCCTAAGAGTGCGACGCATTTGGAGTCAAATGTTCTTTTTCGATAGAAATACAAATTACTTAACGTCTACTTCCTTATACGGTCAAAATAATCACCATAGATTACGTATTTTGGAGTTTATTAACTAAGACTAAATCAGCAATATCTACTTTAAATTGAAGAGAAAAAAACACATTTTTATGGGACATTTGGGGTGCCAGAAAATGGCGGGCCCTAGGCAATTGCCTGTGTTTGCCTAATGGTAAGTCCGACCCTGATGTGAAAAGGTCCTCGACACACAGTTCAGCTCTCCTAAATGATCATGTTTTTGTTTCATACTGCTGCTGAGGTTTTTATTGATATCTACATGTAAGTCATTTGATTAAAGTGTACGCACTGTACACCTGTACGCCTTTGCCTCGCCCGGATCACTTGCTTACCATCATGGCGGACTTCCTGCTTCATTGCATAGTACACTCTGTTACATGCATTTGTGGATGACTGTGCCGTCTATCGATCTCGTGTCTTTGCTCGTCTTCTGATACAATTCCGGGTGTTCAGTTTAAAGAGTGGAATTATGGCTCTTCCCAGTGGCCGAATTTGGAATTGCAACAGCACCAATGGGGAATTAATGGGTACTTTTTGATCAGAGGCGAGTTTCTACCCTATTTATTTCAGCTGTGAGCTATCAACTCACTTTAAATAAGAAGTGAACCACATTCATTTTCCTCAGTAATCGATAAGTACAGGTATGGTTGGTTGACGGTGTGACCTTTTATTTTGTGAGTCACTACTGCAATACTGGAAGAGTCCCTCGTTCAAAAATTTTCTATTGCACAACAGCTCATTCACAGATTCATTTGCCTGTGATTAATAACGCACGGCACAGCCCGGTCTCAGGGGCAAAGTCAGTAGGGTGGAGGACAGCTGCTTCAGCAAGCCGGCTATCAGGCCAGACTTTGCTCACACAGCCATCACAAGGCATTTGACTCAGCAGAACAAAATCTCACGGGAGGGACAGTAGGCCACATTTGGTTTTTGTGGAGCCGCAGGGCGTGGTAATCATTTCATATGACGGAGGGGGGAGTCATAAAAATAAGAGCATCAGCGGACTTGTAGTGAGTCACTATATGTTGCACATGTGCATGCATGATTCAGTGTAAGGTCACAATTTGCAAGCACAGTGGATCTAGAATCAGAATATACATGTATACCAAAGTGCAGGGTGAGATGAAGGGAGCCGGCCACAAAAATTTTACAGTTTTTAACCCCCCCTTGGATACAACAGTGGGCAAAATCGGAAGATTTTACTATTTGCATTCTTTTTGTATATTATCCCCTTTAATAGAGTTTATTATTTTTTGTTGTGGTAACCATGACAACCAAACAGAAATGGCTAACCATGCCATTGTATCCAGTATTTTTTTTTGTATAACATATTTAACTTAGGAGTGGCAGCGCCGACACCTTTTGGATGTGAGTCACCTGTGTTGAAAAAAACGGTTTGTGAATTTGTTATTACAGTATAGAAAGAATAATATTGAGTTTATCCATGTACAAGAGTCCATTTAGTATATTGTATTTCACAAAATGTGTTAATTTACTATGGTTTCCTGTCCATGGTAGTCCAGACAGTTTTTGAATCATGCAGTGATTCATTGATGAAGCAGATCTAGTCATAGTGTGGGTCAGCAAATCAGATCGGGACTTTTAGTTGGAAACCCCCCTATTTTGGTCCATATACCTTCCATGTCTGTTTTATCACATCCCATACTTTTTTGGCGGGTTTGGGCTGAGTTCTGGTCCTCCAAACCGAGCACCAATGGGATCCTCAGGAAGGCACAAAAACACACCTTCTGTAGATACTTGTCCTTGCGCTGTGCTTGCAATGCTCATACAGTAAATGTGGTGGTGATAGACTGATCCACTCCTCTCCTCCAATAACTTTTACTCCTATTGAAGCCTCATACTGGGAGACTGGGATCCATAGGACAAGCTCAACAGGTAAATGCTAGTTGAGTTACTTGTGTAAATATGTGTATTAAACTAATTTGGTTTTGTAGGATGATTTACACAGCTTCTTCTTATGATGAGCCTCCAAGTATATCAGAACATGGGTCCAGGAAGGAAGGCAAGATGTTGGCATAGCTGTTGTGTTGGAAGCCCTGCTATGCCAACAAATTGCCATCTTTCTCTCCCTTAATCAACAACCTGACAGTAGGTTATATTTTTATAGTTGTCAATATATATTCTTATTACGAAATACAGTTTAATGCAAAATGAACGTGCTGAAATGGTGGCATTTGTTGTTTTGTTGTATTCATTTTCAATTAATGTGCTGATTTAAGTGTATGTGAAGGAATAAATAATTGTGTGAATGGAATTATATTGAATATTGAATGTGTAATATTTCATCTATGCCAAATAAATGAAGATTGTATTCTAAATATTGTTGTATTGTAAAATTTTTACTCCAAACTGTTAGTCACTGGCCCTTTAAGAGATGACGAAGCCTCGTCATGTGATCAGTCTTCATGGTCAGTCACTTCCGGGTTCACTTCCATGTGAGGTAACGAAAACTTAAGTTATTCTGAAATTAAATGTGCTTTAAGAGTTCGTTTATACTTAAAAATAAGGTTGCGATAGGTTAGTGATATAAACACAAGCACAAACAGCGTAGTGTGTTTACGCATCGAAACGTCATTTCTATTATTGAGCGCAAAGTAATTGCGGCGCAAACTATACAGCAATGTGTACGTGAAATGACAGTGTAACAGAACAAAATAATGGTTAAAAAAGAAAGATATGTGACTTTGTTTTGGGCAAGTTCACACTTCCACCTATTGGGTTTCAATGTAACGATATTCCAGTACATACAGTACGGCGGATTTGTCTTCAAATTGCTGAATCTATGTTAACTGCACTGCATCATATGTGGAGGTGTTACTGTTTTGTGGCAGTAAGCAGCTGTACTAGCCGACAAACTGTTGCTGAAGCCTGACGTTACTTGGTCATGTGGAAGAGTCAGAAGAGCAAACAGTAACTAATAATTCCTAAAGCACAAACATCCAAAGAAATACAGATGGAATAAGTGCAGGTTCGGGAAGATCTAGAAAGCTTTCTGTGCTGCTTATTGTGTGTAGCTGCTCTATAGGAGTCCACAACTCAATACAAAGGGCCAAAATATTAGCATAACAGATCCCTTTTAAACAAAATAACCAGCAACATTTAAACAATAACAATAAACAACAATGAATTATTTGAATAAAGACAATACTTCCAGTATAGGGCTCACATACGTGCATGTGATAAACACAATACAGAATTTCACATTTAAATAAAGTCAACTGTGTTACAGTCTGGCCTCAAAACACAAGTTAATTCAGTTGTTGTGGCATTGTAGGAAGGCCCGCATCATCTCAGACTGCAAGCCGCCACCACCCAGCGGCCTGTGGAGCTGCGTACCACTGCCAGCTGCTTTAGGGTCGTAGTAGAGGCGGTGCCACAGGAGACTCAAGTAAGGTTGTCGCGTTAGTTTGATGACCAGACCAAAAGTTTTACTGTAATTCCCATTCCATCTGTTTTCGAATTGATCACCTTTCATTATCATTCATTAGTGGTGTGTACCTATACATTTTACAATTTAAAATTTTTAAAAAGTGTTGGATGCATATTATAGGGCTCAGAGTGGCATTTTTAGTAGAGTAACAGATATCTGCTGTATTATTTTATATTGTAATATATTATTTTGCATTTATTCTTTTACCATTTCTTTAATAAAAACAGCAATGAATGGTGACAACTTCACTCTGAGTGAGAGGATCGTGTTACCTTCCTACATTCAACAGGCGTCCCAAGCTCGGCGTGGACATGAGCAACTTATCAGGCTACTTTTAGAGCAGGTATGGGGGAGTTTATGGCTCACATTTGTTAACCACCACCACCCATTCAGTTTCACTCCCGTTTGTGCACACTGAAGGGAAAGTGTCCTGAGGTAGGATGGAGCGAGAGCACCGTGGAACTTTTCTTGAACGAGCTGGCCGTCATGGACAGCAACAACTTTCTGGGAAACTGCGGCGTAGGCGAGAGGGAAGGACGGGTGGCGTCCACCCTTGTGGCAAGACGACATTACAGGTGCATTGTGCACTATTTTTATATCTAAAAAGAGTGATATAACTGTTTCTGTTTTAGGTTGATCCATGGAATTGGTCGATCAGGTGATATTGCTGCCGTTCAGCCAAAAGCTGCTGGGTCCAGTCTGCTAAATAAGTTGACCAACTCACTTGTTCTGGACATTTTAAGGCTATCAGGTGTGTAAATCTTGACTTATTCTCATTCTCCGTTCATGAGCAAACACCATAAAAACATGATGTTTATGATTGTGGCTGTGCCATTTAGGGAATTTTTTTAGAAATAAAAATGAACGACACAATAATAATTTTTGTTTAGTTCTCAAAGTTCTCGGGCTGTCAAAAAAAGCAATAGTGGTCTCTGCTCTCAGATTTGTTTGCTCTCAGATGTACTCCCAGAGTACCACTAGATGGAGCGTGTGTGCCACCAGTGGTAGTACAATTTCACTGAATCATTGCATTTTTGCCAAATTAATAATCATGGAACAACTGGAAGAATCCTAATGTAATTTTAAGGTCATGCCCCAGCATACCAATGGGATTCAGGTCAGGACTTTGACAAGGTCATTCCAAAGTCTTAATTTTGTTTTTCCTCAGGCGTTCAGAGGTGGACTTGCTGGTGTGTTTTTGGTCACTCAAGTTCAGCAGTTCCAAATGCCTGTTAATCTTGGAACTTTTTGCCCGGTGTCTTTCTTGTGGTGGAGTCATGAACACTGACCTTGAATGAGGCATTTGAGGCCCGGAGTTCTTTGGATGTTGTTGTGGGGTCTTTTGTGACCTCTTGATGAGTGGTCACTGCACTATTGAGGTAAGTTTGATTGGCTGGTCACTGCTGGGAAGGTTCACCACTGTTTTATGGTTTTGCCAATTGTGGAGAATGGCTCTCACTGTGGTTTGCTGGAGTCCCAAAGCTTCAGAAATTGTTTTATAACCTTTCCCAGACTGATTAATCAATTAATCTCTGTTATGTTTTAACACATTTTCTCCCTGGATTCTTTTTTCTCTTGATAATGAAACTTTTCATTTAAAAGTGTTAAATTTGTTTAATGGGCTGAAACACTTAAGTGTGGCAAACATGCAACTTAAATTTCAACTCAAGAAGGGGTCAAACACTTTTTCAAACCTAGTAAGACAAGCATTGTGGAACAAGGATTGTGAAAGTGTGATATATTGCTAGTGATATATTCTGAGTGTGTGAGCATGTTTGTAACATTTAACATTACTTGTTCCTTCATTGAAGACTCTTGCTGGAAAAGAGATGGTGTGAGTGATGAGGGAAGAGGGGACCGGAGAGCCATAAAAATGCCACTGCCGTGTTTTGTTACATATTCCTTCTTGAATGTGCAGGTTTACCTAATGAAGTGCCTTATTTGTAGAGAATGACATGATGCTGCATTTTGTTTGTAAATAGGCGTGAGGAGCGTGGCAAGCTGCTTTGTGGTCCCCATGGCGACCGGCATGAGCCTGACGCTGTGCTTCCTGACCCTCCGCCAGCGCAGACCAAATGCACGCTACATCATCTGGCCGCGCATTGACCAGAAATCATGCTTCAAAGCCATGATCACAGCAGGTGACATTGAACTGTAGCGATAAGGATATGCTCAATTTTGCTCAAACTTCTGCGTCTATTTGTGTTTTGCAGGCTTTGAACCTGTTGTGATCGAGAATACCCTTGAGGGTGACGAGTTGCGGACGGACTTGGAAGCGGTCGAATGTAAAATCAAGGAGCTGGGAGCTGAGAGCATCCTGTGCATCCATTCTACAACATCCTGCTTTGCACCGCGTGTCCCCGACAGGTGAGTAATGACACACCTCCTTTTTAAATCTAATGTTATTATCATGTGAGTTTATCACAATTACCCTGCACAGGCTCGAGGAGCTTGCTATAATGTGTGCCAAGTACAACATCCCTCACATTGTGAATAATGCATATGGAGTGCAGTCATCCAAGTGTATGCACCTGATACAGCAAGTAGGTGCTGCCAAGCTCATACCATTACTGTTGCCTGTATGGTTTGAATGATTGTTTTATGTGTACAACTGCCAGGGGGCTCGTGTCGGGAGAATCGATGCCTTTGTGCAAAGCTTGGACAAGAACTTCATGGTACCAGTAGGAGGGGCCATAATTGCGGGTTTTGACGATTCCTTTGTGCAGGAAATTAGCAAGACGTACCCAGGTATAGTGCAATTTTTCATTTACATTACACCAAACTTTTTCCACTGAGGGTTGCATACCGAAAAACTCATTCATTCATTCATTTGGGTGGAGGACTGCCCTGTGTCTTGACGGATAGCCAATCAGCTCCTCCGGCTCAGCGCAGGTGTAATTTTTGGGGGTCTACCACTTGACTTTTTTGTTCTGTAAAGCTCAGCATCATTCCAAAAATGTAGAATGACTGTCTTACTGCATCCAACCTCAGCAGCAATGGCATGCTGCGAGAGGCCTTGCCTATGCAGCTCGACGATCCAACCACGTTTAAGAAGAGAAATAGCCATCAGGAGGGCATGACCATCACAGAAAATTAGCATTTTGAGCAGAATTTGGCTTTTATAGGCTGCATTCTGAAACTGTCCAAATGTGCAAAATGCATAATCTAGTAATTTTTCAACTGGTCCTGATCAAGTCTGTATATACAGTATGTACATATGTAGTCTATGGCAGCAATTTTCAAAGTACAAGATCACAGAAGACATCAGGGGAAGTACAGCAGCTTGAAAAAAATAAAGGCGAAATGATAAATACAATACAAATACAAATAGATATTTGTACTGCTCTTACAGTGAGAGAGTAAATACCACAAAATACACTCCAGAAAATCAGTTTTCCAAGGAGTAAGGGAGGCCCAGGCTATGTTATGTCTCATGATGTTAATGATGCGCATTATTCTGGTTTGTAGTTTTGTTACATTTCATTCATGAACTCTGTCCAGGTCGAGCGTCTGCGTCCCCTTCCCTTGACCTCCTCATCACATTCCTCACCCTGGGAGCCAGTGGCTATAAGAAACTATTGTCAGACAGGAAGGTGAGATTGTACACTCCCCCAAAAGCCTAATGATGTGAGTTGTATAGTGTATGTTTCTGTATGTGTTGATACTGTGGCCGTGTAACATTCCTCCGACCTTGTATCATCAATCTTGTGTAAAAAATAGCAATAGCTCAACATTATCTCAAGGAGGAAACTCCTCCCTGGTGACCCCATGCCATCAAGGCTCACTTACGCTTTCACATTGTGCATAATAAATGAGCTGAACCATGTTGTTCCTCCTTGTTGGCAGTGAATAATTCTGATATTTGATCTGTTGAGGTTGGTTTTCCTTGCTGGAAGAAATACTTCATCAGCAATGGCTGTCATAAGGAATAAAAATGATAATTGTGCTATTTATAGTTCCTTTGTGTGCCCCTTCTGTTGTCCTCTATGTGTCTCATGCGTGTCCCATAGGAGATATATCTGCTACTGGCTGAGGAGTTAAAGAAACTGGCCTCTGCGCATGGGGAGCGATTGCTTCACACCCCCCATAACCCCATTTCACTCGGTGAGCCTCCTCCTCTGTTTCTAGACTATCAAATATTAACCTTTTGACCTGTTGCCCATTTTCTTTTGTGTGCAGCAATGTCCCTGGACAGGCTCCAGGCCGGCGGTGGCAAGGTGGTGACTCAGCTGGGCTCCATGTTGTTCACACGCCAAGTTTCTGGAGCCAGGTAGGAACAATAACAAGGGTTTTTATGTCCACACACACACAAAGATTGGATGCGTTTGCGTTGTTTTAAAAGCCTCCCAGAAAGACAGATGGATGTGCTGTCTGGGTAGGAGGACATTAGATGATTAGACTGTCCTTTTTAATCTAAAAGGATGTCTGCATTCCACTCCCTCTGCTAGGGTTTTCTTCACAGTAAGCTGAACAATGTCTGTCAGTTCACTGCAGAATTCAAATGAGGTGCTTTGGAAGCTAGTTATTGATTCCACACACACTGGAGTGGTAACTGTGCAGTATCCTGATAGAATTTTCAGCTATGCAATGATAACGTCGGGGGGGCACTGGCAAAATGTAGGTCATAAAAGGAACTTTTTAGTGATGTTGTAACACTATTATAAAAGAGCCTGTTTATAATAAACAAACATGTGCTCCGTTTGTAATGATACTGCCCTAGCCAGATGAGCCACCCAGTGGTACACACACATCTTTTTGTAATTAAGGCTTCGCTACACATCTTAAAATAAAGCTGTGCCAAATATCCCACAGTCAGGTTTTTTCTTCAGAGAATAGACTAATCTCGCATGATGATGATATCAAAATGCCTATAATGTTAGCACTGTGGATCACATAGCTTTGCTAGTGTTGCCATCTTTCTGGCCCATTAACAATAATAATAACAATGGATGCAATTTTATATAGTGCTTTTCAATGCACCCAAAGCGCTTCACAATGAAGTGAATCCATTATTCATTCACTCCTCAGTCACACACTGGATGTGGTAATCTACATCTGTAGGCCACTGCCCTGGCGTCGTATGAGGGAAACGTGGCTGCCAATTGTTGCCTACAGCCTCTCTGACCAGGGACACAACAACAGTGACAGTGACAGTGGAGGTCTTGTCTTATGTGCTATATGGTATCTGTTATGTTACACAAGTGCAGAATTACAGTATACATATATATGGATGGATTTAAAGTTCAGACATACAAATAGCGTATTGTAGTTGTGCTTACTGAAAGCACTGTGAAACTAGTAAATTCCTGCATTAAGGCTAGACAACAGGACAACACGCTTTCAATGCACTACCTTGAGACTTCTGTATTTAACATTAATTTAATAAATATTGCTGTTGGCAGAGTTGTGCCGTTGGGCAAGGAACAGACCATCGGCGGACATACGTTCCATGGCTTCATGTCACACTCGGACGCCTACACATGCCCCTACCTGAACGCTGCCGCCGCTGTGGGCATCACTCACGAGGACGTGGCGCTGTGCATCAAAAGGCTGGACAAGTGCCTGAGGACGCTGCAGAAAGAGGCACACAGTACCTCCCCGCAAATTCCACCAAGTTAGACCCAGATACTGTATGTGTTAATTTAAATCAGTTATGTGTGTATTTTTAATGGAGCCAAATCAATGTTTAATCTCATAATAATCTCAGAACCTTTTTTTTTTTTTACATGTTCTTTAAATTGACTTTGCTAATAATATCCCGACTAGTAATCATGATAATAATCTTAGTATTTGTAGCAGTGTTGTTGACAAACTCAGGAGGCAACATCATCAACTTTATGGATGAGAGAAACGAGGTTTACATTGGTCAACAATGTGGCCCGTGAGTAAAGGGCCCCAGGTTTGGTTTCTACCAATTAGTACAGGCAATGTCCCTCTTCGTGTGTCTTAGTACTTGCATAATGAAATAAATGATAATGGCATAAGAACAGAGCCTTGTGGAACTCCATAAGTAACATACTCACACATTTGTTGTTTTAATGACCTCTTTCCCAACATTTTAGGTAAGGTTAGGAAAGCTTTACCTAATTAGCATTTTCAACATTCAATCAAAGGTTAAAGTCAATGGTGGAACATGCTAAAGTTGCTCACCATCTAGCTGTAGTTTTGTCGTCAACTTTCTGTGGATTACTGCCATAATCTGTGGATTATTGTAACTAAATTCACAGCCCCCCTGCAGCATCCTTTGTCACTGATGTTCCACTGTGGAGGATGTAAGCACTTGTTGGGAGGGTGCTCATAACAAAAATCTGGATGCTTTGTGTACAACATATATAATTGCATTGCATTATGTCATCAATTGCTTGCTAGGTTATGAATACAAAAGTATCACATAAATGCTTCATATCCTGTGTGTAGCTCACTGTACGTGCAAAAATTACACAAGTGTTGCGGTGCATGCTTGTTTAAGCAGCAGCAGAAGGAAAAGGAGTGACTTAATAAATAATGAAAATGCGCGCACACACACGCACACACAAAGAAGGGCTGTCTGCTGCTGATTCGCTGTTGTCCGGTGCAGCGTCGCATGGTGCAGGGGTGGAATCACTCTTGCTTGCCTTTTTCCCTGCCTCTTTCCTTGCCTCTGTGTATGCTGCGCAGCCACCAACACATGCAGGAAAGATGCTCACATTTTGGGCTTTGTTTTTTAGCGCTGTTTGCCTGTGCAGTTTGCCTCAACCGGGACACATGAAGAAGGCTGCCCGGTGTCCTTCAACATGCAGCTGCTCCAAGGAGTCCATCATATGCGTCGGGTCCTCCTATGTGCCCAGGATAAGCCCCAGTGACATAATTTCTTTGTAAGTTGGTACTTTCAGGCAGCAATATGGACCAAAAAGTGCAGTATGGTTGCTGTTATGATATATTCTGTTAAGTAAAATAAATTGTTTTTGCAGTAAATATGCATCTTCTTGCAGGAGCATCGTCAATGGTACCTTCCTCGAGGTCAAAGAGGCCATGTTTTCTCACATGCCATCGCTCCAATTGCTGTAAGGGCTTCTTCTCTTTACTTGTCGCTGTACAGTCCATTGGGAAACCGTTAACATTAAATGACGGTTTGCTATGAATTAATTACATTAGGTAATGTGACTGAACGTGAGGTTCCATTGATGTTATGTCTTAATAGAGAGCTTGTATAAAGTATAATGTAAAACTGTTTACATTATGAGAACAGAACATGGAACATTATTTTTATTTTATAATTATCATAGTTCTTTGTCTTTTAAGGTTTAAAAATAAGCATACGCAGCAGCCAAAGCTTACACAATGGATGCACATGCAGGCTGATTTATTGCCTATTAAAAGCTATTATAGCAAGGAACGCTTTTAGCAGCTCCTGACACCTCTGCAAGTATAAAAGCAGACATGTTGAGCTCCTGGAACTCGTGCTGGCCATAAGACATCAATCTAAAATCTATGTTCTGTAATGTCAGCATAAATGGGACGCAGGACTTTGTAGCTCTCAGGCAGTATTTTAATTGATGGTAAATTCACAAATCTTTGCATCGGTGTTTGCTTTTATTTCAGGCTCCTGAATTCCAATTCCCTGACCACCATTAGAGATGACGCATTTGCGGGCCTTCCGCATCTCGAGTATCTGTAAGTCAGCTATATGTTCTATTTATATATTCGTAATAGACTGGTGGTTAGAAGCTACTGTCTTAAAAAACACAAATGAATAATAGTGCATCCTAATCCATTATGATAAATGCATGTGTAGACCACAGATATCGATCACATCTATTTTGTATGATGTATTGTTCCTTTCACAGGTTTATTGAGAATAACAGGATAGAGACTGTATCCAAATATGCCTTTAAAGGACTCAGGGACCTGACTCACTTGTATGTACCTTTACAAATCAGAACTCTTTTAGTTAGCAAGGATGATGACGGTTTGATATACTGTATGTATTAATATTGCGCATAGGTCCCTAGCAAACAACTACATCAAGGCTCTGCCTCGGGACCTCTTCAGCGGCTTGGACTCTCTCATAGAGCTGTGAGTACACCCCTCCCATTTCACCAAGCTTTTTCAAGGTACAATACTATAGAAAGTAATCCTGGATGTATACTTCAGAGCAGTCAGTCTACAGCTTGTGCTCATTGAAAAATACACAGACAATATTATGTCAATAGCTGGAAACACATGTAGTTGCAAGGTAGTTGTGTCTTGTGGTAGCATCATAGCATTGGGGAGCCGCATTACATAAGGGGGAAGATGAATTCCAACACATAATGTAGAATTGCAAAACCTACCATGATCCCCTCCCTTGTGAAACTTGGACCTCCAAGATAGCAAGTGCGTTGAACCCTGTGAGCATCCTCCTGCGGAAGGAAGGAAGGTGGAGTATCATGTTCTCTTTCACATCATAGTACATGTTAGAACTCCCCACAGTGAACCGCAACTCCCAAGTGCCGCCATTACTCACCTTGCCCCAGACCCCTACGTCTTTACGACAGCGTCACACAGTTTTTGATTCCTGCAGGGACCTCCGAGGCAACGCCTTTGAGTGCGACTGCCGAGTCAAGTGGCTGATGTCGTGGCTGAGGAACACCAACGCCACGGCGTCTGATGTAGTGTGTGCCGGACCGGAGGATGTGAAGGACAAGCATCTTAACGATATGATCATGCAAAATGAGTGCATCTCAACGGGTGAGAATTGGTACAACTCTCCTGAAGAAGCGTTCAAATACAAAAATCTAGAAGCAGTACATCAGTTAATACAGTGAAAACACACCTGAAGCAACTGTTATGTAAAAGTAAACTGTCAACAGGTGACAATCTTCAGAGTTACAGGTGCGTGAAAGTGTTTGCCCCCCTCTCCTCATTTCGCTTATGTTTTTGGTAGACAGCAGAGCAAATGGTTCCATTTATCAAAGCAAGTCTTTCAGGTCCGACTGCAGCAAAACAGCCCCAGACCATCACACTACCACCACCATATTTTATTGTTGGTATGATGTGCTTTTTCTGAAATGTGGTGTTAATTTTCACACCAGATGTAATGGGACACACACCTTCCAAATAGTCACATCAGAGTATTTTCGCAAAGATTTAGGGGAATCATCAAGATGTTTTCTGGCAAAAGGGAGATGCGTCTTAATGTTTTGTTTGTTTTGCAGTGGGGGTCTTTTGTGACTTCCTGGATGAGTCGTCGCAACGCTTGGGGTCATTTTGGTTGGTCGGCCACTCCACTCGCCATTTTTGCTTAAGAAATGGATTTATAACCTTTTCCAGACTGATAGATTCCAATTAACCTTAGTTAGGTTATTTTCCCTCTCTTTGTAATACCTAAGAAGGGGTGAACACTTTTTCACACCACTGTATGTCAAATTGTCTGCAGTGAAATTACTGAAAATGTAATTATTAATTCAAAAGACTGGTTAATGGAGTCAAAATATGGTGTATATATCCATGGACTCTAAAAGTATGTAAAAAGCGGTAACAACAGTAACGACACCAATAATTCCCCTTTGTAGATTTTGTCCTTCATCAGACGGTGACTTCGGAGTCCCTCTCTGTCGACACTTTCAGCTACAAGAATGACGTTTATGTAGCCATCGCGGCTCCTAGCACAGAGAGCTGCATGATCCTCCAGTGGGACCACATAGAGATGAACTTCCGGACTTACGACAACATCACAGGTTTGTCATTAAAACCCACGGTCCAGTTGTAGGTGTCCTCAATGTGTTTGTCTTTAGGTCAGTCCATCGTAGGCTGCAAGTCGGTGGTCATCAAGGATCAGGTGTTCATCATCGTGGCTCAGCTCTTTGGTGGTTCGCACATCTACAAGTTCGATGAGGACCAAAGCACGTTCACCAAGTTCCAGGACATTGAGGTGTCCAAGGTGTCCAAGCCCAACGACATTGAGACCTTCCAGATTGGCGCCGACCGCTTCTTCATGATCGTGGACAGCTCCAAAGCGGGCCTGTCCACGCTGTACAAATGGAACGACAGCGGGTTTTACTCTTACCAGTCCCTTCATGAGTGGTACCGTGACACAGATGCGGAGTTCTTGGACCTGGACGGGAAAGCCCACCTGGTGTTGGCAAGCCGCTCTCAGGTGCCTGTAATCTACCAGTGGAGCCGCAGCAACCAGAAGTTCGTCCTCCAGGGCGAGATCCCCAACACAGAGGACGTTGTCGCCGTGAAGCACTTCCGCATCCAGGAGGAGCTCTACCTGGCCATGACACGTTACATTGGCGACTCCAAAGTGGTGCACTGGGGCGCCAAGCAGTTCTCTGAGATCCAGGCTTTGCCGTCACGGGGCGCCATGATCCTCCAGCCCTTCTCCTTCAAAGATCGCCACTACCTGGCCCTTGGAAGCGACTACACCTTCTCGCAGATCCTCCTGTGGGACGGCGAGCAAAAAGTGTTTGAGCGCTTCAAGGAGGCGTACATCCAGGCGCCACGCTCTTTCACCGCCGTGTGCACCGATCGCCGGGACTTTCTGTTCACATCCAGCTTCAAAGGGAACACACAGATTCTGGAGCACGTCATCGTCGACTTGAGCTCGTGAGCACAAGTTGTCTCCTACAATCCCACGTCTTCCATATTAAAAAAAAAAGTTTGGAATGTAAAATCATTGTCTTTCCGACGAGAGGCCACTATTGTTTCATAATTATTGTCATAATTATGGAACTGGAAAATCCTTCTCTGGTATGTTGCCTTATCTGCTTGATGGTCCGATGGGCTTCACAGCGCCCTCTTGTGGTGATGACCAAGCATCCCACCTCTTTTTTTCTTATCGTGCGCAGGGAATGTCTTAAAAGCACAAACCTTTAATCGTTGTAGTTGGAAATCTTTAGACTGTAGTTTATAATGTGTACAGTTAGAAAAAATAAATACATGCAGGCTGTAAGGATGTTAGCTATTCAGGGGTTATATGGATGAAAATGATCAGTTTTTACGGTGTGCACCGATTTAGATGCTTTTTCAACGCATGACATCATGATGCCAGGTCAAATGTCATCGAAAAATAGTGCCATTTTAGTCCTTTAGTCTTTTAGGATTTTCATACACGACATAGACGACTGTGGAAGAAAGTGAATGTCTGTGTAAATACTGCATTTTTTTATTCTGTCAAATGCAAGGAGCATGAAATGAAAAGAACAGATTTAAGTCAACAAAGTGAATGAAAATAAAAGTGTTATGGCATATGCAAGTGTACAACACACAGAATGTGTAATTCTACTGAATGTAAATGTTGAACATTGAAATAAACATGTACAGATGCTAACTGAGATTAGGATCTGTTTATTAATTTATAGTAATTAAAAGTAATGAGTTGGATTGCCATAACCTAATATCACACATCAGGAAGAATCACTTTTAATCAGCGGACATAAACTTGTGTAGCATATTGGAGTACTCCAGGTTCCTCCCAAATTCCAAAACAATGCAAGTTACGTCAATTGGAGACTCTAAATTGTCCAAGGAAAATGTTCGGTCATCTGTTCATGGCCTCAAGCTGAAACTAACTTGGGTTCTGCAGAAGGACAATGATCCAAACTATTGAGATGCTGTGGCATGACCCTATAAACTTCCTTTCACTTCTCACATCAGTGTGTTCTGCTATATGATATACTTAACTGAAATTGCTGATCAAAACAACCAGTGATATATAAAGGAAAATTTTGAAAATTACCAGGGGTGCACACATTTTGTCATACCACTGTATCTGTGTCAATCACTGCCACCTGTTGTGGCTTTTTGTGTTGTATCAGATGCTGAATGAACTGTTTTGTCATCAAGCGGAGGCAGCTTTGGCTTCAGAGAACTCGCTGTGGGGTGTTTAATAATCACAATTTAATTTCACTTGTATTTTATAGCTGTTTACTGGTGAATGACAGCAGTATGACACAAACGTTTCATTCAGTGAATACTAATATTTGTGTATTGCTTTTTTTCAAAATAGTTTTTGGCGTCATGGGTTTTAAGCACAGATTACTCATGGTACAAAGAACAAAAAAGGTGATTCATGTAAGGAAAAGTGAGACAATATATTTATATTAACATCAAGTGTGGTGCATCAGGGCTACTGCATTAACCAAGCAAAACTGAGCTGCATAGGAATTATCATCCTCAGCCTCCATACAAGATATCCTATTAAACAGTGAACCATATATTTATTTTGAAAAACTTACTTTGTTTACAAATGGAATGATTGTGTCCCAGTAGAAGCCAGCAACAATCTGTTTTGGGTATCTCTGACACCATTGTGGTTTTCAGTATCAGGTTTATAGATAACTGTGAAACAAACGAGTGTCTATAGTGGAAAGACCGGCAGAGCAATGTAATATTCGTCCGTGTGGCAACACGTAGCTAATAGCCCCGTTCCTCCAATAGACTTTGTTCTGCGCCGCAAATTTTTTACAATGTCAAAAACGTGCCGTGTTTCAGAAAGGTAGAAAAACACTGACCCAACTATCAGTGTTATTTACAACTATCAGTGTTATAATCTACAACGTTTTTATGACACATACCTGTCTCTGTTGTTTGGGAAACTTGAAAAAAAGAGTGACTGGACCGTCTTTTTTCGCAATTGTGGCGATGGCGAAGACGTCTTCGGCAAATATGGCCACCAAACCCGTGCTTGGCGTACTACGGAAGTCACAGTAAAGTGACACTGTCCCTTCCGTCTCAACTCTTTGATGTAATGTTTAACTTCAACATAGTCACATGACGTTACGACATCTCACGATAACTGAAGAGTCTAAATAAAGCTCACTCTTTGCAACATTTCCTTAGTCCGCTCACATCATCCGTGGGACTACAAAGGTGGATCTTATACTTTGTTATGTAACTTTTAATGATTAAGTATTGATTGTTACTGCCATTACTTTGGAACTACTTTTTGCTGAAATGGTAGAATTTCAGGGAACAAGTCATCAGGTAAGGCATTCAATCATACTTAGTAATGGTGATTAAGGAAATGAAGGAAACAACCTTAATGTTAATGTCATTCTTGTCGTGTAGAATGTGGTGAAGAGGGTGGGCCACCTCCCTGTGGTGAGCTCCACCTATGGCATGGTGTCCAACGTGTACTCCATCACTAAAGGCATCCACCCTTACATAGGGTCTGTGTGCGAGGCGGCTGAAGTGGGCATCTGGAGGGTCACCTCGGCGGCCCTGGAAACAGCCTCACCCATAATCGGCAAGCTGGAACCTCAAAGTGAGACCCCTGACTCTAACAACTCAAATATGGAATATGTCAAAACAGGAAGTTGGTGTAATACTGGCGCTATATTTTGCTCCAGTTAGTCCTAAATGTGTCCCTTATCACTTCTAGTTGCCATGGCCAATGACCTGGCCTGCAAAAGTCTGGACAAGATTGAGCAATCCCTACCTCTTCTTCAGCGTCCCTTTGAACAGGTGACCCCCTTTATGAGCACAAAGTCCACCATGATCAATCTGTGACCTCTGTCCTCATTCCCAAACTATTTTGACAGAATTTGTATGTCCGGATTGTCTCCAACGCCAAGGGAGTGGTGACCGGTGCCAAGGATGCGGTCTCGGGCACCCTAAGCAGTGTGGTAGAGGCAGTTCAGTACAGAATGGAGAGGACCGGGGCTGCTGTGAGTGGTGGCATGGACTTGGCCCTCTCCACCTCTGAGGGCCTGGTAGAGCGCTACCTGCCTCGCGCAGATGAGGACGACAATTTGGGTGAGTCTGTCTGCAATAACAACCGAGTCAAGGGTTAACTTTGATGAAATGAAAACATCAACTAGACTATTGTAAATTGATTGGATTCCGGCATGAGATAAGTATGATTTCCTCATCGGGACTTGCCTTGCCGTGTGACAGAGCTGGAGGCCAAAGCAGTGAAGGGTGCTGACAACAAGGAGCTGAGCCACTACGCTCATTTGGCCTCTCTCTCGGCCAAGATCCGCACAAGAGCCTCCGCCAGGGCCTTGGCTGCCATGAGAGCTGGGAAGACGAGAGGCCTGAAGTACATTCCAGATCTGAACTCAGCTGCAAATGTGGTATGCCTTTTTGTTGGATGTCCGTAATAGCAGAACGATTTTTAATCCATAAGATATACTCACAACATTTTTTCTGGCAGATCTGGGATATTCTTTTTTTTTGACCACACCTTTATTTTAACATCTAAGGCAATGTTAAGATTTCAATGTATAATTTGTCCACCAGATGACATTACTTTCCCCATTGAATTATTAAGTGTGTGTCACTATTGAAAAACTCACATTGTGTGATTTTTTTAAATGATTTATTTGTAAATTCCTATGGTTTATAAATATTTGCACCCTTGAGATAATCAGTGCTAATATTTAGTGCAGAAGCCGTTGTTTGCAGTTACAGAGGTCAAACGTTTCCTGCAGATTTGCACATACAGCAACAGGGATTTTGGCCCACTCCTCAACACAAATCCACTCTACATCTGTCAGGTTTTGGAGCTGTCGCTGAGCGCTGAAGTTTTGTCCAAAATCTGACGATACAAGGCCCCATTCATCCTCTTTTTAATACAGTACAGTCGTCCTGTCCCCTTTGCTGAAAAGCATCCCAAAGCATAATGTTTCCACCCCCATACTTAACAGTAGCAATGGTGTTCTTGGGATGCAACTCAGCCTTCTTTTTCCTCCACACACGACGAGTGAAGTTTGCACTAAAAAGCTACATTTTTGTCTCCTCTGACCACATGACATTCTCCCATGACCCCCCTGGATCATTCGGATGGTCCCTGGCAAACTTTAGACGAGCCCGCACATGTGCTGACTTCAACAGGGGAACCTTCTGTGCAATACATGATTTTAAACCATTACGCTGTAGTGTTCTATTGACAGTAGACTTTGAAACTGTGGTTCCAGCTCTCTTCATGTCATTGACCAGCTCCTGCCATGTAATTCTGAGCTGATTCGTCACTTTTGTAATCATGAATGATGCCCCACGAGCAGAGATCTTACATGGAGCCCCAGTCCGAGGTAGATTAGCAGTCATGTTTAGCCTTTTCCATTTTCTAACAATTGCAGCAACTGTTGATTTATTCTCACCAAGCTGCTTTCCATTTGTTCCATAGTAGCCTTTTACAGATTTGTGGAGCTCTCCTATTTTGTCTTTGGTGTCTTTGGAAAGCTCTCTTGTCTTGCCCATGGTAGAAGTTGGATTATGACTGACTGTGGGGGTGCACAGATCACATTAATGAGCTCAAAAGGGGGGGTGGGGGTGTTACTCGTGGGGTAAAGGTGGACTTTTTTAGGGTGGACTGAGAGCTCTTTGAGAGTCAAAATTATTGCTGTTTCTCAAGGGTGCAAATACTTATGAACCATAGTAATTTACAAATAAATAATTAAAAAATGATACAATGTGATTTTGGGATTTTTAAAAAATTACGTCTCTAAGAGTGGAAATGCATCCATGACGAAAATTTCAGATGCTTTCCTGTTTTCTAAGTGGGAGAACTTGAAATCGCAGAGGGCGATAGAAAAAAATTATGCATGAAAGCAAATACTTCATGAAATGTTGTTTTTCAACAAAATACTAGCATTTAAAGGATTAAAGTCCCCAAAATGAAGCACTTTTAAAAGGTTGACTCATTTCAAATGGAAACAAATAATATATGATTAAGGGTTTTGAGTACTTTGGAGGTGGAAATTTACCATTACCATTTTTTTTACCCAGGTCATCGAATCTCGCACTTTTGTCCTGGCACGCTCCCTTGCAGAAAGGCTGCAAACCACCTGTCTGGTTTTGGTCTCAGGCCTGCAGGGCTTCCCTGGCCACATCCAGGAGAAGAGTCGCTCTACCATGCGGTTTTATGTCACTATAGGGGCACCAGATGTCATTCCGACTGACTACAGAGTCCAGTGGGGAAAAATGAAAGAGTCCGTTGATGGTGTCATGGATTATCTAATCAATAACACAGCGCTCAACTGGCTGGTTGGACCCTTCTACCCATGCATGCCTATGGAGGTGGAGCACGTCAACAACTCCTCAGACCAGCCTGTGAAGGAGGAACCTGTGGAGGTTGAGATGGAGCTGTTGGTAACCAATCAGCAACACTGAGCAGACAATGGAGCTTTTCCACTAAATAGGTCACATTTTGAGAAAGGTTCGGACTTTGTGCTTTACTTATTATTTGTAAATGATGTCCTTCTGCTGTTTTTAGGATTCTGTTGCAAAATAAATTAATACCATAAGTCATATTTTTGCCTCTTAGTTGAATTGAAGTGAATGCCATATTATTAAAACATCCAGCTGTCACGACAAAATAGCAGTACATCACTTAAAGGCTCAAATGGGGCCTCCCTTCTCAGGGTTTTAGTCGGCAGATTTAGAGAATGTATCATTTAAGGAAAAACAGCCTGCATTTCAGCGTTGTGTTATATTGTGTTATTAGTGTCAACATTTTAAAAATGTCTTCCTACATTACACCTTTATGTTTTTTTCCCTTTTTTCCACTTGCATTGCATTTTAAAATGTGTTGCAGGCCAATATAAATGAAGAAATTATACTGAAATGGGCCCCTTCCTGTATTGAGTATTGCAATTTTGTTTTTGCTTGCTTCTCCGCCTACGTGTTCATAGAGGAAGTCACGTGACGTATTGCTAACTCCTGCTAGCCGCTTCGCGCTTGTAGTTGTGATCATTTCTAAGCTCTCTAAAGTCGTACTTGATAATGCCGGCGTCCCTTTAGTCTTCCGATAAGTCCCACCAATGCGCAACGACGTGAAAGTCCCTTTAATAAGGCAGAATTCTTATTACTCTTAACTCTTTCCCACGAGTAGCAGCATTTCTGGGTTCACAATCAACACGGAAGTGACGTAGCAAGATGACGTGTATAACTAGAAACATTATTAGGAAATGTAAAGAAACAAGCGATGAGTGGCTGTTTTTTTAAATAAGTAAACGTTGAATTTTTAAAAATAATTTGAAAGCATTTTTTTCATTCACATCATTCTTGTAGTTGGATGGCAGTTGACAAACCAGGTTACAGTGCACGAGCGCCATCAAGTGGACTGGAGTAATGCGGCTTCCTTACGCGTGCAAACGAGCCATGGGATGTACAATGGCTACATCACTCAATCCGAGATGTTTCGATCGCATGTTCCAATTCCTTCCCAGTGTAGTCATGCCTGTGTTTCATTTTCTTCACGTACCACGTGCTGCAAAATTGTTTACATGCACAGTACTGTTAATTGTGCCCTTTATACATGATTATTATTATTTTAGACATTTATTTTACCTATAGGTGTCCATAGTTGTAAGGCATTCAAAACAATGTCACATTGTAAAAATAAAACATGAAAAGGTACTTCCAATAATGCAGATATGTACATCGGGTTTGATACGGTGATGCACAGAAAGACAATGTAAAACAAGGCAAATTATAGCATATTGACAGTAAAAGTACATTTGCAACACTGCAAATAAATCCAGCAAATACTAGATGAATGTAGCACTGGTCTAGCACAACAGCGCCACCGGATGGATATTTTTCGCTAATGCAGGATGTACAATGCAATATATTTGTATGCATGTATGTATGTTTAAATAAAACAATACACTATCTTCATTTTATGTACATTATCTTTATTATCTGTTATTTTATTATCTATACTACATGTGCAATTATCTGTCATATTCACCTCTGTTTCTCCTTGCAGCTTAGAGACAGCCAATCAGGTTGTGCCATGTTGGGAGGCTACAGCCAATCAGAGGAGGGGAACAAGTTGGGGCAGCAGCGTCTGCAGTGACGCAGCGTCTAAAAAGGGAAAAAGACACACAAAGAAAAAAACATTTAAAAGGAGGAATTGTCCTTGAGTTGGACAATATGACGCCAAGTCAAATTATTCAAAATCGCACCTCTAAAAATGCCCTCCCCTTTCCTCGCTTATTTGCATAGAGACTTCCGTGCCCTCCCCCGAAAGCGCGCGTCCGCCGGCGATGGCACGCGAACCTCAAGCCGGCACGGACCTCTAGAAGCGGACTCGCCGAGCAAGGGGAGTCGTGTGGTCCATATAGAACTGGAGGAGGAACTGTGTGTGTGTATATGTATTGTCTTAACATTGGATGGGATTTGCTGCTGTTTGGCTGAGGAGGCGGACCTATCGCGTTCTGTTTGGACACTGGAAGTACGCGCACGACTTGGCAACAACTCGCGGGGCCTGCGTGGGGATTTGGCACTTTATTGCTCACGGGTACTGCAAATATTGTCATTTTTTTATTTATTTTGCCATATTTTTACAGGGATTAAGGGTGGGGTTCCTGCACACAAGCCTCTCCTATCATATGGGTGATTTAGTTGACAACTGATATGATGGGGGAGCCTGCAGCGCGCAGACCTTCTCAAAGTACCTGTGGAAGATATTAGTTTCACGTGTGAGAGGTTTTATAACAGCAATGTGTGTACCCTATACTACAAGACTGCCTTTTTTCTTTACTTCTTAAAAATACACATTTTGTTTTGCTGCTGCCGCTCCATGATTCAACATCTTTAACGCACGGATCTCGTCCTATACCCACACACGTCCACTATGTGCAACATGCCCACGTTGCTAAATGTGTTGCTACGTGGACTCGTCATCTATGCGGTACTGGGCTCCGTGGGCAGCTCGGCGGATACTGGACATTCAGCCACTGCAGGTAAGTGCAGCTCTTGTCGGATACCCCCCCTCCCCACTTCCCTCACCTTATCATAATGGAGAAAGCCTGGGAATGCCCTGCTAGCCTTCATGGTACACCTGATGCATTTTTACTTGTGCATGTACAGTGCAACTAAATCTTTTTAAGTGATGTACTCCTCATTTTGCAGGACCTAACATACATTTAGACATACATGCACCTGGAAAAAAACACTGCAAGGGGTGCATCCATCTGCACAAATAGACTATGTACTGTCCCCCTATGCAAAAGTACCCCATGTGTTGTCATGCAGGTGTTACACTGATGAAGCAGGTATCAAAACATTGTCAGTGATTTTGTATTGTACCTTCAAAGTTATGGATTTACACCATGCACGTTTCTATTTTGTCCCCGGAAAATCACTGCAAAGGGTACCGTTCATCTACACAAATGGACTCTGCACGATGGCACAATGCAAACATGTAGTACACGTGTAGTCATGCATTTGTTACAGTGATGCAAAAATGAATGAGCTGTGACTTTTGTATTCTCAAAGCTACACATACTGTACCACATGAGGACATAATAGATGTACTTCCTGTCCCTGGAAATGACTCTGGAGGGGGTGCATTCACCTACACATATAGGTCCTGCTGCCGATGTAAATATGTAGTATAATATAATCATGCAGGTGTGACACTGATGGAGAAGGTGCCCAAAATCAACCTCATGACATAATAAGATTTACATGTTTTTTTAACCTGGACACCTCCTGGCTGTCGGCCTACACACAATATAAAAATAGTGGAACAGTGGAACCTTGAGTAGCACTATTAATTTGTTCCAGAAGGTCTGACTCTAACCTAGGGGTAGGGAATCTATGGCGCTGGAGCCAGATGTGCCTCTTTTGATGACTGTATCTGGCTCTTGGACATTTCTTAACAAAATCACATTGATTGATTGATTTTTTTGCAGACCTTTAAAGCAAAATATTACAGAAATCACAGTGTTATTGTGTGTTAATGTGTTAATCACAGTGTCATTAATTTTTTTCTGGGCCAGACACAGATTATTACTGAATAAAGGAATCTGTTATTGCAGACTTTTAAATTCTTGCATGGTTTGTAGTGCAGTATACGCTCTAGTATCTCATTCATCTCCTTCTAGAATCTAAAATTTTGGCTATTGAGAATATCTTGGAATTTTGAAACTGATCCTCATCCAGCAGCCCAACTGACCATATTTCTGATTTTCAATCCGTAGTTCCAGGGCCAGTATCATTTTGCTTTGTTTGGCAGTGTTGCTAGGCAACCGCTAGCAACGATCAGCACTTGTAACTAGCTTATGTCAAGGAATATTTATCTCTCACATATCTGAGTTAAAGTTGAGCGTGTCACCATGCGGTGGCACCAGACATTTTATTTATTATTGGTTAGCTTCAGTGCAACGTATTGTTATTAAAAATAATACATTCAGACACATATTCCAAAACTGTTGGTCTTGCTTAAAAATGCACACATTTAGTTGTATTTAATGCTAAAAAATATTGTTTGGCTTTTACAGAAATACATTCTGAAATCTATGGCTTTCCTAGCTCTGTCTTAGCCCAAAAGGTTCCCTGCCTCTGCTCTAACCCAGAAGGATGCTAACCCAATCAGTTTTTCCCATGAGAAATTATGTAAATCCAACTAATCCCTTCCAAAACGTAAACATTTATTTTTTAGCATTACAATTATAGTTTCACATACAGAAAACAATTTCAAATATATATAAACATACATTAACATGTAAGGTTACTTTTACCATCAATGAACACAATGTTGCAGCCAGACACCACACAGACACCACCTTCCTGTTTTGACATGGGTTGTTTCTTGAATTCAATTGTGTTTCTCACCTCATGTTGCACGTGCCAGCATTTTGATAAAGACTGTGAGAAACATTGCTGAATTCAAAAAATAACTCATAACAAGACAGGAAGCAGTACTCTTCAATGACGGTAAAAGCCACGGTAAAATATGAATATATCTCTTCTATTCGTAATTTATATGCATTAAGAATTGTTTTATACATGTCTCCAAGATTATAAAACTAAGCGCTGACGACGTCATAGATGAGTGAGGTAACTTCCTACAATTTGTGTGCAAACTAATAGGATGATAAAAAGGAAGGATGCTTTCTGATAAAAAAAAAAATAGCACAACAAAATTTGTGTCATATTGTACATTAACTGGAGCATGCACACAAACTGATGCAAAATTGTGGTGTAAACTTTAAATGGTAACCAAAAACATAACATAACATTTACCTGGTGCTTTCTTATGGCACTAGTTATATAATAATGCATGCGACAGATGCACCTTTCCAATGCACATTCTATTCTAGGGCTGCAATGAGCGATTATTTTAATAAATGATTAATCGGGCGATTATTTTTCCATCGATTAATGGATGGATCCGATTCTTTTTAAAAATACATTTTTAATTTCCACCTCTTTATTCAGAAATTGAAGATTTGAACAGACAGAAAATAAGTGTCAGGTTGCAGCTTGAATATTCTGTAAAATGTTAAACAATAAAAAAATATATATGTTTGTCAAATAGGTTCAGTAAAACAATAAATGTACACAAAACTGCCATTCTGAGTCAATTTCTTAGTCAATTAATCTAGAGCTTGTTGTTTCAATGAATGGAGTAATTTGTTAGGCCATAGATATGAAACAAACACCTACAGGTAGTAGTTGGATACGCAACATATCCACAATGAGGCAAAAAAGCCAATCACTGCTTTCCAAAGCTAAAACACAAAGATAATAGATCTGCTTTCATGGATAGCAAAGGAAATTAAGAAATACTAACATCAGAGAGGCTGAAGTCAGTGGATGGTTACATATTTAAATAAAAAAAAAGAAAAATCAATTACTAAAATAGCTTTTCATTATTTGGGTAGTCGATTAATCATCAAATAATCAATTAATTGTTGCAGCTTATTCCATTCCATTGCATTCCATTCCATTCCATTCCATCATTCTAGTCTTCTCCTGTTTTTGAAGGTTTTTACGGCAGTGCGCAAATACGTCTTTTCCTTTACATTTTTTACACATTTTCACTAAACCGTCTTTTAGTCAATATTGAAAACCTCCAAACCATAGCCGGGATGCTCGGGAACGCTTCCGACAAGAACTAATAAGCCTGGAGCCAGCTGCAATGTGACTCAAACAAGAAGTGTCTCAAACCGGGGTGTGACTCAAATATTGATAATAGAGTTCTAGCTTTTGAGTATGTTAAATCATAAAAAAAAAAATGCTAAAGCTCTCGCTGCAGGCTGTGATTGCAAATAAGCTCTGTTGTACACCTAACATTGACAGAGGGAGACACCTGAATGAGAAACCCGAGGCCAGAACCAGCCAGGCTACCACTTCCTGTGTTTTGGAGAAAGTCTCTTGATTATTCATCACTGTTTGCATTTTTGGTTGTCTGGAATGGATGAATTGGATTTACAGTATTTTATATGGGTAGGTTTGCTTTGGTTAGAGTCCGTTTTGGTTTGAGTCGGACCTTGATGAACAGATGAATGATGCTGACTAAAGCACCACTGTAGTGCCCTTTTGCCAGTGTCAGACCGGCATAGTGCTCATCTCTGCCCAGTAGACTGGCGAACAATGACAAGTCAGTATACATTACCATCCTCTGGTTGTCCCTCTTGTTGCATCATCTCCTCATGTGCAACCTGCAGAGGACAACAAGTCTTTGTGTGCCCCCTCAGATTCAATTTCTGAGCCGTTTTCTGAAGGAACACCGGGTGCCACTTGGGAATTACCTTGCCTGTAGGGTTTTTTGTGTAATTTCTTGCTACGTCTTTAAACCATGGAATGCCCATGGTGATCCTGAGACAAGCACTTCAATGTGAACGTGGGCTTCTCCCTTTTTAATAGTTTGAACAAAACAAACACATCACTTGCCTCTAGCTGGGAGGAACATCCGCTTCTGGTATAATGACCCTGCAGGATGATGATGGTCTCTGATAGGATCCTTTATTTAGGAAACTGCCTGCTTTAGCAAGAATTACAGTGAAGAAAATAAGTATTTGAACACCCTGCTATTTTGCTATTTCTCCCACTTAGAAATCATGGAGGGGTCTGAAATTTTCATCGTAGGTGCATGTCCACTGTGAGAGAGATAAACTAAAAAGAAAAATCCAGAAATCACAATGCATGATTTTTTAACAATTTATTTGTGTGATACAGCTGCAAATAAGTATTTGAACACCTGTGTATCATCTAGAATTCTGACCCTGAAAGACCTGTTAGTCTGCCCATTAGAAGTCCACCTGCACTCCATGTATCATCCTGAATCAGATGCACCTGTTTGAGGTCGTTAGCTGCATAAAGACACCTGTCCACCCCATACAATCAGTAAGACTTTAACTTGTAACATGGCGAAGACCAAAGAGCTGTCCAAAGACACCAGAGACAAAATTGTACACCTCCACAAGGCTGGAAAGGGCTACGGAGCAATTACCAAGCAGCTTGGTGAAAAAAGGTCCACTGTTGGAGCTATCATTAGAAAATGGAAGAAGCTAAACATGACGGTCAATCTCAATCGGAGTGGAGCCCCATGCAAGATATCACCTCGTGGGGTCTCAATGATTCTAAGAAAGGTGAGGAATCAGCCCAGAACTACACGACAGGACTTGGTCAATGACCTGAAAAGAGCTGGGACCACCGTTTCCAAGGTTACTGTAGGTAATACACTAAGACGTCATGATGTGAAATCATGCATGGCACGAAAGGTTCCCCTGCTTAAACCAGCACATGTCAAGGCCCGTCTTAAGTTTGCATATGACCATTTGGATGATACAGAGGAGTCATGGGAGAAAGTTTTATGGTCAGATGAGACCAAAATAGAACTTTTTGGTCATAATTCCAATAAGCGTGTTTGGAGGAAGAAGAATGAAGAGTACAATCCGAAGAACACCATCCCTACTGTGAAGCATGGGGGTGGTAGCATCATGCTTTGGGGGTGTTTTTCTGCACATGGGACAGGACGAGTGCACTGCATTAAAGAGAGGATGACTGGGGCCGTGTATTGAGATTTTGGGGAACAACCTCCTTCCCTCTGTCAGAGCATTGAAGATGGGTCGTGGCTGGGTCTTCCAACACGACAACGACCCGAAGCACACAGCCAGGAAAACCAAGGAGTGGCTCCGTAAGAAGCATATCAAGGTTCTAGCATGGCCCAGCCAGTCTCCAGACCTGAACCCAATCGAAAATCTTTGGAGGGAGCTCAAACTCCGTGTTTCTCAGCGACAGCCCAGAAACCTGACTGATCTAGAGAAGATCTGTGTGGAGGAGTGGGCCAAGATCCCTCCTGCAGTGTGTGCAAACCTGGTGAAAAACTACAGGAAACGTTTGACCTCTGTAATAGCAAACAAAGGCTACTGTACCAAATATTAACATTCATTTTCTCAGGTGTTCAAATACTTATTTGCAGCTGTATCACACAAATAAATTGTTAAAAAATCATGCATTGTGATTTCTGGATTTTTCTTTTTAGTTTATCTCTCTCACAGTGGACATGCACCTACGATGAAAATTTCAGACCCCTCCATGATTTCTAAGTGGGAGAAATAGCAAAATAGCAGGGTGTTCAAATACTTATTTTCTTCACTGTAAGTTACATTTTGTTTAAAGGTTACAGTAAAAGTACAGTAAATTGATACACCTCTTAAATTTCAGCAAGCATTTTATTAGTAGTAGTATTTTTCTCAAGGGACAACCCAATAGAAATGAATCAGTGTAGCTTTATTATACCCTGAAAATGACAGACAGCCATTAATGTAAAAGACCTGGCAACACAAGGGAGTACCGAGATAGTTGTGTCTTGCCTACAGTCACACATGGGGGTGCATGAGTGCTGCTGACACTGGGGCGTGGTTCATGGAGGGAAACCTAAATACCAACATGTGCTGTGACATTGTGAAGCCACTTCCAAGATGCCAAGTGATATCATGGATTCCTCTCAGTATGTCGCCTTCAGACCTGAACCCAAATGAGCACCTGTGGAGTATCCTCAAGCAGAATGAAGGAAGGTAGAATAGTGATCCACCAGTGACTTCATCATGGAGGAGTGGAAGAGGATTCCACAATACTTTAGACACAGTTTGAGGTGTAATGACTTGTTTTGGCGGCTATTTAGACAAACTCAAAGCGTGACCATTTTGAGTGGCCCCCAGTTGACATTAAAGTTTAGTGTAAATGCAGGCAATGCACCATGGGGAGACAGGCAGTGCCACTTCAGCTTACATAAAAGAAGGTCTTTACTTGGGCAAGAACTGGGCAGCACGGAATCTACAGTGAGTTAGTCACACATGAACAGAACTCTAGACTGAACTCTAACTACAATCACAGTGCCAACACAAAAACAACATTAGGAACTTTATTTATTTATTTACAAAACAAGTGCCTCACATCATCCTGGGAAGCAAGAATTACTTTCAGCGACGGAAGTCATGCCAGCGCCCAGCATGTCTTGTGGCACCTTTTTGTTAATAGCTCTTCAAAGTACATGTTTATAGTTAACAGTTGTTGTTATCCTCCACTAGTTGTTATTCTCTACTTTAACGTAGTTGTTGTTATCCTCCACTAGTTGTTATCCTTTACTTTAACATAGTTGTTGTTATCCTCCACTAGTTGTTATCCTCTACTTTAACATAGATGTTGTTATCCTCCACTTGTTGTTATCCTCTACTTTAACATAGATGTTGTTATCCTCCACTAGTTGTTATTCTCTACTTTAACATAGATGTTGTTATCCTCCACTAGTTGTTAGTATCCTCTACTTTAACATAGTTGTTGTTATCCTCCACTAGTTGTTATCCTCTACTTTAACATAGTTGTTGTTATCCTCCACTAGATGTTATTCTCTACTTCAACATAGTTGTTGTTATCCTCCACTAGTTGTTATTCTCTACTTTAACATAGATGTTGTTATCCTCCACTTGTTGTTATCCTCTACTTTAACATAGTTGTTGTTGTCCTCCACTAGTTGTTATTCTCCACTTGCCGTCTGTATGTGCTGTCTACCTGTGTTAAGTTGCTGTGTAATGGTTATAGTGTTATTTCTTTTATGACACAGTGAGTCAGACTATTATGTTAAGTAATGACTCCTTGACGCTTCCAATGTGTAGAGACGCCCATTGCAAGTTCCACTCCAGCTACTGTGTTCCCAAATGTAGAGCAACTTCCTTTTAATCAAGCTGAAATTCATATGACCAATGTTTGTGAGACTGAAGAAAACCTTTATATATGTATATGTATATATGTTTACTTACGTTTTACTTTATCCCTTATAGCCTGCCATAGCTCAGGCTCATGACTGAATCCGGTGGTATTTTAAGTTGATTTTGAGACTCCTGGTTTATAGTATTGTCCCTTGAGGAGTTATAATAAAAAGCTTGATGAAATGTGAGAGGTGTACTCACTTTTGTCAGCATAACGGCTTTTTGGGAATTTTTCTACTCCAGTAGGACCCTTTTTGTGGGAAGAAAGCCAGACTTAGACCAGGCTCACACTAAATCCATTGTGGCTCCATTGCGGCCGCCGGAAGCATTATGCAAGATTGAAATCCCTGTTGTAGGCTCACACGTGCTCTGTGTGATGCAGCTCTGGCTCCGTCTGCCATGCGGCACAATGGAAAGAATCTGTTTGGGGTCTAACTTTTTTTTTTCCAGATGCTGTAAATGCCAGAGCATTCTCATATCATATCATCATCCTATCAATACAAGAAATTGGTAATAGTAATAGACCATTTGAACGATATCTATCAACATTGTACACTCAACGAACAAACAACAATATAAAGTAATTAAAGGCTATTTAAGAATAACAAACATCAAAAAAGATGTAGTTCAAAGTCAAAAGGCACCTAAAAATCTACGACACCTCGTCGAGTGGCAAATACGGCTATTGTTTACAACAATCTTCTCTATGCAAAGGTAATTGTCCGTGGCCAGAGCGTACGCTCGCCCACAGTACATATTGGACTCAGTGCGAGTGGCACTTTGTGGCAAGCCAGACTGGATCAGGACTGGAGCTGCAATGGATTCATTGTGATGGCAGTGATGGCTGTGCATGGAGAGAAACAACAGACATTACAGGTGGTCTCTGTTTTGTTTAGCGGAATTATTGTACAAAAAGAAAAATAATTTACGTGCGAAGGGTGGAAAAATACGTAGGCGTAGTAATATGTAGTCGTAACTTCAACCTCCACTGTGTCTCCCTAGCTGGAGGCAGACTCTTCCTGTGGCAAAGGTAAAGAAAAGTGAGACATGACTTCAAATTAGACATTGGAAAACGCTCAGTGGAGAAATCAACATTGGCTGAATGCCCGGTTCAAACCGCTCAAATGCCACCATCATCATCAAAGGATAACGATGGTATCCTTGAACATGTGAAAGGATTCATGAACGGTGATAACTTCCTCCTCCGAATAAGCATGTTGTTCCCTCCTTGCAAGGTCCCTTCCAGTGTGCAGGACAACCACAAGGACTTAGAGGTTAATTTATATATAATTTAGCTATAAGTTCTGATCTTAAACTAAAACCTAACCAACTGTACATCACCAGAGTTTGTAACCAGAGGACACCTGTATGCCAAGGGTTACCTATTCACCTTGCTGCCACAAAGTGCTCCAAAATATGCCCTCAAAACGTTTGTTGCCGTACAGACATATTAATATCCGGAAAGGTCAGCGCTGTGTCGTCGCTCTGACGCCGCCAAAAGGTGGACAGCTGCCGCCCTTCTCAGTTGAGGGGCTTTAGGGTTGTTATTCAACCTAATGAGGCCCGAGAGCAGATCCCTCTGAGAGTATTTATAAAGTTACTGGTGAAGTTTTCCATGATTATTTTCCACCTGCCAACTGACGAATGCTGACATCGCTGTTACTATGCATTCTTGAGGTTTCTAAGCACATAGTCGCTCGTACTGTAAGTGGACAACAGCGGCAGTGTAGAGCAGAATGCAGTAGCGTGTAACCTCTCTTGGCAGGTGATTGTTGTTGGCCGCACATAAAAGGTGTCGATCCTCTAGTTGTGACTCTGGTCTGCATGAAGACTCTGCGGCGGAAGCAAACATGGCTGAAGTACTACATGCCGCCGTACCTTCAGAATGTGTGTCGCAACTTATAACATACCGCTTTCACTTGACTATTCTTCTTTGGCTGCATACAGGTTCATGAGTTTTAGGACAAGACCGCTACATTGTAATAGCTCTGTGGACCACTAAGCAGATGAGGACAGCATGGTGCCAGGGCTCTCAGAGCCGGATCCTGCATTGCAAAGACTTGTCACCCTAACACAATAAGAGTCCAAAGCTTTGCCCTTCACAGAAACCTAACACTGTCTCTGTTTAGCTTGTAACTTCCGGCAGAGCCACTGTGTGTCATTTGCTAAGTTTCCTTATTTCTACAAGCTTACTGGCTTGTCCTCTTAGGGGTTCAGTCCCCTCGCATGTCAGGGACTTTCCGGTGGTGTCAAGCATGTGACGTTGTAGCCACGGGGGCAAGAGGGGCAATGGGAGGTGTGGATTTCCTCGGCATGCCATTTCACTGCCGTTAACGGTCTGAACTGCACTTTAACAAGCTGGTCAACAAGCAGCATGCCAGACAGCATTATTTGATTATGAAGTGATACCTCTTTGCTGTAAGACTAAGGTTGTACTCGTGCTAGACCATTCATACGGTTTTCATACTGTGCTGTTCCTGGCTTGTGTGCTGCCGTATACTTCAATTTCCCTGACTTTTGTGGATTTATGTATTTCCAGTCTAAGTCGTTTTACTTATTTCTATTGTGGAAGGTGGTGGCTGCCATTGATCACTCATGAGAGGAACAATCACATTAAATAAATGACACAAATGTTATCCTAGAGTAAGTGAGTGTTCCGTGGGTTTTGGATTTCGGATTACTTTGAGTTTTCAAGTGAAACGAAATTGAGAGCGGGTCAGAACATTTGCACTAGCCAAATATGCAGGACATTTGTCGCAAGAACGGCCGAGTGTGCACAAGTCTTACGAAACCTGCCCATGTTTACCGATTCAACCCAAGCCATAACGCACCAACCATGCTTGATGTCAACATTTGTAAAGAGAATTATAAGACCTAAATTCACATTAACAAGTCTGAGCCCAAATCTCTAACTTTTTCATTTTCACATTTCTGGACAAGCAGGTGGATTCTTGGCACTTCTTTGCTTTTGCAGCAACTTTCCTCGTCGCATAAATGAGGTGTTGATATAAAAAGTTAACTTGACTTAAGTTGACTTGAGTTAAGTTGACTTATCTCAGTTACATAATATTCCCAACATAACATTCTGGAATGCTATCAAAACAAACAGTAGAATCCTGTTGTTCAGGGAGGTTGAAAAAAATGGCTAGGTAGCAGCTGTGTGACCTAGAAGCAGTCTGTCACTTCTGGTCTTCACTTGGGGGCCAGATGTTAAAGTTTTATAAAGACTTAAAGCCGACTATACAAGGCAGATACCTAAATGTGATGGAGTGAATGCATACATTCTAAAGAAGAAAGTAGGCATTCTTTACACCAACAAGGTATGAAAGAATTAGTTTAGTTTGGAGACACAGAACGTCAACACAACTTCTTTATATCTGGTTGGGTCCATGAATTAGGCCATCATTTGGCCATGAGAGACCATGTTGGCCCCTTTTTTGCATGGGTAAATATTATATTTGATGGACTGTTGATGCATGTCGTGAGCTGTTTATTTAGTGGAGTGTGATGTCAAGCAATTCATTTATAACATTTTCTGTACTTTTACTCATCACCTATCATTTGGTGTCTGCAGTTTTGTTAATGGTGTGTGGTGACATTGAGTTAGATGGTTGTTTAGTAAAATAGTGTAAAATGTACAGTAAATTCTTGCAATTTTTTCAACTGGTTTTAAATTTACATCAGAAATGTACAACAAAAAGACTATCTGCAATTCTTTGCAACTTCAGGCCTGGATGACTGAGTTCTATGCGGCACTCCAACAATGCTATCCAACTGGAACTGGACATGAACATCACACATCTCATGACAAATTACACGTCTTGCTTGTTTGAATGCCTCCTATGGTAGATATCAGATAAAATCAGATGAGACGGTATCTCTAAGTCAAATGTGCGGTTGCGAGTAAACACTCTTGTTTGTGACAACACAGGTACAACATACCCCTTGAATCATCAAGCTGCCTCACATATGGTGTGTTCAAGGACCGTCGCCCAAAGAAGACACATTATTCATGAAAGCATAAATTGACCAACACATGCGAAATTGGGAGTGCATTCAGTAAACAAACAAATGAGCTCAGAAAATACACTAATTGCTCACTGCGCCACATACACAGACCAGCTTTCATTTAGCACACAATTTAAATACTCTTGGAAATTCTTTTAAGATGAATGTACATCATCAGAAAACGCATTTATTCATTTAACGCACACACAACAACGAACTTCATACTGTCCCATTTTTTCTGCACTGTACTGCTTCTTCGCTGTGGTTGTTCACATGAGGATTACGAGTGTATTACGACAATATGAGTGTTTTTGTTAATTGTGCATACCCCACTTTGAGAACTTAGGCATGCTCATCAAATGCAGTTCAAAAGTCTTACTTGCTGTTTACAGAAGAACCTTAAATGACTTAAGCATGTTTTAATTCTGCATCATTTGCCTGCTGTCTCTCAGTCTGAGTCTTGCCGCCTCCCGTGCCCCCCTTACGGCCAAAAGAACATGTCAGAGACTAAGTATGATAATTAGAAGGGTCTTCAACCTCGTCTTGCATTCTCATTCTTCCCTCCGGCTTTCTCTGGCCGTCCTCGGACGTTGCTGATCTTGTGTTCGAGGACTGTAATTGAAGCATTCCGCAGAAGCCCCGGCCTGCAAAGAGCATCTCCTTTTCTGGAAGTTTTTAGGATCTGACCGAGTGGGTGTCTGCGGATCATGCCTTTTTATTTGCCCTTCTAAAAGCCTAGGAGAGGATTAGTGATTATTTAACATGGGTTTGGGGCTCTCACAGCTCCCTGAAGGAATGATGGTGGTTTGAATCAGTTACAGGGAAATGGGATGATCCACTACCACCTATAGACGCAATATGTCGTCTCGTCTGTTCAGTATCTGCTGGTGTTCAGACATGTTCGTACTTGAGACAGCACGTAGGCGTGCAGGCCTTTTGTGATTACCGGAAACGCAGCAGTCAGCACAACCTAACAGCCTTCTTCTTCCCGACATCTGTCATAGTCGTTCCCCGCTGCTGGAACGTGCTGTGATCCCTGTCTCGAGGAGCTCTATCGCCCCTCCATTGGCAGTACAATTAGATTGGACCTGCAGCTATGTGACTTGAATGTAAATCCATTGGAACTAAATGATCGGTCACATGACTTCAAAAAGCAACGTGAGAATGAAGGTGCGTTACTGTCACATCTGCGGGAATGAACACTCCCAGAAAGGACTGAATGGATGCAATTCCGGTGTAAAGCCTTAAAATTGTACCATTTCTTACCAATTGTAGAAGTATCAGAGGTCCCACAATAGTGTATTGGAAGTATGTTGTCCAAAATCTAGCCTTAGTTCTTTTAGTAAGTCCGACTGGGAACAAGCCCTTTTGTGTGTCTGTTTTGTTTATGAGTAGTGTTTGTTATTTTAAGATGTGATTTATTTTATTTTTTATGTTTAGTCCTCATAACCTGGCTCAAGGGACACAATTTTGCACACGAGGGGCCCTCTAAAGGGGCCATTTTGTTCAAAAAAATGCCATAATATTTTTCCCTGTGTCTATCTGACCTTGGTATCATGAATGACACTGAGATATTTATTGTTGGGCTGCATGGTGGATGAGTGGTTGGCGCGCAGGCCACACAGCTAGGAGACCAGAGTTCGATTCCACAATCTGGTCATCTCTGTGTGGAGTTAGGTTAACTGGCGACTCCAAATTGTCCATAGGTATGAGTGTCTGTGTGACTGGTTGAAGACAGCTGGGATAGGCTCCAGCATGCCCGCGACCCTTGTGAGGATAAGCGGTAGAAAATGAATGAATGTTTACTGTTCATACAATTATGTATACATTATACGTATATACATATACATACTGTATATTATGGAGTTCAAGTAAATTGACTTTCTTCTGGTTATGTGGATTTATAGCATACATTTATTGATACAAGCGTAATTACCCAACCAACACAGATACCTCCCAGGTACCCCCCCCCCCCCCCACACACACTAAACACATCTTACTGACACACACATCAACCCGTTGGTGCTGACATCTTTTGATTGCTCGCTAAGTGAAATACAGTATAACTGTGTTTACTCACTGCATGTGTGTGTGAGGGGGACCTCTGCCATTGTTGAGCTCTTACATCCTGACAAGCGCAAGCCTGCCGGGTTAAAAATAACCTAGTGCTTTCCAATTTTGACGTCTTTTGGGACCGGCTGTTTTGATTTTACACACGTCAAACACCCCTCCTCCCCCCACCCGCCTACTATCCTTCCTCTGCCTGAATGCTCGGGGTCACCGGCAGCGACTTCCTGTCACTTGGTTCCTCATAACTATCCCTAAATACACAAAAGAGAGAGAGGACACCTGGGAAAGGAAGGTTTGTGCTGTCGCTGTAAATGACAGTTTTTTTAAGTATGCCAGAATTGTCTTTATTCCGAAGCTTCAGAAGATATCTGATGAGTTTGGCAGAACAGAATTAGGCCATGAAAAAAAAAAAATCACTTCAACATAAAAGTTTGAGTCGTAGTAAAGCAGATGTGGTCTCCAACTTTAATTTGATGCAGTGGAACCCGCTTATCTTTACGCCCGTCGAACTGTCCATTGCTTGCATGACCACTGCTTGCATATTTTGTTGAACAAGAGACGGTACTGGATGCTGCGCTCGTGACGTTTATGGGGCCTGGTCACAGGTCAAACTGACTTGGAAGGCATTTTGCCATATGAGACGAGAAACCATATTTGCTGACTTTTTATGTATGCCCACAGAGGACATCAAGTTCAAAGGCAAAGACAAAGACAGGGGGTTCAGAATATACCGTATGTATGTATGTATATATGCATAGCATTGTTGGTGATGGGCGTGGCGTTCCCCTGCAGGCAGGAGGAAGTACGCTCATGCAAATTCAAGAGTCCATACATTGAAAAAAAAAAAAGATTCCCGTCACAAAATAAAAGTGACTGAATTGCGAGCTGCACACAGTCGACGAGATCGGCCTATAGTATACGGAGGATGAAACCGGTGGATGCGGATATGCCGTTTTTTGACAAAGCTGTAATTTTCCACCAACGTGTTTTCCACCCTGCTAAATATGGATTCCCTCAAACGCCCTTGCATGTTACCACAATACAGGTGTTGTGTTTATGCTTGGATCTGTTGCAATTGGACAGATGCCTTCAAGGTACAGTAGGTTTTTTTTACTGTATTACAGCACATCAGAAATGAATCTACTGAAATAGAACTTTCACTCAACCGTCATCTCTAACCTATATCTCTACCTACCTGTGTCCCCCCCACTACCCCCAGACCCCTGCCACATTGTCATACCCCCGTGCATCAGCGAGGCAGACCGCTTCAGTCTGGTGGCACTGCGCCACATCCACAAGCAGCTGGACGATGACAACGACGGCGGCATCGAGGTGAATGAAAGCGTGGAGGTGAGTTCTGCAAATATCAGTTTTGTATTTGTCGCCTTACGTCAACTCTTACAGCAAAGGTGCCGCCTGACGACACATGACTTGTGTTGATTTAAATCTCTCTGCAGGTTCTTCCAATGTTATTTGAACAATTGCGCAACAATACACACATCATAACCAGTGGTTTGGATTTGGCTTAGTTATATATTGTACATCGCTTGTACGATGTGTCCCTTCTTAGCACCGTCCCATTAAGTTAAACGAAAAGAAAGTGTTGACACAAGAACGAACCCTCTGGTATTTAGCTAACAAGTCGCTTAAATCTTGTACATCTCCCCGCCTTTTAGATGCTAACACTTTACACGTTAGGCTTAGCTTATGTCTTTGGGGAGGGCTGCATCTGAGCGGGTTAGGCCACGTGGCTCTGGAGTTTCGAGATAATCAGCCAGCTTTCAGAACCTCGCGCTTGTGTTTGTGTGTTTAATCACTGGCGGACACGGGGGCTGCAGTGAAATTAGGTTACATGGCGGGGGCCTCTTCGCTCATGACTCTATAATGTCTAACTTCTAAAAAAAAATGTGGCTTGTAAACACAAAGCATGCCAGAGCTCTCCATGCATATCCCAGGCAATGCAGAGATGTTATTGCTACATCTTCTATGAAGTTAAAGGACCCCTGCTATGCAAAAGGGATTTTTAATGGCGTTCTAATAGCAATATGTATCCCAAGGGTTGTGTGTGATTATTGTTATCATAGATTATTTTGCTTTGATTGATTTTATGTCTTGTCATCGAATTTTTAACAATGTTCCCCTGAAAAATGCATCCCAGACAAAATAAGGATAAAGTTGAAAATCATGACGCGGCGAAAATGAAATCCCAGCATGAAAGCAACCACTGGTATTTTAAGCCGCAATGTTGTGTGGAAAAGTTTGTGCCAATCGTGCCATGAATTTCTAATTAATTATCACGTGATTACATTTATTAATGGTTCATAGTATTAAAAACCAGCGGTTGCAGCGGCACTTCTCATGCGAGCTCACCGATCCATGACAGAGCAGTCCGGGCACAGTGAGGGGGACTACTGTTGTAGCTATGGAGCCTAATATTCAATGTCCAAAGTGAAACTTCACCACGATACATTGCGGACATGTCTGCATGGTAATTTTGTGTTTTCTTCTCTGTGTGGGTAGCGGGAGTCATGTGGAAAATAGCTTTGAGGCCCTTTGTTATGAATGTGGTATGACAACCGGATCGGCCTAATCTAATGGCCGAAGCTGATATTATCTGATCAGCAGCTGATCCTGAGGATTTGATTGGGAGATCCCTAAAACAAACAATACACTATTGTGGGACCTTTGAGATTTAGCTATCCATACATCCATTTTATATGTGGCTTATGCTTATAAGGGTTGTGGGGGTATGATGGAGCCTATCCCAGCTGGCTTTGAGCGGGGGAGATTTCGCTAAAATTAGTTTATAAGTTGATTATTTTTTTACCTAGGGAAACTGCAACACTGTTTTTATGGACATGTTATATACTACATAGTATTTTTATCTGATCTGGTTTTGTTGTATGTATTTTTAGTCATTTTAGTTCCGTGAATATTATTTGATTGTGTGAGCTATGAGAGATACCTGAATTTCCCCAAGGGGATTATGAAAGTACCTAATAATTAAAAACATGGGACCTTTAAGGATTTTCAGTCTTTAAGGAACATCCATTCAGTCCTTTTTATGGGAGTTTTCAGTCCTGCAGATGCTACATAAATCTTGAGGGGATGCTCCAATCAATTGGCCGGCGATCAATATCGGATGGTTTTCGTGGAAAAAGCATGTGATCGGCATATACCGACAAATGCCTATCAACGGCAATCACCTCCGCCTTGCAATATTTCAGCATGCAGCCTGGAACAAGTGTTCCCCGCCCACTTTTCTTCACATTGTGCAGGCATCTATCCATCCGTTTTCTATACTGCTTAACCTCATCATGCTAGAACATTGCACAACCTTGCCAAACTCATGTGGGACTTACCTACCGTTTGCGTGATATACATTTTGCACCCTGTGTTGCATGTTAAAAAGCTTTACCTTAATACAACACATGAAGAACAATAAATGGAGTATGGTGAGTTTTCAAGGCTCACGATGTGATCATTATCTCATGTAGCCAAAAGGACGGCCAGCCTTGCAAAATCAGTCCAAATCATCCAAAATGGCCGGTACCAAGAGGGACCGCTTTTGAAAAATGGCTGGGATTGAAAGAGTTAATCTACAGCATGTGATCAGCATCAGCCGATTTCACTTATGGATAATCGGTATCTGATTCTGCAGCATTGTGGGAGCTCAAAGTTTTTATTCATTTAATGTTTTAAAATGAGATAAAATGGTACTTTTAAAATGCTTTCACTCTATGTACAAAAAAGCTTATTGGTTGGGAACACAGATGACTCACTGGTTAAGCACACACCCTCAGGTGCCAGCCCCCTTTGGGATGGGAATGCAAATTCTCACTGAGCTGGAATGACTCATGTCATCCAACCTGGACCAGACAAGAAGCAACTTCTGAATGTCCCAACTCCAGTATGACCGTGCTTCCAGGCAGAGATCATTTCATAGACGGGAAGAGCACAAACTGTCTGGGGGTGGTGGTAATGGGGTTTAAGATTAGAGCTCCTCCTCTATCTGCTTCTGCCACCCCCATATCCCCCAACTGCTGACACCCTACACCCATCCAGTAAAGATTCCTCTGTCTCTTTTCTCATCCCAAAAACTGCTACCAACCGGACATCACACTTTTCCAAGACCTGCACTTGAGGCATTCTTGGTCACAGACATTTTACTAGATATGAAGCCATGCCAGGATTTCTTCTCCAATGGGCTATTCTGGAAACATTCCAACATGTTTGCTACATAAGAGAAATACCCTTGGCAAATTCCGTTAACTTACTAATTCATGACTTTGTACGCAATTTTAGCAGCATTTTGTTTGACTTTATTCTTAAAGATGTCAAGAAAAATCCCCAAAGATGCATTTCACCACACTGAAGCTTTTCAAGTCGTGATCAAACTCTTCCTGCCTGTCCGCCAAACCTCTTGATGCTTATTTATAGTTTGACAACCGAATCCCTTCTTTCCAGACGTCTCCGTGTCATTTGACTAGGAAGTGTGTAGTGAAGGTATTGCAGAAGTGCAGTTATTATTATTGTTTTACATGCTTTTCAGAAATGGGACAAATGCTGAAACAGTCAAATATTAATGAAGATTGTAAACATTTACATTTGTAAATACGACTACACATTTGGTGTGGATAGTCAAAGAACAGCAGCCATCATTGGAGGAAAAAACATAAAATATGTTACTAATACAGTAAATTAAAAGTGGATACAGCTTCACCCACTTTTGTAGAACAATAAAGGGCATTTCTTTTCCTGTGACTTTGACTCTACAACTCTACAGGGGCATGACGATCCAAGCTGTCAAAAGGAGGACAGCCGGAAAGTTCGCACATACACAGGTTGAAGTGATCTTTTTTCCCTAAAAGGAAGAAAGATGAGAGAAATGAACGTGTGTGTGTGTGTGTGTGTGTGTGTGATCAGCCAGACAGAACACACATACATAATAGTGAAGAGAAGGTAAAATACTAAGAGACAAGTGCTATATTTATACTCATGTCTCTTCTTTCCAGTTTATAATAGAAGACATGAAGCAGCATCACACCAACAAGCATAGCAACCTGCACCGTGAGGACCAGCACATTACTGTGGAGGAGCTATGGAAGGCCTGGAAGACCTCTGAAGGTATTCACCTAACATAGATGTATCGCTATACAACATACTGCATATACGTTTGCATCCAACAGTTCACAACTGGACCATAGAGGACACGCTGCAGTGGCTGAGGGAGTCGGTGGAACTTCCCCAGTATGAGAAGAACTTCCGGGACTTCCGTGTTACGGGCAACACATTGCCACGGTTGGTAGACTCATGCACACTGCAGTCATGAAAAACTGATGCAGATATCCTCAAAGTTTTGTCATCATTAGACAAGGGGTGGCCATATACAAATTTAAACTAACCCATGTTATAGAAAAAAAACAGCCTTCATCAGTTTTGTATTATCAGTGACAACGAATATCATTAATATGAACTTTTTTCCTTCTAATATGAATTATTATTAATTGACATAACTTCTACTCAATCTAATTTGCCTAAAATTGCCACTTTCTCAATATATTACGGCTTTAATAAAAATTACATATTTTAGACCTTATTTCACCTTTGTTTCTTCCCTCTTAACATCATTACTTTATTGTTATTTTATAATAATAATATAATATAATAAATATTTCGCCTTTATTCTCATGAAATCACTTCAGTTTTTTTTCAATTTTGCTGTTGTTTTTTCTTTTCGTAGTTTAACTCATTTTCTTAGTTTGTATTATGATATCTTGTCAGGAAAATAATAACGGTTAACACAGTAGGAGTGCATGTTTTGACCCTTTAGAGTAGATGGAGCTGATTTAGCTTTACAGTGCAGTAGGAACATTACTAGTCCTCATTATGCTACACAATGCTGCTCTCTGCTGGTCGTAAATGGCAATACCGTGGGATAAAAAAGACATGTCTAAAACTGCTTCCAGATTACTTTGAGGCCACATGAGTTCATGTTACAGCTTGGACATACCTGTCTGTAAATAGAACACAGTCTTGAGCCAAGAAATTTGAAATATGAGGAGCAAAGGCGTTAGCAAAGAACACGATGGTGAGACTTACGGATGTTACGCCTCTGGACTGACTCATGAGGTGATGTCACAGCTAATGGCCACCATTTGTAATAGTGGTAATTTGCTGACACATCAGAGTTCTGTGTGCTTTGTATATGCTATTATCTATTCCCAATACTTACTGGTTATTCTTACAATGCATGTTGCAGAATCGCCGCAAACGAACCATCCTTCATGTCCATGCAGCTAAAAATATTAGACCAGCGACATAAACAAAAACTCAACTTGAAGGCCCTCGATGCCGTTCTATTTGGCCCCCCGCTCCGTAAGTACACACCTGCATTGCAGTGACTGGCCTATAAATCACTTGCTCACACTTTCTTTTGTTCCTCGCTGTCCTGCAGGCCCACAACACAACTGGATGAAGGACTTTATCCTCATGGTCTCCATAGTGATCGGGGTGGGGGGTTGCTGGTTTGCTTACGTGCAGAACAAGTACAGCAAGGTGCACATCTCTCAAATGATGAAGGATCTGGACAGCCTGCAACATGCCGAGCAAAGCCTCCTCGACCTACAGAGTCGGTATGGTGAAGAATGGCAAATGAAGTGAAGCATGCTGGATACAACCTTTTAAAACCGCTTTCCCTTCTGTCAGTTTGGAGAAAGCTCAGGAAGAAAACCGCACCGTGATTGTGGAAAAGCAGAATCTGGAACAGAAGATGAGGGATGAGATCACAGGCGCCAAGAAGGAAGCTTACAGACTTCGGGAACTGCGAGAGGGCGCTGAATGTGAGCTCAGCCGACTCAAATACGCTGAGGAGGAACTGGTCCAGGTAGTCCTCACGTCTTTATAATTCTGTGAGAACAGTCCAAACGTGGACCTTTTTGATGCAAAACTAGAACACCCCCCTTTTGTAGGTACGGAAAGCCCTGAAGCGAGCCGAGAAGGAGATGCACTCAGAGCGCTCGCTGCCTGAAGCACTGCAGAAGTGGCTCCAGCTCACGCACGAGGTGGAGGTTCAGTACTACAACATCAAAAAGCAGAGTGCGGAGTTTCAGCTTTGCGTCGCCAAGGATGAGGTACCACCATTCAGGGCTCAGTGGATATGCTTCTCCCGCTCTCCCTAATCTTCCCCTTTTGCATTTCCAGGCGGAGAAAATCAAAAAGAAGAGAAGTTCCGTCTTTGGGACTCTTCATGTAGCACATAGCTCCTCACTGGACGAGGTGGACCACAAGATACTTGAGGCCAAGTACGCAAGAGGTTAAACACAAGTAGCTTAAACACGCTGTTGTCAACTGGGTCGTTTTCTATATAGGAAGTCCTTGTCCGAGGTGACGGCATGCCTGAGGGAGCGTCTGCACCGCTGGCAGCAGATCGAGAGGCTCTGCGGATTCCCCGTTGTCAACAACTCAGGGCTGCCGAGTCTGACAGCCAGTCTCTACTCCGACCACAGCTGGGTGGTGATGCCGTGCGTCTCTGCCCCACCGTACCCCATCGCGGGCGGGGTGGATGACCTGGACGAGGACACGCCTCCCATCATTCCACAGTTCACAAGTGAGTTGTAATGTATTCATTCATTCATTTTCTGCCGCTTATCCTCACGAGGGTCGCCGGGGTGCTGCAGCCTATCCTAGCTGTCTTCCGCAAGACCCGGGCAAGACCCGGGCAAGACTGGTCGCCAGCCAATCACAGGGCACATGAGTTGTAATGTAATGAGATGATTTTTTACAAATATTATTATTAGGGCATATAAATAATTATTTGCATATATTATTATGATGAGAATGATGAAGAACCTAGCGAATGTTGCAAATATTTTTTTATTGTCATTTATACAGTAGTACCTTGGCATACGAGTGTCCCAACTAACAAGTGTTTTTTAGAGGTGATCAGTCTCTCGGCTGCAAGCTAGTTTGCTACTAGTTACTGGCAGGCTATTTGGGGCTTATGTCACCTTAGTATGTGGGGGACAAAGGCGGAAGTGACACACACAGTGCTCAATGAGTTGGCAGTATTCTTTTAACGATTTAGTAGCTTTTGTGCTTGAGCTGCTGTATTTGTCATAAGAAAAGTGTCACAATGTGTGTGTGTGTGTGTGTATACTGTAGGTAAAAGAGTGTTGGAAGTGAAATATAAGCTGTAGCCTGACTCCACTACAATATATGGGCACACCTAGTTCAGTAAACTACTGACTTTTATGTTAGTCACAATTATATTTTGTGAGATTATTTGCTTGAAAAAAAAGATATTTGATGTGGTGGACAGTTTAACTTACCAATGTTCTAGTCTAGATGCTGGAAATGAGACGGCTTTAAAATGCTTTTCGTAAGCCCTATTGGGAACATGCCGTTTTGGTTGTTTAGCATTCATGCGAATGAGCTGTGTGTGTCTCGCACTTGATCCAATACAATTTCCTCAATATAAGATTCAATGTTAATAAATGGAATATAGTAGTTAAGAGCATAGAAAACCCCTTTTTTGGCTTTCTAAATATGTTTTTTATTAGAGCCCTACAGACATTAAATAACACCCCTATAGTCACCTTTACAGTATTATTATTCTCTGTTTACACCACATGACAACTGTTATGCTGCAAGGACTCGAAATGGTAACCAGTTAGCCTCAAATTTATTTTTTCGAAACTCAAGAAGACAACAACTTAGGAGGACTTTTTTGCACTCTAACATGTCGGACATGCTATAGCTGACTTAATGCAGTGTTAAGGTAATGTAATGTAAGGTAATGCCTCATTGTTTGTGTCATTACTGCCACCTGTTGACCAGAATACTACATATGACTTGTATTTCATGTTTGGACTAATACTAGACCATGTGTACTACCAAACAGTGATCCATCGTTTATGAATTGAATAATCTGAAAAAATTTAGCGAGGGAGCGATAATCGTATCGCGACATTGTGAAGGACTGTATCACATTACAGCATCACAACACAACATTAAGGGGTTGGATGGGATGACACAAATGATAGCAACGCTGGTATTCCTAGGTGAGCTACTCTACTAACATTAATGTTACATTTTAGATAAACCCTGTGCAAGGTTATGCTATTTGCTGGAGAAAAACCAAAGGATCACATTTACAGCTCAGTTAGTGTTGGAAATGATAGGATTTTTCGCAGGTTTTGGGGCTCATAAACGTCTAGTCATTTTTTCAAAATTAACCCTGTATTTTGTCTTAACAGCCACTTTGATGCGACCCCCGCTGACGCGTAACAGCAGTCTGTGCCGCTCCCGCCGCAGCCTCCTCAGCTCTTCCTCGCTGATGTCCCCTGATCCCGATCTGCTGTCCATGGCCAGCTCGTCCCTCTCCTATCACCTCGAGGCAGACGTCGAAAATGTCGATAGGAGGGGGTATGTAGCGCGGGCCGGAATGCCGCGGAATGCTTTTAACGTGTGGACTCACAGGTGTTCTATACAGACATTCTCGCTGGTATTTGGGGTTAAGTGGTGACAGCGCCCTCTAGTGGCTGCTGCATAATAGAACACCATACAGCTCAGTGAGTGCCAGTTTGTGACATCTGTGTCCGCCCCTCTCCCTCAGGGACACCGCCCAGGAGGGCAGCTCAGACACAGACTCCTTAAACTCCTTGATGGGCCGCAAGCCGCCGCACAACCCTTGCTTCGTGACCTCGGAGACCCCTTACCGCAAGATCTCCCGTGAGGAGATGCTGCTGTTCAACCAGAGCCCGGAGTTTCCCGTGTACACCACCATCACCAGCAACAGCAGGGACTCCACACCCCCTAGTCTCCCCCCCACGCCGGCTGCCACCCCCTCGAGCCCGCCGTCCACTTCTCCTTCACCGGCCTTGGAGCATCACATGTTCGCAAACAGAGGCTCGCCGGACCTCACCCGCGTTTCGCCGGAGAGCCAGGTGGTCCCCCAGGGAGTCTCCACATCAAGGAAGGGCATGTACAACGGCATCCTGGAGAAGTCACACAGCTTCGGCCAGCTACCTGCCAGCATGCTGCCTGTCGTGGGCCGCTACCCGTCCCTCACCTCCCTGGACTCGGAGGGCCGGAGCGTGGGACGGGAACACAAGCTCCTGAGCACCTCCTCGCAGGACTCCAGCGACAATGGAGAAAAAATCAAGCGCTCCTCCTCCAAAATTAAAAGCTTATTTAAGAAGAAGAAATAAGAAGATAGCGTGGTGTGTGAGAGAGAAATAGAATATATTCTAATATAACAAGGACATCATTGTGAGCTAATGCTAAAACAGCTCTCTTTGTCATCAACAACAGAATGTTGCTCAGTCTGGTCGCCTTATTTTTCACTAATGCCTTTTTCTTGTTTAGTCCATTGAGAGGTCAAATTTTTTTTTTCATTCTGACCTCACATTATGGAGGCGTTTATTTATTTCGAAGCACATGCATGCAACGCTTGCCGTTGCAGCACACTCCTTGATACATGGATTATATGGGTTCACTTGATTTATTCACCTTGGTGAAGGTTAAAAAAATGTTGCACTACTTCCTGATATCTTGGCAAAGAGTTGAAGGTCACATGAGCAGCAGCATGGTGGCTCCGGAGCCAAAAGGATGTGCCGCCACTTTAAGGCTACAGCTCATCTTAATATATATACAATGTTTTCTTATTATAAGATGTGTTCAAAGGTTTATGGCAATGGTGGGAGGGGCGGGGGTTTACTGAGGATAGTCAAATCTTGTTGGTCATGTTCCCGGTCACCTCGCTATTTACTTGATTCCCTGCATCCTGTAGCCAAGCAAATTTACAGTGCATCACAAAACTGGGTTCACTCATGACATTTCTGCACATTTATTTATGTTTTGCAATTAATTTCATTGTATTTTGGACATTTCATGGGACAATACTGAAGAAATGACACTTTGATACAATGCGAAGTTGTCAGTGTACAGTTTGGTGTAAATTAAATATCCGCTCAAAATAACTCCCAACCATTAAAGTCTAAACCACTGATAAAAAAGTGAGTACACCCCGAATTAAACATGTTCAAATTGGGCCCAATTAGGTAGGTGCACTGACATTGTGTCAAGTGTCTTCAGTGTGTTGGGTGTTGTCCCATGAAAAGCTATAATATCAGGGCTGTCAAATACATTCATTATTTAAAAATTAATCAGTTTTAAAATTTATCATAATTAATCATCACCCACAACTATGTCTATAATATGCCCATTTTTACTGCACTTAATGAAAAGAGTGATAAATGACAGGAGAGGATTGTGTATATTTGTATGTATTAACAGCTCCAAATGATCTGATATGCCTTTATTAGTCCCACCAGGGGAAATTCCAGATAACACACAAGTCGAACACTAATCTCTTTAACAGTAGCAGAACATATGAATCACACTTTAAACGGTATTATTATGATCAATAAGAGGTTGTGTTCAAAGGCATCGTGTAATTTACGGGAAATTTAAAGTTTCAGTGTCCCAGCATATTTACATGTAGCAAATTTAATATCTGAATTAAGAGTTACGAAGTGAGAGGTAACAACAGTGAATTTGTGTTCAAATTCGTACAAAATATTGCCGTTTTTGTGATGTTTGGAGTGTCCCTGAATGCATCTCCGGTTCTGTGTTGTTCTCAGGGTGAAGGGACGAGAGACGTCTGTGCCTTCGTCTGCCGTCATGACAGAGGCGTGCTTGGTCTTGTGGACGTGTTCATTACACAAAAAAAATTGAAAATGTAATTCATGAAATGAATTAGTTTTTTTGACAGCCCTAAATAATTGCAGAAATGTGAGGAGTGTACTCTCCTGCCTCTCGCCCCAAGCTAGCTAGGATATGCTCTAGCTTACCCGTGACCCTCATTGAGGAATAGCGGTATAGAAAATGGATGACGGTGTACTCAGTTTTGTGAGGTACTGTATATTTACCTGTGATGTCTTAACTTGTTCACCCCCTGATGTAGGTCAAATGTTCTGTATGTAAGGACACACACTAGTGTCAGGAAGTGTGTCTGTGCTGCAACGATGGTGTGTCTGTATCAGACATTTTTATTTGCTTCAGAAAAGAAGGATGCAATACGGACCTCCTCTTGATGTGATGATGTCAAAAGAGCTCCCGCCTCACACTGTGACTCCTCTCGTGTAGACCTTCTCACCTTCAGCGGCTGCAACCTAACTTAATGGGTCATGTGACCGGCAGGGGTTGGCGCTGTTTATTAGGTGTGTGTGTGTGTGTGTATGCGTGTGTTCGGACAGGATGACAAATCAATGCAAGTTTTCTTAATACAGCACACGATGAAGGAAAATGTAAGAGTTGCAAGGTGGGATGACATGTTTACGATACACAAAGGATTTTTGACATTTTATGTGTGAATATTTGTATACTGTAGAGGAATTAATAAAAAAGACATGGATCGCCAGTGCGCCTGCGTTGTACTTGAGAGATTAACAAGTATCTCTGTTCCAACGCTCAGTGGCTACTTCCTTCTGATCAAATGTCCTGTGTAAAGGCTCACCGTGGCGACGTGCTGGTGATCAATTGTGAGGTGGGGTCTTGGTCTCATCTTGTTAAAATATGAATATCAATTTTTACTTCTTTTAGCTCCTTGATAGCGGACATGTGCCTTCAAAGGTTTAGGGGTCACCTTTAAAGGTTACAGTGCATTTTAGCTCACCTGAAAGCCATACTTTGTATGCCTAACTTTTTGAGTAGTGAACAAACTACTATATGAATTACTATATATATTACTATATGAACTACAATATGTTATAAAGGTAAAGCAGTTTATAGCCTATATATTTTCTTATACTTCTATTGCCATATACAGTTGTCCCTCGTTTATAGTGGTTAATTGTTTTTATAACTGTATTAGAGCCCTGTAGACATTAAGTAACACCCCTATGAGCGATAATCGGATGGCTATATTGTGAGGGACGACTGTGTGCCATTTTTACAGTACTCTTTCAATCATATTACTGTGAGAAATTGTTTCTCATCTTGCTTACTTATCTTGATGCAGTAGTTACAATAGAAGATTTTTTATGCTTATATCTATGAAAATATACAATTTATAAATAAGGAATACATCACAGAAATTCACTGGTCACATGGTTAGTTCTGGAACTGAGTAAGGGATTCTTTCATATACTACTTCTGGTTCTCCCACAGAGAACAAAGCGTCCTGGGTAATGTAGGACACATTGGCATATACCAATGCAGGCTTGATGCTGCCATCGCCGACTACTTTGGCACAAACGACGACCCAGAAGCCATGCCAACAGAAATGGAGTTTCTGCTGCACTGAGTGGCACACAGTGTTACCATCGATGGAACGGCTATCTAGCCAGGAGGACGCTGCTCCAAGAAGCTTTGTCACGATGAATGAAGAATTGTTAGAGCTAACAAAACTACGCAGTACACACAAAATCAATTGAAAAAGACACCCCGGGCCAGCTGGACCAGACAGACAACTGTCCATCAAGTAAGTCACCATGATATTGATTCTGAATCACGCAGTCAAATGTGACAAGCATGAATAGAACATCTCAGTAACTCAGTGATCAATATTCAACAAAAATATGAAACCTTTTAAAAATATTCTGGAAGATCTAGAAGCTTTCTTATGTGTGTGGCTGCTCTATAGGAGTCCACAACTCAGTACAGAGGGCTGAAAATAAGCATATGTATAGTTTTGTTGTGATCAGCCAATCAGAGGATGGAAAAGTGGTGATGTCAATGTAGGCCGACTAGCTGGCAAAACCCCCCAAAAACATTGATAATATGTGACATGGGCCAGCACTCCTGATTCTGAAGGCCCTGGGCACATTACACATGGAAGATGAAATCTGATTTGACAAAAACATCATACATACACTACTGGAAGCAGTGCAGCCAAGAGACACATTTAGTTGCTGTGGACAAATCCAGGTGAATACCGCCATGTCTTGCAATGTGCTGCTTCAGATGCATTTGTAAAAAGTAGCACAGTGAAGACTACAAGGCGGCTTTAGACCTTAAGTGTACCTTCACATCCATCTAAATATAAAGAATGACATCTTGATACATGCACCCGTTCACCACACAGCTATTTTCCCTTTATCGCACCACCAACCAGATTTGTCTTGAAAAATATGCATGATTGCTTTATCAATATCCAGGGAACACGATAAACGTGGTGTTGATGGGAGAGCACTGATGAAGTGATGTCTGGGTACCACTGCACACAACATTATAATCTGGCTCCCTTCCTTTTTACACAACAACACACTACAGAGATGCCGCTGCAGCTTCTAATTCAGCCACAGGGAGACAGCAGAGCACCGGGACAGACTTCACCACACAGCTCCATCATATGCTAGTGAAACAATAGTGATCACTAACGGCATGTCTACTCCAACTCTTCAGCACCATTAACCAGCATCCTCATCCTCCCACATTTTGGCTCCTTCATTGCAGTGTAATGGCTTTATTAGTGTGTTTAATGCACTGTGACCTACCGGTGCTTCCTGTCTACTTTTTTAACAGAAAAGAAGAACACTTTAGAGAATGCAGACCATTCTGGAACTTTCCCTGAAATTCTGGCTCTGCATGATATGAAACCACAACCTCTTTTTAGCCGTTAAGCTTCTTCACTGGCACAACACAGCAAAATGCTGTATTAATATTTGATGATTAACCATCACCAATGTACATTCCACATATTTCTTTTTTTTCTAGATTGTCACTATATTGGTCAGGTTAAAAGTTACTTTGTCAGTTTTTGTTCATTATTATGATTGCTGTTACAACCAGTCCAGGGAGTACTTTCACTCGAAAGACAGCTGGGATAGGTTCCAGCAAGTGAGGATAAGCGGCATAGAACATAGATGTATGGATTATTATTGTTATCCCAAATATTTTAGTTTGCACATCATTTGGGGAAATTCCATACTTTTCCCATGCAAAAAATAAAGGTTCTTTAAAATTCATAAAATAAACACAGCACCTAAAGGACTATCTATTGTTGATGGGGAAAATGGAGAAGATGCAGAAGATGTGCACCCCACGCAGTGGTAATTTCATCCATAATTTGATCCAGTGCACCACTGTGCGCAGCCAATTTGGTCATTTGGAAGACTGGGCTGCACTGTGATAGGTGTGCCAGCGCACCGGGGGAGATGTGCACATTTTTAGCCAGGCGCAGTAAAAAAATTGTGACAAAACAGCAAGCCAAATGCCCTGAAAGATCGTCAGCTTTGACCTGGTCGCAGGTGAAGCGCACCCTGCGCAGTGGTAAATCGGCTGACAGGCGCACAGTGCACACACGCCACTCAAACCTCACTGGCAGGTTTTTCAATGCAATAAACATTCTCAGTAACCACTATTTAACGTAACCGTCTGAACCAGCATGTAGATTTTTGTATTTGTTGTTCCATCACATCAGATCAACGACGTCACGCATAATGGGAACTCAACCTGAAAGTATGATGGCAGCTAATGAGTTCACATTTTTCAGCCAACCACAAACAGCCACCTCATGCGATATGAAGTATGTATTCTCATCGGCTTATCTCATCTCATGAATCTCATTGAAAAATAAAAAAGAGAAACGCTCGTTGATTCATGTAAATCAGTCTGTGTCTTAAGGATTTACCTATGATTGCCCATATTTCTCTGTTTTAATCTTTATCAGGGCCGGGTTCTAGGCATGCACTGAAATCTTAAGAGGGTTTTGTACATTCACACACATCATGCGCCATTCCTAACAGTGTCTTGTTCATGGCATTGGTTGTTAGCTGTGTGTCCAGCTCTAAACCTGGAGAAGAAGATTGCACGTTGTCATAAAATATATATCCTACACCTAGAAATCCAACCAACCTTATATTAATCTTTGGGGTGTTTTTGCTCATTTACACACTAACAGTGATTGGATGTTTATTGGGGAGAAGAGAGGGGAGGGGGTGGGATCTGGGCTGTGAAGACATGCAGATGGAGTCATGGAGGGGACAGATGAGCGGAGCCGTCATGCGGGTATGAGTTTTCACTTCTAAAATGTTTATTTGGAGCGAGGGGGGACAAACTATTTGTCTAGGTGGGGTTTGCCCCCCATGCCCTAGTGTAGAGCCGCTCCCCATCTTTCTCCTTAACGTAATCTGAAAAGATTAAGTACATGCAAAGAGGATTAGGAGGACATCCTGAGAATATACCATCAAAGGTTCTCTTATTTGGTGATGACAGAGAAGGAATGCAGGTGGATCCATGGATCCAAGTACCATGCTTGGATTAGCCTGCTGCTGTGTTTAATGTGACTGTCAGGAACGTCACATCAGAGTGGTGGTCTGATGTGCAGTCCAGTGGGCCATGCGTATTTAAAGACAATGAGAGGCCTTCATTTGATTGGTTAAGTTTAAACCCTCTCACACCTTCTCATGCCTGCCACTTGCGACGGTGCGAAGGATGGAGATGGGGGTGTGGCACGCTTCGCCGGACTGTGCTGCTCATGAAAATGACAAAATGCCATGTATAATCACCACAACACACATTACAGTACAGTACAGTACTCACCCATTATTCTAACTATGTCCTATTATGTCTATACAAGTGGGGGCGGGCCTCCCCCGGGGAGCACGAGAGGCAGAGAGTACTTTCAGTGTTACTGCAGGCCTGCCAACATGTACAAATCATGCAAAACCATACTCAACATGCAATTTGACTCGTCAATACACTTGTGTGCGTCACAGCTCTCCATTTTGTTGCATTTTCCTGGTTTCATTTTTGAGTTCAGTCTGTACAGTATAGCTAACTGAATATATATTTTCTTCTTTCTCAACAGTATTTAACAATTGGAATTGTCTAACGGTGGGCCTGGCCAATTGCACTGAAAAATGTACAGTTATTCCTTGTGGATGGTGAGAGATTTCACTCATGGATGATCGGAATCGGCAACACAAAAACAGGATCAGAGCATGCCTAACTTAATGATAAAAAATATCATAAAAATGCATCCTAAAATGAATATAAACTCATATTAATATTATTTAAAAAATAATGTCATACAGCAGGTTATATTAAAACTGTTGGAAGTTGCAGTTAAACCAAAACAAAAATCCATGCAAGCTGCTGACAACATTACATTGAAATATGCAAAACTGAAGCATAAAATTAACAGGACGAGGAGCCAGTAATTTTCAGGAAAAACAAAAGCTATGACACATTCCCAGCCAGCCAGCGGTAAAAAAAAGAGTGCAGCGAGCGAGCAAGCTTGTCTGTGTTGATAGCTGCCATGTTTAACCTCTCTGGGACGGACAAAGTCAATTTTGGCAGCCAACAAGTGTTTTGTGCTGGAAAACTCTGCCAGGGAGACCTGCAGTTTCATTTAATGCTTATAATGAAGCGGTTGCAGTCAGGCCAATGTGCTCCTCTGATTACGAGAGATTGACCCCAGAGACAATTTGGGCTTCAACGTGAAGAACGAATGAAAGGAGGTTTAACTACAAGGTAGAAAATATCACAATATCCTGAAAAACAAAAAAGCACTGAACTCAAAGCCTTTCGAAGCAATGTGATTTATCCTACCACCATCCTCCTCATGCATAGTTACCATGGCTACCGTGCTTGTTCACCTGCGCTACTCCTGCGACATTGTTAAAATGTCTGCAGTACAGGAGAAGGTGAGCAGAACCCTCATTTACAACAGGAACAGGAACGTGCTCTGCATCCAGTCAAGCCGGACAATACCTCACTGACACATCCTCAGCGTCCTCATAGAGGTCAGACCTCTGTTCCCTGGAGTAAAAACCTGCGTGTCTCCAGGGCAATACACAATGACCACTGACATGTTGTACCTTGTTTTTGGGTGTACGACACTAATGAGGGGCGACAGAGGTGCACCGCTCGACTTATTGCCATTAAAAATGCATATTTACCTTGTAGTTTTGATTGTGTCAGTGTATTTACCTTTCACGCAGCAACCTCCAGTTACACAGAAACAGGAGCATTCACAACACTCGCTGACACGTTCTACCTTGTTTTCAGTGGACGAAGCTAATGAGGGACCACAGAAATGCACTGCTCAACTTATTGCCATTGAAAATATATACTTATGTACTTAACTTCCAGGTTTCCATTGTGTAAGTGTACTGGACCTTCACACAGTGGATTACTGTTTGTTTTGAAACACACCTCATCTCCATGTTTGAATTTCTTTGCCAGCAGGAGAGTTGGGACAGTGACGTCTGAGTGAAGCAAGCAGGATAAGACAACGCAAGCAAAACAAGTGAGTCAGCTGGATGCCAAGGTCACCTCTATGGGACTGCAAAGAAAAAAATGCACAATTCCAAGGCTATTATGACAATTAACATGTTAGTAAACATTTGATAAGCAGTCCAATCATGTCTCAACTCAGTTATTTGATCTCAAAAAACAAAAGGCATAAGAATTCGAAACTTCCAGGAGCTTTGCGCTGATGAATAAAACATGGCGTCCCCTTGATGTCATTCGGAATCACACATTTCTTTCCTTTGAGCTTGCCGGTGACACCGCGCTAAGATGAAACCCAGACGATGAAGTCTCCTACAGCTTTGAGTGCACAGGGGCAAAGATATACAGGAAGAAAGAAAGGAAGGACTTCTGATGCACTGCAGCATTGCAAACAAAGCCATTGGGTGACATTGCCACTGTGACTGATAATGTCACTTTCATAACATCCACTGTGGAGCGAGACATGAGGTTTAACGTCTGGGGGAATTTTACATTGATAAAGCAAATGACAGTTTTTGTTGAAGGTTCCCCCTAATGCAAAATAGACTTTTTGTCATTTTTTTTAGTAATGTGTGTCCAAGTGCACCTACTTTTGGAAGTTGTCGCTATTCATAACATGAATGAAGGAAAAACCTCTCTCCGCATGGACCCGATGACACCGAAAAAGTTTGAACAAAAATATAACATAAAGTACTCACTTAATAAAGCACATTTGTCAGGTAATACAAAATACAAGTGAAATTAAGCATTGATTTTGACCATTTTGACTACAGCCATGCAGCCCTGAACAGTTAGGAATCAACACTGCTCGCCAACCAGCATTAGGCTGGCTTCTATTGAGAATACTGGTATGTGGATTGACTTACTGCCGCCTTGTCACACTTTTCAACTGTGGGATGTCATGTTGGTTTTTAACTTTATATTTCCATCCAGAAACAACCACGAAGTGTGGCGAAGCATCTCACAAGACCAGTGGTGTCTTTTGGAAATGTGAACAAGTTTACTCTGTCTCCTCCAGGGTTCCAGCAAACACTTTCAACAGAAGGGATGGGCATAATATACAGAATATATAACAGAAATTCATCCAGAACTGGACCATAACAATAGGGAAAGCATTGGGGTGGCCGGCAGCTTCCCCGTGGGAACTTCTGGTATAAATGTCACTTGCTCCGCCACCTCCAGTCCCGGAAGAAGTGATGGAAATGGTAAAAAATTGTAAACATTTCAATATTGGAACACACGTCTAACACAGCAAACATGGATTTCAATGTTTTTTTTCACGACGGAAATAACAAGATTAACATTTGTTTTGGTGTCACATTCAATCCCAGCCATTTTTTAAAATCCCTCCCTCTCTGTACTGACCATTTTTGATGATTCTGACTGATTTGTCAAGGCACACAGAAGACAGCACTGTTCAAAATCTTAAAATGGCTAGAATATGCATTTTGACCAATTGGACCTTATTTAGGTCTTAAGCTGAGCTACGTACAATGTGCAAAAGCAAGAAGGGGAAGTGAGATAAAAAGCCTTTGGAAGTTGAAATAGGCAATGCATAATAATGTCATGAATGAAACACATTTTTTAAAATAAAAAAAATATATTTTTTGTACAAACAAATGTACAAACTGTTTAATTTTTTTTTCATTTGCAACTGAACTGTTTTTGCATGCATTTGATTGCATTAAAATTTCCTTTCCATGCGCAATCTCACTGCGGAGCATGGATTTCATTTGGAGAGATGCCACCTTGTGACCGTTTTTTCGGCTTAACTGCACCAAACATGATCTCTTCTATTGTGCAGTTGCATCATCACGTCTTTGTGCTTCTTTCAGAAGAATAACGTTAAAACGTCTTTGGGAGTCAGCGGTTGGGTGGAAAAAATACCCTATAACTACGTCTTTAGTAGCAAATTAGTTAAAAGCTCATTTTAGTCGACATAATGCTTTAAAACAGAAACAAACTTTTCTCAAAGTTTAAGGAAAAATGTGTTCTCGATGTTCTCTGATACCCACCCCTCTATTTTAAATGTATCCGCCTTGTCACCGTCAGGCTTTCATTAATCTTCATTCCAAAGTGATCCAAGTCTCCCTTTTTCTGAGTGACGGTTAGCATTTGAACAGACTAAGGAGAGTTGGGGGAAATAACTTTTTAAGATGACGCGGCAGCACATCACTGCAAAAGGGTCAGAATCAATCAGCCTTCAGTGACCTTTGACATTCAATAAAAGTCACGCACGGCTAAAATAACTCACTAAGATAGCTAACAATTAGAGAGGCCCCACACATCTGCATGGGGGGCATCATAAATAAAGAAAAAGAGGAATCATCACGTGGATATGGTCATTTTGCTGGATGCACGTTGCAGACCCTACGAAACCAAATGCCAGCGTCTGAATCCAGCTTTAATTAGGCCAGCAGGGTGAGGCGACTAACAATATTAGTTGTTTACAGAAACACTGTTATAGTGACTGTGTGACAGGGTGATAAGGTCACACTTGGGACTCCATTAAAGCCCAGTAGATGAAACTTTATCTTGAAAATTGATCCATTCGACATATAGCTCTTCTCTATTGCCTATTTCCCACTGCGGCTTTAAGGTTGGTCAATGCTGGCTGCAGGGAGATATGTATGCACATATAAACGATTGATTATGAGATGTTCCGATGTTGGCTGTTAAGGCACAACTGTTGCGGATGTGTTGTGTCCGGATGATGCAGCGTGTGCTTTTGCACAGGTGAAGAAATAATAATGCTCTAGTTTTAATGGGAACGACACACCCTTAACACCCTTTCTTGGCTCAATGCTTTAATTCTAAAACAACAGCTACTAGTCACATGACTTACATGGCTGGTGCCCATGAATTGTGGTCAAAATGCTTTGGAAAACATGCAAGCATCATATTTTGAACAAGAAAACTGAAAACAACAGCAGAAATGAAAGAAAATAGCAGAAGAAGATTTGTTTTTTTCAGAAAATTAATTAATTACCAAACAATCACTGTTTCTTGTTTGACTACAGCCTCTAATTAGTCAAAAATATTGAAAGACAAGTTATACCTAAAATTCTGGGGGTAGTACTGAGCACCGATTCACGCAAAATCATCCTATAAGTGTGTGCTAAATTCTGTGGCGATTCAGCTATACATCATAAAGTTACAGTGCCTGTTGTGTAGAGTGCACTGAGCTCCGGGAATCAATCAAAGTTTTGAGGTTTAATAATCTTGTAACAAATACAAAACTTGTCAAAATATAATAATAGTACAGGAAACACCGTAGGAGTGCTTGCTTTACCTCACCCTTTTAAATGCAGGGGCTCAGAAGTGCAGTCATATACAGTAGTCATCACTGTATCACATATTCACAATATTTGCAATATTTGCATGGTGTGTGACACAGGTCAAACTGTCAACGTTTTCTGTTTCTATATTATCTATATTTCATGAGAAATGGAGCAACATCTAAAGATCAAGTTGACCATTCGTATTCCTGCAGTCAATTGTGACAGTGTTTTGAGCCTCTGGAATAGAAGCTAAGGCACTATCAGGAGCAGAACATGGAAATCAGATCATAAAACTGAGTTTCCGGTTGTTTTCCTTAGGAATGACCTCTGACCTCATGGCCAGTCTTGTGGGACGACTTTTTAGGGTTTTTTTTTTCTGCCCCTGCCATTATTCCTAGTCAGTCAGCCAGCTAAATAGTGTTGAAGACCTCATGAAATGTTATCTCCAGTAGGTTCTCCCCAAGAGGCTCTGCCTGAAAGTGGGAATTGGAGACAAAAGACAGCCCGGTTATGCTTGGAAGTCTTCTCCTTTCTTACAACTGTAAAGCAAAAGCAACTCTTCTACTCTGCAGAGTGGGATGAAAATAGACACATGCAAGGCCGGGGACACGTTAATCTCTTCTTCCCTTGCTAGTTCTGCCGCTGTCACACAACACATCGGCGTCTTGGGATAGAGGACTGCGGGATTTCAAAACCTATATCTGCTCGCTGAGATCTTGCTCTTTCTTTCTTGCTGTGCCAATTGCTGCAGTCATGCATTTTTCACATGGAAGTGTGCGGGGGGTGGGCATAGTGGGTGTGGGGCTTTTCTGCGAGTGGCAAATAATGTGAGTGGCCAACTTGTTGGCTATTCAAAGCAGCGGCCGTTTGTGTATTGATCCATGAAAGCACAGAACAGCACATGATTATAAATCTTCAGCCAGAGAGATGTTTGGTGGCAATAACACTGACCAAAGGGGCCAATATGTCTCCATACGATGACATTCACAACTTTAAATCTTAAAGGGGCTCGATCCTGCTCTGAACAGTACATTTGCAATCAATTCAATGCCCTGAGAAGAGACTCATGGCATAACTATGTGTGTTTGCAAATGACTACAACTTAGTCAAACTCTCCTATAGTTTTAATCTCTAGTCTAGTCTTAGACTAGTGTTTGTCCAACCTAGTTTTTTGAGCATGAACTTATGAAGTCTGCTCAAATGCAAGGTGAAATGTCTTTCGACATCCTGAACAGTCCAGTTGCGACAGGCATATGCAACAAGTTTTAGCTTTTCTTACTGATCACATCTGCAAAATAAAAACTTGGTTTCGTGCAGTAGAACAACCCACTCTACACCTCCCCCTCCAAGTCAGTAGATGCTCAGCATCCGACTGTGTTAAAGCGCAGTGGCGCAGGGAGGATGAATGAGAAGGAAGTGGTATCAGTTACCTGTGATAAGTAGCTTATTCTGAAGAAAAGATGAATGTATGTACACACAGCGGTACATAGTTCACACATTTTTTTTGACATTTTAGGGGACGCTAAGCTGCCCTTGCAGTCTTAGAGCAATGGCCAATGATTAAAAAGTGTTTTGTGTTAACATTTTTTCCGGTGTCCAGTATTTTAGAGGTTCAAAATTGGATTTTCATTATTTCTTATGGGAAAAATCTATTCTGTTAGACTTTTATTTTATGTTTGACCATCTGAAATTGATGAATAACACTGTATTTTATTTATTTTTTTTTTTCCGCTTTATTTGGGCAAATATATGAATCATAACAGTGCATTTCTTACATCAATCAAAATCAAAATATAACTTTCCATTATTTACATTTGTATTCAACCATCTGATAACAAGCCCAAAAGGAGTAGGCTGAAGCAAAAGCTTATAAATGCCTACCCCTTTTTGCAAGATATAATTATGTTCATGCCACTGTCTTGTTTCCCCTGTTATTATTATCATTGTATTATTATTATTATTATCATTATCCTTATTGTTATAATCTTTATCATAATTACCATCATTATAATCATCACTAATATTATTATTTTCATCATTGTAGTTGAAGATTTTGTGATTTTTTATTTTTAATTATTTAATTTTCCAGACTTCATTGCTTCTTGTACAGTGTAGAAATTTCTTCTGTTTTATTTTCAGAAATCTCCAGTCTTTGTGTGTCAATTTATTAGCCCACTTTTTTGTGACATTTACTTATTTTCTGGATTGCATGTGTCTAATCTTGTGCATTAAAAAACAAGAACTTGAGACTGTGTCTGGGCAGGTGACCAACCCAAACATCAGTTTCTTCTTGTTAAACCCTACCTGAGGTTTTTAGACGTGTTTATTAGTTTGTGTGTGTCTAGTCTTGTGCATTAGGAAGCAGGTTTTAGGTCTGTGCTCAAACCAATTTTTTAAGCAGTGATGTCTTGCTGTCCATTATTACTATTTATTGTAAAGTAATAATTAATAATAATTAATGATGATAATAATAATGATAATCATTACCTCTATATTTATGCAAGTTAGCCTAGGTACCTCTAACAATTTATAGTTACAAAGGTATTAAGGTAATATTCTTTCATTTCTCATATCAGTCAATCAGAGATTCCAGCAGAGATGACAAGACAGTAGAATGATCATTATTAAAATACTATTCCCACTTATATTTATAAACAGACACTTAGCTTATACTGTGTCACATTTCATCGAATTTACAACTAAATTAAATTCAGTAGTGCCACCAATGTAGACACTTTTTTTTTCTTTTTTTTTTTCCTCCCCCCAAAATTAACATTTTTTTTCTTTTTTTTTTTTTTTTTCTGTGGCTACCGACAACCAAGCAAACAAAATAATGAGTAACATAACAAAATAATGAGTAACATAACAAAATAATGAGTAACATAACAAAATAATGAGTAACATTTAATAAATCTCAAGTTGTATACAGGGAACATCTGCATTTTTCTCATCTTACCCAAAGAACAAAGAACCATGCTCCTCCAACCATGTTGCAATTGTTGAGGTGTTGAAGGTCTGCAACGTTGCTGAAGTGCATTGCCCAAGGACACAACATCACTAGGATGGAAGGAACCTATTTTCAAATTGCCAACCATCCATGTCATATACCAGAATATATTGTGGAGTAAAAACTACACCGGCGGTTTCTTACAGCTGTTAAAGCCAGTTTATTTTGAAACTACTGGAATCCATGGCAGTTAACTGCTTTGTAGACCACACACTTGGAGACAATAGAAGACCGCTTTTAACTGAAAAGAGGTGTTAACTGGAGCATATACAACATTTATAGCAGTTTTTGGGAAGCTGACATTTTTTAATCATTTGAGGAAGGACTCCTTCAGGCCTGCAAAGCTGGATTTACCCTGCTCTTCCAGCCACAATAAAAAGTTCCTGTCCAGTCTTCAAGAAGGATGACCAAGAAGAAAGAGGTCATAATATTCTGCGTGATCCTTCCTTTGCCCTTAGCCCTACCCCCGTCCTCCTGCGGGGATCACAGGGAATAAACGATGTGTCGTCCCTTCGCAATACATTACACATGATCGAAGGCAACGTCAAACGGTGAAGTGGGAGTAGAGAGCTTGCTGCTGCGTGGATTAGTGCACCAGAATGGGCGTCTTATTTTATGAGTGGGTCAGGAGAAATGTCCCATTTTTTGACCACAAATTACCCTCCCGGCTCACACCCATGCATGCACGTCTGGCTGGATTTATGGCGCTCAGAAAATGTACTCTGTGGCTCAGCTGTAATGAATAGATGGAAGTGGATAAATATACTCAGATAACAGCAAAAAAAAAAAAGGGTGCAGTTTTGACTCCAAGTATGTTGGTTAAAACTTTTCTTTTACTCCATCAGCGTGGTGGGATGTGCGACACCCACTCATCATTTCAGTTCCTGAAACTATGCTACCTTCAATAAGGTGGCACAAAAGAAGACAGTAAAAAGGATAAAGTAATAGATGAAAATGCATTCATGGCGCTCACGCAGCCTGTAGACAGGGGAGACGGTTCGCTTCGGTTCAAGGTTTCTCTGCTGATGCCGAGCAAAGAGCTGCCCCCCCAACACTCCTTTCCCATCCCCATTCCTAATCCTCCTCGCCTTTCTATTACAGCTCTAACAATTTATTAAGATCAGATGAAACTTTAATGATCTCTGGCGGGAAAATGGGTCATTGTGCTGACACAAAGCCGTGAGATTCCAACGCGACAAGGATTTTAAAAAGGGAAAAGATGAGGATAAAAACAAATAGAGCACTCACTGTAGGATTCAGCTGCCACTTGTTGCTGCAAAATGTGCAATGAATACAGATGTTGTATGGAGTAATACAAGCAAAAATCACCTTGATTAAAGGTTAAAAGGTCATTTGGTCCTGTTTTGTTCCATATTATAGCCAATTTTGCAACAGTGTCAGAGGTTCCACAAGAATTTATTGGAAGTGTGTTGTCTAAAATCTAGCCTTGATGATGGAATTTCAGCAGTTTAAAAGTGCCTTTAGTAAGCCCAACTGGGAACACAGTGTTGATGCTAATGAGATGTGTTTGTCCATGCCATGAGTGTGTGGCTCCAAGGAGTACTTTAGTGCATGTAAATATATATGCCATATAACACATACAACAATGTAACATTAAGGAGCGGGATAGGAGAACACAAATGTTTGCAACAATTGCATAGCTATATGAACTACAGTACTAACATTATATATTTTTTGTGGCTGCATGGCTGAAGAGTGGTTAGCGTGCAGGCCACACAGCTAGGAGACCCGAGTTTGGTTCCACCCTCGGCCATCTCTGTGTAGAGTTTGCATGTTCTCCCCGAGCTTGCGTGGGTTTCCTCTGGGTACTCCGGCTTCCTCCCACATTCCAAAAACATGCTAGGTTAAGTGGCGACTCCAAATTGTCCATAGGTATGAATGTGAGTGTGAATGGTTGTTTGTCTATATGTGCCCTGTGATTGGCTGGCGACCAGTCCAGGGTGTACCCCATCGCTTGCCCGAAAACAGCTGGGATAGGATGTGTGGAGTTTGCATGTTCTCCCGGTGCGTTGGTTTCCTCAGGGTACTCCGGTTTCCTCCCACATTCCAAAAACATGCATGTTGGGAATTTAAAATCAATAATTAACTAAATGAGTTACTGCCGTTAACATGCTATTTTTTTGTGTTTGTGTATGATGTGACTCTGATTAAAAAATAAGCATGTTTTGAGTTTTGACACTTTCAAGTTGGATCCCCTGGTCAGTTTTTTTAGTCAGAAGGTTTGGAATACTACCATTATTAGAGAAAACATAACAGCAACGTAGGTGTTCAGTGTCGGCTTCCTGACAAGGCGGCCTGATAGGTAGTTATTTCTGTGTCCATCTAGTGATACATATAATATATAATTAAGCGCGAGAGGCATGAGGTGGAATAGTGGGGGCAATGACACACTGCCATATACCGCTCAGACACTGTCAGACAACAAGTGACTGTGATGCGATATATGGCCGACAAACAAGATGACAGAAAAGGGCAAGAAGGGATTAAAGAAAAATGGGGCAGGCTAGAAAAAAGGTAGAAATGTAAAAGTGCTATATTTACCTGCTGTTTATCATACCCGTGCTACAGATAAGCACAAAATATACACATATGTTGTAGAATGCACATGCATAGAAGCATGCACAGCTGAAGTGGGGCTTCAATTAGGCGGTGAAAACACAGTAAAAGGAGCACTCTTCCACAGCAACAGTGTATGACATTTTCAACTGTGACTGCATAATTACTTCCCGTTTGGGGCTCAAAGCTGAATCTTAGAGGAACTGCAGTTTTTATGTTGGCTTATTTACATCCTGAGGTAGCGTACGTTTAAATGCCGTGCGTGTGCTCAAGAAAGGGCTTCAAAGGCACTGATGACTCAACAAAACTGCTGAAAGTAATTATTCACAGATGTCGCTTGCACAATATTAGTATTTTGCCCAAATACAAAAATGGTGTGCAGTTGAAGGTGCGATAAAATTCACTGCGAGGAAATGCTTTTTGTCTTACAGACATTAATTTCTTCCATCCCTGGTAAGTATTAAAGATAAGTGGCTGAGCCTGATTAGCACTTAATAACTTAGAGGTGTCATTATTAAATTTCCATCAATCACAGCACTGTGCCGCTAACAAATTTCAACATCATCTGTATCATTATGCAAATTAATAGGTAATATTCTATGAATAAATTAGGCAGAGGTACAAGCTCTATCTAGTTCATCATGCTAGTTTCTATGTGCTTAAAATGCACTACAGAAGAACTATGACTATGCCACCCTGCTTTGGGTCACTGTCATCATAATTTGGACTTATGGTTGTACACTTTGGGCTGACACCATCACATTCGAGGTCTGTGCCCTTACAATTTGAGTTTACAGTACAGCATACACCATACTTCAAGCCTGTAGTATTGCATTATGAGCCTATACCAATACACTTTTGGCCTGCACACTCAAAGTTGAAGGGTGTAGGTCAAACCAAATCCCATTGTAGGCCTATACGCCCCATTTCAAACCCCATACATTATGCTAAGTTTCTTGCACACTTTATAAATATGTCACAATTCAGGCCTATACACTCTGTTTTCAGGTCATTATTCAAAATGCCAGGTCTATTCTGTCACACGTCATACATTTGGCCAACAAACTTCAGTCTTAAGCAGTCTCGCTTTAAACGAACCACACCATACTTTTATGAGCCTCCGAGTCAAACTTTCAGCCAATACTGCCACAGCCCACGCCTATGCGGTCAAACCTGCAGTCCCTATAGACTTATAGTCCCCATCCCTATAAGCCAGAGTTTAGGCTAATACAGTCACATTTAATGGCTATAGGTCAAACTTCAGGGTAATATGTCAACATTTGGTCCAATACTGTCAAGCTATGAGCCTTACACACCTTTGGCGAATACAGGCACACTCAAGGCCTATATGCCACGCCATTATATCTACTTTATATCTAAAGTTACTTGGTAAACTTGTTCCATAACATGCACGGTGCACAGCGCTGTGCAGACACTCAACAACTCAATCGGGGTAACATGACCGCATTTTTTCTACCATTATTAGAGAAAACATAACATGTGTTTAGGTCTTATTCCATGAAATCATCATAAAAAATGAATTTGGGTAAATTTCAGTTAGCAGTACACAGACAGTAGTAACGGTAACCTGCATTGACTGACCACAACGTTAGGTACACTTGCACAGTAGCACAAGGGCGGCATCAAGCATCCTCAATGTATGGCTGACATAAGCGTGCTAAAATATTACACCACTCTCAGTACGTTGCTGTATGCACCATGCAATCTTAAATTTGTTAAACTTAAACGGTGCATTTCACGATCATACATCAGTCTGTAAAAATACTGCTTGTAGTACTGAATGCGGTGCTTTTGAGGAAAACACAGTCAACAAATCTGACAGATTATTTCCACGGTTGCTTTGTTTGCATGAATCACCAACTTCACACAGCTCATTAATTTCAGGGCTCACTTACACACATACATAGTACACATTTCGCTTTCTTTATTAATAAAAAATAAATTTGTGAACAATTTCAGACTAAAAATAATGTACATATTTAATCCCCGGCCATTTCTGGCAAAACCAGTTGTGCATGCCAGTAAGTAAAGTCAGCCAGAACCTGATTAATTACAATATTCAGCCCATAAAAGTTACGTGAAAGGCAAACAAAAAAAGCTTCTTCTGTGGCCGAGCGGGGGGGCAGCAACTGTCATTAATTATTCAGATTTTGCCTCTTCGTTGTCAAGGGCCTTTTTAGGTATGATACACAGCAGCTGTGTTCAAATCGCTTCCGCAGCTGGACTCTGCAGAACAGTGAGATGCTTCCGGAAAAGAGATGAGTCTTGGCTCAGCAGGAGGCTTCTGCGGGACACTTTTGTATTACTTTGATTATCTCTGGTGCGTTGGCGCTCAAACGACAGCTGCCTTCCGCACTTAATGTGTAAGGATTTACAGTATCAGGATGATCAATAATGTGTATAAAATGAGAAGGTACGTATATAATGAACATTAGCCATTTGTCATTAGCACCACCTTTGGGGTACCAACCACAGTGCAGTCACTTGATTGGTCGCTAGAGCATGGTTACTTTATTCCCATTAAGTTCAGACTGAAACATATTAATGTGTTGCATTGATCAATTTATATGTCAAATACGTTTGCTACTTTGTCCGCAAGAGTTCTAATAGGTGATTTTTAAAATCCTGACAGCTGTCTACACCTCGTTTTGGCAGTGTTAACACCACCTTCCACTTGTCTTTCTTTCTTTCTTTTGCACACTGAAATGTGTCTCAGAGTTTCAAAGTAAAAAAAAAAATCATAGGTTTCACATAAAAGCATCAACTTCCACACCTGCTTCTCTCGCTTGCCGTCATCCCTCCCTCGTCGCACACTCGTGCCATCTGTAGACAAATTGATCAAAAGGGCTCGGAAATGTTGGGCGACATTTGCTCAATTGATGGGCGGCACCGGTATATTTTTCACCCCTGGCTTCCCTCACTCCTCCTCGTCTGTCGCTGAAGCTGTCGCCTTTGAATCAGTTTCAACACGTACGTCGCAGAAAGCATATCATACAAGAGGAAATACATTTATCTATCTAATCACCCATTTAAAGCAACTGTGGTAAAAGTTCAGCGTGTTAAATTTAACTCTGTGGTGCTGGGAGCCTTGCAGATGATACAGATGAAAAAGTCAACAAAATGTGTTAAATCAAGTCAAATCTGGGGCACTCCTGAACTTGCAATATGCGATATTGATAATTGACATGAGATTTTAGATCATCAAGAAAAGCCAAGAAGCAATAGTGGAGTCGTTCAAGGTTGTTCAAGAAATATTCTCCGCGAGAAAGCACATTCATTTTGCATGAACACAGAAGGTCAGAGGTCCGATTGTAACTACGCTGAATATTTCTATCCAGCGCTTTAGCACTCATAATGTTTAACTTATCTCCTCTTCAGGGATTTCCATTCTATATGGACATCATGTATTCTATATGGAGGTAGGAAAAAAACACCAACCCCGTTGGCCAACTCACTTTTAAAGCACTGTAGAGCACTATTTTGCTGTTTTTTATTTGTTGCATCGAATTTACTTTTTTTTCAAGTGTGGCACGGTAAGCCTCCCCTCATGGAACATAATATGAATGAAGACTCCACTGCTCCATAAAAAAACGATTTTCTGGAATTTTTTGCTCACCTCAGACTCACTTCCAGCCTTCGAGAGCACTCTTTTTGATTGAAAAAGACTCTCATCATCATCATAAAATTCATTTACCAAAACAAGAAGATAGGGCTTCACAGCGGTTGAGTGGTTAGTGCGCAGACCCGAGTTCAATCCCACCCTCGGCCATCTCTGTGTGGCCTTTGCATGTTCTCCCCGTGCATGCGTGGGTTTTCTCCGGGTACTCCGGTTTCCTCCCACATTCCAAAAACATGCTAGGTTAATTGGAGACTCCAAATTGTCCATAGGTATGAATGTGAGTGTGAATGGTTGTTTGTCTATATGTGCCCGGCGACCAGTCCAGGGTGTACCCTGCCTCTCGCCCGAAGACAGCTGGGATAGGCTCCAGCACCCCCTGCAACCCTCGTGAGGATAAGCGGTAGAAAATAAAAACAACAAGATAGCATTGCTGAAGCAGAGAAGCAAGTGGAAAGGTACGAACGTCTACATCACTATAGTGATATATAGTGTCAAACTCATTTACTACTTTTTGAACCTAGATAATTGGATTATTGTTCATGTCCTGTCATATTCACAACTTCAAACGATCATCTGTGTGTAAGGTTGGACATCCAGTGGGAACCCGGGATTTTCCCAGCGTTGTTCAAAATGTTAAATTCCGATTTGTGGTTTCAATGCCCTGTCCACAGACATAGCGGCAAAGATGAAGCGGTTACAAAGAGCGGTCGGCTCAGTACAACGGAAAATGCATAGCCATGGTGTATAACAAAAACAGAAAAAAATACGTTTCCATTTCATATATTTTTTTTTTCATATTTTTATACTGAATTGATGAATGGATCATTGTGTAAAACAATCAACCTCAGCACTATAGTGCAGATTCAAAACTGGTGTCCATAGAAGTAAATGACTACAAATTCTGACTATATGTTTTGTTCTGGGTAAAGGCTATGTTTGAAAGCATCATTATCAGTTTGGCGGAAATTGGCATGCCACTTAACTTTGTGCAAAACTTCCTTTCCTTGTCAGACATCATGGGACTAACATGCCAATTTAGATTTAGTTTGTTGTTTCCTTTTAAGTCTTGGCAGTATGTCGCCGTCAGAACAAAAGGCAGATATGGGGCGTATCAAAGACAGTGAAAATACATGTAGTCAGGGCGTCAATTTGCAGCTGACATTCAACGCACGCTCTTCAAAACTCATTTGTAGACATGAATGTGGAGGCATTTCTTTATCGAGCTTTCTTTGACGTCGCGCCTGAGGAGAGAATGCGAGAAATACAGCCTTATCTCCGAGGGGGCCCGCCATGCCGGCGCTACTGGGATCAGGAGAAACAAGGAAGATTGACGACGCCATGCGGAAAATAGTCGAGAAATAAGCCTGCAGGTTTGCTACCGGTATTGATACACCTTGTGTGTGGAGAGCAAACACAAGGCTTCTCTTCTAAAAAGACGGAAGAGAACGGAGGTCAATAAGAAGTGAAAGGAATAAGACAGAGTAGAGAGAAATGCAATCAGTGCAATGACCATGTGGGTCATTTGAAAGAATGTGGCTGAATCAGCACTGCCGAACTTCATCTCGCAGAGGAGTCCTGCAGGCTAGCACTCCGAGAAGGAGGGAGAGGAAGCGATGATGTCAAAACGGAGAAGGCCGACTGGGGAGAAGATGAACCCGAGCCGGGAGGAAAAGGCGGGAAGGTGATGAAGCAATAGATAGGAGACAAGCAGCGGCCGAGAGGCAAAGGAGAAGAAGGATGGGGAGAGACGGAGGAAGGCGAAAAAAGCTGTGGGAGGGAGATTTATCAGAGGAGACAGCAGGAGAGAGCAGAGAAGGCAGTCTGTAATATGGAAAACAAACATCCACTCGCCTAAATGTGCCTTCTTGCGGACCTGAGCCAATTCAAAGTCGTCATCTTGTGCATCAGGTGGCGACTTGTGGGAATTTTGTTTTGCCGGCAACACAAGGATGTCACCAGATGGCACTGTGGTTACTTGTGATTTCAATATACCATATTGACCAAAATGTACGATAATAGAGATTTATACATGAAATCAGAGGGTGAGATTGTGGTGTCAAAGGACTTGTCCCCAATCGAGACAGAGCTTTTCCTCTGCTAGCTTGCTGTGTGTTTAGTTTGCGTTCCTTTCGGGTCTCCCGGTCCGTTCTTTTCTGTTGTCAGCACAGAGTGCCAAAATATGAAGTGATTTATGCCCCACAGATTCACGTCATATTTAATGTTTTGACTGCCTTGAGGGTCATGTTGATCCCCAGCAGTTATTATTGCAGTTATGCAAATATCATGACTACATACTGTATGAACTCATAGCGGCACATTAACTCACCCGGGGTGCAAAGTAATTAATAAATTGACATTTATTGACCTTTATCAACAACAGCCACAGTATTATGTAGTGCACCTTTCTCCTTGCTGTATCTTTTATTGGCTTGTATCTTCTCAAATGTCAAGCTGACATTGGAGTTTAGCACAAATACAGGCCGCAGCGTGAAATAAGAAAGTCATAAATTGCAGCTGATGGAAAGGTAATGACTGTAAACTCTCAGCAGAGGTGATTACTTTGAAAAATGAAGTCTCTGACATTATAAATCATCCACGTTTTGTTGGAGAAAATGGCCACGTTGCATGAATTTAAACTTTGTGTGTCATGTTAGGTGAAAAACAAGGAGCGGAAATCAATGCAGACGACGACCTGCCTTTTAAAAACACATCATTATGATTGATTCTAAGCGGCGCCATGACATGGCGGTGCTCACCTAGTCTACTTTCAAAACGCCGGCTGAGGTCCTGTGTGTTGGCTCAGTTGCGTCTCCATTACACTAGATGGCAGTCATGTGATTTGCAGGCGTCGCGGTGACCAGGCGGGCCCCCTCTCCCTCTCGGCTGAGCCTAATGGCATGTGGCGGATGGTGCCTGTGAGTAATGCTGCAGGAAAAAGCATTCCATAACCTATTGTGCTTATTGGCGAAGAGTGGAGGGACGCGAGAAAAACAAATAAGAGAAAGAGAAGAGAGGAACAAGAGAAAGAGCTTGTGCGGTCCACTCTTCTAACCTTGTGTACTGATATAGCAGGTCTAAGAGAAAAAAAAAAAACATCCTTACAGACACAGAGCTCAGTGACATCATCACTCGCCTGTTTGTATCTCTTCCTTCTAATTAAAACGCCACACTCGACTTGATGCACGAATCAATAGCAAGAATTAAGACGTTTCACTGCTGAGAGCCTGACCACAAACGCTCATTTCTGGCCATTGAAGCATTATTTGTTGCCTTCGCTGTCACGTTGAGGGGCCAGACCTTCCTAATATTGTCTCAGTAACAGGGCAGTCTGGTGTTCGGTTAATGACCGGCAAATAGCTGGAATAGGGACCTGGGGCTGGAAACGTCATCAAATGTAATAATGGATGGTCTTGGATCGTACCATCGGGGTACTACTGTATTAAAAGTTCACCTTTTTAACATTTTCAGTTACATTTATTTACAATTACAGTGGAAAGCCTGAGTTATGGTTCTGGTAGTCACTACACCATGCCCTCTGACACCAAATTTTAACCAGATTAATCACACTTTCAAAATTAATTCATCATAATTCATCACTATCATCAACTATGTCTGAAATATGCCCATTTTTACTGTATTTAATGATGAGAAAGAATTGACAGGAGAGGATTATATACAGTATATTTGGATGTATTATCAGCTGCAAATGAACTGAATATGTCACTCAAAAAGATACCACACAAGTCTAAAAATCTATTTGTCTAACACTAGCCTCTTTAATAGTAACAGAATATTTGAATCCCATGCATTTTAAATCATGTTATTATGAGGGAGAAGAGGTTGCATTCAAGGACGTCACAAAATTTAAGGTTACTTTACTTGTTTTCACTGTATTTTTCAGCATACTTCGCATTCTTGTCATGAGAATGAGGAAGTGTCCTTCCCAGGATGAAGGGACTAGAGACGTGAGTTGGAGGTACATACAGTATATGGTGTTGGAATTGTACTGCTGTTGATGTGTTCAGGTCAGAATGAAGTTCTAAAAGAAGGTCAGACTCAGTGTGACTGTGTGGGGAGGCTCCACTGTGCTTCCATCTGCCGTCATAACAGAGAGGCATCCTTGCTCTGGTGTGCACCCGAGATGAAAAAAATTAGTTACCGGCGTTAACACGTTATTTTTGACAGGCCTACATGATTCTTCTTTATCATGAAAAACGTAAATTAGGTACGTGAACTGAGTAAACCTTTGGCCACTGGAGGTCTTAAAGTGGTACTGTACTCAGGCAATGAGGTGCTGAACAAAATTCATTCATTCATTCATTTTTTACCGTTTATCCTCATGAGGGTGCTGGACCCTATCCCAGCTGTGTTCAGGCGAGGGACAAACAACCATTCACATTCACATTCATACCTAAGGACAATTTGGAGTCGCCAATTAACCTAGCATGTTTTTGGAATGTGGGAGGAAATCGGAGTACCCGGAGAAAACCCACAAATGCACGGGGAGATCATGCGAACCCCACACAGAGATGGCCGAGGGTGGAATTGAACCCGCGTCTACTTGCTGTGAGGTCTGCACACTAACCACATGGTCGCCGTGCAGCCCTCTGAACAAAATTTGCGTTTAAAAAATGAACAAGTGTGAAAATGTGAACCTCTGTGAACCACAAAAGCTTCTTGGCTCTTGGGTATATTTTTGCACAGTATAAAACAGCAATGGATTGGAAACCACTCTTTTTTTCAATGATAGTGAATTGCCAGTTATAAATTCCGGTGCATTTGAGTCACTGGGTCACTATGTAATTTAGTGTAATCTTTATTCGCCATCGTACAGATTTGCATTCATAATACACAAGGTCATCACCTTTTGAAATCATCTTCAAGATTAAAATCTAGCCACTAAAATACTATCATCTTTTCTTTTCTTCTTTTTGCACTCCTGGAATGTGATACTAGCAGGGCAAACATATATGCAGCGAAAATAAGTCAGACTCTCAAGGGTTTTGTGGCATTGCGATCTTTCCAATTCAAAAAATACAAGCAATTTTCCGCAAATGAGGTGCATCCTTGCAGTTTGGTCAATCAAAACTGTCTAACCAATCAAATGTATCAATGCATCGCCCAACCATGTCCTCACTTCCTTGTTTACATTGACAGAGATGTTCACATCCTCTCTCAATTACCAAAAAAATCATAATATCTTTCTCAAGTTCTCAAAGATAGCATGGCTGATCTATGTGCAGTATGCTACAGTACAAACCAAAGTATACAATCAATAAGCAATTTCCACCCATAAATCATCCATGGAGAATGCCTGCAACAATTTTGTGAAAATTGGTCAGATGTGTAAAAATGGTAGCAGGCGGAACACACTCTAGATAGAAGTTAGTTAAAGTCAAGGTACACTTAGGAATAAATAACATATTTAAAATGTAGTAGTCAATGTAGATTGTAGATTGAGTCATTTGAGTCAGTATTTGCTAGTGATGTGCGGCTCTATACTGAAATATTGAATCATTAATCATTAATTTGAATTCCTAATTTATTTAATAAATACATTCATAAAATGTCTTATAGTATTTATGCTATGATGTGATATAATCTACTTAAAAAAAAATTACCAGATACATTAGGTGAATTTGCAGGATGTGTCGGTATCACTAACACCAGCCTAAATTTAACTCAGTGAAATCTCAGTAAAATCATTGCCGCAACAATCACAACAAAACTCAGCTACCTCCAATGTTGCTACGTGACTGATACATGAACAGACACATGCATCCTTGTCAAGATGGCTCCCTGGGAAACACACTGTGCCTGTACATTTACTTCTACCGACATGTGTGGCCTTTATCTCCACCCCTGTGTTGCATATGTGATATGGTATCTACAGTAAACATATCCGGGGTACAAATCGGGAAGGAAAATAAATTTAAAACACGACATACTGCATGATAACTTCTTCTCTGATTTTGCTGTCATGTCCAGCATGGCAAATCCTCTATTTTTATTAGATTCTACAAATTAAACACGTCTGGTGACTGTGTTTAATGAATGAGGCTATTTGGGATGCACACACCAAAGTGCATATTTGAGTGTGAGGCGACATTGATTTTAATAGCCACTTAAAACGTCTTTATTATTTTAAAAGCACTTTACGAGGCGCCTCTGGCATGGCAGGCGACCACATGAGATTGCGCTTAAATCACCTCAACAAAAGCTTCCGTGCGCACCTCCAGTACCAATACACCTTGTGAAGCAAATTTTAGTTTTTTTTAGATTATTATTCAAATGTGGCAAAAACGTGAAGCCGATCTTTCGAAACCAATGATGACCTTGTGTATTATGATTGCAGCTATGGTTTATGGTTTACTTTAAATGCAGGGCTAGAAATTATGTTGATGTCGCTTACTTTTATCAAAGTTCCTCCTCATAACTCGATTAATAACTTTTCATGAACAATGGTAGTGAAATTTGAACATGCCTAACACATAACATCACGTTTACACTTGCACAATCGAACTTTATTTTTAAGAATAATTAAATAAAATGAAATAAAATGTACTAATAATAACTCCCAATCTTGTTACATCTCCTATTATTTCAGAACAGTCAGTGAGGATACCTTATTTGGCAGGAGCCAATCACAAGCTGTCAGTGAACTCACAGAAAGCTTTTCAACCCACTTTGGAATTGCAGGAGGTCATTATACATTACCGTATAACAATATAACAGTCTGAGTCACAGTGTCATCTTACAAAGTGTCATCTGACAAATATACAAACATGTACCAATTCAAGGTTAAAATTTATGATAATGTTAGTGTATTTCATAGTGGAGTCATGAACACTTAACTGAGGCAAGTGACACCTACATGTTATTGTGGGGTCTCTTGTGATCTTTGCTGCACTCTTGGGGTCATTTTGGTTGTTCTATTGTTTTCACCATTCATGGATAGTGACTCTCACTGTGGTTAGCTGGAGTACCAAGCTTTACAAATGTATTTATAACCTTTTCCAGACTGAAAGTTTCATTTGAAACTGCATTTTGTGTTCAGTTGTGTTATCATTGACTAATATCCCATGATCTGAAATACTGTGTGAGAAAATATGCAAAAAATGCAAACATGCAAAAAAAAAAAGAAATCAGGAAGGGGGAAACACTTTTTCTCACCACTGTATACCATGCACAGATGGCCATAGTGCAACTGAAAAATATATATACTGTAGGTATAATGTTAACAAAGTAGTACAAGAACTATGGCAGCAGATAAAAGTGCAATGAATGGTCTGATGGATGAGATAAATATAAAAGACAGCAAATTGGAATAATCTTTTGTTTGTTTTTGTTTTATTTCAGCTTTTTCCTGATTACAGACTCACCACAGCAGATCTTTTGATGCATATACTGATTTTGGCTTGAGCACTTTATATTCCGGATGCTCTTACTGACAAATACCAAATTGGAATAATGTAAACATCTAAAAATACACATAGCTTATACAAAGCATAGTAAGCTTCCAAGCTAACTAGTTAGCCTCCAGTCTATTTATTCGAAACCTAAACTGAGTGGGGAAGAAGGACAAGGCAAGAAGCCCAAAAACTACCACTTCCACATGGAATGGGAGGATGACTTATTTTCACTTTGTCATGTCAGACTCTGGTTAAGGTAATATCATGTAGGGTCATTGTTAATGATGTACAGAGTAGTACATATTTACCTCTTTCAATATTTTTGTTTATCAATGAATGAATGAATGAATATTAGGCCATAGTTATGGCCTGAGCACTCATTCATTAATTTTCTACCGCTTATCACGAGGGTTGCATATTTATCCTACTTTTTCCGTTCGATCCCAGCACATTGATATCGGACATTACAGTTCTCAGCATTGTTTTTTGTCCGTACTGTAACGAAAAAACAAAAAGGTGCAGCATACATTCCCATGTTCAAACAGGGGACACATGCAGATGATGTCCTAAAGTAAAATCTCCCAGATTTGAAATGACACCACATCGGGTACACCGGAGGGAATCCAATAATAATTCCACGGCTGGTGAATATAAGAATAAATCTGCTAATCGCCGCCAGTGAAAGCATTTGTGTAAATGACTCAAAGATTAGCTCCTTTGCTGCTTTATCTGCAGGTCCAAACAGTGGAGGTGCATCCCCAAATTCCTCTCAAAAGTTGGAAATTTAAGTAGGATTTAGCTGCTTGTGCATATCCTGGGAGCGCCTTTGAAACCCTGCGATTGTCTCTGCAGGAACAAGATAGCGGTGCAGCTTTGAAAGCGTCAAAGCAGCGGGAGGATTGTATATTACCTGCATCAGGTAGGAAGTTTGGGCCGGTCTGTGCTTGTCGCATGTGATGGACAAGCGTCGGATTATAGCATATTAGTGCCAATCCAAAAGCAGTAAGGTGTATTTGCTTGCATGTATAGCTTGACTGGCTATGCTATTAAAGGCCTATTTAGTTGCTTTGAACACACAGTAACGGCAAGGGAAAAAAAATGCATATTTTGTTCACACACTCAGCAGAAATCCTAAAGCACCTCTGTGGATTAGCCGGTGCTTAAGGGCTCCCTCAGATGTGATAATATATTGAGGAGCCGCTGGACAATGTACTTGATCATGAAACAGCCTCTTTGCCCGGGATAAGACACTTATAATATCCTAATAAAAGTCGGACTCCTGTCGCCCTCCAAACTGGCCTGCGTCAGCAACATTCTACAAAAAGATGTCTGACTTTTATGCCCACATCCCTGTGGCATATAAAGCTTTATGAATGGCTTTTATGCCCGCGACGTGCCCACGGAGTCAAGTCAAGACGAAGGTTTTTGGTTGGATCACTGAAAAAAGCCTTTCTTCATGTTTTATATGGGCTTAAAATTAATAGTAGATCAAATTAGGTCATGTTGGAGGCATTCAAGTTTGCATAGCTCCATATCATATAGATTTAAGACAACACTTCTTATAGATGAAACCTACCTAGTTTTTCTTCCCCGGAGCTTCATTTGCACCAGCAGACATACTTGGATGTCTTTGATGTAGCGTGGCTTTGCTCAAATGAAATATCTGATCCCAATCCCCTGGACGCAAGAATGTGGGTGTGTAACTGTGGAAGCAGCCAGACTGAAAACCACCACCTACTTCTCTTGTCATTCAGTGTTAGCATGCATGCTTAGGAAGCCAATCATGCAGCTCATTTATGGAGATGAGATCTATGGTGGATCAAGTTTAGTGGGCAGATGGATGAGGCTCGAAGGACTGCCTTGCTGGCCACCCTAGCTACAAAGTCATTGTGTCCACAGGTTACAAACCATGAAACAGCAGTTTATCAACTATTTCTAAGGTCAGCCTCCAATTACAAGACCATATGACCGTGTGAAATAGGACTAAACATCCAAGAGCAAGGATATGCTTCAGTCAAGGTGAAAAGTTATCAGTGGGATTTCAGCCAACTTCCTGACACAATCTTCTTGACCTTGGTGGATCTCTTGAGTGGGATTGCAGTTGATGCGATAATCTTGACATGTTTATACGTATCTTATCATAAACACCTTCTGTACCTGATACTGGATCTGTTGTTTGGGTGAAACTTATATATGATGTACAATGTAATGGATGGGTTTTGGCAAGGAGGCTGCAAACAAAGGTGACAGGTTTTAAAACCTGTCCTGTTCAGCCACTAGCGCAAGTTGTATTGTTGATCTAAATCAGGGGTCTCAAACTCACTGGAGCTAGGGTCTGGGTGAGACTGGGCCGCATCAGGTTTATTAAAAACAGAAAAATGAATAAACTTTGCTGTTGTTCCGATTTTCTACAATAAAAGCTCTGATAAAACATTCCACTGTTCTCAAATATCTTAATTTTTATTTTTCTACACAAAATAAGATGAAAAATAAATAAACAAATCAGGAATAAAGAAAATCAATCAATCAGTAATAAAATAAATATAATAATACAACACCAAATAATAAAAACCTAAGAAACCACATATAGTTGGTGGGTAGACAAATTATTTTTTTCAGATTAAAATTAACAAAGCATTATTAGAGCCCTGTAGACATGACAAAACACGACTATAGTCACATTTATACTCTTTTTATTTACAACATATTGCGCAACTGCAGGGTCTTGAGACACATGCTAACTCGCAAACTAGAGAGCTAGCGACCTAAATGGTAGTCTTCAAGTTATTTTCTTTAAACTTAAATAGCCAAAAACTTACCACTTCCACATGGATAGGGAGGATAACTATGAACAGTTATTTAACCTTTAACATGAACATTAATCAAATGTAATAATTTTTTCTGGGTACATGATACCATACAGCATCCATATTAAACTTGTGCGGGCCGCACTAACATTAAACTTTCATATCAAGGCAGGGGCCTCAAACTAGTGTCCTGCGGGCCACATTTGGCCCACGGGCCGCGTGTTTGAGACCCCTGATCTAAATGGTTTTATATGGTATACAGATTTGCGATGCAAAGGAAAAGTGTGAGATAAAGATACAGGAGTGCAGGCCAGAGCGATCACAATAGGAGGCCACAGCCCAGTGACTTCAAAGCCACCCCAGAAGAATCAGACCTGCCCTCGCTCCAGTACCCCACAGCACCCATCACTTCAAGAGAGCAGGGCAGGGCCCATTCCAGATCATCCCACCTACCTTCTCACCTACACATTGGGCCACACTGGTGCACCATGACAAACTGATGAGAGAAATATCAAACTGGACTCCACAGGCCACCACTGAGCAGGGCTCCCAGAATGCAGATGGGCAAACGATCCCAGACCCAAACACCCACCGAAGAAGCAGCGCTGACCCTGAAATCAAACTGTGGCTGAGTGCCCAGCATCAAATTATTCAACGATCTTCACAACCCACCAGGAACCAGACGTCCAATGCCCCCAGTCGACTCAAACTCATCACCTGAATCAATCCTCACAGCAGGCAAGCAAACGGACAAGGGCACAGTAAAAATGCAACAATCAGCACGGCAAAACACAAAAATAGACAGCAAGAAACATCCAAATGCCTGAAAAAACACAACACACAGGTCCACACATCCTCTGAAGCTCAGGGGTGTCAAATTGAATCGCGCAGAGGTCCAAAACTCAAAGCCTACTTGAGGTTGTGAGCCAAAGTGGACATTACCCCCAACTTTGTATCTTTCTTATTATGTATACTGAAACTCTTGTATAGGTCTACATATTGAAAATATTAGAAACCTTGAATCCTTCTTGTCCTTTTAACCAAAATAATTGGTAAACAAAACACACTCATATGCATCATCTGTGCACACTCAGATGCTCGCTTGAAGTTGTGAACATAACAGGACATGCCCCAATACTCCAGGATCAAAAATGAGTAGTATGGTCAGATTTCGAGAAAGTTTCTCATTGGCACTGATTATATAAGTAAGGGGCCTACACATATTTTATCCTGGTTCACCGTGTGTGCGGTACAGGGATTGGAACATACCATTGAATGTCGCTTTACCACCACTTCATCATTCTCTCAATGTTCGGACAAAATCTACAGCATTTTATATCAATACCAAAACATCACAATCCGTGAGATGTGTAACCTGCAAGAGTTTGCAGTTGTGGAATTCTTTGTTGTGATTCAGTCTCTTAGAGCTGTGTTCTCCTTGCCAGATACACATACCATTCCATTGACAGTAACACTGTCTGCCACTCAGTGAAGCAGAGACAATCGATCTCTGTTGTGATGGCGATCCTTTTAACAACAGGAATTGTTATTGTTTTTTGTGTTTCACACGGACATCTTAAAAGTGAGGGATCAGAATTGAGAAACGACTGATTAAAATATGTAACTCATCCTCCATACGGTATATTCAGGCTAAAAAAATCCTCATTTGTTCCTAAGTAGTCATTGAGTCTTACAAATTCTGTCATAGAAAACACAGAACACATTCTACTACGCTGCTGTTGTTGACTGAAGTAGCCTTAGTTGCTATTTACTCTGTGAAATCAATGCATCCAGGTCAGAAGTTCCGGTAAAATGGCCAATGTACTGTAAGTTATATATACAGTAACTTATATGTTAACATGAATGTGCCTGTTACTACATGAGGGCTATACAGGCAGAATAGGTGAATCTCAATTCCCAATTAACTGCCTGCATGAGGCCTGTTAGTGAGCACTTCTCCTGTGCCAAGATAATCAATTTATCTCACAGCTATGGCATATCAAGATGCTAATTAGACAGTATGATTATTGCACAGGTGTGCCTCAGGTTGACCACAACAAAAGGCGACTTGAAAATGTGAAGTTCTATAAAATATCACAATGCCACAGATGTCACATGCGTTGAGTGAGCCTAAAATAGGCATGCCAACTGCAATTACAGTATGTTCACCATAGCTGTTACCCACAAATTGAATGTTCATTTCCTTACCCCAAGTATCTCCAAAGGCCTCTCAGAGAATTGGGCAGTACATCCAATCGGCCTCACAACAGCAGATCAAGTGTAATCATATTAAACATTGGAACGCCACATCCAGCACAACAATGTCTTCACCTCCAAGATCATCTGTCACAAGCCACCCGTTTTGTGTAGCCAAAGAATACTGTGCAAACAGTTAGAAACCATCGCTGGGAAGCTCATCTGCATGCTTTTCCTCATCAAGGTCTTAACCTAACTGCAATTTGTGTGGATAAATGCTCACATTTTATAGTGTCTGGCACTTCAGTCTGCGATGCCTCTGGGCTTACCTAAGGCTCAGTAGTGTACATGCAGGTGATAGACTTTCGGATTTTTATTGTATTAGGAACATGGCAAACACGGCATATGTCAGCATGTGGGTGACCGGTTTGCTGATGGTTGTGGATTTGGTGGTGCGGTTATGTTATGGGCAGGCCTATTTTATGGACAACAAACACAGCTGCACTTTATTGATGAGATTTTGAGACCATTTTTCCATTCATCCATCATCAGCCTGATAATGTACAGGACCAACATCCAGGGACGGCTGAGCAGTGAACGAAGCAGCAGGGACCAGCAGGGAAGAAGGTGAATCCTACAGTACATGAATCCTAAAGTACATGAAAGTCACGGCCAAGATCAAGATCTGGGTTGAAAGAGGGGTTATCCAACAACACCCTTCAGGGCCATGATCTATCGAAACATACCGGAAAGAGCCTGCGGCAGGTTAAGGTTCTTCCCATTGGACTGTGCAATGCACTGCCAACCTTCTCAAGGTTGATGGCTCAAGGTTGATGCTGACCAGAGTCCCTCTCCAGCATTCCTGGGTGTCTTTACCGTGGCTGAAAAAGTGAAGGTAGTGTTGGAGTGGCCTTCCTTGATCTGGTTTCACACTACAGGAGGGTAAAGCGAGGCTTCTTATGTACACCCAGGCCCCCTTAAAGCTGCTCCAGACGGGCTGAGACTTTGAGTGCTCCAAACCAGTGCTAAAAACCATTCAGGAGTCTCCAACAAGCCCTGAGCAAGTCTCCTGTGCAAACACTGGCAAACCCCGACCTGCCCTTCATCTTGGGGGAAGAAAGTTGGATAGGTGCTGGCACATCCCACACCTGAAAGCAAGTGAGTCGTAGCCGACTTCAGTATAATGTTCAGCAAGGTTGAGGGGTGTTATTGTGACACCCAAAGAGAGCTGCTGGTGCTATACATTAGACATTTTAAGTACTATTTGTGTGGACAGACAACTCGGCTCTCAGCTGGCTGATGACCGTCAAAGAGCCAGAAGGGCAAGTGACCCAGTGGATTGAAGAACTCAAGGCCTACAACTGTGATGCAATGGCAGCTGGTTCCTGCCACTTTGGCTAAGACCCTGCACTGCCTTCCCCAAAGCTCCCATTGGGGGCACTGCATATGAAATGTGGACGCTGTTGTTTTGCCCATGGAAAGAAATACCCCTGGGTGACCAGGAAGCAGAGACAGTCTCCACAGCCCTGATAGAGGAGATGTTTAGCCATTATGAAGTTCCTGAAATGAAAGTGACCGGGGAAGAAATTTTGAATCATTACCCCACTTCAGCCTCAGCATGATAAGTTGGTGGAAAATGTCATTGCATGTTGGGCAAGCAGTTAGCCATCTTAACATTGACGGACCAAAGGGGCAGGGATTATCATTTTCTCCTGGTGCTAATGGCTGTTCAGAAATCCACAGCCTGCACACCATCATCCCTGCTTATATTGAGGAGGGAGATCCGCACACCAGGCTTCAGCTAATCCTGTGTAGAGGCCGCTCATGAGTTTGCCTGTTAGCAGTAGCAGAGGGCAGGCAGGTGGAGGAAGAGGAGCTACAACCTGAAAGCCACAAGGAGGCATTTCCAAAAGGAGGAACGAGTGTTGGTCTACCTCCTGCAGCAAAAAGGGGCTATGCTACGAACCGGAAAGCCCATGGGTGGGACCATGCAGAATTTTAGAGACAGTCGGAAGTTGTTTACCAAGTGGAGTTGCTCGGCCGGGGAAGGACTGCATCATGACCGACTGGCACCATACCGGGGAGAATGACACCCCACAGTGCTAAACCAGAGGGCTCTATTTACTCCTGAATCTGATGAGGGGCGGTTGTCAGGCAGCGCGGCCTGGGGTGACGCCAACTTAAGCGGGGCGGCCGATTTCACCGTCAGCAGGGACACGAACGACACCAAAGAGGAAGCCACCACGGTACCTCAAACTATGTGGGTTACATTGTTGGGGGAACCAACTGTGATTGTGTTGTCCTGTTTTTTGGTGAAGTCTGTTGCAAATTTCCTGTGCTTTTAGGGCAAGGCCCTTTGTGATGTTGGGCTAGTGTAGTGACTGGTGTGAGCTCCTGTTTAGAGTTAGGGCCATGAAGGGCAGTAACGGCAGTAACGTTCTGCATGCTGGGTTAGAGCATCATTACCGGCCATCCTGATGTTCTGTTATTCAGCTGCCATTACAGTATTTTGCTTTCCCGTAGTTCTCCCATTTAAATAGTTTTTCGTAAACCTCTTACATTTTAACCTTCATTAAAAAAAACAAATGCTCTAAGGTACTGCAAGTGACAATGCTGATGCTGAGCTAGTGACAGGCAATATAAAACCTGGGTTATGCAGGAGTCGTATGTGATGTGATTTATTCAAATCAACAGCTCCAGAGAGATGAATAGACGGGAAGACGGTGAAGGCATCCTTGCCAAAAACATTGTTACAGCAAACAGAATGTCGTTAGACAGCAACTCTGTTTGTGTATCACTCTCATGTAAAATAAAACACTCTGGACCAGGCTTATTTGTACAACCAGTAGCTTGTGAATGCCAGAGACCCATATGATGGGTAAATATAAAAAGCAGTAAAAGAAAAGCAATGTGCCTCTTCCTGCTTTGAGTACACAGACGTAACACAAGCACATGTACTGTACTGTACTGTTCTGTATTGTACTGTCAACTAATGATAGCTATTCAGCTAGTTTAGCTACGGATGTTAACTATTGTTGAATGTATAGCCCATCATGAAAACACTGCAAATTGTTTACGCTTCTCTGAGACTGCTTGTGTGTGTGTGTGTGTACACACTTGGGCCGAATGAGATTTTAAGCATAATTGTGAAAACTATAGACAACCCTCCTGCTAGCTTGATGTTGATGTTCCCCTATAATTTTGGATCAACATTTAAATGGAGATGTGGCAAGCACAAGCAACTCGAGCCTTGATTGGCTCTGCTTTTTTCTTTTTTTCTAAAGTATGATTGCGTGTGATTGGCCGTCCCTGCACACCAGTGTTTTGCTAGTTGGCTCGGAGTCTGTGTTCATCTGCCAGTGTAAGTTGTTTGTAAGTTGTTGTGTTTGTTCTGCCTGGGTGGCTTCAGTCATCGCAGTTTTCATTTACAATAGCATTTGAATCTGTGCCTCCCTGTGTGTGTGGGTGCATGTTTGTTTGGTGCCCCCACTGCAGCATCAGGGCACTAACCAGAGTTCTTTTTGGATGAAATGTATGAACTTTTCCATTACTCTTTTTAATGATATGAGACTAGCAAGGGGCCGCAGAGAGGAGGTCCTGACCAGAAACAGGGCGACGGCAGGCCGGAGGAGAGACAACCCCCCAAGACTGGCAAGAGATCACACCTCTCAAGGGCAGAAGGGCACCGGGCGCCACACACCAGGGGGCCCGGAGCCCGCCCACGACTGGGCCGCTCTCATATTCTGGAAGACAAGCTAGCTGCACCCTTAGCATAACCAGGCTTTGTTGTTTGGAGAAAATCGAAATTGATTCTCTCTATACTCTCAACACTCAAATCCACCTTGATCACGGCACGTCCATTTACAGGACGAGCATTCCATCTTGCTGCCTGATGAAGAGCTGTGTATGGACCACCTGCGCATTCATTGCAAGGTGGCTAGAGCACATGTCCGGCCTGGAGAGAGGTACCCTGCTGGGTTTAAAAGGCCTGAGTGCGGCCACGATGGAAGAGATTGGCTTTTTGAAGGAAGGACACAGCCGGGTAAACAAACCAAAACAGGAAACGACTCTAGATGTTTTTCCTGCGTTAATAAAATGGGATTTCATTCCAAAGCCAAAGAGCTTTGGGGACTGCTTTGTCTTTGGATGATTGTTATTGTGTGTCTGGGCAGATGGCGTCTGTGCTGGGTTGCGGGTGATAAAGCGTGCATCACGCCAGTAATGATAGCATTAGCCGGGAGAGCTGCAGGTGGCTCATCATGATGTTTGCCTGCTAAACTGCTGACTTGTGTCCCTCGGTTACAAAGACCACAGTCATCTAGTGGAGTGGGGGAGGTGAAGGGATGTTTTCTATTTCTAAGTGTGTTTCACTTCTTCTAAAGCTTCATCTAAATGTGTCAAATGAATATCATTATAGGCCAAGGGTCAAAACCATGAGCTCTGCTCTGAGCGCTGATTGTACATTCATATGTGAACGAGTCACGGGTGTGTAAAAGGCCATCACTGGGTCCAGGTCCGGATCTGGACTAATGTCTGCCATTTGGTGAGAGACATGCAGTCAGTATGTTTACATGCAGTCAATATTCTGGTTTCTGAAACATTCAGAATAACGTGTTTACATGCCTTAGTTATTCATGTATGCAGGGTAATTGTAAACAATCGGGATATCTGCATGGATGACATCTTGACATCATGGAGCATTGAGTGTCATTTTCGCTTGTTCGCCCTGTCTACAAAACAAAAACAACACCTGCAAGATGTATAATGAACAACCCGGGAACCAGTAGTACCTCCCCCCTCCAAAAATGTGCAGTTTATGTTGTGTTTTCAATACTTCCTGACAAAGACCCAAGATTCCTTTTGAATGGAACATGGGCAGAACACAAATCAATATTCAATGACCCAATACATGACCCAATATTCAGGTTAAAAAAGGAGTAACTCATGGGTAATATTCAGGTTTTAAAAAAACGTAATATCAGCATATTCAAGTTTTTCAAAACAGTTATTGGTGTTTACATGGCTGTGTGCAACCGGGTTATTGCGAATATTCCGGTTATGATAGGGTAATTTGATTGTATGTAAACATAGCCTGTGATATACTATTGGTAGAAATGTCCACTGTAAGTGGTCCAGGCACACAATCTTGTTTTTATTTACACAAAGTTAATGCACAGAATTGTCCAAAATGTCCTGTTGAAATTAAGAATTGCGATTCAACATTCAGTATGTCATTAATTAGATGATTAAATAGATGATGGATGTCTGGGACCATGTCCTGTGGTCTTATGAGACCAAGATAAAAGTATTTGGTTCAGATAATGTCAAGCGTGTATGTTGGCAACCGCCAACAGTAAAGCATGGTGTAGGAATGTCATGGTGTGGCGCCGTATGCGTGCTGCCAGCATTAAGGAAAATATGAATGCCAACATATACTGTGACATATTGAAGCACAGCATGATTCCATTCCGTTGTAAACTGGTCCACGGGGAAGTATTCCAAAAAGACCGCATGACCAAAGGACCTCAAACACATCTCCAAGATGATGAAGCAGAGGGTAAAGGTGATGGACTTAACCCGTCATCACAGAGGAGTGGAAAAGAATTCCAGAGGCAACCTGAGAGGTAAGGCAGTTTTAGAAAATAATGGTAGCCACACAAAATATTGTGTGTTGTCCCAAAATGTCATTTTTGGTAAGATTTTAAAATACCTCTAAAATGAAAATAATGGAAATTGAAGTCCTACTCTATATACGTTTTTTTTTACTCTTGCACTCCTTGCAAGTTTTATGACTTTTCTGGCATGGAAGAAGTCAAAAGTGTTGAATACTTACAAAGACAAGACAAAGGTTTCCTCACAAGTGAGCTGTCAAACTTCCGGGCAGCGGCGCATTTGGCACAGGGCGAGATCAAAAGCCGGAGAGTGTGATGTAACGCGTCAATATCTGACATGCTCATGTCAGTGCAGCAGCTCTGTTTAAAATTCCACAAATGAAATGGCGGCAGGATGCTGTTGGAGGGTCCCTCAAAGAGATAATCACTATGACGGGTGTATCCATCATGTTCACGCCTGGATGGAAATGAGTTGGCCTTGGCTGATGGCTGCAGGTGTATTTGAGGGAAATTATCTGGCTTTTGTAGGCAATTTGCCGTAGAGTACACGAGTGGGAGGGAATAAAAGAAAGCTCCAAGTCATCTCATGCGGGAGGGCCATGGCCTAGCCGTGAAAACAGATGCCTGAGGAAGTCGGAGGTTTATATAACCTGCATTTGGAAAAAAAAAAAGATGGAGTGGCGAGCTAGAAAGTGATGGGGCAGTAGCATGGGAGAGGAGCAGGGAGATGAAGTAATTATCCTTTCAAGCCTAATTTGAGGTGCTGTTTGAAATTAACCTATGCAAATGAGGTGGTTAAAATCACAGTGGCTCAAACTCCACTGGAACACGATTGCTTTTCAAGTCTTATTAACGTCACATGCTATTGTTGCGAGAAACTATGGGAAGCCATGTGTCATTTATATCATCTAGAGTATCATATTTTTCACTTTTATGTGCAAAAGCTTCATGTGCTCTCTCACCTCATGGCATCCTGCAACAGATGGAATGTTCCGGTTAAGCTGAGGAAGTAAGAGGTTGTGTACTCGTTCCGAAAAGGTGTTCAGCAGGGGGTGGGTGGTACTTTGCTTACATGAGTCTGTCTTTTTGTTTGGATGCTCGTTTTTTACAACGAGCGTGACTATTTATCACATAGTTTGACTGCTACTACTTGTGAAAAAATGTATCACGTTTACTGCAAAGATCAGGAATAATAAAGCTTGTCTCTTCGACTCCACATTAAACATTCAGTTGGATGCTCGCAGGTAGATGGACATTTATATACTTTACCGGCACGGGCCGCTTTGGCAAGGGATGAGCAGACATTATAAGGGCGTTTGCTTGGGATCATCTCTTGCGATCTAAATGCAAATTCTTGAAAGCGGCAGTGAGGTTATTACCTACATGGCTGCTTTTAATGAACAGCTCACCATGCTGGAGGAAAGACGGCGTCCATATGATGACGCTGAATAATTACTCTTACTGTTTGTTTTTCGCACCTCCGTCGGCCCCAAGCGGAGACAGGATGTATAATGCCACTTGTTTCCAGGTATGTTGGTATGTTGTCAACAAGTGTAGTATGAGCGCATGCTTTAATAGCATCCGTGTTTGTAGCCTGCAGCATATCAGCGCGGAATAGACTTGGAATGATCAAGCAGTCAACTATGGCCCTAAAACAAACTGTATCATCATCAAGTCATTTGAATAACAGGCTGGAATCAGGACACATTTATATACAGAGGAAGAAAATGCTGCCAATTTGTGCTGCAGCTTTGCTTTTTTCCCAAGGACATTTCCAGCAGCGACAGTCAACAAATATATGCTTCACCTTCTAAAAACACACTCTCAGAAATGAAAGTCACCTTTTTAAATACTGACTGAGTAAAATGAAAGCAATTACTCCCCCCCCCGGCCCTTTGAAATGCAAATGTATGTGATTTCCTCAATACCCCTTTTTAAAAAAAAAAAGAAATCCTGTTATTAAGAATCAGGTGTCTACGCCGCCGCCATTGATACGGAGAGTTCATAATCTTAAATGAAATATATTGCTTCCTCATGAAATTTCTTTACCCTTTTCACTTCTCGCTAAATGGAGAGTAGGCTTTGTGGGAAAAGGTCATGAGGCTTTCAGGGAGCGGGCACTTGGCTGCTGACAGACAAATGTCATCACTTTCCTTTGAACTTGACTCTTTCTTTCTCTGTGAAATAAAACTTTTTTTTGTGCAAGGCTTTTGGATGACATAAAAACCTGAATGCATGCAACGTGGGACTGCAGTGGAACATAAGCATAAGATTGTGATATATCTGAAATCGAAACTGAAACTCACAATTGCTTGCACCTTTGGAGGCAAAAGGATTATGGAACCTATATGCCAATTTGTTTACATTGCTTTCTTCTATTTATGCATATTTTGATTTTGATTCTTCTGTTTACATGACGGGAGTTCTATTATGTAGGTCTCTAAGCTGTGGTTCAAAGGTTGGGCTATAGGGGGCAGTGGCGTTTACCTGCTAGCTACACCCAGCCCGTGAGAGGAAGAGTTGCAGAACTGTGTTGGCCACACCAAAGTGTGCGGTGTGTGCAGTGTTGCCACATGGGAAAAGATATCATACCAGAAGCTGAAAATTATTGTATTTCAAAGAAAATTATCAAGCATACCTAATTTGACATTCCAGACCATGAACAGAATATGTTATAATGCAGTGTTACATTACAGGTAGGACTCCCACATATGTGGTGTGCAGGATGAGCAGACGTAATATCAGCAATATTTAACAATGTGCTTAGTCATTATGTATCAAGGTTCTGGATCATAGATATTTGCGATTTAATGTGTTCATATAGGAATGAATTGTCCATTGTTTTTAAGTTCTGTGTTTCCGTGCTACAGCATGCGTAAAAAGAACCTAAAAGAGCAAAGAATAACACTTTCTGAGGACATTACAGAACGGGGTTCATTTTTTGGCACTTTTGTGTTTTTGTGTTTGTGTCCACCAAAGATCTTTTCTTTGCAGCTTTTCTTTTCTCCACGCTCCCTGATGCAATCCATTTGTCACGCCCCATCCTGTGCTTTTTCTTGAAGACCATGTTATTTTTTCCCAGAGAAAACCATTACATTTGGTAAGGTAGCAGGTGACATGTGCATTTTCGTGACACAAGAGAGGAATGATAGTCGCTAAAAATGCTATCATTACCGCATCCTTAAAGAAACTCACTTGTCATTTCCGAACATTCCTGAAGTTTGTCCCTACAGTCTCCCCGGTGCAAAGCAATGAAATCAAATTTTTTCACCTGGCTGAAAGGCAAATATGTTGGCTTTCTACCTGTGACTGAACATCAAGCTGAAAGGGAGGCCTATAAGGGAGTGTTTGCTCGCCTTTAGCACTAATGGGGCCCAAACTGCGGTGCTTAGGCTGCATATGAATGTACCTCTGCTTGAATTATTAATGCCGCAGTGCGCTTCGTATTCCGCATGGCACTTCCTGAGTTGATCTGCCTCCCACATGGATTGGAAGCTGTCACCCATAATTGGAGAAATCATGACAGCGCTGAGTTAAGTGCTCCGCAATCCCTGGGTGAAGAATCGGAATCTGAGCACCCAGAGATGGAAACATTTGCCTATAAGGGTATTTCACTTTATAGCACTCCTTTTAAATCAATTTCATTGCACAGGTATATGTCAAAATTGTCTTGTGTGTAGATGATCACCATGTACCCCACTGGGTGTGACCTAGACTTTTCCCATGCCAGCCTATAAGAAAGTGGATGAAAGCATGCACTGAAGTCCGCTAAGCTCACTTCCGGTCAAATGACGGCGAAAAGGTGATGTTGGGTCCGTGTTTTTGTCTACACGATAACGAGAGGCTAGTGTTTCCGGGTAGATGAGAGGCTAAAACGATAAAACACTGTCAGGATAGCCCCAGATCCCTTCTCTCCATCTTCCCTGTCATTCCCTTATAGCAGCACCCTGTTGTATGTGAAATCATCATTGCATCATCCTTAAAGAGGTCCGCTAAAGACCCGCAGAGAGGAGGAGACTTCACCACATTGTTAACTACAGCGTTTCTCTTCAAAGTTCATGTAAGATTGGTTGTCCTGTTTTTTCCACTCCTTTTGACCAACTATTTTTCGTGTACTTTTTGCAGTGGGATTCATCTTCTTCTCTGCCTTGCTCTGCCGCCATGTACTCTGCCCAGCCGTCCTTGCCATGTCCTCAGGACTCCGAACATCAATAACATTTTCTCAACTCACTAGGTGTCAATCCCGAACTTTGACAAATACTTAGCCGTTGTGAGCTGAAAACATTTGCGTGTGGATCTGCAGCATTATCTTTGACCCTGACCATTCCACTTGGATGAACACACCCAACAAACAACATGACGTGAATCACATCTCGAAAACAAAACAAAACATGGCAGCGACACTGAAGACAGTGTCTATGAAGACTTTGTGCTACATTTATCTGACAGAGTGATGTCTCGGTGCAAAGATCCTCTTTTCGGCAGAGCGCTAAGGGTGCCATCAAACCGACAGCTCGTGGAGCGCTGCACAGACCCCTCGGAGCTTCCTACTGCCCCTTCAATTCTTGATGGGAGCAGGATTGTGACGTGCATTTCAGGATCATGCCCGCTGAAGCAGCTGATGCTTACAACATGTTGACGCAACCAGTGACAAGGTCAACAGATGAAGGGTTAAATTGCCCCCATTGTATTTGTGAAGCTCATTTTCCAACTTTATCATTATTTTCATGACAAAACTGCATCCTGGGCCTCAGCTAGCCTTCTAATTAGCACTGATTATATCTATATCTATATTGAATATAGATAAAAACAATAACATGGAGGCAAAAGCACATAGAGCATAGAGGCAAATAAACACATTTACTTTGCTCTGTGTGCCAAGCGGAAGAAGGCGCTTTTCAGAAAGAGATTCCAAGGATAAATGCGCTGTGCTGCCTCTGAAATGCAAAGTTAATACACTTTTTTTTCAACAACGATAAAGGAGAAATAAAATGCAGGTAAACACCGAGCACCTACATCGCATGGCTTGGACAAAAGGTTGGCAAACAATGATGACAAAATTAACACTTAGCTTTCTGTGAGGTCAGCCTGTTGTCAAATCAAATTTTTTTTTATAATAGCCATGGCAACGACAGACAGGCTGTAAATGACTGATGCCATTGTAAGAGACTAATCATAAGGACGCATGAAACTGCTTTTGTAATACTGCTGTAATACAACAACTACTATGTAAATAAACTAATAAATAAATAATGAATGACCCAACCAAATGCTTGATGGTGCTCCTGATGGGGTTTCTCTTTGCCATCTATCTTTGTTATCATATAATTGAATAGATTATGTTATAGCTCAAAGCAGATGATTGTAGCTGTTAATGCTCATTGTGTAGAATGCATGCACAGATTCAAAGGAATGCAGCCTGGACATTGTCTCTGCAACTATGCCAGTTTGAGATGTTTGTCAACAGCATGCATGTGGATGGGGCCCAGCAGGGTTGGTGTCTGGCACACGGGACTCATAATGCTTGTTCTCCAGAAGGGATTTTGATCCACACACTTTGGCTTTAGTGTATTAATGACGTGCAACTTCAATGGTATTGAAGGGTGTAAACAACCATTCACACTCACATTCATACCTATGGACAATTTGGAGTCGCCAAGTAACCTAGCATGTTTTTGGAATATGGGAGGAAACCAGAGTGCCTGGAAAAAACCCACGCATGCACGGGGAGAACATGCAAACTCCACACAGATATGGCCGAGGGTGGAATTGAGACCTGTGTGCTAACCACTCGACCGCCATGCAGCCCCTTTGTACTTTTTGTTTTTCAATTTTCTTCGATGTGGTGCAAATAGAGATGCTTCAAATGGCACTGTTAGTCAGCACTTTTTGTCTGTCTGGCAGGTTCAGATGAAGAAAGATTCAACTGAGGAGGATGAAGAAAAAGAAGAAGAAGAAAGGGAATACATAAAAGAGAGCGATGGAGAGGAGTGAAATATTAGCGCCGCTTCAGATTCACCTATTGATCCTGGCAGACTGACACTCCTTCTCATCCTTGACAGTCTCTCGCACTTCCCTGAGGAAAGACACTTTGTACCCACATCAGCAGAACACAGCGGAAAAGGTTGATGACTGCTAGTTGATGAGTCACAGTCAGCCTGAGATACATTAGACACTATTGCAACACCTTACTAAATTAACAGTCCAATTAACAGCTCTTTTAAGTTAACCGCAGAGTGTCCTACTTTCACTGGCTGCATAGTCTAAAACAGTGGTTCTCAAGTGGTGGGTCGAGATGCAAAAGTGGATCGCCGATCCATGCTTGGTGGCTTACAGACAGCAAGCCAAAAATTACATAAAAATATATAATTGGCTTGCTGTTGTCTGATGTATTTTGAAGTAAAATTAGACAACATTGTAGTTGTCGTCCTCCTCATTTCATTGACAATATGCTTCAATAAATTCCTGCAAAAATGCAAAATGCACTTTGGACATGTAATTATATGTAATAAATGTATATGTATTATATATTATATACAAAATGTAACTACATAAATATAGAAATATATAAATAAATAACTATGAAATAAAAACTAATTAAACAAAATTGCAAACAATAATAACATAATAACATCATAAAATAAATAATAATAAACATGTAAAAATGTTAACGTAAACAAATAAAATAAAAATGGTTTAAAAAAGAAATGCTCCAAAATCATGACAATAATTACAAATAAAAAAACCTCAATATAAATGTAAAATTTAAAAACTCTAAATGACAATGACTTAAATAAAATTAAAAGAAATTGAAAAATAACTTACATAAAAACAAAAAAAAATTCTAAATATGCATAAAAGTGTAAAAAGGTATTACAAAAGTACATACTGTATACAATGCCTTAAATACTGAAATAAAATGTAAAAAAATAATATAAAAATACACAAGTGTAAAAAAACCCCCACTGCAAATAAATGTGTAAATACAGCACAAATAAAAAACAAGAAAAGTGTAAACAATGAAAGTGGGGCAACACCTAATAACTATTTCCAAATGTGGGTCCCAGGTCTTGAGCATCTGAGAAACCTTGGTCTAAAAAAACATTAACATCAGTGGCTGTAGGCAACCTCCAATCCACAAGACAGCACTATCTGCATTTGAAGAATAATGCCTTTCTGCAGGCTACAGTTTGGCCAAAGTAATTCTGTGTTAAGATTTTACAGTGACATCTTACATATGGAGTCAAACCATTGACAAACAAAAATGAGAAAGTTACTACTTGAAAGCAAAGATGCAACAGTAAATGAATAGTAAGTCAATAAACACAAGCCTCCTGTTGTACAGGTCACAGCCAAGGGAGCGACTAAGCTCTTATTTAATTGGTATCTGGAAGCGTATTAGCATTGTTGTAAGTTTTTCTTTGGACAAACAGCTTAAGTTGTTGAAGTGGAGTGAATTTGTATTAGTGGAAAGGAGGCAGGCCTACGTGTGTGCTTAGTTCCAGCGTGGGATGTTGGATGTTAGCCTTAATCTCTTACTGGCGTCCTGCTAAGTAGCTTGTCTTCTTGTGTTCTGAGAGGCTTTTGGGAAAGTCCTGAAACACTATGAGGTGTATTGGTGGAGAATTTTTCACTGTTGTAATACAAAAATGCAGTTGACTAAATCATAAAATGGCATCTTAAAGTAGTCCAAAGCATCTAATCAGATTCAGCAGCTTTTCAAACGTCCATCCATCCATTTTCTATGCCGTTTATCCTGCTTTTCAAACATGACCACACTATTCAATATCATGATTTTAATGAATGACACTCTCGGAATAACCATTTTAAACGAACACCAGCATGGAGAATCAGCACACACATCAAACATGTTTTAATAGCGTGGGTCCGTATAGACGAAAGGCCTCGCGTAATTTAATCCTCCAAATCAATAAGTCATTGAATATATTCTAAAGCAGATATTTCCCCCTGGAGGTGCGCATTAGGGTTGTACGCCGTGATTTAGTATCACCATCCACTCGTTACCACCCTGCCACGTGAGCTTTTTTATAAGTGACCATATAGGGTTTTTTTTCCAGAAAAATATTCAGTTTTTATTTAATATTACCTTTTATTATTATAAAAGGTTGTAGCTTGAAAATGGTTACACATGAAGGTATACTTCATTAATTAGATTAACCATCAGTATGACCCAAAGTATGTGATGACAGCAAAATCACTCATCTAATTTTCATATTATGATGTCACCAGGCCTCACCTTGTCATGCAAACACGGGCATCATCATTATCATTTACAGTGGGATTTTGAACACTGCTGCTTTCTACGCAATTAGACGTGTATTTCCTGTAGCACATTCTCCTGTGACGACTTGTGCGACATGCAACATATGTTGTGAATCCTTCGCGCTATCCCTTCCTGTGACCCAGAACTCCAAAAATGTGCTGCTTTGTGGACTGTCATAGAATATAGACGCAGGCAGCCGTGCGTTTCTGGGTACAGCAGATTTTTATTTTTTTTTTAGGTTTTGTTTATTCTTGGTGGCCGGGTAAATTCTGCAGGGTAATTTTTAAACCGTAAAAGCGACCACTGCAGTGATAATTGGAGTTATGAGTTATGTTTTTTTGAGTCCCGGGGGCTGCAAAAAAAGTTTGTGAACTACTAATGTAGGCCATCTGAGCATTCTGTGAATGTGAATAGGAATATACGTATGTTACCACCTGAAGAGATGGTATAGCAAATAATGTGTGTAATATACAATAACAGCGGGAACAGATGTTGTCAAGTTGACAGAGCTGTGCTTGTGATTTCCATTACTTCTAGAAATCACAACTCCGTTATACCTTTTAAGGCTAGAAATGACAACATAATCATAGATTTTTATTTATAATGCACTTTTATTCCATGTTTCAAATTGAGAGGTCTCCAGGAGAGCTTTCAAAGTGTCCAGGCACTGAATTGTTCTCAGTTGGATAAAAGAGGCTGTTCCGGTTGAAAAAAAAGGCACTTGGTGGCGGGAACCTGAAGGAGCATGCTGCCTGATGATCTGAGGGTGCAGACAGATGTTTGGAGAGTGAAAAAGTTCTTGAAGGCATGTTGATGCCTCACGAGTGATACATTTATGAATGAGCAGAAGGATTTGTTTCTGATCTGCGATGACACCGGGAACCAGCGCAGTGATGGTAGCATGCGGGTAGTGTTCATATTTACAGACTTTCATTAGGATGTGGCGGAACTGTTTTGGGTGTATTATAAGGTTTTAATGTCCTTGCCAAGAATCCCAATGAAAATACTGTTACTGTAGTTAAACCTTGAGGAGATAAAGGCATGGGCAAGTTTCTCTCCGTCTGGGAGAGTTTGAAGGGGACAAAAGTTAGAGCTCTTTCACATATGATGGAATGAGGAGACAGTGATGACCTGGCCGTCGAAGGTGAACTGGCATATGGAAGAAGAGCGGCTATGGTGGGAGGTGCCAACAAAAACTGACTCTGTGTGATTTATCCATGCCTTTTTCTCCGCTTGACATGCAACAAAATGTAACAGAGCTGCAGAGGAGTTTGAATATACAGTTGTGTCACAAGCACAACAATGGAATCACAACCCATGTTTGCTGATGACGTGCCAGAAGATGTAGCATGTACAATATGTGATAAATGAACAGGGCCAAGAACTAACACATGGGGGACACCACATGCTAACATTAGCATACACTGTGTTTTATCTGGGGGCTTTTCAGTATTAGTACTAGACCAAGGTGTGGATGATATAGTATTAGACTCCACAATCTCCACTTTGCTGCAGCAATCTGTTTTCTCGCTGCCCCCAGTGTCCTCTTGAGTAAAATGCGTCACCTTACCGTGTCACCAACAAGAACATATATTTGTGTTGTTTGTTGTTTGTGCTGTGCCATTTTAAACGTGGAGAAAAAAAAAACTAAAAACCTTGTAGGGTTGTTCTAAGCAGGCACTGTGCAGTGGAAAAGAGTGGAACAGAGTCATCGATGTTCAAGCTACGCTAATTCCATGAGGCAGCCATTGTCCTCACCCTTCACCGGGAGCAGATGAGGCACTTGGGAATGGTCTGCTCTAGATTTCACGCAACATTGAGCTCTTAACAAATTCGAAGGAGGTCATCCACAGGCAGCTAATTTCTAAAGGCATATGGCGTATTAAGTCCTAATCAAGATTGAATCGGCCTTCATCAGCTCGTTTTAGCAACTTGCATCACTCTTTTCAGGCTGTGACTGGCATCTTAAGGCGGAGCGTACATCACTTGCTGATGGAGACGGAGGCAAAATCAAAGGGTCTGGGAGCGCTGAAGGGAATTTGTAAGGAGATGCTGATGCCAGAACAATGGTAACCTACTTACTTGAGACTGAAACAGCTAAATTCCAACATAAAAATAAGTATTAAGTTTAAAATTGTGGGAGATGAAAAAGTGGAAGCCTGTGAGATAAAAAAACAAAACAAAGTTCAGCACCACCAGGCTTCACGCTTCCCTCCATGACCTCCATGGGAACATCCCCAGTTACCAACCCGACGTCTCTGTGTGAACCACAACGCCAATAGTGGAAAAGGCCTCGCCTTTCACGCTGGCCTTTAAGTGGCCTTTTACACCATTTCTCTCTGTCTTCAAAGCACTGTTATAAATAAGCGAGTACAGCATGACGCGTGCCGAGGAATGCTGACGACGATCCCTTGCCAATAACACCTCTCCTCTCTGCGCTCCAATGTCTCACCAATAACAATTAGCCTGGAAATTGTTTGACTAATTATGATTAAGTAGTCGGTGTGGTGCCAACAAATCACTCTGCAGAACATCTTCACTGCCTGTTTGACAAATTGCACCAAGTGTACTTGCTCTATTCATCCCTGTGACCTCAATTTGAAACTGCCGCTTGGATTTTCGTTCAAACTTCCAGGAATTATATAGCTAGAGGAGAAAATACAGGTATTAAGGATCCAAATAAACACAGAGGGGTATTGAAAGGTGCATTGTTGGTTGTTTGGTGGTGATTTTTCTTTGTATGTTTTTTTTTTCCATGTTTTTAATTACCAAAGATCATCTATAGGACAGTAGCGCTATGTTGTTTTTAACTCATTTGTCAAAAGAAGACCCCTTCAGTACAGGCAATTTAGACAATTTTGACGGATCTATCAAGGCACACAGAAAATTGTTTAGAAAATAAACTCCTGTCTTTCATTAAAAAAAAAGTTTGTTTCTACCTTTCCGTTCTTTAGTAATCAGAGCAGTAGAACATAGAAAACTAAAAAAGGAAGAAAACAAGCTTGCATTTCGAGCATAACTGTTCTACAACACAAACAACACAAAAACAACAATTTACTGTATTTACAATTTTCACTGGACTATATGCGCGCATACGTTCAAACATCCCTACAATGCAGATTTTTTTTTTTTTTACGTGTGTTAGCAATGTAACAGCAGCCTTCATGCAAGGGCTTTCTCTTCCTGTCCTGTTTCATGCCACCCCAGTGGCCGTTTTTAGAGCATGAAAATTGCTCTTAAGCTTAATCTATTGGTGAGGAGTTGCATCACCTCTTTAGCCTCTTGTGCAAACAACGTAAAAATACATTCAATCATGTGTTTGGGTAAAAAAAATGTATACTATGTTTTTGGTACAGAATGAGTAAAGGACCTGCTGCAAAAATGCTGGTTAAAGATCATCTATGTGGAAGATGCGTTCCGCTGCTTTCGAAAATCCTCGATGCCAGGGGTCCTCAACCCTTTTGGACCCATCGAACCATCTCCGGCAGACCGGTGGGGTTATATATTACAGCAATCTAGTGTATATAAGAAGACAGCAGACAACAACCAGCATCAATAAGTCCGAGCTTGGAGGTTGTATTCAGATGAAGATTATTACGTTAATGTGTGATGAGTGTCATAACAGGCAGAGTACTAATATGAATTTAATTGACTTTGTTCACCAAAGAAATATGCACATCAGTATTCAAAGACTTCAACAAACATTACCTTTATGCACATCTTTATGCATTCCCACATAATGTGAGCCTAAGGGAAAATGGCAGAAGTACAGTATAGCAAACAAAATAAACATGCAACTGGCATTTGTAACTATATACTTAAATACTAAAAATACTAAAAATAAAACAATTTCCAAAATGGACATGCATTTACATTTGATTGATTTTATTTATTTTAGTCACAAATGTACTTATTTTATGATTGCACCAAAAAGTTTCCTGTTTGGGGACCCTAGCTCTATATGACAGTGCTAACTTACTGTAAAAATGCTATTCAAAGATCCTCTAAATAATAATAATAATAATTATTATTATTATTACTATTATTATCATTAATAATAATAATATTAATAATAATTATTATTATCACTATTAATAATAATAATAATAATATTAATAATAATAATAATAATTATTATTATTATTATGTATAATAATTACTAATAATTATTAATAGAATAATAATTTGTCTATATGTGCCCTGTGGTTGGCTGGCGACCAGTCCAGGGTGTACCCCGCCTCTCGCCCAAAGACAGCTGGCATAGGCTCCAGCACCCCCGCGACCCTTGTGAGGAAAAGCGGTAGAAAATGAATGAATGAATGAATGAATAATAATAAGAATAATCATCATCATCATAATAATACATTTGCCAAGAGAACAACCCGTTTCAAAAATGTTAGTCACTCCCAAGTTTGGATCTGAAATGTGTACAACCTTCATTTACAATCAAGTTATAAGGCCAATATAGGCATGTTTTCCTTGTCATTTCTTTTTCATAAAAACAGGACTCTGCTCCCCTGATTTGAAAAATGAGAATGCCGCACTTGCTCCACGGGAGAAACTTTTCAAGTAGTTCTTGTCAACACCGGCTAACCGGCGATAAACCAATTCCCATTCATCTTATCGCCTCTCCTGCGGCGGTACGTGCCAGTGTGTCACTGCCGCTTGGCTAAACCTGTGGCTCCAGCTGCAACCATCTTGTCGCGACCATTCACCACCACTGCCTCTTCTTCCCCCTCGCCATGCTTCCCTATTTTGCTCGGCTCTTCTCCCAGCTCCTGTGGCGGAACCGGCAGGTCTTTGTTGCTAGGCAACTGCTCTCTTTAAGATTTTCCCAGTAGAGTTTTGGAGGTAATAAAACAATGCCCCAAGACAAACAGCAACTGGAAGCGGAAAGGACTTAGGAGGGGAAAAAAGACAAAGAGAAGCAAGTTCATCGAAAACTCTTGGTTTTAATTAAAAGCACACGTTATAAATACTGCAAAGTGGAAAGTTAAGTGAGATGAAGTAGAGCTAAGCAAACGAGGGAATGTTGTTACATATGGAAAAGACTGCTGAGAAACAGCTGTCTCTTTCAAGGTCACACAAACATGTTGATGAATGACTACTATCTCGGGATGACTTCTATCTCGGGATATTGATACATGGCTATCAGATGTCACTGTTGGGAGCAGTTGATTGACACTCGTCTGATTAAGAGTGTGCTCTTTGGTGACCTTGCAGAGGAATTGTCACTTAATGTGCTAGCTCCTTGGCCGCAACGTCGGCTAGGAAATAAAAGCCTGCGGGTGCGTGCACAAAGCAAACGGGCTCATCAGGCAGATTTGTACAGCAGATGTTTTGTTTTTTTCCTCCTGTCTTGTCTTCACGGGACTCCCTGTGAAATTAATGCAACACAAACAAATAGTTTTGTGCACAGATCCCTCCGGCATGCCGACTTCTGACAAAGCATCGGGGAGATGAAAACTTTTGTTTCATGGCTTTCAGTTCTCCTCATCCAAACGTATGTAGAAGATTGCACATCAAAGACGAGAGCTTACTGATACAAGCCATGAACGACTCCCACGAGGTTCAAATTTGGCTGCGCTGTACATGAGTGACAGCTGAGATAACTGCCGTTTTTAAAAAGGCAACAGTAGGAGAGCTGTTCTTGATACCATGCAAATACAACTTGAAGGTATTACCATCCCTTTTCGTTCATTATTTAATTACATCGCGTCTATCTACGCAGACGGGCGGGCGGAATTGTTGGGAAGGGATTGGCATGTTAGTGCACGCTAATCAAAATGCAAATCTCTGTCTCCCCATTGGGTGCGAGCATGCGTCTCGGAGGGCCAACCTCGGTGCCCGGAATTGAAAGATGATGAATGAACAGGCTATTTTTTGACAACAGGCGACAAGAAGCAGCTTGAAAAATAAATTAAAAAGTGGCACGTATAAATAAGTAAAAGTAAATAGCAAGTAAAAGGACACGGGGGAGGTGGATTAAAAGAAGCTTCAAAAGAATATTGCTGTAGAGTACCGTAGTAGCAATGAGATGCACTATCACATACTGGATGTGTCAAACTCAGTCTGCAATTTTATCTGGCCCGTGGAACTGTTTGGAAAGTAGCATTGAGTTGGACCTCAACAAATAAAGTGCTTGCAAAGATAATCAAGTGATTCCAATGGTATCAACTACTATGGAGTTACAAGATTAAAAATAGTCACGTTATTAAACAGAACCAAATGCACAAAAAAAACGGAAATAAATAATCATAAATGAAAATGAACAAGATCATTTTGTCGGCCTCCACATATTTCCATGTGCTTGTGTCTGTTTTCCTTATCGCTCACCTCCAAACAGGCAGGAAGTTCCCTCTGTGCATTTCTTTCAGCATCTTAGTGCTTCATAGAGCAGGACTTCCATAGAACAGAGTGGAATCTCTTGGCAGTCATACAGTCGCTTTGTCCATGTGGGGGCTGGCGGGGCCCCTTGCATGCACATAGCAAAAGAGTGGAACCTCGTGAGGAGTGATGCAAGGTAACGTAGTGGAAATTAGAAAGAAAAAAAAAAAAGCCAAATGTCACGGCTCCCATGTGGGAATGAGAAAGGAACCCATCAACATGAACAAGGCAGTGTGTTGAATGTATTTAAAAGTGGTGGCAAAAATAAAAGACAACAAAATGAACTTCTCATCTCAAAACTATCCACCCGACCTAGTTTTCTCACTTGGCAGGAAACAAAGAAAGGTGAAGCACACAGCTTGGAAAATTATATTACGATAAAAATATCACAAACTACAAATGCCAAGGTGTAAGACCAGAAAAAGTAGATGAACAAATATGAAAAAAGAAAAACTACTAAATACTCACAAAGCAAGATGGCAGAGAAATAGACGACAGGAAACGAAACAAAAGAAACAAAGTTGAAACTACAAAGTGGACATTTAAAAAAAAATTCATTCCATTGACAAGCTATTTTATATTAATATATATTATCATAACATATTTTATTTTGATTTGATCTAAAAAAATGTGGGACAATAAACATTTTCCAGTAATATTTTTTCATTATGCTATTTTTGAAATTAAGGATAAAATCTTTCCTTGTCTCTTTGACGCAATCTTGTGTATAATCTATAATCGTGAGCTGGGTGTCTTGTGACAGCCCTAGTTATTATACCTAATTTTATCCCAGATGTCCAAGAGCCATAAAAAAATCTCAGCTCTCAAAAGGTTTAGGAAAAAGATCTCTCAGAACCTTTAACTATTACCCTGTGAAGACATGATGACAATTAAGTCCATGCATTGAGAAGCTAACCTGTCACTATTTCATTCAATATGGGTTTCTTCTTCTTTTCTTAATTGGCAAACAGCAGTTGACCAGATGCTAGCTGCTGTCTATGTATCATTAACTGTCGTGAGACAATAATAAAAGCTCAATTGTCCAGATGCTCCAAACCTTTATGACCATTCTTCTTCAAATCGCCGTTGACTCCACTCTTCCGGAAATCTTCAGACAGACGTACAAAAATGTTCACATATTTCTTTGAGATCTTTGTTCTCTGTCTCTGTAGTCTTCCGGGTCATTTGCCATCGCCACGCTCTTGACCTTCGCTAAAGGAGTCACTGCATTTAAAGCACAGCTTACTGATAGTGCCAAATTGATCAGTTCTAGAAAGGACTTGGAATCTTGACACTGTCCAAGCTTCAGTGTATCAATTACGAGCATGGGGTGGCACAACTTGGAAAGACAAAATGATGGATCAAAGCATGGCGAAAGGGAGGAGGGCTTCTGGCATATTGACAGGTCAGATGGTGCCTCCTGTAACACCACGGAGCAACTACAGAAGTGAATAGTGGGGGGGTCATCAGAGGCAGGAACATATGCTGTTCAGCATGCATGGAGGGCTGTCCAATTAGTACCTGAGAAGCACTCTTGTGAAGCCAAGCAAACGTACCTGCAGGTTTGCACAGGTCCACAACAAGCACAATAAGAATGCACACAAACACTTTCATAAAACTCCTGTCAAGTCAAAACAATGTTACACTTTTAGAGAAATAGCAGAAAGCCGCTGCTGGGTGAAATGAGTGTGAAGCATACAGTTGTCAAGCCTTCAGAGGTAAGAGAGAAGGTCCCAGGGGCGTTATACCATATAGAAAAAATAAATGGCAACGTCAGGGAGAAACAAATTGAGACCTGACATAAAATTCCTGCAACTATTCATACTGTTTTTCAGAAAAGTGAGCACACGCCTCACATATCAGCACATTCCAGACAGTATTTCTTCTCAGGGACAATGCCATAGAAATTGATATACTACTTTAGAGTAGTGAGTGTACACATTGTACAGTAGAACAGATATACTATCTGAAAATGAGTCAACAAACAGTCATTATTGTGACACTTTGTAGCTGTGGAACATTGAGGACACATTCCAAGAAGTTTGATTCCTGCGATGGCAATGTAAGTAAAATTTTAGTGGAAGCCGAATTTTACACACAAAATATACGTAAATTAACACTTAAGTCACTCACATTGTACACAAAACACATGGTGGACATACAAAATACTCCAATACATGTGTAAATATTGCAAGGTTGACAGACATGCTGATTGGGAGGATGAAGTCTCAATTATGAGACTACTACCCGGCTTAGTATTCGCTGCCTATTTCACGGTAGCAGATCTTTTTACATGTTCAAAGATATCATCTTTATCCTCGATGATGATATGCAGCTACTGTTGATCAGCATTTGTTCACTTTCTAATTTCATATTACTTTCCTTTTCTCCAACATATTGCTATTAGAAGAGTCTGTCTCATGCCGGGGGGGGGGGGAAAGTGAACCCTTCTTCACTTTAGGGGAACATGACTGCATAGTCTTCGGCCTATGTTGTATGCAGGTACCTGGTCTTCCTTTTGTTTTTGTACATTATTAATAATTTATGAGAAATATCGGAACACAAAGCATTGTGACACGAGGACTGTCTGTACACTCCTCACATTTCAGCAATATTTTATTACACCTTGTCAAGGGACAATGTTATAGAAACCCAAATTATACAGTACTTTAGTCAGTGTACAGCTTGTATAGCAGTCAAGGTCTACTACATACTGAAAAACACACAGAAATTATTATCTAAAAAGTGAGTAGCAACATAAATGTGTCTTGTCTACAATCAAAGATGGTGGTGGTAGCAATATACTCTGGGGCTCCATGAGTGCTGCTGGCACTGGGAGCTGCGGTTCACTGAGGAGAAACACAAGATCCAACATGTATCACAAAAGTACAAAGTACATATCTCAAATTTCAGCAACAATACAATAGAATAGAAGTAAACTTGGATATAATATTAAAAATAATCCAGTTTACAGTTTCCACTCGATATCAAATGTATTAGATATACCGAAAAGTTTAGCCTAACTTATCGCAGTCACAGTGCTTTGAGTGCTCGCCTCCCGTATGCAACAAGCTTGTGTGAATATTACATGAGGCGCCGCGCTCGTCTTGCCTAAACGGACGCCCCTGCAAAGCGTGTCGCCTCTCTGACACACGCTACGCAGCTTCGAAAAGAAAGAATATTTATTATATTATTTTCCAAGAGTTATTTATTTACTTCTCACACCCACGCCCACACAGTCCTGGCATCTGCTTCTTTAGTGCTGATATCGGGTTTCAGAACACGAGGACAAGGATGAGCTGGTCGCACAGTAACATCCAGACAAAGTTTATAGTTGACTAGATGGCATACACAAACAAATATTTGTGTGCACTGCAGCAAGGGAAGATGAATAACAGCGAGCAACAAGCCATATTGAGAGAAACCTGAAGCAAAACACTGTCTCATGCATAAAGCATAGAATACAAATTAACCCACTCTACCATCAAAACATCAGCAAGTTTGTGTAAATACATCTGTGGGAAAATGGATGATTCAAATAGAGGTAACAGTGGACAGTCTTTTATTGATCCCTTGAAATATACACTTCATCCAGATGGCTGTTGGCTGATGACTGTCAGAGAATAATATGCTGTATGATTCAAGCACATAGTCCACCCTCTCTACATTGTTTCAATATGGTTGAATAGGGCCTGTTATTCATGAAAACATTGTACAATTGTAGAAATTGTTGGTTGAAATTAAAAATACCAAGTCATTCATTTTCTACCGCTTTTTCCTCACGAGGGTCGCGGGGGGTGCTGGTCAATTAACCTAGCATGTTTTTGGAATGTGGGAGGAAACCGGAGTACCCGGAGAAAACCCACGCATGCACAGGGAGAACATGCAAACTCCACACAGAGATGCCCGAGGGTGGAATTGAACCCTGGTCTCCTAGCTGTGAGGTCTGCACGCTAACCACTAGACCGCCGTGCCGCCCTCATTTTCTACATTTTCTAAAAAATCAAATTACTGTCTAACCAAAATTACCCCAAGAGAGCAGCAATGACTCTAAGAGGTCACAAAAGACTCCACAACAACATTCATAAACTTTCCTTAGTTAAGGACAGTGTTCATGACTCCACCATAATAAAGACACTCGGTTAAAACAGCCTACATTGCAGAGTTCCAAGACAAATGGTGGAGATGGCGGTGTTAGTGTGATGGTCTGGGGCTCTTTAGCTGCTTCAGGACCTGGAAGGCTTGCTGTGATAAATGGAACCATGAATTCTGCTGACATCAAGCTGAAAGCAACTTGGGTTCTGCAGCAGGACAATGATCCAAAACACACCAGCAAGTCCACTTCTGGATGGTTGAAGAAAAAACAAAATGAAGACCTTTGAGTGGCCAAGTCAAAGTCCTGACCTGAATCCTATTGAGATGCTGCTGAATGACCTTAAAAGGTCATTCATTCTGGAAAAGCCTCCAATGTGGCTGAATGACAACAATTCTGCAAAAATGAGTGGGCCAAAATTTCTCCACAGTGCTGTTAGAGACTCATTGCAAGTTATTGCAAAGGCTTGATTGCAGTTGGGTGGCCCAATCCCTTTTTCACACAGAGCTGTGGAGGTTTGATTTGGATATCTTTTTTCTCCCTTATTAATAATATGTTTCATTTAAAATCTGTAATTTGTGCTCAGTTGCTTCATTGACTAATATTTAAATTAGTTTGATGATCTGAAACATTTAAGTGTGACAAACATTTAAAGAAATAAGAACTAAGGAACACTTTTTCACAACACAGTATGTGAGTTGGCTGCCTTTTTCTCGACTGTATTGTTTTAGGGGAAGTTGTGTAAGTGTGCGCCACCTGGTGAGCATTGCATGTTCCTGTAGTGTAACAAAATAAATTGACCAAAAAAAATATATGGCCTGACCCTGTGGACATAAAGACAAGAAGTTTGTTTAGGAGTGAACGACCTCCGGGGAGCCAAGGACTACTGGACCGACCCCCCCCCCCGAGAAAGATGGATAGGTCTGCCCAGAATGGGCCCGGATTATCTCTCTGGCACACAACCAAGTGAGCATCTCTGCATGGTGAAAAATGAGGGCGCTAGATACTATTTCTCCTTTAATTCATAAGGGGAGGGGTTAGCTGTTCTCAGCAGGAGATAAGACACATGTGATCCTGTGAGTTGCTTCCTTTCCACACCTGATATATATTTGGTTTCATCCAACAGGTAAGGAAAAGAACACAGTGGAAGTGAGACAGAGAGGAATAATCTGGAAGCTTGCAGCAGAGAGCATATCTGGATTTATGATCACTGGCTGCACACTGCACTTTGTTGGACCTGCTGAAATACTTTGAGGCACTTTTAATTCATTTCTCGTCTCTGCTATCTACCTTTTCTTCAAGGACAAAGCCCCAAACATAACATACATATCGTCCTGCTCCATCCTTATTAAATAGCGTGTTGTATTGTATGGGTACTCATCCATCCAAGCCACCATTTAATCCACTGAAATGCTTTTCTCAATATACCCGGGAATCTTTGCATTCGTGCCACACAAATGCTACTTTATTTCACGGATCACTAGTTTTCCAAACAATGTGAATCCACCTCATCCAGTTGTTCCGTAATCACACCCGGTGTTTGGGGGAACTGACATAATGACATTCCATATCTGACATTTTGGTTGGCGCATATCATGTGTTTACACTTTGAAGGTCAGCTCGAAATGGCTTTAAAATATGCAAATCAGTGAGTCTTTAACACCAAAGGCTAGGATGCGAGGAAAATTATTGACCTCGCAAGTGATTAGGCACTTAAAAAACATACAATAGTTGGCCAATGCTTTTCTTCCTTACCGTACAATGACTTCTCCACACATGCTGCACATCCTTTCATTGTCATCCTCCTCCTTTTGCCAGATTTGAATATTTCATTCAAGACAGATGGAATCCTAATCTTAGCTCCGAGCCGTGGCGTTTTGTCACCCGTCCATTTTTACACCTTCCCCATCCACCATTTTTCCCGGCTCAACACCAACCCCCTGCCGCCCTCCCTCCGGCTTTGCCTGCAAACTTTCACACTTCCTTGATGACTTACTCGGCTGACGTGTGTCACAATATTTCATCTTTTGTGTTAAGAGTCATGAGCATTAATTATTTGACGGCAATTTGACATCTCTTTGCCAGAGCTACCTCTGGAAGTCTTTCCCATACAGTGTTTGCCGCTTATCTTGGCACCGCTCGAACATATAACTGAAATCAAAACTAATCATTGTTTGCATATTTTTTTGTGACTTGGGTCAAAGACATAAACAGAATGGACTATCATAAAAAAATATTTTATTACAGCAGTTTGTTGACATTATTATTCTGCATATTTTTATTTGGATTATTTTGTGTTTATATGGCATTGTAGCGACAGAAGTGTTGTGTGTGTTTGGTCATATGGCTTGCCTACAATGACAGTAAAGCTTTCATACACACACACACAAGTCTTTCCTCCTGTGGATAACAATCAAGAAAAACAGAATGGGTGTCATATCCAGGGTAAACCCATGCTACATTCTATACAATGACCATAAAGTCACTTTGTGCATGTTTTAATACTGTGCAACGAGACATGAGATATATTGCGACATGCTGCGAAGAGATATGGAGGAAGGAGACAATATTTCAACAATCATCAGTCACCCCTTGCTATACATCTTGGTTCCAACATTGGACCCTCACTCTGTCACAGTTTTTTGAAAAAGAATCTATTAATAAATGATCACTGTTTCGTGGTTGAATTTGACCTATTATTCATCAAAACATACATATGCATATACAGTGCATCCGGAAAGTATTCACAGCGCTTTTTCCACATTTTGTCATGTTACAGCCTCATTCCAAACTGAATTAAATTAATCTCTTACCTCAAAATTCTACACAAAATACTCCATTATGACAATGTGAAAAAAGGTTTTTTTGACATGTTTTGAATTTATTAAAAATAGAAAACAAAAAAATCACATTTACATAAGTATTCACAGCCTTTGCCATGAAGCTCAAAATTGAGCTCAGGTGCATCTTTTTTCCTCTGATCATCCTTGAGATCTTTCTACAGCTTAATTGGAGTCCACCTGCAGTAAATTCAGTTGATTGGACATGATTTGGAAATATAATAACTGTCTATATAAGGTCCCACAGTTGACTGTGCATGTCAGAGCACAAACACCAAGCATGAAGTCAAAAGAACTGTCTGTAGACCTGCGAGACAGGATTGTCTTGAGGCACAAATCTGGGGAAGGATACAGAAAAATTTCTGCTGCTTTGAAGGTCCCAATGAGCACAGTGGCCTCCATTATTCGTAAATGGAAGACGTTTGGAACCACCAGGACTCTTCCTAGAGCTGGCCGGCCTTCTAAACTGAGCGATCGGGGAAGAAGGGCCTTAGTCAGGGAGGTGACCAAGGCCCCGATGGTCACTCTGTCAGAGCTCCAGCGTTTCTCTGTGGAGAGAGGAGAGCCTTCCAGAAGGACAACCATCTCTGCAGCAATCCACCAATCAGGCCTGTATGGTAGAGTGGCCAGACAAAAGCCACTCCTTAGTAAAAGGAACATGGCAGCCCGTCTGGAATTTGCCAAAAAGCACCTGAATGACTCTCAGACCATGAGAAACAAAATTCTCTGGTCTGATGAGACAAAGATTGAACTCTTTGGTGTGAATGCCAGGCGCCATGTTTGGAGGAAACCAGGCACTGCTCATCACCAGGCCAATACCATCCCTACAGTGAAGCATGGTGGTGGCAGCATCATGCTGTGGGGATGTTTTTCAGCAGCAGGAACTGGCAGACTAGTCAGGATAGAAGGAAAAATGAATGCAGCAATATATAGAGATATCCTGGATGCAAACCTGCTCCAGAGCGCTCTTGACCTCAGTAGACTGGTCATGTACCTTGACCATAGACATTAGCAGTAGACATTAGCACACAGCCAAGATCTCAAAAGATTGGCTTCAGAACCACTCCGTGAATGTCCTGGAGTGGCCCAGCCAGAGTCCAGACTTGAATCCGATCGAACATCTCTGGAGAGATCTGAAAATGGCTGTGCACAGACGTCTCCCATCCAACCTGATGGAGCTTGAGACTTATTGCAAAGAAGAATGGGCAAAACTGCCTAAAGATAGGTGTGCTAAACTTGTGGGATCATATTCAAAAAGACTTGAGGCTGTAATTGCTGCCAAAGGTGGATCAACAAAGGATTAAGCAAAGGCTGTGAATACTTACGTATGTAAATGTGATTTTTTTGTTTTCTATTTTTAATAAATTCAAAACATGTCAAAAAAACCTTTTTTCACATTGTCATAATGGAGTATTTTGTGTAGAATTTCGAGGTAAGAGATTAATTTAATACAGTTTGGAATGAGGCTGTAACATGACAAAATGTAGAAAAAGTGAAGCGCTGTGAATACTTTCCGGATGCACTGTATAATCAAATTGTATGTATTCTTGGCCCACTTTGATGCCACCTGGGGCAGGACCTCATTCCCAACCGAGAAGGTGCAACCCAGCATTTTTCAACTGAAAACCACAGGCTCAGATTTGGAGGTGCTGAGTCTCATCCCAGAAGCGTCACACTCAGTTGCAAACCGCCCTTGTAAACCCTGAAGGTCACAGCCTGATGAGACCATCAGGTCCCCCAAATTGGACTCTCTCAATGCCTTGGCTGTGCCTAGAAATTCAGTCCATGAAGATTATCAACAGAATTGGTGACAAAGAGCAGCCTGAGTTCACCGGAAACAGGAGCAGCTTACTGCTGGCAATGCGAACCAGGCTCCTACGGGCTGAATGGCACGTACTAGCATGCCGCCAATTGGGTTCTTCCGGAGCACCCCCCACAGGACACCAAAGGGACACGGTCTAATGCTTTTTCCAAGTCCACAAAGCACATGTAGACCGGTTGGGCTACTCCTTTGTATCCTCCAGTACCCTTGGAAGTGTGAAGAGCTCATCGATCGGGACGAAAACAACATGGCACCTCCTGTAACCGAGTTTCGACTAACTGAAATAATAGATCTAGTAAAAAAAAAAAAAATTACTTACTGAAATTAACCAATCAACTGCAAGATAGAAGAGGAGGTACAGCGATCAATGTTTAGCTAGTAATTCACATAGAGAACACTTACTGGAAACCATTTATTGACTTATTGCCACCTTGGTATGCTTTTCCACAGTCGAACATCCATCCATCTATTTTCTATATGCCGCTTATCCTAATGCTGTGGGTATGGTGGCGACGCGGGGGTACACCCTGGACTGGTCGCCAGCCAATCGCAGGGCACATATAGACAACAACCATTCATATACACTCACATTCATATTTACAGTCACATCCATGAGAGTGCATGTTTTGGGAATGGAGGAGGAAACCGGATTACCCGGAGAAAACTGTCCTCTTAAGGTAAAGGCATTTTATTGTGTTGAGGATGCAGTACTTTGATAGTGGTAAGCAACCCACGGCTCCAGTGAGCACGGGGGTAAAATGGCTCTTTTGATAGTACAGCTGTCTTAAACAAACACCACATCCAAACACTAATATCTTAAGTGCTTTTCACAATCCTTTCAGTAATGTGTGGTTAGACTGCAGGCTCAATACAAAGAATGCGGCAAGGTAAACATCCATTGATTATGTCTTCAACTCACAAGCATTAAGTCATTAAGCAAACAACGAGAACAATAACAACTGTCTAGATGTAATTCAGCCTCGTTCTGTTGTTGACCTTGAGGTCGATGCCTCTCATCCGTGATGGAATGAGAGAAGTTTTACCTCAAATAGAAAAAAAATAAATAAAACTTTTCTCATCAATAGCCATCAGCACAAGGCTTTTGTTTACTCTCCAATGGCTCTCCACTCGCTGCAATTAATTAACACTGCTTAATTTAGGAACATTCCAACAATTGGAACATTAGTTTATGCTAAATTAACAATGTCAACAATCTTTTATTCTGCCCGACGAAGCTGATTTGATGTGAAGTTTTCCCAAGTCAAACTTCACTATTAATAATTGCAACATGATTAAAAAAAATTAAGAGAATCATTGACTAAACATAACCTGGTCTTCACAACTTGTTAATTGTTGTTTCTATTTACTCATTCAGGGGAGATTGTTTGTTTCAACATCAAGAGCGCACACAGTAAAAATACATAAGATGACAAAGTTTCTGCAAGAAAAAACAGAAACTCACAAAGAGAGAACAACCTCTTTGTTTTTAATTGCTTTTAGCTTCTCTGGTGCTGACAAACCATCATAAAAGATATCAGCTTTAAATCTATTTAGCACTTTTCAACTGTAGGGGAGTCCAGGAGCAAATTGCATTCAAGCATCATCAAGTAAAGAAATGAAAATATAAATTAAATTGATTTCTAATGGCTCAAAAAAGTTGCAGGGAAAGCAATTGTGCTTTTGGAACGGCTGTAAAATTGTCAATTAGAGTCATACTTCAAGGCTTATATACATTTAAGGGGGCTTTTCCTTCGGTCCGAGGATTAGCTGTCAATCAAAGAGCACCTGGGGCAATTTGCTATCTCATTAAGTCCTAATTAATGAAGGCAGGTATTAGGCCATCCTGTGGGCGCAAGCAGGCCGGGACTATTCTCTCATTATGACACCAACATTCCAAAGGAACTGATATTTGCAAAACGCTTCTGATGGGTTAGAATTCTCTTCACATCACGTTGGCATTGGAAAAAGTAAATGTGTCGCTAATTAGAATCTGTAGCATAGCAAATCTTTCACAGGTTTCTACGCAAGACAAGACAGACAAAAAGCGTGGAAACCGGCGCTACACAAGTTCATCAAGGTTTGCATGTTTGCCCTCTGGCTCTGCACCGTCTGCCTCTTGCATAAAGCTGTGCGTTTACGCCAGGGCAAAAATGTTTAGAGCACCTCAGCGTTTTATTTCCTAGATTTGTGACACCCGAGGTGATGCTTTCCTCTCCGGCGTGATGGAAGATGACAGCCCAAGGAACGGAAAACAAAGTGCGTGGGAGGGAAGAAGAAGAAGAAGGCCCTCCTCTGGGCCCTCTCGCTGCCTGACTGTTTTTTCAGGTGTTTCTCATCACTTCTTATCATCTGTCATATAGAGTACATACAACACAAATCAAATTATAATGGTTATTGTCCAAATACAATCCTGATCCAAATTTTAAACACCAGTGGAAATATTGCAAGAATCTACATTTTGCACTGTTATATCTTAAGGAGTATTGAAATGGAGCTTCAAAATGAAAGGTAGAAACAGGAGTGAGACAACAAATATGGGTAAGCAAACAATGATTGAAGTGAAATAGGCTATCTAAGACCTAAAATCCCCCCCCACACCCCCCAAAAAATAGAAATTACAACAAAAAAAGGACTCAGTAATAGGTAGCTGCATCATTTCTATTAATCACCACCTTTGGGTATGCCTGATGCCGGTGTTTCCACAGTACTGATCTGATGTCCATTTTCAAGACTAATTTTGTTTCTCATCAGAGAATCAAGCTTTCTTCCACCTTTCAATGTCCCATATTTGGTGCTCCTGTGCAAATTTCAAATGGGCAATTTTGTGGTGTGGAAGACAAGGTCTTTTTAGAGGTTTTGTTAAACCTTAAAACCAATGCCATCTGATAACCCTCAGGATTTTTCAGAAGTTTAAAAAATGACAACCTGCAAGAGGCCTTGCTTCTGCAGCTCAGCAATCCAACCGCATTGAGAGAGAAAGCTTTTTTGCTTTCACAGTGTGAATACCTGACAGAAAATACTGAATCCACTTTTTTTATCCCTTTGCATTTTGAGGCTCTATAAGATCCAACAGTGCAAAATGTAAATTCTTGCAGTTTTTCATCCATTCAACCATCCATTTTTTATACAGCTCTACCTCACGTGGGTTGCGGGCATGCTGGAGCCTATCGCAGCTGTCTTCATGCGAGAGGTGGGGTACATCCTGGTTGCCAGCCAATCACAGGGCATATATAGACAAACAATCATTCACACTCACATTCATACCTATGGACAATTTGGAGTCACCTTAATCAACATTGCATCCTTTTCTCTTTACAGGGCTTGCCGGGGTTTTTGTGTTTAATTTTATTTCTAAAATGTGAAACCAGTCATCAAAAATTTAAGTGCAGGCCCTGGGACTGCCCAACTACCATGACGTGAGTCTGCAAGTTCTTTATCGCAACGTGTTGTGCTTCATTTTGTCTTTAAAAAATATCCAAAACTTGTCATGAACTTGTCTCATGTTCAAGGTCGTCCTGTATTCAGTCAATACAGATAGACTACTTCAAATCAAAGGTGAAGATGCTATCCCTTAGCTTGTATAAAGGGATATATCGCTAGGAAAATGGGCCCAATTAAAATTTGGGGGATGGCATGAAGGACTTGCCTCCGCCGCTGTCGTAAATCACAACCTTTTCTCATTTCCTCTCATTGTGTCAGCATGAATCGATTCCCGCCGCCACTGGCCTCGATATGCAACAAATAAAAAGTGAGTGACATCAAATTATTTCCCAGCTGATAGACGCTCGGCGAGCTTTGTCAGCGTTGTCACCTCTTTGGAGAGATGTCGCTAGTTTAAAATAATTGAAAGGAGGAAAAAAAAACAACCAAACAAAAAAACACTAGGCAGCCATCGCTAGGAATGTTGGCACATGTAAGATTTCGGTCTTTTATCATCGCCATTTGAGTCATCTCCTTTTGAGGAACGGGAGTGTGTGTGTGTGTGGAAGGGGGGCATATTGCCATAATGCTGTCATGGACGCAAGATAAATAAATGAATACAAAAAGTGGAGAAATGAGGATGGTGAAATATGACTTCAAAGTCGCGACACTGACAGCTGGAGCGGCAGCAACATCTGAGCATCCTATGGTCGTCATTAAGGAAAGGAATGAAAAAACGGAGTGAAATAAACACGTTTCCTGCATTATTTCTGCAGAGTCTCACGGGCAATGAAGAATATGAGTGGTGGCCTTTCAATGTCAGCAAGTTCAGGCCTTGTCGACATTCATAGATGCTAACAGACATGTATGGAAAAGTGTGAGGCTGGCCTTCTGTGAGTGTTTTTGTGTCGCATCATTAAACGTGCATCCAATCAGTCACACTCCCACTCCCACACCCCCGCGGCCCGTTACCCATCTGCCAGTCAAAACCACTGCACTTCATTAGAGACGCAGAGAGTTGGTGACAACTCCCTGCAGATCTGACCCACCCATGTACGCAAACGTTGGTGACGCCACCCTTCAAGAGGACGTCAGCATGTGCTGCATCTTTTGTCATTGTCACTCGGCAGAGTGCAGACCTCCGCCAAGGCAGAAAAATCCCAATACATTTGATGTCACGATCTTCTGTGATATAGGTCAGTCTCTTTTTGTATTCCATGAGCTCACTATTTATGTTTAGCAGTGTTCCTCATTCCTTCTCTGCTCTGCCTATTCAGATGCTGACATTTGCTGACACCAACTGTTTCTGATTAGTACCCGTCTTATGCACCTCACCTGCAAGCAGCCGGCACTGGATTATTCTCTATGGTTGCGCCTTCAGACCATGTGCTACGCAGTTTGCTACCACTTACCCGTCCAGCTCATGTGGTAGTTCCTTTAGTCCATTGTTTGTTGAGTGCAGTTCTTGTTTTTTTTGGTTCCAGACTCATCCCTAGTTTTTGCCTCATCTATGTTTTTCATTACATGATCTTAAACTGCTTGGAATGTTCCTTTTTTCTGTCATCCTGGGACCCAGTCACGCCAACAGAGCTTGACATTTGCGTCACAAAACAGTTTTCCATGAAAGAGTCAGTCCTCACAATCGATCTGCGTTATTTCATCAGTGTGTGCTGCCGCCTGTGTATTTGTTCCACAGTATTTACATGCACAGATGACTTAAACTCAGAGCTAAGCTACAGTGGCAAAAAATATCCACCTCAGATAAGAACTAGATGTGAGGCCCCCAAATTGGACTCTCTCAATGCCTTGGCTGTGCCTAGAAATTCAGTCCATGAAGATTATCAACAGAATTGGTGACAAAGAGCAGCCTTAGTTTGTTAGCTGTGTGTGAGTTTGTAAAAAAAATCTGACATAAATGTTCAGTGTCAGTGAAAATAGTGAGGTATCATCTATCATCCACATCGTCTACATCGAAAACCGACCAGAACTTGAGTCATGTCTATTTCCGGGTCATGTGATTTTTGTTAGCAACTGTTACTACATCGTTGTTGCTTGTTGAGAGTCAGTGTTTACAGTAAAAAAGAACGAAATTTTGCAGGCTTACTATTATTATCTTTGCTTGGACACATTTTTGTCACATTTGAGGGACTTTGCATTATTTGTTTATTTCTGTTTATTGATTGGACCGAAGGCAAAGGCATCTGGTTTTTACAGATATAGTTGATATAGATCTCTATCCATCAATTTTCTCACAAGGGTTGCGGGTATGCTGTAGCCTATCCCAGCTTTCTTTGGGCGAGAGGCAGGGTGCACCCTGGACTGGTCGCCAGCCAGTCACAGAGCACATATAGACAAACAACCATTCACACTCACATTCATACCTATGGACAATTTGGAGTCGCACGGAGAGAACATGCAAACTCCACACAGAGATGCCCGAGCAGGGAATCAAACCCTGGTCTCCTAGCTGTGTGGCCTGGCCGTGCAGCCATACATTCTCTTCTTGATGTCTTTTGACATGATCTCTTATTTCAGTGCCTTTCAGCATGCTTGGGAATATGATGTGGTACACTATCAAATTGTTCTGACATTTTTTTAATCGTGTTGAGCTGAATGTGAAATATTACCAGTACTTGGTAAATGGCTTTACTTGATATGTTAGGTAACTTAGAGGCGTTAGAGGCGTACTATAAAAGCATGGACCTTTATCTGAGACCGCAGCCAAATTCAAGGGCTTGGCCCACAACAAGGTTTATGCATTAGTCTCTGAGTCAGCTGTCATTTAAAACCCATTTACAAATGAAATTAATGGGATGTATGTTTTTACTTTTACCAAACTAATGGGCTTTCTTGAAGTAAATCTGTTGTGTGGCAAAGAAAGCCTATCCTGCTAATAAGATTAGAATTTAAAATATTCATTGGAAAATGCCTAAATAATAAAAGAGGTGTATTAAAAAATGACTCCCTTCAAATTCCATCCATGCCATGAATGTTTTAAGGCACATTATTCTAAGTACCACCAACAAGCCATTTCACTGATTTTCACACTGCTCATTCCGTACGTGTTCAACACGAGTCCTTATGAGTAACTAATGGGCCACTTTGACAGCAAGGTGAACCAGCACATCCTCACTCTGTGCCCCCTTCAATGCCTGGCTGGCTGTAAACACAGAGACAGGGACCAAAAACAGCAATGGGGGTCAATAATTTAAGGCACTTGTGGCTAATTATAATCCATCACCCTGTGGTGTGCATAAAATGTCAAATGTCAGGCCACTGGGGCAGGATCCGTCATGTGATTCCTACTCTTGGGAAAGAATTAGTTTGGTGACACATCATCATAATTTAATGCGTTTTTAGGAACTCTTCGCCGTGAGAAAAAAGAGAGGGATGAAGAATGAGATGGATATTACAATAAATTATGGAGCACCTTAACAGTGCAATCTGTCTTAGGGAGACATGATTGCCTCACTGCTCTGGATTGATGATGCACTCTTTAGAGGGGGGCCTTGAGGAGGATGCACAGGCTTCAACGGAAATCAGGTCCAGTCCCAAACACACCAGAGGTCTCGTCTATAAAATATAAAACAAGGCGTTAAGTGTAGTATTATCCTGACAAAGACAGTACAGCGCTTGAATATTATTATTATGTATTTGATAAGGTCACTCAATCACCTTTCTTGTATTCATGATGCCATTGCTGCGTCCTCCAAATAATATACTTTTACGGGCCTCCAACTCGCCAACCAGTATGTCCATGTTCATTTCTGTGAACTTCATCTTCATCATTTTTTCCCCAGCCATGATTCCGAATGACAGAACAATGCAATTAAGGGTGGTTAAATATGGATGCCACATTCATGAGTTGCATTGCATTGACTTCTCTGAGAATATGGAAAGGATGTGACATTAGGTGGGTTTATGTACGCAAACTTCTACTCAAGGTGAGATTTAGAAAACACAAATTGCATGAACATCAGAACATTTTCGTATGAAAATAGATTAGAGTTTTCTGCCGAGGTCAGAATTCCATGCATAGTTTTATAGATGAGATCCCAGGACGTAAGCTTACTTCGCAGCTCGGGAGAATCTTGCATCTCCAGCAGGGGGGCTTACCCCCATGAGCAAGGAGGGCTTTGGCTGTCTCAGCTTCTCAGGATCAGAGGCGAGAGAGCAGGGGACACTTCATTTGCTGGGTTGTGAGAATGCTGGAGAGGAGGTGTTTGTGCAGCCGGGGTCGAGAAAAAGCAGTTGACGGTGCATGCTGTGTGCTGTTTTATTCAGCATGGTGCTCGCTCCTGAGGCTCTCTCAGCTTTGCCTGTCCCCTCATGGCAAAGGGTGGCCTGGATCAGCATTTTAACCAGGAGGGTGCGAGACAGGATGTGTTTATCCTGCAGTGCATCAGCAATTCATGAGCTGTGTGGGACGCAAAAAAAAAATCACTATTTGGAAATGTATGTGAATCCTCTTTTATCCCTCGATCCCAGGCACCACTATGAAACAGAAGATATAAATGTTCTCTATGGCAGCCCCTAGTGACCGGGCCCTGACAGTGCAGACCTAAAGGAAGTAAACGACCCTTAAGGACGGTGAAGAGGGAGCAGAATGGAAACGAGTGCAGCGCTTGAAGGATGAAGTAGAGATCAGAGGAGGGGAGAAGAGAAGGCATAAAAGCTGTGAAGGGGTGAGGAAGAAAAACATTATCAGCGGGAAAGACAGCGGGGGGAAGTGGGGGTGGAGTTTGGAGGGTGCGTTTGGAGGATTAAGACATAGCGCCTTGCTGAGCCACACAGAGGTGGGCGATGTGGTCATCTGACAAACCGCAAGCACAGACGAGCCGCTGGTTTGATTTCGCCACCTGTCAAATGCCAACTGGCGATTAAAGCTATCTCTGATCTGACCTAGAGATGCATCACGGTCATCCTCCTTGCCTGATTTTTTTTTGAAGCGCCAGCTAGCATTTGAGGCGCTCGCCCTTGCTGCCTACTATAAAAATACAGCTGAAGTTCAACTCGAGTTAAAGTGCTCTGCAAAATCATTTAACATTTTTAAAATCAGCATCTTCAGTGGCAGTGCAGTTTGTCCATGTGATGCTACTGTACATAGGTTGTGAAAGGAACATATTCCCAACAACTCTGGTGGAACTAAATATACTTATCTTTATGTTTGGAGTACAGTGCACATCATTCATATCATTCATTCATTCATTTTCTATACCGCTTATCCTTACGAGGGTCACGGGCGTGCTGGAGCCTATCCCAGCTCTCTTCAGGCGAGAGGCGGGGTACACCCTGGACTGGTCGCCAGCCAATCACAGGGCACATATAGAAAAACAACCATTCACACTCAAATTCATACCGATGGACAATTTGGAATGTTTTTCGAATGTGGGAAGAAACCGGAGTCCCCAGAGAAAACTGACGTATGCATTGGGAAACATGCAAACTCCACATATGGCCGAGGGTGGACTTGAACTCGGGTCTCCTAGCAGTGTGGGGGTTGGGGGATGTATATATCATGTTGGTACCAATTTTTTAAGACAGGTGAGTCGGTGCTTCAGGCTGCACGGTGGAGAGTGGTTTGTGCGCAGGCCACACAGCTAGGACACTGCGAACATTGTGAGGATAAGCCATATATAGAAAATGGATGTTTGGATGGATGGATAGATGGATGGAGTCGGTGCTTCACTACCAGGGTGATCATCTACTGCAGGGGTGATCAATCGCGAACTACTCGTAGATCGCCAAGGTAGTTTGGGTCTTTTTGATAGTATGTAGTACTTTGATAGTATGATATCAGTCAGCTGACTCCACTCTATGTGTTGTCTTTTCTTCTGTTTCATAAACTATTATTTCAGGAAGAGTTGCGTTCAGCTGCATTGTCTTTTACGTGATCGTTTTCATTTCTTATATATCAATATTGTTTGATAAGAAATGCTAACAGGAATTCATACTCATACTCATACAATTCATACTCCATAGGTATGAATGTGAGTGTGAATGGTTGTTTGTCTATATATGCCCTGTGATTGGCTGGCCACCAGTCCAGGGTGTACCCCGCCTCTCGCCCGAGGACAGCTGGGATAGGCTCCAGCATCCCCGCGACCCTTGTGAGGATAAGCGGTAGAAAATGATTGAATGAATGAATAAATAAATACAATGACATAAAATAAACAAAAATAGTCAATCAACTGGTCAAGATGATCTCCATGATGCAGATGTCTTGGTTGACATGCCAAACTTCCTCAGCCACCCCAGAAGGTACAACCATTGTTGGAAAGTGTGTGGTGTTGAGTGTCCATCTAAAGTCCTCAGTGATGTGGACCCAGAGGCACTGAAAGCTGCTCATCCGCTCCAGAGTTCAGCTCATAATAGTAATAGTAATAATTTGGTGTCAAATTACTGCATTACTGCATAACTCCATGGTTCAGCCTCCTTCCTTCCTTGCTCCCCTCAAATCACTATTTCCTCAAGAAAAAAAAGCATGACTACGACTATGATTATTATTACTATTATTTCAAATTACAGGTTAAATCATCAAACAAGTGTTTTCTCCATTGACAAGCATTTTATTTGTCAGTTTTCTGTATTTTCAGGTGCAGTATTTTTGAGGAGCATATCCAGCGATCCCTATTATTTGCAAATCACTCCCATAGCATCACTCCCTGGATGACACCTTCAGATACAAGCAGAAGGCATTTCACAAACCAACTGCTGTGCCATGTAAAGAATTCCACTTTGAAAAAGGCCCACTTTCATCACAAATGAATGGCACAAAGATTGTTATTCTACAAGTTAGTCGCATTTGCGAGAAAAAGTGCCAAAACATCCCGCTCAGCCCAACTTTTGAACATGGTATTCTCGCCCCAAACACAGTCGGAATGAAAAAGTGGTGTGAACTCGAGCCAGGCCCCAGAGCGAAGAGTGGTGGTGCGTGTGCATCAGCTTGCAGCATTTGTTCCATCGCTTATCTCCACTCTGGTGCATGTAGCGCACCATGTTGTGTGACATGTGGAACAAGCCTGTGCTGACTGAATGACAGATTGCATTTTTGGCTATTTTCACTACTACGACACAGACGACAGGGAAGTTGCATGGAATCGTAAGATTTCCAACAAAGTGTGGTCATGTTTTTTTGCATTTATCAGTGCAGCCTTCTGTGCTGACGTGTAGTGGAGCATTTATCCAACAAGGCGTGTTATTATCTTGTGGCTGTGTCAGCTCTATCCCACCGGCTGATATGAAGCAATAGAAACATTTGCAGTTCTATTCGATGGTGCCAACCAATCAGCCAATTACACCACTGTGTGTCCTTAGGAGGATGCTGCTGGTCCGATGCAATTTCATTGACCATGAAGAGTGATGAAGTGCGGATATAAGCTGTCATACATTTGCAGTGCCAGCAGTTATTGCAGCATTAGATCAATCCCTTCAAGACTGCTTTGTCCTGGAGTGAAACTGCTGGCCCTTCTTCATCTTATGTTCCCCCGAGTTGTTTAAAAAAAAAAACACTGAATGTGTTTTTGGAATTTTCTTCCATTAATCCAACATATAATCCACCACCTCTATTTTCTCAAGAAGATAGAACGTGTACTTGGATATCCCGACGTACGTGCTACCACACACAGGCTTTGCAAATTTTTGGAAAAATTTTGCCCATGGCCAGCATATAGAGGACGTAGTCGGGGTATGTAGTCGACGTAGAGGGGTTGCAGGTGTGTCGTACTTACGGAGCAAGAGATTCCTGATACCTACCTCACCATCCGTCAAAAATTGGCTGTCTTAAAAAGACTTTCGTATGTTTGAGATGTTACAGACATGTGTGGGCATCATACGATGCTCTTGCAGCTCACTCACTTTAATTGAAGATGTGCATTCTGGCTTCCTATATGGCTGTCGATTTTTAAAATATTACTTTTTTAGTAATTATTGTATAAATCATAACTTGTGAACTTACATGCATATCTGGTACACAATGATTTTAGATAGTGGTTATGATTATATATACAGTGAAGAAAATAAGTATTTGAACACCCTGCTATTTTGCTATTTCTCCCACTTAGAAATCATGGAGGGGTCTGAAATTTTCATCGTAGGTGCATGTCCACTGTGAGAGAGATAAACTAAAAAGAAAAATCCAGAAATCACAATGCATGATTTTTTAACAATTTATTTGTGTGATACAGCTGCAAATAAGTATTTGAACACCTGAGAAAATGAATGTTAATATTTGGTACAGTAGCCTTTGTTTGCTATTACAGAGGTCAAACGTTTCCTGTAGTTTTTCACCAGGTTTGCACACACTGCAGGAGGGATCTTGGCCCACTCCTCCACACAGATCTTCTCTAGATCAGTCAGGTTTCTGGGCTGTCGCTGAGAAACACGGAGTTTGAGCTCCCTCCAAAGATTTTCGATTGGGTTCAGGTCTGGAGACTGGCTGGGCCATGCTAGAACCTTGATATGCTTCTTACGGAGCCACTCCTTGGTTTTCCTGGCTGTGTGCTTCGGGTCGTTGTCGTGTTGGAAGACCCAGCCACGACCCATCTTCAATGCTCTGACAGAGGGAAGGAGGTTGTTCCCCAAAATCTCACAATACACGGCCCCAGTCATCCTCTCTTTAATGCAGTGCACTCGTCCTGTCCCATGTGCAGAAAAACACCCCCAAAGCATGATGCTACCACCCCCATGCTTCACAGTAGGGATGGTGTTCTTCGGATTGTACTCTTCATTCTTCTTCCTCCAAACACGCTTATTGGAATTATGACCAAAAAGTTCTATTTTGGTCTCATCTGACCATAAAACTTTCTCCCATGACTCCTCTGTATCATCCAAATGGTCATATGCAAACTTAAGACGGGCCTTGACATGTGCTGGTTTAAGCAGGGGAACCTTTCGTGCCATGCATGATTTCACATCATGACGTCTTAGTGTATTACCTACAGTAACCTTGGAAACGGTGGTCCCAGCTCTTTTCAGGTCATTGACCAAGTCCTGTCGTGTAGTTCTGGGCTGATTCCTCACCTTTCTTAGAATCATTGAGACCCCACGAGGTGATATCTTGCATGGGGCTCCACTCCGATTGAGATTGACCGTCATGTTTAGCTTCTTCCATTTTCTAATGATAGCTCCAACAGTGGACCTTTTTTCACCAAGCTGCTTGGTAATTGCTCCGTAGCCCTTTCCAGCCTTGTGGAGGTGTACAATTTTGTCTCTGGTGTCTTTGGACAGCTCTTTGGTCTTCGCCATGTTACAAGTTAAAGTCTTACTGATTGTATGGGGTGGACAGGTGTCTTTATGCAGCTAACGACCTCAAACAGGTGCATCTGATTCAGGATGATACATGGAGTGCAGGTGGACTTCTAATGGGCAGACTAACAGGTCTTTCAGGGTCAGAATTCTAGATGATACACAGGTGTTCAAATACTTATTTGCAGCTGTATCACACAAATAAATGGTTAAAAAATCATGCATTGTGATTTCTGGATTTTTCTTTTTAGTTTATCTCTCTCACAGTGGACATGCACCTACGATGAAAATTTCAGACCCCTCCATGATTTCTAAGTGGGAGAAATAGCAAAATAGCAGGGTGTTCAAATACTTATTTTCTTCACTGTATCCATCCATCCATTTTCTATACCTAGGTCTAGTCTATGCTGGAGCCCATCAACGCTGTCTTCGGGCAAGCGGCGGAAACATCCTGAACTGATCGTTTGTGATATTTTTTTTATGTTTACTGGTACCATACTTATTGGTGACAAATTAATCAGTTATGCGCTACACTGATTCAGAGGTGTACCTTGTAGGACCTGCAGAACACATTTGATATTCCCTTTCTTACTGCAGCATCACTTGAAGTGTGGTTGGGGTGTCCTCAAACAGGTGTTGTTTGGGATATCAGCAACGGTGCTTAGACTGTCAACAGATGAGATGAACATATTCGGAAATAAGATATGGCTGCTGTCTGGCCGCTGGCAACCTTGGATCACCCAGGACTTTTTGTGGTGCTGGCAGCCCATTATCATTCTCCTCAAGAATCTCCGCACCAGGCTATATGCACTTCCTTGCATTTGTGGTGGAAATGTACAGGTCGTGGGACAAAGTCAGGGTCCCCCACATAGAATAGAAAAGAATACAATAGCCACCTAGGGGCATGAAGCACTTTTTTAATGTCATGCCACAGCATCTCAATAGGATTCAGGTCAGGACTTTGACTAGGCCACTCCAAAAGTCTCCATTTTGCTTTTCTTCAGCCATTCAGAGGTCAACTTGCTGGTGTGTCTTGGATCATTGTCCTGCTGCAAAGCCCAAGTTGGCTTAGCTTGAGGTCACAAACATTCATCCATTAATCACAGCAAGTCTTCCAGGTCCAAAACAGCCCCATATACTCATAACCCATATCACCATATTTTAATGGTGGTATGATGTTGTGCTTCTGAAACTTTCATGCCAAATGAAATGGAGCACACACAATCCAAAAAGTTCAATTTTTTTCCAGTCTTGGAACTCTGCCATCCAGGCTGTTCTTGCCCAGTGTCTTGCTTATGGTGGAGTCATGGACACTGACCTTAACTGAGGCAAGTGAGGCCTTCAGTTCTTTTGATGTTGTTGTGGGGCCTTTGGTGACCTTGATGAGTTGTCGCTGAGCTCTTGGAATCATTTTGTTTGGCAGGCCACTCCTTGTGGATAATGTCTCTCACTGTGGTTTGATGGAGTCCCAAATTTTTAGAAATGGCTTTGTTACTTGTGGGTGTCGGCTGGCTCGGTGTGACAGGTTGTCTTGCTGCTTGTCTGCTCGCCCACCCTTCTGTTGGGGTTGGGGAGGCTGCTCCAGTTTTTTCAAAAATTTTGCATTCAGGTGCATGACATAACTCCTGGGACACAAGGTGCTGCTGCATTCAGGGGCACTTCAATGCCTACACATACACATGCAACCCAAAATATGTGATATCTACAAAAGCAACCACCAGTCCGGGTAGATGACAATATTTATTATTATTATCATTATTTTTTAACAATACTGGCTTTCACAGTGTGTGGCGCCCACAAAAGACCCTGGTATGAAATCCACCGCCCACCAGTAAAAACTGCACATCAACAGTGGCAGCATCATGCTTAGGTCATGCATGCAAAGTTATAAAACATTTCCTATAATTAGCCATTGTAGTTTTTTTAAAAGTAATGTTAAAATATCGTCTTGTGTTGTTCTTGTGACCCCAATATCGTGACTAAACATCTCGTCTCGTGAGCGGAGTGTATCGTGACCTTCCTACTTGTTTTTGTATTATTGAAGCTGCAGGGGGAATTGCAGATGACTGACTTCTCTTCAAAACAACTGCAATGTCTTTACTATAATTGAATGACGCTGCTGCATCTAAAATGAAAAAAACAAACAAACATTGGATTTATTTCTGCCTGTAAGAGGTGAGAAAGGAGGAGAGCTGGAAGCTGATTTGCGGCCAAGGCACTTTTGAAAGAAATCAATAGAGAAAATGTAAATATCTTTTTTTCCTGTACCTCAAACTGCCACTGATGTGAATGTATATATATGTGAGTGGCATAAGTAATTTAATTCTTCACTTTATTGTATTTTTAAGGCTAACCCGGAGGGAAAGTTGGCAAGGTGGAAATCACATTTTGAGTGAGGGTCCTCCTGTTATCTGACAATGATAGACTTTCAGATCATCGTGGGGTATACTGTATATACACTCTGTACTGTCTTTACAAATATGAGCTTTTCCTACAAGACTACCAAATATATTCTGCAGCAGGGATCTGGAATCTCAGGTTGTCGTGAGGTGTTCCAAAATCTAAAATCAAAGCAGAAATAAAGGCTGAGAGATGAAAGCGCAGCGAGTGATCACGAGTGTGTGCCTGCTGCCTGCACCCCTCGTCTTCTTCTCCTTGCTCTCACTTTGAAAAGCGAAAACATCATGCCATTGCCTCCCCCACCACCACCCACCACTGCCACACCTTCACCACATTTTTCTACATTTGGCGGGCTAATGCGGTGAATAAAGCAGGGCTCGTGCAGAGACGTGATCAATGGCAATGCGATGAATTGAAATAGGGCATAATCAAGTAGTTTCGCTATTTTTTATAATAAAAATAAAATTCCACCTTAGCTTATAATATTAAATCTGAATATACTGTGCAGAATGCCAAAAAATGTATTCACTTTATGCAAAGATTGTAAGAAGGGATGAAGAAAAAGCCTTCCAACAGAAACCTTCCAACATTGTTGGGGAAATGCAAACTAGGGATGAGTCTGATACTACGACTTATTCTATGAAGTCATCATAAAAAAAACATTTTGCAGCACAAAAGCATCAAGCATTCTGCATGTATGGCTGACATAAGCATGTAAAAATATTACACCCCTCTCAATGCGTTGCTGTATGCACCTTGCAATTTTAAACTTGTTTCATACCATACATGGCGCATTTCACAATCACTCTTTTTTTTCATCTGCGTGCTTTAAAAAAGTCAGTTGGAAAACTGCTTGTAGAACTGAACACGGTGCTTTTGAGAAAAAACACAGTCAACAAAGCTGACAGATTATTTGCCATGTTTGCATGAATCACCAACTTCACACAGATCATTAAAAAATAATTCAACAATAAAGTCTCAAGGATCACTTACACATATACGCACTATAGCTGAATAATAAACAATACATATAGCAACTTCAGATCAATAATGAACAGGTTGTACAGGCCCTGCCCATTTTTGGTTAAACCACACTCTCTTCTGGTTTATACCTCGCCCATTCTGAATATGGATACGATACAATTAATTTAGATTGCTGAACTGATACAGATACAGGTGTACTCTCTCATTCGTAGTGCAAACTACTGGTAACATTCATCATGTTCTGGGGTTAAAATCATATAAGATATAAAGACAAGGTCAACTCAAATAATATCAATAAGTACTATACCACATCATGTGTCAAACATGGTATATTTTATGTGGCATAAACTGGGCAAATTTGTAACTTTTTCCTTTCTTAAAGTCCCACTTTCTGAAATAATCACCTATCACCAAAGGCTTCATTTGCTTTGGATCATAGAGTTTCCATCCTGCATGTCACATCAGCACCTCAGGGGACTAATGTTTAATACGTCTTGGTGCATTTGTGGTTTTAGGTAGAAAACACAACGCCACCTTGTCACAGATGGCACGTTTGTGCTGCTGGCTGTAAAGCCCCCTACCACTATTGTCATGTTGTAGTCATGGTTGATGGTTGAGAGGCTACAAAAAAAAAAAAAACACCCACCCACCGCCTAATCTTCTATCCAAGATCACAACCACTGAACCACATCTTTGTTTCCTCCCCTCAGAGCTGTCAGTAACAAAGAAGAAGATGAGGAACACAGTGGGACACTCAAGGAGAACAAGATGGCATGAGCCGCCGCTCTGTGAGCTCCGTCTGAAGATGACCGGAGAGGAAACGTGGTTGGGAAATTACGATGGCCGACAAGGGCACACATCCAAACACTCCAAATACAGAAGCTGCAAATTAAAAATGCTGCGATAACATAAATGCTGCAGGTTTGGAGTGTTTGAATGTTGTTCTGTGTTTGTCGACCACCCCATAAAATAGATTGAAAAGAAGCTTTTACAGTTAGATGGTGCCAATGGGCCACTGTGTCATCAGACCAGTAGATTATTCCAAAACAATACATTAATTAAAGCAATTGTAAAAAACATTGTCATACTTGACAGTGCTTTCAAAATAGGTTGTAGAAAGCTCAACATGGGGGAGGGTGTACCTCCCTCAAAGCTTAACTAGGAAATAATGAGTCCGAAAGTATCGTCATTCTGCACAGCTTGCTGTTTTCTTCCATACCCCCCTCTGTTTCACTTTGCCCGACTTGCATGAGGAGTGACAGCTTCTCTGCTCAAGTGGAGGCATCCTGCTGGCATCCCGAAACCCCCAAGTCCATAACTACTGCAGAGCTGCTAACTTCATTTCATAACAAGGAGGCTGCACAAACTTGGACCACATGCTAACAGGACGCTAACTGAGAGCTGTGGTACTGGACCTGCCAATCATGAGTACAAGCACATTCCGCCGTTTTGATTGTTTTATATGTTGTTCTAGAAAGTTAAATATCATTATTATCATTATTATTATTATTGTTATTATTGTTATACAGGCCCCACCCTCAAGGTCACCATGCAATTTTTTTGTTGTTGACTCAAACCTGAATTTAATTAGATGTATATCTTGGAGAAAATGGGAAAAAATCGTAGTGCATTCATTCATTTTCTATCGCTTTTCCTCACGAGGGTCGTGGAGGGTGCTGGAGCCTATCCCAGCAGTCTTCGGGCGAGAGGCGAGGTACACCCTGGACTGGTGGCCAGCCAATCACAGGGCACATGCAGACAAACAACCATTCACACTCACATTCATACCTATGGACAATTTGGAGTCGCCAATTAACCTAGCATGTTTTTGGAATGTGGGAGGAAACCGGAGTACCCGGATAAAACCCACGCATGCACAGGAAGAACATGCAAACTCCACACAGAGATGGCAGAGGGTGGAATTGAAGTAGAAACAGGGTAGTTTTGTCCAAAGGAGATTGATTGACAATAGCCAATCAATTCCAGCTGCACACGTCTTCAACTGTCACAAGACTATACGACACCGTCTACTGGTAGAAGTAGTAAATACTATAACAAACACAACGGAACAGCATTAGATCACTCTTTTGTTTCTAAATAGTGGACAATTCCATTTTCAAGGGACGGTTGGCAAACCTACATACAAATAAAAAACCTTGGCAGTTGTGAATGTGACCGAGCAAATTGTCATATTTTTTAGCTGCTAGATAGCCAAAATTGTCTAATTGTTGGACTGGATTATTTGTCGCTTTTGTGGTGTCAAAAAAGTTCATGCCCATCTATCCCGGTGGCACCATTAATAGTTGTAAAAGTCTAAAAGTGATAAAAGCAATACCTTTACGGCTATCACCCCAGTTACAAGCCATTGAGCCCCTCAAGGTACAATGATGCACTTTTAGGTTGCTATGGATTCAGCACCGACTCCTCTGCCTCTCTCCACGGTGCTGAAATATTACAGCCCTGCAGTGTCTCTTGCTTCTGGCTGACACTTGCAAACCCTCTGGAAGAAAGAAAAACTGCCAGGAGACAATTGTAGTGTTTGTTGCCAAGCAGGCACGCTAATTAATTTGTGCAACATGAAAGGAACGTGAACCTGACTCGCTGCTAAGCACTCAACAGAAAAAAAAGCAGCAGAAAGTTGGAGCTGATGAATGGTTTTTAATGTGCTTTTGCTGTTTATTTCCACTTTTAGGCATTAGTGAGATGTATTTGAGTGTCTGAAGGAGCTCTGCTAAGTATACTTTTAATTAGCGTGACGGGGAGAGGTGGGATTTTTGGAATGAATTAAATTGGGGGATGAAGTTTGAAGACAAACTGGGCGTAAAAGGTCTTTAATTCTCTTTTCATTGTGCCTCAATAGCCGTCATCCCTTACTAGTGACGGTAGGTACAGTTGCACAAATCCTGAGTGTATTTTGTCCTTTGCGACATCTTATCTGCAACACAAACAAAGAGGCAGTCCCTTTTGTGTGTTCCAGATAAATGAGTCGTCCGGGACTGGCAAAGTGCAACTGTGCGTTCTGCAGAGAGGTCACGACAATCGTGCATTCCCACATGTGTGTGAGGTGTTGACAGATGCGGCGTCAGCAAGCCTGGCTGTGCACCAAGCTATTACTTAATTCATTGACATTTCGTGTAATTGCTGCAGGGCAGGAACACACCATCTAATGGGATTAGATTAGGGAAATACAATGATGAGTTGACTTAGGCTCTGTGTAAAAACCAAAAGCACTGCCAACAGATGAGTGTCGCCCAGTGGCAGGAAAACGACAATTTAGCACAATCAAAAACAACACAATGCATGCACCTGATGCATGTTCAAATAAAATTAAACCATTACCATTATCATTGCACAATTGAAAATGGTGAAAATACTTAATTTGTTTCATGTATTATTTTATTTGATTGGTTAAATATGTGTTTACAAATAAATAATAAAAAAAATACTTATATTGTATATTTGCATATGTATATTTAGGAATTGTTAAGGCCCTCATTGTCAGTAATAATAAATTTCTAAGCTTTTAATTCAGAATACATGGCTAGTCTTTAGCGTTTATGTGTCATCCTTGTGTTGATAAGTGTGAATAGGACCTCCCCCCGCTCCCCCCTTTTCCTGGTTCATCACGGCGGTTTAGCCACAGAAATGGCCTGTCAGGGCTCTTGCAAATGTCGATGAGCAGATAATGACACGTTGAAAGCTCTGAACCACCAGCTTGTCACCTACTGGTAATTGGTTCTTCCACCGGTTTATTGTCTCCAGCTGCACTGTTCATCACTGATAATCCCCTTTTAGAAGCAGAGAAAGATAAATATGAACATTTTCATATGCATTGCGGAGGGAGAGGAGGCAGCTGCTTATTAGCCAGGTGCTGAGGGAGGGGGAATAACTCGTCATTTTTTCCTCCCTAATAAGACAAACAAGTGTGTGTAAGAAAACACTTGTTGCTTTTCACTCATGTGTAAATATGTATTTTTAAACCAGACCAAAAAAAAATAGTGAAAGCAAAATCATTGGGTCATGACCTCGCTTATTAAATTAAAATGCATCATGACTACAAAGTGACTCCCTTGGGAAAAAGCAACAGTCGAATTGATTTAAATAGTTGGAGAAAACACATGGCTATACTTTATATCTTATCTGGACAGCGATGTTCCCAACTGTGTGCATGCTGGGGAATATAACCCGAGCAATCCTCGAGCTGTTTCAATATTTCTAAGCATAACGACTTTTGGCATTGAGAAGATTGCATTCAGAGTCTAAGCTCGAAATCAACGCTGCTCAAGTTTAATCTGCTGTGAAGGCACACGCACACACACACAGACACACATACAATCTGCTAGTCAATATGGGCATGTGTGTTAGCTGAACATTTGCACCTGGATGCTATTTGTCCATTTTGGGCCCTATTCTCAAGTTTGCGCTGAAGTGCTTTTTTGGAGTTACGCGCTTTTCTCTTATTTGTATTTGCCGATCCAGACTCCTGACACGCTTATCACATGTGACCATGTACGCAAGTTGTGAATGAAGCGGACTTATGTGATTCATTGGTAAAACGGGCTCCTGACTTTGACTAAATGGTCGCATTTTGTGTCTAAAATATGAGACAACATGAGAGTTACTTTTTCATCTGATTGCGACCAGATAAAAGTACCGTAAATTACGATGTGTAAGCTGCACTGGTGTATAAGACGCTATGTTGTTATAAAATAGCATATCCTGGTGAACACAACTCCATGAGGACCAGGCAGCTCTTTATTTGACAGAAGGCAATCGTGAGCTATGAAATGACAAGCTCAGCAATCCAGTGGAAATCGCAGGAGGTCTGACTCACTCTCATCTAACAAAGAACACTAAACTCATCACACAGCAACTTAACCCTCAAAAGGATGAATACCCAAAACACATACCAATATAAGTTTACAGTAAAAAAAGGCTGTATGAGAATGAGAAAAACATTTCATTGTATTTAATTGGTATGTGAATTTCACCAAGACGTATACAGTAAAGTCTCGTTATATCGATATTGGTTATAACAAATTATTACTTATTACGATACTATTTTCATTTCCCGGCAAATTTATAGTCTTTTATGATATAATTAGTTCCGTTAGTACGATACCCGGTTATTATGATAATCCGGTTACCATGATGCCCTTTTCATCTCCCGCCAGCCAATTTGGTCTGCTTATATCGATACAAAAGCAGCTTAAATCAATCTTTGCTTAAGGATTTCAATACCAAAAAAAAAACATGGCGAACGGCGTATTGAAATCCTTAAGCAAAGATTGATTTAAGTGCATTATTGCCCACTTTTAATGCAGTTTGGCGCAGGATCGGATATATGGATAGTCCGGTTATATCGGTATTTTTTCCGGCTCCCGAGAATATCAATATAACGAGACTTTACTGTATTTAACTACATTGTGTTTCGCTTCATAACCTGTTTACCTGTGCTTTTTGAGCGAGTGTGTGTCGTCATGATGACCTGAGTGTGTGTACATACTCTACAACCAGAACGTCTTCTTCCTGACTGGATGCAAATAGTAACTCCAATCCACTTGTTATATAGTGGAGCAACGACTGAAGTTATGTGTGATGTTCATGGTTCTGTTGAGTCCAACTGTTGCTAGGCTTTGGTTGTGTGTAGGCGTAATCGAGGAGAGTGACAGTTGGCTATTTTTATTTGCCTGCGAGGTTCTTGTTGATCTTTATGACATGGTTGTGGCCACAGCCAACAGCAATCTGTTTTGTTCCATAAAGCAATTGTTGATTGATTACCTACTCATCCTTTTTAGAATGCCTGACAGACACTCCAGTATGTACGTTCTATTAAACTGTCGCAAATGGTTCAAATTGTCAGACCGTTAATGATAACAGCTGAAAATAACATTTGTGCTCCTTTTTACAAACGTGACACGGAGCGTTTGTTGAACATACAGAAAACTGCATGCACACACACTTTACCTTTTGAAGATGTTTAAATGACATCATGAAGAAATAATCCACTTGTATATGCCCACCACTTTGTATAGAAAAGAAGCTTTGCTATGGATCTTAAGATAAAGTTTTTGGATTTTGTATAATATTCTCAACAGGGTGAAAAACTGTTGAAAACTGTCATGACCTTATACTGTATATTATTTACATAGTACATACCTTGAGATTTTTTACAGGTAACAAAATGCTTCCAAAGACCAATTTTGTGGTGCATTTTCAATTGTTTTAGTTACCAGCATGTTTAAAAGCAACAGACGGTTTTAGTAAGTTTGTCAAACAATGTGACTCCAGCTATTTGTTCTTCCACAGACCAAACAGTAGTCATTAATTACTACACTATTAAACTCAAAATGTTTCCAAAGACCAATTTTTGGATTAATGTAAGCATTGTTTGGTGTAACTTTTACTCATTTTAGGTGTTAAAAGTCAGCATGGGTGTACGGTTCAGAGCTTGAGACGCTGTTAGGTGGTTTAGGAAGACAGGTTGTCAAACAAGAGCTCTGTATGAAGATTTATCTGGCTCCTCCCATTCATTATTCCATAGACAAATGGTAGCTATGAATCATGCAAAGTACTACCCTCCCACTTTGTAACCAAGTCTGACCTTATGATTAATTTACTGTGGATTCAAAGTTAAGCCCCATTAGACTTTTAACGATTGCTTACCAGCTGTGTTGCTGACACCACAAAAAAAAGTCAGCACTGTAAAAGAAATCGATTACATCATATGCGTTTTCATGACACTGATGATTGGATGGCAAAGCAATCTTTGACCTTTTGCAAGCAGGCTGGAGGCATGCTCCTTTAACAAGCATCAAGCAGGATGAAAACATCCTGAAAACTTTATGGAGGGTCAACAGCCTCTCTTGGTGCTTGTTTGTGGTTAACAGCACATGCGAGCAAGATTCTGACATTATATCATCCGTCATGTGACCGTATCAAATGTTTAACGGCTGAAAAAGTTTAAACAGCCTCTATGATTACGACAAGTGTTTCACTCTGATTTATCTCTTCATTCCCACCACTGGCCTTCTTTTGTGCACCAATTTCCCTGTTCGGAGGCAGGATGGAAAGTGATGAATCTGGAGTCGTGATCTTGTCGGCTGTTGTGAAAATCCACTTGGCCTCCGCAATTTATCAGTGTGGTAGTCAGTCCGCGCGCTCACATACCACATCTATCCCGGTGGTACCATAAAAATCAATTGATTTGGCCTGCAGAGTGCAAGGCTTCTTTCATAACAGGCTTTTCTTATGAATTCAATGAAGCGGGTTGCCGGCTCTGGCTAAACGCTGTGACAGTACTGCTGTCTTTGCATTGTCTTGATAAAAGCTCCAAAAAAGCCCAACTTGATTATCCACTCAATCATTTTTCTGCCATATTTAGAAGCGCACTGAAACAACCAGCATAGAATAGTGACACAGTATATGCATACTGACATATCAGTATGCATAGATATGCACATTGTGCACAGAATATTTGCACAGTAATTATAAAACTAAGACAAAGGTATTAATCCCTTCACAACACTAATGGTCACAATCTGTTGTCAAAATGATGTAAAGTGGTTTCTTTTTTGCTGCGTCTTTCATGTGATCATTTTCCAAATCAAAAAGGGTCATTTAGTACTTAGCGCTGGTAATTACGCGGCTCTTTAGATAACGTTTATTCGATTTGTCTGCCACCAGCAAACAGTAAAAACAAGTCTTTAATGATGTCTGCAGGCATCAAAGTATGCTCGTTAAAAGACACACATCATCTGAGTCCAGCTGTGTCTCTTACAATAAAGCATCAGTGTGATTAACGAGTAAAAAACTGGCCTACAATTGTGAAAATTGCTAATATTTCCTTGTGGTTTGTAGTAGTAGTTCTGGAGGATTACTAGACCATTTGTGTTTCTCCAGTAAAGTGTATACATTTGGCTGTGAGGAGTGCAGCGAGAATATCTGCTGCTCTCAGCAGAGCTCGGGGGGCTTTGGTGCGTCGCCTGCGAGAGGTGCAGCGTCCCCGAGACTGTGCACCTTAGCGAGCAAGACGGATTTCCGAGCAGCCGGCCTGCCACCTGATAAGACTCAGTGAAATCCCAGAGGGCAGGATTCGATTAAAATAATCAACAACCAGGAGGGAATATCTGGCTATGTCTGTCTTGTGCGTCTAACAGCAGAGACTTTGTGATAGTGAAAGGGTGTATGAGTTTGTAGTGAACATTGCACTTGGCCATGGAATAACATTACTGTTTGCTGCCTTAAAACACGTATTTTCTTGTTGATTTGTACATCACAGGCCATCTCTAAAAATTTGCACTGTAATGTATTGGATTTGTTCACTAAAATCTATCCTTGACGCTGGAATTTAGCTTTTAGTAAGCCCTGCTAGGGACATACCATTTTGTGTTTTTGCAGCTTTAATACTAATGACATGTATTTAAGTGTCTGTCTCCGAAAAGTGCTCTTTATCCACGTTTTACATGTACATTGTACTGTAACTGCATTTGTCCAACATAAGAGCAACATAACATCAACATCATGCTAATGCTAATGCTAATCAATCTAAAGGTAAAAAAAAATCTATTTGTCTAACACGAGTCTCTTTAATAGTAGCAGAACATATGCATATGAATCACACTTTAAACCCTGTTGTTATGAGCAATAAGGTGTTGCATTTAAAGACATCATGTAATTTAAGGTAAATGTTTTCAGTGTAATTTCAAGCATACTTGAATGTAGCAAATTGTACATCTGAATTAAGAGTTAGCAAGCAAGGGATGAGCATATCCCCTTCAAGTTGCGGAAGTGTCATTTGCAAGATGAAAAATATAACATAATCAATGAAAAAAAAAAATTGACAGCCCTAATTAGAACATCATTAAATTTTAAATCATTTTAATAGATATAAATCCGGTAGTAAAAGGTGCAATTACAGGAAACAAACTATAAGTCAACAAATGCCTGTGGTGTTTTTTTTTTTGGAAAAGTGGTCCCAAAATATCTTCCTTACATTTGGCGCCTTCCAGCTTGCAAGATTCAGCACTAAATGTGCTCCCACATAGTTCAAACAGACAGTTAACTCACGGCTTATAACCCACATTATGCCGCCTTAACGACAAGGATAAATGTATAGATTTCCCAACCTTTGCTAATTTAATCTAAATGTCTTGGTGCGCTTTAATCGCAGAGCGCTGCAAAATTCATGACTTGAAGCGGTGGAATCGATACTGTACATTTGCATTTACTGCAAAACAGCAGGCCACACGACAAGCTCCCTCAGGCTGTAGCAATGTTTAAATTGAAGTGAAAATTCCTTGCGACATCATGAAATCCCATAACGCTTTTTCAGGTGTAAATGATAATGGTGAGTGTGTAGCTGAAAACTATGCATGCCTTTAGTTTGCCTCTAACTCATTCATGTGGAGAAGCGCTATTATATTTTGTCAAACCGGTACCATAAATAAAACTGCAGTAATCCTCTTAAATCCCATTGGATTATAGGGACATCACACTTTGACTGTGTATCCTGTAAAAAAAGCTAGTGAAAATACAGTTTTTAACATATTTAGCCAAAATGAAGGCATCTACTGACTTATGCAAACATGTCAGTCATGTACAGACCAACAGTCTGCCTATAAACTGATGTGCACCATTTTTTAAAAACACATTTGTGTTTCAAATAGGTAAAAGCACCTATTCACATATACAGTATATTCCTTTCATGGCTCCAGATGGGTAAAATGCGACATTAGCTTTAACATTATGTCCTAATAGATATGTGTCTGTGGAATGGGAATTAACTGCTATGGATGTTCAAAATAGAAAATGAAGCAATAATGGAATATTACTATGACAACAAATAGCATTTCTCAAACACTCACTGCTAATTTATTTCCTTTCGCAACTCCACAAGGCCATTTTTTGGTTGCTTAACATCAGGCAAATACAGGAGGAAGGGTAAACACAATCAAAGCAAATCTGTTTATCACTGAAAGGAGGAAAGTGGCAATTAACTGCAAACACATACATACATATGCAGTGGCAGCTCGCTCAAACCCTCAGACACAAGATTTTCTTTGCACACGTTCTGTGTTTCCAAGCGCCTGATGGGGGATTTTCCAAAAGGTCACATTAAGAAGTAAATTCAAACTAAATCTATGTTATTAAGTGAGCTCACTCACAAAAGCGAGTCCACCAATCACATTTCAGCAATCACTGAAGCGAAAATATTATATAAAGTAAAGTAACCGTAATTTCCCCCCAAAAATCACACTTATAATCCTTTAATTTTCACAAAAATCGATGCGGCGCCTTATAATCCGGTGCGCCTTATGAGTTCCAAAATGTGTCAAAATGTGTTACTTCGGTAAGCGCTCCTCTTGATTGAGTGTTGTACCATTTCTTGTTGTCAAAGGGACATAATAGTACGCTTGAAGCGATAGACCAATCAGAGAACGATACTTAATACATACAGTATGTACGCTGGCAGAGATGAACCAATCAGAAAACATGATGTAATATGTACAGTACATACGCTTAACCTCCACCACGCTTCTTGGCCTGCAAAACAAAATTGCCGATGGGGAGTGTATTGTTAAATAGTAGAATAAAGTTAAACTAAACTCGCTGCTTTGTTTCCACTGTTTTTTTGTTTTTTTTGTAGACCATGTAATGCTGAGGGTCCTACATTCGCCCGGAACTATTAAAGTTGAGGGTGTTGCCACTTGAACAGTTCAGGCAGAATGAAGAACCATTTTGTTGTGTGTTTTGGGGCTCTCCTTTAGCTGTACTATATATTTAGTATCCTGTAAAACATTGAATAAAAAAAAAATGAAATGAACTTGACCAGACCCCCTCCTAATATAAAGTTAGTGGAAACACTGAATAGGTTGTTATGATGTTTTGTGATAAAAAAAAATAATAGGTGCTATCCCTCCTTTGCTCCAATTACATTTGTCAACCGAAAAATATAAGACAACCACTAGCTAGTATTTGTTACTAATGGTTTCAGAGAGCAAATGGTACAAAGATTTGTATTTTTCACAATTATCTTTCGGCGCAAAAAGGGAGAGTGGCTGTTAGTCACGACAATGACTATAAAATGGACAGTGAAAAAAAAACAGTGTAGTTTTATTGAGACTTTCTCCTCCCATTTAGCTTTCTCTCCCTCTCTTGCAACATCCTTGCCAGGGATAAAAGTAAGGAGTTGTTCTCAGAATAAGAATAATCTTATTCACAAGTCTTTTTGTATTGCTTCATTTCCTCTATTGTATATATCATTCATATGTTCTGTGTGACCTCACAGCTAGGAGACCAGGGTTCAATTCCACCCTCGGCCATCTCTGTGTGGAGTTTGCATGTTCTCCCCGTGCATGCGTGGGTTTTCTCCGGGTACTCCCATTTCCTCCCACATTCCAAAAACATGCTAGGTTAATTGGCGACTCCAAATTGTCCATAGGTATGAATGTGAGTGTGAATGGTTGTTTGTCTATATGTGCCCTGTGATTGGCTGGCGACCAGTCCAGGGTGTACCCCGCCTCTCGCCCGAAGAAAGCTGGGATAGGCTCCAGCACCCCCGCGACCCTCGTGAGGAAAAAGCGGTACAAAATGAATGAATGAATGAATGTTCTGTGTGACTTAGGTGTTCATTTAGATATATGCTCCAACTCCAACGTCATATGAATCATAGGAACCACATGGCAGTTTTCCAACATAAGGATCCCAAACTTGCTGAGCAAGCTGAAGGTAAAGGTGACGGAGCTTCCAAGTATCCCCCCTACAGACCTGAACCCAATTGAGCACTTGTGGGTCATTTTGAAGGTGTCACAGCACATTGAGAAGTCTGATCACTCTCTTCATGATGCTGTGACTCACTTGGATATGTCACTTCCGAACCTACACACCCTGTAGCTGGTGATAATGAGCGACTTGGGTGGTGCTGCTCTTCATCTTCAGGTGAGACATAGCCGCCACATATGTTAATTTAGCAGCTATTGTTGGACCCATTTTTGCCTGCTGTGATGATGAAAATCATGTAGATGTTGGAGAGATATCCTCCACCGACCAAGCCAGCGCCAACCTGCAATTTCAAGTCAAACAGTGTGGCGAGTTCAAACACCCTCCTAATTGTTGGCAAGAGTGGTTTCGGTTACTCTGAGCTTCACAGCTCGGGCCTTGGGACCAGCGCCAAGCTAGTTGGAGGTCACCTTGCTGAACAAGCTGGCAAGAAGCGGAAAGCTCCTGTACAGCTGCTCATCCGACACGCTTTTCCTCACTAATGTTCAGCTTGGAAAGAGGGTGGAATGGTATTGGAGTTGGGGAGGGGGGGGCTGCAGCGTTACGCCTGCTGGCTCATCGCCGTCTCGCTAAAGCAGTTTTAACTTTGCAGAATGCAGCTGTGGCCCTTCTCTGAACCTCACAAGCCATTTCCTGGCGCTGTTATGTCAAGCAGACGCTCTACCTAACAAGGTCCTGCTGACCTCCAGCATGAGTCCTCTTCAGTCCTGGCTTTGGTTGGACTGTAGGGCTGGTAACTTTAATTAACCCTGAATTGGCATCGGGGTACTTGACAGCTTTACAGCATCTGGGCAGATTGCAACTGGAAAAAAACACCTGCCTGTCTTGATGAGGGTCATTGTGAAAAAAACTATTTTGAACAACAAAGGTCTGCCTCTGCTCAACAGTTCTCAAGATGACTCTAATGCAAGTGAACTGAAACCAAATTGAAATGGTTTGCTTTCCCCCCCTTCTACCAGCAAACAAACCTCTTTTATTGGACGCCTAGTGTTTGGTGCCGCGACTTCTCAAATTTTATTAAACATACAGAAGCTGCATCGTTGCAAAGCCTCATATTGCCTGTATCAGTCGTCTGCAGGCCGCCACTGTATTCATTCATCATCTCACAGCTGAGAATGAAGCTAATCACTGGCAGACATTCCCAATTGCAGGCTGGGTTTTTGGGAGGGGAATCTAATTAACATAATAAGGAATGAAATGGAGCGAGAGGGGATTGTTTTCACCTGCTGGATGAGAAGCGGTTGCAAGACGACAGCAAGTGGGCGAATTAGCCTTTTGTCGTTAATGTATCTTGCCGGGAAAATGACTTTCCTCCTCCAAACTTGAAGGCCTTCCTTGTGTAAAGTATTAAGCTGGCTACTCTGGATGACAAGTGGAGTCTCACAAGAGGGAAAATAAGAGAAATTCAGCAGCGTTGTCAGCACTGTTCTGCGAATGTGTGAATACCTGGGCAAGCGCGGCAGCACCTTGGAGTTCTCTCTGCCAGGTCACCACAAAGGCCAGAGGACATTGGGAATAATTCATTGTACCAGCAGAGCCATTGGACCTCGACGCAAAAGGATAAGTGTTGATGAGGTTGCAGGGTGCATGACTCTCCTCCTACACAAGCCCTCGCGTCTCCTTTTCTTTCTGCAGCCCTCCTCAGTCAGACTCACTCGACTCCTGGATGTCAAGAGGTGTGAAGAAGTGGGAGTAGCTCTTTCTTTTCCTACCCTCTCAGCGGGAAGCCCTCTTTAGACTCAGCGGCATGTCACAATTATTATTCTCTCCCTCCATCTCCCAGAGGCCTCTTTAGCAGACATCTTCTATCCTGTCTTCCCCACACGTCAGCACAGGCACTTTTTCTTCTTGTTCTGAACCACAGCCAGGTATCAGGTCTCCAAAGTCCAAACCTCTGCAACTTTATCTCTGCACAGGATATGATGGATACGTGATGGGACAAACAGTGGTGTTAATAGTACACCATTGCTATGTCCAGTAGTGACCTGAAAATAAAACCTTGTGTTGTCATATATTCAGGATCTAGTTTATTTATACGTGCAAACCAAAAGGTGGCGCCAAACAGTGACACAACCCAGTAACCTGGACAGTGACCCGCTGAAAGTGTCCCAAAGTAAAGAAACGACAGAATAAACGTTATAAAGCTCAATTTATGTTAATGAAGATCAGTGAAGCAGAGCGAGTAGGGGAGGAATATGATGATCATTTTAATTTCAATCTACCAGTTGTTATTTTACTGTGATGGAAAACATGAACGTTCTTCTATTCAGTGTTGTCAGTACGGTCATACCCTTGTCACTAATGCCTTAATGTAATCATTAAAATTAGGGATGAGCGATCTGTATCTGTTCACCCATCTAAATATCCGTATCTGTACTCAGAGTGGGCGTGGTATAAACTGGAAGTGGGCGTGGTTTAACCGGAAATGTGTGGTGCTTGTCCACTATTTTAAATCTGAAATTTACATGGATTGATCAGAAGTTGCTGTATTTATTATCACCCTGGAATGTGTGTACTGTGTATGTGTGTAAGTGCTCTACAAGACTTATTATTTATTTATTTTTTTAATGATCTGTGTGAAGTTGGTGATTCATGGAAACATGCAATGATGGCAAATAGGGAAGTCATCTGTCAGCCTTGTTCAGTGTTAACACAGTGTTCAGTACTTGAAGCAAAGTTTTCCAAGTGACTTTATCGTTTAGATTTAAATTTGATGAGAACAGATGAAAAAAAAAAGCCTTCTTGTGAAACACGCAGTGTACGAAACAAGTTTAAATAATAACATGCATACAGCAGCATATTGATAGGGGTGTAATATTTGAGTGTTTGATGCAGCAAATACTGTTACCACTTTCTGTGTGCTGCCAACTGAAAATTAACAAAAAATTGTATCTTGTAAGTAGCACGCCTGTTTCATGATGACTTCATGGAATAAGACAAAAACACATTTCAAGGAAAAAAGCACTCATGCTACCCGTGATGCATAAGTGACACAAAGCTGCATACATTACAAGACAAGTTTACCAAGTAACTTTTCATACAAATCGAAATAGAGGTGAGCTGAAGAAAACCTAATAAAGTGGAGGCAGTGTGACCAACACAACATGACTGTCACGGCTGTGCATGTCTTTGTTGCGGTGCGACCCCAGGATGCAGAGAGCAGGACCAAATAGCAGGTAAATAATATTTATTTTTGCTGTAATAGCAGCGGCAGAAAAGGCAACTTGACTTGCTGGCGGACAAACGATAATAATCCCACACCGGGAGAGGCACACACCTGAACTAAATAGCCAAATACAAATTAGGGACAGGTGTGGATGAGAGAGGCAACCAAGGAAGACAGGAAGTGAAATACAAAATAAGAGTCCACAAAAGGGAAACCATAGCCCAGACAGAGAACATAAACAACTGTCACACACAAACCCGCACAGGGCGTGACAGTACACCCCCCTCAAGGACGGATCCCAGACGTCCGAAACAGTTCAGAGGGAAGGGTGGTGGGGAGACCGGAGGTGGGTCGCCGACGGGACCCTTCAGGGGGCCGGCCGGGGCGGCAGGCCCGGCGGAGCCAGCAAGACCCCTCCACGTGATGGCGGGAATGGTTGGGTCGGTAAACACCCTCCGGGGGGCGCCCTCGACCAAACGCAAGGTAGGTGTCCTCAGGGGGGCGCCCTGGGTGCAAAACCAGGGCTCCGGCCGAAAGTCTAGAGGCCGTCCGGCCCCGACGCGGAGACGGCAAAGAAGCAGGCGTCCGATCCCGACGCGAAGAAGCAGGCGTCCGATCCCGACGCGAAGAAGCAGGCGTCCGATCCCGACGCAAAGACGGCGATGAAGCAGGCGTCCGGTCCCGACGCAAAGACGGCGATGAAGCAGGCGTCCGATCCCGACGCGAAGAAGCAGGCGTCCGATCCCGACGCGAAGAAGCAGGCGTCCGATCCCGACGCGAAGAAGCAGGCGTCCGATCCCGACGCGAAGAAGCAGGCGTCCGATCCCGACGCGAAGAAGCAGGCGTCCGATCCCGACGCGAAGAAGCAGGCGTCCGATCCCGACGCGAAGAAGCAGGCGTCCGATCCTGACGCGGCGACGGCGAAGCAGCAGGCGTGGTCCCTGCCAGAGCCTGTCCATCTGCTCCCGCAAGCCCTGCTGCTCGTCCTGCAGGTGGAGAGGGCTGTGCCTCCTCACTCCCCCAGCCGGTGGCGCCATCCTCCCCTTCCATCGGCGGGCTGGGCTGTGCTTCCACCGTAGCCCAGCAGGTGGTACTAGCCCCCCCTCTCGAAGGCGGATCCCAGACGCCGTAATCCGAGGGGGCCGAACCCAGGGCAGGGAGGAGGGAGGCTTGGAGGAGGGTCACTGGCTCCTCCAGGTCAGCAGTCCCGGCCACAGCCACTTGTTTGGTCCTGAAGCTGCGCGGCTTGGGCATGGGCGGGATCAGGGACGCCACGCAGCTTGGCATGGGAGCCGGGTCTTGAGAACCCCTCGGGCTGCGCGGCTTGGGCACGGGCGCCAGGTCTTGGGGACACCTGGGACTGCGTGGCTTAGGAAATGGAGGAATCCAAGAGGCCACGCAGCTTGGCACGGGAGCCGGGTCTTGGAAACCCCTGGGGCTGCGTGGCTTGGGAACTGGCAGAATCTGTGAGGCCACGCAGCTTGGCACGGGAGCCGGGTCTTGGAACCCCCTGGGGCTGCGTGGCTTGGGAACTGGAGGAATCTGTGAAGCCACGCAGCTTGGCACGGGAGCCGGGTCTTGGGGACACCTGGGGCTGCGTGGCTTGGGAACTGGAGGAATCCGGGGAGCCTCGCCACTTGCCACGGGAGCCGTCAGTGAACGCCCGACGGGCTGTGACTCGGCAACAGCGAGAGGGTAGTGCTGTGCAGTGGCGTGACATGGCGAGGCGGAAGAGGGCGGCCACACCTCTTGGCAACGTGCCACGCGCCGGCGACGCCGCCGCGTCGGAGGGTGTGCAGCGGGTACCGGGAACACCGACGCCATGGGCACTAGGGTGCCGTCCGGCCCCCACACCATGGTCTCGAGTTCCTCTGGGGTGTACTTTGCACACTCCTGCTCCATCGCCTTAAAAAACTGCCGGGTCCATTCGTCGAACTCCGCGAAGTCGTCGTCGGATTCGTCGACACCGGCAGGGCATGAGGGCGGGTGCACCTTCGCTGGGAGTGGAGGGGAGGACGAGCTTGGCTTCGCTCTGTGGCGCCGCGGCTTGCGTCGGCGTCGCGGAGGCTTTGGCGTGTCCTCGGCGGGTCCGGGATACAGCCACGCCGTAGGGACGAACGTGTCGTCCGGACCGCGCACCAAGTCCTCCATCTCCCACGGCGGTATCGCCATCTCTTCATCTTCCAGGGCCTTGAGGAGCTGCCAGGTCCAGTAATCGCTCTCCGCGGGGTCGTCGTCAAATGTTGGGATTATTCTGTCACGACTGTGCATGTCTTTGTTGCGGTGCGACCAAATAGCAGGTAAATAATATTTATTTTTGCTGTAATAGCAGCGGCAGAAAAGGCAACTTGACTTGCTGGCGGACAAACGATAATAATCCCACACCGGGAGAGGCACACACCTGAACTAAATAGCCAAATACAAATTAGGGACAGGTGTGGATGAGAGAGGCAACCAAGGAAGACAGGAAGTGAAATACAAAATAAGAGTCCACAAAAGGGAAACCATAGCCCAGACAGAGAACATAAACAACTGTCACACACAAACCCGCACAGGGCGTGACAATGACCCGTTTTTAACTTGCCAATTGCACACCGTCTAGGGCAGGGGTCGGGAACCTTTTTGGCTAAGAGAGCCATGAAGGCCAGATATTTTAAAATGTGTATCTGTGAGAGCCATATACATTTTTTTAAACATTGAATGCAATAAAATGTGTGCATTTTTATGTAAGACCAACAGTTTTAGATATAATGGGCTCTAATTGTGTAAACCAGGCACACTACCCCACGCCAATGGGGTGTGGCCAGCGCAGTGTCTAATAATAAATCAAATACTTGTTGCCATTAATACAACTTCTGCTGCTGCATAATTTTGCACCATACTCAGTATATTTCATTCTTTTGGCCATCTTTGCCAGAAGGCTTGGTTCTGCAGCTTTAGCTAGGTGACTATTTGACTAAAGGAGAAAAGTTTATATTTACATGTTGACATCTCAATGACCGAGGTAGACTACCGCATTACCCAGTAATAATCGAGTTTTGGTGTTTGACCTGGAAAATATCAGGAAAGATGGATATGGTCGGCCGTATTGCAGTAGAAAATAGATGGACGAATTAAAATGCATAAAAAAGTTGTTGATTTTAAATATTATTTTTAACAGTAATTTCTGTGATGTTTACTTTAAAATGTTAGCAAAAATACATTTTTATTGTGGTAAGAAATGCTTGAGAGCCAGATACAGTCATCAAAAGAGCCCTACCTGGCTCCCGAGCCATAGGTTCCCTACCTCTGGTCTAGGGAGAGGCGGTCGCTGTGTGTGACTGGCCAATCACAGAGCATGAAGAGTGAATACATAATGAGTATGGTCTTTATACATGAATACCTGTTTCATACTGCTATCCGGCAAAAATGCATTATCCGTATAATATCCCTTGTAGTATCCAGTTCATCCCAAATAAAAATGGTTAAAAACAAGGGTGCAAAGCAAGAAAAAGGGCCGTCTTATATTGAGTCTCACTCTGTTGCCCTTACTGCAGAAGGTCTGCATTACAGAATTCTGCCTTTGCAAAAAGATTTAGACAAGGAGATGCTGGCATCTTGGCACAATAACAGAATTCCACTAATGACAAGAGTGCCAGGTGTATCGCCAGGTGTGGCTGATTAGAGGGAAAGCGGCGCGCGGCGAAGGTGACAACTGGCGCTGTGCTCCAGCTGAGAGTTGACGGAAGTTTTCTGATCAAAGTGAAGCTGAGGACGTCGGTGTCAATGAAGCACAAAGTGGCAGTGAGAAAGAAAGTTTCTGGACGATTTTGTTTTGTTGACTGATGAAAAGGTTTTGTGGTTCGCTCAAAAGATGCAAGGTTGAGTCCAAAAATAACCTCATATAATTGAAAATATACTTTCAACATATCCTCAATATTTGATCATTACTCATTAGATAATCAACAAATGAAAGTGAAATTATGTTTTTCACATGCTTGAGTCTGACGAACACAACACATCATTCATAAGGATTTAATTCCCTCCTAGTAGATTTCAAAGCTAATATTTCAGTCCATCTCATGGCAACTTTTGAACCAGAATTCAAAGTTTGGTCAGTACAGATTAAAGCCGTCAGAATATACACACGAGGACATTTTAACGTGGCACGTTTGTCTCAGTTTCAAGCCATTTTAATCAACAATTGTTTCAACTTGCCGTGCGGAAAGAGAACAAGGAGGAAGAGCGCTATCTCGTTAGTGAGGCTTGAATATTCTAATTTGTTTCAAACTGAAAGTTAGCAAAGCAATCACAAGATAACGCAAAGGCGGCAACACGAGGCAATCACGGTGGGGGGGAAATTCCATTTACATTCTAACAGACCCGCTCAGTGACAATGCTGTTCTTCAAAATGGGATAATTACTGGGATTCTCTGGGTGTGGTAGTGTATTTTGTAAAAGCTGTACTACATTTTTGGCAAAGAGTTATGCATACATTCAGTGGATATCCACCCACAGTCCAGTACAAATGGAAAAGCTTTTCCCACAATCTTCCCTAGGGTTAAGAATCTCGTCAGCACCACAAAAATGGAAAGTAGTCCCCTTGTTTTGACCCCATCACCTTCACTGCAAACTAGCACCTGCCAAGTCCAGATCAGGAACTGATTTCCGACAGGCATCAGGGGGCAATGCAGGGGACACGACATGCAAAAGCGGGAGAGGCGGGAAAAACATCATGTAAATGTCAGATTCTGAAAGAGATTCAGTTGTTGTTGTTGCTGCTGTGTGCAACAAAAGCCGTGAATGGAAGTGACAACGTAAGGCTTAGAAAAACGGCAATTGCTATCATAAAACAGGAAATGGAATTCTTTGAAACATCGACAGATCAGAGCCAAAATACTAAATTTTTTTTTTAATTCATCCCGAGATATATTCAATAAACGTCCGGGCTTTCTAGCTGTATCTTATCATTTTCTTATTTCATGTTGAGCGTATGCGACCTGTAACCTTATATAAACAGATATTAGGTTATTGTTTTCAAAAGCCTTTTAATAGCCAAGTGCTAGTGTTACATACCGTAGCTCCACATGAGCTTGTCTTTAAAATATCAAGCAGCTAAGGAAACACTTGGAGCTGTATGATTTGAATAATCCATTTTGGTTCAATGTCTTTGTCTCCATTAATGCCCCAGACAAACACTGCCGGGATATCATTCTATGGTTGTTATTTCTAATAAACACCGCTCACACCCTGGCAATCAAGGTACTCACACACACAAAGTTGGATCCTTCCAGAGCCAGTGAGGCGGATACCCAGACGGTCAAAAACACCTGCAGCCCAGAGGAACATTAAACTTAATTTAAAGCATAATGGACACCATCAGTCAGTGAACCTAAAGCATTATTCTCCAGACACGCACGAGTGCTTCATCATTAATTCCCTCGTCATGATACTTTGTCAAAAGCACTGACCACTCGCAATTACAGAAGCCGCTATAGATTTTGATCCAAGTTTGCTTTAATCATACTTGAGGCCATATTGCCTTTTCAACACAGCTCCACTTGGGTGGTCCACTCCTGGATGTACACTGCTCGTTAAGAATGATTCCAGATATAATACTAGTATGTGATTTGAATATGAATCATTACTGATCCCATCTTCTCAAAAACCAGTCAATGTCAACCATTTATCATCTAAGCGGACTGACATAAAGAGGGAAAGACATCTCTTGAGTGTTGCTGCTGGAGCCACCTTGCTGTTATTCAATTACAGCACAGCTTGCTTCCTGGAGACCACAAAGGCTAACAAGACCCACCTCTCATTCCTGGAAGCAGGAAAGGAGATGATGTGCATTTATGTCAAGGTTCACTGAGACGCTAATGCTAAGACAGTAAGCTCAGCTCTACATCACCTCTAATCCCTCACCGACTGGGTCGATTGGTGTCTTACAGATCGATTGCCATTGACAGCCTGCATTGACTTCTGTGGGAAAGGCAGGCGGGGTGATTCAACTAAATGCCCACAATTACCACACACACACAAAAATAGATTGGGATATGGAAATATGGAGATGTGTCAGCAGCATGCAAGGGAAACAAAATATGTAGTTCAACTTCACCTCTTAATTAGCTAAAGAGTGGTAGTTGTTTATGGAGTTCCAAATTGCTGAATATGGAAATTGTGACGGAGTACTTCGAGGCACAACAATGAAGTAGTCTACAGTCACACAAAAACTTTAGAAGAAACACGTACTGCAAATTCTGAACAATAGAATGCAACTACTAAATTTAAAGAGAAATAAATATTTGTTTCTTTGTACCTGTACCTGTCGATAAGCCACATGTGTCTACATTGGAACATGGGATATTTCGTGCATGCTTTTTTCCAAATGATGCGTGTACCATTGCCAGTTAAACAGTAGTCTTCAAGAAAAGTCATTTATCACATCCTCATTCTCCTC